>NC_054884.1:33350689-34577713 GCF_018320785.1 Cheilinus undulatus | reverse complement strand
GTAGCAGATGCCATGAAAGTGATCGGCTTCACAGCGGATGAGATCCAAACTGTTTACAAGATCCTGGCCACCATCCTGCATCTGGTACCACTTGATAATATCAAATCTTTGCTCATCTATCACACCAGCTGTGACCTAATATGAACACTTTGTGTAGATGTTAAATAAGTGAGTGCCATGTTGGCAAAGTGGACGATTATCCTCGCCAAGATTGTGAGTTTAAGGATTAGAAATGCTTTTTTTATTTGTGTCTTTTATTTGCTCTTTACAGCTGCTGTTTACTCAATCAGTGCATACCTTGTCTAGGGTTTTGGCAGCAAAGATTAAAGGGATTCAATGAAAAATAATCCTATCCTCTCTGGTTTCTTGCAGGGGAACTTGACATTCGGTGTTGACGGTGATGTGACGCTGATAGAGAACAAAAAGCTGGTGTCTGTGATCAAAGATCTGCTGTCCACCAAAGAAGAAAACGTGGAGAAGGCCCTGCTGTACCGCACTGTCGCTACGGGACGAGACGTCATCGAGAAGCAGCACACGGCACAAGAGGCCAGCTACGGACGGGACGCTCTAGCCAAGGTATTTACAGAGAATTTAGAACTTTTTAAAAGAATCTCTCTGCTGTGGGTGGCACAGAGACAAAAAAACAACTTCTGCTACCCTCCGGAGTTGTGACATTTTGTTAAGTGCTTGGCACATTTTTACCACGATTCACACAAGCATGAGTCACAATGTTGTGACTCCAGACAGAGACTGGAGACTGCAGGAAGAAATGCGTGTAGGCAGATTTGAAGAGCAGGACTGTGGGCTGAGAGCTTCAGTCTGACTCACTGGTAGTGTGACATTTCTCTCCCAGTAGCCATCTGCAAACAGTTCATTATGTGTGTGCAAGACTGCTCTGTGACACAGAGGGAGGCTGCTGGTCACCGGCTACCAGCCAGTTGAGCTACTACACTCCAAGACAATGCATTGACCAAGCGAACAGACACCTGTTGAATGTGCTCTTTATGCTTATGTTTGTTTTGATAAAATGGATGGTAGGAATGCATGGTTAAAGGGTAAATTACAATGAGAACAACTGAGTAGGGTTGCCATACTCCCCGAGTTTCAAACTTTGAGGTGAAACAAGTAAAAATCAATCAACATTTATCCTTGTTTTGGTACTGAAACAACAAAAATGGAAGTCTGAAGCACCTGATATTGGGTGATTTAATGTTTTGCACCAAAAATTGCAGGCAAACTGCAATTTTATGTGCAGAAAATTATTCAGACTCCCTTCGCTTTTCTCAATTTTGTTATGTTGCAGCCTGATGCTACAGTCAATTAATATATTTTTTCCAATTAATCTACATTCAGTGCCTCAGCATGGAAAAGTGAAAACAGAATTTTAGGAATTTTTACAAATTTTTTAAAAAGAAAAAACTGAAATATCACACTGACATGAATATCCAGAGTCTTTGCAACAATGCTTGAAAATTAGCTCAGGTTCCTCCTATCTCTCAATCTTTGCTGAGATGTTTCTACACCTTCATTAGACTCCACATTTGGTAAATTAAACTGATTGGACGTGGTTGGCAAAGGTACACACCTCTCTATGAAGGTCAAACCAAACCACAAGGTAAAAGGAACTGCCTGCAGAGCTCAGAGACAGGATTGTTGCCAGGCACAGATCTGGGGGAGGATGCAAAAAAATGTCTGCTACACTGAAGGTTCCCGAGAGCACAGTCGGCTTCATAATTCTGAAATGGATGAAGTTTGGATCAACCAAGACTCTTTTAAGCACTGGACATCCAACCAAACTGAGCTATGGGGGGATAAGGCCTGTGTAAGAGAGGGGACCACAAATCTGATGGTCACTCTGACTGAGCTCCAGAGATCCTGTGTGGAGATGGGACAAAGTTCCAGAGGGACAACTATCACTGCAGCTCTCCACCAATCTGGGCTTTAGGGCAGAGTGGCTGGATGGAAGCCTCTCCTCATGCAAAATGCATGAGAGCCCACTTAAGAGTTTGGAAAAGACCCCGAAAGACTCTCAGACTGTAAGAAACAAGATGCTCTGGTCTGATAAAAACCAAGATTGACCTGTTTGTCCTTAATTCTAAATGAAGAAAACCGAGCACCGCTCATCACCTGTCCAATATCATCCGAACAGTGAAGCATGGTGGTGGCAGCATCATGCTGTGGGGGTGCTTTTCAACAGCAGGGACTGGAAGACCAGTTTAGGGAAAGCTTAATGGAGCAAAATGCAGAGATATCCTCAATGAAAATGTGTCCTGCAGTGCTCAGGACCTCAGACTGGGCCAAAGGTTCACCCCCCACCCTGATAAGGACTGTAAGCATGCAGCCAAGGCAACACAGTTGTGTCTTGGGGACAAATCTGTGAATGTTTTAGATTGACCTAGCCAGAGCCTGGACTTGAACCCTATCGGTCCCTATTCAACCTGACTGAGCTTCAGATTTGCAAAGATGAATGGCAGAAAATCCTCCAATCCAGGTGTGCAAAAATTGTTGCGCCCAGAAAAACTCAAGACTGTAATTGTTGCCAAGGTGCTTCAACTAAATACTGGGTAGAGGATCTGATTGTGATATTTCAGTGTTTTCTTTTTACTGAATGTGCAAAAGAATAAAAATTCTGCTTTAACATTGTCATTATGCAGAACTGAATGTAGATTAAAGAGGAAACATGAATTTAAGCAATTGTTGCATCATGCTGCAACATAACAAAACTGAAAAATTGAAGACGTCTGAATGCACTGTAACAAAACATCCTAATACCATGTATGCAAATGAAAACACAAGCTTTGATACTTAACTAGGGCTGGGTATTGCCACTGATTTCCTGAATCGATTCAATTTCGATTCACATGGTCCCTCAATGAATCGATTTGATTTCCGATTCAATATCGATTCATTGAGGGATATTTCAGTACCTGTTTTGCTTGAATATGCAAGGGGGTCTTAGAGAACTAATGGCAGAAATTATACTTTCAGTTGAATAATTAATAAGAAACCTTCTAACTAGGCCCAATATTTAAAATATTAAAGTTCACACTAAAAACTGACCCCAAACTTCTTTCCTGAAAATACTTTTTATTGACCAACACATTTGATCAATCAACATAATAAAGTGCGACTTAACAGTCAGTATTAAAAGATCAATCTTTGAAAAAAATGAATCGATATCGAAAATTTAAATAAAATATCGATCTGAATCGGAAAATAGATTTTTTGAACCCAGCCCTATACTTAACTGCTTTCAAACTAGACTGTAAACACCTTTATTTCTGCTCTAATGAGCAGAGCACCACTGTGATCAGCAGCAGCATCACATGGCCCATGAAAGCTTTACCGCTTAGCACAGACCCCCAACATGAACACACATGTAGCAGCAGATGAAGACACACATGCACACACACACACACAATTCACATCCTATTAGCATGCATCCTGCACCTGTACACGCCACGTGGAACAGATGGAGAGTAATTGGTGGAAAAGTGATGAAGGAAAAAGGAAGTGAAGACTACAAAGAGCTACTGAGGGAAGGACTGTGAGGAAGAAAAGTACAGAGTAAGGAAAGGCAGAGAAAGGAAGCAGCTATGATGAATGTTTGAAAAGAACCCTGTCCACAAATGATTACAGAAAAAAAGTGAGGCAGATCTGTAAGCTTGAAAGCAGCATGGTGTGAGAGGAGGAAAGAGCAAGGAGTGTTAGGTTAGAAAGCCAGGTACATTAAGAAATAGAAATAATTACTCTTAAAGCAAGGAAACATTTGATAAATCTAATATTATACTTTATGAAAAGATTCAAATCAATGGATTATAAGTCTACTATCCTTTAATTTCAAAACCTGCTGTAGGGATTTTTGTGGCCACTGGAGAAGCTGCAGAAACAAGCTGTTAACACGAAACTAACATTTGGTTTTAGTTTTGTTTATGAGGCCCTTAAACCTGCAGTCCATCCTTTGAACAGCAGAGGGCGACTCCGCTGGTTGAAAACCACAGTAATGCTTCTGGATGAACACTTCACCTACTTTCATTTGATCAAATACCCAGGATAAGACATTTAACATAATTCTTTGGTGTCAATATATAGGTTTTAATCTGCTTTACAACAGCAGGATGGTCAATTTTATAAATATGAGCCCTGTTAGAGTAAAATTGAATATAAATGAATGAATATTAACCCCTTTTATGCAAATATGGTCAGCTCTTGCCCCAAAATTCACTTCCAAAATGCTCCTTAGTACAGCAGTTGTCCACAAAGCAAAAGCTAGTATTGCATGTGGTTGCGGCTGTCTTTTAGGTGTTCTTTGTTTCCCCTGTACTATGTGGATTTTTTGTTGTTCCTAGGCCATGTACGAGCGACTGTTCTGCTGGATTGTGGGACGAATTAATGACATCATTGAAGTGAAAAACTACGACGCCAGAATCCATGGGAAGAACACCGTCATCGGAGTGCTGGACATCTATGGATTTGAGATTTTCCAGAACAACAGGTTTGGATGATGCACATCATTTCAACACAGTTTAAAACAACAAAACAATATTGCATCCTGGATGATTGTGCAGCCCTGTGCAATAGAAAGAGAAGGAAAGTGTTCATTGTACATTTTAAACTCACTCATGCCTCTGTTTTGTTCTGCAGCTTTGAGCAGTTCTGCATCAACTACTGTAACGAGAAGCTGCAGCAGCTGTTCATCCAGCTGGTGCTAAAGCAGGAACAGGAAGAGTATCAACGAGAAGGAATCCCCTGGAAACATGTAAGAAGCGTATTTTTGTACATACTGTGCTTAAATTAAGTTTGGGACACATTTGTATTGAAAATGCTACCCTTTAAGGTTGTATTAAATCAATATTCCTCAGTATTATAAAGTAGTAGAGGGCACCAAATTTTAGTTTGATTTATGCTGTAGATTTCCAAAGACCTCAAGAAATTATATGGAAAGTTATTAACACTACTCTTTATTTATGGTGTCTTTAACCCTGTTCCCCCTGTGTTTTCAGATTGATTACTTTAATAACCAGATCATTGTGGATCTGGTGGAGCAGCAGCACAAAGGGATCTTCTCTGTGCTGGATGAAGCCTGCATGAATGTGGGAAAAGTGACAGACGAGGTTTTTCTCCAAGGACTCAATGGGAAACTGGCCAAACATGCACACTACACCAGCCGCAAGGTAGGAAACTATGAATATATCACTTATTTTAACTTGAAATATCAGAAGGAGCATGGCTGGTGATTTTCTTTGACATAAAGGACGAGTCTTTTCTCCACTGCGACTCAGTTTTTCCTCTTGGTTATTAAAGTTAAAAAAAGTTCAAGAAAATTAAAGAAATGAAAAATACAAAAACTTCAGCTGAGAAATAGCTGCTGGTTCTGCAGAAAAAAAACAAACTTATACTTAACTTTTTAAACTAATATCCACCAATACAGCTATCATGCTGATCATTCTCAGTTAGCTCAAGAGTTTCAGTGACTGTCTTAGGGGTAAAGGAAATTGTGCAGTTGTTGCGCAGTGGTGCAGGGTTTAGTGCTTTTGCCTCCCAGCAAGAAGGTTCCTAGTTCACTTCCCAGTCAGGGCCTTTTTTGTGCAGAGTTTGCATGTTCTCCCTGTGCATGCATGGGTTCTCTTCCGGCTTCCTCCCACCACCAAAGACATGCTCGTTAGGTTAATTGGTGACGCTAAATTAGCTGTAGATGTGAGACTGCCTGGTTGTTTGTCTCTATATGTCAGCCCTGCAATTGACTGGCGACCAGTCAATGGGTGTACACCTCCTCTCGCTAAATGATAGTAGGATAGGCTCCAGTCCCCAGTTTAACCTCTTTTTCTTTTTTTTTTTTTTAAATCTCTGACCTGTAAGTGCCTGAACAAGTCTTGGTTCTTCTAATCAAATTTTCTTCTGTTCTTGAAAGCCCTTGATTTTTCTGTCTTTTGAACTTAATGTTTGTGTACTCTGACACCCTTATTGGATAAATATATGAAGAATAACAACATAAGATTATAAGAAATAAACCTAAACAACAATATTTACATCTATCAATGGCATTATACAGCATTGAAACAATTAAAAAGACCTTGACCTTTAATTTAAACTTGAAGCAGTAAATCAGATAGTGTTGATGCAGGAAGTTGCTTCAGTAACCTGAGAACAGCAGAGGGCAGATTTCACCATGCTGTATGTAACCATTAGACACAGAGAGAGCAAGGAGAGTGAACATGATCCTGTTAGTTTTGATAATCAGGATGGATCACGGGCTAATTCACTCTAATGGTGCGTACGGCCAGACAGATATAAGCCGATTTACTCTGCTAACATCCATCCAGTCTGTTTAGGGATCAGATGACGGAGATAAGGAGAAAGTCGGCCATCAAACGCTGATCTAGAGCTGCTGCAGATGTAACGGCCTGATAAGTGGTGTTCAAACTATAGCTTTGTTTATCTCTACAAGGCTGCAGTTTTCTCTGCAAACACAAGGTGGCACTAGCCATCCTGGAGAGCCAGAGTGAGTCTGACTCGACACTTTGTAGAAGTGATGTCACTGCCAGCCAATGGGAGAGTATGGAGCTGCTGCTCTGCTGTGTTAAAGCTGGTGTTGGAGGAGGGAGGTGAAGGGGATGTTTTAACACATTTATGAGGAGAAAAGTGTGGGGAAAGATGGAGAGTGAGATGGTGATGCAGTGGGGAATGAAAGGTAAACTTCTGCATCCTGTATGTTTTAAATACTGAAAGCAACAGGCTGCACCTTAACAAGAAAGCCTATTCAACCGCTTCCTGGCAACTCCATGTTCCCATGCAAAGAGAGAATATTGAGCCAGCTCGATGGGCGCTGCTACTTCTTAAAGTGAGTCGAGCACACAATAAAGAGAGAGTACAGAGGAAGAGCCAACACGGGGTAAAGATTGTGCTGTGCTGCAGGGTGTATTGATTCATGAGGCTTCCCTTCAATCTTGGAGTCAATCCGCTCCCTGCTGTCGCCCTTCTGCTGCTGCTCTCTGACCTCCTCCTCCTTCTCCTGCAGCATGCTTTGAAAAGAAAATAAAGCCTTAAAACTTGCAGCGATCCAGCTGTTACTTCCTGGAACAAATGAATCAATATAAGCCCGAGATTATTTTTTTATTCCTCTGCAGCCCTACTGTCTGGAGTCTTGTTGCCAGGTAACATTAACATAATGGACCTTCAATCAGGATGTAGTGCAAATTGTTGGGGGCTTTAGTGGCTCTCAGGAGCATTTTTGAGGGGGATGGACGGCTTGGGTTGCCATTAAAATTAACAATCATGTCTGCTAACTTGTCCTTAGTGCATTACAGACAAAGCTCTTATTATATTATAGCTGAAATAAACTGACGGATCAGGGGAGGGACTCGCCTTCCTTGATATTGAATTCACAAGCAGCATCAAATCAACTCATTATTTGTTTCGCACATGCAGCTATGAGCAGATTTGAGGACATTTTATTGTTTTTCTTTCGTAAAAAGTCTAACAATCCTCATAAAGATACAATGTAAATGTAAGAACTATGTGTAACCAGGCTGATTGTCTCACAAATATTAACACTCGTCTGAATGTGAGCACTTCTTCACTTATTTAAGGTTAACCCTCTGTTACACTTGGAAATTTCTGTCATCTAGAGGCAAATGGTAGAATTTATTATTATCACTATTTTGCTGCAAAGTTTAGCCATGACATTACATCGTGATAATATGGCTGTAATATTTGAAAAATGTGTTGTGTAATGGGACAAAATTAGATGGTGCACAATAACTAATAATGCATCAAAACTAATTTTGCTTCTAATCTTTAACTACCCAAGATCATCATTTAAAAAATACAATCAGGCCTTCATCCTTTATTATATAGAGTTTAACTCAACTTTTATGTGTTCCTCATATGTACAGAATACAAAATTCTTTTCTGCAGTGCCTGATAGATTACAATGTGGTGTATGATTGGACTAAATAGGAACTGAAAGGGCTTATTAAGGTGATGAGCTGTAGATCAGACACTGCACAAAACCTTTAAATGCTTTGAAGTTGATTTTACTGCTTATCTTTCAAGACAGTGATTTTAAAAAATCCATCATTTATTTTACATAAAACAGTGATATGATATAATTAATGGATCCAACATTGCACAGAAACTAGCCAAACATCAAAATAAACCGTGTTACTGATCTCTTGCTAATCCAATAATGTGATTATGAAGAAGAACAGCATCCCATGGGTGTTCAATTCCAGGCACCGACCCGGAGAGACTGCTGGTCAACAACAGCATGAGTATGCGGATGAAAGTCTTTCAGTCCCTGGTCCTCCTGGTCTTACTATACTCTTGTAAAGCCTGGATGTTGACTGATGGCCAGAGGTGCAGACTGGAATCCTTTGTGGCAACTTCTCTTTGGTGCATTTTTGGGTATTGTTGACTCGGGATGGGTATCGAAATGCAGCACCAACATGGAATGGTACCAACACATCCAATGCCTACCGGACCGAATTACAACACAGATATTGATACTTCAGTTCAATATCCCGCCATCCCAAAGCCATCCTCTGCCCCCGGAAAAAAAGACAAGAAATATGCTGTGGATATTTGTGGTTATGTAAACTGTCTTTATTTCAGCAGTGCATGAATGTCTTAAAATTGTGTTGCTGTGTTGAGTAATGTCTCTGCTCTGCTTGCATTTTCCTACCAAGAAATAATCACTTTGACCCACACATTTACTCAATAATTTGTCTCTGAGGTAATGCCAGTTTATGAATTTTCCTTGAGCCTCTTTTATGAAGAGGTTACACTGTTTTCCATGTCTTTTCCCATGTTTTACTGACATACTTTAAAAAATACTTCTGTGAATCATTTACAATTCCAAGACAGCTAATGCTGACATGCTCAGGAGAGCAAGGGTGGGAAGGGTCAGCGGCATGATCCAGCTCACTGGGTGACCAGTACAGGACTGAGGTTGATGTGGCGAAATCATATTCTCCCTACCCTGGCCTCCTCTTAGTGTAACCCATCCCATTTCCTCAAAAGTTTGCCAGGTTTACATCTCCACAAACATGGTCAAAAGAGGATTATGAAGGAGGGGGAATAAGTTCTTATCATTGTGTAACAGTGCATTCAGCAGAACAGCAGTCTCTGGGGACAGGGGTTCTCATCTGTCACAATAAAAGCCTGGCTTCTCTACGGGATATTTGCAGTTACAATATCGTTAGTTTCTGTCACTTGACTTAATTATTTATAAGTTTATTTTATGTTTGCTGACTCTTTCTGTTGGTCTTGATTTTGGTCTATCCGGTTCATTTTCATGAGGCGAGATGCAGGGATGGAACTATATATAACATGCATTTCATTTGAAATAGACTAAGTTCTGCAAATATGTAAACAATAGAGCAAACAGTTTTATTCATTTGTAGAGCACGGTAACAGTAGTCAACGTTTTCAGTACAATTCTGTCTACTTACCATGTACTTAAACCTTCTACTTTTAATTAGCTCTTTTGTTTTTAGCACCACCTGGTGGTTGTAGTTATATTTGCCATCTTGCTTTTTCTGCAGTTTGTAAAATTCTTACAATTTAGATTAAATACTTTGGTTTTAGTTGAAACGAATACACTCACTGTGAGTCTCTATGGGTGTTCTTGTGACGCAAGCATTCTGTGGAAAAGTAAATTGCATGCTTGCATCTGAGAATCTGGAGCTTTTGCATAATCTGAAATGAATGTGACCCAATTGAGTTAGAGTCCAAGCTCATTTGTCTTTTATTTTATACATATTTATGTTTCATACATACAGTGAAACAAAATTGCACGACTCAGGATCAGCGTACAAAGACTGTCTCTCTAAAATAACCATCCTAGCATATATATTTTATCTTTATCACTCTGAAAATGCCTTCAATACAGTTCCTTTATTGCAGACGAGCAGTGAAACCTTGAATGACTCTACTAAAGAAAAACGCAGAAAATCATCTCTGTGTTTACATAAATGTGACCTAAAATAGACATCCTAACCTACACTCATGATGTAAATCAGCTCTCGGCTAAGCTGATGAAAATATTCAGGGCTGTGAGGGTACGAAGTGTTCACAGGAGCTGTGCAGACTTTTAACACCCACTGCTGCTCTCCACCACCATCTCCATCTCTTCACGTCTGTCTGCCAGGAAGAGGGTGCGAAGGTGGGAAAAAAAGATGCTGTGTGAGAGGGAGAGATTGCAGAGAGGAGGAGAGGTGTGCAAGGAGAGACTGGGACTTCCATGTGAGAGGTGGTCAGAGATGCACGTCAAGGGAGAGGAAGGGTTTAGAGGCAGGATGGAGGATGAAAATCAGGACAGGAAATCAGGGTAGATGCTGATGTTTAATGCATATTCTTAATTAGTGATGCATTTTAATCTTTTTTTTCTTTTAAATCAGTGCAACATGTGAATGAGCGGCTTATAAAACTGAATTGCAAAAATTACATCAGCAGTTCTTCTTCATCAAGTATCGGTTGCTTATTTCCTTCTCAGACTTTCCTCTCAACCAACTCCTTTCCAGGATCAACCAGCTGCTTTGATAAGCTTCAGTTAACCCAGTGTACACTCTTTGCACAGCACCATATGGCAGACATAGAAAGTTAGCTTCTGGCTGGATCACACACAGAAGAATTAAACATCATAATGGGTATTTTTCAGTGTTATTAGTGAAGATGTGAACTGCTGAAATCCCACAGGTGATATTTGATTAAGTTGAAACTAGGGATACCTTGGGCAGGTTTTATGTAGCCCATACCAATCACCGATGAGTGAGATCAGCCAATAATGGTTCCAGTATTGATTATGTTTGTGTTTTGATAAATCAGCTGGTTTCATGGTTGATCAGTCTATTTGGCCAGTAGTGCACTGGGAATCCCTGCAACTGGCAGCATAACCTGATAAAAGCAGTACAAAAGTCATCCTTATTGAGCCAACGGCATGCTTTTACTGACTTGGTTGAACAGAGCAGTAACCTCCCAAACAGTAATGCAAAAAGAAAAGTAGATATAATACATGCTGAAAAAGTATTAAGCCTATGTATCAGGATAAACAGTGCAAACTAGGCCCAGAACACTGACTCAGTAACTTATGCTAACTCAAGAAAGGGCGACATCTGTGCATCAGCAGGGGGTCAGCTGTTAGCCTAGCAGACTCACCGTTCTCCATTGAGGTGCAGTGTGTAATATTTAGGCTAATAGCATTTAGGAGAATGAATTTGGTAAAAATGTAACATGATATGTAGAAATAGGCCTTTCTAAATCAGTGTTTAATCACCTGGATATACTTTTTTTTCTTTTTATTAACTTAGAATAAGCCTACTATACATACATAGGGAGGGTCCCCTCCATGGAAGCTGCCTTCTTGGATCTCTGCAATTTGCATGTTTATTTTTTTTTTACATGTTTTCTCCACAAGATTGTGGTTTGGAGTTTACAAAAAAAATTTCCAAATGAAAGCAAAGTGGGCTCTCTTGTTTTGCACTGAGGAGAGACTTCTGTCTAGCCACTCCACCATAAAGCCCAGATCAGTGGAGGTTTACAGTGATGGTTATCCCTCAGGAACTCTGTCCCGTCTCCACTCAGGATCTCTGGAGCTCTGTCAGAGTGACCATCAGGTTCTTGGTCACCTCTCTTGCTAAGGTCCCTTCTCCCTCGATTGCTCAGTTTGGCTAAGCGTCCAGCTTTCGGAAGAGTCCTTGTTGTGCAGAACCTCTTCCATTTGAGAATAGTGGACACCCACTTTTACAGCAGCACATCTTTCAGAAGTGAAATTTACCATTTAAATCCTTCTTAGACATTTTCATAAAACCCTCATTACAGTGTTTTTAATACATGAATCAAGCAAACCAGCTACCTGAGTACTCATGAGTATAAAACATTTGACTTGGTGCAAAAATGGCTTTCAAAGATGAAAACAGAGAAAAAGGCAAACATACAAGACTGTGTATGTATTTATTTACAAGGAATAAGGAACTACAACTTCCACAATGCTTTGTGATTAATTTTATTTATTGTAAATGATACATTTTCAAGTTTTCAAACAAAAAAATGTACCTTTTTTCTACACATAATGAAGTGATTATATTTGAAATTATGATGTAGTAATGCACTGACCCTTCCAAAAAAAAGTCACACACTCTAATATTTCATCGGGCTGCCTTTAGCTTTGATTACTGCAGGCATTTGCTGTGGCATCATTTCATTATGCTTCTGCAATGTCACAACATTTATTTCTGCCTAGAGTTGCATTCGTTTTTTGCCAAGATCTGCAGTAATTATCCAATGGGAGTCTCTTATCTATTTTCTGAGTTAAATCGAGGTTGTGACATGCAGTGTATGTCATAGTTTTATTTGCTGGCGGCACATATTATCATCATCATCAGTTGACAGACTTCATTCACGACTTGGTAGACATTTCCATAGTAACCAGGGACTCCACCAATCAGCAGCGTTGCTTTGACACTCAAGGATTGAGGCTAGGATTGCGAATAAACCATGTTTTTCTTAAAACGAGGTTGATACCTTGAGAACTTCTGGCCTCTGCAGGAGTATATACCCTCGTTGCACACTTAGGTAGCTTGTGGCAAGTCTAACTTTGATATTTCTATTCATTTTTCCACTATGGAGAAAATTAATGATATTTTGCTTCCAGAACCATGGTGGCCACTGCGCTCTTGGCAACCTTCAGTGCTACAGAAGTTTTTAGTAGCCTTCTTCAGATCTGTGCCTTGCAACATCCTGTCTCTGAGCTCTGCAGGCAGTTCCTCTGACCTCATGCTATGATATGCAACCATACGATCCTTTCCCTGTCTGTTAGGAGGCCAAAAAGAGGATGCATTTGAAAGAACCCGCCTTTGACATGTACACAGATCTGATATCTGAAAAGGCATGTCAAATATTTACCATATATCATCTTTTAAAACAAGTTCAAATGTAAGTCCAGAGAAACTTTTTCTAAAGACACAAATATTTCTCACACAGAGGCGTTAATCCAGAATAAAACAGAGCCTCTGTTTTCCTCATTAGTGTAGGTGTGAGATTTCTGTGGCTAAATGTCAAGTAGAATTGGAGAGCTAATTTCACACAAACTCCAGCAACATGTGTTTCTTGATAAAACAGCACTGTAGCTTGATGAAGAAAATCTCAGTTGCTGAGCAACTCTGAGTGACTTTTGAGCCCTGCCAGCACCCGTCTCTCACTGCCACCACCTCCACAAGACAAACAAAAAAATACATACAGTTAAAATCTCTGCTCCAAAGTGTTTCAGATTTGCATGTGAGCATCAGCCCAGAGAAGCGAGGAGACAAAGAAATTGAAAGAGGATGCAGAAGGAAGTGACTGAGTCAGAGATCTATTCCTGTAACGCGATCTGTGCTGCATGTCTGAAGGATGCTACACTCTGTCTTTACCCTTTGTCCATCTGTGTGCAGAAGCACTTTCCGTCCTCACTGTTATTGTGGTCTAATCGTTCGATCAATGGAAACTTTCAGGATTTACATCACATGCTCACATTGAATGACTAATGGCTGTCAGAGCAGAGCAAACGCTTACATACAGATACACGTGTTGGTAGAGCTCTGAAATAATCTCATTAGATATGAAAAATAGAGGAAAAGAGGAGGCGAAGTTTGTATATCTGACAGAGACGTCCTCCTGTGCTGTCTTCACATCTCAGTATGCCATGTTGCTTGGGTTTGTTGTTAAAAATTTTCTTTTATTTGTTTCCAGGCTTCTCATCCTTGTTCTGAATTAATCAGATGTTTTTGATGCAAAGGATCCACGGGTTTGTGAGGCACGGGTTTGTTTACACAGCGTCTCTTACCTAGAGGGAAATGATAGGATTGGATACGCAGCAGATGCAATGATGCAGTTTGAAAAATATGTTTTTTTGCAGTTGTTCGTTTCAGGTTAGTGATTGCTCTGATGTTTGAGTCGCTTCATAAATGTTTTACTCCTGCTGACTAACTTCCAGCGATCTGGATACTTTTTAGTGGAGTCATTCAGCTTTTAACTCAGCTTTTTAGGTCACTGCACCACAAACAGACCGGATGGAGATATTGTTTGTTTTTCTTGTCTCATTCTATTATTGTAGCTGTGTCTTCTGAACCACCGGGCATGAACTAGGGCTGTCAGGCGCTTCTTTTTGAATCATGATCAGTCCCTACATTCCTATAAATTATTGCAGTTAAACCTTTTTTTTGGCGTGTTTAGGATTCAAATGTTTTGCTTTTCAAAACAAATCTTAAAGCCCATGTTGACAATGTGAATCAATGGGCTTAATGCTTATTTCAAATGCACTGCTTAACGGGGTTACTTCTAAAGACATATGCTGGAGGGCATGTACAAAATAACTCACTGATGTCCAATGATTTCTGGTTGATACATAACACTTTTTTTTTCTTTTGAGTTTAGTTTGAATTAGGAGATTTTCTCAAGAAACTGTTCTTTGTCATGATTTACTTTGTCCAACGCTAATTCCAAAGAAGTTAGGGCACTGTGTAAAATGTGAATTAAAAACAGACTGCAACGATTACGAATCTCATAAAGCCATATTTAATTCAGAATAGAGTATATATAACATATAAGACATTGAAACTGAGACATTTTACCATTTCATGAATAATAATAGCCTATTTGGAATCTGATAGGACCAACAACATTAAAAAAAAGTAGGGACGGGGCAACAAAATGTGAGAAAAGTAAGCAGTACAAAAGAAAAACAGCTGGAGGAGCATTTTGCAACTAATTAGGTTAATTGACAAAAGGGCAGTAGCATGACTGGGTGTAAAAGGATCATTTAAGAGAGGCAGAGTCTCTCTGAAGTTAAGATGGACAGAGGTTTACCTCTCTGTGAAAATATTCTGCCTAAAAAATTTCAGAAAATTTGCAAAGCCTATGAATATCCCAGGATCTACAGTCCATAATGTCTTAAAAGGATTCAGAGAATGTGGAGAAATCTCCATGCATAATTGACAAGGCTGAAGGTTAATAATGGATACTCGTGGTCTCGGGTGACATTGCGGTAAAAACAGGCATGATTTTGTACTGGAAATCACTGCGTGAGCTCAGGAACTCTTCCAGAAATCATTGTCAACAAGGCTGGCTTGTGTTGTAAAGCTGTATCACGCAAAGAAGAAGCCATATGTAAACACAATCCAGAAACACCGGTGTCTTCTCTGAGCTAAAGCTCATTTAAATGGACTGAGGCAAAATGGAAAACTGTTCTGTGGTCAGATTAATCAAATTTGAAATTCCTCTCAAAAATCACAGACACGGTGTCCTGTGGACTGAAGAGGAGAGGGACCATGCAGCTTGTTATCAGGGAACAGTTCTAAAGCATGTATCTCTGATGGTATAGGGTTGCATTAGTGTCTATGGCGTGGGAAGCTTACACATCTGGAAAGGCACTATCACTGCAGAAAAGCAGATAGAGGTTTAGAGCAACAAATGCTCCTATTCAGACAACTGAACTGGCCTGCCTGCAGTCCGGATCACCAACGGACCACCAACGGAAACATTTGAGGCATCCTAAAAAAAAATCAGCCAAAGATGACCAGGACTGTTGAGCAGCTAGAATCGCACATCAGATAAGAGTGGGACAACATTCCTCTTCCAAAACACCAGCAACTGATCTCCTCACTTCCCAGACATTTATAAACTGTTGTTAAAAGAAGAGGGGATGCTACACAATGATAAACATGACCCTGTCCCTACTTTTTTGGGATGTGATGCTGCCATCGAATTCCAAATGAGCATCTTCTATGTTTTATATTTTGCATTGTGAATAAAACATGGGTTTATGAGATTTGCAAGTCTGTTTTTATTTACAATTTACACAGTGCCCCAACTTTTTTGGAATTGTGGTTGTATTGGTCCAGTTTTGAGCTAAGATCACTTCCTGTTCAGATAATAATCCGCTTCTGTTTTGTAATTTAATGGGGACGTTCTGGTCAATTGAAGATGCCTACAGAAGCTCAACCACTGAATGAAGAACTTGCTACAGATTGGAAAGTAAATGAAAATAGAGGAAAGGAAGTGGATAGATGGATTTCTGCTGTGGAGCTCTGAAATCAGTTTTTGGCTCAGACTGTATAACAGGCTTTTACATTTTGACAATAGATGTTTACTGATCAATGGGGCCAGATTCATCAGCAACGTGCAGGAGTAACTTCTGCTTGTTGTGAGGTTTTACCCTGGATATGCTGTATAAAGATAAGGTTAAAGGAGCAAAATTAGCATCTCATGATAGTGTTAGGTCTATTAAGAAAGTGTCTACACTTTATTGTCCAACAACTTAAAGGGGACATATTTTACCCCTTAAAGACAAGTTTATATTGGTCTCAGAGGTCCCCGAAACATGCCTGTGAAGTTTGTTGCTGAAAAAACACTCCAGTATTGGATTTTTTCATGTCTAAAAACCCCTCTGTTTCAGCCCTTCTCAGGACAAGCCGTTTCTGTGGCTTTGAATGGTAATTAGCTGTCTGGCGCCACCCCTGACCACACCCCTCTCATGACGTGGATGCAGCACTCGTACTATTACAGACACTTTTTTTTTTCCAAAGTTTAGACTTGGATTCGAACCATCGAGGCCCCTGGTGAGGTCACTAGATGTAAAATCTGAGAACGACTTGTTTCTGCACACATTTTCTGAAAGGTGGAGAAAGAGAGAGGGAGAGGAAATGGATTTTTCTGGTACTTGAGGGGATTGTGGACAAGCCAGGGACACATATTTGTGTTAGAAAAGCCTGAAAAGGTGATTTTTGCATAATATGTCCCCTTTAAATTAAACAGCCAAGGAAATGACACTAGTCATTATATTCACCCAGACTGTCACTGTGGCACAAGTGAAACCGCAGCTGCTCCAGAAGTTGTTGCCACTAGCAACAGCTGCTGGCTGCACGCACACCAGTGGATCACTGCTGCAAAAGGTGACATTTTGTCTAATTAAACCTAGCATGTGAGCTTCAGATTATTTTCATCCAAGTCTTCATACACCATATTGCTGCAGTTAAACTCTCCAGTGCACCAGAGACAGCAGAGAATGAACCACGGATATGTAATGTTTACTTTGTTTTTTAATAATGATTGCCAGGTAAGCATAATATAAAAACACCATTGATTAAGCAAAATTTAGAGAATGATAAACACAAATGATAAAATGAAGCAAACATGCAACCTATCATTGACAAGCCACGCCTCTGCAAGCCCATGTTGCATTTATTTCTCTGTTTAGAAATATTCTGTGAAGCAATTGAAAAAGTTATATGGGCTAAGAAACATTTTTTTTTTTTTTGCCCAGTAGAGGCCAACATGGTTTCATAAGTACCCAAAATAGAACTGCACAGTCAGAAATGATAGATAATTTGCAGCTAGTCCATTGGTTTTAGTCTTTTATAAAGTGGAACATTAGCTCTTCTTTGCTTTAAAAGTAATTATTTCTGCCTGTCTTTATATCCTAACGCTCCTCGTTCTCTCCACCTCTCGCTTCATGTTTCTTTGATCCTCCCAGATGTGCCTCTCTTTTTTCTTTTAATCATTCGCTGACACGGTTGTTCCTTTTCCAACATCCGTCATGGCTGCTTCATTTCCTTACCTCGCCTCACTTTTCTTTCTCATCGTCCTTCCCGTGGCTCTTTGTACTCTTCACTTCCTTTTATCACTTTTCCACCAATTTACTTTCCTCCTACGTCTGTGCACGTGGCGTGTACAGGTGCAGGATGCATGCTAATAGGATGTGATTGTGTGAATCGCCTGCTGCTACATGTGTGTGTTCATGTTGGGGGTCTTTGCTAAGTGGTAAAGCTTTCATGGGCCATGTGTCGCTGATGCTAATCACAGTGGTGCTCTGCTCGTTAGCTGCAGCGAGGTGAAGGTTAGCACGAGCAGCAAGGACACAATGAGAGGAATAATAAATGACTAAGGGCACAATGCAGGGAATTAAGTGGCCAGAAGAGGTGGATAAAGAGTTTAATGTTCATCTAAATCACAGATATGACTTCATACTTGATGCTTTCTTTGACCCTGACATCTGCCGGTCAGTCATTCTCCTCATCTGCTGCCTGGATTATCTCCCAAGGTCCCCACTGTGAGCTTCTGACACGTTTGAAGACAGTCAGACACTGAACCTCAGGAGGCCTGGCTCAGACCCACATAGATGTCTGTTGGAGGGCACAGGTGGCAAGCAGGACAGAAAGAAATCTACAGGAGACTGGGAGGGTCAGATTACAGTGGTGGTTATAAGGGAGGTCAAAATAATCCATGCATGTGGACAATCAGACCAACCAGAGAGATTCCAAGTCATCAGAGGGTTTGAATGATTGGCTGCAAACAGGACAGTTTCCAGACCATGACCAATTTAAAATCCATGGTAGACCACGGACATAAGGACAGTTCAGACTGGTTTTCAGCATTTTTGGATACATTGTGGATATTTACTGCTCAAGATCAGGGATAATCTGATTCAAATGGAAGACCAAAGTCAGTCGTAGTTAAACACTCTCAAGGATTATTTGGACTATTAAATCAGTCCCAACCAGTGTCAAATTAAGGCCATGGACATGCAATTGTGGCGGGTCAAACTGGTCCAGAATTGGGCCTCAGACTGTCTAATGTAGCTGCATTTAGCTTTGCATACTTCCTTGAGGTTTCAAACTGGCTGAATAGAAAAAACAGTCTAGATTTGCATGATGTTTAGCAATTTGTGCAGTCTTAATAATAGAAACTAAGGCCCATAAGCAGGTATTTTTTTAAAAAGGAGTTTCCTCCTCCATTTCCAAAAATAATCCCATTCAAACATACTGTTTCTTCAAGAGCACAATTCTGACATGAAGCTCTAAATGGCCCTGTTACATGCTGTAAAAAGCAATTCAGCAGCTGTTCATTCCAAGGTGATGTGGCAAAGTGCCAAACCGGCAGATGCTCCCATACCTGACCTTACCTGATAACGTTGCACTCCAGTGAGACTAAGCAGGGGGAGAAAATAGTGCACAGTGTGCACCATATTGAAATAACTAAAGTAGTCTGTAATTTGTAATAAGCCTCCCGGAAAGCGAACCTGCAGCAGGACAGAGCTGGCGATGCTGCTTATCAAGAAAATAAATGATATATTAGGCCTATCTCTGTCCTCTTAACAATGGGAGAGATGAGTGCACAGTAGCCATTTTTACTTTTTGCAGACTGGAAGCATTTGTGAAAAGACTGAATAAAATTCATGCCAAGGTGAGCTCTGCTTGTTGTGTTTGCGCGTGCACACTGGCAAATGCTTGTTTAACACGAGTTTTGTATGACTGGTGGCATGGGCTAAGCTCAGAGGGAAAAAGGGTACTGATTACCAAGGCCCACAGTCGGGAGGCGCCCTTGAGAAACCTGTCATGAAAAGGGTCTTTATTTTTTCTTGATAATTAGTGTCATTGAATCAGTGGGCCCCTGCTCCTTCCTTAAAATGTCCAACTTGTATAGTCCAGTGCTGCAAAATAAGGCTAGTAAATGTAATTTAACCATATTAAAAATATTGCTCATAAATGGAGAAATTATGGTTAAGAAATACATCAAAATGCATGGATATTTGTAGAAATGACAAAACATTTGTTGCTTGACTAGCCGGTAAATGGGGGCCCTGTGTTATATATTTTTGGGGGGGTCCTAAATCCCTAACTTCACCCCTGGCTGGTGATAATACCGTATTCCCAGGTAAATTGGGGAAGGTTAATCCGGCACGCTATTTGGATTTGTTTCACACATCCATCTGGACAACCACTCAGCGTTTTGGAAAGGGCAGAGCCTTTGAAAAAAATCTCAGAGGGTGATTGGATGAGCAGTCTGTCTGTCACATCTTTTAAGGGCCAATCAGAGCAACAAAACACGTGACATAGCTGCTACCGAAGGAGTAAACTCTATAGAGAGCTGCATGACTTTTGTCATTTTTGAAAAGAAAATAACTCAATGCTCTTCTTTGTTCTTCTTTTAACAAAGAAATGTCAAGTTCTGATAAACCTGGCAGAATACACGCTAATGTCTTCCACCATAATTGCACTGGCCTCTTGTCGCTGCTTGCACACGTCACGACTCCACCGCACCCGGAAGTACTGCCCCTCGACGCTGATTGGTCCTGTCACTTTCTAACAAAGTGAGAAACAAGGAAGCGGGCGCATCCATCTGTTTTGCAAGGTTAAAAATCCTTACTTTCACTGTAGAAATGGAGATTTCAACATGGGATGTCTATGTGGTTCCTTGGACTTGTGCAGCCAGGCTCTAGTGCAGAGGTTCCCAAACTTTTCAGCCCGCGACCCTTAAAATAATGGTGATGAAGACCGGGGACCCCCACTGTCCTGAAGATTGGTTGTGGCATAGTTGAACATAGTTGATCTAAGAACTGTCCAGTGAAGGAGTTTTTCTTTTAATTGCTTGGATTTCAGCATAAATTTCAACAAATAAGCAAAAAAGCAAAATGTTTTTTTTTTAATTGAACCTATTTTGTGCATATATTTCACAGAAGTGTGCAAAATATACAGTTTAAACCCATTTAAAAATACTCTCTTGGAAAGCATCTCGCGACCCCAACTCAGTGTCTTGTGACCCCCCAGGGGGTCCCAACCCCCAGTTTGGGAACCACTGCTCTAGTGGACAGTTGGGGAACTGCCGTTCCTTACATTTTCACACTGGCTTCATTTTTCAACGCTCTGGAAACTGCTGTGAGAAAAATAAAGCAAGGAACAATGGAAAGTGAAGTAAAAATAATGTTTTTGCTAGTGTCCACATGTAGCTTCTGTATACCTGTTTGTACAGGTGAATTTTACACAAAGGAGAGTAGAGGAAGGGTCTGTTTGTCTCCACAGTCAAAGTGACCTGTGGTTGTTGAAAACAGTTTTCTCTCTGCAGACAAATAAGAAGAGCAAAAAGTGAATCTTAAGCGCTTAAGTGTGATCTTCACTTTAACTCTGTTGTGTATTTCAGCATTGGTCCACCATGTTCTTGTTATTTTCTCTCCTTTTCAGTCTCTCACCCTCTCACCTCGCCTCTCGCTCTGATCACACTCCTCCTTGGTTGTTTGTGTGCAGTTCATGTTTCTGTTTCCCCGCTTTCTGCCTTTGTACTTATTTTATTTAATAACACTCAGAACCAGTGTATAGAATTGATTTAAAAGCCTGTTTTCATCATCCCTAAATGAAAAAAATCATCAAATATTTTCTAAGAAAGGGTAAAAGCAGTGTGTAAGAAGGGGTACAAAAGGTTTTAACACAGGAGCGACTGCAGGAGGATAATGGGGCTAAGATGGCTGTCAGTTATAGTTCGGAGTTTTGAAGTTTTTGAAGGCCAAAACCACTGAAGAGGACTGGATGTCAGATAAAATAAGACTATCTTTGGCCAATTGATTAGAAGAGTATCGGTAACTAAACTTGGTCAAATTAGTCATTTTATCGAGCAAAAATGCTTCAGTCTTCTTCAGTCATGTGATTGTGTTTTGTTTAACTGCAGATATAAATGTCTTTTTCTCACTAGTTCCTAATGACCACGATCACCTCAGGCTGTATGAAACTGTGAGCCTCAGCGATGTCCACCAGCAGGATTTCCCCTGCAGTCTTAAATTTTAATGAACAAATCCATTAATGAGGAAAATACTCCTGCTTCTGCACTGATACTGGAGTTTTATTTTGTTTGCTCTGCTGGTGCAGGGAGGGTTTGCTGAAGTTGCTCTTTTTCGGCTCTAACCCTGCTTTACATTCACGCAGCAATCCGCCCGGAGCTCAGAATATTCACTGACTTTTACTGACTGAATTAGCATCACAAGCTTTTCTACTGGAAATACTGTAGACGTGTAAGTCGCTGCAGTTACGTTGGAAATAAGGACCAATCGTTTTTTGTTTTTGTTTTTGTCCAAATTTAAGCAGCTAGGATTGAGGATTAGATTGGCCACAATTATATTCAATCAATTCATCAATCTTTATCTGTATAGCAATAATTTGAACCAAGTTATCTTATACACATCGCTAAGAGCACAGCTTTAGACTGTACTTGTATATAAAGCCACCACCAATCAAACATGATCTATCTAAGCACTGAGAAACATTTAGAAAAGTTACAGTGGCAAGGAAAAACTTCCTTCAATTGGCAGAAACCTTGAGCAGAACCAGACCCGCACTGGACAGCCATCTGCTCAAGCTTTGTTGGGGTTGAAGAGGGAAAGAGAGAGATTCAGACACAGAAAATAGGGGGATAAAAGTAGGGTGAAAAGAAGGAGATGCAGAAACCAATGAAGATGGAGCTACGGTAAGAAAGAAGAGGAAATTGCAGAAATCGAGAGGAGGATGTAGAAATTGGGTGGAGGATGATGCAGGAATAGAATAGAGAAGAGGAGGTTGCAGAAATCAGTTGTAGGAGGATGCAAAATTAGAGAGAAGGAGGATGCAGATATAGAGAGGAGAAAGATGCAGAAAAAGAGAGAAAAGGAGGGAATAGAAAAAGAGAAGAGGGACATGTAGAAAGAGTGTAGAAGGGTGCAGAAAAATAACATTGGAAAGAAATTAAGGGGGAAATGCAATTAAAAAAGAGAGAAGGAACATGCACTAATAGAGAAGAGGAATATGCAGACAAAAGAGAATGGAGAAACATAAATAGAAATAGGGATGCAGAAAACAGAACAAGGGAAATTCAGAAATACAGAGGGAGGGGATGCAGAAAGGGGAAGATCTTAAGAGTGTGGGGTGAGATGCAGAGTGGGGAGAGACAGAGTGAGAAGACAAGCAGAGTAAGCCACTTTTTCTCCAGGAAGCTGAAATGACAGGAGAGAACAGACATATGCAGGATGGGACAAAGCAGTAAAGCATATCCAGTTGGGGTTCAAACCAGAAACCTTCTTGCTATGAGGCAGCAGTGCTAACCGTTTCACCACTGTGCACCCCAGACACATATTTCAGACATCTCTCAGAATTAAATTGCTGAAATTCAGTTAGACTGTGTAACAATCACTTACGTTTGTGCTGGCATCAACAAGAAAAATAATGTAAGACAATACGGGCTACACCTAACAGCTCTTTAACTGTACATTTATCAATAAATTAGTCCGTACATTATCTAGAAATTAGGAGGAATGACTCTTCACCAGTAGAAAATGATCCCTGTGGTTAATTATTTTTTCCATTTTGAGTCCCTAAGCAAATATATGTAATTCATGACAATTAAAAACAAAGAAAGGGAACAACAATTCACTTTTGAAGCAGCCTTCTACTTTAAACAAAAATGTTTTCTTCTGTTGTATGGCAGTGTTTCATTTTCTTGTTTCAGCTCTGAAAGCACCTCTGCCAGTGTTTCCAGGGACAATTGTGCTTATTCTTCTGGTCATAATTACTCAGACAAAGAAAGGATGGAGAATAAAAGAGAAGGATAGATGTATATTGTTTTCTTTGATGTCATGCTCGGAATTGAAAGTCTCATCGCTCCTGATGATTCTTTTCCTCCTTTTTCATTATTCTGACCTTGTTCTGTTTCTGTTTGTTTGTCTCCAGTACAAACAAACAAACAAACAAAACCCAGCCATAACCATCACTCCCTCCATCGAAACATTAGGCGTAATCCCAAACACAGAGGAGGTGCTAATGATAAAGCTGCCAAGACGTGTGCATCTGCTCTTGTGTGCCTATGTGTGTGTGTGTGTGTTTGTGTGCTGGAGTGTAACTGATTGAGATGGATGAGGAGCAGAGCGGCTTCCAGCAGATGCAGTCTGTCTGTCTGATGGTGCATCTGTTTGTCTCTCTCTTGTTTGTTTGTGTGTTTTTGTCATTAATGCATGTGTGTCCTGCAACAATAAGCTGTATTTATGACCTAAAAGTGTGTTAATTTATCATCCTAAACTGGAACAGTTGTTAGATTTTAGACATTTAAAGTATTCAGTCCAAACTTTTCTACCACCAGCTAGATTAAAACATGAATGCATAATCCTGTAGTTAATATTACTCCATGCATATTACTAACTCTGCATGAATGGCTCAGGTTAAACCTTTTTGTAAATCTTAAATAAATTAAAGAGTGTTATTAAACCTTCCCTCTTAGTTTAGTTTTACAATCAAATATACAACCAGATAGAAAAAAAAATGTGGGGCCCTGGTAGCCATGCAGGCCATCTACAGAGGCCGCCTTGAATCACATCTGGACTATAGCTCCTTTTTGTGAATTTAATCCAGCTCTCTCTGTCTCTTTGGTTTCCAACACTGTTGTTTTTATTTGACAAGTTTAACACATCACCTAGTTTAGCATAAGTTAATTTTTCTAAATACTGTGCCATTCATAGTAAAACAGACCATAATAGCATACTCACACTGCTAAGTAACCATGTGTCTTGTCATGTGTTGATACAGATTGGTGTTGCTGCAGTATTTTACCTTGTTTTTTGCAGTGCATGCATATTGCATGACTCACGTCAGGTATCTTTGCTTTCAGTCTTGCTGGCAGTATTCCTCATCGATATTACTGGTAGTTTGCTGTGATCAAAATCATGCAGTTAAACCATCTGCTGCCACTTTTTGGCTTTTTTGTGAACTGCACCACAGAGTGTGTGTTTTAAAACAGTAGATTCCGTAACATCTGTATTGATACACAAATCAGCAAGTCGCATGTGGTGATATATTGTCATATCGACATTATTAGTGCAGGCCTAATCTTTTCTAGTCCAATAATCCACATTACTTTCTCTGCTTACAGTATGTTGTCGCCATTTACTGCCATTGCTCGATAACCTACCTTACATGATTTCTTCATTGTTCTCTGTAAATCTATAGATACCAGATCAGTGCCACTTCCTGTTTAGATATCCAGAGATTGGTTCCATATATGACCTTTTAACCCTGGTTTTAAGGCTGGATCAGAGGTAACTGCATGCTGGTGCATTGGAACAACTCTTTCAATCGATATGGTGTTAAGGCCACTAAAAAAAGCTGCGGAGTATTTTTAGAACTATTCCTGATTTTATGAAATCATCCTTTTGAACGTTTCCCTCCTATGAAAACTGAAGTCTTTATTGTTGACTCTAAAATCTTTTCTGGTAGTCCTTGAATCCTTGCGTAGATTTGTGGAGGTAAATAGTTTTTCTGGGCTCTGTCAAGATTTACTGTGAAGCCCTGAGAGGTTTTGATTGTTTGGACCTCAAACAAAGCTGAGTGATTCATTCAGCCCTCCAAAGTAAAACCTGCCAGTTTCTGAGAGGTTTTCATTGTGTTTGGTGTATTTTCTTCTATATGAGGCTCTTCCTTCGTTCATTGTCTGTGCTTGTGTAAAAGTGTGTGAGTTTGAGTGTGTGTTTGAGAGCGCTGAGCCCTCCGATGACTCATAGACGTTTTCACAAAGACTCAGAGTGATGGAACAGAGTGTATCGGCCCGGCTGACAGAAATAGCGTTGAGGTAAAAGTCAGTGCGGCTTTAAAACTTTTATTTATTGACCGTGGTGTTATGTCTTGTTTTTCCCTTATTTTTCCATCTCAGTGTCCAGTTTTGATGCATCTCTGGGTCTGCAGCATGGCCAAAACTGATGGAAACTTGTACATTTCACACGTTATTGTAAGGCCATCATTGTTGCTGTGCTGCTAAACTTTAGATTGGGTTGATTTTTGCGCCCCACAGGGACAAATAGCATCACTTTTTTCCGATTTGTCCTGTATATGAATAGCTATATGATATGATAGCTATATTTTAGCTGTCAGATGTATCACTTTCTGTGTATCTTTGCTGTTGAAAATGTCAACAGCAGCCGTTTTAGCACGGTGCTGTAACTCACTTCACCTGAAACCAACCTGGCAGGACAATGAGGGACTAGAAAAAGGAGTTAACAGCTAGTTTCTCTACCTTTTTTTTTAATTTAGTTAAAAAAAAAAAAAAGTCACAGTTTTGTCTTGTTTTCACGTAAAAAACAAATTCCAAAAAAGTTGGGACATCAGGTAAAATGTGAACAAAAACATATTACTGTGATTTGCTCATCCTTTTAAACCTTTATTCAATCAAATAAAGCACAAAAACAAGGTATGTAATCTTCAAATGTTAGCTTTTTTTTAATTACACAGACATCCTGAATTTGATGCCTCTACCATCCCACAAAAGTTGGGACACAGCAAGAAAAGTCTTGGAAAAGTAGTGGAATGCTCAACAGAACCCCTGAACCATCTCTGGTCGATCAGAAAGCTGACTTATGGAGACAAACAACCCACATTTACATCCATGGAAACAACTCTGAGTATGTTTTTGGACTGTTAGAGGAAGCTGTAGTTTATAGAGAAGCTTATAGCATATAAGGGAATGCTCACCTGCTTTATTTTTGTGTTTTTTCATCGTTTGAGTCATATTTTCTTGGAGTTTTAGCAGTGTTTTTCCTCCTCCTTGTTATCAGAAGCTTTAATCGTGCTGCTCTGCCTCGCTGACTATCAGTCTGATATGTTAATCACTCCTCTCTCTTTGGGATTGTTATGAGAGCTCAGGATACCTCTCTCCACTTCTGTCTCCCTCTAATCTCTGATGTCAGCGTAATTCTTTTAGTGAATCACACACTCATACACAACTTTACTCTACCCCGCACGCCACATCACAATCTCACCACAGGCAGCTCTGCAGATGAGGATGAAAGAAGAGCGACGATAAGACAACGTGGTGGTTTTCTCTCCTTTTCCATTCATGCTTCTTCCCTCCATCCTCTCCTTCTAACTGGCCTACATACAGGCTCCACTATCACACATACTTCACACTTTTTTCTCTTTCTTGTCTTTTCTCCTCACGCTATCTCACCTCTCCTCCTCTTTCTCGGTCCCTCTCTAACTGTCTCTTAAATTTTATTCATCACATCACCCTGCACTCCTTCTCCTCCGCTTGTGTTTCCCTCCTCTTCTCTGTGAGACTTTATCCTTCCTGACAGGGTTTTCTGCATCACTGCTTCTACTATTACACTCTCTACAGCAGTTTTGCAAATCATTCTTAGCATTTTATCCCATCTGTATGTACTTATGAAACAGGGCTTTGTGCAGAGAAATCAATTTGGCTTAAATTCCCTAGATGGAAAATCTTAAAAATGTAGAAGAACCACAACTTAGTTGGTAGTAAAAATGGAAAAAGTAACACTGAAGCAAAACTTCAGCAAGCATTCATTAGTGGAGTTTTCTCCTGCTGCACAGTTGGTCACATTTCATCTGAATGAGACTCCTCCTATTTACTCGACATGTCAGCTCAAACTTTTCTATGGCTAGGCCAAAGATGTAGAGATGAGAGCTGAACTGGAATTAGGTTTAAGTCACAAGACTCAAGGCCTTAAAACTTTGGCTCAATTCCAGCACACCCCTCGCCCCACTACTTAGCCCTTTTCCTGAGTTTAGCGTGTTCATATCTTAGGGTTGGTTGTCCTGATTCTTGCTGTGGTTTTCCAGAAGCACTCTCCAAACCAAGGGGATGCCTTGGATGCTGCAGTCAAATCTGTGTCTGTGAATGGTGAGAGCATAGAGCAGTTCATCTACCTTGGCAGCATAATCCATCAATCCGCCTGGGTGATGGATTCACTGAGCATGACAGTGTGGCAATCCTGGTATCTAAACACTCAGGCATAAGTCAGTCTTTCGGTCTTGGTCCTTCTAGTCTTACTGCGCTCTTGTGAGTATCGTCGCTCAACACATACTAGGTGTCCAAGACCCAGTTGGCTGGTCCAGATGCCAGGGTGACCATGTGTGTTGTAGAGGGAGCAGCTGGTTGGTTACCTGGAGATAGTGCATGGATCTGGTGCAGGCCTGGAGGATTGCCTTCAGGAGGCCAGAGCAGTACAGGACACTGCAAAGTACCTCACTGCTCCTGTACCTCACCGGACCTGACACTCCAAACCAAGTGTTATGGGAAATCACCCAGAATGCCTCCCAGATTTGAGACTAACCAAAACAGTGTAATGTTTTTATTTAATGTTGCATCCCTCTTGGTAGAAATGTCTGATATTGTTGCGCTATCTCTTTACGTAACGCTGTTGATGACTATCTAAGACTTCTGTGGAGCTCAAACAGTCCTCAGTGATTTCATCACTGTCCCTTGTAACTCTGCTTCAAGAGGCATGGTTTCACTCAAAATAGGATTGGCTGTATTCTACAGTATCATAACTCGATTGAATTTGAATTATTAACAATCAAGGGGACTGGACTATGTTATGATCGTGATGGTCTATGGGAAGGTTGGGAGGGGTTATGTCTGGTTAGGGATGTTCAGCATGCCTGGGAGGGGAAAGGGAAACAAGACACTGGCTATGATTGTAAAGTAGATACTGGTCTGGACTCAGTATTAATCAAGGAGACTTCTGCACTATAATAGATGTTTAAATTGACATTTTGATTACATTTTTCATTGCTCCTTTGGTTGCTGTTACATCTCTTACCATTAAGCGTACCTCTAAAGTCATGATAATATACGATAAACCACTGTTTCCCAACCTCTCCTTCCTCCGAGCTTCACTACCCAAGAGAAGCTAAACCCCCAAAGGGCCCTCTCAATAATAGTGCCACATTGCTGTGAGAAATCAACATCAGTTTAACTTTTCATTGGCAAAACCTCAAGAAAATAGGTCCATACATATTGTTCTTAACAGAATACTTTATTATAAACTGTTTAACAGGGATTCTGCCATAATTTAAGTCAATATGTGTATGTATCTTTGACAATCTCAGAGCAGACAGAGATCTTTGGGATCCAAGACGCCCGGTTTGGAAACGATGCCTTAATGCAATAATAATATGCAGTGCATTCAGAAAGTATTCAGTCACTTTTTTCTGTTTCATGTTGCATCCTGATGCTACAGTCGTTACCCCATGATGGCAAAGTGAAACATTAATTTAGAAGTCTTTACAAATTTGTGAAAATGGACAAAAATCCATTTTGGACACTTTGCAAAAACACTTGAAATGTAGCTCAGGTCCCTCCCATTTCTCTGGGTCTTTGCTGACTTGTTTCTTCACTTTGATTGGAGTCCACCTGTGGTAAATTAAACTGATTGGATTCTCTGTAGAGGGCCTCACAGCTGACGGAGCAAAAACCAAGCCATGAGGTCAAAGGAAATGCCTGCAGAGCTCAGAGTGGAGATCGTTGCAAGGAACCGATCTGGGGAAGGCTACAAAAACATTCTGCTACACCAAAGGTTTCCAAGAGCACAGCAGCCTCCATGATTCTCAAATGGAAGAAGTTTGGCACAACCAGGACTCTGCCAAGAGCTGGACCTCTGGCCAAACTGAGCAATTGGGGGAGGAGACCATTAGTAAGAGAGGCGACCTGATGGTCACTCTGACTGAGCTCCAGAGATCCTGTGTGGAGATGGGACAGAGTTCCAGAGGGACAACCATCACTGTCAGCCCTCCACTGATCTGGGTTTATGGCCTGTTTAGAGTTTGCCAAGGGTTTCACCTCCATGTAAAAGCCAAGTTGGCTTTTGTGTGTTTTGCACTGAGGAGAGGCTTCCTGTGCCATTCTCTCTATTTTCAACCATTATATTTACCTGTATCTTATCTGTTGATGTAAGTCTGATACGTCATTAATCCACCTGTACACTCACCTGGGAAATATAAAATCAGTGTCAATTTCTATTTTTGCATTTTAATAAATAGATCTTAAGTTTTTGGAGCACTATTAGTGCAGTGGCCACAACAAACAGCTCATGCTGAGGTTGTTTACATTGAACCACGCTGGATTTGAATCTTAGATTAGCTCTGCTAGTACAAACAAAGCAGCAGCAATGGACACAGAGCTTTATTCAACCTTTAAGCATCAAAATCAATGTGGTTTCCCTTATTTTGAATAACATAGAGATACAAAAATAATCCGTACAAACAAACATGAAAGGATGATGGAAATACATCTACACAGTGAAATAAAGGGGTTTGAGATTGTCTTAAAGTGTCCAAGAGAAACGAAATTGTCACTCTGATAAATATTATAATGAGGAGAGGTGATCTTGCAGGTTTGACAGCAGCAAAATGAAGATGGTCCCTGATGTTATCTGGAAAACACTGATGTACAGGGTAGACATTATTTTGAATAAAAAGTACGCAGAAAACAGAGGAAGAGGGCAAATAAATGTTAAAAATGGTTCTGAAAAGGTAAAAAAGTGAAAGTTCTGTTCCTGTCTGATATGGTTTGTTATGTAATAAATAAAAAGACGGAGCGAGTCCTGAAGGGATCGGATTTGTCTTTCAGTTTTCTCATCAGGACTCAAGGATGCCGACATGTTTCAGATAAATGTTGACAGTGTTTTCTCTGACTAAAGGCTTTGCCATCGCTCACTCTCTGCTCTGTCTGTCTCTGCAGCTCTCGCCCACCGACAAGAGCCTGGAGTTTGACAGAGACTTTCGCATCAGGCACTACGCAGGAGATGTGGTGTAAGTATCTTAAAGTTTTATTTATTCAGGGAGAGCTTTTAACTGTGATTCACGCTCTTTTCCACGTTTTTAGATATTCATGCCTCAGAGCGGCACTCTGAAACCACACAGTGTTCCTTTTGGCTATTTGAATAGGAAATGAACGGCTGGGTTGTAAATCAAAGCTGGTTTTACTGGAGACTTGGGAACTACACTCATTCATATAGTCTGGCCAGATTTGAAACCTGTGATATGGACCACTTATTTAACAACAGACTGCAGCTTCTATTCCAGATTTCATGGTGTCTGCCCCACACAGACCATTAAAATAATTCAGCACAAACACTTGTGAGGTTAACTGATGACTCTAAATTGCCCATAGGTGTGAGTCAGCCTATGATTGACTGATACCCTGTAGAGTGTACCCTAACCTGAGACACAAAATAGACTGTTTTCTAGATCTATAGCATGGGAAATATTTCACATCAGTTTGGGAAACACCACAGATGATGTTTTTTTTCCTTTAGGGTCTTATAGGTCATACATTTTAGTCTTAATAAGACACATTATTATCCAATTTTAATTTTTGGGGGGACAATATAAATTTGATTTAAATCCTTCTTTTTTGCTTTGTTTAGAAGCAACTTCTGTCAAAAGATTCATATTTTTAGTTGCCATTTTTCTGCGCAACAGGGCTGTTTGAAACTTTAAGGACCCTTCAATTCCCAACCCACAGACATTAGGGACAGTACAATTACAAACCCCAAAAATAATCTGCCAGAACAAACAATTCAGTCTAGCATTTCATATTTTAGGTTTTAACCTAGTCTTGTTTAATAAGGGTTTTACAATGGCATGTTTGAGTGACTCTGCTGAGCTGTTGATGATGTTCAGAGGGCTGAGACCAGTTTCCCAAGAACCTCTTTAATCAACTTGGTGAGGATGATGCCAAGTTAGCTGGTGGTGGGTTTTAAAATTAAGATTATTCAAAAGTATGTAGTAACTGTGTGTTCAGTTGCTGCTAGTGTCAGCACTACAACTTTACCTTTCCATAAACACAAGATAATCTAAACTAGAAGATTACTGTGCCACATGGCATGTTTATGCCACGAAACCAAGTCTGTTGCTACTGCCTCTTTCTCTTCAGATGACGCTCATTGGTTTGGCTATCGTCTGACTGGAAACAGCCGTATCAGCTTGAAGCTTTGCAAGATCATTCTGCTGGATGATAGACATGGAATCTGGCCAATAATTCATCTGCTTTTCAACATTATTTGCACCCAATCTCTCTAAATGACGGATGCAATTGGCTCCAGCCTATAGATAGATAACAGATGTATAACATTCAGGGCTGCCAGCATTAATGCGCTAATCGTGATGCAATTAAGGTCCACAGTTATTGCAAACATTTTAAATTGCAATAATCACATGCTTTATTGTCATTTTCAGTACTCTTTGCTCCTTAATGTCTCGTTTTACTCTAAAAAACTCTTTCAATACATAACAAGTTCATTTTTTCTGTAGTTAACTTACTGTATCCATACAGAAAGTAAAAACACTTCTTTATTGTAAATATTGTGATTTCAATATGTGGCAAAAAGATGAGATTGGTCACAATAAACCAGAGAAATTCAGAGATTAATCACGATTAAAAAATATAATAAGTCGACAGCCCTAATAACAATACATGTCCAGACTATAGTTGCATTGTATGATTAATTTCTGTGTGATTTCAGGGGGTTTTATCCCCATAAAAATTGTATTAAATCAGAAACGCTCTTCTCAATAGTTTCAGTAAGTCAGTGTAAAAAAAGCTGCAGTTTCAGTTCCAGCGGCTGTCAAAATGTTATGATCACGCCTGAGAGAAATGTCAGTTTGAGGGCACACTCTGACTGCTACATTTATGATATCTTGCCAAGTGAGCTTTAAATAAATGTCTGCCAGTGCCTGAATACGAGTCATCTCTTATGAACCCTAAACTGCTCCATTTGACGACTGCATGTTGAATTTTAATCCTCTCATTTTCTGCAGAAAGAAGCCATGACTTCAAATAACTCAACATGGAAATGTGGACTAATGTTGATTAATGTGAATGAAGAAAAATGATCAAAGCATGTTTTATGAACTGAAATCCAACATGGCTCCACATTTCAGGAGTTTAGTTTCTAATTCAAGGCACATATTTGATGACAGTGATGGCTAAGTGCTAATATTTTTCCTTTTCATGAAGTAGCCTGCAGAAGAGCATTACTAGAATTGACTGGCATTCAGAAATACTCTCTTCAAAACGCATTGAGTGGAAAAACAAACAATTCCAGCCCACTTCAGATTCAAAACACAAAGGCTCACACTCTTAAAGACTCAGAAACACTCATGGTACACACAGTCAGTCAGTTCAACAACTTCTTCACTGAAGGACATCCACAAAAATAACAGCAGCAATTCCAATCCCCGGAGTACTTGGACATCATTCAAATGAATAAATCAGACACGATAAGTCCCCAAAAAAAGCTCTCAGGAAAACATGTTGAGCCCATAAGTGAGCGTGCCCCCCGGGGGAAGCCCGGCTGCCCTGATTGATCCCAGAGCCACTTAGAGTGATTCTTACATCATCTCACAGCAGGGGGTAGAACAGCAGGATCATCCCTAACAGGACAAATTCACTCTAAGGGAATATGAGTGTGTGGCTTTGACAGCTAGCTTATATGCAATCAGTTTGTTTGGTAAACATGCTCATCTTCCCTTTTGTCTTGTCTACATTTGGCAGATTCAAGAGCAGCAAGTTCTCAATAACTTTTAGCTTGCAGGTACTTGTTGTACACCAGATTTCTAAACAAATGGTGGCAAAAAGGATCTGCTCTGCTCTGAAGTTGGCACAAAATCCTCCCCAGTGATTCTTTTTGCAATGGTTGCATTTACAAAAGTCAAAGTTTCACACTGAAAACCAACAATGCCTGCTGTGAAAACAATAATAAACATTATATGGCAGCCATGTTAAGGTACCAGCCTCAGGACTATTATGATGAGTGTGAATCGTCTGTCTTTCCACACATCTGTGCTGGAGAAAAATCCCTTTGACTAAATTTCAGTCTCCAGTCTCCTTACTGTACAATCATGCAATCATTATACACTGATCTGGACAGTTTTCATCAGTTCTTGTCTTCAGTTTAGCTTCCACAGTTCATATATTTTAATATATCTATGAAATTGAATGAAAGTTTTATATGGTAAAAATCAGAGTCAATAAAAATCCATAGAAGCCATCAGATGTCACATTGCTTAAAGAAATAACAGTGCTGGAGGGCAGATGACGCCTGATGACTCAAAAAATCATGTCTGAATCAAAAGAAATTCACACAGTGTACGCCCAGCTTTGAATATCCTGCAGGCATCACTCCACTTACACAACTTCCTTATCTGTCCTGTTTGCATGCATGAATCACAAGAATTAGCTCGATGCCAATCTCAGAACCAACAGCTTTAAAGCGTCATGATAAATGCTAACGTTTTAACATAAAGAGCATCCTTAGGTCTCTTAAAAGGCTCTACATAATAAAAATAATTTAAAAAAACCTCCAGTAATGACATATTTTTAGTGTGTTGTCACTGCTGAAAGTATATGGAGCTAGAATTGTTGCAAAACTATTTGCAAAAGCATACAAAGATCTGTGTACAGATCTGCAAATATGTACAAAGGTACACAAATGCAAATGATACACATGTGTATGACAGCCAACTGAGAGTCTTCAGTTGTAACTGAAGACTTATGAGCATTTTGACAACTTGAAGCAAAAAAGAGTACGTTTTCTGGACCAAAACAAAGTCCCAAATTACAAATTGCTCTACACATTTGCAGATTTGTGCATGCATTTGTGTATCATTGTACAAATTGGCTAATCTTTTTACGGATTCGTAAATCTTTGCACGCATTTGCAGATCTGTGCACACATTTGTAGATTTCTGTATGCATTTGCAGTTTATCTACACATTTACAGGTTTGTGTATAGATCATTGTATGCATTTGCAAACAGTTCTGTGACAATAAAAGCTCCATAAAACCAAGACTAGAACTTTGAAAAAGAAGGTTAGTTTCACTCTCCACTTAAATAGTTTTCCAGAGTAAAAAAAAAGCCAGCTAAAACACTAGTAGGCTATTTAACCAAATCTGTTAAGAAAAATGAGGGATCAGTGCCATGTAGTGCTGGGTGATTATTTGAGCGGCTAACCCATGATCATAAAAAGATGATAATCAAGATTAAATGGTAATTCTTTTGCATACCATGCTGGGCTGGTTTTGTCCAAAGGTTTCATCAAACGTGGTCTCTGTCTTACAGCACAGTGAGTGCTCTGCCCCCCCCCCCCCCCAGCAAACCTGCTCTCATTTTAATTTAAATGAAGAGCAGTGGGAGCCATGGCATTCACTCAAGTTATTTTGAAAGAGAAAAACAGTTGACATTTCTGTATTGTAAATGTGTTTTGTTGTTTTTTTGGCAATGTTGTAATAGTTGAGACTTGATTTTGGACTGGATTTTCAGGTGTTGTAAACCACAATCAGCAAGATAAAACTAAAGAACAGCTGCAAATCATTCACTTTTTTAACTCTAAATATGAAAGTTTTACGTTTTCAATTAAATTACAGAGCAAAAAAAAAAAAGAACTTTTCCATGGCATCATAATTTTTAAGTGAGCACCTGTGCATCACTGGTTAAGACAAGTAACAAAGTTAATATGAGTAAGGCTGGGCTGTAATTAAGATTTAGATTGAATCACAGCATGGCTTACTATTGTAATTTTCAATTGCAGGAAGTGCAATATTTCCTTCATCTGAAATGTGTGTAATAATGCCAGTTTGATATATTTGCAGCAAAAATCTTCTGCTCTGCACATCATGCAAACATTCAAGTGTCAAATTTTTCTAGAATATTGTGCAAAAAATTGAACTTTTCTTTTTCTTGTTTGTTTTTCTTGTTAAAATAAAATGACTTTAAACTGACTGTTCCCTTCAATACAACAATCCACACTGCATGTGCAATAAGAATCAAAATAATTGGAATGAGATAGTCAGATACAGCCGATTTTGAGGATAATTAAATAGTTTTAGATGTTTTTTAATGTTTGCATGTAAATTCATTAACCTTCCTCCCTCCGTCCTTGCAGGTACTCAGTGGTCGGCTTCATCGATAAGAACAAAGACACTCTGTTTCAGGATTTTAAAAGGCTGCTGTACAACAGGTAACAACACACCGAGCTTCAATCACCCTCCTGCTGCACTTTAATTACATGAAAACCCCCCTGAAATAAAAAAACACACACGCAGAGCTACGACTAATCCTCTCTCAGCTGGCTCTTATCCTCCTCCTCCTCCTCTTCAATCCTCTGGTGTTTTTCCTCTGCTGAATATAAATGTGAGGTCTAGTAATTCCTGACCTGTCTAATGTTCCTTTTATAAGGCTCTTTATACGGGTCAACAGGATGTAATCTGGACTGTAGCCAAAAATGTTTGAACAAGGGTGCTAATAGTTTAAAGGAAGCACCATTTTATTGTTCTGATTTTCAATTAAATTTAAATTTTACAATGTAGGAGTCATTCAGATACCAAGAATGAACCTCTGTGATGATACTTATGATAGCACTTGATGTGCTTGAAGGACCAACACAGCGTTGTTATTTAACTTTTCTTCTTTTTTCCTGTCCAGTTCTAACCCAGTGCTGAAGGGAATGTGGCCTGAGGGTAAACTGAGCATCACTGAGGTCACCAAACGCCCGCTGACGGCTGCAACGCTCTTCAAAAACTCCATGATCTCGCTGGTTGAGAACCTGGCCAGCAAGGTGAGGACTTTGAGCTGGAAAAAAAGTTTTGAAAAGCCTTCTATGCAGGGCTGTAGAGAAGTCCAAATGCCATTCAGCCAACTTCAAAATTCTGAAAGAGGGTTTTCTAACACTTCACATCACTTTAAAGCTGTTTGTGCCCTCGTATGAAGCCGGGCTCTTCAAGTTTGTACTGAATTTTCTGCTTTTGTGCTGTTTTACCCTTTTAAACTGTCGACTTTCAGGACCATCCCACACAGCTACCCCGGGCATCAAACAGGGAAGAAGAATGCATTTTGAAAATGTGCTAAATAGAATGATAAAACACAAACACAGACTTAGTTATTATCCAGCTACTTATAAAGCACAACTTGAGGTTTATTCCAGGCACTGTTACACCAGCAATATACTTGCTGTTTACTGTGCGCATGGATCATGGCTGCCATGCATTTCCTTTTTCTTTTTGGAGTCTTGGCTATGCATTTTAGTGTAATGCATTTCTGTGCAATGACCAGTAGGGGAAGAAGAGCTGTGACAGAGATATTAGGGGTGCTGCCAGGATGTATTTCTGTCTTTCAGACAAAACAAACCCATGTACCCATTTTCTTCTGCTTATCCGGTGCCAGCCTGCAGCTACAGCAGACAAATCAAGTCAGCCTATATTTCCTTTCCCCAGCGGCACTTTTAAAGAGTTCCCAGTCCAGGTGGGATAAATGTACAATCCCTCTAGCGAGTTCTGGTGCACCAGCCACCTCAACATACTACTTTCAATGTGAAGAAGCAACAGCTCCAGTCCGAGCTCTCCTTGAATGACTGAGCTCCTCACCCTATCCCCAAGGCTGAGCAAAGCTACTGTCCGTGATCTCATTCTTTCAGCCATTTCCCAAAGCTATTGACCATGGGTGAGTGTAGGAACAAAGATCAACCAGTAAATCGAAAGCTTTGCCTTCTGGCTCGGCTCCCTTTTTCCCATGACAGTTTGGTACAATGTTTGTACCGTAGACAAGACCCTGAGCTACTTGGACTTCTTCTCCTGGGATAACATCTTACACCCCACCCACCAGAGCAGTACACCATTTTCCGTCAGAGACCCATGGCCTTGGATTTGTAGGAGCTGACCCTCATTCCTGCTGCAGCAATCTCAGCAACACACCGCCCCAATGCCTGATGGAGATCACCTTCTGAAGTAGCCGACAGAACCACATCATCTGCAAAAAGCAGAAGTCACTAAACTCTCACACCTCTCACTTTGGTTGTATCAAAGCAACGGCCCTCTTACCATTTTTATTTGTTTTCATCATGCAAGAGTTACACATTATTCCTTGAACAACTTATCTTGGCTTGTCTAATATAAAATTAAACTCCACTTATATGTTGTCCAGCCTTAAGCAAACATGCATCCATACATTTTATTTACTCCTTTTCCTACAAGAAAAAATATTCTTTGGTTGTTTTTTTGGGATCCTGACAGTGATTCTTAGTTACAAAAGCAATAAATGAAGCAAACAAACAGACCAAACTTGCCTCATTATTATTGACAATGGCAGCATGACATGTCAGATAAGTGGTACCCAAACTTTTCAGGCTGTGACCCCTGAAATAATGGTGCCAGAGACTGGAGACCCCCACAGTCCCTGGAGGTGGTTAAAGCAGCCATGCATGTTTGCCTTAGGCTTTCCAAACACATAAGAACAAATGTATTCTCAGACATATCTTTCATTCTGCATAGATCTGACCCCATTTTATGTATATATTTTAAAATAATGGGTAAAGTGTATTATTTGAAGTCATTTTAAAATGATCCATTTTTTTAAGGCATCACATAGCCCCCCACTGAGTGTCTCGCAACCCTTTAAGGGGTCCCACCAACCATTTTGGAGACCACTCTTCTAGATTGCCAGAAAAGTCTCCTTTTATCCATGACATGAACTTTTTTAGCCCGTGATAACAACAAAAGAAGTAATAAAACAGGCAGAATTTATTAATTATACAAAAAATAAACAAATTAAATCTGCAAATATTTGTCTTCTTAGGACTTCTGTGTATTTCGACAGGTACCTTGCCAAGTAGAATATGAATTGGTGTATTTCCTCCCTGTTTACAAGTCTGCAGTGACAACCTGAAGGTTAGGGATGTCACTAATGTCCTCAAAGGTTTCACTTTACAATACCTGGAGAAAGGCTGAGGCCACAGCAAATTCTATCAATCCATAGCAGGTTTGTGCAGATTAGATTCATGTTCAGCAGTCATTAACACACTGTTCCTCTCTGCAGGAGCCGTACTACGTTCGCTGCATCAAACCCAACGATGTGAAGTCTCCTCTGCTGTTCGAGCAGGAGCGCTGCAAACATCAGGTGGAGTACCTCGGTCTGCTGGAGAACGTCAGAGTGCGACGGGCCGGCTTCGCCTACAGACAGACGTACCCTCGCTTCCTACAGAGGTAACAACAGCTACTTTAAAAAAACGTATTCCAATGGGTTATGTAATAGTCCGTTCATGAGTATTTTTCCGATAGGATACCCTAAAAGTATAAAACCTTAATCTGGGTCTGTCATTGTGAGGCAACCCAGTTCTCAATCTGATCCTTCTTATCACATTAAGGAGTTTTGTTCCAAGTTTTGCTGGCATTGAGACAACATACTATGGAAGAGTATAGAAGAGTTTGAGTTATACAGCAGTACAAAGACAGCAATGAGAGCAATGTGAATCAGACATTTCACTCATAACACCTCTGTTTGTATCTGAAGTAAAAGTCTAAAACCTAAAAAGATTAAATTATTTTCATGTATTTTGGATGACAGCAGAAAATGTCCACATTGAAGGCACATTTGACCATTTTTTAAAAGTTAAAAAAGCCATTTGACTGATCAATTTTGCTTCTATTTCATAAAAAATGCAATGTTTCACAACACAAATTGGCCCAGTATGAGTTACAGAGCAATCATACAGATGCAGGTGTTTGTAAATCTCACTGCCACACACAGATATGATCACAGCCAACTGGATTAGAGTGCTAATCCAACCGTACAGTGGATTATCTCCAAAGCAAAGAGACATTATCATAAACCATTAAATTATTTACAGATCAAACTCTTTCCTCAAAATCAACCCAGAAACTAATGCAAATCACAGATTTATCAATAAAACATATAAAAATAGATTTAGAAGGCCAAAGTTGTAACTAACTGAATTTATGGAAACTTGTTATTTTGACAGCAAATTAGAGTTCTTACTGTCAGGAAAACATCAAATCCAGTGAATTGAAGCTTTTTAGGGATGATATTTATTGTTTTTGTTTGTGTCTACAATTGATGAATTAACTGTATTGCTTTTATTTAGAACTTTCCAATATTAAAGGAGTATTTCAGTGTTTGATTCATTGTAGAATCATGTTAGCTTTTTGATTTAAAGCAGTAGTTCTTAGATTGGGACCTAAAACCAAGTTGCAGAGCTGCCTCCAGTGGGCCAGAAAAGAACGCCTGGAAAAAAAGTTTATGGTGAATGTAAACCCCAGTTGGACAACGGTACTGTGAAGAACTTTTAGATATGCTTGGGCCAAAAATTGAGGCTGAATTAATGTGTGAAATGGGGAATAAGCCTGCCTGAAGACACCATCAAATAAGGAGGATTGACGCAACCCCAATCATGCTCTGGATGTCCTTGCATATTATCAGGGGCATGGGGAAACAAATTGTTGAAAAAGTCCAAACCTTAAGGGTAGAGCGAGGGGTGGATGTGGCAAGTAAGCACAGCCTAGGATATAGGGATAAGTACTGAAATCCAGTACCAGCGCGACACCAGTGCCAACTTTTCCAACCGAATCCTCAACATAGATTTTGGTGCTTTTTTGGTACCGTACCACCTGACATGCCTGCCACTCCAAATGAAAGGCACAAACACCATCTAGAATGAAAGTCATTCGTGTTGGCCTGTATTTTTTTTATTTCAGCAGAGCATGAACTGGTTGTTTGCTCATTAGTTTAAGAGTGGGGGTGAAACTATACTAACTCAAACCCTAACGATACCAAACCCTACCAGGGTACGATCGGGGCAGATAGTGGGGTTACAACAAGGCCCTGGTCATCCTGTTGATGTCGCAAGGGCCCAAAACTGCTGGCAGTGCCCTGGCGTATTACCAGAGTTAAAAAGACCTGGACAAGAGTCATGCTGAGTGTGACCTTGGCTGTTAAACGACACACGTGTGGACATGTGTTGAGCTTGACCTAGCCGGCCGCCCCTTCCAGCCCTGGGTCTTTCTACATTGGGCTCCGTGGTGAATCCTTATCCTTATTTTTTCATTTCACTCTGTTTTGCCTTTATAATGGGTACGTTTTGGTTGGTTTGCTTTTTCCATTCTGTTGGGGTTATTTTTCTAGCTCTCCAGAAAACAACCTCAATTTAACTGTTATTACAGGAAACTGAGTATGTCAGATCTATGCATTTCCTCCCAGGGTTTCAGTTTTTTCTGTTATGATACAATTTTAAAACGTAATTGTTTTGTCCTATCTCTTTTCGAAACCTTGTTTTTTGTTCCATCTAAGTTTCAATGTGCAACACTTTCCTTTAGGGACCAGTAAGGAGGTGGTGGTGGGTCCTCAGACTAAATCTGTTCAGAACCAATGATTAAAGGGCTAAATCTTTATTTTAAGGTCTAATTTAAAGGTACAACATGTTGACTTTTTGCACTGGAATGTGTATAGTGACATAAAAGACTACTCTATGCTGTATCTATTTTTAGTTAAGTACTTACACAACCTTGAATATTTCCAGTAGTTGTAAAGGCAGGAAATTAAAAAGAAAAAATAGTTTTACGGCTGGTTTCTTGTCATGACTGCCACCATGATTGATAAGTGCCTTCAGTGACTGGAGTCACAAAAACTGCCTGCTACTCAACACCTCAAAGACAAAGGAAATGATCATAGATTTCCGCAGATCCAAACCCCCACTTCAGCCAGTGAACACTTGTGGTGTGGACATCGAGGTGGTGACACCATATAAATATTTAGGTGTACACCTGGATAATAAGTTGGAGTGGTCTAAAAACATAGACTTCATCTACAAAAAGGGGCAGAGCCGCCTCTTTTGCCTCAGAAGACTCCAATCTATAGACATCTGCAGTAAGATTCTGCAGATGTTTTATCAGTCTGTGGTGGCAAGTGTTCTGTTTTATGCTGCAGTCTGCTGGGGAGGCAGTGTAAAACACAAGGATGCAAGGCGTCTGAACAAACTGGTTTAAAAAAAGCTGGCTCTGTGGTCAGAATCAAATTGAACTCATTGGAGGATGAGGTGGAGAGAGCAAGGTGGAGGCCATTCTGAGAAACATGGATCATCCACTTCATATCTCCCTCAATGAGCAAAGAAACAACAGTGGTGGACAGCTCCTATCCCTGCGCTGCAGGACAGAAAGATTTAGAAAATCTTTCATACCATCAGCAATTAGACTGTATAATTCTAAAGTAAACAGATGAGACTCCCAGACGATTGAATTTCCCTTCGGGGATAAATGAAGTCCTTGTATTGTATTGCAGGTTCTGTCGACAAAATGCCCCCTTAACATAGTTCCTCCTCTTAATCCTGCAACTGCCAAAAACAATGTGGTCCCACTAGACATTTCCAAATTATTACAGACCTGCGAACTATCTCAGACACTTACTTCTAGTTTTAAAGCCAGATCTCTGCTTATAAAAACTCCATGAAGTGTATTTACTAACCACCAGTAAAGCACCAGAGTCCTGAATTAAACACAGAAATTGAGCAGTGGAGTGGTTGGATCTTATTTACATGCTATGGTTTTAAACCCTGGGTAGAAGCCACTGAGTTAAACAAATGCCACATTTATGTAATTGTATTCTGGACTAACTTGAACCCTGTTGCTTCACACTGGACAGCACTGATGGGATATGATAAGACAAGTCCCGACTGCAGGGTGTAAATGTTTGTTGTGTAACTCTCATCAACTTTCATGTAATCTATCCTTTATTGAGCTTCGTCTCCTGCAGCCGTTCTCAGTAACTCCTTCATTACTGTCATCTTTGTGTTTTTACACCAGGTTAGTTATTTTTACAACAATAACATCCTCTCCTCTGACCCTGATTAAAAACACAGCGGTTGTAATTACAAAACACAGGCGTTGTAGTAAAACATTAAAATTGCTGAGAGAATTACAGTTTTCATGTAGAAAATCAGCAAACAGCTACCAGTCAGTGACCTGTGCTAATAACTCATGTTTTATTCATACTGAAGCTCCAACACCAGACATGTTTGTTTATCCAAATTGGCTCTAATTTGCCCGCAAGCAGAGTGCTGATAATGGATTTCAGAAGCTCACAACAATATCTATTTTAAAGATGAAGACATTTCAACATTTTTGGCTAATATTTTGTATATTTTTCCCTCAGTTTACTTTTACTTTCTTTAAGGAGATTTTAAACCAAAGAAACTTTTGTAAAATCCAAAATTTGCAGTTTCAAGGGGGTTACGTCTCAGTGAATCCATCCATCTTTTGGTCAGCTTCTCAAGCTAAAGTAGAGGTTGGAAAATCTGGTCAGACTTCATTTCATGGTGACAGAACACTCTTAAGCTGCTAAAAGTTGTCTATATGATCCACAAAAACAAGGACGATCATCAGCGATGACATTGATATTACTGTTTAGTTAATATTAATGCCTGAAATTATGTGAGATAAGATGATTTTCCATAATGCAGATATGGCATCTTTTTGCATTTTCCATGACAAAGATTCACAGTCAGTGATATGTTTGACTATTAAAGAAAGGGGGATGACATTTTTTGCAAGAAGACATTTTGTGCACTTGTTGAAGATCATCAGAGAGATAAGAACAACTTTGTCCACAGCAGGGTGCTAGAATCAACACATACTCCGATTTACCTCACAGGAGCTTTAAAAACTAAATAAAGTAATTTCCTTCTTAATTTTTGTTTTATTTGATAAATGATGAGGAAGAAAATGTCATGTTGCATACAACTGCAGTAATAAATTACAACTGTAATGGTGCCAGTTATTTCAGCTGTCTCCAGAGGTTCTGGAAAATACTGATAAAACATTTTTAAAGGGGAAGCAGATTAGAAGTATACAGGAGATCAACAATAAGGGCCTGTATCTATGGTAGGCTTTTGGGGCTGGCAGATTTATGTGGACAGAAGTCTTTGGGTGCCTAACTATTACACCCACAGGGTCTCTTATGACATTGTTTTCAAATCTATGTACTTTAATATAAAGTTGTCCCCCCTTTTGCAGCTATAACAGATCTTTTCCACTCTTCCTGCAAGGCTTTCCACGGGACATTGGAGTGTTTTGTGGGAATTTGTGCCCATTCATCCTGTAATGCACTTATGAGGTCATGCACTGATGTTGGACAAGAAAATCTGGCTTGCAATCTCCATTCCAGTTCATCCCAAAGCTGCTGGATGGGGTTGAGTTCAGGGCTCATGGCGGACCAGGCAACTTCTTCCAAACTTGTCAGACTATGTCTTTATAGTCCTTTGCTTTGTGCACTGGGGTACCGTCATGTTGGAACAGAAAAGGGCCTTCCTCAAACTGCTGCCACACAGCTGGAAGCATAGCATTGTCCAAAATTTCTTGGTATGCTGAAGCATTAAGAGTGGCCGAGCCAAAATCCTGAAAAACAGCCTCATATCATTATCCCTCCTCCACCAAACTTCACAGTTGGCACAATGCAATCAGGTAGGCAATGTTCTGAACTCACCCATCTAACTGCCACACAGAGAAGTGTGATTCACCACCCTACAGAACACATTTCCACTCATTCACAGCCCAGTGTCGGTGTGCTTTATACCACTCAATCTGATACTTGACGCTGGACTGGTTGATGTGAGGCTTGCATGCAGCTCTCAGCCATGGAAACTCGTTCCATGAAGCTCCTGCTGCACAGTTTTAGTGCTTACATTGAGGCCTGTGGAAGTTCAGAACTCTTTAGCTTTGGAATCAGCAGGGCGTTCTAGAGTTTCACGCCCCATGCACCTCAGGAGTCATCAACCCAACTCTGTAATTTTTATAGGGTGTTCCACTTTATGGCTGAGTTGCTGTTGTTCCTAAATGCTTCCATTTTCTAATATCACTTACAGCTGACTGTGGAATATCCAGCAGGGATGAAATTCCACAATCCGTCTTATTGCAAAGGTAGCATCCATCACAGTACCAAGCTTGAAGTTACTGAGCTCTTCGGAACAACACATTTAGGATCACAAATGTCTGCAAATGGAGACTGCATGACTAGGGGTTTAATTTTTAACACCTGTGGCAACAGGTCTGATTGTAAAACCTGAATTTAATAATTTACAGGTGTGGCCAAATACTTTATAGTTCAATTTTATGCTGTGGGATTTCTAATATCTGGTGTCTCTTAAAGCCAATGTTCATATAACGTTGAACTGCACTTCTTGAACCCATTTCAGCTTATGTCATTGCCTTCTATAGAAGTGTTTTTTTCTTTCTTGGCTTGTAACAAAAAGAGACAGAAGGAAAAAGAGAGTCAAAGCTGTTTTCTGTCAGATCAGGGCCACACTTTCTAAAATATCAGCGGACAGATGTGAGTCCTTGGAGTCTCAAACGTCACTTCATGTTTCCCTGCAGAAAACAAGCCATGCTACAACCCCAGTGTTGATGCGCAATCTTGCTCACATCAGAGAAGACCCAGAATGCTTTGCTCTTAAATTGTCCCTCCACACATAAGATGCCCATTGTGTAACAGATGAAATCTACGGCTGCTCCTAATTTCTTCCTTTCATGATACTCTTTCTTGTACAAGCCTCTCAGTCACCATACATCATCCTGTAATTTGATGTGATTGGAGGATTTTCTCGTCTTCACGGCCACTGACACGTTCACATAAACAGATAGTAAACACACACTTGTTGCGGCTTCGTCCTTATTCCCCAGCTGTCACATTTGCACACTGCCCTCACGTAAACCGTCATGTTGGACGGAGGATTAGATAATGAGTCTTTTGCATAACACGCTAAAAAGAAATCCGACTCCAATGTCACTCCAATCCCCCTCTCTGTGATGTATTTAGTCTTGGTATTACATCACGGCCTCGCCAGTGGGTCGGCTGTGAAGTGACACGGGGGGGATACAGTCTGTTCAAATCCTCAAAGACAGAGAGATGACTCCAAATAGCCAAATAATCTGTATTATTTTAGGATTTATGTGAATTTAAGGCTTTTCTCCAAGGATCATTGGGGACTATTAATAAACTTTCATCATGATGTTTTAGCAGCTTTTACTCATGTCATCCTCTATGCTCTTACTCCTCCTGGAGAGTGATCTTCAATGTCAGAACAGCAGAAATACACAAAAACTGTGCTATATGTTTATAACAGAGTGATACAAGAAGAAATGTAATTGCAAAATAGCAGCTACTTGACCCTAGTGTTGCTTAAGTTAGCCAACTTTCCTAGAGCTAAACATTTACTTTGGAGCTCAGTGGAACAGTGGTATGGTAATGACGGCCCACTGTCTGCTCTGTCAGATCCTTGCCAAGCTGCTTGTTACCAGAACAAAAACATCTTTTCACCGATAAAAGCTCTCAGTGTGGTTCTTTGCTCTTCTTTCAATGAAGAAATGCTGTGCTGTGAGGGTAAAACAGCCACTATAACTACATCTGAGCTAATTTCTTCACCTGTCATGATTGTTTACTGGCTTGCAGTAAATCTAAACCTTGCTTTTGCTAGCACCTCGTTCCTACAGCTGATTTGTTCAGTCATCTTCAGACAAGGCTACACAAGGACAACGGTTTAGTTCAGTCTTTCTCAGCTGCTCTAGCCCCAGGACCCAAAATAAACTCCATTTAAAATTTCTTGAAATGTTCTGTCAATCAGTGTTAATTTTGGCAGCCATTTTTAATTTTAGTCTTAGTTTTAGTCTTTAAATGAAATACATTTTAGTTTTAGTCACATTTTAGTCATTTCTACCCTTTTCAGTTTTAGTCTAGTTTTAGTCAACGAAAACTCAAACCATTTTCAGCTAGTTTTATTCATAAAAAGTCCTCACATTTTAGTCTTTACTTTCAGTCAAGCATTTATTTTCTTACCTAAATCTGGCACCCTGCCAAACCTGGGGTCCCTGCTTTTTACAGCTGAGGAGCAGAATAGCTCAGCTACGTTGTTTTGTTGACGGATTTGCCCACAGTGGAGAAATATCACGGATTTTGAATGTCCGACAAAAACTAAATTACATTTTAGTTTTAGTCATCACAGATCTATTTTTGTTAGTCTTAGTCTAGTTTTTGTCATGGAAAAAAAAGGCTGTCAACAAACATTTTTAGTCATAGTTTTAGTCATCAAAATTAACATTGCTGTCAATCAGATTAATTGAGACTGAAATTGTTGCATATGTCAAGAGTAGAAATGGGTTATAAAAAGTCCAAGAATTTTTGTACCTTAAATCATAGCTTCTCGCTTTTTTTTTTCATCTTCCAGCCTGTCGTTTGCCATTCTAATGATGCTATCCATGCCTGCGTAGCCCTTATGGAAGCTTTTCTAGTGAGCCTGGGACTTGAGTGACTTTCAAGGATCTTTAGAGGTTAAATCCGCACGAGCGACTCCAGTATTGGATGCCTTTTTTCCATTTTTAATCTGTTTTTGATCGTTTCTGGCACTAGTGGCTAATGCTAGCAGCCATTTGTGTGCCACAATGCTTTGTGACAGGCCTGGGCAACCAATGGCGGGCCATTCTATTGTTGCGTCGTGGTTTGTAAAGCTGCACTGCACTAACTACTGAGATCACAATGGAGACGGCCTCATAATGGAGAGAGAGAGACAGAGAGAGACAGAGAGCCCGTGATGTGGCCCTCTGTGTCAGTGCAGACAGGAACTTCTCAAGGAAAATTTTCTTTTTTGTAAATATGTGAATATTTGACATATTTTTTTTGTCACGTTTTCATCACCAAATGATAGAAGAACAAGCTTGTGGGAAAAAGTCATTATTGTCTTCTGTGTGCCGCACATGAAAATCTTTGAGTTTTAGTTGTTTAGATTTGTCTTTTGTTTCTAAAGCCCCATTGCCTTGTAACATTCAAGTGACATTACTGCAGCACATTGTTAAAGCCCAGGTCGTCCTGAAGAAAAGGATGTTTAGAGCTTGACTGTGCACCACATGGTTAATGTTTTACAAGCCTTTTAAGATGATAAGTCCAGGAGAGACAAAATGGTTTAAAAGAAAAGCTTAAGACTTGAAGGGTTAAAGGAAAAGGTTTTGGATGTCAGCAGATAAAAAAAAAACATGTCACAATTCAAAAAACTGCTTTAAATTATTCTACAATTGTACCAGGTACACCTACACAACCCACTGACAATGGCTTCATGGCCCACTTTTGGGTCTCGATCCATTAACTGGGAACCACTGGTCTGGTTCACAAAGCACACAGAAAGAGTTAAATACATCCCTTAGGCTGGCCACACACTAGACTTGTTTGGATCCAACTTTCACCATGCTTGTGATGAGATTTAGTCTTGATGCTACAAACATTTTAATAGGCTTTGTAAAAATCATGCTGATGATTAAGAAAAGAAATACAGGGCCTTAAAATACTTGCTGTGAAGGTGCAAAAACTCCACTGATTAAAAGCTCTGCCTCTTATGAGAATAATTTAACCCTCTTTTACCCTGCATCAGGCTCCAGGAGCTCTACACAATGATTAATTTCCTTTCTCATGTATTAGCTGATATGATTTCCATGGTAGCGTGCTGTTAAGTTTCATGCTGGCTCAGATAGAAAGATACAGCCCTATACATGTACCGTGGGCCAGTTTTTCTTCTTAGATTTAATATGATCCAAAGGAAATGACTGAAAGTCATATTAAACCAGCACACAGAAGACATCAATTATTCACTTCTAAAGTCTTGATTTAAAGTTATGCAAGGCAAAGCAAGGCAGCTTTATTTGTACAGCTCATTTCATACACTGATGCAATTTAAAGGCATTTACAGAACAATGAAAAAGAATACTATTTAAAAAAGCAATAAAAAACACAGCAATAAAGCATAATGAAAGACGGATATTTACGAGTTAAAGTGGGAGTAAAAGATTAAAATTCAGTCACTGAAAATGTCTGTGCTGCTCTTTCTGAATGAACCTCATAAAAGCAATAAAACCCTATAAAGGAGTAATAACAGCCATGCTAGCAGCTCTGTGAAGCTGCTTTTTGGTGCAGTGAGGTCATGAACTGAACTTTAACATGATGATGCTCTGCACATACAATATTTACTATGTTAACCTTTTAAGTTTATCTTTGAAGCATGGTAGTATTCACTCAGTTTCTAAAGTGGGGGTACTTTGCAGCTAGAAAGGTTAAGATTGCGCCACAGTTAAAACGCTGAATTTCATTCAAAGGTATCTAAAACATATGCAAACTCCACCATTCTTGGAAGGCTGTCCACAAGATTTTGGAAGTTGCACCCATTCATTCTGTAGAGCATTTATGAGGTCAGGCACTGATGTTGGACGAGAAGGCCTGGCTTGCAATCTCCATTCTAGTTCATTGCAAAGGTGCACAGTGGGTTGAGGTCAGGGTTCTGTGCAGGGCAGTCAAGTTCTTCCACACCAAACTCATCAAACCATGTCTTTATAGTCCTTGCTTTGTGCACTGGGGCACAGTCATGTTGGAATGTAAAAGGGCCTTGTCCAAACTGTTGCCACTAAGTTGGGAGCAAAGCATTGTACAAAATGTCTTGGTATGCTGAAACATTAAGATTGGCCTTCACTGGAGATGAGGGGCTGAGCCCAAACCCTGAAAAATAGCCCCATACCATTATCCCATCTCCACCAAACTTCACAGTTGGCACAATGTAGTCAGACATTGTTCTCCTGGCATCCACTGGACCCAGATTTACCCATATGACTGCCACACAGAGAAGCCTGATTCATCATCCCACAGAACTCGTTTCCACTGCTCCACAGTCCAGTATAAATGTTTTATACCTTTCAATCTGATGCTTGGCATTAGACTTGGTGATGTGTGGCTTGCATGCAGCTGCTTGGCTGTGTCAACCCATTCTATGAAGCTCCCACCAAACCGTTTTTGTGCTGACAGTAATGCTAGTTGAAGTTTGAAAAGCGGCTTTCACGCACCATGTGACCCAGCTGCCTGATTTTTTTTATGGTTTTCCACTTGTGACAGAGTTTCTGTTGTTCCTAAACGCTTCCACTTTCAAATAGAATCACTAACAGTTGAATGTGAAATATCCAGCAGGGATTATATTTCACAGTCTTACTGCAAAGATGACATCCATCATAGCACCACGCTTAAAGTCTCTGAGCTCAACGATCTGTTAGGTGACTTTCACACTAGGGGCCCCCCACCCGGATACGAGTGCACTAGAGCCCAAAGTCCAGTTCGTTTTGGTAGTGTGAATGCACCGCACCCGGGCAGCGGGCCCGGGACCACTTGGGGAGGTGGTCTCAGGCGCAATTCAAGTGGACTCTGGCACGGTTTGGATGAGATGTGAATGCAACCGCGCCCGGATACGGGACAGAACGTCTATCAGCTTTATGATGTCATCGTAAAAACTAAACTTCTTTCAACAGCGCGGCAATTTATTCACATTTTTCCTCAATAAAAAGCGGAAATCATCAGAATCCAGCAAGCAAACGGTCTGCTATGACTCACTTTACAGATGAACACAAGTTGGAGTCAGTGAGAGGAGGTGCAAAGGCAATAAAAGTCTCTTGTCACCTCAAAAACCGCTGTATCTGCACAGCGTGAGCCCATTTAATCCTCTGAGCTGCACATAGATGTGCAGATACGAAGAGCGAAGTTGCTGGCATCTTAAAAAGTGATTTTAATCATCCATGGCTGCAGGAGGGACTTTTTGCTGGGAAACAAAAACAGTCTTCGCTCAGGTCATGACCCCAGTGTTTGCCATTGTAGCTTCTTCTTCTTTCTCCTCCTTTGCGGGGTTGTAAACCAGCTACGTGCATACCGCCACCTGCTGTTTCAGACTGAGTAAATATGCAAGTGCGCCAAGGCACGGTTCGATATTGCTAGTGTGAAAGCAAGGGGGAGGGGGAGGAATCGCACCGCGGCGCGGTTCGAAACAACTGGGCCTAATGTGAAAGCAACCTTAATTTCAATCCCGACGAAAGGATAACCTGATAAGGATTTATGCTGTGAGATATATGTTGTGAGGTTGCAGTGACCTTATACCATATTGTAACGATAACCACCACTCTTCTTTCAAGGTCTGACAATCATATAAGTTGCAGAGGCTTATGACAACCAGGTTGTTCTGAGTTTGTTTAGATCCTTCATGATGATATAAGACCTCAAGGTAACGATACTGTGTGCATTCTGCAGCTTGAGACACTTTTATCATGCTTTTACTGTGCTTTTTTCAATAGCAATGCACACTTATTCCCTGTAAATGTGCATTGTTCATTCCTCATGAAAAAAGTGCACAGAAAGTTTTTTTTAATTCCCCTGGAAAGTTCAAGCATTAAGCATTTTTCAAACAATCAAACATATTCTCAAAATGTTCTTGCAGTAGATTTTTAAGACATAGTTTTGTCATGCAGTTGCCCCTTGAAAAACATATTGCTAGTATTCACATGAATCCTTTTATTGCTTCAAGCTGCTTCTTGCAAGTTTGCAGGCTTATTCTTTCTCTATTTACTCTTCATTTGGCCATATCCTGATGTATTTCCCACTCTATTTATCCTTTTTGCAGATACAAGATGATCTCAGAGTTCACATGGCCAAACCATGACCTTCCATCAGACAAGGATGCTGTGAAGAGGCTCATGCAGGGCTGTGGATTTGACCACGACACGGCGTATGGTAAAACCAAAGTCTTCATCCGTACTCCACGAACCCTCTTCAGCCTGGAGGAGCAGCGGGCAGAGATGGTCCAGAGGATTGTACTCTTCCTCCAGAAGGTGAGACTGACCATCTCATTACAGATTTTGAGCTAAGATGTAGCTGTGGCAGCTTTAAACTGCACATTATTGCTAGATTATCGCACTAAAACCACATAAAATGTACTGCCTATAATACTTTCCCTTCCTGGTGTGAGCAGCAAAGCTATTTGGAAGCCCCCTGCTGCTTTTGATTACATTTCTTTCTTCTCTGAGTCACGTTTTCCTCTTCTTAATTTTGCCTTGAACTTAAACCAATTCGCCAAACCAGGCAAATCTATTTTTCAGTATTTGATAATGGTGAAAGAGCTCCTATTTGTGAACATTTGTCATCGTGAATACCTCTAAGTGCCACTAATCAAAAGCTATTATTCGACAAGAGTTATATTAGAACTTGAGGATGTTCTGGTTTCAAGGCCCGAGTTTCATTCTCATTGAAATTCAGCAGCTGTTCTGCATATGAATAACCTTTGAGACTCATTTTCACACAAGTTATATGAGCTCTGAGGTCTTTTTAAGCTAATCTGATCTAGTATTATTGGCATTAGTCTCTGACAACTCTCAGGGTGAATGTCTCTTTCTCCTCTCATACACGGCTTTCTTAAAGTTCACAGATAAGTGTTTCTCAGACTTATAATGTGAGATGTTCAAGGATTTATGAGGGTTTGTCATTAGTCCAGAACATGTTTGTGATGGTAAAGTAGCAACAGCAGTGCTTGGTTAAATGATAGAACATCAAACATGAGGGAGACAATTACATAAAAGGCATATTAATGTAGGTTGTTAGCTTCAGGGCAAACATATAATAATATAAAGAAATAATCCATCTTTGTTAGATCTTAATGCTTCAGAAATAACTACAGATTTGCATTAGATTTCCATCTTTTCCGATGATTTCAAACTTCTGCTGTAGAATGCCTCAACATCTTTCCATCATACAGCTGTCCTGAACCGTTTATAACCGTTCAAATCAGTGCTGGATTCTGGATCTCAATACTTAGAGTGCTCTGACCAAGACAGGCAGCAGTTAACAATGCTTCAGATAAACAACTTGCAGAAAACATTATCCAAGAAAAATACTGACTCCTGTTTAGGCCTAATTAGTCTTTAACCAGTCCATCATTAATTCCATTTAGCTAGACATTTTTAAAGATTTGATGTCAGTGCTGATCTGACAGCAAATCTTAGCTCCTGGTGAACCAGTCATATGTCATTTTGTTGACACTTTCATGCAGGAATGTATACTTGATTGTGGTGCTCATGCGTACACATGTCAGATCTGTGTACAAAGCGAACACTGTGGCTTTGATAGATGGAGATCTGTAATCTGTAGATCTGTGGAGATTTGTAAATGTGGTGTGCAACTCGGTTTGGCTGTCAGAGATTGCTTTATGCAAATCTTCTGGATGCTTCAAGTGTAATCTCTGACTGACAGGAAGTGATTGTGCACACTCTGCATTCATCATCTGAGCACTTAAGGGACAATATCCTGCACCTGGGAGCCATGTGAGTGACAATCAAACATTTCCCCCCATCTTGTCATTACATGAGAATTATAGGACCACTCTCTCTACCCAATACAGTCTTGAGTGTTTGATGTGTAACACTAAACCTGTGAGAATGTGGTTTGATTGCTCTTATTGTTGTGCAGTCTTGCATTAAAAACCCTGAAGTCTTTTAGATCACTGTGGATGGATTTAGCCCACTCTTGTTTGCAGAATTTTTAATTCAGCCACAGTGGAGGGTTTTCCTGCATTAACGGTCCGTTTAAATTCATGCCACAGCATCTCAATCAGATTTAAGTCTGGACTTTGACTAGGTCACTCTAAAACCTTCATTTTAAGTCATTCAGTGGTGGACTTGCTGTTGTGTTTCATTGTTCTGCTTCTAGTGTGCTTAAGCTTGAGGTTATAAACCTATGGTTGGACGTACTCCATCAGGATTTTCTGGTAGAGAGCAGAATTCATGGTTCCATCAATTATGGCAAGTGGTCCAAGTTCTGATGCAAAAAAGCAGCTCCAGACCATCACACTACCACCATCATGTTTGACTGTTGGTGTGATGTCCTCTATGAAATGTTGTCTTCATTTACATCTGTATGTTCTGGATTAAACCTAAGAAAACAGTCCAAAAACATGTGACAGGACAAGGATTGATAAAATTTACAAGCTTTTACAAACATCAACAAGCTGAGCTAGTCTCACAGAGCTGTTTGGGTAATATAGTTCCTCCTTAACATTTTGCATTCACATGCAAATTGACCTCTCTTTAGGTCACACAACAAAACATTTTCAACGATGACCTGATTTCTGAACTTGCTTGCCTGGTTCTTTTGCAAACAACAGTCCCTTTATCATTTTCATGGCTCTCTTATCAAGCCTGGTATCCCTACATACTGTGTGCAGTGAGGCTCCTGGCAATAAGAATAAATGGGGCAAACTAGTAAGCTAAGAGGCTAGCAGTGTCTCTTTAACAGCTTTTCTCCCTCATTTCATCATTAAAGTGCTTTTAAACAACACAGTAATTTACCATATTGAAAAGAAGGCTCTTGTTTTGAATTGAGGACTCAAAACTGACAATTTGTTTTCATTCATAAATCTCTCATAATGAGAGAGAAATGCACTTAAAAAAGGCACTTCCGATTCATGCTGGAAGCGGCCCCAGAATGCATATTTGCACTGGAAGTGACGCTAGAGCACATGCACATTCTGGGACCACTTCAGCAGAACGTGTAAGTGCCTTTTTTCAGTGCATTTCTTCTTCATCATGAGAAATTTAAGAATTAAAAACAAAACAGATGTTTTCTGTTTGGTCAGTTTGCCTTATGAGAGTTCTCATTTCAGAAGAAATAGTATTGAGAAGGGGGCAGTGCTCAGCAGTGCTGGTCTTAACTTTCTGGTAATGCAGAATGGGGGTTTCCATCTTACAGAGGTGAGTTTGGCTGATTGAAATTATAACCTAAGGCAGCCCCCATAAAAAGATGTCTCATTGTAACTTAAAATTAATAACTGAAACTGAAAACTATAGGAAATATTTAAGATTTTGTAAGACTTCAATCAAAATGTATTTATATACATGTAACATAGAAATGGGCAATTTTAGACATTTTGGTGCAGAAATTCTATATACCATATTTACTGTAATTTTGCTAGCCTAAAACGGGGTTACACTTTACAGCTTCTTCATTCCTAGCTTCATGTATAGTGGTTGAAAGTGTCAGAAAAATATAAACACTGTGAAGATTTTCCTTTTTTTGGAGAAGGAGAAATAACTCACTTTGTATCAGGCTGGCGGCACATTCACCATAACCCTTTCGTGTTTTTTTCTGAGGGCTTCTGTTATTGATATCTGTATTGGAACAACTTTAATCGCAGCCATGTTGTCAAATTCCTGCACACCTTGTTGTTTTGTGTCTACCTTTCCCAGGGAGTATCTCCCCACTCCCAGACATGAAACGGTTCTCCGGCCAAATTGACTCCTGTTGTGGATTGATTGGCTGACCTCCGTATTGATCTGCGTGACCCTTTGTGGGCAGTTCCCACAGACACACCAGACGGCCGTTCTTCCTCTGCTCCCTGCGGAGAGTCTTATCTTGTATCTTGCAGGATAAGCAGACTTTGATAACGAAGGGAAAGCCCAGAGGACTTGCACCAAAACAAACATCACAGCTCGGCCGAGGTGTCAGTGCAGCAGTATTTAATCATCCCCTCCATCAATGTGAAGGCCGGCCGTGCTTTATATGCTCCACACATGAAATGTATGCACACACTGACACACACAATCAAATAGTGGTGTGACAGCAGAATTGACTCTTGTATCTACCAGGCTGTTACACAAACATCCGAGCCCCAGTCTGATCTACTGCGCCAAGAAATCCCCTTATCAGCACCTGGCACACCACGCCGCCTTATGCCAGTCGAGACCACAGCGCCAGGACTGTCAGAGGCTCAGACATGCGACTTCTCACTCTGTTTGCCTTGTGGATTTATAATAATACCCAATGTGCCCCATCAAACAAAAATAAACACAATCTGTGATCGGCTCACTTCCTCAAGGCAGGTCGAGTGGCCTCCTGCAGATTTTCTGCCACCAGACTGAATTTATCTGAAACTGCAGTCTGCTTCCTTTCAAGGGGGGTGAAAAATGGAGAAAAACTGAATCAAAGAAATTTGTTTCAGTTACAAATATTTACAAGAAGCTTCCTTTAAGTCAAAACAACTTAAAAAGTCTGAGAAAATGCTTTTTCTTGATTTCCTGAGTTCACACATGTCAGAAACATTACAAACCAAGGCAACTAATGACTTAATTATCAAGAGTTTGCCTTCTTTTTATGAGCCTTGCAGATCCTTAAAGAGTTGTCAGTTTATAAAATTCAGGACTGTAAAATGTCTCAAAAAGTCTGACATTTGCTCATGAGAGATGTTTCATTTTTTCAGTCAGTCATGTGGCAATGTAAGAAAGGAAAAGACAAAAGAGTAATGTAAGTTTACATTTGAGGAGCAACAACCCTGAATTCAGACGCTGCATTTCACTCTTAACCATGGAAAAAAGTTGCCGTGCCTATACCTGATTTCAACTTACTCATCTAATTTTCATTAGTATCTCATTTTAATTGTAATTGCACCTCTCAACCTGTTTTGGTTTTTACTGGGTTAAATCATCATTATGTGCTTTCTTTTATTTTCATTTCAGGTGTATTGCCATTTTGCACAATGGGTATGTGCAATATAGTTCAATCTGCTTATCGCAGTGATTACAGTTTTAAACATTTTGCAATTCATTGAGAAATGCAATCCCTCTCGTTTGTGCCCTGCTTGTTTAAAATATCCCAAGAAGGTCCATGCGTTTGAGTTAAATGCAGTGCATTCCTAATGAAAAAGCAATTGATTTGATTTTTTTATTATCATAACCTTAAGTTCTAAATTTCCCTCAGGAGACAGTAAAGTTTATCCCTAATATCAATAAAATCAGTGATCTCCGTCATTATATAATATGATACAACAAGATATAACGGAGTATGTAAAGCATGCTGGGTTGCAGATGCCATCTTTTACGGGTTTGTTTTATTGAGTGACCTGGCATTTCTGAAATGTACTGAAAGAAAATCTTTAATATGATTTTAAAAGGAGGAACTGGAAAAATGATAGGGAAATCAAAATGACTCTAAAAGGATTTAGAAATAACTCAGTTTTAGTCTGAAACAAATAAAAATGGATGGAAATGTTTATCACAAATGATAAATCTATGTAAGTTAGAAGTTTTTAACTGAATTCAGCCTTGATGACCCACCAGTCAAATATCCAGACATTGCTAACTACCTTGATTTGGACTGAGTGCTTACACTTTGCTGGGTTTAAATCCTGTAAATCAGTGGAAGCTCATGAGCCGTTTTGCAGTGAAGGAGTGTTAAATATGCAAACTCACAAGCCAGAGGAGTGCAACAGCACAGCTGTCCTCTGAGGCTAAGATTAAATTCTGCATGACTTAAACCAGACAAGATACAAAGCTTTAAAAACAAATCTACTTGAGGCTGGCTATGATTTAATATTTGGGTCTATGATGTCTATCATCCTTTATTGATCTCCATGGGGAAAATCAAGTGTTACCGCAGCACTTGCAGCCTGTGTCCCTTTCTTTGTGTTTAACTAGGGGGAAAATTTTAGAGTGCCAGATTGGTTATGTGGTCTGCTTTGGCACTCTGTAATGCAGCAGTCTGACAAAGGATCATGATTTTTGCAGTTTTTGGCTAAATAAATGGGCAGAGTTGTTTTAGCACAATTTTGGATCAAGTGGCCAAGCATGCTACACAGTATGACATAACTTCATATTCTCCATAGTGCATGATACAACACAATATGACACAATATGATACAGAATTCCATCGCTGCTGTTTGCAGATGATGTAGTTCTATTGGCTTGCTAAGCTGGGGAGCTCCAGCAGGCATTGGGAAAGTGTGCAGCAGAGTGTGAAGTAGTCAGGATGAGAGTCAGAATCAGCAAGTCCAAGGCCATGGATCTCTGCTGAAAAACAGTGCATTTCTTCCTCTGGGTGGGGAGGGAGTCTCTGCCTCAGGTGAAGGAGTTCAAGTGTCTCGGGGTCTTGCAGTGTTTTGCAGATGTTGTGCTGGACTGTTGTGGTGAAGAGGGGACTGAGCAGAAAGGCAAAGCTCTTGATTTTATGGTCATGAACTCTGGGTAATGACCGAAAGAATGAGATCGTAGATACAAGCAGCTGAAATGAGCTTTCTCCGGAGGGTGGCTGGGCTCAGACTCAGTGATAGAGTGAGAAGTTCAGAAATCCAGAGGGAGCTAGCAGTAGAGCTGCTGCTCCTACGCATCGAAAGGAGCCGGTTAAGGTGGTTTGGGCACCTGATCATGATGCCTCCTGGGTGCCTCCCTTTGGAGGTTTTCCAGGCATGCCTGGCTGGAAGAAGACCCCGGCGCCAACTGAGAATACACTGGAGAGATTTTATATCTCATCTGGTCTGGGAATGCTTTAGGATTCCTCAGAAGGAGTTGGAAAGTGTCGCTGGGGAGGGGGTTGTCTGGGTTGGGTTGCTTGGCCTGCTACCAACTTGACCTGGCCCAACATAAGAAGATGGATGATACAATATGGAACCATGCTACATGATAAGATATAAACACAGCCTTTGTTATGGGTAGGAATGCACAGTATAACCTGCATGGCATCAGTTTCAGCAGAAGTCTTTTCTTTGTCTATTCTTAAACTCTAAAGTGTGTTTTAAGGGCTGAACTACATTTATATATTGGTATTGTTATCGATATCAGCTTAAATGAACTTGCAAATGTTGTCCTATCAGTTATTAGCTAAATCCAGTGTTGTGCATCCTTAGTTTTTGGAAAATAACACCTGCTAGCATCCGTAGTTTTCATACAGCTTGAATCAGGTGCACACTGATCGCAACTCTGAAAATACAACCATTTGAGAAACACACGAATGTAGCAGCTCATTTAACCCCTTTAAATAGCCATAACCTCTCATAACCTGCTGCGATGAGGGCAAGTATCTAGAGGAAGGGGTTTAGAGCAAGAGGATGAGAGGAAGCACCTTCCAAAATCACTAATCCTCCTCTATACTCAGCCCTTCAATCTTACGGTTGCCACATCTACTTAGTATTTGCAACCTTCTGCCTGCTTTGCTCTAAAATCAAAGTGGACGTGTTGCATATTTTGGGCTTTAATTAATTTCTGGTTGCTTTTTTTTAAAACCTGATTAAAAAAGACACACCTTGAAGTCAAACATAAATAGAATACTAACAATACTAGCAAAATTAAAATGCTGCAGGAAGGGACATTTCTATGAAGTAATGCACTGTGCCGAGTTAAGGTGTGCAGATGTGCCATGAAAGTGCAAGAAGACCAACCTGAGGGCTAATTGGTATTTAGTATATAATGAATAAATGAGACCTGGAGTCGCTTTATTTCCTCACAGACACCCAGCTGAAACGACGGCCTGAGGGCAAAAGCTCAAACTCACTCTGAAGTGGATGATTAGAGCTATCTAGCACAGGTGCTTTTTACTTCATAAATGAATCTTCTTTCATGCAGCTCCCTCTAAATCCATGCTGGGGGGGGGGGGGGGGGTGGTTACTCCTTTCAGGCTTGTTTCAACAGGCCTCGTAGCATGTTCTTTGTACAAAATCACTCTTTTGTGCTCCTACAGCCAGCCTTCCTGTTCTTGACATGATTTCATTGCACTCCAGCCTTACCAGTGATTGCTCTGCATCCTCCGGCGTGCAATCCTCCGTCTACAGTCCCCTTTACAAAGCAATCAAATAATTACCACTTAAAGAATAGCAACTGGGAAAAAAGCACACAATTGAACATAAATACAGATGTTATAAATTAAACATAGGCCACCCCCACCTCCTCTGTGCGGTGAAAATGAATATTTCATAAATCCAAGCTCAGCCATCCACATCACATTAAGTGTCTGCGCTTGTCAGAGCAGCGATGATGACAGGAAGGGGAGACTCCCCCCTCGTGTATTCAGAGCCGCCGCCTTAATTGCTTTCCAAAGCTTTACATGGTCTCTGTGCAGCCGTGGGTCTATCAGACGTGGGGTGTTGTGTCTTGGGTAGTCAGCTTTCACACCTCAGCCACAGGAGGGTTAAAGCTTCATGTGATGAGAATCAAAAGCCTCATTTTCTTATTTAAATTGCATAGGACAATTGATTGTGCAGGAATGGATGACCTCTTAGGTTTTCGAGTATGATGGACATGGAAATGTAATAATCTATATGTGCAGCCCTCTTGTGAATAACAGGATTCTTACTAGCTCTGCCTCTTCAGTGCTTGCCTGTCCAGAACTGATCCGTCTGTTGCTCAACCTCAGCAGAAACATGATCTCTAATCCTTCGATCCCTCCTCAACCTGCAGAGTGTTTCATCAGAGGCAATCACTTCTGCAAAACCTCATATGTAAGAGCAATGCAGGAGGATAAAGAAGGATGGATAGGTTTATGTTTCAATCATACAGATAGATTTTAAATAGTTAAACACACTTCTTGAGTTTAGATTGATGCTTTTTTCTCTTTTTTTAAAGAAAACGCTGACATTTTCTTTTTTTTTTTGACTCAAGTGCTTCTCTTTCATGGTAGAAAGCATTTTGTGGGCACACTTTATGAGGTGTTTCAATGCGTTCAGTGAATTTCCAAAGAAAAGCTACGTTTCATAACATCTTTCTAAAGTTACATGAGGTTCTAATTAAAGCTAAAGTCTTAAAATAACACAGTGCACAAAAGTTTCAGCAAGATTAACTCTGAAAGTGTATAACCTTCATATTTCTCTCCATGGAAACTGATGTGGCTCACCGCCAAAGTGATTCAACTGATTTATTTTCCTTATAAACCCACAGACACAAAAACACACTAAAAAAGTAAAATGTTATGACTGTTGGAGAAAGGTTTAAGGATGCTGACCATGGAATCCTTCTTTCTGGAGTCCAATCTGAAGTCTTTGTTGCATTGGAACATTTTTAAATTTTGCTTTGAAGATTTAGAACAATTAGGGATCCAAAGCCTGAAAATCAGTGCAAATTTTCAGTCATAAAAAAGGCATGGAAAATGAGAGAAAGAGCTAAATGTCCCCAAAAATAATCAAAACATTCTACTTATTAATGTAAAGATTACATCAGATAGAGATGGTAGCTTGCACTAGTATTTTAGAGCAGTGGTTCTGAACCTTGGGGTTGGGACCCTCTTGGGGGTTGCGAGACCCTGAGAGGGGTTCCCCAGATTCCCCATATAAAACTAAGAATATTTTTTAAATTACACTGTTGCCACTTAAGACCAATTTCAACCCACCACTTTTTTCCTTTCCACCACTTTTTTCTGCCTGTTTTTGCCACTTCTAAACCAATTCTCACCACCTAAGCCTAACGTTGCCTCTGTTGACCCATTATTGCCACTATTAACCCCTTTTTACCACTTTTCACACCCATTTTTTCCCGTTTTACCCACATTTCACTATCTGATACGCCCATATTTGCTAGTTGAACCAATTTCTGCCAATATCTGCATATTTTCTCTCTCTCAGTTTACACTTTTTTGCCAGTTTATATCAATTATTTATCCCATTTTACCAAATTTCACACGTTTTTGCCAACTTAAAGCCATTTCTAACTCCTTTTTACCACTATTTATGCCCATTTTTGCCATATTTATTTAAGTGTTGCCACTTCTAACCAATTTCTGATACTTTTAAAATCCAATTTCACCACTTTTTCCACATTTCTTTGCCATTATTAACCCATTTTAGCGATTTTTAACCCATTTTATTTATTTATTTTTTTTTACAACAGAAGGAATTTACATTTTTAAGAAGGCTATTTACTACACAAATGATTGAAAAAATATTTGTTTCTTTGATAAGAGTGGTTATTTTATCAGGTTAAATATAAAATATGGAACTTAACTTTAAAATGGGTCATGATTTTGCTGACCTCCATGGACCTCCAGTTTGGCTGGACACCAGAAAGTTCTCCCATTTATCCCCCCCTTATGGGCGGCCTTGTCTGCACATGACTATTCTTGAATTCCCATGGCTGTGTTCAGCCACCTTCAGGTAGAGTGGGGGTCCCCAGTCCCTGGCATCTTTATTTTGAGGATCGCAGGCTGAAAAGGTTGAGAACTCGTTTTAGAGAGTTGTATTTAAGAACAACCCCAAGTCACATCATTTATTTACATAGTATTTTTTACCTGATGTGCCACATTGACTGTTTCAAATATCCATTGCATGGATGTATTTCACTTTCATCTGGGAAACGGCAGGACTTTTCAAAAAATTATCACAAGGTGATTGGACGAACGCCTTGTCCATCTCATTCATGACTGGCCAACCAGAGCGACAAGACAAAATGAGGCAGTAGACATGCGCAGCTCTGTTAGTAACCTGAGCTCACCAGTCTAATGCCGCTGTAGTGTGGAAATAGCAGAGTTTCTGGGTAAATAAAATTCATGTGGAAGCCAGTTGGGGCCATCGCCACCAAGTAAAGGTTTCTATGTGGCTCCCTGCTAAAGAAATGTAGTCCATTTCTGATTAAACTGCTGCTACAGCTACATCCGAGCTTATCACCTCACTAATGGCAGCCATTGCTAATGGCTTTCAGTACAACTAAACCCCGCTGTAGCTACCGTCTTGTTCTTCTCCTGTCCTGAACTGTGTTCTGTTATGCACAAAATAAGATTTGCCCAATGACAGACATGACATCTGGCCAATCCATCTGCTTTGCAAGGTTAAGTATTTTCAGCATGGAGCCCAAATTGCTCCACAAAGAAACAGGGTTAAATACACCATAGCATTCAGCGTCTTATAGCTAAGAAATTTATAAAGAATAGTGAGCCTCAAATTTTACATACTCAACGATCCACATACAAAATGAACTGTGGAGCAAATTCCATTGCATGTGCTCTGGTCTGTCTCTGGTACTTGCCACTCAGCTCTGCTCTGTTCAAAATACCCGCCTGCTCTGTTTTTGGCAGAGGCTACTGGAAAAACTGCCATTTATTAAGAGAAGATCGACCCAAAAAGAAGGAAGAACATGCAGAGATCTCCAAAATACAACACAGTGGGGCCCAGATTGCCTAGTAGTTAGGTCGCATCCCATGCAATCAGCCAGGGTCCAAGTCCGGTCTTTGGCTCTTTCATTGCATGTCATTTCCTTCTTTCTCATCCCTGTTTCTGGTTCTATCCACTGTGCCAGGGTGCTGGCGTGTTGGTCCCCACCAGGGCTGCCTCTTTTCTCCAATTCTGTTTGTGATTTTCATGGTCAGGATCTCAAGGCTCAGTCAGGGAGAGGAGTATTTTTGGTTCGGTGAGCTCAGAATTTCATGTCTGCTTTTTGCAGATGATGTAGTCCTGTTAGCTTCTTCTGATGGGGATCTCCAGCAGGCACTGGAGCAGTTTATGTGAAGCAGTTGTAATGGGGCCAGCACCTCCAAGTCTGAGGACATGGTTCTCTGCTGGGAAACAATGAATTAGGTGGGGAGTGAGTCTCTGCCTCAGGTGAAGGTGTTCAAGTATGTTAGGGTAGAATGGACTTTGAGATTGACAGGCTGATTGGTACAGTATCAGCAGTGCTGCAGGCGTTGTACCAGACCGGGAGAGGGAGCTGAGCTGGAAGGCAAAGCTCTCAATTTACTAGTCAATCTTCATTCCAACCCTCACCTATGGTAATGAAGTCTGGGTAATGACTCAAAGACTGAGATCACCCTCCTCAGTTAGAGAAGCTCGGATATCCAGATGGAGCTTAGAGTAGACCTGCTGTTCCTTCATGTCCAAAGGAGCCAGTTAAGGTGGTCCAGGTGTCTGACTAGGATGCCTTCCAGTGGATTCCTTCTGGGGGCACCTCTGACTGGAGCCCCCAGGGTAGAACCAGGACTCGCTGGAGGGATTATATACCTCATCTGGCCTGGGAATGCCTTGGAATCCAGAGGAAGAGCTCAAAAAGGTTGCTGGGGAGAGGGATGCCTGGGTTGACTTGCTCAGCCCGCTGCCAGTGTGACCCAACCCTGGATTAACAAACAGAAAATGGATGGATTGATGTTAAGTTTATCACCATTTTGATTATGCATTTCTCACTACAGAACATTTTTATATCAAAAATATTTATATTATCCCATCCAGGCTTCTCTAATGTGAATATACACTTTAATTCCCTTTCTATCACTGTAAACTGAGTAAATTTGGGTTGTAGACAAAACAAGACATCGATTTATCATGCTAAACATATTGGAGTGACATACAATGGAAATTATTGCTGGTTTCAGCTCTTCTGTTCTCCTGCTTTGATGTTATTGTCTGTCCTTCATACATGTTTGAATGATGTGTGTAACTTTAAGCTCTTCCTGCTGACCGGTGGCAATATTCCTCCGATCTATTCAGTCCACTCCCATCTAATTGATGGATGGGCCATTCAGAGCCATTCAATTATAGCCTCAGTCCTGTCCTTCCTAATTAGACTGTAGCGTTAGAGATCTGTTTGAACACTTTCATGTCTCTGTCCTGTGCATTACTGCAGAGCTTGATGTTTAAATGACATTACACTGAGAGCTTGACTGAAGGAACGAGCGTCACAGTGAGCGTGGTGGCGTTTCTGGTGCATGCTGCTCATTGAAGCTCTGTATTGATTTATGCTAATGGCTGCTGGCCTGAGCCTTGGCCCAGTGTCTCTCTGTGACAGCGCGTGGTCAGAGCACGTTGCAGCCTCACTAAATTGTGTCACACACTTTTGATTCGGCCCTGCCCCCTCCGCCCACCGTGTGCATTGAGCATGTTGCTGGAAAACCGGCTCAATATCCCCAGAGGATGTGGAAAGTCAGGCGTTCTGCAGTGGATTGCAGTCAAGTGTGTCAATGGCACAGGCCAACCGATCTGTCTTTTCCATGCTGGAATATAGGTGGAGGTGACAGCAAGGTTAAAGGTCCTTTTAGTGGGCTTTAGTGTGTGTGTGTTGGATTGAAAAGCCAAGCCTGAAGAGGAATCAATGGTCTTTGTTAACCACAGCTGTTGGATTAAAGGTTAATGCTTATTGTAAAAGTAGATAATAAAAATTTTGAAGCAAAAACTGTTTGTAGTTTTTTACATACTTGCAAAATATTAGAAGTTTGCTTGTTTTCATATACCTAAATGATAAATGATAACCATTCTTATCAAAGCAACAAACACTTACCTTTATTTTTGCATTAGTATATAATTATTTTATCATTATTTTAGTATATTTTTATATCATTATAGTCTAATCAAAATTTTGGAAAGCAATGTCAGACTTCATAGGTAAGCCATGATGTGCACAAATAAAGAAGATAAAGTAGAGGGAGCTCAAATATTTAAGGGACAGATAATGAAATAATTGGGGTTAAATGGAAAAAAATGATTAAGACACAAAAAATGGGTCAAGAAAGTCATAAAGGGGCAAAAAATGGGTAGGAAAATTTTGGCAAGTGGTTACAATGTGGCTTAAATTGGATAGAAGTGGAAAAAATGGGTTAAGACAGGCAAAAAGTGGCTGACATGGATGAGAAAATGATGAAAAGCAGTGAAAAGCTGGTACAGATGGGTTGAAAGATGCAAAAAGGGTTTCAAGAAAGGCAAAAAGGGATGGAAAATGTTGAAAAGCAGGAAAAAAATGTTTAAACATTGGTAAGAAAAATGGGTTTTAAGATGCAAAAAAAGGGCACAAATGAACTTGAAAATGGTGAAAAGTGGTAACAATTGCTGAAAAGATGCAAAAATGGGCCCAGAAAGGTAATAACTTGTGGGAAATGGTGGAAAGTATAAAAAGTGCAGAAAATTGTTAAAAGATGCAAAAATTTGTCAGGTAGGGCAAAACAAAGGGGCAAAAAATGGGAGGGAAAATGGTTAAAAGTGGTTAAAAAGTGGCAAAACTTGATTGAAAGAGGTAAAAATAGGTCAAGGAGGGCAAAATGGGAATGGAAAATGGTGAAAAGTGGCTTAAAAGTGGCTATGATAGGATTGAAGTAGAAAAATGTGGGGAAAACCATGGAAAAAATGGCCTCCAAAATGAAGTAACTGTTTGCCAGGATGATGGCAACAACGCTACTCATCTAAGACACATGCATATCAATAAACTGCAACTGGGGAGGGTCCATTCACTGGGTTTGTCTTAGGCCCATCCAGTTCTGTGCGCAGGACTGGATAGAATATGATAGTGTTGGACTCCATCACTGCACACAGCTAGCTGCCCCTGCAGTAACGAATTAGAACAATAGAAGTAAACACCAATGGACTGGAGTGCATGGCTTTATGCATAACGACTCTTAACTGTCTCCACACATCTGGATGAAGTGTGGAGTCGCTGACAGCTCCAGACTGATTTACCCCATGACTCCATTAATTATATTGATGACAGTTATATTTAAGACTTTGTTTAAAGGTAGTTTGATCAGTTATTATTAATTTTTTTTTTTTTAGTCATACAAAGGCAGAATTGTTTGGAAAAAATGGACTGAATGATATGAAGATAAGATGAGAACAGTGTAGCATTACTCAATAACCACATGCAAAGTAAGAAATATATGATTTATTTTCTGTTATTAATTCAAAGCATTTCTTTCTTTTTTTTCACTTCTAGTGGAAACCCTTGTTATTATGTTGTTAGTGTTATTATTAAGTAGAATGACAACCTTTCCTGATTCTTATGTCACCCATTTTTCTTAACATGAGGATCATAGGTCCTACTCCCATGCATGGTAGATCCTCTCTTAATTTTCCTGGATCCCAGGATTTCCTGGTACCAATAACTACTGCAGAAGTGTTGATTCAACAGGATGTAATGTTAGCCAGCTCCTTGCAGTATAGATATGTTGTTTTTTTTGTTTTGTTTTGTTTTATTGTTGACTTTGGCGTCACTGCTCTCCAACTGATCTCCAACTTCTCATAGATGACAAGGTTTTGACAGGTTTTAACTGAAATATGGCCACGACTTCCTTTTGAAATCCTCTGTCTGTCAGTCAGAGGTCTGTTTTGAATTGAAAAATTATGATAAATTGTTGGATTTTAGTTATTTTTAAACTTTACATCTGGAGCAAAGCAGAAGGACAGCATAACTGCCTACAACCTTTCAATTTACTGAGGAAATGAATGGAAAGTGAAGGTGAGGAAAATGGCTGCCGTGTGAACATGGTCAGTGGAGCCCGTCTGTGTCCTCCTCAGCTCGACAGCACAAACCAGTTGCCCTGGCACGTGTTTGATTTGTGAATGCTTTCTTTTACCCAGTATGCATTTCAAACCAACGGGCCCCTCAAATAATAACCTCAGCAATCTGTCCCGCTTTGTTGCGACGTATGATCCCCCAATCTGGCTTTGATGAGCTCGTAAATCCCGGGGCGGCGGCAAGGGCGGGCTTCATGATGGCAGAGCCTCTGAAAGGATGATCAGATGGCTTTATTGGCCTGGAGAGGACGGGGGCAGACCGTCAGGGGCCTTGTTATTGGCCTGATTTATCAGCGTTCCCCCGAGTGTCATCTTCATCGGCTCAGCAGCGTCATCGCAGCCTGTTTGGAAACGTGTTTATTGCACGTGTGTGTGTGTGTGTGTGGGCGGCGGCACGGCTCCATCATAATTTCAAGCCCTCGCCACTTTCCACCTGTCACACACCTTAATGAAGACAGTGGAGATGTTTTATGTGATTCATTGTGTCTTTATGGAGGTTTTTATCTCCTCCTGGCTCCTCCCTCAGCCTCAGAGCCTCATGGTGCAATTAGTGATTTGTGGTGAAGACAAACACAGTTGTTGATCTGGCACAGACATGTGCACCATGTGGAAATGATGCAGGCAACATCATAGCCAAGCTCTCACTGGAGATGTCATTTGGCTACTTTTTTGCTTTGTTATCTAGTGTTTCCTATGAGCACATATGTGGTGGGACACTGAGTCGGGGTAATGGGGTAGGGAAATGAGTTCATCCTGAAAAACTGGGTTTAAATGGAAGAAAAACTCAATTATGGAGTAGTTTACTGGTTTTGACTTGATTGAATAGATGTAAAAAACAGTTAGTATGACCTGTCATGAGGTTTTTATTCACCATCTGAAGAGAGGTTTGATTCCTGTGCTGTTTCAACAGTTTACAGCTCCAAACCATGAAGCAAACTCTTTAGACAAGAGCCACTGCAGGCAATAACTATGGATGTTCCTAGTGTCTGAATTTTTCTTTTCAGAAACTGAATTTAAAATTCAGACTTATAAACAAGTAGTCTTTCAAAGCTGATGGATTGTCAAGGTTCCATGTCCGTCATCAGGTGGATCCATCTGCTACAGGCGTGGTTTAACTGAAGTGACTGCAAGCCTGCAAACAATGGCTGCCAGGGTGGAGATTTGCATGGATGCAGTAGAAGCAGCAGTTTAATCAGAACTGCACTGAAAGCTTTCTTTGAAGGAAAAGATGTTATTTTGCTGTCTGCTGACTCACTTCAGCAAGAGTTTGATTCACCAGCTGGCTCCACTGGTAGTTCACAGTGATTACCTGTCAAGTTTGCATTTTGTAGTTTATTACCAAGGGTGGCATAAGCCTCCTGAGTCATATATTTTGTTGCTCTAATAGACCATAATGAATCTCAAGCCTACAGAGTGTTCTCGGATAAATTTGAAACATATTCCATGCCATGGTTGTGTGAAATAGTCTATCTGGGGTGTCATGTTGTCTTAGTTTTCTTAGTTGCGTGATTTGTAGATCAATCTGAAGCTCTTTCTGTAAAGTCCGAAGGTATGGGTGACCCCAGCAGCCCAAGAAGATCATAACCCAAGGGGTTGGTGTAGTCCATGCTAAAGAACAAATTTAGGGTGATATGCTTAGTTGCACAGCTGCTGGCTTTAGCCATACAGTGTTTATTTTCCTCATGGAAAGGCTAACATTAGCAGTGTGTGATATACATTTTCTCCCGTGTCTGAATTAAGATTTTACCGAACCGTCCTTACTCTAAGAGATGCTGTCTGTCTTCTTTTCTGCTTTAGAGCCAAGCAGTAGAACTGAGAGAGCAGACCCATTAACCAGAGCTGCTGCCATCTAGTGGTGGGTGTCTGCGTTACAGCTTTGACACAACATTTGACTGGGCAAACATTTAGAAACAAATTAGCAGGAGTGGAATTTAATTAACTTGCCTAAATCACTGTGATTGAGAAATTTTTGTGCAACTTTACTTTTTGAGTAGTTTCAAAAATCAACCTTTACTTGAGTATATTTTCTCAGTTTTTATTAGCATGAAGTACTTAGTAAAAAAATACACACTTAAAGCCAGCATGAGAAGGTCAATGCATACTGTTAGCAGCATAAATATGCTAAGTAGTTAAACTTGGATTACACATGATAGTCAGTAGCACATAGAGAGGGATCGATTCCACATTTTGTCCCATAATAACTGTTGCTTTTTACCTTGGGGTAAGTTGCATCTCACAGTAAACAGCCTGGTTGGAGATATGAATTCTCTTGTAGTTAATGCACATTAAGAATAGATAATATTTCACTTTAAATGTCCCTTGGGTAACAAAAATAGCTATTCAGTACTCCGTACTTTGATAAAATTTTGAATGATCCATACTTTTACTAAAGTAGATTTGGAGACCTGTAATTTTACTTCTACTTAAGTAAAATTCGACCAAAGTTACTGTACTTTTACTGAAGTACAATATTCTCATACGTCTTTCACATCTGCATGTTATGAATATGTAGGGATATCAAAAGATTAATTTTCAAAAATTGCAATTAATCTCAGAATTCATGCAGTTAATCACAATTACTCACCCCCTTTTGTTTCATTTTAAAATGTCACTTTATTGCATTTAAAGCTGTTTATGTAACATTAGATTTTTCTACTATCTTAAAATAAACCTAATATGCCTCCTGTCTGGATACTTACACTCCCTGTATAGTTAGATCAAAGACTATTAAATTAACTTAACCAAAGAAAAAGGAACCTGTTCTGGACTGAAATGGAAAGTAAAAAGTAAAATGTAAATGTTTGATAATTAAAGGTGTAGAGGGGTTGAAAGAAATAAGACATTAAGGAGCAGTGGTGGACATGTTTTACATTACTGTGGCTACAATGGCTTACATAAAGTGAGCTGAAAGTGACAATAAAGCATGAGATTTATCACAATTTTAGAAATTAATGCTCTAATTGTGGAACTTCCTTGATCCTGATTAATGTGATTAATCTTGACAGCCCAAGTAATAAGTTAAATCAACTGGTTATTCTGTTACTAACTTTGATTTAGTACACTCAGGAATAAATAAAAGGCACAGTCAAATCTTTCACTTGTTGCAACAAGCCTGTCTGATAAACAATAATAAAAAAATTAATATTTAAAATAGTTGATATTAAAATCTAAGACAACCACAAAATATGATTTTTTGTGTGAATAAAAAAACTGGAATGCATTTACTAAGTAAGTTAGATTAGACTTGTGATTATAAAGCTTTGTATTAATATTGTCATTGGTAATTCCAGCCTACAGAATGTTACAGATTACAGATATAACTGTGATTGTGTTTTTTTATACAATATCTTAGATTATTGTTGATAGAGTTGGTGTTCAGCAGGTGAAGTAGATGCCCGGTTTCCTTCTAATTTTCTTTAATGCCTAAAAAATAAATCACCCAAACTGCTGCTTTCTGAAGCATGATATTAAGAGGAAATGATCTTTGGAAATCCAGGTGGAAATTATGATTATAAAGCTGCTTATGATTGGAAAAAAAGGAATTAAGATAAGATTGAAATAGTGACATGAATTTATAATGGAGCTCAAAAACATACCACTACAAACAGTCCGTCCATTTAAATGTATTTAGGTTTAATTTTAAACTTCAAAGTGAAATGCCCAAATGGTAATACCAAGTTGCCAGGTAATAAAAAAAAACTAGCATGCAATTGCAAAAAAAGTCATTATTTTCCATTTTTTTAAGTCCTAGGAGTTTTGATGATAAAAATGTGTCCATTTGAGAGTTTTAGACAGACATCGTAGACATTGGTAAGAAAGAGGGCCAAAATCAAGTCCAAACAATATTTTTTTGAGCTTTGGTTATTTCCACAATTTTAGAAATTTGGGGCAGGACTTTCAGGATTGGAAAGTTTCTGATTAGAGCCCGACCGATTAATTGGCGGGCCGATTAATGAGGATTCTGAGACAAAAAATCAGGATATTTCAGGCAGGCAGAGACTACCACACTTCCTAGGCCCTTCTGACAGTAATTCCTGACCCACTGTCTTCTCTAAAACTCTGCCTAATTTACTGTAACCCTCCGGATATAGCCTGAATTTCAATGAGAGTAACTTTTCACCTTGTTCAGTGAAACGGCGAAGTCATCAGCAGTCTAAGCAGTAAAAACCTGCTCACTCCTCTCTCTCCTGCCATCGTGAGCATGTGGGAGAGTCATTGCAGGGGTCGATTGGTGATGCATATGTAGCTGCTCCTCTTTTCTCACTCTCATCCATTATGTATTAGAGAACGAGCAGCAAGGAGGAAGCGGAAGAGGAGGAGAAGGTCGTCTGCTGCCCTTTAAACAGAGAAGTAACATTTAGGACTTACAGTAACACAGCAAGGGAGGAGCTATTTTTAGACTTGAACAGATTCTTATAAACAGGAGGAAAGAACAGAGATGCAAGATTTTGTCCGATTAATCAAATTTGATTTTAAAAAAGGAATGGGAACAGCCATATCTATTCCTGTTACCCTGTTTACTGCCAAACCACTACCACAAATACAAACAAGCACAAGGAATATGGTGACTTTATACTTTAGCAGGAGTGTGCTTTCTCATGCCCTGCTATTTCTGTCTTTTACCCACTGAAATTTACACGTTTTAGTCGAAAAAAGTGAATGAGTTGAGAGTTTGCTGCACCAGAAAGCAGGTCAGTCGTCTTTTAATCTTCCGAGTTAACACAAGGGCATCATTCTCAACTTTGTAGGCTGTAAGAGCTGATCTAAGATTAGTAGATTTAGCACATTATTACATAAACTCTGAGGCATAAAAGATTCAAATACCCATCTTTTTTTTAGCAACATGACATGACCTGAACTAGATCTTGGATGGAGCCTTTTGCTTTATTTCTGCAGATAAAAAAAAGCATCCTTTCAGAGTCCAACTTTCAACATATCTGCTGCAGACATGATTTGAAAAAGGTTATATAAATCACATGAATAAACCTGACGCGTCTCTTACCCACTGCTGCATGACTTCTCATCCTCTCTGCCAATTATTACCGTACCAGTCTCATCACGTGAAAACTGAATCCTCCACACTTTTAATATGCAAATGCAAGAAATCCTTTTCAGAGCCTTTGGCCACCCCCACACTCTGAGAGATTAAATTGTTCTCCCTGATTATTTTGCTCCACACTTAGATTAAATTTACAGCAGTGAGCCTCCAGTGTGCTTTAATTTGTGACTCTGGGTTTGTGACTCTAAATGCACTCTTTTACTGATGTTTGACTACATTTAACCAGGAAATCGTGTAAATAATTAACACAATGTGCGTGCAAAGGAGGGGACGATACAGTAAAAGGGCCAGCATATGGTGGTGATTTTATTGAGGTGGGGGATCAGGAGTTATGGCTCCCTGGGGTCCCACTTACATCTATTATTCATGTTTTAGAGGGTCTGATAGCCACTCAGCCTATGTATGGCCACAGACAGGCTCAGGGGTCCTTTATTTACCTTTTATTTTGGTCTGCATCCATGTTTTCGTTGATGCATAACAGATAAATGTGTAAAAGGATATTTTAATGTTGAGTTATTAGAGGCATTTTCTCTTAGTAACTGTAAATAATGAAAATGGCCCTGTGACACACTGAAACAAACATTAAAACATTACTTATTACAGCAATATCCAGCTGAATTTATGGCTTTATTTGGTACTTTCACTCCTCATAATTCTTATTCACGTGCAGCAGTTGAGCCTCTTTATAGTGGGCTATTAATCACAGCATTTAGGGCCTTAAATGACCACATCAATAAAATGAATATACAGTAGATCTAAATATTCTTTGACCTCTTTGTGCTTGTAAATTTTTTACAGGAGATAAAGGTGCCCTAAAGTCACTTAAATTAAACTGGGAGCAGTAAGATACTAACTGTAATGTATTTATAATTAAAGACAGTTACAGTTTGGGTTTGTTTTCTGCAGATATCGGTTATTAAGTCCTCAAATTGTCAAAACTAGTGTCAACAATGCTTTTTGCAATATTCAGAGTCTGTAGTGAGATAAGAAAACATATAAGTCTTACAGTTTATAAGATGGAGCTTTCTGATTTGCTCATTTCTTCTGATAGAAAATGAAATGATGAATTGATCAGTGGAAAATTTGGTTATTAACTGATCTTTGCTCCATTAACATTTACCAGGACTCAAGCACTGAAGCAAGGACCCTATTGAAATTGAAGGAATTATTATTAGTTTGATTATTCCACACTTTGAAATGCCATTATGGGGACCTAAACCGGCCCCAAAACTCACCAAATTTCACAGCTTGTTTGGTTCTGGGAAAAAAACCCTTTGTTTTCTGGTGGTTTTGTGCATGCCGATAAATGGCCCCAAACGGCCCTTTGGCCCTGCCCACTGGATTGATTTACCTGTATGAAAATTAGATCACATGTGTTTCATGACTCCATGACAAAAAATGTCCGTTAGTACCTTAGTCTAAAATTTCCAGGAGGCGCACTACAGACAATTTTGAGTAAATTTCGTAGTTTTTTGGCCATTTCACAAGTTTCACATATTAATTTAATCGTCTAACTTATTGTTGCTAACCTGGCACACTAGATGGACTGTTTGGCATAGCTAATGGGATTTTTCACTCTCCTCAGGGCAGATAACCTCGCAAAGCAGATGGATTCGCCTGTTTCCGTGTTTCTCACTGGCGAATCCATCTTGCAAAACTCCCCTCTGAACCGTTTGGGCCTGATTAGAAAGTGACAGGACAAGTCAGCGCCGAGGGGCAGTACTTTTGGGCGCAGCAGAGTCATGACATAAGCAAGCAGCAGCAAGAGGCCGGTGCAATTATGGTGGAAGAGATTAGCATGGATGCTGCTAAAGCGCCAGTTTTATTGGAACTTGACAACTTTTCTTCGGTAAGAGAAGAACAAAGAACAGCAGTGAGTTGTTTTCTTTTCAAAAATGACAAAAGTCGTGTACTGAAATGTCTACAGTTGCCATGCTTCGCGTTATCTGTTTCTTTATGGAGTTTACTCCTTCGGTAGCAGCTACATCACGTGCTTTGTTGCTCTGATTGGCCCGTAAAGATGTGCCAGACAGAACGTTCATCTAATCACCCTTCGATTTTTTTTTTCAAGGGCTCTGCCCTTTCCCAAATGCCGTCTATGAGTAGTTTACCAGATGGATGTGTAAAACAAATGCATCTGGCATGCCAGGTTACAGGGCAGAACCTTTCAAAAACAAATCTCAGAGAGTTATTGGATGAAGAGTCTGTCACATTTATTTCAGGCAGTGCAACTAAATATGGCAGAATAGATTTACACTGGAGTAGAGTAACTACATGGTAGGAGCTCAACAGGAAGTTTCTGTAGTTCTTTTCAGGATTCTTGGAGCCAGTTACTGACTCAAACTCTTGCAAAGCTGGTGAGAAGAAGCACAAAAACATGTGTTCTCCAAGAAAAGTTTTCAATGTGGTTCTTTGCGCTTCTTTTTTTGGAAGTAGGGGGCAGGGTTGCCTTTATTACACAGGCCATCCAGCGAGAGAGAGAGGAATAATAGGGACAGAGAACGGGGAACACATGCACCAAACATGTGCCAAGACTTGGAATCAATCCTGCAACCTGTGTGTTGAGGACTATAGCCTCAGTATATGGGCACCTGCTCTACCCACACCTGCACCCCGCTCTTCTTTGATAAAGATGTTGTCCAGTTCTGCTTTAGATTTATCAAATCTCTTCACCAGCTGCCATTGGTTTCGTGCGTGCAAAACTTAACCCTCACCAGAAGCTGCTGCCTTTCTCCCGTCAAGTGATGCTGATTTATCCAGTCATTCTTTGACTGTAAACAAATGGATCATCTTTGCAAGATGGATCCAACTGATGGCAGACAAGGAATCTGGTCAATGCATTGGCTTTGAAAGTTTACGATGTTGCAGCTTTTGTTCAAAAAAGGATTGTCAACATTCTTGATACTTTGACGCCGTGTTTTTGAACTAAACAATCTGGCATTCTTATGAATGACTGTAAAAGTACTGAACCTCAAAAACAATGCATCTTTATTTGTTAGACACATTGGAATGAATCGATAAAAAAATTGCAAGTAAACTCTTAAACTGTCTTAATTTCACCAATAAATTGTGTCCATATGTGCCAATGTATTTGTACAATTTAGACGGTGTGCAGGATTTGAATTGCAGATTTTTGATTGTTGAAAACTTGTAGTTTTACTTTTTTTTAACCTAGGACTTCTATTTTTATTTACTAATGTTGCATTGAAGTTTAAAGTTATGATGTCTTGACAGCTTTACAGTGTGTGAGAACAGCATGCTATGCAAGCCATCATTGATGACAAAATCAGGTTTTTTCAATGGATTCCAAACAGGCCATCTTAACAGCATACCAGCAATGCAGCACAAGGCAGAATGATGCAACACACCATCTTTACCCCTGCACTCTGTTTCTATTTACTGCATGGGTTGACATTGATGAGGAAAGTAGATCTAAAGCACCACAAGTTTACAGCAAGAATCAAAAGCTATGTAATACAAGGCCAGATCTGACACTTGCAAGCTTTCAGGACATGCTATTGGTTGAAAAATTTACCTGGAGTAGGTAGGGTCCTGTTGTGTAACATGGATCTGCCTATCAGGACTTGATTCAGTGTAACTCTTGAGTTTGAAGCATGCAGAAGCCCAAAGCGTCTTATAAACAGAGTCTATATTTGAAACAGTTACATACCAGTTCTTTTTTTGTCTTGTTTCTCTAGGTATGGAGGGGCACCCTAGCCAGGATGAGATACCGACGGATGAAAGCAGCCCTTATCATCCTGCGAGCATACCGACGCTACAAAGTCAAGTCCTACATCAAGGAGGTGAACCGACGCTTCAAGAACGTGCGATCTATGAAGGACTACGGCAGACATGTTAAGTGGCCAACACCTCCGAAAGTCCTGCGGAAATTTGAGGAAGCTCTCAGGAACATCTATAACAGGTACACAGACAACCTGCAGTGTTTAGACACGGATATTTTACCTTAAAATTGAACATATGTTGGAAAATCAAAGGGATACTTATAACCAATTAACACCGGTACAGATCAACAAAATCTTGAATCTTAGCAAGTGGATTGTTCTTATTTAAAGTAAAAAATGTTTCATTACTCTTGTTAAAATCCAAATTTACCAGGCATGCCAAAATAAAAATTTTATTTTATGATATAGCAATAACAAAATCATGCCAAGAAGTGTTTTTGTACTTGAAAAAGTATCTGCCGATGAAACAAGCAAAACTTCTAAAAGTCTCCTTTAATAAAATGTACTAAATTAGTGTGTATACCTCAATTCACGATACTAAACAAGTAAAATTTTGCTAGTTTCATAGTTGTAATGACATATTTTTAAATGAAATAAGAGAAGAGAATTGCAGTCTGATCCTAGAGTTTCACTGTACTGAAAGCAGGAAACTGTGGCACTCTGTGGAAATGGGACGGATGCCATATCTTTAATATCTAACAGTTCAAATCGAACTACATTCCAGTGTTTGACAATAATCCAGCTGCTCTCATATATGTAGTTAAAACAGAGCTAGATCATGAGCCCTTTGAATTCATGTCAAAATTAAAACACAGACTGGTGGGGATTCAAAAGTAATTGAAAGTAGAGACAGGAGGGAGCGTGTAGCCTCTGGTGTTATTTCACATCCAGATGTGTCCATTTGAAGAAACTTCCACATGTTTCCTCCTGCCTCTGGCTCACACTGGGCATTGATTTCTCGTCCTCCTTCAAAGACTCATCACTGCCTTTCATCCCAGTATGTTTGTTTGTTTTTCCTCATTTGAAGCCGAGCACAGTAAGAAAACCGGCTTCCTACAGAATGATGTTGCCTGTCAGGACCCGTGAGTGAAAGGCCAATAAGCTGAGCACAGCTGGGGTCTGCGGACTGAAACGTCGAGGCCCTGTTCAGTCGTCTTAAAAAGGAAAGTCGATTTCCTCCGCTGACATTTTTCCTTTTGTGTGTTTTGATGCGTCTGCCTCCAGGTGGTGGGCGTGGACGATGATCAAAGGCCTGTCTCCAGAAGAGGCCCTGCAGGTGAGAGCCAAGGTAGCCTGCCTCGAGGCTCTGAAGGGCCACAGGGCTGATTTAGGTCTGCAGAGAGCCTGGGAAGGAAACTACCTGGTGAGTAGGTGGTCTGGAAGACGTAAATAACAGTGATATGTGCATCTTTGCATTGCAAAAAGAAACAAAGACAAGTTTAGAAAATAACCTGGTCCAATCCATGCACACTTCACATGGAAATTTGATTTTCTACTGAAGCCCTAAGCATACATACATTTTATTTCACCCTTTTATTCTATGATTAGTCAGTCGTAGTTTTTTCCTCAATAGTTTGACTCTTCACTCATTCTTGGGATAACAGTTCTGTTTTTTTTTCCTGTGATAATGAGTTAATTTTTCCCAGAACCATAAGAAAACAAAAATGAACTTAGTCTTTTCTCACAAGAAATTAGAACCATTATATAATTCATAGATGCATATACTTTTGTGACTTCCATAGCTTAAGAGCTTATGAAGAGAAAATGTTATCAGGCTTATTCTTTGTGAAGCAAGATTTTCAAGGTTACCCATGCATAGATAATTAATGCTATCTGGCTTTCGGTGCTTCTGAGATACAAAAATTTGCTTTTTATTCCAAATTTGGACAAATCCAGGCTATCTGTTTTCCTTGTTTCTAGTTTTTGTGCTAAGCTAAGCTGACTAGCTGCTTTGGTGGTGCAATTATATCTACTGCATGGACATGAAAGTGTCAGTTCTCATCTTCTAAAACAGTGGTTCTCAACTGGTGGGTCAGGAACCAAAAGTGGGTCACAAAATGTGTGCCAGGGAATAACCAAGCAAGATTTCAACTTATTTATCTCAGTTTCTTTCAGTAACAAGTAGGTATTGATGAAACAAGATATTGATGAAATTACCAAATTTCCATGCTATCTTGGGAAAATGGGGTAAAATTAAATGCATGCATACATTCCCTTATGTATTGCTCTTCTTTTGAAAATTGTTATTTTGGCCTTGCTCTTTGATTGATTGTGTATATCCATTTAGAGTCCAAACTGCCACATTCATTATTGGATAAATTTTAGTGATTTAAAATTTTCTAAAATTTGGGTCACCATTTCTCTTGAGGAGGTGGTGATGAGTCCTGATGTCCGACCAGCTGAGAACCACTGTTCTAAAACTTGGCAAAGCTTGCTTGCCAATGTGGTATTCCTTTTTCTTCAATATCCAGTACTGTGCAGAACTTTTAGGTGTGTTTGGGCAAAAAATTGAGGCTGAAGTAAGGTATGGATGTGGCCAGTAAGCTAACTAAAGGACAGGAAGGAGGATAGACACAACCCTGGTCGTGCTCTGGATGTACTTGCATATTGCCAGGGGCATGAGAAAATAATCTTTTTTAAAAAATTACAAAGTCTAGACCTTTAAGGTGAAGTAAGAGAGCTGAATGTGGCTAGTAAGCACAGCCTAGAGAACTGTCCAGATGGGTTGCCACAAAACCCATTTCAGGAGCCTGAAAACTGCTGGTGTATTGCCAAGCTTTAAAAATGTACAAAAGAGATGCTGTTGAGCATGACCTTTTGAAGCTTGTGTCTACCCCAGGGCTGATTGTTGTGGCACACTCAGCCCTGCAGTGAACCATATCTAAAACTCATGCAGATGACTGTTTATTTATGTTTTGCTTATTTGTGATTGGCTGGTGACCATCATACATCAGAAATCTTTGTGCTGGAATGAGAAAAAAGTGTTTGGTAGCATGCTGTTTATCACTTTGCCTGAAACCTACCCCCAGCAGGGCTTTCAGGCATCAGAAATTATCATAAAAAATAGTCAGTCTTACAATGATGTCTCGTTTACTTCTGTGAGTAATAGAGAGATTGATATTCAACCACTGTTATAATACTCCTGAGGACTTTATAGGTAAATTAACCAGAATGCTGGGAAAAATAAAGCAACAAAGCAAATGCACAAAACAGTCATCCCAAAGCAACAAATGTGTAAAACAATCAGCATGGTTGCACATTAAGGACCCAGGCCCAGATCCAAGTACAACTGACCCCAAAGCTTGATTCCTTTTGGTCAGTGTAAGTGCAAGTGGACCGAACCGGATAGAGAGTTGTAGAGGCAGCTCTTGACATATCTTATATGTCATATCCATATAGCCTGGACCCATTCCATCCTCTGAGCTGTAGGGTAGATGTTGTATTATGACAGGGACTGTTGTTTGCATGTCCAAAATGATAAAAACATCTATAGAGGCCTGCAAGATGGACTCAGATCTCCACATGGAGCTTAGATAAATGTTGACACAAGTGGTTCTCATGATTGCCTCTTCTTCTTTCTTCTTCTTGATGGATTTGCAAACCATGCATGCATATTCACCATCTACTGTATCAGACTATGCATATAGACAGGTGTGCTTGAACAAAAATGTCACTTAAAACACGGCATAAAACACGAAGTTGCTACAAACATAGGCCAACTTATCCAAGGTCATGCAGCACATAGTCAGAGAAGGTACTAATAGAATACACAGTTAAAATGCTGAGACTATTCTTTGTCTTAAAGTTTAGCTCCTAACCATGTAAACAGACTCACGTTTAAATGTTTTTTGCAGTCTGTGAGGGAAATGAATTTTTCAGTGAGAGTAATTTTAACTTGAAACCAAGCTGAAAAAATGCACATAAAGAGAGGAGCTCTTTGAAGGTTATTAAGCCTCTTTAAATTTTGTGCTTCAACTCTTTTCTGTTTCCTTTTCGGCCTCCAGAAGCGAGACAGTCCTGACACAGCGTCGTCGTTCACACTCGTCTCCAGCGAGCTGCAGCGGAAAGACAAGTTCATGAGGGTTTTATTCTCCTGCAACGTGCGAAAGGTAGGAGTCCTTTAGGGCTCCACTAACCACACACACAGAGTCACCACACGTACTCGTCTGCACAAACAAACAAACAAGCCATGCTGCTCCTGCCCGGCACATTCTCCCTGCAGGGTGTTTGGATGTTCGCTCTGATCCTGCAGTGTGATTAATGAACAGCTTTGTGTTTCCCAGATCAACCGTTTCCACAAGGCGGAGGACCGGACCGTGCTCATCACCGACCGCCACCTGTACAAGATGGACCCCCTGAAGCAGTACAAACCAATGAAGAGCATCCCGCTCTACAACGTATGATGCAACTTTTACTTTCACATTTCTTAATTTATCTCAAACAGGATAGTAAACAGAGTGCATTGATAAAATCTTCGTTTAACAACATTTTAGTGCAGATTTTCACAGCAGAGCAGGAGTCTAATGTAGTTACTATAAATGCAGAACTGATCTTCAACGTCAGAGAGGTTTGATGAAAGTTTGAGCTGTAAAATGTATCCCACACTTGAGCAGCTTTAAAATGAAATATCCTATATTGTATTACTCAGAAAGGCTGCTTTCTTAAAGTGTTTTTCATGTCAAAATATTCATGTATGAACAACAAGGTAAATGAGTTATTTTTAGCCTGCATTAAACCTCAGTAAACACAGTCACTCTTTTGAAAATTTGTAGGAAGTTTAAGGTAGCCTGCCTTTGACTTTAAAATCTCATCAGTCATACTTGAGTCCAAGTGGATTATTGCAGTTTGAAGAAAATCCCTCAGAGTTCATTAGTTATCAAATTCACAAGAAAGGGCTGATCTTGAGGCCTAATGACCTTGACCTTTGACCTATGACCTACAAAACTGAATCAGTTTACCCTTGAGTCAGGGTGGTTTCACATTGAGGGCCTAGGTTCGGATCTGAGCACAATTCAACCCCAAAGTCCTGCTCCATTTTGTCGTTGTGAATGCAAACATGCCATATTTGGGCATTCTGGGCCCGAAAAAATCAATGCACAGTGAGTACAAATCAAGATGAAAATGTACAACATCTTCAGTATGATCCAGTTCTAACAACTAAATACTGCTGGTCAGTGTTTGCTGTCTGATCCTAAAACAATAAACCACAGGCAGAGACGTGTTTTAATCCTCAGCTATAAGAAGTTCATAAATTAACTTCAGTAATCAGTGGTTAGGATTTACTCTATATTATGGACTATACTGCTGCTGGGGAAGATTAATTACAAAGACTATCTCATTATGCTCAGACTTTACTGAATATCAGCTTGAGAGCTCTTAGAGTCAACTCTAATGGAATAAAATGTATGAATGGTCCAGTTTAATTATTGAAGATCCAGTGAAGTAAAAGGATTATGTTCCATAACCCTCCCATACTGTACAGTACTATGAATTTTTGTCCATTTAAGCCCACTGTAGAGGGCTATATGATGCTTTTAAAAGGCCAAAAGTGAAAAATATGTTTCAGATGAACAGCATGAGCATGTATATGACATATGACATTACATCAGTATTCAGGTAGCATGTTCCTGAAGCTGTGTTTGAGGTGACAGTGCTCTTATCTCTCTCCACCCTCTTATTGTGTAGCAGCATGTCAATATGCACGGATCGCATTCAGCTCCACAATTGGCTGGTTTTAATTCATGTTCAGTCTGTGATAGGCCCATTAAGGCTGCCACATGCACCCTGCACATAAGCCTGTTTCTATGGTAAATGTGTCCCTGTGTGTCTGATTTTATGTGCATGTTGACTTCATGATACTTGTTTGTTTTTTACAAGCACTGATGAAACTTGCTGCATTTAAGGTTTAATTCTCTCTTTTTAACTTTAGTTTATCCTTTTTTATATTTCCTCATATAAACGTGAATTAATTGCATGTCCTTTTCAATAATACCCTTTAGTGTGACCTGAAAAGGCAAAAATAGTTTGAGGTTTGAGGACATAGTCATGTTCGCTTTCTATTTGAGAGTTAAATGCAAAGATTGATATTTTTCTCATTAAAACTCCAGTTTGTTGTTTTGAGGTTTCAGGTAAAAGAAACAACGGTAGGAAATCAATTTGCCTGTCTTAGAAAAATTCTTGGAAAAAATACAAAATTATTGTCTGAAAACTTCAGCTTCTAAGGAGATTAAAACAGTTGCATTTAAGGAGTAAATTAAATGGACTTGCCAAGGGGTTTGATCCTCTGTTAGCTCCTATTTTTATGTCAATATTTCCCCTTTTTTTAGCTGTAGCTGCAAATGTAATATATATTAAAAAGTAGTATCAATCTTCTCATCTAATTTCTTTGCAAGCCCTCCATAAACAGTAGGAAATTTACTAAATCTACTAAATTTGCAAAGCTGAGTAGGGAAAAAAGGTTAATCAGCATCACTGGTAAAATTTCTGCCAAAGAATAGATTTTTGCAACACCATCATCACTGGTAAATGCAGGCATTGTGTTGTAGTATATACAAGGCATAACTGATGCCATACCATTAGCATGGCAGAGTGATATGTGACAGACAACAGCTCAGGCAGAGTCCAGTCATCAACTAATCTGACACACCAGACAGACTATTTCAAATATCCATTGCATGGGTATATTTCACGTTATTCTGGGAAAGATCCCATAGAACTTTTCAGAAGATTCTCTGAAGGTGATTGGAGGAACTTTCTGTCACATTCATGACTGGCCAATCAGAGCGACATAACAAAATGACGTTGTGCGCATGTGCTACTTTTGAGCTGATAGGTTACCGCTGCTGTAGATCTTTGATGGCGGAGCTTCTCTATGAATAAAATTAATGCCAAGGCTGGTCAGGAGATGTGCAAGAATGTCTTCTCTGCCAAGACAAGTTTTTGGTGGGACTCTATGCTCTTGTTTTTAAAAAGAAATGCTAGATGCAAGAGCATGGAACCGGTAGCAAAAAACCTGCATTGCAAAATAGTGACAAACCCAGAGGCTTTCTGGATTCAAGATGAAGTACTTAGTGCAGACGTTTAAGGCCATTTGTGGCCCATTTTTACCAAAAACTCGCTAAATTCAGGGGAGAAACTGTACCCATCTGTTATGCTGTATAGCCAAGCTTCCATGCCGGTACAACCAGCAAGTCCTTCTTAAAGAAACAATGCTCACTGAAGTCCCTGGAGGCTAATGCCATTTCTACTGCTAGGTACCTCATATGGCCCAACTTCAAAAATTCTGAAATCTCCTTTTAAAGGTAAACATAAACAAAAAAAATAATCCTGAATTAGACTTTTAAACTGATTTTGCTGCTGAAGGTAAATGAATCTTCTTTAAGACAGAAAAAGAGACATGAAGCAAGCCTCTCCTGCTCTGATATGACTCAAATATTGCTTACGCAGTCTCCCTGCTCCTTTGACCTTGGAGGTGAGCCTGTGATGAGAGAGGAAGTGAAGGTGTAATACATTAATCTCTGAGGCGGGGACGCCCCCGTCGTCAGCCGATATGAGTGAGATATGAAGCTCTGTGTGCAGTGACGACTGCGACACGGCGCCCTGGTGTTCAACCTGGCAGAGTGACAGGAGGGAATTAGAGACACACCTGAAGTCTGAATGTCTGCAGCTGCAGGTGAAATGTGGAGATGAAGACCAGACAGATGGTGGCAGAGAGAGAGAGCAGCGTGAGTTAGAGGGGTTTTTAGTCATTGTTCATTCACTGAGACACACACTGAGCTGATGGATGAGGCTCATGTGGCATATGGAGAGCCATCAGTGTTGTAGGAGGATGGGGCGGCCCGACTTGAGGTTTGCAGATTTAACACATTGGGGATGACACAAGTTTTACACTTGACACAGAGATTAGCATTTTGAAATGTGACCAAAATTTGCTATTGGGTGGAAACATTTTTCACCTTCTGACTCTAATATCAAGAACAAGCAATGCTTTCTAGGATTTCTTGCACCACAAGAAGGTCAAGTTGAGGTGGTGCTGATCAGTGCATCTCTACTTGATTCGTAAAATGTCTAGTGGGGCCACATCATAACAGAGGTGTGTTGGTTAGGAGTTAACAGTGATGTAAAGAAATTCTTGCTATGGTAATTAAAAGTAGGATAGGTGGCAGGAATTTATTTTTAGAACATTTTTATACTGGAGTAAATTCATTTTAATCATCTAAAATCTGATAGTACAACTTAAACAAATAATTTAGTTTGTAAACTCAGTTTTGATCCACATTGGAGGGTTTCCAATGGGGCTGCCAGGATTAGAGTTGTTGTAGTTCCGATACCAGCATTGAAGGTATTGACATCAGTGAGTACACGTGTTGATGCACCGATCCGATATCGTTTTAACTTTATATTTTGCTTTGTTTAGCCATCCTAAATGTTAGTGTTATTAACCTGAAATCAGTTCCTCCTAGCTGCAGAAAAATCACTGCATGCAAGAGCTACCGTTTGAGAGCAGCAAAGAGGAACCAAAGGATCCACTGCTGCAGCAAAGTTTGGAGGCTGCGTGACAGTTTTTCTCTGAATGTTTGTTAAAAACCTTCCAAACCAGTGTTGTCATAAACGACAGGAAGTGACACAGTTTATTAAGAGTTAAATAAAAATAACTCAATAACCAAAGGTAATGTCTTACTTGCTTTTCCTCTTGAAGCTAGCCATTGTGCCATCCTAATGATGCTCTCCATGCCTCTGAATCCCTTGTGGCAGCATTTCTAGCAGACATGGAACTCAGGTGACTTTTCGGGACTTTGAATATGAAATCCACACCAGTAAACTCGATATTAAATGTCTTTTGTCCAATTTTAATCAATTTACGATCATTTATTACGGCTAGCTTGAATGCTAACCATCATATTGTTTTCCCTATGTGAGGGTCTGTCAACCAGTGGCATTGTGGATTGTTTAAAACATCTGAGAAATGTTGATAACTTTATGATTCATCTTTAAAGTCACCACCTTACCATCATTTACTTCCTTCTTACTTGTGCCCATTCTTTACTCGGGAAATGTCAAACTCAGAGTGAGTCTGGAGGTGAAAAGGTGCAAAGGTGGGTGAGAAAACATGCAGAGAGAGAGAGAGGTGGAGGAGGAAGTGATAGAGATGTGCTGTAGGGTGAGAGCCACAGCAGCGTGACAAGGAGTTATCGATCCAAGAAGGTCACCCAGAGGGGAAAGCTGTTAGCTTGTTGTTGATTAGCATTGATAGGCTAACACCCCAGCATCCCCTGGCTGCCCTACTAAGTGTATTTACTGCTGCTGCAGTGGGATTTCTGCACTAAGAGTTGCTTGTGCAGCCAAACGGAGACTCGTTTATGGTTCTAGTTGTTAAATAAAACAAATTCAGTTAAATAAAATGATGCATGTGTGACTCATCTCCCTGCTTTTAATCATCTTTTCTTATTCCTTTATATCCCTCATATTCCTGCCTCTTCACCTCGCCCCCTCCCTTCTTTTTCCCTCTCTCGTCTTCCTCCCTGCCGCCGCTTCTCCCATCCCCGTTGTTGTCATGCCAACTTCCCGGGAGACAGTGTTGTCATGGATACCGAGCGGCAGGGCAGATCAGCTGATGTCTGGTGTCGTTCAGGCATGTGCACGCTCTCTCCCCCTCTCTTGCTTCTTTTAACTTCCTCCCCCTTTTTTTCCCAGTGTGGTTTGTTTGTGATCCCTGTGGCGCTTACTCTTCTTCGCCTTTCTTTTCACTGGTTCCCCACATTTATCCTTTCACATAGGTGATTTCTTTTCTTCACCTACCACCCACAGCTGCAGGGCGACTGTATAGACTTTATTAAATCAGATAAATGCTGCACATGTGCAGCCGTGGTTTGTTATACTTTACCAGGTTGTAGAAAGAATACGCTGAACAAAAGAGGCTCCAAGTGTCTGAAAATAGCTCTATAATTATGCAAACAGCACACAAAGATCAGAATTAGAAGGTGATGAAGCATAAATAGCAATTTTGTTAAAATATTCATAAATCTAAAGGGCAATGAGACTATTTTTTGCCCTGTAAACAGGACAAACCAGCTCACTGGTGCCCTCTTAGCCTCGGATATCTCATTATATTGTCATCATTTAATTGCAGAGCCCCCAGCTTTTTGCTTTAACCGCTTTTTCCCCTTTCTATTTTAGCAGGACTGTTGTGTTGTGGGTGTTATATAACCAATAAGTTGTTCCCCCAAGACTCCAAGGGGAGAACCTGCTGTTTAAATTAAAGTCCTCATGACAACAGAGCTGAGCGGCTCAGAGCAGGGAGCAGAAGACTTAAACCTTTGTGCTCCTGTCGGCTCGTTGAACAGTAGGAAGGATTTAACTCACAAGCGCTCTCACCGAAGTAGACCCACAGGTGTTAATGTTTGGGATCGTGGCATTTATAAATGCTAACGAGACATTAGCGAACAGTCCTCATGGGTCAATTTGTTTTGGATAGAAACTTTAATACCCTCTTTGAGACCATGTGTCTCACTTTAGCAAAGACTTAAAGAGAAAAAAGCAAGGATGTGAGCTGCATAGTAATCTCTTCTTCTCTGAACATTGAGTATCAGATAGTTTACAAGAACAAGAAGGCATTGAACGTTGTGTTTACTCAAGGGTCAACACAGGAACAGAATAAAAATTACAAAGATAAGAGGCATTTGTGCTGCAGCCTACACAGTCTACCCGTTAAAAACAACTAAAAGTTGAGCCCTAAGGCTCTGAAAGACTCCAGACATGAGAGAGAAACAAGAAATCTGTGGTTACCATCTAAAACTTTGATCTTATAAAGAAGCAAAAACCTGTATACAAACCCAGTACACCCTGAAAGATTTGTAAAGTCTTAACTGATTTTGGGGTGCTGGTTTACCTCAGTTGTTAGAGCAGGTACACGTATGCAGAAACTACAGTCCTCAACCTGCTGTAGCAAGATCAATTCCTGATCCTGGCTGTTTGTTGCATGTCTTCCCCTACTCTTTCTGCCATATTTCCTGTCTGTCTTCAGCTGTCCTATCAAAATAAAGGCAAAAATAGTTTTTGCATAGTCAAACCTGACTTTTGAGTAAACAAGTAAAACGTGGCTAGCTGTTAGCAGCATGCTACATCCATTATAGTAGCAATATTCAAGCCAACTCCGTTTGTTAATTTAATTGTAGTTTTTCTGTAGATCCCATATAAACACTAGTGATGTTGCCACAAATCAAAAACTTCCCAACATCCATTAATCTTTAGTCTCCATGTTTACTGTCATGGCCTTGGCTGTGTTTGTTGTGCTTCCTCCATTGGTCATTTGGCTTCCTGATTGGTTATTCCAAAAAACAATCCTGCTCATGCTTGCTTGGCTGTCCTCAGTGTTCTCCCCCCGCACAACAGGATTTCTGATCGTTCATATTCAAGTCAGAGCAGCTCTGATCATCCTCTGGGAAGATTGGAGAGGGAACAATCACTGTTAACACACGGCACACTACAGGGAAATCATTTAAGAAAATCTTAAGAACTATCAGATTATCAGGCCTTTGCTGACTTTGGTTGGAAAGAGGGAATAAGAACAAAGATCGGCTTGATTATCTTATAGCATGCACAATGCTTATAACCTTGCAAAGCAGATGGATTTGCCAGTCTGTCAGCTCCAATCCACAACGTTTGTTCTAAACCAGAAACAGTTCTGACCAATCAGTGTCGTTTGAGGAGATTTTGGTGGTAGCTTCAGCGATTAGCTTGGATGTAGCTAGAGTGAAGCTTAAATTTTATCCTTGTATATTAGAACATGTAAACATAGTGCCTCAGGCCTCAGCTTTTGCCTGTGTGAAGGTGAAGGCTGAAGGTTGTATCCTCTTAAGACCCCATGTGTACACATGAGGACATTATATTTTGACTTTCTTACAACATCGCTATGATTTCTGTGATTTGAATTTTTGAGACAGTTGACTAAGATTTTCATAGATATTTAAGTCATTTGTTTGGAATTTTAAAAGTATTATGGGGGTTGTGTTTGTGTTTTGGAGTTCAGTTGGAAGTTTTGGGTTTTTTTTTTTCATGGGAATTTGGATGTTTGAGGGACTTTTTAGTAACACTTTCTTTGCCCTCCTCTATAATGCAATATAACATATAAGTATACTTATAATGTGTTATCACACATCTATAATGCTGTATAACCAGAGTTATAAGCATGCAATACTATTTATAATGCTGTATAACAGTAATGATAACTATTATAATGCCAGTGTTTATAATGACTTATAACTAAATGCACACTATAACATATAATAAGTCATTATAGACACTGGCCTTATAATATTATGATTACTATTATAAGGCATGACAAATAGTCATGAATGCTTGTGTGTCATAACACATCTATAGGGCTGTATAACCATAGTTATAAGTATAATTATAATATGTTATTATTTATTATAGAGAGGGCCATAGAAAGTGTTACCCAATAGTTCTCTGGAAATCCTTATGCTTTTTCGTAGAGATTTGGAAAAAGTATTTGTAAATTTTGGAAGTTTAATTTAGATTTTTGTGGGCGAATTTGCTTTGAAAGTTTCTGGGAATTTTTTGGGATATTTGGGGGAATTTTCCATTTCTTCATGGAATTTGGGAGTTGTATTTGTAAATTTTGGGAAAGTAAGTACAATTGTACAATGAATTTGCTTTGAAATTTTCTGGAATTTACGTGGAATTTGGGGGATTTTTTTTTTTATTGGAATATAGTGTTGTACCCAAGAACACACTATCAGAGACCAAGACTTGCCAGAGACCAAGGCCATAAAAATCAATTTTTAAAAACCACGACAAGGTTGAACAGTTGAAGAGCATTGGAGCTGAACTACTATGTCATCGTCCTTGGTATTTCCATCCATCCATTTTCTGTACTGCTTATCCCGTTCGGGGTCGCGGGGGGGATACACCCTGGACTTGTTGCCAGTCAATCACAGGGCTGACATAGAGAGACAGACAACCAGGCACTCTCACACTCACACCTATGGCCAATTTTAGAATCAAGAATTAACCTAATGAGCATGTTTTTGATGGTGGGAGGAAGCCGGAGTACCCGGAGAAACACCACATGTGCACGGGGAGAACATACAAACTCCACACAGAAAGGCCCTGACTGTGAAGCGAACCAGTGACCTGTCTAGATTTGTCAGGTGAATGAGGCATAAAGTGTTCAGACGTATTTGTGACTAGAAATAAGATAAGACTGACGGCTGAGTTTTTGCAGGTGTAGCTATTTGTTGTTTTAGCAAGTTTTTCTCCTTATTATCACATTAATGAAGTCAAACAATAGCAGATCAGTGCTGGTCTCCACCAGTCTTGATGGAAAATCGCGACTCCGGCCAGTCTGAGTCAGAGACAAGACCAAGGCATTCAAAATGTGTCTTGAGACTGGTCTCAAGACCAAGACCGTTCTTGAGTACTACATCACTATTAAAAGGTTTAGACAAAATGATAAAGTTTCACTGAAATATTTTGGTAATATTTGAAGAGATTTTTGGGGTACTTTTTTGAGGGATAAGTTAAAAATGTGTTTAAGAACTTTAACAGAAATTGTATTTATTTGTGTTGTTTTTTTTTTTAAGGAAAATTTCAGAACCTTTTAGTGGAAATTTTGTCCATGCTTGGCCTTCACAAGTCCTTGTTTTCCATTGTTCAAACAACAAGAAAATGACAGCAGCATACCTCTCTCAAAAAGACAAATTTAAAGTCAAGGTTGAGGTTTTAGATTTATCAGGTCCTACTAATCCCAAAAAAGTGGAAACTGAAAATGAATTCCAAATAAAGGATAAAGTCCCATTTTATGTAGAATATTCTCATGGGCAGCCCTTTAACAGCGTAAACCTAATGTTTATTAATTTAAAAATACTTTTTTTGGTCATAAAATTGCTTTGACATGTAAAAAGTAGTGAAATGACTAGCGATTTCTTCAGTTTAGCTGCCTTTCAAAGTAAAAAAATCCAAATTTATTCAATAGACTATTATAGAAGCAAAGAAAAGCAGATAATCCTCAGAACTAAGAAGCTGAAATAGAAATATGTGTGGCAAATTTGTTGGAAAATGAACAGGAACAGTCTCAGATAGTTTGTTTTTCTCCACCTCTTATTAATCTAAATGCCTGTGAATCAAAATTTGCATCCGCTAATGCAGATAGAGACAAATATTTAACAAGATCCGTCTCAATCAGAGCAGAAAAAGCCCCCTGCACCATCATAACTCCCTTAGTCTGCAGAAGCCTTCAGTTATCAACACAAATGTGCAGAAATAAATCAGATTGCTCTGATGAAACGTATCATGGTCCTTGATTTTTGCAGGATTTATGCGTCTCGGACAGACAAACACTTGAACAGATGGCCAGGCAGATAAATGCCTCTTAAAGACTTCCAACTTTCTAAAACTAATTTGGTGAATCAAGACAAAAAATTAGACAAGGAAACGAATGAGAACGTATCATTACGCAGCTCATTAGGACACCGACTGTCGTTCCAATCAATTAAGCCTTTAATATAAATGTAAATGTAATCGTCTCCTTGTAATTAACTGCGGGAGGATTGCTCGACGGAGAGGCCCGGCTTCAGGCTCTAATTCATGGTGATTATGTGAAGTGTTTGTTTGGGAAGTCACAGGCAACATGTTGGAGCTGAATAAGCTAGCTGGTTGTTTAGCCGGCGGTAACAACCTGTCCTCCGCTGATGGTGAATTAGTCTCAGCATCGCACTCTGCTGAGAGGATATTAATGCACCTGACTGCTTGCCCTGTGGCTGTTTCCTCTACAAACGGCGCCTGAAAGACAAACTAAAAGAGAAATAAACGGCTGAAACGCACAAGGAGGAGCTGAAGAGGCTTAAAGAGAGAGAAATAACAACTTTAAAGAGGATAGAAGAGACACGTTAATGAGCTTCTCTCTTCCTTAGATGTGTTTACACGTGAAGATATCGGTTTCTTCCTGTTGTGTCTGCTTCAGAGACCTCTAAAGCGAAAACAATCCAACCACAAAAACTGGGATTCCCCTTTTAGCCCCAGCTTCTCTCTGCTGGTTTTTTTCGTTTGGAGTGGAAGAAGTCAATCGTGGCTTTGGGAGGCTGATCAATAAATCTTTACTGCAACCGCTGATTTGAGCCTTGAGATGGAGAAACTCAATGCACCAATAGACACCAGGTTTTGGGTTACTTGCCCCTTCTTTTCAGTTTTTCATGTTTTCTTCACTCCAGTTTTTAAACAAGTTTCAAACTTGACAGTCTCCAGTGATATAATTTCTATTGGTTTAGTGGTCCATTTTATTGGGTCTGTTAAGTATCTCTTAATTGAACACATTAGACTTGCAGGTTGTTCCGGTGAATGGTGGCACCTTACAGGATATGAAGTGGGCACCTTCTGCCCTCAATGTTTCACTGATGAGCCCACGATATCTCCAGAGGGATCCGCACTGACTCCCAGTATCCTGGGCTCATCTTCTTGGTGCCAAATCTTTATCTCTGTAATAAGGATTTCTTGGCTTTTGTTGGAAACGGTTTCATTTTTAACACCTCAGGTTTTCCCTTTCGAACATCCCCTGTGAATTTATGTTCTCTGACAGATTAAATTTCGACATGCATGTTGTCTGTGTTTATCTCCTTTACAGATGATTAAGTTTCCTGCCTCTTCACATGTTTGTGTTTCTCGTATGCACATGTTTATCTGTGTTTAATTGTGCATCGTCTCTCTCTTTCTCTGTCCCAGGTGACCGGCATGAGTGTGTCTCCAGGGAAGGACCAGCTGGTCGTGTTCCACACCAAGGACAGCCGTGATCTGGTGGTGTGCCTGCAGGGCATGGTGCCCGCCAATGAGAGTCGCATCGGGGAACTGGTTGGCACCCTGCTCAGCCACTTCAAGAGGTAAGAGGTGGAGGAACAAGTGTTTGGAGCTGAATTACAATGTCGTCGCCCTTGGTATTTCCATCCATCCATGTTCTGTACAGCTTATCCCGTTCGGGGTCGTGGGCTGGGGGGGGGTATGCCCTGGACTTGTTGCCAGTCAATTGCAGGGCTGACATAGAGAGACAGACAACCAGGCACACTCACACACACACCTACAGCCAATTTAAGAGTCCCCAATTAACCTAATGAGCATGTTTTTGGTGGTGGGAGGAAGCCGGAGTACCCAGAGAGAACCCACGCATGCACAGGGAGGCCATGTAAACTCTGCACAGAAAGGCCCTGACCAGAAAGCAAACCAGGAACCTTCTTGCTGTGAGGCAACAGCACTAATACCTGCACCACCGTGCAGCCCCGCCTTAGTATTTCCATCTGCTGAAATGCTTAGAAAGTGTAAATAACAGCGTGTTTGATACCAAGGTGAAGGTCAAGGATGTCTTATATTTCTCTCCCCACTGAAACTGAGTACCCATTGTTTCCTAGGGTAGCAGACCAAAAGAGTTTTAAATTTACCACACGTAAGTCCTGTGTGGTGCATTTACAACATCTAGTATGATAGGAAATATGTTTTTCTTGTTGAATATCTCCAAAACTTTGCTTTTTAGTGAGCTGTCATGATTAATGATTTCTGTCATTATAAAAACCAGTAGTTCTGGACAACCTTGCAGGATAATCTTTAGAATTATCAGAGGATCTGTCTTTTGTTGACTTTGGTTGCAAGGGGGAATCAGAATCTGTATGCAAACAGTTGTATTTCAAAATGCGATTACAATAAGATTAATCACCACAAAACTCTGAGATTAATCACTATGAAAAATTAATCGTTTGACAGCCCTAGTTAATGCAGGTAATGCCTTTGGGTAAGTCAAAATGAACATGACACATTCCTGCAGACACACTAATGTTTTTTTTGCGGGGATAACAGAATTCCTGACACTCTCGCACCCCTACTAACATCGTCCAAACACTCGTGTGCTAACAGCCGATATGACCTGTGGCAGCAGGATTAAGAGACGTGATGGAGTGCACAGTCACAGCCATCCTAACTTGAACGATTTCATTCATTTAATCTGAGGTTAAAGCTCTCCTAAGGGCATGACACTCTGAAGGCAACCATTAATTTCATCACCAAGCTCCCTAGGAAGTGAAAGAGATGGATGCACTGAGTCAAACAGTTTCTTTTCTGTGTTATTCACAACTCTTTGTCATATTTGTCCCAGAAATTATAAAACACATAATCATGAAATAATCCTTTTGGATATAATCACATGCACAATCCTGGCACAAAGACCCAAGTATTTTGTTTTTGTACTTTAGATGACAGAGTGCTGTCTGCAAAACGTCCTCTTTCAATAATCAAGGATATTGAAACGTGAATAAGGGCTGATTTTGTGTATTTATCCTGAGCTTTAGCTAAGTTTATCTCACAGCAGTGTGTCTGCTCATCCTCCACACTTTCAATCAGTGAAATCAAACACCCACACACTTCCTGTTACACCTAAATGACCCTGAGTTGTGCTCAGAGCACCTTTTCTATTCTTGTCATAGATGGCTAAAATGACCTTTTAGTTCAAGTAAATTTTGTTCTGTTATGTAAGAAAGTAAGATGCTGCCACATTATATTTACTGTCTTATTCAAATATTCGGCCCATGTTGGGAAGTATAGTTTCCCCGTTACACGTGGCTTTATGTTAGAATAATCTCTTCAGTTCTTTTCAGTTCTAACAGCATTTGAAAGGTACTTAAAAAAGCAGTTCCTGCAGAAATTATATGAATAAAAAGCTATTCCATTCATCCATTTTCTCTCCGCTTTAATGCTGGAGTTTAATCCCAGGAGAAGATGACTGTCACTTGAGTTAGCAGCAGTGAATACACACATACAGAGACCTGACGCATTGGTAAAGAGAAGACAAACTAATATAGCAAGAAAGAAAAATCTGCGCTATATAGAGCACAATATAGCACTTATAAACGCTATCGACCTCTCTGAGAGTCCTTATGTTGTGCATCGGTCTTTCAGGGTCATGTTTGATGATTGAAATGCTCTGTTTGTGTTGAGAGGCTTCGATGGAGGGCACTTTTTCTGCTTTGATTCACTGAATTAAAAAAGTTACTGTACCAGCTAGGCCTCTTGTCCCCAATTAAACCCAGTGCTCTTTATTAGGTTCATTGCATTGGATTTGTGATTAAATCCAGCTGTGCTGCCTAAAATTAATTACATGTACCCGTTGTCGACTCCCCTCATTCTTGTTTAATTTGCTGATTTGCCCTTTAGGCTCTAACTGATTTTGTTTAGACCTTTTGACTCTGTGTAGACGACGGCAGGTGGGAAATGTGGTGTTGGTCAGAAAACATGCATGCACGCTGCAGATACAGATTGGGTCTGCAATGGACAGCGACTGCTGTAGTTGCATAACAAAGCCGGTTCAGACAAGTTTAAGCTACACTTTCTCTATAGTGACTCAAATATGCTCTGACTATAGGATGTTGGAAACATATCACATCCTTTTTACATGTTTTTGCTCCCAAAATTCCAGGTTTAAGAGCAGATTTGGACTCATCTGTTGTATCTGAAATTATTTAAAAATACACTTTCACCAGCGGGACTAATACTAAGATACAGTGGCAAAACAAAAAGCATCTCTTTTCTGCATTAATTGGTAGTCAAAAGTGATCATATCTGTTACAAGTAAAGACAAACAATGCTTAACCTAATACCACTTAAATAATTGTAATATAATTATATTATAATATTTTTAATTGCAGCAATTACCTCAACCAAGCATTCCTGGTAGACATACACAACGTTCAGGATTAATTTTGATCCATTCTTTCTTCCAAGACCTTGATTTTCAAATGACATGCAGAATTTAGTTTCATCTGAAAACAGGAAGTTGGACCACTGAGCACTGGCCCAGTTCTTTTTCTCTTTAGCCCAGGGGAGACACTGATGTCATCTGTGGTTCAGGAGTGTCTCCACACTGGGACCACAACACTGGTAACCCATCTACTGGATCCGTCTGTGTGGTGGCTCTTGATCCACTGACTCCAGCCTCAGTCCACTCCATGTGAAGCTCCCCTAAGTTCTTGAATCTTCTTTGTTGTTGCTTCTGCTCCTTTTCTTACCACACTTTTCCCTTCCTGTCAGCATTCCATGAATATGCTTGATACAGCCTCTGAGAACAGATTGTCCTTCTGTGGCTTACCCTCCCCATGGAGGTTGTCAATGATTATGACTTTCTAAAGTAAATCACTTTTACATATTCAGATTTTTGAAATAGTCTCTCCAGCAAGCTCTGAGTCTTCCCAGAGGTCTCCTCCCACTTGGATGTGCCTCGAAGATCTCCACAGTGTGGCAACCAGGAAGTAATTACTAGCTTGCCAGCATGAAACTGATGCATGGAATCAATATCAGCTGATAAAAATTTTCAGTTAACCATGGTCGGTGCATCCCTGTAGTGTAAAAGATACCTGGTAAGAAAGTTAGCAACTACAATACTGTGCAGAAATTCTAGGCATTTTTGTGCCAGAAATTAAGGCTAAAGTAGGCATAAATGTGGCAAGTTGGCTGCCTTAGGGCAATATCAGGTGGGAAGGAGGATTAACACAATGCCAGCCGTGCTCTGGATGTCCTTGCATATAACCAGGGAAGTGGGAAAACAATCTGTTGAAAAAATAACAAGGTCCACCCCTTTAGGTCACAGTAAGGTTTGGATGTGGCAAGTAAGCATGGCCTAGGATACTATCTGGGCAGGTAACAGGGTTGCCTTGAACTCTGGTCATGCTTTGGATGTCCCAAGGATCCAAAAACCACTGGCTGGGGTCAAAAGGCCAGGACAGTGCTAAAAATGTATGCACATGACTATATTTACGATGCTTCTTATTGCAAGTTTAATACTTTAATGCAGTTTTGTATTTATAGCTGTCGCTCATCATGATCATTATATGAATTTAGCATGTTAGCATGCAAAAATTAGCAACATTATTCAGTGCTTATGGTGCAGAAATAGCATTAGCATTGGTTGTATGGCTGATGAGGGTTTAGATTTAGATACTTAACATGCTTTTTTGGGTTTGTCAAGTCTTTGTACATGACTTAACTTTAATTTTGTGTTACAGTTGTGTGCCATTGATTTGATTTATATCCTGCTGCTTTCTGTTGCTCTTAGATGGGCATTTTAGACTTTCTTTACTTGCAAATCATCTAAAAGAAGCATATAGAGCTGTCTGGAGTGGTGGTTAACCCACCATCGAAAGAACAACATCATCAAGAACTTTGTTGCTAACTGGGCGTTGCAAACATATTTCAGGCACAGTTTTTGGTAGAGTGAATGTTAGTTTAGGAGTCATTTTTCCTTTCCAACAGTCAGTAGAAAAATATTGATTTTCTAGATCCACAAACATGCAAATCAGTGCGCCCGAGAACATCACTTCTCCATATGTAGGTGTTTGAACAGATGCTTGTTTATGAAAGTCCACAGTTTTTTATATAAACAATAACTTACACAGAAGAAGTGATTATCTAAAGTATATAAAGCAAAATAAGACAGTCCAAGACAAATCCAGTCTTGCAGAATGAGACATGGCCTAATTCTGCCAAAACAATCTGTAAAATCAGATCAGTGAGTTGAAAATTAGTCTGTGTTGATTTCTGACCTTTCAACACGCTTTATTTGATCACTCTGCTGCTCTGATCGCTGTTTTGATAAATCGTGTTTTTGTATTGCTGACATCACTCCATTCACTGGTTATCGGATTGACTTCTGGGACAATAGTCTGGCATATTTATTGATCTGTTTGCTCATGTTTGTCTCCCTTTGTTTGCATAGTGGCATGTGCGTTAGAGAAAGAAAGAGAGCAAACTGTGTGTCTTAGTCCACTTGTCTCAGTATGGATGCGTGTAGCTTTGCCTGGATGTGGGGTAGGTGTGCCTTCGCTTCATCATTGCCATTCTGTGATGGTATCTCGCTCCTTTGTGGAGCTCATTTCTCTGTAGGTGTCGGGCTGTGAAAGGCCTCCAGTGGGCCTCGTGTAATGACCCTCCATGTGCTTTTCGTCTCGACTCATCCATCACTGTAAAACACAGAGAGAACAAAGAGCACAGAGTATGTGCAAATATGCATGTGCTTCTTTCTGTCATCTTTGTCTGTTAGTGTTTCAGTACTGCATTAGTGCGATAGACTCGACAATCCCAGAGAGAATACTTCATCACTGTCACCTTTTTGCCTTCTTTATGCATGGAAGTAGTCATGTTTATGAAGGTGTGGCTCCATCAGGGGTGGTTAGAGTGTCAGCAAACAAGGAGTTTACCTGAACATTCAGAAAGATGATGCAAAAATAACACTCAGGCCAAATATGTTTCACACTGTGTGCTGCTAATCAGTGCTTCTAATCCCAGTTCTGAATGAAACAAGATGATAATGTAGCCAGTGGTTATTAGTGACTCCTAAACTGTGTGAATATGAAGAAAGCCTTTGCAGAGGTGGAGAGAAGATGGTCCAAACTTTATTTTTCCATTGCCATCAACTTATTTACAATACAAAAAAAACAGCACTTCTTATTTTACGCTTCAAAATAAAAGTCTGTCAGATATCATATGAGATGCTTCCTCATTGCATTCCTGCAGCAGTGCCACAACAAAGCTGTGTCGAGACATTTTTATTGATACTTGGTATCCCTCTCTATTAATTCACCATGTTTTATTGTCTTTTTTTTCCTCAAACCTCACTTTAAAAAATTGTATGTTGTATTGAATATGTTGGTGCTATCTTTTCTTAGTTTTTGAATAAACTTGACTGCACTTGACAGTGCTTTTTGCCGTTGCAGGAAAGGGGGATAGCACAGCCTAGCTAGAGCTCCATATACACAGTCATGCTGGCTCCTCTGATCCTGTTCTTGCCTCTGTTTCTATTTCTCAGGCCAGTACAAATAGGGGACCATTTTTGTCCCCCCTTCTGACTGATACACTATGTCAGTAGTTGTCATTTGTTCAAAGTAGCTTTAACTAAATAAAAGCTTTATTTATTTTTAAGATAAATTTTAAAATAATTTTTTAACAGAAATTGGTATGGTTCATGCATCTTGTTTATTGTTTTGCCCACAGATTCACGTGCTTTGATGGAATATTTGCCGATGAAGCCGCAGGTTAGGACAGCAAAATGTCATGAGAAAGGAACAACATTTCTGAAGCTGAAATTAACTGTAGGTCAGGATCTCTAAGTCTCAAAGCTCCTTGATAAATGCTACTATCAATTTTTATACACCATATGGCCAAAAGTATTGGCTCACCTGCCTTGACTCGCACATGAACTTAAGTAACATCCCATTCTTAATCCATAGGGTTTAATATGACGTGGGTCCACCCTTTGCAGCTATAACAGCTTCAACTCTTCTGGGAAGGCTTTCCACAAGGTTTAGGAGTGTGTTTATGGGAATTTTTGACCATTCTTCCAGAAGTGCATTTGTGAGGTCACACACTGATGTTGGATGAGAAGGCCTGGCTCTCAGTCTCCACTCTAATTCATCCCAAAGGTGTTCTCTTGGGTTGAGGTCAGGACTCTGTGCAGGCCAGTCAAGTTCATCCACACCAGACTCTCTCATCCAAGTCTTTATGGACCTTGCTTTGTGCACTGGTGCACAGTCATGTTGGAACAGGAAGGGACCATCCCCAAACTGTTCCCACAAAGTTGGGAGCATGGAATTGTCCAAAATCTCTTGGTATGCTGAAGCATTCAGAGTTCCGTTCATTGGAACTAAGGGGCCAAGCCCAGCTCCTGAAAAACAAGCCCACACCATAATCCCCCCTCCACCAAACTTTACACTTGGCACAATGCAGTCAGACAAGTACCGCTCTCCTGCCAACCGCCGAACCTGGAATCATCCATCAGATTGGCAGATGGAGAAACGTGATTGGTCACTCCAGAGAATGCGTCTCCACTGCTCTAGAGTCCAGGGGCGGTGTGCTTTACACCACTGCATCCGACGCTTTGCATTGCACTTGGTGATGTATGGCTTGGATGCAGCTGCCACCAGCCACCCATGGTTGCACAAGTATTTCTTTGATGCACACAATCATCTTTATATTTCCCTTCCTGCTGACAGCTAATATCCTGCAGGTGCAGCAGACATGAGCCGCCGTAATGTTGTTGCTGTATTTTGGCATGATGTACTAGTAAAATAAAGCCACATTTAGAGAAGCTAAACCTCTGTCTACCATGTTGTTGTTTCTTTTTTTTTTTTTGTTGTACTTTCTATGTTTTTTTATTTCTCAGAATATGGACTTTTCACCTGAAACAGGTTCCTTAGTGATTAAACAGTCTTCATCCCCAGGTTGGTCTATTTTAGACATGAGGGGACCTCTGTGGATCATTATGCTCTTTTTAAACAAAACTAAAGGGTCATCAGAGACTCGGTCTTGTTTCCTTACACACTTTTGCATTATAGCGGACAGCAGCGAGCCATCCTGCATGTGACTGTGCTCATGTTTGTGTATCGGTATTGTATAATCTTCTGCATGCATTGTCCTCAGCTTCAGCTCCCCGTAGATGTGGCTTTAACCTTTATCTCTCCTTCAACATGCTGCACAGTGCACAATACGCACAAAAGCAGCGAGCAGTGAGAGGGGCAGCTTACAGCAGCAACAAAGCAACACTTTATCCTCCTCACAGTGACAGCCAGGCCGAGGCAGAGCGACAGCACTGCTGGGAATAAACCCTCTCCCTGTCAGAGCCGTGGCTCCATACTTCACTTTGTTAGAGGAGCGATTTGTTTTTGACACTTTCCAAATCTGCTCTGCATTAATCTGCTTTTTTATGTTGTTATGAATTCTGATTTTTTTACTGAGGAGTGGAGTGGGTTTTTATTTTGAGATTATGTCAAAGCTGCCATATTTTTGACTTCCTTTAAAGCAGAAATTTATCAATAGCACACAAAGTTGCTTTAAATTCAAGTGATTCAGAGTTGCATACATAAGAAGATAACCCTCTTATCGGCCATGACGCACCAGTTGTCTAGAGAAATTCAGAAATACCTCATTCTTGTTTTGCATAAATAAAGGGGGGGTAGGATTAGATTCCCATGCCTTCAGCCTCCCCCCTCCATCCTTCCTCTTCCCCTCTGCCTCTTTCATGCTTCCTATTTTTGACTACATCCCTTTTGTGCTTTTCACAGTCTCACTTGAACCCCCTGCGGCCCCCTCCTCTTCCTCTCCTCTCTCCAAATCTTTCGCTTTTTCTCCCCCAGCTCCCCCTCGTCTTCATTTCAGGAGAGGAGGCGATGAAATATTTAAGACTGCTGCTGCTGCTGAGGCCTATATTTAGATGAGACGGAGCCACCCCCCTCTCTCACCGTCTCTCTCTCTCTTGTGTGTGTTGACATGCACCCCACGCAGCAGCGAATGCAGCACTCCCACCATCCGCTGCCAGGATAGCAGAGCAGACACTTGGCGTCTGTCACACACAAACTGCAAAATCAATGAAGACATTCATGCCAGCTACTAAATCTGACTATATGTTCCTCCATACCCTCTCCTATTGATTACTGTAAAGTCTGCAGTTAGAGAGGATGTCAGCCACATAAAGGAGGCAGGATTTTATCTCCAGTTTAGACAGATTTAATTTGTTGTTTTAGCTTTGGTGTCTTTGTCAAACGTGCATCCCTATCTTCTTTCCCTGTAAGGTGCATGTCCTTACTGAGAAAGACGAGACTAAGACCAGCTAAAATCAGGTCTTAGGTGATAAAACTAAGTTTAGTTTTCATCAAGGAGACTTAAACAGGACTAAAATGTAATATAGTTTTCATCAGACATTTAAAGTCCATGATTTTTCTCCGCTGTTGGAAAATCCGTCAAAACACAACGTATCTTCAGGCTCAAGCCTAATCTGAGGGCACAATTAGGTAGAATGGAGGCTTGACACAACCCCAGTTGTGCTCTGGAAGTCCTTGCCCATTACCAGGGGGGATGGGAAAGTTATCTGTTAAAAAAAATAGCAAAGTCCACACCCTATGTGCGGAGTAAGGGGTGGATGTGGGGAGTTAGCACAGCCTTTGGTACTGTCAGTGTAGGTAGGAGGGTTTCCACAAGCCCCTGGTTGGCTGTGGATGCTCTAAGGGCCAAAAAAACCTACAACAAGGTCAACATGTGTCAACACTCTCTGCCCTCTCCAGCCCGGCTTGTGGTATAATATAAGTGTTATAAGTTATAAGTGTGTGCTATCACCCGAAAGTAGAGGTTAGATTTGCTGCCCAAGACTAGCCCAACATGACCCATTGTCTACAATTGGGTTGGGCTTGGATCCCCAACCCTACCCTCAGGCCTTGGCCAGGTCTGCTTGAGGGGTGCCATAGACGCCCAGTCAGACATGGGAGCATTACTATGTATTTACCTTATATTATTGAGGGTTCTGGTCAGTTTTTCTTTTTTTTTTTTTAATTATTAATTTTCTATTTCAGAACAACCTTCCTTTAATTTGCTAATTATGAGACTCACTGGTCAGGTCACTGGTCGGAGTTCTTGAATTCAAAATCCTTTCAAAACAACACCCCAAGTGGTTTATTTACTAAGCGTTTTATCCCTGTTTTCTTTAAATGGGGCAGCTGTGGCTCAGCAGGAAGAGTTGGTGATTGCATCTGGAAAGTCGTGAAATTGATCCCCAGCTTCTACAGGCACATGTGGTTGTGTCCTCCAAATTGCCCCTTGTATCAGTGCTGTGAAAATGTGTGTGGAGGATTATGACTGGGATTTGTTCATACTGATAGCTAATTCTCCCTAGCAGTCTTTACCATCAGTGTGTGAATGCAGAGCTCAAGTCCATTTCCCTTTTAACCAAATATCTTTGACATAATGAGGGAGAAAAGCTGTTAAAAAGTTGCACTGCCATCCTCCTCAACTCCACGAGCAGATAGGGAAACACCAGGAGGGGGTTGGGTAAGCGCAATCACACACAAGTGGAGGAAAAAGAAGCAAATACTTCAACTGATCATGTGTTTTAATGCAACTCAGTTAACCAATGAAGTGAGTGAAGAGCAGAGAAGACTGTAGTCTTTGTTAACAGACTGATACTTTCCAAACAGCTATGCACATTCAGTGCATAGTTGAGTCTGTGCATCTGCTCCTCATCCTGACTGCTCTGATTATCATAAACAGTAGTGAGTCATCTGTAATGCATGCTTTCTTTGCTCTTTCATCAATAAAGAAATGTCATAAAACTGCCACTTTAACTGCATTCATGCTAATCTCTTGAACAGCCGTTATTGTTTACAGGCATGCAGTCACCAACTGGTCAGTGCAGAGGCTGCATCCACTTCTTACTGAATTTCTTACATGAACATCCACATTTTTTAAATAGATGCCAAATTAACCTGATCAGCCCAATAAAGAAGGAATATTGATGACAAGGGAGATAAAGAAAAACTACGTCCAAGTGAAGCAAACTTAAAGTAGTGCCTGAATTGTGATTCTTTGTGTGTGGCTCCACTATTTTTGTTTCTTGCCATTCAGTTTTTGCAACATTTCTGGTGTTTTATGTGTCAGTCAGCTCTGTATCACACCCTTCTGCTGTGTATCACACTTTTCCCTCTGAGATCTGACTATAAAAATAGTTCAGTGATGAATTATTCATCTACAGTCTGTATTCTCACAGGTGGTGCTGCTGTAAAGCTGTATTTAGATCTCTGTATAATGTAACACAACTTTACTGCTATACAGAAATGTTCTGCTGTCTTTAAAGTAGGACAAGGCAGATGTTTAGACTGGTTAATGTGACTTTAAATGTGTTTTAAAATGTAAAAATGGGTCAAATGCATTTTCTTCCTCTTCTTTCCTCAGTTTTTCTTTCAGGCTTGACCTAATGACAAAGTTTCCCCGTGTCCAACTCTTATAATCTCCTTTAATCTTCTCTGTTTTCCTCTTGTAGTTTCTGTGTTGTGTAAGCAGCTGGAATTGGTTTCTTAGAAAAGAAACACTGGATTGTTTCTGTAGCAACAGCTTCGTTTTGACTGTTACCACCGCTGTCAGCGTCCACAGCGACTAATGAAAAAGCTGGCGCAGAGATTGAGAGTCTGTGAGTGCACATGTGCGCGTGTGGGTGGGTGACAGGAGTCACTGACACGATTTCATTAACCCTGGGCTGCTGTCCTCTGTGGGCATCCAATAGATTTATGGCTCTCTGGCTTAAATGATGAATTGATTTGTCAATGCACTGAGGATTTATAGAGATACGTTTATAAGCAGGGTCAGAAAACACAATTTAATGATCTCAGAACACGTAAAAAGCAAGATTACTTACGTTTAGAAAAACAAATTTAACAATGACCTTATATTCACATTTTATATGGCATCTATTTGAAATTCTGGGACATTTTTAACACGAAAATTCTGCAACCTTTAAGGAGTAATTGAACAATAAAGTCAGCCCGCTTCCAAAAAAGTCAGGGTGGTGTGTAAAATGTAATTCAAAATAGAGTTAAATCTCATAAACCCATATTGTAATAGAATAGAGCATAAACAACATATCAGATGCTGAAACTGAGACATTTTACCACTTCATGAGAAATATTAGTTCATTTTGAATTTGATGGCAGCAACACATCTCAAAAAACTAGGGACAGGGTAAATATTTGCAATTATTGAAAATTCTGGACTGCAGACAGGCCAGTTCAGTACCCGGACTCTTCTGTATAGTGAAGCCATGCTGTTGTGACAGATATGGTATGTAGTTTAGCTTTGTCTTGCTGAAATATGCAAGGCCCTCCCTGAAAGAGATGTCTGGATGGGAAAATATGTTGCTCTAAAACCTGCTTTTCAGCATTGATAGTGCCTTTAAAGATGTATAAGCTGCCCACGCCATAGACACTAACAACCCCATACCATCAGAGATCCAGGCTTTTGAACCATGCACTGATAACACGCTGGATGGTCCTTCTCCTCTTTAGTCCACATGGCACAGCGTCCATGGTTTTCAAGAAGAATTTCACATTTAGACTCATCTGACCACAGAACAGTTTTCCTTGCCTCAGTCCATTTTAAATAAGCTTTAACCCAGAGAAAATTGCGGTGTTTCAGGATCATGTCCACCTGTGGCTTCTTCTTTGCATGATACAGCTTTAACTTGCATTTGTGGATGGTGAGATGAACCGTTTTGACAGGCAATGATGCTTGTTCAGCCTTTTGTTGCCCTGTCCCTACTTTTTTTGAGCCGCGATGCAGCCATGAAATTCAAAATGAGCTCATGTTTTTAATGCACTCATAAAATGTCTCGGTTTCAACATCTTATATGTTGTTTAGCTTCTATTGTGATTTGCAGATCAGTGCATTCTGTTTTTGTTTACATCTACCACAGCAAGTTACTAGTTACATAGTAACACCCCAGCTTTTTTGGAATTGGGGTTGTACATTAAGAGATGTACAAGTTCTTGTTTCCTAGATACCTTTTTATGATAAAGATGTCAATGTTAAGAGCTAATCCATCATTGGTGAGGCAAAATTGCCATACAATTAAGTCATATGTATTGATTGATGATTTTGTCTGTATTTTGTTCATTTTCTCAGAGCTTACAGGCGCAGACCAAACATTGCAATACCACTGGTAATTGTGTTTGAAGTGGGCCTAAACCATTACAACTTCATGTTTATGGTAATGGGGATAACAAATTGTGCAGACCTGATTTACAATTAAAAGCATCTTTGTCCTTAAATGACACTGATTGGTCCAGTCATTTTCTGACCGGGAACAAGTGTTTAAGCTTGCAAGATGGATTCGCCAAAAAGCAGGAAGTTGCTTTAATTCCTGTGTTTCTATTGTACCCCACTGCCCATTAGACCAACTGGCCAATGCATAAACATCCTTATTAAAACCTGATTTACAATGAAAGGACTGTTTACAGTACAAACTACTAACAGTAGTGCTTATTGCTTGTTCACCACAGGGTAATCCATCGGAAATGTTTGTCCTGATATTTGATTTTCGAGCATTTATTTTCTTTGTAAAAATCACAGGATGTTGATACCTGCCAGACATCAAGGTGACAAAAATAGAAGTCCTAGATACCCAATTATGGGCAATTTATTGTTTTTAATCACCAGGCAAACTCTTGCATTGTCCAAATTGCACAAATGCATTGGCAACATAGCAAGGAGCGAGGGTTTTCCTTACTCTTTGCTACGTTTCCTTATTTCCACGCACTGTTACGAACATTACCAACATAACTGGGCTCTTGACAATGTGGCAGTGCTCTTTCTCTGTTAGATAAAAGTATTTAAACCAATATTTTTAATGTTTTTGCGATTTTTCTGATCAGTAAATTAATGGAAATTTCATCATTCTGAAACACGCATGTAAGTTATTTAAGTATTTGGTATTAAAGTGTGTTGTAAATTCTGCCAGCTCCATGATATGCAATTGTTGCCAATCTTTATATGCAATGAAGACAGTGAGTAGGAATTTTTGAGCAACTTTTCATAATAAAAGACAAAAAAAATTCTCTATTCTGGTTGTCAGGGCTTCCCTTTTCTCTGCTGAGGTTTCAGTATAGTTTGCTTTTATTAGAACTATATACTTTATGATTTTGGTACTTTGACAACTATTTATGACTTACGGTATTTTGACTGTACAGATAAAAATATTGATTTAAATGATGCATGGCTGCACAGTTAAAAAAAAATCAAGCTCCATACCGCCCAACCCTAGCTACACCCATTCATAATTCCTCTGTCTTACTCTCCTCTAACCTCCACCACCGCCCTTTGTCCTTCTCTGTCTACCTCCCACTCACTCCCATACTTCATCTCCTCTCCTCCTCCCCCCCATCCTCACCCGGCCCATAAACCCCACCCTCGCTACAGTATGAGTCAGCAGCAGCATGCAGTACACAGCTCTGCATCGATCGCTCAGAGTGATGTGGTCATATTCTGTTTCTGCCCCCGAAGATGTGAACGTTTAGCCCGCTCCTGTCTCATTCTGACACTGCAGAGGGGATCAGGGGGATTGTTAGCCAGACTGCTCGAGGGGAAAAAGTGGATTTATATCAGAGGAGGAAACACTGAAAGTGTTAGGGGGGAGTGTGACAGGAATAGTGAGCATTAGGAGAGGGAGGGAGGAGAGACAGAGAGGGAAGAAAGAGACTGCAAACGATGCACAGAGATGTAGAGGATGTTATGTATGGGAAAGAAAGAAGCACTCTCTTATTGATCGGCTTAAGTCCAGTCTGATTCACTCCTGGTTTAGGTAACCTCTGCAGCAGTGAGCTGTTGTCATCAGACTCACCGCAGACATGTTGGCGTCATTCTGTTTGTTATTTTCCTGTCAGATTAGTCAGAATCAGACGGATGTTTTTGTCACATTTTTCATTCCGGGGTTTGTCCTCTTCCTTCTTCCAATGCTCCAACATGAATTAAGAATTTTAAAGGACCAAGTCGCTATTTTTGCAACATGTGCACATTTTTAGGTTGGGTTGCGTGCAGTGTAATTTTTCTTTCTTTCCTTCTCTTTATCTTTCTTTTTCCTTAAATTTCAGGTTTTCCATTCCTTTTTCTTCACCAAACAGGGCATCCGGGCAGAAGCAGCTCTTTGCATTGCGTTGCTTTGTTTGCAAGCTGTAAGAAAACTGTAATAGGAACCAGTTTTTTGGGTTAATTTGATCTGACCTTGATAAGCATTTAGGATTGGGCTGTATCCCATTTTTGAAACCATTATGCCCTCTCTACATTTTTCTGTGTTATACTACTTCCATGTTATTCAAGAAAGGATACTGTATTACCTTATCACTGCCAAACCCTGATCCACATTGATTTGCGATAATGGCCTTTATCATTTTAGAGAAATACAGCAAAGGCAGAACTTAAGGATCCTACAACTTCAAACATTCAAACAGGTCCTGAGCAATAGATGTAAATTGAAATGCATTTTTTAGAATTCCAGAGGTATTTATGAATTCAAGTACAGAATTCTTTAACTATTTATCTTCAATTACACCTCTATGTTGTCTGTTTTACTTTACTTTTTCTTATAACCCTAATTTTTTTTATTGTTCTCATCAAACTACAAGTTCACTTTTTTGGTGTGGCTCATTGCATGCAGCTTTGTTTGAGTTCTATTAGGAGAGCCAAGGTTTTGTAAGAAAATGTCAGGCTAGCAGTCTGCAAACAGATATTAGTTTAATTAAACAAAGCAGATTAAATCAGAACCATGCACGCCACTTTGAATGCACTCTGGAGCTGCAAGCTCAAGATATGTTCACACCACTCTGGACACTCCTTTATCAACACACACGCATCAACAATTAATAAGAGATAAAAAGGAGCATCCTGCTGCCTTTCCAGAACTTAAAACTGCAGTCACAACTCTCACTCTTGCTTGGTAGTTGTTTAAAAAAACCTGCAAAATTAAGTGTGCAACTCCAGCAATGGAAGTGAAAAATCATCATTGTTCACAGCAATAAAGATGACTCCACACACTGGTTGCCCTTAAATCTGCAGTAAAACACAGCAATAATGTCATCATATTAATATGCTGTAGAGATCTCACTGAAAACCCAAAGGCAGCCTGTGATGAGAGATGCACTGATCCAGCATTTTCTCCTCTGTGAAATTATTCATCATAGCTCTAAACTCTGCAGATACAGAACGCTGATCCCAAAACACCACTGCTCTCTTTTCCCCAAATTTTAAATCTGCTTACATAACTGCTTGGACTTAATTGGAATTATTTTTATTTAAAGTTACATAAGGCCAGTGATTGTTGTGACAAACAACTGAGTATGCAGCCCACAGTGACTGAAAGGAGCAGAGGATATTTAATAATTACAGCAACAAAGAAAGTCATGATAAAAGATGACATGGCTCATGCCTCGTCCTATTTAAAAAGCTCCAGTGCACTAGATATTGAATTTTCCACCTTAATTTTAAATTAATTAAACCCAATTTTTCAAACAAAGTTTGCTGAATGGATTGTGTAGGAAGTATTGTCACTTATTTTATTAAAAATAGGGTTAATAAGATTTCTTTTGTAGTTTTTTCTACCATCCATACAGCCATACGTCTAAGCCATTCTTGAGAGTGTTATTTTGGTATCAAAAATGTATTTTTGCCATTTTGCTTAGCTATGAGTGGGTCAGAGGAATCAGCACATGGCGAATGAGCTATACAGTCTGTTCTACTCTGCTAAAATCAGATTTTATGCCTTTAAATTAATATTTCTTCTTCTTCAGCACAATTTCATTAACAAAAGAGCAGAGCAAAACATACTGATGAAAAGAAAATCTAACAAGCAGTTACATTACCTGCACAGAGATCCTTCTGCGTTAGTGCTACACAATATATAATCATTGATTTTCATTTGAAAGCCTGCAAGGTTGCATTTTTATTTAACAGCTTACAAAGTCGGTGGTTTATTAGAAGAAGGACGCCAGAGATGTTGAAGGAAGAATTATATCTGCTGCTGAGTTACTTATGTGCCAAAAAGAGCAATATAGAACATAAAAGAAAATAAATGTTTTGGATCATATACAGTAATGTGCATAAGTTTTATGCATGCAAGTCACTAAGGATATATCAGCCGCCCTGATGTAACAACCCGGGGCTGGAGAGGGTGGGAGGTGGCTAGAGTCAAGCTTGACTCATGTTGGCACGCACGTCACTAAGGTCGAGCTCGACAGCATCTTTTTTGTCCAGGCCCGAGGTAAAACTCCCAGAGACTGCTGGTGGTTCAGGTCCTTGTGACCTCCAACCACAGCACAACCAGGGACCATATCTTTGGACCTCCCTTACTCCACCCTAAAGATGTGGGCTTTTAACAGATCATTTCCCCTGGTAATTTGCAAGGACGTCCAGAGCATGACTGGGGGTTGTGTTGATCCTCTTCCTTCAATGGCGCCCCCAGGCTTCAACTTACCACATCTACACCTTACTCCAGCCTCAGTTTTTTGGCCCAAACATGCCTAAACGTATATATAGTTTCTCTTTTTGTGAGATTAAACTCTGAATTAAGGCTTATCAGTTAATCAGAATGAGGATTAAATTGCAAAACAGCCTGCTGCAGTTTTCCTTTAATACAATTTTGGACTGAACAGACATTATGTTTTACACATTATGCAGTCATTTCCTTTTATTCAAAAATTAATACTGCATCTGCAATGTGAGTCAAGATCATAGCAATTACATTTTTTTAAATCATTCAGCCTCTACTGAATAAATAAAATGAACCTTGCTGCAATGACACCCAAATAAGAGACATAGCATGCAAATGAAAATGAATAATAGATTAGTTAAGGTGTTTTTCCAGTTTTGTTCATAATTCCCACACAGATGTATAGAAGTGTTCATCAGCTTTGCCAAATCAGGTACTCAAGGAGGATTATTCAAGACCATTAGGACATGGAAAGAAGAAATTAGGTATCAGATCCTGATTTAAAAGAAAGCACTGATATAAAAAGCTGGAAGATAATGATCTCTCTCCATTTCTGTTTTCACTCTTGGTGAGATAATTATAACTGTTGATGAGTGTTGCTCCTGCTGAGAGAAATAAATACTTAAGAAGAAAACTGTTGCCAATAAATGTGCCAAAGAGCCCTCTCTGTGTATCTGGAGATGCACTAACGTTATTGTTTATTACAGAGAGAGAGAGAGAGATGGAGGCTCAGACAGAGAGAGAGCCAGGCTGCCTTTGTCTTCCTCTTCAAGGTCACCTCTTTCTGCTGAATCAAATATTTCAGACTGATAGAAGTGGGCTCCTCTCTTCTCCTCTTTCTCTCCATCCCTCCTTCCCTATTTCCTCCTCTTCCATTAATCACCTCCTCTCCTTCTTCTCCTCCCCCTCCCCCTCTTCTTGTTTTTCACTTCACATTCCTCCTCTCCTCCCTCCCTCCTTCCCTCCCCCCAGCTTCATCTCCCTCTCTCCCTCCTTTCTGGGGCGCTGCGGATGCAGTTCCCATGGCAACCATTGGATCCATGTTTGTCTGATACGGTATGCGATCCATTAATAACCCTGCTGGCTTGAGATAATAACGGCACAGCTCGTCCCAGACTGAGGAACACAGAGACACGTGAAAGAAACCAAAAAGTGGAGAGGAGGAGGGATGTGGAGATTAGAGAGAAAGAACGATGAGAAAGAGAGGAGTTCTAAGACACAGAGAGAAGGGCAGGATCTCAGTCCTCTTTACTTCTGGGTGCTGACTGCATCAAAAACTTTGAGGGATGTCTGTGTCTTCTGAAAGTGTTTTCTCTTTAGCTTCTTCCCAATTAAAATACGAACTGAAGAGGATTATATTCAGGCAAGCTCCTCGTAGATTCAGACGGTGGAGTTGTCATGTGACCTGAATGTTAAGCTTTGATGTGATACTGGTTGAACCCAACCAATAAAGATACCAGTTTACTATCTCTGCACCAGAAATACTGATGTTTAGTAAAATAAGTGAAGTGTATGGTTTAGACCAGTGATACTCAGCATAATTCTTAAGGCCACATGTGGCTCTTTTGTGATGATTTGTGGCTCTTTTATGTCTTAATTTGAATTATTATTCCCCCAGAAAACCTTCTGACCTCAGAAATTATCCATTGCAAGTCACATTAATCAGTTTGAATCCCCAAATGTATACAGTTGGCTTTATTTGTCGACATTTATTTTTTGTCTGTATATTTCCATTGCCCTTAATTGGAAATTTTGGCCAATTTTTTTCAATTTCTTGCCACTTTGAATCCATTTTCACTGCTTTAAGCCCACGTTTGCCATTTCTTTTTGCCCCTTTTTGCCTGTTTTTACTATTTCTATCTATTTTTGCCACCAGTTTTTTTGCCTCTTTTATCCTGCTATCTGCTATTTGCAATTTCTTTCCCTTTTTTGCCAATTTTTCCACTTTTCACCCATTTAATCTGCTTTTTGCCATTAAATGCTACTGTTTTAAGCATTCTTGCCAGTCTGTTGCTTTTTGACCATTTTTCCCACATTTTTGCCCATTTATGTCACTTGTACACTCTTTTTTTTGCCATGTTTTTGCTGTTTTTTGGCCTGTAACTCATTTTTTGGTAACTTCTCACCCATTTTTGCCACTTTCTGCCACATTTTTCCCACGTATTCTCCCTGTTTTTTCACTTTTCACCCACTTTTTGCCATTTTATGCCTACTTTCACGACCCGTTGAAAAGAGCTTCCCGACCCACTTTTGGGTCCTGACTGACCAGTTGAGAACCACTGCTCTAGTTCATTAAAAGAAAGGAAGCCTAAGAAATGGAAGTTAAAGTACATATTGCTTTAGGTTGAATAATTCAGGTTATGGATGGCAGGGGGAAACAATTATTAGACAACTTGCATGATGTACGAAAACAAATTTAAACTTTAAAAATTAAATCAAAGCACTTGAGTCCCACATGAAATCCAAAAGACACATGCTGTGGAAAAATGGTCTTAATTCGACTTTGATTGAGTCTTAAAATGTCTTTAAAAGTCTGAAGTTTGGTTTTAAAAAGTGTGCTGCATCACCTGTGTCTAGAAAGGCTCAGATGGACTTACAGACAACCCGTTTACTGAATTTTTTTGCTCTCAGCTGTTGCTAATGTGGAGGAATAAACATCTTGATAGATAACCTGTATTCATATGTACCTTTTTAAAAGTAAGGTTTTTAAAGATATGTTGGAATTGTTTGTGAAATAGACAAAAAATGTCTGTAACTTTCATGCAAAACATTGGCAATGTGACTAAGCACCCTTTGAAGATATTGTTTTGACACTACTAGAAATAATTATATTCTACTTGCATGCAGACCTTTGTTTTATAGCATTAGAATGATCAAAGATAAACTACTTTAGTTTCTGGAAAAGATGTCTTATTTGGATGCAACAGAATATCACTGTCATCTTTAGAACAAAACAACATGTTTTTCATTTATAAGCAAAGTATAAAAAAGAGTTGTCTTTCCACAGTAAAGGAATGTTTACACCACAGTCAGTCATTGTCATTTACTTTCATGCATAACTAGAGGAAAATATGCATTCTTCAAGGACAATCTTTCTGCATAATTGTTATATAACTTCCAATTTGCAAATCCAAGAAGCATGCAAGTTCCCAGATTCAGCCCCACACATGCAGCAGCAGCAGACTCACAAACGCAGACACTCAGAGTCATTGTTATGTGGGCCTGAGGGGAGTCCTGCTCATCTCTCTGGCACCGCGCTGCAGCCCAGAGGAAGAGGAGGGGCTGGCTGGGTGGAGTGATGGATGGCGAGTGGCCAGGCCTGAGTGTGCTTGTGTGACTGTGAGGATGTGTTTACACCTGCCGCCTGTGGAAGTACACACCGCCGGTAATATTAAAAGGTGTGAAAATTGCACAATATGTGTCAGAGGTTGTGTTTGAGTGAAGAGAAAAGGGTGTGTACGCTTGCCGTGCGACTCGCTCTGACCTACTTTTCCTCTACAGCCGGCCTGATTCTCTGCCAAACGACCTTTCTCTCTCTTCTATTTACCTCACACACACAAGGACAAAAACACCTGGTGAATGTGTCACAGAAGTCTTAACCTCACTATAAATACCATGTTGTGTTTTTGTTACATGGCATGCTGCAATTACATATAGTGCTCTGCTGGTGAACTCATGCTTATGACCAGAGTTGGCCGTAACCTGTTGAAAAATAATCCATTAGAGTACCTAGATCATTTTTTTGTTTTTGTGAAGATTGCTGTAGGCTTTTAGCTCTGCACTTTAATTACTAGAAATATGTTTTTGTCACCAAAACAGAAAAGCCCAAACCTCCATTTTCCACATAGAACCGTGATCCAGCAGCGAATTGCATGGCAGAGCAAAGTTAGTCAGAGCAGTGTCACTGCCCATACTCCAGTCTGGCTCAGGACCACCCCAGTCTACTTCACTGGAAATATACAGCAAGTCTATTTTCAGCGCCACCTGCTGACAAAACACGTCAGTCCGCATAGCTCAGATCCATCCAAACAGCTGGGAGAACATGCAAATATCTGGCCAGCATCTAAATACATCACAATGCATGGACTCCTGATTGGAAATCATCACTATATCAGCATTAAGTCCCATTCTTTAGCACACGACAAAGGTCATTGAGAGGTCAGTGGGTCACAGAGCTTCTACAGTGCCACTGAAAAAGAGAAAAAAGTTGCATGAAACCACACATCCTTTGTAGCAAACATAAACATGGCAGAAGCAATAAAATCATGGAGTCATGTCAAAATGACAGAATTCACCCCAAAAGGCAAAATAATCCACTGTTGATCCCTATCTCTGTGTGAACTCGTAGTTCTCCTGTGGCCTCTCGTCTCACCCTGCTCATGGTTGCACTTAAATCTGCTTGCTGTCTGCAAGGTTGCTCGCCTCTGGTTGGAGCAAAACTGCTGGACTGTATAGCAACAACATCTGCAGAGAAAGTGAAAGAGCATGTCTAAACTTCACAGATTAAGTGGCAAAATATTCTGTACTGGAAAATTAGCAAAATGTAGCAAGTGCACAGGAGTTTGTCTGCCTTGTATTAATAATTAAAAGCAAGATATTACCCAATATATAAGGTTCGTAAGACTTCTATTGTGCCCCAAGTGCTATGAAAACAGGCGCAGATATTTGATTCTTACTAGAATTAAATCAAAGCTTATAAACTTCTCCTGATGATTGACTTACAGCAAGTGTTTTGCAGATATTCAGCACTTATTCCTATAACTGAACAGATAATGTAAACAATACACTGGTTATATTTGGATTTTTGTCATGTTTACTTCACACAGCAATCAACCGAACATCTAGCTAAGGAACGCTGGTATTAGACGATACAAAGGATTTGTAATATGTTCTTACTGGCGTGTGAATTTGTGAATGAACTCAGGTGCTTTGTGCTCTGAATAATTCATTTAATCACTCGTGCCAAGCAAATGAAGCAACATTTAAATATTCATCATGATTAAAAGTTAAAGAGGTTGTTTTGTTGCCTTTCATCCTCCCTGGTTAACCTCAGAAAGCTGCAGATGGAAGAAAACAGTTTCATTCTCTTCAGAGGCTTTCTGCAGGTACAAGCAAGTCGGTGGCTGATCTCTATATTCACGGATGTATGTAGAAATTAAGACCTTGTGTCAAGGGTTCTGGGTTCTGGTAGGGGAAGTTTGTACTATTTCTGTTTTAAGTGCATTCAAAGATGTCAACATGCACTGAACACACATTAAAACAGATGATCAATTGAATTTCTTTGCTTCTTTTCCTCCTCTTGTATTTAATTATGCTCTCCTCCTTCATTTGTCCCCAACTGTGTGGTTGTGGGGTGGACTTCAGCGCTGCTTTTAACAGCTTTTCTCCCTCATTATGTCAAAAAACATACATTTACAGAAAGAAAGTAAATTTCAGTAAATTTGGAGTAAATTAATTTTTTTTAGTGTAGTTTTTATGAAAATAACTTGTAGTTCAAGAAACAGGACCAGCTGAGTTGAGAAGCTCATCCATAGTAATAACTGGTGTGGTGGGTCTGTATCAAAGGAAGTTGTTATGAATGTATTACAAGAAAATAGACCAAAAAAAACCCTCAGAAAACTAGGATTGATGTAATGATGCTTCTATGGCTGAAGGACGTCTTTGACTCCTCTCAAGCCTGACCTGGCCTGGGTCCAAGAGGAGGGGCAGGGATCTCCCCCAGTTATCAACGTAATGCAATTTTAGACTACACATCTGTAGCTGCTGGGCCTCCTTTCCTCTTACTGATATGGATAACTCTGGCAGGGAGTTTTCAGCTAAAAATATGGTACCAAAGCAAAACCGTACATAGTGTTGAGTGTCTTTATGAGATTTTTAAATCCTGGGTTCTCAACATTTACTGGGGACATGCCTTTGGCGATGTGTTGTTACTGCTGCTGTGATCTCCTCGTAATCATGCGGCATATTTTACTGATTACAGCGGTTTGTTTGATGTCTTCCTTTGGAAATCTGAAACATCGGCAGGTGACAGATTCAGTGCTTCTTCTGAACCAAATACTTCTGAACACAATACTGTCTTTGTTTTCTTGGTTTGGCTGTTGAGGAGAGTTTTCCAGGGGGTGTGCTGCATGCCACGAGAGAGGCATTAAGTAGATATTGGGAGAAGCGAAACTCCAGAGAGAATTTGCACCGACGGCTTAAAACTAAATTGCCTACCTCTAGTTCAAAGATTTGTTTTTGGCTTTCCTGAATGTCTTCCTCTCTCCTGATTATGGATCCTGAAGAGCCAAATAAATGTTATATGAATTCAAACCAAACAAAGATGACTCAAAATGATTATATGTTTTTTAAAAGATCTGCTTTTGGGCTTTTATTCTACATGTAGAGGAGGATGGAGTCAGAGACAGATAATAGACTAGGGAATAACATGCTGGAAAGGAGCCACAGGACAGGCTTGAACCTGATGCACCTTCCCTGCTGCTGCAGTTTGGACAAAAGAACTTCACAGTAGGGCTTTTGCTCTTGTCAAACAGAAAACTAATTCTATTTTACATACTGTAATGTGTGAGAGTGCTTTCTTTTAATCAATATCAGAGTTTACAAGTGCAAGAATTAATGATATGGGCATATTTTTCTGCAAAAAAATTGAAATAATGATGGGATAATGCATGTCTGAATACCATGTATGATCTGTAACATAAACAGAAGCTTCTGGCTAACTATTCATGTTATTGATTAATCTTCAAAGTGATTCGCTGTGCATGAATGTCAAACATATTCAACATAATTCAAATACAATACATTCAATAAAACAGCTGATAGATCTGTAGTATCATGTTGCACAGAAGTCATCCTATCAGCCATGTGTTGCAGACATCATTACAGTCTGAAACATCGCCCTAATGCTTGAAATTTCCTGATACATGAGAAGAAAAATGCACACTTGTAATTAGCCATGAACCTCTGACACATGCAGCACTCGGGGACAGATTTATGAACCCTCATTTCACATTCATACTAATGGGAGGAGATAAAAGGGTCGATGGATTTACTCGAGCTCACACTCTTAGGGAGGATCAGTTTTGCGTGGAAAATCCTCCGCCTCTGAAGTTTAATTGCAGCCTTGCATTTATTATCGTGATTATTCAGCAGGCCGTGACTTCATTAATGAGCGTTTCTGTTTCATGGATTTTCACGACTTTTTTACTCCTTTATGGGCTTGTTGATTGAAGATAAACTCCAACTCTGATCTCGGCCTTTTCGGGTCTCCTTTAAAAGTCTTCACATGCTTTTGAACGAGGTCTCAGTTGTTGATTGCATAATTAGTTTCTGTGTCAGTAAATCAAAGTCTAATTACTAAGAGATTGCAAAGTGGAAGAAGTGCAAATTTGACTCATGCTTCTATGCAGTTAATCAGCTACTCGTTTGCTTTTGTAACAAACGTGAAGTATTTGGTTGATATTTAAATTCAGAGTTATTGTGCATAAATAGTTAATGGCATGAAGAGTTAATAGTCATGTTTTTGCAGATTTTAATATGTATGCAGTGCATTTAATTGTCTAAAAACTAATTGAGGTTATAATTTAGACCTTTTTGCATGGGGAAATAATGAGGAAAACAGTAGCAGTTCGATTAGAATGATGCTATTCCTCAGTTGTATTAATGAAACTTGTAGGGTGGTCCCATAAGCGATGGCGTCTTCTGGTTTATCAACTTTGCAGCCGCCTTTTGCAAAGTTTTGCCAATAAACCCCAACACCTCTGAGATTCAGCTGTGAATCCTGGATTACATAACGTACTAACCATTCAAGCTGCTAAGATTTCAGCTTCTTGAATGTGAGTCTTAAATGTGAGGGTTTGTTCGTTTTTGACACTGGATGGGAGTGTTTTAAATAGGAGTGTCAGCATGGATGCATTGATTCTGATGTGAAAGAGGTGATTAATTCCCCTATTTTTATACATCACATTAATCTTGATCTAAAAGATTATTACATTTATGCTACGGCGCCTTTCACTGTCTCGTTTCACTTTTAAAGACAGCTCAGTGGACAAATCAAAAGTATTCTGCACCTAATGATATCAAACATACACTTTTTACCTTTCAATTTAGCAATTTTCTTTCACTTTTCCATCCATGGCAAACTCTTTTTCAAGAGTTAAGCTAATGCTGTGACTACTAGATGTTCTTTTAATTTAGTTTCACAATTAAAGCTGATTTTTTTTTTTTAATATAAACAGGAATTAGATTAGTCTTAGCTTAAGACAGAACAATTTGAAATAAAAAAGACTAGTTCCTTCTGAAAATCTATGTTTGTTAACCCTTATGTGGAAACTTTGAGAAACTAAACTCCTCAATACTTTAAATGCTGTTACATTAACTAAGGCAGTGGTTCTTAACATTTTCAGCATGCAACCCCCAAAATAAAGGTGCCAGAGACCAGGGACCCCCCCACTGTATCTGAAGGTGGTTGAACAGCAAGGAATACATAAGAATAGTCGTGTGCAGACAAGGCCAACCATAAGGGGGGATAAAGGGGGAGGTTTCTGGGACTCAGCCAAACTGGGGGCCCAATGAGGTCAGCAAAACCATTGTGAAGTACAGCTGTGAAAACCATATTTACGTTTGACCTGAATAATTAACACTCTTATCAAAGAAACAAAAATCTTTATTCATTCATTTAGCCTGATTTAGGTGAAAAGACTTTTGTTAAAAAAATAATCTAAATGGGTTAAAATTGCTAAGAAATGGTTAACAATGGCAAAAATGTGATGAAATTGGGTTTTAAAGAACATAAATGAGTTAAAGGTGGCAACAAAAAACAACCAAAAAAGGGTTGAAGTGGCAAAAATTGGCACAAAAAGTGGTGAGAGAGGATTTAAAAGTGGCTGAAATGGCCTTTAAGTGCAAAAATTTATGGAAATTACGTGGAATGGGACTGAAAAATTGATAAAAATTGGCAAAAAATGGGTGTATGTGGTTAAAATGGGTAAAAAGGGATGTACAAAAGGGTTGATAGAGGCAATAATGGGTCAACAGAGGCAACGATAGGCAGAAAGTGACAAGAATTGGTTTAGAAGTGGCAAAAACAGGCAGAAAAAAGTGATTGAAAGGGTTTCAAATTGAAAAATATGGTTTTTAAGTGGAAAAATGTGTTAAATTTGGCAAAATTGGTGTTAAAAATTGATGAAAAAGGGTTAACTTTTGGTAATATTGGTGTGAAGTGGTAACAGTGTTGTCTATTTTAACCACTGAGTACACTTTAATCATTCACAGGAGTACAACATCTGCACAATATATAATTAATAGCACCATTTATTAATGGATGCAGGTATTCACGATGCTGTTACTGTAAATTTCAGGCAAAATAGGCATGTTTCCAAATCAAACACACTGCCAGAGGAGGCAAATATGTGTTCTGCTTTAGTAAAACCCCCACTGCATTTAAACTAGAAATCCTCTGTACAAACACACAGACCAGAGGGAATTACAGCAAACATTTCTGAACACAAATAACTTTTATCCTGTTAAATATGAGTTATTTATTTCAGATGAGATATTTGTAAGGGTGTGTGACGTAAAAGGCAAAATTGAAGCTGTAAAACAGTTACAGCACAGTCATAATGTGATTATTTTAACTCAGACTACTCTAATGCTTACATCACTCATCCCTGGATGTGAAATTTTCCTAGATTTAACATCATAAATGCTGCATGAGCACACTATATAAGCTGCTTTTTTACCTCTACTTGAAGTTCTTTATGGGAATGTTCCCTACTGTCTTAAATGGTGCACATGCATATATGATGGTTTGTGCTATTTGTAATCTGCTGCAGGGCCACTCAGAGCCTCATGAAAACTTTAAACCCTCTGCACAAATACAAGCAGGTTTCAGGGAATTACAACTTTTGATCATTTTAAGACAAATGATTTAATCCTAACTCACAAGTCACTAATTCCCTCAGATTACGATATTTCCTTGACCGACTGCCATAAATGCTGCATGTGCACACTATGTAAGCAGCTTTTTTTTAGTCCCACTTGAACCGTTTCATGTAGCCTGGACTATATATAGTATCTAAAGTGGTATGCATTATTGCAAATGTGCATATAATGCTTTGAGCTCTATGTAATCTGCTGCATGGCCACTCAGTGCAGCATAAAAACTTAAAACCATCTGCACAAACACAAGCAGGTGCTAGCTAATTTTAATTTTTAAACATCAGTGAACACAAATATCTTGTATCAGATCAGAAATATTTAATGACTAAACATATATTCTGCCTGTGCACACTATGTAAGTTATTTTTAGTTCCACATGAGCTTCTCTGTTGCATCTAAAGTCGTCAGCACAGATAGCACGTGTGTATTTGATGGTTTGAGCTATATGTGGTCTGCTGCATTGCATAAATACTTAAACTTCTCCGTACAGAGCCAGGCATGTTCCTGAGGAGTACAATATTGATTTTTTTTCATGATTGAGCTCCATAGATGCTGGATGTGTACACTAAAGCCTTTTTTAAATGTGCACTCTTCAAAACTTGCAGAAAAGAACACAAGAGGACAAGCAAAAACAACAGTATGTACTATGGCTATTTAAATCAGACCATTTCCCAAGTTGCAGAGAAAAAACAACAACTTGAAATAGATGATGCATGATTTGGAGGTTTTGCCAATATCTCATATGCCAATATTTCTAAGCTCATTTTGGCTCATTTTACACTTTTTTTTTTTATTGTAACGAGTACCAAGTGTCTCCACTGCAAAGAGAGGCTGAGCCAAGCAGAGCTAGAAGAAGGTAGGTAGTAGACAGTCAGGTAGTTGTGTTACATTTGGGGCTTCATTCAAAATGTTCAGAGGTCATGATGGACCACCTTGAGTGTGTAGTGCCCTAGACAACTACCAAAAATGATGGTACAGTTGTGTAGATATGCAAGGCCAATATATTTTAGCATTAAACATCAGAATCTTTCATATCTTCTCATAATAATGTTTGACTTTTAAAGGTAATATCTGCTGATTCTGATATCATGCAGTTAATATTGTGCATCCATAGAAACAGAGTCAGAGAGCATTCCCATACAGTCTGGTTTGATTCAGTACAGCTTGTAGCTCAGATTTAGCTGTAGAAAAGTTATAGCAGAATTGTGTCTCATTTCCTTATCAAATCTAGAGCTAAGAGCCACACTGTAACCTTCTATGCAGCATAAGTCATTTTCCACTGTTCATTTACTATGGCAGTGTTTGCTGCTTATACAACTTTATTTTATCTTGTTCTGTTTGGCTCATAAATAGTGACAGGCAGAATGTTCATCCAATCACCTACCAAGAATTCTCTTAAAAGTCCTGCCCTTCCCAAACACTTTTTATGAGAGCTTTCCCAGATGAATGTGAATTATATCCATGCAACAGATATACGGCAGTCTATCCTAAGCTTTTTTTAGTTCCACTTAAACCTCTTTGTAGAAAATGTCCTATATATAGTGACTAAAATGGCATGCATATACTGTATATGGATGTGCATTTGATGGTGTGGGCTATTTTTAATCCACTGTTCGTCCATTTAGAGTCAGAGTATCTGTTTCTGCAGTCCCACAGGAGCTGTGCACGTCTATGACGTCTGCACTTACTGTACTGTCCACCATCGCCCCGTCACTCCGGATAAAAGCATCAGTTAAGTGCTCCACAGTTTACATGATAGCAAAAGGAGCTGGGGTATTTTATAGTCTCCATCTCCTTCCTGACCTCCACTTTTACCCCCATCCCCTCCCCCAAACACACATGTTCCACCCAGCAACAGCACCACGCTGTCTCCCACTGTCAGGCCAATTATGATTAGCCTCAGCATGCTCTCTCCTCCCTCCTCGGCCTCCTACAACTCCTCCTTTCCTCTCCTTTCCTTTCCTCCTCTTGATCTGGTTTTCTGTCCCTGCATCCTCTCTTCAATTTCAACTTGACATTAATCTCCCCACCTGACGTCTTTTCATCAAGCCTCCATCTCTTCCACCCTTTTTCTCCCTCCATCCTTTCAGCTTTACTTTAATCTCCTTCACATCACTCAATTATCACACCTCCATCTATCCCTTCTTCTTTTTTGACCTCATCCTGCAGCCTCCCTGCAGCATTTCCTTCAAGTTCATCTTTTCTTTTCTCAGTTTTTACTTTATTTCATGCCCAGCCTTCAGGAAATTAACTCCTCACAACAAAAGAACGCTACGCTGATGTGACAAATACTAAAACATTTACGTCTGAAGGCACAAAGAGATTCAGAAAACATCACAGATTACATTTAAATGGATGGTTTAGGTTTTCTGAAGATTGTAAGATCTGAAGAAGTGCTTCAGTGCCATCTTATTGTCCCTGGAATAAAGAATAAAGTCCAGGTTTATTACTTGCACAAAGCTGTCTAGTTTGAGAAGAAAGGAGATGTATAGACTGCTTGTTCTGCATCAATCAGCACATCATTGAAGCTAGAAAACTCAGTCTACTTTATTTAAATAACAATGTTCACAGGGACATTTTACTCAGCAATTCAGCGACACAATAAATAATGGAGACGACAAAAATGACATGCAGGACTTTTTCTAATTTAGTTGATTTTGGAGGAATGTTTTTTCAGGGTTGCACTGCTAAACTTGTGTATTTTATCCAGACAGTTTTATATACCACAAAGGACAACAAAAGATCCGGTATTATCTAAAGGGTACCCTGTTAAATTGTGTATTTTACCTAAAATGGGACTATGATTTACAAAGTTAACTTCATCTGGTGAAGAGGGCTTCCTTTGCAGAGAGGTCACTCACCTTTGTTGGAGCATAGACCGCGACAAACGAGACCGACCCGATGAATCGGTCATCGACAGCCTTATCTCCAGTATCAAGGCCCAGTAGGCTCAGAACTGCCAGCACTACCTCACTCAGTGTGGCGTCCATCAGCACGACCTGACCAGTAGGAAGCGTATCCACCCTCATTAGTCCTGCCAGTACCAGGGCACCTCACCGCAGACAACAACAGCAATCTTAAGCTGAGCCACCTACCTCAAGTTCACAGGTATGCAAGGGTTCTCCTGAAGAGGTGTCCCGTTCCAGGCGAAGACCCACAAAGACTCAAGAGAGCTGGTCAAGAGACCAACAGCATTGTTCGATTTTTCTGATCAACACTTGTTGCCAAAGGAATTCCTCCTCATCCAGCAGCAAGGGCCCCAAGGGCCTTCCCCCGCCGCCTTCATGTGACATGCAGCTTGCGTAACCACTGCAGTGTCAGGAGTACTACCCCAGCACAGATCTTTCATTCGTAGGTGTTTTTATGTGCAATGATTTAAGGGCAACGAGGAACAGACCCCAAGCCCTGAGGCTCTGTAGGAAAGGAAACTCAACCTCCCTTTCAGCTGCATTAGTAGCTGCCATTAATGACAGTTTAACAATACTTTAAACCAGAGATAAGAGCATTAACTCTTCAGGACATCATTCACTCAGTGAATAGGTCAAGTGAGCAGTAAGGAAATTTCATAAAACAGTAAAAGTAGACAAAATTAGAATTTGAAGAATCTGGTGGGCAGTAAACTGATATCAATACTCGTAACAGTAAAATTTCTGCCACAGAATTGATTTTTGTAATACCGTCATCACCCGTTCAAATGCCTTTAGTGTAGCAGAGTGATATTTGATAGACATCAGCTCAGTCTGAGTCCAGTCATCAGCATCTTTCACTCTGACCTATAGAGCAGCCAGATAACAAGCCAAACATCCTGTGTTTGTCAGTTCAATTAACATGAGGCACCGAGGTCAAATGTATTCTCTCCAAGTTTAATATGTAATAACAGCAACGTGAGGAAACAAAACATTTTTAAATTTATTTATGCGTAGCATGATATAGCCTTTTCCAAGATTAAAACCCATTTTCTTCAAACAGAATTACCTTTTTATTAGTAATGTTAACAATGTGGACAAACACACTGATGAAAGCATTTGGAAAACACTGTCAGATTTCAGACTGTCAGATGGGAAGAAAAAATAATTGGAAAATAAAGGCAAAATTGGTTAAATGTGGAACAAAAGAAAAAGTGATTGAAGAGTGGCAAAAACAGGTTAAAAGAGGTTGATAGGGGTTAAAGCAGAAAATGTTGTTAATCAAATGAAAAAGTTGCAAAAACAGGTGGTAAAAATGGTGAAAAGCAGTCAAAAAAGTGGCCAAAATTTGTTGAAAAGATGAAAAAAATGGGTAAAAGCAAAAAAGGCAATAAAAAAGGTGAAAAGCAGTTAAAAAGTGGTTAAAAGGGGCAATAATGGGTGGTTAAAATAGTGAAAGAGATTGAAAAGAATTGAAAATTGACCACAGTAGCAAAATTAGTTGATGAAACACTGAACACTGATGGAGAGGAGTGTGAAATCGGCTTGAATGAAAGATCTGAATGTCAGAACCCGGTAATAGTTTGACACACTTTTCAGCTCCAAAACGAGGGAACTGTTAGCCAGGATGCTAGCGCCAGTGCTTCTGTTTCAACACAGTCACTGGTATTATCAACAAATCCCAACTGAGGAGAGCCCGTTCTGTGGGTTTTTTCAGGGGTTCAGCCAATTTTGTGGGCGGGCCTGGCTTATATAAACGCCGCTGTGCTGTTTCATTTTCACTGAAGTGAGGTGTAATAGGGGGATGAAATGATCCCCATCTGTGCTGGCTTTAGAGGTGGTAACAGAGACTATCAGAAATTAGAACAGGTGAGAACAGTCTTAATGTGTCTTTAGTGTGGCACTGCTCTGGAAATGCACTGTTGAAGCACCCAGAGAGAGAGGGATGGAGGAACTGTTGGTCTGGTCTCTCCCAGAGGATGAATCTGAACAGTTTGACCCTCCTACCACTGAAGAGAAATCAGTAAGATGTCAGCAGATGAGAACAGATGAACCTTTGATTGATGTATTGATCCACTTTAATGAACAGAATTGGAGGCGTCTCCACTTGAGAAGTGAGCGGTCTCCCTTCAGTAATGAGCAACTAATTGAGGCAGCCTGTCTCTCTTTTTGTTGTGACTCACTGCGAGGCAGCGTATTGATCCTCCTGATGTATTTTTAAGGCAGATTTATTCAGGCCTGAGCTGCTGCACAGTCCGTCCGTAAAGCTGAGGATACAGCTGATGAGTGAGTAAGATCCAGCTCACTGGTTCCCTGAGTACAGGGAGCAGAACAATGAGCACTCAGCTGACCTCCTGCACATAAACACCGGCTTGTTTAACCCTCCTGCTGTGCATCTATTATGGCTCAGCAGTGTGAGATCTCCTCCTCCATCTGTGGAGTAACTGCAGTTCCCCCTAGAGACCGCGGCCGTTCTTAGAACATTTCCACCTCTGTTTCATCTCCCACTGATCTTTTAACCAGGGAAAAGTGGAGGTGAGATTTGTGTGCTTTTGTTTGACCAGAGCATCTGTGAACACTGGACTCAGCAGCTTGCACTAGAAGACGTTATTGATAGCCATCATTTACCCAGCATCCTCTGGGAATCGGGAGAATTTACCTCCAGATGTCATGTGGGCTATATGTGCTGCCATTCCATTCTTCTTCTGTTCTCCTGAGTGTTACAAGGAATTATGTAGTCTGGACAAAAGAGGCTCATCTTTGCCAAGCCCCCAGAAGAGGTCAGTGTTAAGAGGCAATTTTGGCGCAGGTGCCACATTTGTAGGATTTATACTGGTGCTTAACAGTGCTTTTTTAATCCCATTTCTGTCAGGTTCAGCAAGATGAAATCTTAAACGTGCGTGGCCCCAGTTTCCTCTTTTGCAAACCTTTATTTGTTGATTAAAAAATGTACCTCTGTATACGACTGTAGCATCACGTGATCATGAAAAAGGTCATCCAGATTATCAAAGCATTGTGCTGTCTTGTTTTACCCCCGTTGTCCACATGTTTTTTGGTGTTTGGTAAATGGAGTGCACCTGTCCTTCTTAGCTCTCACTTTAATTTAAGTGAGGAGCAGCTGGAGCCACAGCCTGTACCATGCTTGCTTTGAAAAGTGAGAAAGCCAAAGAGATGACAGAAATAAATCAGTCATTATCTGCATCATAAAGTTATCTCAAGACACTTTAAATAAGGGCACATCCAGACTGTTCTCTGGTATATTTTTTATAAAGACCCAACATTAGGCAGTTACTGTAGCAAGGAAAACTCACTCTCAAAAGGCAGAAACAAAAAGGTAAAATGGCATCAATCAGGCAAAAGCCCACTGTAAAATGCTAAACAACGCAGCATAATAGAATGTGTTGCACAGTTGTGGCTGCCCCTGGAGGCATGAAAACAGAACCATCGGCTCGTGGACAATGTTTATAACATGTATCACACATGTGTTGTATTGCACACAAAAAGGATAATGGATGCCACCATTAAAGCAGGAGAGTGACAGACAACAGCTCAGTCTGAGTCCGGTCATCAGCATGTTTCTAGCATTATGAGCAGCTAAATGTCACCTAGTTATGCTGTTGTATTTAACATGCAGGACAGTAACAGGTAAGTTATATGCTCCTCTCTCTCCAAGTCTGATGTCTGTTGTAACAGTAACGTAGTGAGTGTCCTCACTTTGCAAAGCGTCTCTGTTGGCCTGTCTGGGGCTTTTGAACAATAAACCATGGCTTCTTCCTTTTTTCCTCCTCTTAAAGTTAGCTTCAAGGAAAGCTCCTTTCCAGTAATGCTACCCATGCCTTCAAATCCCTTACAGAGGCTTTTCTAGCAGGCCTCCAACTTGGTTGACTTTTCAGTTTTTGCAGAATTCGGACCATTTTTTCTTTTTTTACTGATTTTTCCCACTTTATACCCAATTTTGCAAAATTTTAACCAATTTTTATCACTTTTTCCCACCTATTTTTGACCATTTTAATACATTTTTGCTACTTTTTTCCAGTTTTTGCCACTTCTATGTCAAATTTGCCTCTTTCTGCCTGTTGTTGCCTGTCTTTTTAAACCCATTTTTGCCCATTTTGACCACATTTCATTGTCTGTTATGCCCATTTTTGCCAGCTTCTGCCTATTTTTCTGCCTCAGTTACCCCATTTGTTCCAGTTTAAACCACTTTTTTCCACTTCAATCGCTTTTTACCAAATTTTCCACCCAGTTCTGCCCCTTTTAATCCCCTTTTACTACTTTATATGCATGTTTTTGCAAAGTTTAACACATTCTTGCTACTTTAAACCCTTATTTGTCAATTTTAAACCCTTTCCATTGCTTTTTCTCCTGTTTTTGCCACTTCCACACCAATTTTTGCCTCTTTCCGCCTGTTGTTGCCTCTCTTGATCCATTATTGCCAGTATATACTATATACTTTACAATGTGCTATGATTTTTCTGACCTCAGTGGGCCCACACTTGGATTGGGATCGCCCCTTTATCCCCCCTTATGGACGACCTTGTCTGAACATGACTATTCTTGAATATGCATGGCTGTTTCAACCACCTTCAGGTACAGTGGGGGTCCCCGGTCTCTGGCAGCTTTATTTTGGGGGGCTGAAGAGGTTGAGAACCCCCTGTTGTGCACAGCTAAGAGTCAGGGCTTGCAGTCTGCATCAGCATAGATTCGATTCAGAACTCCCCTCTCTCCTGCAGATTCATTTATAAGATAATAACCTCTGATTAGAATCCCTGTTTGTTAGATTCTGCCTGCTATCAGTACTTAGCTGCATTTTTCACATCAGTAGTCCTCTCTTTAGTATCTTTAAATCTCTGCATGTCGGGTGAAGAGCAGATAAAAAACAGCCTAACTGAGCTCTTACTGCTTCCATCTGATAGCACAGCAGCTACATCACTTCTTTCACACTGCATGTGTTTTCTCTTTCAGCCATTTCAACCCAAACCAGACGACTGGGGAAAGAAATGTATGAAATATTTATTAATTCACACTTGAGGATCACAAAAGGCATTTTATTTAAGACACCTCGGGGACCCTCGATAGTCAGCTCCTCTGTTTCCTCTCTGCAGCAGTTCTCATCTCGCTTAGTGTGCATAAAGATGGCAAAATACCAGCTCAGAATATTAACAAGACGACGTCTTTAAGCTTGTTTTTGCCGGATCCAGCTTCAAGTGGAAGCTCATGGGAGCACTTGAGACTCCTAATATTGTTAGGAAGACTCCGTCTGGTGGGATTCACATGTTTGAGAGTGTGATGATCATGTAGGTTTACTCCTGACCTTTTTCTTTGTCTGCTGCAGAGGCCTGCAGCTGCACAGATGCTCAGTCTCTTCTTCTTTGATGTAATTCTCGCTCAGGCATCTCCACCTCTGACTTCCTCTTCTCCACGCACACTAAAGACTGACCTCCCTTCTCTTCTCCCCCTCCTCTTAACACGTTTTAATCGATACCCTCCCCACTGTTAGTGCATTTTTACCCCGCTCTCTAAATGACCTACTTAGTAATCTCTCCTGTGGTGAGAGCTGCTCTTTTGCAGCAGCCAAAAGAAGAGATAACAGCGGAGAAGGGGAGCCCACAATTAGAGGGAGGGGGGTAAAAAGACATTAAAAGAGATATCTGTGGCTGGATTTGTTGTACTTTCACAGCTTAGTAAATACAGCGAGAAAAAGTCTGCCTTATGGCTGCAGCAGAGGGCTTTTGGTGCTGTATTTGATCTGGTCTTTGGGGTGCTTTTCTTGCCTTTAAAACATTTTTATCCTCTGTAGTTTGCAGCTGTGTCCTCTGTATCTACAACACTGAAGAAGATGTCTTTTACCAACAAAGGAGTTTGAAAGTATGAGGATTAAATTGTTGGTAAAATACTTTAAAAAGCCACCAAGCCACAATGTTCAGTTGAATTGTTTGAAGAAGAGCAGAGACACCTTTTTTTTTCTTGCAAGATTAATGCTGGTTTTGGGCTCTGACTGGGATCTGAGAACACTTGACCCCATACCAGACTCAGGCACTCTGCTCAAGTGTGACCTAAGAGGTGTTTTTAAGCAGTTGTGATGAAAAAGTTTGTAGACTACCTTTTTTCCCATGAAGACTGCGTGTCCGCTCCTGTCTACAAACAGTGTGGGGAAAAAATGTGAGCCCTCTATTCTCTAGATTCTCCTCAATGCACCAAGATTGGGACGCTAAGACAGGCAGTCTGAAAGCTTTGATTTGTTAACATGTCAGCCAAATGACAATCAAGCCATTTTGTCACTATTATGTGCATCTCACAAACTTAACACTAGCTCAGGATAGCTTTTTGATGATTAACCCATAGAGCTCCAACAGGTCTGTACCAGGTACACCCTTGGTAAATTGCAATGGGAATAATGCACCACTCCTTATATGGACATCCTGGGGCTGCGTGTTTAAAATGCATTTTTTGTCTTCTTATGTGTTGTTGAGTCAAAGTTATGATTAATTTTATGTCCCATATTTTTTTAAATCTGAGGGCAGCATTGTCATATACAATGAGAAGAGAGAGGTGTTTTTTAAAGTGACTTTTGAATTGTAAATTGTAGACACTCACTTGCCATTCTAATGATGCTGTCCACGCCTTAGTAGCTCTTAGAGAACGTTTTCTAGCAAGCCTGGAACTTGGCTGATTTTCTGGGGTCCTTAAAGATTCAGTCCACACCATTAACTCCAATATTGGATGCCTTTTTATCCATTTATTATCCATTTTTAGATCGTTCCTGCTGTAGGCCATTTTCCTGCCACCATATTGTCTGTTTGTATCCCAGAATGCATTATGACTGGGTTGTGTCAACCAATGGCAGGCTGTACCATCTTCACATCATGATTCACTGAACCGGCATGTGCACAGACTTAGAAACTGGAGAAGAGAGCCTGAATGACTCGTCACTGAGAGAAAGAGACACAGAGAGGCCGTGGTGTGTTGCCCAGAGTCACTGCAGTTTGAATAATGACTCAAATTCCCAAAAGAGTAAGGACTTTTTTGTAAAAATGTGATTATTTTGAGGAATTTTTGTCACAGAATGATTCTTTTTTAATTCTTTAATCCCAAAGAGATGGGAGAGCAAATAAGTCTTAGTCATTGTTTGTTTATTAGAGTTTCTGTTTGTTTTTTCTTTTGTCTTTATGGTTTCATAACTTTTTTAAAAATTCAAGTGGCATTACTGTTCTACATGTAATTCAAGAGCATTACATGTTCTTTAAGCCCAGGTTGTCCTGAAGAAAAGGATGTTTATAGCCTGACTGTGTACCACAGGGCTTTTAAGAGAAAAAGTCCAGGTAAGACACAATGGTTAAAAATAGCTGAGAGCTCAGAGGGTTAAATCAATCAAAGTATTGTCAGTGTATTAATACGAGTGTTCTAAATTTTGTATTTGTTTTATAATTTCAACTTCCTATCCATCTTCATCTGCTTATCCGGAGCTGGGTCGTGGGGCTAACAGGCTAAGCAATTCCACCCAAATGTCCCTTTCCCCAGTGACACTTTCCAATTCCTGCTGGGGGATCCTTAGGCATTCCCAGACCAGACAGGATACGTAATCCCCCCAGTGAGTCCTGGGTCTTCCCCGAAGTCTCCTCCCAGCCGGACGTGCCCAGAATGTTTTATGATTTGGCTGATTAAATTAGTTCAAAGAGGTTTATTGACAATTAGAAATGTCCTCTGTCTTGCAGAGCACCGGGCCTCTTAAGTGCTCTGCAGATTTGGAAGAAGGAAGAGGGTCAATGCTGGCGTCTCAAAATAGAAGAACATTTTTGGTGGCAGTGTAAATTTGTGGCAGCTATTTCAAATTTAGTTTTGGTCTTAAGATTGAAGTGTTCTGTAGTTTTAGTGACATCAAGTCATTAGTAACCTTTAGTTTTAGTTGTTGAAATTAACACTGCTTTGTGGATTTTCAAACCAACTATGGGACTGTGTAGAGGTGCACGTGTGCTCAGGCACAGATCCATGTTACTAACGTGAAAGCAGACCAACAGAAAGGATGAGCATTTGTGCACATTTTTAAGACAATTCCTGAAGATGGTCAGAAGATATTGTATTCACAAGAATCACCTGGGAAGCAAGGGTTGAACATGAGACTCATGACTATGACCTTTGACCTATGTCCCTCAAAATCTCTTGAATTCAGCATTGGGTCGGGGTGACTATTTCTGCAAAGTTTGATGAAATTCTGTCAAAGCATTCTTGAGATATTTTGAAGCCCAGACGGACGTGCTGATGTCTGAACAGACAACCTGTAAACATAACACCTCTCGCCTTGGCTAGCAGTGGGACAAAGGCATAAAAGAAAGCGTCTGCAGGTCTAAATAGTTCCAGCATCTTCAGCTTGACCTTATATTTACAGCGATGCACCACCAGTCTTAGTAGATGTGAAGAGAAATGAGAAAAAGTGTGCACATTTAAGAAGCTTCTGTCAGAACGTGTCTCAAAATGTTTGCAGATCATTTTTAAAGAGGTAAACAGGAGGAATTAAAAAGAAAGTATCTCTAGGTCACAGCGGTTTTGACTTGTTTTTCTGTATTTTACAGCATCTCAAACTTCAGTGTACTCTCTGTGCTGCCAATGTGCTTCAGATCTGCCTGTCCTGCTGCATTTTCTCTATTATTCATACTCAACATCTGCAGATGCAGACCTTTCAAAACTGTACAACTTGCACACAGCAATGCTAATTAAAGCGTTGCACTCAGAGATGCAGTTTTCATTCTTTGAACCAGTCCGACCACAGCTGCTTCAAACTGGGACTGATTTCCATGCCATCCATCTACAGTGGTTAAGATGTTTTCTAGTGAATTCTCCCTCTGTGATGATCATTAAAGCTCATTCAGGTGTAGTTTCACTCTAATGGAGGTTTGTTTCTTCTCGCCGCTCTCAGAGCATCTTCCTCCTCGGTTCGAAAGCAGAGCACGTGAGACGTGTGATGCAGCCATGTGAGACACAGAAAGGGTGTGACTGCGAGAGGAAGAGATGCTGTGTCAGGTCTGGTGTTAAATGCAAATCCATGTGGAGTGGGTGGAAGGAGGAAGAGAGGAAGAGAGACGATGAAGGAATGAGGACTGTAAATGTATCTGAACTGCTTCTTTGTTTATGCCATATGTTGGTCCAGCCACACTTGGAGAGAATTTTTCTTTTGTCTTTACACAGATACAGACGGTGATCAACAAAGGAAGCTTAAACCTTTGTATCCAGAAGCACAACACATTTTTACATGCAAAACTACTAGACAATGACACATTTCCCTTTTGTAAGCTTGTGGCATTTTCTGGATATTTAGCAAGCATAAACTTATAGGTTTATGTATCAAAAGAAGTAAACCTTGCATGCTTTTGTAGCTTTAAGTTTGTGGTAAACCTTTTGAACAATTAGCTGCAAAACTTCTGATAAAAATTCTGATTTCCCTCAGGATGAATTCTAATTATTTTAGTGGCTTTTCATTTTGTTGGTCAGAATTGAAAATTAATAGAAAATAACTGATCAAATGGAGACATCAGCAGCCTGAGGTGTGCTTTATTATAATCTGCAATTGTTAAAGTTAGAGCTGTCAAATGGTTCAGTTTTTAAATCACAATGAATCTGTGAATTTCTGTTGTAGAAGAGATTAATCTCCTATTTGGTTGCATTTTGAAATTCCACTATTTTGTACCTCCTGTATCCAAAATCACCACTTTAAAGGGAAGGGGGAAAATGTATTTTTAGAAGTATTTTCAACACTAAATGGTCATGGTCACCACCTTTTTGACACTTCCTATTGGGTTAAAGTCTGTAAAGCTCACTGACAGATGTAAAGGATGACCAAAACTCCAGATTCACTGAAAGAATTACAGTAATGAAAAATGGAGATAGGAGGTTTCAGCCAAATGGCAGCAATTTGAAACTTTTTTGTTCAATTTGGATTTTTCTGCTGTCTTAAACAAAGGGTAATTGACTTCCTCTTTGGATACTGCCTTGCTTTTATTTTGAAAGAAACTTAACCTCAGGAAAAAAGGACTTGGTATGGATAGAAAATGAAATAAAGTAACAGTATAAAAGTAAGTGTTCGATATCAAAAGGTGCAGATGTCGTCCAGTTAGCGAGATGGGTTTGTCCAATGACAGACATGGAATCTGGACAATCCATCAGCTTTGCAAGGTTACCAGTACCAGCCTTCTCCATTTAAATGTATTCTTAGTTGCTAATGCTAATAGTAGCATGTTCAGTCCTCTATCAAACATGGCTATTACGGTGAATTCTTCACATATTGGCACCATTTTTACTCACATCATAGCCATATCCAAGACAAAAGATCTGAGAGTTACGGCCAGGACAGCCATTAATTTATCTCATATCTTATCTCTCCTCTTGCATCTCCCTCCCACTGGAGCTAGTAGACCCTTTCCAGGCTGATCGAGATCACTTTTTATGAATACTGGCTTTCTTGATGCCTCATGTTTTCATCAATCTGTTCTGTGTTCTTTATGTTTTTCTCTTGAAGTCCTCTTTTTCTCATAGAGACCGTGCCTGACCAGCCTGTATTTGGGCTCTTATTCTTAGCATAGTCTAAGGAGTCGTAGGCCATGGCAAAGCCTGTTGTCTGGGTCCTGAAGCCAAACATGAACACGACCTGAGGTGTGGTTTTGTACATCTTGGCAGGAGTTTTCCTGGTTTCAGTCTTGGAGACAGTGGCATTTCTGGGGTTCAGGACATCGACGGCCATGTACTTCCTCTGAAGCAGCTCAGAATTAACTTGGAAGTCCTGACTGTCACTATGTCATTCATCTTGATGCCGGCCTCGCTCAGGAAAGCAGGAAAAGCATAATTGTTTTTTTAAACCGATGTATCTGGTGTAGCTTCCAAATTTGAGAAACTTTCTTTCTCAAATGTTTAACTACAATATTGCTTTCCATGTCCTCTAATGTGGTTTACAGGACTCCTATCTTTTGAAATAAGCTTTGTCCATCCTGTTAATGATATCAGTGTTTATAGTTTTAAAGATTTTGTGTATCTGATCCCACTGTCGCTGAGGAAATTCATGTCGAGATGTTGGCTGTAATTTGCGCAAGGAGTCTGCAGAAAATCCATCCATCAATCAGCATGGCTCCTTCTGCAGTGTGAGCTCTCACAGCGCTGCCCCATGGTGCCTGACCTTCATACACTCTCTCTGAGAGGAGAAAATATACAGTATTCAGTACATGTGTGTCTGCTCTCTCCTCACTCCTAGCTTTTTCTGTCTTTATCTCAGTGTGGTCCCACATGCTGAAATATTGATGCGAGCACACTGTAGGTTCTTCTTAAAAAGAGAAAGTGGCACTCTTGGTCAGAGATGTGCATGTTTGTATCTGTGAGCTGAGATCAGCTCTGAGTCTCTGACAGTTAAACAGTCAGGGTTCATCGCCTGTCTGCACCAGCCTGGACATCTTTTGTGTATTTCCACAGTCCATTTCTTCAGGTTGGAGGGCATTCTTGCTTTCTTTCTGCATGCTTTGGCTCAAAAGCTGCATCCTTTTTAAGTCCAGATTGTAGACTTTGCAGAAGAAGTATGAAGCAGCCATATCTATGTTGTCCTTTTATAAGGTTTGTTTTGGTTTCTGAGGCATCATGTGACCAAATTTTGACAAGAGAGTGAGAATATCGGGAAAAAATAGTGGTGAAGGCACTTAGCTGGCAAAGTAATAGATCCAACCCAATAAAACTCATTCTAAAATATCTAAAAATGACTTAAGTGCTGTACAAAAATGTACAGAACAACACTGGTAAAGTACTTAAACTGATTTAAAACAATAGGACATACAAAGATTTTAAATTGCAACATCGGTTTGAGGAAAAGCGGTTAAAGAGCGCAACATGGCAAAGGCAAGGAATGGAGGTGTGTTTTGAAGGACTATGCAGTTTGTGTTCAAGGCTAATTAGTAAACTGGCTGCAAAGATTCTGTGTACTCAAAGAGCTTGATTTGGATTCTCATTTTGGTGCTGATTGACTGAAGTTGTTATTTTCAGTAGCTAGAAAAAATGCTATAAGAACACGTTGAACAAGTTTGTGACTCTTTCAGTATCTCATGATTGGATTTTGGTTCTCAGGGTCACCATTTGATCCAAAATTCATTATCAGTTCATTCAGATTCTCAATGCACCATGTATCCCAAACGGGTGCTTATTTTCAGCTATTTTTGGCACATTGGAGTGTTTTGACTTTCAGTCTCACAATACTGCCAGACAAAGCAGAAGCAAGCAGATATTCTTCTTGAATCTGTTACTTGTTTGATTATTTTTTCAACAGATTTTTTAAAAAAAGAGAGTGAGAAATTCAAGAGTTGAGGCACACCAACATGCACAGTAGTGGAGTGAAATAAAACTAAATCAGTCCTAACTTAAACTTGTCTACCTTTAAAAGAGTGTGAGGAACACTGTAGTGTGTTAAATAACATGATGATTAGAGACCAGCACTGTTCAGCTCCACCCATCTCTATAGAAAATCAGGTAAAAGTTACCCTTCTGAGTGGAGATGGCCTAGAGTAACCTTTTTTTTCTTAGGGCCCCCCTACTTGTATCTAAGAAAAGATAAGGACCCACATGGAAAAATTCAACATCAGTTTTAATTGTTCTCATTTACAAAATACCAACATAACAGGCCTTCATACACTTGAACTTGACAAAATATCTGATCTATAAACTATCCATTGTCACAACAGTCTATGATAATAAGGGGAGCTGTTTATTTTCAATAAAAAAATCTTTTTAAACTTATTGTCAGGTTTAAAAAGCTGTTCAGTTGCAAGGAAAAAACATACTTTTTTTACTTTAAAAGTTGTATTTGAATGTGAACTAACACTTAGAATTTTTGAGATTTTAAAGTCAACAAGTCAAAGATCCAACAACTGTTTTCAGTTTGGTTTCTTGCACATTTTTTGGCATTACACTGTTCTACATTTACTATTTTAAAAAACTATAAATATTTGAGTTTCTAATGACAGTATTTAAGACTTTTTAAACTTGGAAATTTTGAGTTTTTCTCATTAATATCTGACTTTTTAAACTCTGAAATTCTGAGTTTGCTTTGTTGTGAATATCAAACTTTAAAAATTTTACAAATTTCTAAGTTTTCCCCATTTTATTTGTATGTATAAATTTGTATATGAATTAACAGATTCTCACTTTTTTGAGCCATAATATGCCATTATATTTTTTTTCTTGTCATCATTCTTAAAAAAATATATATACATGTAATTTTGACATTGCAGAGCAGACAGAGTCCTGCACCCCCCTGAGATCTTTGACCCCTCGGGATGCCAAGACCCCAAGGTTGGGATCCATTGGCCTAGGGGTTTAGGTTGCGCCCCATGTCCAAGCCCAGCCTGTGGCTCCTTTCCTGCATGTCCTTCCCCCGCTCTCTGATCCCTGTTTTTAACTCTGGCCACTGCCCTCCTCTATGAATAAAGGCATTACAAGCCCAATAATACATCCTTAAAAATGAAAAAATGGCCCTTTTGGTTCACTCTGCGAGCTACTTGCAAAACAGGAAGAAAACTTTTAACAGCTTTTCTCCCTCCTTATAAAAAATTCATCTATGAAACCAAAACCTTGTCTCGTTGGGGCCGCAATATTTTGGGGAGAGGGAGGGAGTAATAAGCTGGATAAAAAAGTGGACACCTTAGTGTCCTATCAGAACAGGCACTTGCTAAAGGGTAAAAAATAACAGAATTTCCCTTCCTGAAAAAGTTGTGGCAAAGATGGCTCTCAGATGGTCTGTTTGAACAAGATGAACAAAGATGTCAGCTGAGGTGAAAGCAGCAGCTGCATGTCACTTAAAGCGGCTTCTTTCTTCATTTGGAGTAACTTTAAGCCTAGATATAAATAAAAGGGTAAGCTTTATGAAAATGCCATTAAAGGCATTAAATAGGATTACTCCAATAACATAAATGGCGTCTTTGGCTGTAAGACAGAGAGAGTCTGAGGCTCAAAAGCTGTTGATGCAGTGGAAATGAGATGACTGCATCTCATGAGCTCTGACCAAATGTGTGCTCAACATCAAACTCCAGATTTGGTCTTCAGATGTTTTCAAGCCCTGCTATAAAAGTTTTTCATCAGAGTGGGAATGAACCAGCTTTTTTAGAAACAAGATTTTTTCCCCTCTCAGTGTTTTGGCTCCTTTAGTAGCTGATGTAACGAGCTGTGATTTTCCCCCATCCTAAAACCGCTCTGTCATCACACTCAGAAGTGAGAGAAGATCCGACTTTGATCATCTCCTCAAAGTCTTCATAGCCAGTCATCTTTGCAGAGCGTCCCTCTCCTCTCCTCTCCTCCTCCCCACCTGCAGCGCTCATATATTTTTCAGCAGTGGAGAGCTTGGGGGAGAGCCAGGTACACTATTAGAGGGATGACTCAGAGGAGGGACGGATGGCTTCACAGACCGGAGGTAATCCTGGGTCCTCGACCTGAGAAATAGCGGGGATCGTCCTCTCCTGCTTCTCTGCCCCTATTCTCATCTCTCAGCTCATTTCTTACCATTTAAACTTCTCTGTGCACAATTTCTTTCATCCTATACTTTTTGAGTGCTAAGTCCTAGAAGTATAGACTCTTTACCGACACCATTAAAGGGATAGTACAGAGTTTTTATATGAGATACTTATGTAAATTAATTTAACAGCAACAATAGATAGATGTCAGTTTCTGTTTGAAAAATCCAGCCAAGGAAACAACACAGAGGCTGAGCTATGCACCGCTGTGTGCAGGGTTGGAGCAAAGCATATTAAAGAACAAAGGCCCATATAAAAACAACAGTATCAGACCCATACAGATACAACTTTACTATGTAACTGTGCACAACAAGCATTAAAAAGCACAAACTTAAGATAAAGATAATCAACATGTGGGCTGTCTTACTGCATTGCACGGCAACGTCAATGTTCAAAAACACCAAGCACCACTCAGGTGGTGCTGACATGTATGGGTGACACTTTTTTGGGGGGTTATTACATTATGTCATGCTTCTATCCTTCTGTATGTCTACTGTCTCCAAACAGGGAACGCTCTCCGTTCTAAATCCTAACTATTATTAGATCAGCCAAACAAAAGTTTGTGTGAGAACATAAAATTTGTGCAGATAAATGATGTAGTTCCAGAGGAAAGAGTTGTCTACAAGAAAGATAAATCAGCAAAACAGTAAGAATTTCCATGGTGCCTTTTCTTTTCCTGAGAGCCCATCCACAGCAGTGCCACACCTGTAAATTGTTTCCACAGGTGTATAGAAATGAGCACCTATCCATGCAGACTCTATTTGCAAACATTGGTGATACTAAGTGGGTCGTTCTGAAGAGCTTTGTGACTTTAAGCGTAGCGCTGTGATGGATGCCACCTTTGCAATAAGACAATTTGCGAAATTTCCCTGCTGGATATTCCACAATCAACTGTAAGAGATGTTATTAGAAAGTGGAAGTGTTAAGGAACAGCAGCAACAAAGCAGAAGACTATGTGAAATCAAAGAGCAGGGTCAACAAGTGCTAAGATGGATGGGTAATAAAAGTCATCAACACTCCACTGATTCCATAGCTGAAAACTTCTGAACTTCCACTGGCATTAATGTAAACACCAAAACTGTGCAGTGGGAGCTTCATGGAATGAGTTTCAAGGCCAATCAGCTGCAGTGGGGTTATCTACTGAAGATAATAATGTTAGATACCTGTCATCAGTAACTCACTAATGACATTACGTAGTAATCCTGGTTTTAAAATATCTGAACTGAGGCACTGGTTAAGCTCAGTTTGTAGAGGAGGCACCCATATACTGAGGCTGAAGTCTTCAAAATCATAGTGGGATTGATTCTCAGTCCCGGTGCATGTCTTCCCCCACTCTCTCGCTACATACACTATATTGCCAAAAGTATTCCAGTCACTTCCATGGCCACAAGTGTATAAAATCAAGCACCTAGGCATGCAGACTGTTTCTTTAAACATTTGTGAAAGAATGGGTCACTCTCAGGAGCTCAGTGAATTCCAGCGTGGTACTGCGATAGGATGCCATCTGTGCAACAAGTCCAGTTTTGAAATTTCCTCGCCCCTAAATATTCCACAGTCAACTGTCAGTGGTATTATAGCAAAGTGGAAGCGATTGGGAATGACAGAAACTCAGCCATGAAGTGGTAGGCCACGTAAAATGATGGAGTGGGTTCAGCAAATGCTGAGGCGCATAGTGCGCAGAGGTGGCCAACTTTCTGCAGAGTCAGTCACTACAGACCTCCAAACTTCATGTGGCCTTCAGATTAGCTCAAGAACAGTGCATAGAGAGCTTTATGGAATGGGTTTCCATGGCCGAGCAGCTGCATCCAAGCCATACATCGCCAAGTGCAATGCGAAGCGTCGGATGCAGTGGTATAAAGCACGCCGCCACTGGACTCTAGAGCAGTGGAGACGCGTTCTCTAGAGTGACAAATCGCGCTTCTCCATCTGGCAATCTGATGGACCAGTCTGGGTGAACGGTGTTTGTCTGACTGCGTTGTGCCAAGTGTAGGGTTTGGTGGAGGGGGGATTATGGTGTGGGGTTGTTTTTCAGGAGCTGGGCTTGGCCCCTTAGTTCCAGTGAAAGGAACTCTGAATGCTTCAGCATGCCAAGAGATTTTGGACAATTCCATGCACCCAACTTTGTGGGAACAGTTTGGGGATGGCCCCTTCCTGTTCTAACATGACTGTGCAACATTGCACAAAGCAAGGTCCATAAAGACATGGATGAGAGAGTTTGGTGTGGATAAACTTGACTGGCCTGCACAGAGTCCTGACTTAAACCCGATAGAACACCTTTGGGATGAATTAGAGTGGAGACTGAGAGCCAGGCCTTCTTGTCCAACATCAGTGTGTGACCTCACAAATGCACTTCTGGAAGAATGGCCAAAAATCCCCATAAACACACTCCTAAACCTTGTGGCCTTCCAAGAAGAGTTGAAGCAGTTATAGCTGCAAAGGGTGGACCGACTTCATATTAAACCCTATGGATTAAGAATGGGATGTCACTTAAGTTCATATGTGAGTCAAGGCAGGTGAGCGAATTCTTTTGGCAATATGGTGTATATACACTGTTCATCTCTAACTTTCCGATCTGGTAAAGGAAATAAAACAAGAATTAATCAAAAAAAGAAGCAAAAAGTCCAAACTGTACCCTTTATTTTGTGAACATTGTATTTGTCCTTTTAAGTTTGAATATATTTCCAAATTGAAATATGAAATAACTAAGAGTAAAATATATGGTAATGAAAGTTTGAAAACAAAAGTCTGTGATAAAGAATTGATAATAGAAGAACAAAAATGCAACGTAATAAAAAAGCCACATTCCACCAGTGAGGGAGAGATTTAATTTCCATCTTATTTGACTGATTTTGTCTGCAACACTAAGGAGAATTTTGGGGACCATAATAGTATCTTTCAAAACTATTTTTTGGGCTTTCTTTGCTTGGTTTGGTAGCTGATTGATAGCTGTGGTAGACATCCATTGAAAGGATGAGTCTTGCAGTGAAACTATGTGACCATTGTCTTAAAAACTGCAACGTCTGTTGAGATAAACTGGCACCTCAGCATTGTTTCTTCAAGGTTAAAGCTCAACCAAAAATCCCTTCTAACTCCTTCACAAGTCTGAGATTTCTCTCCTTAACTTCTACTTTCACTTGTTCATCCCATCCTCCCATCTCCTCTTAAACTCTCCATCCTCCCAAAACGAGGAGGAGGTCCTTTTGGGAGCAAGTGAGCCTGGACTCACATGGCATGAAGGGCAAAGACTCACAAAGGGAGCGGGGGGGGCGGGGCAGGGGAAAAACGGAAGAATTGATTTTCCAGTGCTGCTGGAGAGGCTGTCCAGTGGAAGGACTAAGTCTGCCCTCGGGGCTCAGACCGGCTCGGTCCAGCTCTGGATTGGAAAGGCCAAGCGGTGACCTTAAGACTCCACCGATGATGGTTTTTATTCGGAGATGATGATCAGGACGTCAGAGGAGAGCTTTGGCTTACAGATTGGGAAGGTGTTGAAGACCGGGTTTGGTAGCATTTTTGAAGTGTGTATTTCAGTTTCTTGAGTATATTTCTGTGAATATGAGCCCAACCCAGTTTGCCCTTCACACAGACCGAAGCGCAGAATCCCCTCTGGCATTTCCAGCGAGATGGAGAAGTAACAGGATGAGAGACGCACAGAGAAGGAGACAGATCCCTACACAAATGCACACACAAACACACACAGAGCCAGCGTACCATTGGCTGGCTGGCGGCCATGACAGATGGGGGAGTTTGGTTCATGGGGGGTTACCATGGAAACCAGCATCAGTGCTACGCTCTGCATAAGCCGAGCTGCAGAGAGCTGCACACATGCTCTGCAGAGGAGTGCGTGTGGGTAGTATGAGCTGTTTGCTTGTTGTTTATGACTTATTGTTGTTGCGCAACAAGTCAGTTTGTGTCATCAAGTCCTCGGCTTGTCTCCTAACTTTAGACTCAAGTGGAAAAAAAAAAAAATTGGCGGCATTGTGGGATTTCGACAGTAATTGCGGTTAATGGATTTGTTTACTGATGAGACAGGCGGCCATGATGGGAAACTGTGCCAAAGAGAAAGTGTGTCACCAAGAGAAGTTGACAGTGCAGAAATAAACGCCCTCCTCTCTGAGTATCTTTACATTTACATCTTCTCTCTTTCTTTTCCAATCATCACGCCGTCATCATCTCACTTTACATTCTCGTTTTCTCCTCACTCTCTCTTTCTCATTCCCGTCATCGATCCTGTTTAAGAGCAAACGAGGCAAAGCAGCCGTTCACCCAGAAAGCCTCTAACTGGATGTGACAGCCACTAAAAACCAATCCTCTGCAGCTCTGCAGCCCGGCAACGCCACACTGATCATTACTCCAACAGCTCTGAGGCTTCATTTCTCCGCTGGTATTCATCTTAATTTTCTCACTCTGTGAGATGAAACATGCACACACATATATACACCCTGCCCTTACGGTCGTTAGCATAATCCTGCTCTCACGCTTCCTCTCTCCCACTCACTTCTACATCCACATGCACCGTCATACACCTCCACCATACTCTCCTACAAACATTCTCATAGAAAAATATATAACGTAATCTCTTGTTATGCAGAATCATAAACTTTAAGCTTTAACCATGCTGTTCAGCAGGTTATCTTTTATTTTCAAGAAAGATTTGGGCCAAACGGGAAGTGAAGATTAAACTCTATAATGCTAGCAGGAGTTTTCTTAGAGAAGGTTGGATTAAAAGTTTACATCACTCCCATGTCTGTAAGGTAAATAATACTGTAGGGCTAATACTGTAGCTGTGTAGCTTGACTTATCATTGACTCTTAAATCTGATCTCTGTCATGGACTAGACCACCATTTATAAAGTCAGAATACTAGGCCTGCAGTCAAGCAGAGAAAAATTGTATCCATGCACCAACCAATCGATAACTTGTAGGGGTATTTAGACAAAAAAAAACTGCACATTATCTCAAAATCAATTCAATCCATTACAGCAGGGATGTCCAAACTATGGCCCAGGGTCCAATTTTGATTGGCCCACCACAAATTCAAAGACTAAAATGAAATATGGCCCACATTTGAAAATGAAGCTTGCGCTTAATTGTACTTTACTTCATCGTTTTAGCAACATGCTGCCATGCTAATTCTGTAAACAAACATCTTGACAAGAAGAATGTATTGCTGTTCTTCTTGTCAGGAAGAATGTATTGCTGTTTTTCATGACTTAAGGCAGCACTACACTGAAAGACTGTTCCTCTGATTTCAAAGACGCGGACAATATCCCATGGTCATTGTAAAATCATGAGAGTCTTGCTAAAGTCGCAACTCATGTCTGTTGTCTCAGTCATTAGGTGTAAGGCAGTCATAAGACTCGATTTTAGACATTTTTAGGTAGTCTTTCTTCAGTCTTGGTGTGACGATAATAGTAAATGTGTTTAATTTTGTCATAAGTCTTTAGTCTGGTCGTACGCATATTGTGTCTCTCAGTGAAGCGACTGTCGTCCATGACCAATGGGAGCCGGTGTTGTGCGTAAGCATATTAATTCACTTCATCCTTCAAAATATGAACATGAGCGTAGATCATTCTAGAGCAGCTGAATGTCCGCTTAGAACTCTTTTTTGCTCAGAGCTGCTGTCAGATCCTGCACCAGATGCATGATGGGAAATAATCTCAAAAGGAATCTTGCCAACAAATTGTGTTTAGATGTCAGAGAGTCTCAGATGTCAGTCTTTTATAGTCTTTTAAGAGTTTTAGCGAAGTCCTCTTGTGTAAGGTCGGTATAAATTGAAACAACACTGTACATGGTAAACATATTGGCAAGTATCTTGTTTTCTCACTTCAGCAGCAAATAGCAATACCAATAACATTCCAGGGGCTGAGCCTGATAGCTGGGGCCAAACAGGGCCCTCTTCAATCTCACTGGCATCCCTAAAAACCTGGAAATTATTGTCCATTTGCCTGTTAGCCATTAAATTAAGTGTATAGCATTAGTTCAGACAGACCATGGAGTCAAGCTCTGCCACAATTGAGATCAGCTGATCTGACGCAAGCCCTCATCAGCCGACGGCAAGCTAATTTGTTCTCAGTACGCTATCGGCTAATCGCTCTCATTCTGCCTTATTTAAACTGCTCTTGCCTGGCTACGCTCTGCCACTCTCTCTGCAAGCTGCTCTTGCGACCCTCCTCCACCCAAGCTCCTCCTTTATTCTGCTTCTGACTTAGTCAGTGTCATTCTGTTACCTTTTCTGCCTGCTCTGCTCTGGGGTTTCTACTGCTTCTCTCCGTGCCTTATGCTTTTATTTTTGTTACGTGTGGAGTGTGATTTCAACCCAGCTGCAGAGGAGGAAGATAGTTTTAACAGGTTTATTGGAGATAATATAGTGCAGGTGGGGGGGATCTGTGAGTCCAGAGGAGTGAGAGGATCCAATGAGAGCATGCTGGGTTTGGGGCTGACGAGAGGCAGGAGTGAGGCACTGGAAGAGAGGGAGGAGAGGCACGGTTAGTCAAAAGGTCAAAAACATTCACAAGAAATTACTCAAAGTTAATCACAAGAGATAACTCAGAGGAGCCAACGTACCACTGTGAGAGGTCGTAATAGATTGGCGCCGAGGAGAGAGTCTACAGCCTACTTCAGGGTAAGCTGATTGTAGATGAGCCTCAGGTGTGTCAGATCAGCCTCAGCGCCTCCGGGGGGAAGGGAGAGAGCCTCGCAGCAGCATGGTGACGTTGCCCAACAGGCAGCAAAATGGAACCGGAAACCACCAAAATAAAACCAGAGTAGTCGACATCGCCACAAAAGGAAGAACAGGAACGTGTGAACGTGTGGGGTGCGCCTTAATCCACTAGGAGCTGGTTGTTTGGCTCCTAAATGGCTCTTCATTTGGTACCACTTTGGCCTTTTAAACATTGATTAAGTAACGACAAAGAATGGAGGAAAGGAAACCGGCACTCAAACAGGGTTTATAGTATATCACCGTTTCAATTAAAAGCATGTTTGTGACAAAATAAGGATGTTTTTATATGTTAAAGAGGCTCAGCTAGACTCTTAGCTCCTCCAGACTCTTGTCCCCCCCCACCGACTTTATGACGCCAGACACCAGGAGGTCTGCAGGACTGAGTAATTTATGATTTTGATCCCCTCCATGTTAGGTAAACACTGTTTTGTAAATTGTAGGGATCCTACTCAATGTATGTAGAAATTTCCATGTTCATCTAGAGCTGTAAAGTGCTTACTTTTCTCCGTTCCCATTCCTTCTTGATGCCTTTCCCTCTCTTCCTGACCTCTGATGGACATTTAGGATCACATGATTGCAAAACAACTTTCATAAAAGGTGTAAAAGATCCCCACTGAAATACTGATAACTTCCCTTCACACACATTATTGCTCTACTCTTCTCCCACATCATAGAGCTCTATTCACAAACAAAACCACTCTTCCCTGTTTATTATCCCCCGTTTGACTGTAATTCTAAAGAGTAAAATGATTTGAGAGTGTTTGTATGTAAGAAAGAGAGTGATAGTATGCATGGCTGAGGAAGATTGAATTTATATTACAGTGCAGTTGTGTGTCTTTGTGTGAGCAAGGCTGATTTATGGCCCCAGAGCAGCACTGACTATGCTTGAGTATGACTGTGCATATGAAAGTGTACACTGTAACCTGTGTGGAGATGAATGTGCTGTATTTGTGAGATTATGATGCTGCATGAGAGCCAGAATGATTTATGGCCTTAACAGCCTCCCTTAGTTTTGCTCTTACTCTTTCTTTCTCTCACGCACACAGAAATACAGGAGGGTCACTAATGGCTCTGCATATTTTATTTCTGTGCATTAAACCATAACTGAGTGTAATATGAAGCCACTGAAGCAGGCTGTGAATATATTAGAGTTGCAGTAATAAGACTATATGAGAAACTTTGATTATGGCCCCTAATGATGTTATCTGATATGTGCTTTCAAAATGAGAGGCTTCAGTGGCTCTGGGTCTGCTCTGTGTGGAGTATGAAGTAAAAATGTACTTTTTTAGATTGACTTACACTATTTAGAGTCCTATTTTCATAGCACAGATGCGCTGTCTAAAATGAGTGGCACACAACAATTTGAAGCATATTCATATATGAACCCGGACACAGAGCACAAACAGCTTGAATTAAGTGGCTTGGTTATACATGGGTGTGTTTTGGAAGCACACATACTAGGGAGTGCAATGTTGTTCAAAGATGTCTCCTTTCACACACAGGGCACTGTCTTGAGTATGCTGTATTAGTTCACTGAAGCATTCCCACAACATTAGAAATGACCAAAAAACAAGGTCAAGACTTCCACATGAGATACTCAATTATTATTAAAATCTCCACACTGACACGATCAGATAGGATTTATATATAAAGCAGGAGATTCTTGTGCCTCATACCCTTCACATGTGAAGATTTGCACTCTCAGAGCGAGAACAGCAAAGTATAAAAGGTACGCTATATGGACAAAAGTATTCTGCTGCCTGCCCGTTACACCAATAGGGATTATGATAGCGCTGTATTCAACCACATTTACTTTAATATGGAGTCGGACCCCCTTTTTCTGTTATAACAGCCTCCACTCTTCTTGGAAGGCTTTACACAAAGTTTTGGGGTGTTTCTGTGGGAGTTTGTTCCCATTCATTCTATTGCATATGTAAAATCCAGTTCCTAAACAGACCCGAAAGCATTACACTGATAAACCTCAGGTATCCATTAACATCTTTTTTTCCTTCTGTCTTTTCTTTCATTTCTGCAGTGAGAAGAGGAAGCTGCAGGTGAACATCTCCAGCCCCATCCAGTGCAGCATGAACGGCAGGAAGTGCACGGTCATCGTGGAGCCCAAGATCAACCAATCTCAGCCAGACTTCACCAAGAGCCGATCTGGTTACATCTTGGCCGTCCCTGGCAACTAGAGATGGGCCAAAAGTGGGAAAAAATAGCCGACAGCTAAATCCATACCAAGACAGGGTGATGATGATGATGATGATGATTCATGTCTGATTCACTTGTGTTTTTGCAGAGCTGCTGATTATCTGAGGACTCAGATAGCAGCTCTGGGGGAGGATTTGTTTAATTGAATCCTCGAAAATGCAAAGCCATGCCAAATTTGATCTTTATTTTTTTTTTGTAGATATCTATGTGAAATAACAGGAAGTGTGCAAAAATGCCTATTTTCAAAATCTAAATAGATTTTTATGCACTAAAGGATAATCCACCAAAGCAGCTTTCTTTTGAGTTAAAAACCCAAATTTAGGTTTTATTCGTGCAATGTTTCGATGGTATATCATCAAGGTGAGAAGAGATTACGCTGCAACTGTTCCCTGAACCGCTGATGTTGCATAATTGGAAAAAAATCCAAAGGCTTTGCAGGAAGTTATAATCCCTGCAGCTCCCTGTGCAGGAGCCAGATCAAAAATGATCCCTGAAAATGAAGTGAGATGATATTCATGTGTAGTAGAATAGCAAAAAAAAGCTTTTTTTGAAGTATATTCTAAGGAATAATGGCGTAAATGACCAGAATTGAAGACTTCCTGTGTGATAATGCAGCGTTAAATAAATGTTTACAATCACATGTGAGAACAGCCAGAATAAAAATGTGATTCAGAGGTTTCAGTCAGTGTCTAATTGTTAGTTTGTTAGTTAGAGGATGTGTTGAGCATATCCTGAATATCGCAGTTTAATCCTGATTATTATTATTTAAATCATGCTTTTTGTAATCTCTACTGCCGCCTCTTTACTTTATATAAAACTCTATGATACTGCTTGTACATTTAAAGGTAGAAAATAGTTTATTCAGCGCTGAAATACACCTGAATGACAGACTACAAATATGACAATAACCAAAGTTCATCCTCTCTAGTTTAGCAGCTGAGTGTTTGTGGTCAGTACTGTGTTATCCCACGTGAACTCCACCCCCTGAACACAACCTCATTTGCTGTCTTTGTGTTGCGTGAATAGGCTAATGACTTGTAGTGGCCCTCGGTCGTTTGGACTAGACCTCCATTTGACAAATATCCCCTTCACCAGAGAAAACAGAGTGTGTGAGAGTGTGTACTGTATGTGTGTATTAGCCCTCCTGTTCTTGGCTCTGGCGCTGAGAGTCTGGCTAATGGCCACAGAGAAGCAGTGCAGGCAGACGGCTGTGAAGCCTGTAATCAGACTGCTGTCCTACTTTACCTCCCTGCTCAATGATGGGAGCGACTTTCTGTGTGAACACAGGATCTTTGAGGCTAGATTTTCATCTGACGCTGCTGAACTCCATTCATTTTTCTGCAGCCAGTTCACCTAAAATCTTATCATCAGCACTTGAACCTTCAGAGTTTGGTTTATTTTGTTCTCACAGGTTGTCGACTCTGCAGGGAGCAAGCACTTTGCAATACATTCTTTGCAATTGCACAAAAATGTCCACCAGTGCAGTAACTAGTGAGAGGGAGGAGTTCAGATTTAATCTGTAGCCCTTTCCATACTGTCAGTTCAAGTTGGGACATTCACACTGCAGACTGGAGGAAGTTTTGGAGAAAGTCTGAGTGGTGTCACCCAATATTGAAGCCAATGCACAGTCTCAAATGAGGATGCAGGATATTATTATCATGATAGCTGCAGTATTGGTGGGTATGAGCATTTCTACCTTTATTTAAATCCAATACATCAACTGTGATCATTGGCCTATATCAGCTGTAAATATCAGCATTATGTGTGGAGAAGTTCATGGAGTTTTAGGAAGGACCAACACACCTAAATCAGCTGAAGTCTTTTTCTTTCAGTTATGTAGCTCTCAAACTCAAGTTCCACATACTCGGTCTCCACAGTGATGCACATGCAAATCAGTCTTTGCAGTTTCACAGCATGTGCTCTGGTCTGTCTCTGGTGTGTGCCAGAAGCACTGCTCCTCTCTGCTATAGTCGAGATGCATGCCTACTTTTTTTTGCAGCGGTTGCAGCCAAAACGTATCAATCTACATAGGGCACATTGGCCCAATCAGGAACAAGAGGGCACAGATCATCCAGTCAGCTTCAAAATACAACAGGATGCATGGACGCCAGGTTGTTAATCTCATTAAATTAACATTATGTTTCGGGCGAGCAGATGGCTTAGTGGTATAAGGCGCCTCCCATGTACGCGGCGGCCAGGTTCAAATCCAGCCTGTGGCCCTTTGCCCTGCTCTCTTCCCGCTTTCCGACTCTATCCAAAAAAGGCCCAAAAGTAAATCTTTGAAAAATTAACATTATGCCCCAGCCAGTTGCACAAGCCACAGGTCATCACAGAGGTAACATAAGACGATGGACAAAAACATGTTTGGTTTTTTTTATGTTTGGGTTTTTTGCCTTTAAGGACATGCATCAAACATGTACCAAGATAAGGAATCAATCCCACAACCGAGGCCCAGAAGAGCTTATTTTTGAGTGTTAAAAACACCAAAGGTTGTTACTACGTCTTGTCTTTTTCTGTAAAGAATGAGGTTGGAATGGTGGGGCAAAGTTGTCATCCACTATCAGAGGAAGTAACAGATGTATTGGAGCAAGATAGTCACAAATTTTAACATCAGAGCCAGCAGGATGGAACAGCACTGCATAGTTGTGAAGCCTGCAATGTTTGTTTACACCTCACATGCCTCCATAACCCCGAAACACAATTTAAAACCACACTCTGAGACACCAATATTACCTTGTTATGGATGCAGTGTGTCAGAACAAACCCATAATGACAGCAGAACTTTGTTACTACTCATTTTGCATTGCTTCATAACCATCATGACTTTACTACAAGGTTAAAAGTTCACAGAAAGGCAGGAACACGCACATCCACACCAAGCAGAGCAGGGGCAGAGTCGAAGAGAGCAAAATGAAGAAAACAAAAAACAGCTTGAACACTCCAGGGCTCCGAATTATCAAGCGCAGCAAAGTGACATTTTAGGCACTGAGACTCCTCAGTGATGCAGCGCCACATTAGTCCTGGAGCTTATTTGATTAATTCACTTATTAATCAGTTCAGAAACAAACTCACTATGAGTTAGCATCAAAGAGCCACGTGTAACACTACGCCATGTGCCCCTCTAGCTTCATTTTACTTTAAATGCTATGGGATTTCTCTTTCATTTTGCTCCAGTGATTGTTGTTAATTTCATTCAGTAATCCTGACAGAGGGAGAAAAACTCTAACAGACCACGACTGCTTTACAGAGGTTGAAAAGTATGCTGACAGTTCTTTCTGGATGAACCAAATAAGTTAAAACAGCTTAAAGTATTTATATAGTGCTCTCTCTAAACTTGTTTGTGGTTTTCCCAAAGGTTAACACTTTCAAGATGATTTTCAATTCATAATTGGTGCAGAAATCTTACTAAATTTGTGTAATATTTGAGCTTGAGCAGCATTTACACAGAATGACCAAAAGACTTCTGAGGACTTTCTAAGTGGTTATAAAACGTATTGAAATTGATACTGATGTCTCATTGTGACCTTAAGAAACAAACCAGGCCATCAGCAATAAGACTGATCATTTCTAAATCGCCTAGTTATTTTTAAGAGCTGCACACCCAGCTGTGAGGTAGGTGTAAGGTGAGACAACTAACAGCATACTGCAGGAACAGGTTTCTATTCAAAGTGAGGAATACCTTCTACTGTTAAAAGACATCAGGATGAGATTGCTGTCAAAAACCCCTGCTGATGTTGGCCGCACACTACGTGATTTTAAGTCTGACTTTAGGATTGAGAGACCTCTATGATGGAGATTTGGGCCCATCTGTTGTAGACCTTCACAATGGGGCGACCTCGACAGTGGAGTAGGAAGTGACCTAGTAACCCTTGTTGGGGTTTTCCTTAGTTTATGGTGTTATTTTTAATCTTATCCTCCTTTGCCTGAGCCTTACCCTAAATTTTAGGGTTCGGGTGCCTAACCCTAACCCTCTTTGGGTTTTTCTTATTTTGTGGTGTTTTATCATTTATTTTGTCTCCTTAACCCTTACCTTTAGGGTTTAGGGGCCTAATCCTAACCCTGTTTGGGTTTTTCCTTAGTTTCTGGTGTGTTATTATTTATTTTATCCCTCTGACCTTAACCTTTAGGGGAACTCTAACCTTTAAGATTTGGGTGTTTAACCCTAACTGTCTTTGTGTTCATCTTAGTTTTGTGGCATGTGAAATTTAAATTGATCCCTCTCATTTTATTTTTGATTTTTGTTCATAAAATTCTGCTGTTGTGAAAAATAGACATTTACCGTAACCTCCGACAGCGAGCAGAAAGGCTTTTGGCCTGGGTAATGTACATCACCTCTCGCCCCATGGTTGAGGTCATCCCATTGTAGAGGTCTGCAGCAGAACACCCCACTCTAGATGTCTACAGCCAGATCTTGCTAATTTGAGGCTCATCACAAATGTTATTTGTTCAAATTATACTGTATTTGTCTGTCAATCCAAACATTATGAAGAATGGTTTATTAATGTGATGCCAGTGTAACCCCAGTTACTCACTGGGTTGATGAAGCCATTTCTCAACACTCCTCTTTTTGAATCAGTCATGGTAGTGCTTCTGCAACGATGGTTCTCACCTCGTCAGGCCTCAGATCCAACTGTCAACCCCTCAATGAGAATTAGCAACCTAAAATTATGAAATGTTTCGATCAATCAGATTTTTTAAATGATACAGAGTACAGTTTGGAATGTGAAAAACAAAGAAACTGGACACAACAAGCATGTTTTAAATAGTATCATTGACTTTTTTGCACATTTTTTCTCCAGGGCACACCTTCAAGACCCACTGAAAAGCAACAGGTCACTGACTTAGAAGTTGAGTAGAAAATTCAGTTAAAATGTAAATTTAAAAAATCTACACTTAAAAGCAAACTGAAGAAGTAAATTGAAAGTAATTTAAAGCCTGATAGCAGGTGAGATATTGTCTATTGTCTATTGTCTTTTCCTCTGCTCAGAGTCGGTTTTATGGATGTCAGCATAAAAGTGGAAATGCTAAAAAGCCCAAAGTACTGAAAAACTGAGTCCTACTGCAGTCTTCGTGATATTATGACAGACATATGACAGGAATTCTGATGACATGAAAGCAGAAATGGTCTCTCTTATTCCCTGGAGAGATTTGCTGTTCTCTCTGTGCAGAAAGACAGAATAAAGAGCAGCGACTGTGGGCTGGAGATCGACAGCTCAAGGTCAAAAATCAGAGCTCGCTTGATGTGTGGCCTAGTTGAAGAGGCAGAGCCACTCTAGTTGACTCTAATTCACCAGGAAGGACAGAGCATTTGTAGTCATTTTAGCCACAGTAGCATTGTGCCTGAGTGTTTGTCTGAACAAGTCGTTTATCTTAATTAGTTTGCGAGCGCTCCTGAAGTAAATCTCCATCCTGCCTGGCAGCGCGCTGGCGGCGGCTGACCTCGTCCTGTTGCTCGACTTAAAGAAACACTTTGATGCAGAGAGGAGTCGTTTGGGGGAAACTGGTGCGTTCATAGTGTGGATTAAGGAAGTGACATGGGTAGCGTTAATAGGCGATTTTCAGAGGAGCTCAGGCGCAGAGGCTGCTTTTGATGAGTGTGTGTTTAAGTGTGTGTGGACTTGAACGCTGCAGCTTCTCCGTACCCTTCAGCGGTGTAATCTCCCACAGGGCCTCTCCTCCTCTCTGCTCAACTATTCACCGCTCATCATTAGGATGGACTCCGTGTCACTCCTCACTTCAGCGCTTCCCTCTCTGCTTTCTTAAGGCTAAAGGGGGTTTGTGAACAAAGCCTCACTTGGCCTCCCCTTCTTCTTCTCTCCTCCACCCCTCCCTTTCTCTTTCCCTTTTTTTCCACTCTTCTTCCTCTGTCAAATCACTTCGCTCCTCGCCCACTTGGGCTGTCTCTACCGTCCTGCAGGGCACTGAAGGTTTTCCTATTTTTCGTTTTTTCTCTTCCTTCAGTCATCCTGTGCCCGGGAGGCGTGGAAATAAAAAGGGAAACAACACCAGCAACAAGAAATATCCAGCAAAAAGAGTATTGAGTAGACACAAAGCATATAAGACAATAGGATGATCAGGGAGGAAGAAAACCTTTAAAAATAAGACCTAAAATGCTCATTTCAACCAGTTGATCTCAAACCTATTTAGCATCAAGAACAGGCTAATCCCAATCTTTATTATTGTAAAAAGAAATCATCAAAAAGTGCCAATGGATGTTCAGATCAAATGTAAATGCCATTATCAGTGAGTATTTTACAACCTGCCAATATTTGATTGCGCTCTTTTAAACCCTCTGACTTTTTTGTTCAGTCTTTGTGCAATGAAGATGATGTATCACTGTGCCTGAAGACAGAACTTAAAACCACATAGGCTTTCTTGGCAAGGGCATGCACAAGTTTTTCCCTGAAGTAGAAAATTTCACCTCTCATAGAGGCTATTTCAGTCAGGACCACTTTGTCAAGAAACCCCCATGATTTGCAGCTATGAATATTTCTTTATTAGCAGTTATTAATTAGCATCTATTACTGTTATTTGTATTTGGCATTGTGGCTGAACCAGCACACGTTCCTGCTCTTCCCTGCCAATAAGGAAAGCATAAGGAGAGAAGCCACAAAATCTCCAGAGCAGAGCAGGCATCAATGACGACAGAAACACACTGAGTAAGTCAGAAAGAGAATAAAGGAGGAGCTGGGGTGGAGGAGGGTAACAATAGCAGCTCGTAGAGGGGGTGGCAGAGCATAGCCAGGCAAGAGCCGTTTAAATAAGGCAGAATGATAGCAATTAACCAATGGCATGCTTAGAGCACATCAGCTGGTCATCAGCTGATGAGGTCTTGCAGAGATCAGCTGATCTCTGTGATATGGCAGCGCTTGACTCTGTGGCCTGCCTGAACTAATGCTATGCTAGATGCTTAAGCTGTGTCTTGTCCAAGTCTGCATTGACTCTCTAAAAGACTAAGGTGGGCTGAAAAACTGGCACCAAGTTTGATCTGAACACATCATTAATCTATATCTCAGTATCCAGCCTTCATCTTTCTACTAAGATCTAAATCAGGAAATTAACTTTCTATAGACACATTTAAAAATATATGAGAATTGTAATAGATTAAGTTGCATTAAACATAAAGCTGTTTTTTTCTGTCTATCACCATGAAAAAAATCTGCTCATATTTAGATTTTCCTTTTTCCATTTAAACCAAAAATCATAACTAGTAGTTGCACTTCTGACTAGAAGTTTGGGCAGGAGATTGAAGAGTTACACAGTCACTTCAACGCACAAGTATGTAGCGATCATGACAGCAGAGGCCACTGCAGTTTAGATTTGATGTAGAACTATAAATCACACCAAAGTTGCTGTGGTGACTTTAGAGAGCACAATGTGTTGGTCATTTCCAGTTCCAAAGAAGGCATCTTACTCTCTAAAATCAGGTCCACTGTTATGTCAAACCTTTATGCACTGTTGTTGGATACTTAGCTTAAATATGAGTCTGTAAATGTTTAAAAAAAAAAAAAAAAAAACACAAGAACTTTAGGAGAAAGGTCTGACAGCAGACCATACATCTCTGTTGGCCACGCTCACAGACTGTTCATCTGAGATACCGTCTATGTCAGAAAGGAAGTGCCATGTAGTTCACTCTAACGGCGTATCGTCAAACCAGCTTTATTCATAAACGAAGTCTGGTAGTTTCATTCATGAAATAACCACGTTGCAAACATTACAGACTAAGAAACATTTTATAAATGAAACTGAGAGGTTCCATCTAGAATTAAATTTTGTAAAAGACCCGCTTTAGGAGTAATAACACAAGCGGTGGCTCGCTGTAGCTTTGTTAGATTTAGCTACAGCTCATATAGCTACCCTAACTACATGATTAGTTAGCTGTAGCAACATGAGCTTTAGCAAACATGGCTAAAGCTCATGTAGCTATGTAGATAACATATCTATGTAGCTTCTACAGTTGCTTTGTGAGCTTAACTTTAGCAACATTGCCACATTAGCTATGTAGCTATGTTACCTTCAGTAATGTGAGCTTTAACAAACATAGCCAACGCTAACTTACCTAGATAGATACATTTCTGCTTTGTGTGCTTAGCTTTAGCTGCGTAAGCTACGTAGCTATGTTATCTTCGTAATTAATGGAGTTATGAAGCTATGCTTGCTGTGTTAGTGTTTTATGAGCTATTTTCCTGTAAGCAGACTGTTCACTCAGTTTAGCAAAAATTTTGAAATCAGGTTTTGCAGGCCAAGTTTTCAACATTCCCTAAAAGTTTAATCCAATTTTATTTCAACATTTTTAGCGTGTATTTCCATTCAGAGATATACAGCATCTCAGATGATGGTGTGTGAGAGTGGCAGTCAGAGATGAACTGTCTGCTGCCAGACTGTCTTGAACTGTAGCGGGCATTGCTTGTCCAGGTGCATTGGCCTTGACAGAATATATTGCAGCCATTACAGCCTGTAATGGCCAGCTTTTTTTGTTGCTGTGGCGATCTAGACCTCAAGTAATCTAAAATATAGTGCCAGAGTGAGGGATGCACGAAATTTAGAACAGGTATAGGGCAGTGGGATTGTTTTATTTCAAGACTGTATAGAAAAATGTCTCTTTGTTCATGATTTGGCTGAATGTTGTGCTTTGTATGGCTCTTTGGCATCAATAAATACACTCATAGTTCTTATTAGTTGAGTCAATTCAAGGTTTTTTATGTTAACTATGACCTAAATATGGAACACCACCAGACTGACTCTTAAATTATTTGTTTTGTTCAGCTATGATTACTTTTCCTTCTCCATTATTCACTTTAACACTAGTTTAATAATCAAATTATCCCCCTAGCCGTTCCCAATTACCCATTTTCTAATAGGCATGAAAGAATGACTATTGTAATTGTTAACACTAGGAGAGGTGTGCCATTGTCTTCTGCCCTACTCTGTTCTGTGCAGTTTAATATGAGATTTTTGTTCTATACCTACACAAGAACCACATTATTATGCCCGTCATTGTTAGCCAAAGGTAACACATTCCATTATCTTCTCAATAATTTATTTCTGTTGCTTAGAGAAAAATATGTATGCACACACCTTTCATTCAATAAGTGCCTTATTTTGTATTAAGTTTATATTTTGCATTTTTGTGATTACATTCCATAGATATACTGTAATATCCTGATGAAGACTAAAGGGAACTTCATTGTTGTAATACTATTTTTGTGCAAATGTATTCTGTATAAATGCAGATGATGTATTCCATGATGTTCAGTAAGGAAAATATGTCATTAATCGTTTTATTAATAAATTTATTTGCTTCAACAGCTGACTCTTTAAGCCGTTTTCTTATCTTGGGACTTAAAATGCTGTTTTCTATTTGTATGTGTGAATATTTATGCGTAGGGAGTGGATAAATGTTAATATGATTATGATGCAAACACTAATATAATGTCAGGTCGACTTTTCTCCCCGAGGTTGGCTGTACTCTTTAACATGCAGTGTGGTAATAGCTGGCCAAAGCTCAAAGTTAATCCACCCACTAGCAGCTGTTTTACTGAGTGACGTGGTGAAGAACTAAACCCCTGCAGTCGGCATGACAACGCCGCCTCCCACTCCTACTGTGTCAGCTATCGGGAGCTACCTCAGCAGGGGTTTTAATCCACTTGCTGATGGATGACCATTGGCGGCAAAGAGTAGGATGACTCCTTTTCCCAAAGGGCAGTTTGTAAGTAAGGCGGGACTGACCGAGCAGTCAGTTAAATAAGTTGGAATTAATAGACGGAGAGTGATAGGTGGAGAAGGAAGTGATCCAAAATAATCTGCCTGCATGGGGGCTCTCAGAGATAGAGCAGTGACTCTCAACCTGAGGAATAATATTGAAGAGATTTGGCTGTGTATTATCTGCAAACTAACTTAGACATACGCACAATTATACTTAAATATGACGTTGATTGGGCCTGACCAGCTGACTGGTAAAATGAACTAGAATTCATGGACAGGAAGTGATTTGTGAGAGATAAACTGACCCAAAATAATCTACCTGCATGGGGGTGCTCAGTAAATTTTGAGATAAAGTGCTGATTTACTACCTGGGAAATATTTTGGTGATATAAGACGGTGTATCGTCTGCATATTAACACATTTTTAAGATTACAGTTCAATGAAGTCTTGATAAAGACAGACTGGCCAGGTCGCTGAATAAACCAGAATGCAAAGTAATATGTTGACAGTCAACCAACCTGAGGAATACTTTTGGAGAGAAGGGCAGTGTATCATCTGCATATAGACATATATATGATAGATTACAGTTTAATAGGATCCTTAATGGGACTGACTGACCTGGTGATAAAATGAATTTCACTTAGTGGACAGAAAGATGTTCTTGAATGTAAGACAGTGTATCATCTGCATATTAAAATACATAGAGTGCTATGAAGAACTTTAAGGCATGTTTGGGCCAAAAATTTAGCTAAATGAATGTGTAGATGTGATGAGTTAGGACTGACACAACCCCAGTTGTGCTCTGGATGTCCTTGCATATTTCCAGGGGCATATGAAAATAATCTGTTGAATAAATGACGTAGTCCACACCTTTAAGGCACAGAAAGGGGTGGATGTGGTGAGTTAGCATGGCCTGGGGTACCTTATGATGGGGTAGTAGAGTTGCCACAAGTCCCTAAATGTGCTGTGGATGCACCAATATGCCAGTGGTCTCCAGGCATATTATTATAGGAATGAAAATGCCTGGACAAAAGAGATACCATTGAGCTTGACCTTGGCTGCAAAGCGACACATGTTGACATGCATCGGGCTCGACCCTGCCCCCCATCTCCAGCCCAGGTTGTGGCATGTCAGGCCTCACTGTGTATGCTTAGCACCCTACATGCCTAACACGTATCCAATAATACAGTCTAATTTGATGCTTGTAGGGACTAGTTGACATGTTAATTGGATATATTGGAATATATGGCCAGAAAGTGATTGGTAAAGACTTAATTAGCCCATAATAGTCTATCTGCATGGAGGATTTCAGTGTATTTGATGATATACCACCAGAAAAATATGTTTGAAGATGTAAAATAGTTTATTGTCTGCATATTAGTGAACCTATACATAGGACTATGGTTTAAATTGGTATAGGTCGTTTGTCTTTCTCTTTTGTCAGAAACCAACCACATGTTAGTGCTCATTTCCAATCGGGGCATACTTTTTGAGATAAAAGACAGAGTGTCGTTTACATATAAGCACACACATACACATATGGGAACACAGTTGAGCATAATCTATCTTTGATCTTTTGAATATTTTATATGATTTCAGCTAAGGCTGAGTGCACAGGAAAAGCCTCCCACAGACCTGAGTCATTTGTTAGCAGTGAACACAATATGAAGATGAGTGAGTGCGCCTTGAGAGAATTGTACTTTCCAGTCACAGTAATTATGATGCAGCAGGAACGGTGTCTGCATGTATCATTCATTCTTTCTTCTCTTCCTATTTTTCCTGATCAAAGGTGTTTTTGTTTTTTAGCCACCAACAGACAATAATCTTGCCTATTTCAAACTGTATTTTGCTTCTTTATAGTTACCTTTTGGTTTAATTTGGGTTTCAGTGCAACCTGTTGCCATCCCATTTACATCTACTGGCTCTCATTTGTTATGCAGGTCCAGCTCCTAGCTTCTGTATCCATCCTTATCCAACAATGTCACTGATTTCTGGACTCCATGGGTGGTTTAAATACAAGACCCAATAATAAAGATGATTAAGACTAGATTCTTTATTCTTATAACAAAATTTTCCAAAATACTTGTCTTGCTGATTGCTGATGTCCATTATTTTAAGCAAAAATTGACATCAGCCTTTACCAGAAACAGTTTTGTGTACTTTATGTCTCGCTCAGGTAGCTCGGAGTAAGTCTAACTTTGCTACTTCTGACAACAAGGCAAATAATCAAATCCCCTACAGAGAAAATGAATGGGAATTTTACTCCCAGAACCACACCGTTGAACTCTATAGAGACCTACAGGAAAATAAATATGGCCCCTGGTTGAAGCACAGAAAGACAAACGGACGTCTTGAACGATCAGTGCATTTTTATTTTTCCATCACAGTACAAAAATAAATTAAAATAAGCAGAAACTAACTGAAAAAATGTTCAATTACAGCGAGAGCTTTTTTGTCTTTTTCAAAAAGAACAGTTTTATTGAACAGCATCGACACCCCTCCCTCACCACAGCGAAGGGAAAACCAAGTCCTAGTACCAGTGTGATCTGTGTTTGCTCCAAGTCCATAAGAAAACAATGTGTCACACATTCTTCTGTACAAATAAAACGCTGTCATTCACACACGCTCACGCACATCCACGCACACATGCAGCCCTCGAATGCCTCCCTTTTTGAACTTCTTAACCACTGTTTTTATCTACAAAGTACGCAACAAGATACAGAAAAGAATTTGACAGAAATCTTTAACTATCACTTGAGTCTTTTTTCATATTTAATAAGCTTTTGAAAGTCTCAAACAACTACTCAATGATGCAAAGTGGAAAAAAATGGCACATTTCAAGTGAGTCGGGGCAGGTGGACAGAGAGAAAAGGATTCTCTTTTTTTCCTTTGAGGCCCTTTACCCCAATGCCCTGCTTTTTCCTGCCAGAGCAGACGCCCATCCAAAGTGTGCCGCCCCCCTTTTGTGCCGGTAAAAGCTCTCCAAATGAACTTTCCTTTATTGATCTAACTCCAGGATGTGACAATCTGAGCTGCTCATTTCCTCTGACTCACACTAACACAGCAGACGGGGAAGCCTTCCACTCTCCTGGAACAACTTTAAAAACATGACAGAAGCCTTTTGTTGGCACGCCCAGTCCATTAACACTGCTGAAGAGTCTGCAGAATTAGCCTGTTAGGAGATGATAAGGGAAAACTGCTTCCTCGTAATAGAAATACTGAAGTTCCCCAGGATTGAGAGACATTATAGAGATAGAGAAAAGCTGCAGAAGAGGAGCTCCAAACAAAAGTACACATCTGAATCGAGCTGCATGCTTACTATTTCAGTTGTAATGGCATCCCTATTTCACACTCCTGCTCATCATTTTAGTCGAGTGCTTTCTGAAATGTGATTACCCCTGATCTGCTACAGCCTCTGCACGAATGTGATGTCACCTAAAGAGGTGATGCAGATGGATTATCCTCAAGGTAAGCTGTGCTTTTCTGCAGAACGAGCATCATTGAAAATTCCCATGAAAAAGATGCATGTGCTTCCTGTTTGTGATATGTGGGACAGCAGGTCGGGTTAGATCCGGCGTTGCAGGATTAAGAGATGTTCTCAGGGCGTTAAGGTCAAAGTTGTGTTCCTCAAGGTGTCCTTGATGATGTCACTTTGGTGATGGTCAGATTAAGCATTGGTTTTGATCTAAGGGCTTTTCAATTACACTTCGATCAATAAATTCCTGCAACGTTCATTTGCATAAACCAGATCAATCTTCATTCCCACCAAAGATAAGCACACCTAACCTCCTTGTCATGTCCTTCCCTTTGCAAAGTCTCCTTTAACTTACATTAAATGTGCCTAAATAAATACATAAATGGTAATAAATTAGGTGTCAGTAAGTAGTTATTAGTAGATGAAAATCCCCTCCATCAACCACCAGCAGGACAAACAGTTCAGTAGTTCTCAGACTTACAGGGTTTTCATCAAAGATATGGCACTGTTTTTAACATTTTCTATGCTGAATCATAAGCACAAATTAAAAAAACATCATTCCAGAGTGGTTGCAACACAACCTATCGACAAAAGTACAAAAAGAAGTTCCCTGGTTAAACAAATAGCCTATTTTAGCAAGCATAGCTAAAAAAAAAACTAGTGTCACTTTGTTCACAGCATTCTCTAATGCAGATGCAGTTGGTTTTAAAATCAAGTAAAAAGAAGAGATAGAATAATTGCTCCTGCCCTCCTCCTGGAAAAAAAAATGCATGGCACACGTGCAAAACATTACATTTCTAAGTAAAAAAGAACAAAAATGAAAGAAAACTTGTTCCAGAAAAGCAATAAATAAGCCTCCATCGGGGTTAGCCTCTGGGGAGTAAAACATCCATTAACTTGTATTTTTTCTAGATGAAAATAAAGTTCTGACACACAGTATGGCCACTCACTTTGGCCATACCTCCTCCGGCTGTTGTCCTCTTATCAAAAGTCCCACAATGCAATGTGCCCTTAAAGTCCATCCAATCTTTCCTCGTACAGTAAAAGTCCAGCAAAAACATGGATCCAGCATTAATGGTCGCTGCTGTTCTTTCAGATATGCATCGCAGCAGAAAATGTCCAGTCGTATCCGTGTTAATGGAGGGGGGGGCCGTTGGTGTTGGTGTTCCAGAGAGCCGGGGTTTTGCAGCCGAGGATGCTCGCTCATCCGTGATGCATGAAGAAAGCCAGTCAGGCGATGGCCCTCACCCTCCTGCAGTAGGCAGTGCACATCACATCGTCAAACAGTCAGAAGGTCACTGGTGGGCTGCTGCAGCCTCAGTCCTGTCCACATTCATTGCTGTTGATGTTTACTCCCTTTTCTAATGTTTATTTTGCTCAGTCTTTTGTCTGAATGTTTTTGTAAGATTAAATAGATATATATCTGTATGTAAGCAAAGGATTTACCCAAGTCTGGCATTTTTTGTTCTTTCAACAGTCAAAAAAGCTTTCATTCTCAGGCTAAAGATAATCCATTCTTTGCTTGCTTAAAAATAGAATTTGGCCTTGATTATTTTATGTGTTTAAGAGGCAAATACCTGCCTTTAAACCTCACCTCTCATTTCTAGGTCACTACAGAAACTGTTAAAAGTCAAACACTGCAAACTCTAAAAATTGTTTATGCTTGCAGGGAGGCCAGCTAGCTTAAAACAAAGCTCCTCACTTTAGCTAGCTGTACCTGTTCTTTCCCACAGTGTCAGACTGAGACGTCCTCAGCGTTAAATATGGATGCACAAAGTTAACTTAGGCATCTTAATGATACACAGCTAGCCTCAAAACAGTTAGCCATGTTATCCATGTAAAACAACATAGCTAGCATGACACAAAACACACCAACATGAATGTTAGTGATATTCCACGTTTACCTTAGCATGCTATATGACCTTGGAAAAGACTAAGACTATGTCCAAAACCGCATACTAGCATACCATTTATAAAAAGTATGATAGGAATTTTAAGTCATAGTTTCCGAATTTGTGTTTGTGAGGGCTCCTAGGATGTTTCCTAGAGTTTCCAGAATTTTTCAGATGAAAAATGATCTTACTAGTCATACTAAACTGGCCCTAAATGCACTGCAGCCTTCAGACAGAGCTAGCCAGCTAGCCAACAAGCGGCGTAAAAGTAACATTGCTGTTTTAAATTAGCGATGTTACTTTGTGTTTAATTTATTATCTGATTAATACCCAAATAAAACAGTGTTTAGCCAGCTAGTTTATATCAAGTAAATACCAGTTTCAAACTGCAACAGTAAAATGTCACCGTAACATAGTGAAGTTGGTTAGCAGAATGTGGCTGATGTTAGCAGTGCTAGCACCACAGGCCTTTATTCATTTTTGCAGGTTACCCTCCACATTCCTGAGCAGAATATCATCACACAATACTTTGGTTATATGTGAGCAGTACCTGACACAGCCTATGTACAGCCTCTTCCCCATTCTCTAGATCAAACATGGCTAAAACCATGCCGTTCCTACGGGATGCTAGCAGTTGTTTACATCAGATTAAAGCTCGTTGGCAGCAAGGCAGGTAGTATTTCAGAAGAGTGGTAGCTGCCTTACAGTGAAGATGAAGTGTTTGACTTACATTGTGGGCCTGAACTGAAGAAAAAATAAATAAATAAATAATATATATGTATATATAAGTGGTTTATCCGACTCATAATTCAGGTGCAGATAACAAAGGAATCTGTACTTAGCTGTTTAGCTAAGTTAATAGCGCTCATCTCAGTTTTAACTGCTGTCAATTAACACTCAAATTACTAAGTACCTGTATTAAACATGTATTTTTTAATTCTATTAGCAGACCATTGATTGTGCTAACTTGTTGCTAGCTTAGCAAACAATGCTAAGGCGGTAAGTACATGTCCGACAAAGTCATGTAACTGTAGTTTAGCATGTTGCTAATGGCTGCCTTGGTACACAGTGTGCAGTATAGGCAGTCTGATAGATACGGTTTTGGACACAGCCTCAGTAGGCTAGCTTAGCTATGACTCTCATAAAGCCATTATGCTGTTTTTAGATGTTTACAGAACTGTTTAAATACTTATTTTTAAGGCTTTGCCCAAGCTATGTATCCTAATATAATTTTTGTCATTATTATTCTGAGTAAGGTTGTTTTTCCCATGCTAGTATGCTAGGTTGTCATTGTTCAAATCAAATTGGTCTTACTTGTTTCAGTCTATTTATAATTATAAGGGGACTCTATCCTTGTTTTTAACCCCATTCTTTGCTCATGTGTGTTCATTTCCCTCATTTTAAGCACTTTGAGCTACATCTCTTAGTAAAAATAGTGCTTTATATGATGTTCTTCATTATTAAGTCTAGCTGGGTATGCTACCAATTTGTTATGAATGTCAAATATTCCCACCTGTCCTTGTCTTCCTACATTTATAAAAAAATTCTCACAAATACCCTTCCAAACTTCTAAAAATGCCAGACTAGAGTATGCCCCACCTCCCCTGCGCCCCTGTGCTCCCCCCTCCCCCCAGCATCCCCTCACCGGTCCAGGCCGATGAGCAGGCGGCTCCTCTCCTCCTCCTTCTGGCTCTCGTTCTTCAGGTCTGCAAACACCTGAGTGAAGTAGTGCGGGTCCGAGTTGATCTGCAGCATCTTGGCGCTCATTAGGTTGATGATGGACAGGCAGCGGTCCCAGAAGGTCTCCTTGGAGCTCTCCACCAGGAAGGGCTTCAGTGGGTAGGAGATCTCGTTGCCCATGTAGGAGTAGGACAGGTAGAGGCAGGTGAGCAGCACGGCCTGCAGCTCATGCTCTGTGGCCACCTCAGAGGAGACCACGTCGCGGCACAGCATGTAGACAAAGACCACGTTTGCGGGGGTGATGAAGCCCTGGTCCTGCCAACCCTGCAGGAGCAGGGAGCGGTCCACGCTGCGCAGCCACAACACCGGGTCAGTGGGTGACAGGTGTTTGAGCCGGTAACAGCGCCGGCACAGGAACTCCCCAAGGCAGCGCAGCAGCTCACTGGTAGAGGCCTGCACAATCACTCTCTTTGGGGTCCCGGGGGCCACATTAGAGTTGGTAAGAGGGGCCTTTTTCACGGATGAAGCTGTGTTGTTGGAGTTCTTGGTGAGAGCAGGGGTGCTCTGATCCTGGGTGAAGGTGGACAGATTGGCGCATGACTGCGACTTCTTCAGGTTCTCGTTGTTCAGGTGGGTGACATTGTTCTGGTAGGTCCCGTTGGGCTGCACCTTCTTGGAGCCTTTCTTTTTGGCTGACACCGCTACAATCCGTTTCCATGGCAGCACGTTGATGAGCGAGTGCCGCTTCAGGTTCTTGTCTTTGGCGTTCTTGCTGTTCTGGACAGCCGTGTAGTGGCCCACTGTGGCGGGTCCATCCTCAAACAGGGCCGCCTTCCTGTAGCTGGGGGACAAAGACAGCACGGTTCCCATGGCGGAGCTGGGGGGACGTCCAGGGGCTTCAGCCGCACTGGGTCAGAGAAGCGTCTACCAGAGGGGGTCCTGAGGGTCTCAGAGCCTCGGTGCTTGTGGGAGCTGAAGGTCCCGGGCTACAGGCTGCAGCTGGGCATTTAAAGCTGAGGAGATGTGTCCTTTGAACAGTGTCTGCTGGATGTCAGCTCTCTGTCTGCGTCTGCTGGGGGCAAAAAAACATCAATAATCAGAAAAAGAATCAATGAAAGTTCAATTTTATCTTTTAATTATCACTTGTGTTTACAAATAACACTCAAAAGTGTCTGATATTTATATCAAATTCATAATCATCCAGTTTACATTAGATAATATTACAGTAATCAGCTCCAGTGTGTGCTCTGTCTGACTGTAGGGGAGACCGGGGTTGACTGTAACAGGGCGCAAATTGCAACAAACTCACTTCCTCCTTTGAGAAAGACAGGAAAACACTAGAGTAAGTATTTTTTCTTGTTATTTGTGAAGGTTAGATTGCTGTGAGTTTAGAGGGAAATCAATCTAATCTTCAAATTAGCATTTTCAGTTATGCTAACATGGTTCGTGCTAGCTAGTTTACAGATTTTATCAGGGCATTTGTAACAGTAATACTGAATATATTTAGTTATGTTTAGCTTTTTCTTTGCTGGTAGGCATTATAATTATTATGCCAAGAAAATTAAATATCCTTATCACATATTTTAAATGAAATAACAGCCTGGATATGTTACTTCTTACCCTTAAAAAAATAATTATCTTCACACAGTCTTACTGTGTTATTTTGTAAACAACTCTGGCTTTACCGTTTCCTTAAACTTTGGCCAGAGATGGTTTCCATTCATCCAATCAATGCATTTTAAGTAAAATGAACTAAATTCAAATAGGAAACGCTTAAGTTGTTGCCTGGCTATCTGCAAAATTTGATATACTTTGCGTTGAATTTCTAAAATATCTGAAATCAACAAGAATTTCAAGCAAATGCAAAATAAATCTTAGGTAACATATTGTTTAAAATGGTATGATTGTAATAAATATGGGGCAGGCTTTTATTTTTGACCTAAAAATGGTATATTTTCACTGTTGAAATTGCCTTAATTGTACCATATTGACTTATTTCACTAAATTTGAACAGTCATGTCCTTATAAGCTTAAAAATGACAGAAATAGCTTTGTTAATTGTGTGAGTCCTGCATTGAAAGATTACGAGTATAGCTGAATAAATCTTTGCTTTATGAGGGAAATGGTGAAAACGTGTCACAGTTGTCCCCGGTCTCCCCTATCTCCGGCTGATAAGCAGCATTGATCTGGCTCAGTAAGCGCTGGAATGGATCAGCCTTTAGCTCAGGCTAATGAATTCAAACATTATAGATCCTCCAAGCAGTATTCCATCAATCAATACTAACATTATGAACATTTTAGTTTGATTTTATGCACGATCTATAAGTTAAAATGCAGAAAATCATCAAGGAAAATAGAGAAAATAATAAATGTGTGATTGTGCATCAACTATTTAAAGGAATACTGCAGCACATTGGGTATAAATGGATCTTATATTGTAAATTCATTAATATTTCATAATGAGAGATTCATATTTTATGGGCAATGGCCGACGAGTGAACCACGCGTGAGCCACCCTTCTCACTAAAATGGGAGACAGAAACGTAAACACCTTAATACCAGGTGAAGGTCGAGTTGGTGCAGATGGAATTGGGCTCATTAGAATACAAATCTGATGGCGTTTCGTGTACGGTAGATACAAAAATAGATCAGCAAAGAGAAATGTGAGATTTCTTTCTTTGCACGACATGTTTTCGCCCTCACTGCAGTAGTCTACCTCTGCATTTATAAAGAGAGACGATGGATCGACATGCGCAGGATTCAAGCAGCTCGACCCTTCATTCCTTCACCCTCTTATCAATCTCATTCATCTATTATGGGGGGGAGATTCCGAAACAGCAGCTTTTAATGGGGCTTAAGGGGGATAAATTAAAGCATGCAGGGGGGTTCTGGCTGTTGGGAGGAGTAGTGCACATTGGTTGCTCTCCGTGGTGCTGAAACTGAGCGTCTGCGTCGAAGCAGAAACGATGGGCGTAAACAGAGGTAGCATTAAAACATTAAAATCGTCATCTTTACTCTTCAATCCGTTAATATGTTGCTGGATTTGATCGTCCATATCTTCAATTCCACATCATCTACCACTCTGAAGTCTTATTTCCTAATTAGATCGCTGCGTATTTTCTGTTTTCAAGTATAAAGATTCTCAAATCTGTTTTAGCTTCTTGAGTTTACGCACACAAAATGAAAGCAAACTCACCAGATTTCCCTCTCGATGAGAATTTAATCGTACTGCAATGGTGATGTGCCGCGTCCAGATCCCGTGTTTCCTCCCAAAAACGCGATTAAAACATCAAACCATCTCGGAGAAATGCAAATGCAACAAAGAAAAATAATCCCAATCGAGCGAGGAAAAAAAAAAGCGATCTGAGGATGAGCACGCCTGGAGTCTGCGGTGCGCAGACGACGACAGGCAGTTGTGGAATGGATGCTGGGATGAAGATGTGCTCCTGGTCCTCCCTGGTCCGTGAGATGCGGATGCTGCGAGCTCAGGCTGATGTGTTGTGTCACTGGCTGTGTGGTTGGGCTGGTTGACGCAAAGGCGGTGGTGGGGCGCCGCTCTGTGCTCTGTGTGCGCTGCTGTCTCTGCCGGGAAATTACTCCGCCTATAGCCACACACAACAGGCATGCATGGAAACTGAACCCAGTGAACTCATAGGATGGTTTTCTTCACCATAACCACCAACCAGCAGGCATCTATATGCACTACGTATGTAGGCAGCATGTTGGCAGGATCTATATTTCTACAGGCAGACACACCTTACCATCTGACTGATCCTCTACAGGCTAGTAGAGCTATCTCAACAAATATGATAGTCTCCTTACAGCACTGATAACCATTGCTAGGTAATGATACTGATACCGCTGCTTATTAATTAAATCTCCAGTATCAATACGATGGAGTTGACCCCTGTAGACTGCAGACAGACTATTAACGAGGGAAACAAACAATATTATTAGACATGTGTATTTCTTATTCCTTAATTCACAATTTTCCATATGAGTCTTTTGTATAATAATATAATAATTCGAGCCAATTTAACAAGTTTATTTTTCTATATAATCCTATTAAACATTGTAATATCACGATAATATAGTAATTTTTCTACTTCTCTGGTGGGTGAGTGTCTGTGATACCCTATTGTGATTATTGTCAGACGATTGCATCATTAAGGCTGTTTCCATTTGGGCAGATATCGCTGCTTTAAAAAAAAAAGTAATAATAATAATAATCATATATATATTGAAAAACAGTCCCCCTAACTGTGTATACATTTTTTGTCAATTTAAAGTAAAGATGAAATAATTTTAAATATTATATTATTTTATAATAATATATTTAAAAAATTGTAATATATCAGCATTTGGTCAAAATTAAAAGGTATTTCATCCTGTTTACCCCTTTCAGTAAATATCTTTTTTCCATTTAAAAATAAAGGTAACAATAAGGTCAAATATTATTATTTTATTATGTTATTATGTATGATAAAATTTAATATATTATATTAGCTTTTTGTCACATTAATCTATCGTATTTTGACATAAATGGTTTGGGCCACTTAAATATTTACTATCTCTGCCACATTTTGTAAACTTAAGGACTCATTTTGTGTATGCTGCAGACCGTCTTTAAAACTAAATAAAAATGTATTTATATCTTCATACCAAATTTGATTAAAAAGGGGATCTTCCCATGAAAGCGTTCGTGACCTTCTTTCCAACATGACTGCGTCTCCCATAATGCAATAAAATCACCAACGTCCGAACCGTGACGTCACCCACGCTAAGTAACGTAGTCGCCTCACGTAAGTTTCATTCAGGCAGCATTTTGAATAAGGAAGATGGCGGCTGCAGCAGTGGTTGAATTTCAGAGAGCCCAGTCTCTCATTAGCACGGACCGCAACGCCTCTATCGACATTCTCCATTCAATAGGTAGGTGTTCGGCTCGGGTTTTGAGATGGACGTTAGTCCTCTCACCTCGGTGATTTGTCATCACTCGCTCGGTGTTGGGCAGCCAGGTTAGCATACTAGCTAGTGGCGTTGAATAGCGAGAGCCGGTTGTGAGCCGTGCTGACTCACTGTAGAACGGTGGGCAACGGCAACTGCTAATGGATGCTAGCACGATAGCAGCTGTGCTAACCGTAGGCCTATGCGTATAATTTGAAGCAGTTATATAAAATTTTGTGTCCTAGTCAGTGAATTTTGGTCTTTTGTTGCTGCGCCATTGTCCACAAATTTTAACCGTTACCTTTACGAAAGACTGTCACCTTAGCTGTTGTGGCTAACGTCATTAGCTTGTTGTCACTATCGATTTGATCAACATAGTGGAAGATAAAGCGCTCACAGAGACAAAACTTATAACATTTTTTCTTATCCAAAGGATGTCTATGATTATTTAACCAAGTTCAGTTGTGTATATATCGTTGAGTAAAATCACGTCATTTGAAGCTGTGTTACTGTAGACTGCTGTAAACAGTTCTTATATTTCCCATAGACATGTCCTCAAATTGCCTTGTCACTACAGTCCACTAGCTGTCAAGCGGTTTTGCAACACTTCTTGTTTAAATATTAATGCTGTGCCTTAACATGTAGTAGTTTTACTTTCTAAATACATATTTACAGAGTATGACTGAAGTTTTAATGTCATCATCTGATTTTGTGTACTTTACACATTTATAAACCACATTATATCTTTTTGTGATGAACTTTTAGCTAAAGTTTCCCCAGAGAAAGAGGTTTATAAACAAGAAGCCATAGAAAGTGGCTGTTGTCCAAACTAAGAGCAATAAACACAGGCTATTTCAGTGTTAGTTAGACTATAAGTATGACTAAAGTGGTATGACTAACATGTTGGTTGGCTACCTTTTTCCATGAGGAAGACAAGACTTAAAACAAGCTACAACTAGAGCTTTGGTGATGAAAACTGACAAAAAGTAAGTTTAGTATTCGTCAAGCAGATTAGAATGAGACTAAATGTTAGTGCTGGACTGTCAAAATAAATGATAATTCTTTTCTGTGCATATAAAGTATGTCAGTATTTTCATCAGTATGTTTTAAATGAAAAGAAGTAGGGATTCACATCAGATTTTTCCCTGTATTTGATGTGCCAATATTTACAATTCAATTTTAGCCAATATTGATATTTAAAAGTAGTTCACACCTAAAACTTCCTTATGAAAACACACAATTTAAAGTTTGAGGACAAACAAATAAAAAATTTCAGTCCTTCAAACACTTTTAAAGTGTAAAGAATGAAAGAAAGAGAAAGATTTCAGCTGATGTATGTCTGACGATCTTACCGAAAGACACAAACCCATTTGTTTGTAATACCAAAATTTACAGCTGATATAGGTGGCTTGTAATAACCAAAATATCAGTTGTAAATATTGGCAGAAATTTTCTTATCTGCCAGTACAGTAATTTACTTCAGCTAAATGCCAAACCAGCAGAGGCTTCCATACCTGACCTGACTTTGTAAAATTAAAGTTAAAAAAGCAGTAATGCAAGATACTATTGTGTGATATTGGTATCAGCAGATTATACTTCCATGAGTTAATTATCTATACTTGTTGTGAGAATTTCTCTGCATATATCAGTTGCACAAATTGGTATCATTACCCTAACTCAGCTGAGTTTTCCTTTTTTTAAATCCTCTTTTCCTAAACTTATGCTGGGTTTTAAGGACTAAAGTTTTAGGCCTGAACTGTATATAGCTTAATTTTTGGACTTGTTCTGGATTGTCTCTTTCAACCACCCTGAAAACTGGTCGTTTGATCAGGAGAAATCATTTTAATTTGAAAGTATGAGCACCAATACAAAGGGGCACTGTTTAATTCAGTGTTCTACAAAGCTTACTGTGTGTCAGTAGGAATGCTTTTGTAGCTCTCGAAAAGGCCCATGAAACTTGTTCTTATTTTTACCATTAAAAGTACATTTATACAATGTTTATATAGTCCAAAAACTTTTTGTTTTCCATTTCACAGGGTCTGTATTTGAAAAGAATTAATCCATCATTGCTTGTAGTATTGAATAGTTTTGTATTGTTTTATGTCTGTCTCGAAAACATATATATTATTTAACAAGAACAGTGACATACTTTACAAACACAAATGTGTGACACCGGTAATGGAATTAGCAAGAATGACTTTGAAATATCGGTATATCAGATATTGGCAGAAATCTAATATGTATTCGTTTTCCTTACTGGGCTTTTTTAAAAATGACAAAACGTGACGAATAGTCTTACCTGGAAGATGGATGTATAGACACAGTTTTGAGTTACAGTTATATTATGCAAATTAAATGGATTTTCCAACATGAAAGTCTGTAGTTTCTGAACTTTATGTCATGTCATGTAAAATGACATCTTTATCATATATTAGCACTGTTATGCTAGGTGTTCAGTTTTAATAATCACCCTTTCTTTCCTTAACAGTGAGGAGAGACGTTCAAGAGAATGATGAGGAAGCTGTCAGGGTCAAAGAACAGAGCATCCTGGAGCTGGGGACACTCCTGGCCAAAACCGGACAGGCCGCAGGTAAAGATTTTTTTTTTTTCAACTAATGCTTTGGATAATTTAGTGATATTTATTTTTTTGTCTCTTCTTTTTGAAGTATTTGTTTATTCAATTTTCTTTTCTTGTGCTCCCCAGAACTTGGGGGTCTGCTGAAATTTGTGAGGCCTTTCCTGATTTCCATCAGCAAGGCCAAGGCAGCCCGACTGGTTCGCTCTTTACTGGACCTCTTCCTTGACATGGAAGCAGCAACAGGGCAGGAGGTCGAGCTGTGTCTTGAGTGCATTGAATGGGCGAAAGCAGAGAAGAGAACCTTTCTCAGACAGGCTCTGGAGGTAAGACAGAATAAATTTAAGACTCCTATTAAATTGTGTAAATGAAAATCAGATTTATTTTCTGAAAAAAACAAACAAACAAACATTCCAACACAAACATGCTTTATTACTAGGATTCTGCATTTGAGCTAATTTGTCTTCTGACCACTACAACTCCTTCATATGGATAAAGTCATGGAATAGGAATGCTCTATCCAATACTGGCGTTAAATATTAGGCTGCTCTTGACTCGGATAGCTAGATCAGATATCTGTTACGGTGGGTTGATCCATTTGGACAGTCCTTGAGGCCCATCTGTACAACTCAGTTCTATGCTATAATGTGTAGCGACAGAAAGCTCATGTGTGCTGGTAGGCCTTTCCAAGTTGCTATGGGAAGCCAACGTAGCATGGAGAAAGCTGATTAGAAAGGCTAAGTAGTTTGGATTTAGATGATGTTTGCATGCAAACACGTTTATGAGTAGTCACTTACAATATCACGTTAATGTTTCCTGAGTGTTCTGCTTGGCCTCTGCAAGACTGATGAGATTATCTATCATCAGAATTGTTTAATGTGAAAGCTGTAAGCATTACAACAGATACCAAGAGCTTTGACATTACTGTACAGTAAAGTGCTACAAGCTAAAAACTTGCAAGAATCACACACTAGAAACTTCACTTGCTATCAAGGAAACACTTTACCGGTTAACTTAAGTGTGAGAGACAAAGTTAGCAACATGTAAAAACTATGGAAAGTAAAGGAGTGTGCAGCTCTGGCTGCTTTGTACATACACTACTGTTAAACCAGGATTTGGGGTGACAGCAGAGGGTGAGTGATGTTATGAATATAGGTATAACGTAGGGGTTCATTAACCGATATTTTGAACCGCATTTATCAGGACATTAGATGTATTTAATGCACCAAAAGTAAAAATGAAGTAAGACAAACAATGTACCCCTAGCTCTGTCGGCACTAGAAACGGGACAGCAACACAGTTGCAGCAGGAAAAAAGGAAGTGATGCCATCCTCTCACAGGGACTTCCAGGCTTAAGTGTTTCTTGGCTAGTGCTCATGTGACATCCAGCCAATCTGATTGTTATGCAGGACATTTGGTGAGACTATAGAGAGGGAAACTAAAGCCATAGGGGAAGACGCGCCTTGCAGTGGGGCAAAAGTAGCACACTTTTTGGTTGATTAATTTCACAGGTTATCTGTAAAATAAAATGTCGATACTGATAATAGGCCAAATGTCAAATATCAGTCTCGCTAATTGGCCAGGTCAATAATCAGTGGCCCCCTCGTTTATCATTTAGATTGTGGGGCAGTGTGGGGCAAATTGTGAATACAATGTACAACCTGATGCTGTCACCCGCATAGATGATTCCTAGTCTCAGCAGCAAAGTGAAGAATTAAGGTTATTGATTTAACACTGGTATTAGATCACATCAGTATCAACTGGATTGATATCAGAAGGCTGGATTTGTTCATCAGTTCTAAGGAGGGATATTGAATTCTGAACATAAATATTGTTAGAACATTTATCTTCAGGAGCAACTGTGAAGTGCTGCAGTTTGAGTTCGTGACAGCTTTCACACAACACAGATTTACTTTTTGCAGTAGGTATTAAGTGAAGTATTTTATATTGCCAAGCTAGCTAAATATTTTCTTTTTGTGTCTGATTGGTGTAGACCCGTGTACATCACTAATTATGATTAATGCTAGTGAAAATAGAAGTGATATCCTTAAACAGAAGCATCAGCGTTTATTTAGGAGGATCATATATTATCATTTTCTGACAGATCAAGTAGGAGATGCTGTGATCTCAGGCAGATTATGGAAGAGCATTTGGTTGTCAGCACTAAGAAACATGACACCACCGCTATGGTAGTACTTTGTGTTTTAAAACCATTTGAAAACAGGAAGCTTGAGAATTGTGATGAAGCACATTCGTTAACTTTGCCTGAGCAGAATGACAGCCGGAGATGTTAATTCATCTAATGTAGCTTCCATCCAAGATGACATCATCCTGCTAGAGCAGCCAAAATGGGCTTTGTGGCCAAGTGACTGCCAGCAGGTTCACACTCACAGCCGGCAATATCGGCAGCTTTTGGCTAAATTACAAAATACAGGATCAAGAAGATTTTGAGTAAGTATTGATACTAGAATATAGAAGAAAAAACTAAGAAATGAAACTGGTCTGCATGAAAGAGTGAAAGCTGAGATGCTGATGCTTTAGTGACATGCTGTGGTTAGCTTTGCGACTCGTAATGCTCTTTATAAGCAATATGAGAAGTGTACAAATGATTTTGGGCATTGTTAATAGCACCATGCTGCATATTGAAAAAGAGCAGAGTCCTTTTGTACTATTTTTTATTATTTTTAAGAGCTTCCAAAATAGTTTAGAACATTTAGAATAAACACAAATAGCATGATTCTTCTCACTCAGAATGCAGCTTTATTAACAATGTTTAAATTTTTGCCAGGTGTTTTTAAGTCTATTTTGGCACTGCAGTCTTACTCTAAAAATGCATAACCTTCCTGCTTTTAACTTTCTATGCTTGGCCAGTATACTTCTTTGTGATTTTGAGAAACTGGAACATACCCTCACATCTGTTTATGTAAAGATGCTGCCTCCTAAAGTCATGAACCCAAAGTTTCTGCTCATGCTTTAGCAGCTGACTCTTAAAAACATGTGCTAACCAAAATGTAATGTAACCCCAGGAGTCTGTGTCTCATGTAAAGTGGTTATCACAGAAATGTGTAAGTGTTCCAGCTTTGAGAGCAGCTGCTTCACCTCCTCTTTTCTGCTCTTAAGGTAAAAGAATGATTCTTGGAAATGTGCGAACTGTAATTTAGTATGTTCTTTCACAAAGTGGCATTTCGACATACTTTTCCCCATGAATTCCTCCATAACAACTGACATTTTAAAGCACCAGGAGACTTATTAAAAGGTGTTTACTCCATCAGGTACAAAAGTGTATGTACCGGCATCATGTTCAGTTAAATTTAGGACACTTAGTTTGAGCTCTGCATAGTCTAAAATGTCACTGATTAAAACAAAGCATCAAGGGGAATTTGCATGGCCTATCCTGATGCATATCTTCTCTTTTTATGAAATCAGTATTTTTTGTATGTTGCTGACAATTAAATGCAAGAACCTACACCGAAAAGGATGTTACAAACCAGAAAAACATGAAGGATTTGTACCGTCTTTGACTGAAAAATATGAACAATAATACAGCTTTTGAAAAATAAGGGAATTGTTTAAGAAAATAGGCAAAACTCCCAAAAGTAGGACCAACATTAGTCTTTCTAATACTGAATTTTCAAGGAAATGTTGCTGTCTTTTAACATTTGATGATAACCAAAGTGCTGGTACCTTTGTGTCTTTGAGGTCTGTGATTTATTTGCAGCCTTTCTACACGGCAACAGATGGGCCCAGCTGCTCTCTGATTCTCTAATAACACTTTCCTCTCTTTCAGGCTCGACTGATCTCACTCTATTTTGACACCAAACGATACCAGGAGGCCTTGGCGCTCGGTGAGTGTTTTGATACAGTACATTTTTATCTTTGGCAGCATCTATCTTCTGCTTCAGTGACTTTACAAAAAAAAAGACATAGCCATTGGCTCAGGGTTGTTTTTCAAACATGCAACCCACAAATATGTTTTTTAGTCTGCTATAAACACTTAAGTTTTTAAAATCTGTATTTTATTGTCACAGTCTTATGCCCCTGCAGTGTGACAAGTGTGAGGATTTTTATTTTATTAAAATCTGGGGGATTTTTGTAGAATCTGCCAAACTGACTTGGCACATCAATCAGACACGTTGTACTTTAAAAGAAAAGAAAAAAAAAGTCCCCCATGGCTGTTTTTTAGATGGTGCACAAAGTTCTTACTTAAGCTTTCATTCATTCTCCTCCCCCTCAGGCTCCCAGTTGCTCCAGGAGCTAAAAAAGATGGATGACAAAGCTCTCTTGGTGGAGGTTCAGCTGCTTGAAAGTAAGACGTACCACGCTCTCAGTAACCTCCCGAAGGCCAGAGCAGCTCTCACCTCAGCCAGGACCACCGCCAATGCCATCTACTGTCCTCCAAAGCTCCAGGCAGCTCTGGACATGCAGTCAGGTCAGATGTGTTCCCTTTCTTAAATTCTTCGGTAATGCTGCAGTGAAGTGGTCCAGATTTTGTCTGCAGGGAAAAGGGCTCATTTTTACTCACTAAAATGCAGTAGTTAATCTCTTGCCTTGCTGGTTCATGTATGGAAACCAATAATGTCAGATACCAATCTCTGAGCAGGTGCACCATTCATCAGTGACATCAGGATGAGAGTATTCATCATAAATCCAATATATTTTGATTGATTTTAAACCAATAATGACTTAACATCACGTCCCATGTTTCATGATTCTTTAGACATCAAAAGTCTCTCTTTTAAAGAAAATGAGGTAATCATTTTATTTTATCACATTTACTTGTTTTTATCACCCCACTAGGAAGCGCCAAGCAGTATTAAAAAAATGTCTGTTAAATTAAAGTTCATAGCAGTTTCTTACGATTATATATTACAGCCGGGACACAAGGTATCCACAGGATCTTTAAAAAGTATTAAAAGTCGATAAATTCAGTCAATTTAGTGAGAATTGCGTTGAATTAAAAAAAAAAAGTCATAGATACAATATTGCTTCATCACAAGAATGTGTTGGGCAGTCATGCTATATTTTTCTCAGTTTCTGAAATAGATATTACATGAATCAAGCATTTGTAAACCATGTCTGATATGTAAATCTAACTCGAGATAAAATAATTTAAGTTTTTCTTATCAGTAGCTGTCTGATGTTTCTAATACAACTATCTCTGATGGTAGCACACACTGTTGGGTGGTAGAGTCACTGCAGTTTCCACTGTAGTTATTGTGGCCACCTGTAATGGCAGACTGTGCCCACAAAGCAAACTATAGGAAGCTTCTACACACTAATCGTATAAATTGTCTCCCAAGGTTCTGTACTATTTTTAACATTATCTATACTTGATTATACAGTGACAACTAAAAATATCTGCTTCTTACATCTGAGTAATCACAGTTAAGAAGTACTTAACACCTGCAGAGTAGTGAGAGTTGAGTGAAGAGGCATTTAAGAAAATGTTGCAAAAGTAACTAGTCACAATAAAGATATTTAAAGACTTTAAAAGTGCACAGGAAGCTACTTATTTTACTCAAACGCAATCTTGTTCTGATAATCATCTCATCTTGCCAGTTTGAAGTCAACGACCTGCAAGGCTTGATTGTATCATACTCCATATGACCACAGCTCTAGGTGAACTTGAAGGCAGAACCAGCCTGTTACTCCTGCTTCTGTGATTCATAACTCTGTGACATTTGGTGACCTTGTGAAAGTCAGCACATTGTTCTAATATTTCTCAAACAGCAGCTGCAGAGTTGATCTGCAGCCAAGCCGTTTCTCTTGTTTCTGTTGATATTTCACATTTCAAGGCGACTGACTGCTGCAGTTTGTTTTGGTTATAGAGGCTTTATCTATCATGCTGTGTATTGCAGGGATCATCCATGCAGCAGAGGAGAAGGATTGGAAGACGGCCTACTCTTACTTCTTCGAGGCATTCGAGGGCTACGACTCCATCGACAGCCCGAGAGCCATCACGGCGCTCAAATACATGCTTCTGTGCAAAATCGTTCTTAATTCGTAAGTCCTACTTTTTCTAACATTTCACCTTTTCCCCCTCTAAAATTCATGTGAATATGAGTGTTCATACATTCAAATGCAACCATAACCAAGTGAAAATATCTGACTGTTTTTCTGTTTCAGACCAGAGGAGGTTCAAGCCCTGATCAGCGGTAAACTGGCTTTGCGATACGCTGGCCGACAGGTAAATATTCTTCTTGTACAAGACGAGGCAATGTATTTAATTTGTTTTCATTCATTTGTGCCTTTAGTTAGACTTGGAAAAATAGCCAAAGTTTTCACTTATTTTTGTCTTTGGTTGATTTTGATTATCTTACAAGATTGGTGCAGTAATGATGTAATTTGAAGGCCAATCCATACGTTAGCATTATGCAGGTTCCATCATCAAAAAGCCTGTGGATTATTTTTTTCCAGAAGTTTCTGGATTATTTCTAAAGTTAAAAATTGGGATAAATACTTTATAACTCTTAACATGTTTTGTTGTAAATAATCTTCCCAAATGAACAGTACTTTCCTGATTTTTGAAGCATAAATGCAATATGCTCAAGTAAAAAGCTAAAAAAGAAAGCAATTAGCTTGCAACTTTTATTATGGACCCTTTTCTATTTAAGACTTCCTTCTTATTTTGACACCTTAAATGCACAGTTTGAGTAATTTTTAGCTTGAAAGTGGACTAGTTGATGACTTGACATGTTTGGTGTGATGACGTTTAAAATCCCCAACGAACTCTCCAGTCCTAGTTAGTCGTTTGTAAGCACCTACTTTTTTATGTTGAAGAAAAACATTGAAGCTTGTGTTTGCCACAGACCTTATTTCAGGGATCCCATAGTCTTTGCAACAATGACTCCAGAAGTGCTAATATGCACGCTCATTTCTGAGTTTTAGGACTCATTACTGCACCACTCTACGGGAACAACACTACATCACAGCTTTCCTGAGCATTATCAAAGATAATTAGTTTTACTGAGCTTAACTTTTGCTCTCTTTTTAATGGAGTAAACTGTTGCATTCGGCTGTGGCTATAGATTGACATTGAGATGTTCTGTTATTTTCTATCCAGACAGAAGCACTGAAATGTGTCGCACAAGCAAGCAAGAACAGATCATTAGCAGACTTTGAAAAGGTAAGAATCCTTTTAGTCCAACCACATCTGTGTTTATTGTTTTCAGAAAGGACAAACTTCCTTTGTGGCTCTTCTTTCCTGTGTATTACTGTTTCTTCATGTGCAACAAACAGAGATGACACGTGCCGAACGATTATAGGTTCAATGAAAAAAAGTTTTTAGCTTGTATGCACACAGGACTTTAAGGGTAAATCAGAGTTTCACTTCTTCCAGGCCCTCACAGAGTACAGAGCAGAACTGAGGGACGATCCCATCATCAACACTCACCTGGCCAAGCTGTACGACAACCTGCTGGAACAGAACCTCATCCGAGTTATTGAACCCTTTTCCAGAGTACAGGTAAGCAAAGGCTATCCCAGCTTTGGAAAGTAAATTTATTACTATAATACATAAATATGAATTATATTTATAACCTGGTTATGAATTCTTACATTTACAAATCATGTTTACTGATTACCATACAACATGGAGTTTAAGTTGCACTGGTGTATCAGACAGTCTTTTGAGGAGTCTCTCAGAGAGAGAAAAACGTACAAGGGGTCTTACTGCATGATCATTTCCATTAAGCTCAGGCAAGTCTACAACATGCTGTTTCTTTGCAGATATGTAGCTCTTTTAGTACTATCCGTTTCCACCATGTGGCGCTTGTACTCCTGCTAGTTCCAGTAGATAAACGCTCAGCCAATAGTAATGTTGATAGTTGTAAAATACAGACATAGTGCCTGGATCTGTAGCAAGTTGTTTTGCCCACCTTCACTGATCAACTGTTGTAAACTGAGGAGTCTTTTCTTCATACTTTATTAATACAAAACAAGGACATTTAGCATTTCCAAAAGTTACAAAAACAATCAATTTCTCACAGTTTTGCAAAAATGTTCTTCCCCTAGAGTAAGTGAAAAGTCATTATTTCCATACTTTAAATACAATTTGACTATCAAGTCAGCCTTTGTTGAAGGTATGGACTGAAATTATTTCTGTGTTAATGTTTTTTTGTTGGCTGCTAATAATATCTATATTAGATAATAATTCTGCAACATCAGTTCCAATGTTGCCCAGATAAGTTGAGAAAGAACAGTGACTTCCAACTCCAAAAATGTTTTGGGTTGCCTGTGTTACATCCTGCAAGTAAACTGAAGAGTCTTTTTGATCAACCATCAAGTATTATTTCCTAAACAGTATGCCACCTTTAAATGCTGGATAATGACCAAATTAGAGGGAAAATATGTCTAACAAGTGGCGTCTTTATGTATCTTAGCACATGTTGAGCAGCAGAGTGGCCACTTGCACTTTACAAACATATGTGAATTTTCATCTGTGCAAGGTCATGTGCATTGTGTGATGGTGTAGGCTGTACCTGTAGTTTTAATGACAAGTGTGTCAGCATTCTTAATGCTATTATGGACACTCTGGTAGTAGGACACAGCGCTGCATCCTAATTATGTGTATAGATGTAACCTTTGCCATTAAATTGGCATGCAGTGTGGTAACATGTACAGGTGCATCTTAAAAAATAGAATATCATGACAGAGGTAATCTTCCTGTGATTTATTTCAAGAAATGAAACTTCCATATAATCTAGATCCATCTCATACAAACAAAAATATTTTACGACTTCTTGTGTTTTACCATTGATAATTGCAGCTTACAGCTCACAAAAATCAGCCTGCCCTTTTAACTGTGACCTTCTGTGGCTTACCCTCCTTATGGAGGGTGTCAGTGATTGTCCTCGAGTCAGCAGTCTTCCCCATGATTGCAGCTGTGGGGAATAAACCAGAGCGAGAGGAAAACATTTGCAAATTGGACTTTTCCACAATATTTTAAGATGGTGGATTTTAGAAATCTTTTTGAGATGTAAGCAGGAATTGTCAAGATTCAAACAAAAAAAAAGTCTTAGAATATTTCAATTTGTATGAGCTGTATCAAGAATTTATAAAAATGTAACTTTTTAAAGTAGATCCCAGGAAAAAAATGAATTTTTACAAGATATTCTATTTTTTAGATGCAACTGTAGGCCAAATTAATAAACATTTCACCACATAAACACACTCTACTGAGACTACTATTCGCAGTTAATTACCCGGTGGTAATCTTTCTTTAAAGATGCCTTCTGGTTCATACTTTATTGTTCTTTATAAGAGCCGAGCTTGTGTGTATTTACATAGTCTGAGCTCTCATTAGGGTTTACAATGAGCTTGTTCCATGTTGATTATCTGTAGATTTTCTGCTTGAAATCCTGTACTAAATCTAAACTTCTTTCTGTTTTCAGATAGAACACATATCAGGTCTAATCAAACTGTCAAAGGTATGTCTGTTTTCACTAAACAGCTTTGTCCTAAGGTATATTTGTATTTGGATGTATTGAAAGTGTTTTATTCCTATATCTTTGTTGCTTTCTTTTTAGGGGGATGTGGAGAGGAAATTATCACAGATGATTCTGGACAAAAAGTTTCACGGTAAATGAAATATCCTTTCCCTATAAAAATGAACGTCAAATTCTGTCATCAGTCTGCTGTAATTTGTGTTTTGGACATTGTTGCAGGAATCCTTGACCAAGGGGAAGGCGTGTTGATCATATTTGAAGAACCTCCAGTGGACAAAACATACGAAGCAGCCTTGGAAACAATTCAGAACATGAGCAAAGTCGTGGATTCACTTTACAACAAAGCCAAGAAGCTGACATAGGTACAAAGAATTCCCATTAAGGGAGGAGATCGAGCTTCTTTGCTGTCATTTCTTCTTCACTAAATGTTTTTTCTTTCTCCACAGAGCAGATTACCATGGCAGTACGATGGAGGAACTGTGTGTGTTTGACCAGCGTGTGTAACATTTTAAGAAGGGGACAAGGGAGAGCAACAAAGAGTCCCACAAACTGCAACAAACAGGATTCCCCCATCAAACCCCCCTCTCCCCCTCTATGGACAATGTCATCACTTCTTGTCTGTTTTTTTTTTTTCTTCTTTAATTTTGATATCTCTTCAGGATTCTGTGTAACACTCAGCGGCCAAATCAGGCCATCAGGGAATATTGTACAACCACAATAAAAGATTAAAAGGTTTAAGAATACATATATGTTTATATCTGCTATAAGGTTGGGCTAACCAGGCCTTAAAGCTGACTCCACTGCAACCTCACAGGCTCAACATAGACCTCTGCGGCCTCATGCTCTGCTGCCACCTGTGTACGCGGACACGAGGCTTTCCTCTTCTTCATAACTTTCAGAAGCACACTGTTCAGTTTTTTGGAAGGTTGGGTTACTCCTTAGGATTCTGAATTTTTGTCAAAGAGCGCCCTCTAGCTTTTTTATTTTCCCCTCTCACCATATCAATGCCAACAGTTAAGTACCCGCTGTATTTCAGATATGTATTAAACACTTTATTTGTTTTGGTTTTGTGTTTTTGTTTAAAAAAAAAAAGAAAGAATCAGATGGTTGCCACATGTCTGCCCGCCCTACTTGTGTCAGTTCACTTGAACAGACAGGATGCCATTTCACCACTAGTGCCACTTTTTCGGCGCTTCAGTTTGCCTCACTCTTTGGGTGCAATATGAAATCGGAGGGCGGAGGTGGAGATGTTTTCATCATCGCCTCTGAACGTCTGTGAGTTATCCCTGAGTGAGCAATTCTTCATTGTTAGTTCCTAGCACTAGTGTGGTATGCTAGTAACCAAACAATTTGTATGGTTTTGATTTGGTTTTAATTTTTTTGTTTGTTTTTCTCTTATAAAGGACATTTTCAAAATAAATATTTTGTATTTTAAGAATTTTGTGTTGTCTCTTACAAGTTGAGAAAATTTGAAGTTTACATGGTAACAGTGCCGATGGTTAGAAGACTGGTTCATATGTTTAAAGTCTCTAAAATACTCTACAGCTACTACAACTTTTACCATCAACACATTTATCATGCAAGGTGCCAGAGAGTCTTTGTATGATTTCAAACTAATCTCAATAACATGCTCTCTTCTGCAGCCCCTTCCAATTAATCAGGGTAGATTTTACATGTTTTTATGTCTGGGTTATGTACAGACAAATACATCATGACCACTCCTTTTTGTTTTTTTTCCTTGTAAGACTTAAATTATAGGAAGTACAGATGCTCTGATTGTTGATCTAACACTCCCAGTATGCCAGCATTTTCTTTCACATTTGACCATGAAATCAGATCAGAGTTTGTCAAACATGTCATTCTCTCCTATAAAAAATCTAATCTGATTCAGCAGCGAAATATATCAAACCCCAGCATATAAGTGATTGGACATAACAGAGCAACACTGGTAGCTGACATCTATTGACAGATACTGATGTTAAACCAATGCATCTGTGCATCCCTAACTAAAGGTGAACTTGTGCTGTTTCACAATCTCAATTTCAAAAATGTAGGAGTGCTCTGTAAAATGTAATATTTTATCCACAATAAAACATAAACATATCAAAGCAAAAGGCTGGAAAAGTAAATGGCACTAATGGAAAACAGCTGGAGGAGCATTTTGCAACTAATTAGGTTGATTGGCAACAAGTCAGTGACATGACTGGGTATAAAAAGAACAATTTAGAGAGGCAGAGTCTTTCAGAAGTAGAGATGGGTAGAGGTTCACCAGTCATAAAGTTGTCTAAAAACGAACAATTTCTGAAAACTTTCCTCAATGTAAAAGTGTGAAGACTCTGAAAATTGTACTATCTGGTACCTACAGTACAAAAAGATTCAAAGAACCTGGAGAATTCTGTGTGCAAGGGACAAGGCTGAAGGTCAATATTGGATGTTCTGGATCTCACACTGCCTTAAAAACAGGCATCAGAAACATTTCCAAAATCACTGTCTGACCATTTGGCCATGCCATACACAAATGCATGTTGAAGCTATATCATGCAAAGAAGAAGTTATACATGAAGACAATCCAGAAAGACCTCCTAATGAGCCAAAGGTCATTAAAATGAATTGAGGATAAATGGAAAACTGTTCTGTGGTCAGACAAATCAAAATTTGAAATTCTCTTTAGAAACAACTTATGCCATGTCCTGCAGACAAAGAGGAGAGGGACTATCTGGCTTGTTGTCGGCTTGCATAAATACCAGATTATCTGTAAAGGCACTATCAATGCTTAAAAGTAGATGGAGGTTTTAGAGAAACATATGCTCCCATCCAGACAATGTCTCTCTCAGGGAAAGCCTTGCATATTTCAGCAAGACAATGCTAAAGCACATACTGGATCCATCACAACAGCATGGCTTTTCAGTAGAAGTTCTACATCAAACAAGAATGGGTCAAAATTCCTCTATAAAACTCCAGTAACTGGTCTCCTCACTTCCCAGACTGTTGTTAAAAGAAGAGAGGATATTACGTAATGGTAACCTTGGCCCTGTCCCTACTTTTTTGAGACGTGTTGCTACCGTCAAATTGAGTGAATATTTTTCATGAAATGGGAAAATGTCTAAGCTTCAACATCTGGTATGTTGTCTATGTTCTATTGTAAATAAGACATGGGTTTATGAGATTTGCAAATCCATGAATTATGTTTTTGCAGTGTCCCAACTTTTTTGGAATTGGTGTATTAAAATGGCATACTGAACCAACAAACTCTGATTAAGTATTCTTATATTTAGATGACAGAACCAGCAGGCCTTTCTGTAATATTTCCATACATGAATAAATCAAACTCTCAGATGTTACATAAATACTAAATACTGAATGAAAATGCTTCTCTGGTAGAGACTTAGCAAAAAAAAAAAAACATAAATATTTTGTGTTCAGTTTCACCAAGTACATAAAAAGTATTGTCTTAAAAATTAAATACAGTTTATTTAAAAGTCAAAGTAACAATCTAGACGTCTTGTAAGTTTAAAATAGCTCAACCCTTCTCTCTGTTTCACTCTACAACTTTCAATTTTATCCCTCCGCCTCCCGGAGGTCCAAAACGTCCCTTGCGTCATGACGTCACAATCACACCCGGAGATCCCGCCTCCAGGCACGTCACTTTCTCGTTTCTGCAGTTGTTCTGTCAGCGGAATCGTTTACGCTGAATTGCACTTGAACTGGGGTTAAAAACACTCAAAGATGACCGCTCGGGTGAGTTAAGCGAACAGTAACGTTTTTAAACACGAACTGCACTAACAGAATACTCTCAATACTAAAACTAACGTGAAGTTAACGGACTAGACGCTATTTTTTTACACGTAAAGTGAGCCAACACAGCACTAGCCTGTGTGGCAGAATGAGATGTCATTCAAAACTTCGTAGGAAGCCCGGAAGTAGAATGGAGTATCTTATGACCAGTCAGTCTGTTGCTAAATACGAGTGCTATAGTCGATATACATTAGCTAATGTTTGTTACAGCTGTAGTATTTTGTCCACGTAGTCGCCAAACCGTATTTCTGTTAGTGTTACCGACTTCTAAATGAAGTAAGGCCAGGGTTTAAAGATGCAGCAACGACTTTTAAATCAATGATAGCTGTTAAGACTTAAGGAAGGAAGTGCATCAGCATTAAATGGGCTGAAACAAGACGAGCATCCAGATAGATGAGTCCGATGATGAATGTTCAGTTATATAAGTGGCCTTTTGAAGCAGCTGCAGTATAAACAGAGTGTCACTGTGTTTGTGTTTGTCACTATTTTTCACTGGCTTTTCCATGAATCAAACTTTTCATTTGCAGTGAAGTGAAAAGCAGTGGCAACACAAAGAGGAATTAAAAGGACACTGGCATTGTGGTTTATATGATAAGAAATATACCAAACCACCTCTGATAAATAGAAAACAACTGCAGGGAGACAGTGAGTTGAATAAGTTAGTTTAATTGCATGGTTTTTATGATAAGAAGGTTGATTAACATAAATAAATGACTTATTTTCATGACTATTTGAGGAAAACAGGGGAATGCATGTAAAATTTGACACTGAGCATCACTATAGCTTTAATGAGAAATTAATATTTCAAAGTATTGCTGTACCATTAACCTAATTGCAATTGCATGGCAATGTCAGGCTGTACGATTACATAATATCATAAAAGACTGCGGTTATTTTTGTATTAAGTAGTGCTTGAAAGGTGTGGAAAAATGGCTACAGAAAGGCCTTTAAGTTTACAGAAGTGCAGCTATTGCACTTTGCAGAAGAGCCTTTATTTTCAAAAGAGAAAAAATGTCTAGTTTTTGGAAAATATGAAGTTATTTTCAAAGCATGAAGGGATGTAAGGGATTTCTACTGCAGATATGTACAACAGATAAAACGGCTGCAAATACAGGCTGAAATTTTCTGCTTAAACCAATACAGCCACTAGCCACTTTCTTGTAATGCTTGCTACTGCTGGGTTGGACCCCTTTTCCCTTCAGAACTGCCTTAATTCTTCATGGCATAGTTTCAACAAGGTGTCGGAAACATTCCTCAGAGATGCTGGTCCATATTGGCATGATAGCATCATGCAGCAGCTATCATCCGAGTCTCTCGTTCCTCCACATTCTAAAGGTGCTCTACTGGATTGAGGTCTGTTGACTGTGGAGGCCACTGTGAACTCACTGTTATGTTCAGGAAACTGGTTGGTACACTGTGGTCATAAAGGAATGAACATGATCAGCAACAGTACTCAGGTTGGCTGTGGTGTTTAAATGCTGCTCAGTTAATACTGAGGGGTCCAAAGAGTGCCAAGAAAATATCCCCCACACCGTTACATCTCCAGCAGCCTGAACCGTTGATACAAGGCAGGATGGATCACACTTTCGTTTTGTGTATGCGAAATTCTGACGCTACCATCTTAATGTCACATTCAGTTCAGTTCAACTTTATTTGTATAGCACATTTTATACAGGTGTAAACTCAATGTGCTTTACAGAAGATTAAAGACAAACAGAAAAGCATTCAACAATTCAAGCAAATTGCCCCCCCCCCCCCCCACACACACACACACACACACACGTACAGTACAAGTCATGTGTACTCCTTAGAGTACACAGGCAAAATGCTAATATGTTGTACTTTATCTAACTGTCAAAAGGCATAAGAGAAAAGCAGTGTTTTCAGACCACTCTTAAAGGAACTTAAAGTGTCTACCGGCCTCAGGTCGATTGGCAGCTTATTCCACAGAACAGCACCATAGTGGCTAAATGCACCTTAACCTGATTAGCATTTTACTTTAGGCACATTTAGAAGGCCCATACCTGAAGATCTGAGTGACCTGGTTAGGTGATAGTGAGTGAGCATGTCAGAAATGTGCTGGGGTACCATACCATTCAGTGATTTATAAACAAGAAGTAGCACTTCAAAATCTGACCAGGCAACGTTTTTCCAATCTTCTATTGTCCAATTTTGCTGAGCCTCTGTGAATTGTAGCCTCAGTTTCCTGTTCTTAGCTGACAGGAGTGACACCGGTGTGGTCTTCTGCTGCTGAAGCCCATCTGCTTCAAAGTTTGACACTCGTTTCCCTTTTACAGACCGTTCTCTGTAAACCTAGAGATGGTTGTGCATGAAAATCCCGGTTCTGAAACACTCAGACCAGCCTGTCTGGCACCTACAACAACACCACGTTCAAAGTCACTTAAATCCCCTTTCTGTCTCATTCTGATGCCTGGTTTGAACTTCAGCTAGTCGTCTTGATGCCTTAATGCAAAGAGCTGCTACCATGTGATTGGCTGATCAGCCATTTGTGTTAAGAAGCAATTGTGCAGGTGTACCTAATAAAGTGGGAGGTAAGAGTATATACAAATATTAAAGATAATAAATGCTGTTTCCCATATAATGGCAAACATATCATGCATCTCTAGTAGAAAGTATTGCAAAGGCAAAAAAAACTGTAGTTTTGTAGTAGTGTTGCTGTTTTAGTAACCTTTTACTATTCATTTTACTCTACGTTCATGGGTCTAGCACCAAATCACTAAGTCAAATTAACTGCGCGTGTAAATGTCCTTGGCAATGAAATCTGATTCTGATGAAGTGGTAGATTTCTTACTGTGGCCAATAAATAGCTTTTTGTTTTTTTTTTTTCAAATTTAGTCTACATTTCCCCAAACTTCTTTATTATAGACTTGACATGTAATTTCTATTTAAAGAACTGCCATCATGATGGCATTAAAATGAATATTAAAATATCAGCAAATCAGAAAATGTAAAAAATCAAACATCTCTTTTTATAATCTGTAGGGTGGCTAAGATTAAACTCCATGTACAAGCACTTGACATTAAGTGTTAAGCCGCACCAGGGAGCTCAGTGTAGTCTTTAAAGCCAACTCCATGGCAACATGCATGTAATGTTGGGATTGTGGGATTGGTCTGTGTGCTGGGGGAAAAGCCTCGAGAGTGCTGACCTCCACAAACTGTCTTTTTCTTTATGTTTTCAACTGTAAAATCTGCAAATTATTACCCAGAATACTGCAGCTCACAGCATTCAAGCAGTGACAGTGTCTATTTTTTATTCCAACTTTTTTTTTTTTATCATAAAAAGTGAATCATCCTGTTGCCAGAAGCAGAGGAAAAAACACTTTTAGAGGACTATAAAAGCAGCCTTGAAGATCGTACTTTTCAAAGAGCCCACATCATTTAGAAAGTTCAAATGCCTGTAACTTCCTCGAAGGAGTCATTGTTTGGTTTTCTTTTTTATCTCCTGTCAGGTTATGCAAGCGGCGAAATGCCCAACGGACGAACTGTCGCTGACCAACTGTGCCGTCATCAATGACAAGGAGCAACAGCTCGAACAGTGAGTGGGACTTCCTCTGACACACGTAACCCTTCATCATACTGCAGGGATGGTGTCATGACAGGAAGTAGAGGTGTGGGATGTTCGTTCATTGAGGGAATAAACGTGTAAACTGGATGTGTGGGATTCACTTGTGTCAGCATACATTAGCGAGTGTTTGACTTTTATTGTCTACAGTAAAAGAGAAAGAAAAGTAGCATATTGTTTGCATAGACAGATGCCCTCAGCAGAAATGCATTTGTATATTTTAACTCTGTTTTCCTGTGATAATTTCTGTTTTTTTTCTCGAGATCTTACTGTACTTATTTCAAAACCCAGGGTTGCACAAGCAAAAAAAACAAAACAAAAAAAAAACAATAGGCTCAACTTCCCTGATTATACCCTATGGACAGTGGAAGACTGGCATGTTGTGGTGTGGCTTATGAATGTGACCACACTCTTGTTTTGATTTCAAGGTTGCCAGAAATTATCCTGTTATCATGAGAAAACTTTTTCACAACTTCTTTTGATCAGCTGAGGGCCAGCTGATCCGAATTATCACCTCCCAGCTCCCACAGCCAATCACAGCTCTTTCTCTCAACACGGCGGTGTATTTTAAATATGACGTCCCTCTCACCAATCCCTGCTTGCATTAACGCTCATGCACCACGCTGCTGCTGCTGACAGTGTTTCACCTCCTCCACCCCAGCCTCCTCCTTTATAGCAGCAAGCTTGTTGCATCCTCAGGTTCAGATTCATGCTAATATGGATTAATTGCTTTTGAACTAATTTTGTTGTATTTAATACCCATTGTCATTAATGTATCTTCCTATATGGGTTTTTTTAGCTATGTGTTTCCTGGAAAATCAAAGCATGCTGCTTGACTAAACCAGGGAGCATATTTGGAGCAGAGCCTCCTCTGCCAAGTAGAACTGCATGTCTATTTTGCAGCAAACTGGTTGAATGTATGACGAGAGTGTCCCTGTCTGAAACTGCACATTGTGGACTTTGCTGAGTGCTGTAAAAACGTAGGATGAAAGTTTAAACTCTTTCCTTATGACTCAAAAGTAGTCTTATCATTGCACCTATAATTCAGATTTTATGGTAAATAAATTGTAAGGATGTATGTTTGCTTTGTTCTACCATGGTTCAGACAGGTTTTCTGCTCGCACCTTAAGCTGGTGTGTTGTTGCTTTATACCCTCAAGTTACTGGAGTAAATCACCCACTACCAACTAAAGGCAGAGTTATACTGCAGATTATAAATATAGCAGTTGCTACTGAATTGCTGAAATTAAAGTGGATCTTTTTAAACTGTATTTTCTCCTAATTTTGCACTGATTTAAACATGCAAAGTTAATCCAGGAGTCCTTTCATGAACACTTATTTATTGGGGAATTTGTCTGAGCATTGTCTGCTATGGTACTCTGCTGCATTTTTATAACTTAATTCAGCTCCTTTTAAGGATCTGCAAAGTGTTTTGACATTTGAGCAGAGACATGTAGGAACAAACAGAAGAACCCATCACTTCTAACCCTTAGAGTTCTGGGTATACTGATGATAGTGAAGTTATAGCCCACTCTGCTGGACAAGCAAGCTGCTTACACCAGTTTGTAAATACGCTTTTTCTGCATTGTTCTCTAAACATATCTATCATTTTGCATTTAAAGAAGATTAACATTGTGCTAATATCACACCAAACAATCTACCAGTGGACACACTGAAGGGATTCTTGTAGTCAAATATCCAGATAAACCAGTGCTCAGTCCTTTTGAACATCCACAACATCCAGGAAACAATGACTATTCTTTTGAATTTGCTTGCAGCCTATAAATCTTGGAGATTTATTGTGACATTTAAAGGTCTATTACTGCAGCATCTGCTAGTTATACTGTCTGTGGTTTGAAGTATTTGACTAAGTTATCCTAGCTGCAGGATGCAAAGCTATTTAAGAAAAAATGGCATTATGTAAACTTCTCTTTTATCCTTTTTGAGTTCCTTTATGATGCCTGATTTGATGATTAGTGGTCAGTAATTACCTTTGTTGATGACTACTGAGCTTAATATGCTCATTAGCTTTTTATTTCTCTAATATTTTTTTAATTTTCTTTGTATTTTTCTGTCTTTTATTACACATTTCTCCCCACTCTGTGTTTTTTATTGCTCTTGCATTTTGTTGCATGTGCTGACTGTTTATATTTTTCTAAATATCTGAGTCCATGGTAGATTAGCAGTGAATGAAAGACATGATTCTAATTTGGCTCAGCATAAATCATGTTCTCCTGAAATGATCTGTTTGGCTTAAACAAGGAGAGAAATATGAACATTTCCATTTTGAAATCTCTTTAAGGGAACTGGTTTTATGGTTTCATAACACAACAATACTCAGTTCTATCGACACCTAATTCTCTCTCTTCTCTTGCTGTTTTTTCTCTTGCAGACATGTGAGCGTGCGCAATGCAGGCCACAAGTTTGTGTTCACCTTGAAGACACATCCCACTGTTAACTCTGGGTCCATCGCCTTCAGCCTGCCACAGGTAGCTTTCAATATTTTAGTGTGAAATCTCTGCCTCCATATGTTCTCACTGATCACTGTGTCTCTTGATAATCCCTGCACTGCTGCTGAACTGTTTCCTGCATATGACATGAACAGGGATTGATTTTGTAATACAAAATAGATGAAAATGTTCAAGAACTGTGTCCTTCAGAGTTTGCCTTAAGTTCTAAGTAATCCTAATAAAAAATAACACCATAACCAAGCTAATATTTCCATGTTTTACTCATTGAGTAGATGATAACTGATTTTTTTCCTTTGCAAAGCAACATGTGTGGTTATAAACTTTAGCAGATTTTTCTCCTTGAAAGTTTGGGCTCTCTGCATGGACCTCTTTGTTTGTCTCAATCTGTCTGTCACTGCTTTTTTCCTTTTCTTACCTTGCCTGTCTCTGCCTGCTCTTCCTTCGTCTATAAACTTGGCAGCCTCAATGGCACACAGGTACTACTGGAACCTCCTCAAAATGGTCTTATTTTACCACAAAAGTCATTAAATATAGTCTATAAAGGACCAACTTTATTGTCACATTTTGCTGTCATTCAAAAAAATGTAAAATGTTTTGACATTGCATCTAAAGGAACCCCCTTGAAATGAGCTGCTGCATCTCAATGGGCTTTCCTTCAATAAATTCAAATTCTTAGTTGTGCATTTCAATGTGAAGAAGTGTAGTAAAATAAGACCATGCTGCAGAGGATGGTTGCATAAATGTCTCTCACATGTAAAGTGTTATTCTGAAGTGTTGCTGTTCTGTGATAAAAATGTCATTTTACATTTATTGAAGCCTAAATGGTCACCAGTAGATTGAAAATATCTTTCCTATGTTACAGAGAAAATGGGCTGGTCTCTCGATTGGACAAGAGGTTGAAGGTAACGTTTATGTTATAAGCATAAGACTTTTTAACTGATGATGTTTCAGTTTTTTCTAGTTTTTCTAGGTAAGGCAGTGAATATACATAGGAAAGAGCAACATATCAGGCATTTTGTCAATAATAGTTGTCAAAAATTAAAATATATAGTTTTAAATAAGTCCTAAAGGGAGGTCAAAGTTTGTATTTGGGTAAATAAATTGATTAGATTATGGTTAGAACTTTTTACCAAAAGTGTTCAGTGCCTATAAAAAAGTGCTCACCCCCTTGGATGTTGATATCATCAAGCAATAAAAACATTTATGTCAAAGTTAAAACAGATTTCTACAAAGTAATGTCGGTTAAACTGGAATAAGTGATTGCATACATATTCACTCCCCTTTAAGTCAGTATTTAGTAGAGTCACCTTTGGCTGTAAACACAGCTTGGAGTCTGTGTGGATAGGTCTCAACTGGTTTGCACATTAGGACTTTGCAATTTGAAGTCCAGACATAAATTCTCTATTGGATTGAGGTCTGAACTTTGACCTGGCCACTCCACACTGTGTTGTCTTTAATCCATTTCTGTGTAGCTTTCTCTGTATGCTTCAGGTCATTGACTTACTTGTAAATAAACCTTCTCCAAAGCCATAGTTCTCTTGCATACTGAATCAGACTTTCCTATATTTTGCCACATTTGTTTTACCCTCTACATTTACAAGCCTTACAGTGCTGGCTGCTGCTGAGAAGCATCCCCACAGCATGATGCTGCCACCACCATGCTTCACAGTGGGGATGGTGAGTTTGTGGTGGTGTGCAGGGTTTGGTGTCTGCCAAACAGAGCATCTTGTGTGATAGTACCATTTTGGTGTCAAAGGACCGAAGAACTTTTGGTGAACACTAGTTGGATTTAATCTGAGTTTTCCCTCTCGAGTCTCCTTCTTACACAGTTACTCAGTTTGTGAGGACGGCCTGATCTAGGCAGATTTACACATGTGCCATATTCCTTTCATTTCTTGATGATGGATTTAACTGAACTCCAGGGGATGTTCAGTGCCTTGGAAATTTTTTCAAATCCACCCCTGACTTGTTCTTTTCAATAATATTTCTCAGAGTTGATTGGAGTGTTCTTTTGTCTTCATGGTGTAATGGTAGCCAGGAATACTGAAAAACAATCACTTGAGACACATTCACTGCACTCAGGTTAGTTCCCATGCACTAAGAGACTTCTCACACCAATAAGATTGAACCTCTGTTGAATTAGGTCACTCACTTTAAAAGGGGCGAATATTTACACAATCATTAATTTTACATTACATATTTTTATTTAATTGCCATTAATTTGCATACATTTGTTTTCACTTTGACATTTAAGATTTAAAAAGTTCTTGTTAAAAAAAAGCAAAATTATATTGACAGTGGTTGATTTTTAAAATAAATTAAAGGGAAAAACATCCGTGGGGGTGAATACTTTATATAGGCACTGAATATACAGTAAGCAAGCAGTGCTGCATGTGCTTTTAACTTTTTATGATGCTACCATTAATTCACCTGTACCATTAAAGTACCTGGCAGTCTCTCTCTTTTTACTGACGTCCCTTTAAGCTGCAGACACCTGCAGCTGAGATGTAATCGCCTTTAGCAAAATATGTAACCTTCAGATTTTAAAGGATTCATGCATCTTACATACGTCTGACATTAAAGGCCGCAGTGTGAAGGCTTCAGGGATTCAGCTTTTATGTAGGTGGCATGATGGGTGCAAGAGACATGGCTTTCTGTGCTCACTGAGAGACAGTATGACAGTGTCGATGGGTGGCGTCACTGCACATCTGGCTCCCAGTCTGGCCGTCATCCAGAGAAAGAAAAAAGCCGCTCTTTGATAAAATATCTCGCCCATCTCCCTCAGGCCAAGTGATGGCCAGAATGATGCGTGCTATTATGATTCTGTCCTCGTATCAGGAGAGAAAAGAAGGGATGAAAATATAATCCAACCAGTGACAGTGTGAATAAGCCTCATGATGCTTTAATCTTTCTTCACATCCTGTTGAATAATGGAAAGAAGCTATGACTCTTTTAATATTTGATCAAAGAAAGAACTTTTGTTTTTTTTCTAAACCAGAAACATCAAATAAATGTCCATAATAGAGCAGCATTACCCTGGTAGCTGTGACAGAGATAATATGGCACTAGTGTGGGTGTAATTTTCCTAATTACATATCAGCAGTGGAAAAATCAGCCAGGTCTGATTTCCATAATGAGAAGATACCTGCAGGTGAAACCATGCAGGTGATCTGAATAGTAAGAGGATGCAATAAATCAGATCCAATCTATAAAACCACTATTTTGTTTATCATGTTTAGGGGAAAAAGAATGAACAGTTAATTATAACAGACTACTGATTGATATAGATATTACTGCATATGTACTAATTATCTGACCGCCTACTGTTAAACCTTTTCTGGCCTCTTATGCCTTTATTTATAAAGGAGGACAATAGATAGAGTCAGAATCAGGGCAAAGAGAACGGGGTAATGACACGTGGGAAAGGAGCCAGAGGGTGAGCGTCTCAAAAAAGTAGGGACGCGGCCATGTTTACCACTGTATAGCATCCCTTTTAACAACAGTCTGTAAACGCCTGGGAAGTGAGGAGACCAGTTGCTGGAGTTCTGGGGAGGAATGTTGTCCCAGTCTTGTTAGATGTAGGAAAATAGCTGCCCAACAAGTTTTCTTTGACAGAATTTTAGTTTTATGAAGTTTATTATGTTTTAGCATTGCAAGGCTGAAATATTCAAGGCTGGGAGCATATGCTGCTCTCAATCCTCTATCTACTTTCAGGATTGATAGTGCCTTTCCAGATGTGTAAGCTGCCCACACCATATACCAGGGGTCATCAACTACATTTGTACAAGGGCAAGATTTTTTTCTTGGTGGATACTTTGGGGCCGGATTTTCAAATCAACTTAAATTCAGAGACATTTTGAACTAATACGTACTAACGTACTAACGTACTTTTAAAATACTTTATTTGATTTCAAATGCATGCCATTTATAGCCTCTAGATCAGTCCCTATACCATAGCCAGCCACAAGGAGGCGATTGAGATAGTTTCGCTGAATATCTCCAGGGCTGTTATGTACTCTATTATTGAGTTCAATGCTATGAAGGTGTGCCCTGATTGGAGAAAAACCTGTGCAAAAAAAGTGTATTTAGAGTTGAGGTCAAAAGAAAACCATAATTTTCATTACGAATGAACTCAAAATATGTGTTTATTATTTTTCATATTTGCTAACAAAGAGTGACAGGTGGATTTCTGTAAATCTCAGTTGATTTGTTTTTTTTTAGATGAAATGACTCCACTGTGTTGGACTTAAGGATGACTTTTTTACTCCATAACTGGCAAAATATAATAAAAGCAGCTTTAACTCAAGGGAACACGAAATGTGCTTGTTTGGTCTGTTTGTTGGTAACATGACTCTGCAGAGGAAACCATCCTGTTAGAAATAATTCCATCTATGAGAGATGCTTTGACTAAACTTTCAGTCTTTATTTTTCCCTCTTTTAGTAACAAACTACAAGTTTGACAAGAACAAACAGCTCATAGGCACCATAACGGTGGAAATCGACTTTCTGCAGAAGAAAACTGCGGACAGCAACCCGTACAACTCTGACAACATGGCCAGTGAGTTCCTCCAGCGCTTCAACAACCAGGCCTTCAGCGTGGGGCAGCAGGTGATTCTAACATCTCAATTTTACTGCATTTATTATATCTTTACTTGTTCCAATCCTTAAAGCTTACAGAGTTTTTCTCCCCTAACTTTATTTTGCTTTTTATCCATTCCAGCTGGGGTTTAGTTTCAGTGAGAAGCTGTTTGGTTTGGTGATTAAAGACATTGAAGCAATGGACCCCAACATCCTGAAGGGAACACACAACTCTGGAAAGAAACAGAAGGTACTTCATAATAATCTGTGTATTGAGATGTATATTAAAGACCATTTTGATGATATTGAGAGTTGAACCTTTTGTTCATGTAAAGAGATGCTTCATATTGTAGCAGAATGAGTTTTTTTTTGTGTTGTGAACATGTTTTGTGCTTCTTTTGTTCAGATTGAGATCGGTTTGTTGCTGCCAAACAGTCAGGTCATCTTTGAGAAGTCTGAAACATCGTCCATAACCCTGATCGGTGGGTGCTCATAAGAAAAAGCTGTTACAGCCATCATTGTGAAAGCACTTTTTCTTTTCTTTTTTACAATCTTCTGCTTAAAATTGGTACTAATTATTAATTTTAGCTGGATATTTTGAAGTCCAATGCCCATTTTACAGTTAAAAATGTTTTAAACTGTCATGCATTTTTTAAAACGCACCATGATTTGTACGCCTACTTAAAGATAGAAGTATTTCTTTACATTCCCTGCCTGTTGCACAGCTCTATTAAACCACAAGGGGGCGCACTTTACACATGTTTCTTAGCTTGGTGCATCAATATTTGAGCACAGCTGTGCCAATGACCAACTGACTGTCTCTACAGCTTCAAAATGAGGTTTTTAAGTTAGAAAAATTTAATTTAAATTTAAAGAAAAGGAAGAAGCAAGGCTTTAGACAGGGCTTCCTTAATTCTCTGTGTAAATTTTTACTGCAAACATTTATTCAAGACTCTCCAGCATTCTTTATGCCAGCCATTAAAGTCAAAACAATAAAGAAAACTGCTGCATGAATAAGTAGACTCAAATGCTTCTTAAGATGATAATCAAGCAAATAATTTGACATTTTTTTAAATTTCTGACCCCTCTAGGGAAGTCAAAGACCCGTGAGTCCCGTCAGTCCATCATCAGCCCGGACTGGAACTTTGAGCGGATGGGTATCGGCGGCCTTGACAAAGAGTTTTCTGACATTTTCCGCAGAGCCTTCGCTTCCAGAGTCTTCCCTCCAGATATAGTAGAACAGATGGGTGAGTTTCCCTCTCTCTCCTCATCTTTTTATCACTTATTCATTTGTTTGTTCCCGTTTCTCACTTTAGATAAAGTCTAAGACTTTTTAGAGTCGAGAGAACATTTTGAGTGTTTAGAAGTACTTTAAATAGGTCTTAAGTTTAAGAGCAAATAACCCTTGAATCTGTGTGATTGGTCAATCTCTAGTCCTTGCGGGGTCAGTTGCACAAGATTCATAGTCAGTTTTTATGATCTTTGGGTGCTGAAAATCCAGATTGCAACTCAGAAACTGCTGTATTTATAACTTGAGCTGCGCAAACGACACATCAGTCACTGTTTGAAGCACAGCTGATGTTGGAGTGGCCTCAGAATTATGCAGTAAGTGTTCCTAAAGTTGGTAAAAAATTGTAATCATTGACTTTTCATCAGCTTGTTTGATAACCTTTAAAGGTATTATAGATTACTTTGCATGGGCATCAACCAGCAGTTCTGACCTTTAAGAGCTCAGCCACTTCCTCTTTTGAATTCAGCTATAAGAGGATTTTTTTTTTCTGTGCAAATATCTGCTTATTTTAACTCAGGGTTTATGCCCTCTCTCTGAAATTTTATTTGCATGCTTCCCTGAGATGAAAATATTAAGTGTAGGGAACTTTTGAGTGTCCAGAAGCAACTTTCTTTTACATGGATTTACTGCAGAAATAAGGGTGCTAAATGATAGTGGCAGATTACTTAAGTGGAATAATTTGGATTATTTTTCTTCCCAAAATAGCCGCGAAGTCTTACAGTGGCTATAAAACATCTATTACTAGTGGCAGTGAGACAAAAATATAAAGTTACAGAACTTTTTCCACAATATATGTAACTTCTAACATTCACACTTCAATTAAAACAACTCAAATATGGTAAGATAACACAAATTCATACTATTTTGAGAGGGAATTCTGGCATTTCAGCAACATTACAATGATAATGATAATACAACTTCTATATACAACTAACATTCTGTTCAGTTAATGCCAACTTAAGTGACATGATACACTTAATAAAGTCTTATGTGCACAGTAGAGGTATAACATGAACATGGGACAGTGCAAAAATGTTCCAACAAGAATGTAACCTCAGCTTGGCAAAATTTCCCCACTCCTCCTTTCAGAGGTGCAAAGAATCTTTTTCATTGCGAGGACATTTCCTGTGCACAGCACTCTTCAGGTCAGCAGATTTTCAGCAGGATTTGACCTGGACTCTAGCTGGACCAGTCCAAACTTTTATCTTCTTCTGCTGAAGTGGTTATTTCTTAGATGTGGATGTATGCTTGGGGTGAATAACACACTTAAAGGTGAAATTCCTGTCTATCTTCAGCTTTCTAGCAGAAGCCTAAAGGTTATATATTCTATTTTATTTTTTGCCCAAAGTGACTGCTATTGGGGACTTTTAATAATTCCCTCCACTTTGACTAAGAACTGAGCTTCACTTGAAGAAAATAGCCCCAAACCATGATCCTGCCCTCACCATGCTTCACCGTCTGGAGGGCTGTGTAGGAGGTGACCTCCAAATCTGAGATTTTGAGCGCTTTTGTGAGGAAGAGTTGGGAGCTTTTATCAAATCAGGATACATTAGGATGAATGACGCCTATTCCGAAAAAATAAATGCAGCAATAAAATCAGAAGGTGCTTTAATGAAGTTTTAATGTAGGAATGCATTTATTTATGCTGCCTGTTTTAATAATTTGTTTTTTGTTTTCCCCCTGGTAGATTTTGGTTGTTTTTCTATGGAGTTGTATGTGTTGTAGGTTACATTAAAGGTGGGAGAAGTTCTTTAATTATATATTTTGACCCTTTTTTGACATCACAAAAAAGTGGGATTTTAATAGGGGTGTGTCAGGATTCCTGCAGATCCTTAAAATGTCTTCAAAAGCCTTATTTTTACCAGGGAATAGTCTTAAATTTTAGCAGGAACTTTGACTTAGACTTGTCCTTATTCAGTCTTTGTTTTCCATCTAAATTATTTGATATTAATCCTTATTTTTTGAGTATGTGCTTGTTGCATATGTTATGATAAATATCACTATACCATATATTGATAGAAAAGAAACACTTAATGTGCAAGAAATCCTCAAATGTGGGTGTTTGTGACATTTCATTAAAAGTGCATTAAACCAGATAATTCAGTTCTGTCTGCTGCACCAAGAAATCTCACATGCCTTTCATTTTTTACTGTTTGCTGCACAAAATGTGATTGTATTAATTTCTATGAGCTTAGGTCTCGAAAAGGGTCTTAAAAAAGTCTTAGATTAGGGTGTTAAAAGTATATAGGTACCCTGATGTGTATTTTCTGTATTTTCCCTCCCTAAGCAGCTCTGTCTGTTTGTTTTGTTTTATTCCTTCCTGATGAAGGTTAATCTAGGGTCTGCTCTCTACCAAGTTTACAGTGCGGGTCATTTAGTGGCCTTTTGCACCTGTTTAATGACATTTAGCCCAGACTAATTGCGAGGCCTCTGATAACCATCTGAGCTGCCATTTGGACGCGCTGAAGGAAAAGCAGTCGAGATGACAGGTGGGGGAGGAGGGGCAAGGAGAAGTTTTGTTGTTTTTGGGGGAGAAAGCTCTGAAGCTTCTGTCTGTCTCGGGGAGCAAAGGGGAGATGAGGTGAAACTTTGAAAACTTTTACTCCGACAGCTCCTCTCTGTCAGCACCTGCTCTCCCCACTCCCCACGCCAGCCAATTACAGCTTCACCTTTTAGCTGGATGCTCTATCAGGGCACGCCATCTCATTACAGCAGCCAGCTGGCCACAGCCAAAGGCCGACTCCTGCGCACAAGCAGCCGGATAAAGGTCAGCTTGCACGCTGCTGGACGCTGCCACAGGCCCTGGGAGCTGTGGGTATCTGGGGGTGTCAATGCGTGCTGTGTTTGCCAGGCTTAGAGCTCTTTACGGCGGGACTCATAGGCCTGGGAGCGAGGATTAGCACAGATGTGACTGTGTGGGAGGAAAAGGGAGGGAGAGATTTGTGTGAGTCACAAAGAAGAATACCTGATGGCTTTCATTAAAATGAGCTGCTGTCCTGAGCAAAGTGACTCATCATCGTAATCTGACAGCTGTGAGAGATCTATTAATGAGCACGGCGGGGCTCACGCAGGGATTTTATTGTTTGTTCTGGATGAAAGATACCAATTCACCTGCTAATCCTCAAAAGTATGGGTTTCTTTTTTTCATACTTTTATTTTTTATTGTCCCACAGTATACTGTCAAAGCAAATACAAATGAAAAGAGCAGGAAACTTATACATAAACTTAACTGTGCTTAACATTAGGGGTCAACCAGTCATTAATTTTGCCTGTTATTGGGGCCAGTAATGGACATTTGGCTAATCTTCACAGTCCCCCTAGTTCCCTGCCCACAACACTTTCTTTGCTAGTTATCACAAGTAATCACAGTATTTATCTTTAGCAATTAAAAAGGACATTGTCAGCTCATGTAGTTCCAGGTATTACAATAATCTGAAATGAAGTGTGTTCAGGGAGTATTCAGACCCCCTTTGCTTTTGTCATTTTTTAAGTTGCAGCCTGATGCTACAATAAAAAAATATATCATTTTTGTTCTCATTAATCTGCCCTCAGTACCCCATCATGTCAAAGTGAAACATAATTTCAAAAATTTTTGCAGATTTAAAAAAAAAAAGAAAAAAAAAAGTATTCAGACAGTATTCACTCAGGCTCCTCCCATTTCTCTGGATCTTTGCTGAGATGTTTCTACACCTTTGTTGGAGTCCATCTTTGGTAAATTAAACTGATTTGACATGATTTGGAAAGGCACACATCTCTCAATGGAAGGCCTTACAGCTGACAGTGCATATCAGAGGAGAAACCAAGCCATGAGGTCAAATGAACTGCCCTCAGAGCTCAGAGACAGGGGTGTAGCTATTTCAGCTCTATTCCTCTGAGTTGAACATTTTTACTTTAACCCTTTCATTCCTAGAGGCCCCATATCTGGGGCTAGCTCTCCTCTGAGGAAAACCTTTAAAAGGTGGTCTCAAAGTCCACAGACAGAGTCCTGTCACACACCGGTTGAGGCCCACAGATCACAGCAAACTAACAAGCACAACATTTTCCACCTAAAACAAAAAAAAAACAACACTCAAACCACAACTAGTAGAATGAAAAGATGTCAAAAACTACAGTTCCTCTAAATGCAGTACTTTACTGCAAACAAGACACCCTCAATACTTTAACAATGATTGATGCCAGTGACAAAGGAGATATTTACTCTAGAAGTGTAAAAATTTTTAGGCAGAAAAAAATCAGTTATGCTATTTTCCATCTTTATTTACTCAGTCTGAGTAACTTCTCAGCCCTCCATCAGAGAAGTCCTGATTTAAGTGACTTTGAGCGAGCTTTGATTGTTGTTGGTCCTGCAGGCTTCTATGTTGTTTACTCCAAATTCTGACCCCATCATTCGAATGTGGCGGCAGAAATCGAGACTCCTCAGACTAGATGAATTTTTCCAGTCTTCTATTTACCAATGATGGTGATCCCTGTGAATTTTACCCTCAGTTTCCTGTTTTAGCTGACAGGAAAGACACCCAGTGTGTTATTCTGCTGCTGTAGCTTGTCTACGTCAGGGTTTGGCATACATTCAAAGAGCGAGTGGTTACTTGAGTGGTTATTGCCTTTCTGTCAGCTCAAATCAGTCTGGGGACTCTCTTGTGACCTCCACCATTAACAAGGCATTTTGGCCCAGATAACTGAAGCTCACTAGATATTTTGGACTTTTCTCTGTAAACTCGAGATGGTTGTGCAGGAAAATCAAAGTACATTAGACCATACCAGTTTGCATCAACAACCACTGCATGTTTAAAGTCACTTAAATCACTTTTTTATAATATGCTTTTCATGATTTCTCAGAGCCCAAAGGATAACTACAGCTACTTAGTGAGCTACTAAATCATAAGAGTCCTTTATTGAAGTTTTAAGTGATATATGAACTTTAAAACATGTTAAACCGGTGCTGTGTGTGAGCCTCTTGCTGAATAAATGAACAGCCTGTTCTCAGTTTACCTCCTCTCTCTCTGGTCCTGCATGTGTATCTGTCTCCAGGCTGTAAGCATGTGAAGGGAATCCTGCTCTACGGACCCCCAGGCTGTGGTAAAACCCTGATGGCACGACAGATTGGCAAGATGCTCAAAGCCCGCGAGCCAAAGATCGTCAACGGCCCAGAGATCCTCAACAAGTACGTGGGAGAGTCTGAGGCCAACATCAGGAAGCTGTTTGCAGACGCAGAGGATGAGCAGAAGAGGGTGAGTGAGGGGACGCGTTGTGGTTTATTTCTCTGGTGACAGAAAATAATGCTCTGACTTTATCGCAGCACATTAGAAACTGCAGAGAGGTAGAGCTTGGAGCAGAGATGAATGAGTTTGTTTTACCCGTAACACTGAACTCACTTTCTCCACATCAGATAAAAAACATCTCAGTGAGTCTGTTCTCATGAATCAGTGTTCTCTCATTACACAGATCTAATCTGTGAAAACATAAAAACTCATTTCTGCAGGAGCGGAGAGATCTGCCCTTTAGCAGGACGGAGCTGTAATAACTTTTAGTTCTGAAGCGACAGTTAGTTTGCATTGTGAGACACCAGCGTCGAGGCTCACTCCTCACCACCTAATGAGGGGCCGGGCTGCCATTGACCTCCTATTAGACCTCTCCAAACACGCACTCACAATCAGAGTCCAGTGTGTATTAAGGACGGCTCCACACCTGCTTTAAATGCTAAGGCTCAGACTGACAGCGTTGGAGATGGAGGGATAACCCCCCACCCTGCGGCTCGCTCACTTTTTCCCATCCGTCTCTCTGCTGAGGGTCAGTGCGGATCCTCAGGTCAGGATGAAGATGAGGGAGTGGTGTCTTTATCGTCCTGTTGAGCTAGAGTCTTAGAACGAAACCAGAAGAAGAAAATATTCAGGGTTTTATAGGATGGATTCAATTATTCGTGGAGTATTCTGGCGCTCTAACTTTTCCAGTTATTGTATTATTATCTTTGATACACTGTTTGTGCTGCCAGTCAATCAAAAATATTGATCATGATGAATTAAAGGCTCTATAATGGATTAATCCTATTAACTGCATCAATAATGTTAGAATGAGTGCTAGGCAGTTAATCAGATTTCAATTTTCAGTTACTATTGAGCTTCCCACAATCATGAAAAATAAATTATTGAGATAAATTCTCTACTGTACCATGCACAGATCTGGCAAAAGAGCAGAGAAACAAGACAGACAGGAAGCAATTTGTTTAACAAAAAAGGTAAAATGACCTCGGTCATTTGGTTTAAGGAGTTAGTCCTGGAACAATGCACAGTAAATTGCAGATTTTTCACCAGGCACTTGCTGCCCCTAAAGGCATTAAGACTGTTCAATTAACTAAAATAAAATAACAAATGCAGATGTAAAATCCGTGGGCAGTGGTGCTAATAATAATAATAACTAGAAAAGCACTCGGAGAGCGCAGACCTCCGCCATTAGCCCTATCTCCTAATTGTACAGAATCCTTTAAAAAATTTGGGTCGTGAAGCTGCTCTCACTGGGTCATGAAGCAGTACCAAGAAAAAGTATCAAGGACAGCGTTACACAACCCTGCTCAACCAGAGTCAAATTATTGAATAATGCCTTTGCAAGAGCAGCAATGTAAGTCGGGAAAAGTGGCAAAAACTTATTAAAGTGGCAATAAAAATAAGTTAATTGGGCAAATAATGGTCAAAAAGAGGCATAAAGGGCCAAAATTGGAGTGTCAAAATATGGCAGAAAGTGACACAAATGGATAAGAAGTTACCTAAAATGAGCTACAGGTGGCAAAAAATGCCCAAAAAACAGCAAAAACATGGCAAAGATACAAGTGTAAAAGTGACTCAAATGGGCAAAAATGTGGGAAAAGTGGTCAAAAAGCAGGAAAGAATGCTGGAAACTATGGTATTTAATGGTAAAACAGCTTGAATGGGCGAAAAGTGGCAGAAAAATGGCAAAAAAAAAAGGAAAAAATTGTAAATAGCAGGATAAAAGAGGCAAAAATCTGGTGGCAAAAATGGGATAGAAGTAGTAAAAAATGGGTAAAAAGTGGCAAAGAAATGGCAAATGTGGGCTTAAAACAGTGGAAATGGATTAGAAGTGGCAAAAAAAGGACAAAAGAAATGCAAATAAGGGCGATGGAAATACACAGACAAAATTTTAAAGGTTCAAAATTAAATGTTGGGATTCAAACCGATAAATATGACTTGCAATGGATAATTTCTGAGGTCGTAGTTTCCCATTTTAAAGGTTTTCTGGGGGAATATTGTCTCAGATTAAGGCATAAAAGAGCCACAAATCATCACAAAAGAGCCACATGTGGCCAAACGATGAGTATGCCTGATCTAGGATATTAATAAGTTCTGCTCTGTCCTACTGGACAAGGAGTAAATTCCAGTTGTTTTCTTGCATTTTGGACTTATTCACACACTTATCACGGATAGGAATATTTCCAAAACAGCTGTTTTTCCCATGAGAATGTCTTCATTTTTTCAGATCCTTTAAAAGAACAACCAAAAGCTACATTATCATTGTAAAACAGACTGAAACTGCATGTTTGCATGCTTTTTCTCCTGAAGTTTTGCCTATTTTTTAGTAATACATTTTGCTCAATCTAGGGTCCAAACTGCCAAATTTGTCATTAAATGAATTTTATTGCTTGAACATCTTTTGAAATGTGGGTCAGGATTTTCTCAGTGTAAAGCTGTTGAGAACCACGGCTTTAGACTCTAGATTTTTAAGAATTCATCTGAGGCTAATATACCTTTGTTTATAAAAGAAAGTGAATAGTAGGGGAAAACTGGGAGAGAGCGTGGGAAACGAAAGGAGCAGAGGGTCAAAGTTGAACCAAGCTTGGCGCCTGGAGGACAGCAGCTTCCGTACTTGGGGGTGCAAACTTACTGGGAGGCCAACTGTTGCCTCATAGGCTAAATAATTAATTATGAAACTCAGAGAGATTTACTAATGATAATTAAATACAAATAATAAATCAGGATGTGTTACTGGTGCCAGTGTGTGGTTTCGGGAGACTGTTATCACCATAACATAAACAGAATCACACTCCAGTGATCATACAATAAGACCTCTAAAAGCACAGAAAACTCCTTTAACTTTTTTGCTCATGTTAGTTTGGGTACTACTCCTGAAGATGTATCCTGAATGCCTTAGCAAAGACCACAAAAACGCTTGCCATTTTTGTTTTTGTTAAATACAGTTACTTCTAACCACCATCAGCTTTGAAAACTTCAATTCCATGCTAAAACATGCTGTTTCATGCAAGGCTAAAGGGAGACGTTAACTTCTCCCTGTCCTCTCCTCTTCTCTCTGCTGATCAGCTGGGTGCTAACAGCGGCCTTCACATCATCATATTCGATGAGATCGATGCAATCTGTAAACAGCGTGGCAGCATGGCGGGCAGCACAGGCGTCCATGACACCGTCGTCAACCAGCTTCTGTCCAAGATTGACGGGGTGGAGCAGCTCAACAACATCCTGGTCATTGGTAATCACACTTTCTCCTTCTGTTTGCTCGAAGTTACACACTTGCAGACTCTCCGGTATCAGCCCTGAACATCTGCACATCATCTGTCTCTCCTCTCCATCTGTCCCCCCTCAGGTATGACCAACAGGCCTGACCTGATAGACGAGGCCTTGTTGAGACCGGGAAGACTGGAGGTGAAGATGGAGATAGGTGAGAAGGTTTATCACAAAGGTTCATCTTAGCTGCCTGGAAAGGAAATAAACTCTATTAGTGCACCTTTACTTCCTCAGAATTAGCTAATTTTCCAGGGTTAAAAATTCAGTAACTAAAAATGAATAAGAAGACATAACATTTAAATTTGCTGACATTTAAAGTCCTTTCTGTCTTTAGGGTTACCGGATGAAAAGGGAAGAATTCAGATCCTCAACATCCACACAGCAAAGATGCGTCAGTACGACCTGCTCTCCTCTGACGTGGACATCAAGGAGCTCGCAGTGGAGACGAAGAACTACAGCGGTGCTGAGTTGGAGGGTCTGGTCAGAGCTGCACAGTCCACCGCCATGAACAGACACATCAAGGTCAGAGTCTTTGAGAAACATTGATCGTATTTTCCTACTCATGTTGTTTGCTCTTTCTGACTGGAGTGGAGGAGATCTGCTGTGAAGGACTTTTGTTTTAACAGAGAGAATATGACAATAAGAATATTTAAGAAGAAAATAAGGGGCTGCAGGGCGGTGCAGGGGTTAGCACTGTTGCTTCACAGCAAGAAGGCTCCTGGATCTCTTTCCGGTCAGGGCCTTTCTGTGTGGAGTTTGCATGTTCTCCCCGGGTACTCTGGCTTCCTCCCACCACCAAAAAAAAAAAAAAAGCTCATTAGGTGAATTGAATTGGTGACTCTAAATTGGCCATAATTGTGAATGTGACATGCCAGGTTGTCTTTCTCTCTGTGTCAGCTCTGCGATTGACTGGCAACCAGTCCAGGGTTTACCCCCCCAGTGTCAGCTTGGATAGGCTCCAGCCCCCCCACAACCCCCAATGGGATAAGGGGTATAGAAAATGGATGGATGGAAGAAGAAAATAAGCATCACAGTCACTCTGGGTGAAATATTTGGTGATAGACTTGCAAATTTCTGTCGAGCAAATAGCTGGAGCAGCTGAAGTTACAAAAGTGATCTTGTAAAATACCCTTATCTCTGTGGAAGCCCACAGTGGACATATATCCTTTACCGTGATACATTTTTTAGATTTATTTATTATTTTTGTTTATTTATTATTATTAGTCTTGTTATTATTATTATTTTATTTTATTTTTATGATTTATTTTTATTATCATTATTATTATTTTTATTTCTTCTTATTTTTTAAATATTATTTTATTTTCTCAAAACCTTGTTCTTTCACAACTTATGTGCTGGTTAGGTTTAAATCTTGTGTTTAAACCCTTGTTTTTAGCCCATCTGAGTGCTTAAAATCTGGTTATTTTCATTCAGACTTGCTGCAATTAGAAAAATCAATGATGGAATATTTTTATTGCATAAGTTTTTTGCTGTTAGAAAAAGATGAATGTTTTTCTTTTTTTTACTGTAATTGCTAGGCATGTTTTTGTTGGAGTTTAAGGTGCAGGCAGCACGCCTGGTGGTCAGTGAGCCCCCGCTGTAGTGCCAGTTTATATAGCCACCCAGGTGAAGAGAGAGGGGGTGAAGCACCCAGGTGAGGTGCCCTCTCTTAAGTGTTTTATCAGGTGCATGGGCTCAAATCTACACAGCTCAGCGGTGCACAGAGATAAGGTGAAGTTGTCATCTGTTAAGTATAGTCCATGTACACACATTTGAACGCACACACACTAAGCAGGGTATATTAGAGGGTGATGACTAATGACGGACAAGGGCCTTACACATGTCTGACGGCTGTGACGTTCCTCTTCTCTTCCTCAACGCTTTCTCTCCTCCTCCTCCTCCCGCTCTGACCTTTCTGCTCTGACAGCATTGTGAAATCTGAATGTGTAATGCTTCATAAAATGGATTTCATTAGCAGGCGGCTTGGAGTTCATCCAGGAATTGGAGCAGCTCTTAATCTGCTGTCGTTCAGCGCGTATTATATCCCTATTTTTATGTGTTTGTGTTTGTTGCAGGCCAGTAACACAGTGGAGGTAAACATCGAGACAGCAGAGAGGCTGCAGGTCAGCAGACTCGACTTCATGGCCTCGCTGAACAACGACATCAAACCTGTGAGTTCTCCTACATCAGTCGGTGGATCCTCTCTGTTTCCTCCTCCTGTGACAAATACAAAAAGTGTGGACAACATGTTTGTTTGATTTAGACAGCCTGCAAGTGTTTGGATGCTGTTTTAGCCGTTATACCAGAGTTTAAATTCTTGTATTATGATGACCTTATCTGGAGATGCAGTGTGCAGGAAGGTTCATTGAATTCTTTCAGTCTCAGTTGACCTAAAACACTCAAGAAAAATATCAAATTAATTCTCTCTCTCTCTGTCTCTCTGTTCCTATCCAGGCATTTGGTACCAACCAGGAGGACTATGCCAGCTACATCATGAACGGGATCATCCGATGGGGCGACGCCGTGTCAGAAGTCATGCAGGACGGGGAGTTGCTTGTGCAGCAGACTAAGAACAGCGATCGCACGCCCCTCGTCTCTGTTTTACTGGAGGGTACGACTCAAACACAACCACACATTTCCCTGGCAAAGTGCAAGGACATCCAGAGAACAACTGGGGTTGTGTTAATCCTCCTTCTCAGCCAGTGGTGCCCTCAGGCAGCTTACTCGCCACCTCTGTGCCTTACTTCACTCTCAATTTTTGGCTCAAACGTGCCTAAAACTTCTGCATGGTACGGTATTTATCAGGGATGAATTAAATCAGTAAATTTATCAGACTTCTATTTGACCAAAACCTGACGTTTTTTTCCTGTTGTTTTTCTTTAAGCCGAAGTAACAGACCTCATAGTTCCTGCCTGTATTACTGCAACCATGTGCATCATTATTACAGTTTCTAATGTTGTACATTTAGTTGTTATGATGAATATAAATAGGAGGAAAGCACAGTTTATCAGGTGGTACAATAAATATGTTTTTTATAACATTCCTGCAAATTTGAGCACTTCTGTGGCTTTGAAATCAGGTACATTTATTGGGACACAGATGGCCTAGTGGAGCGGATTTCAACCGGTCTAGCATCAGGACTCAACCCCACCATCGCAATGATAAATTGCCACCCAGATGTTTTTTTTTCTTTCAACTTTCAATTATAAGCATTTTGTTAATGAGAAATGTTGCACTTTGGATTTGAAATGGAACAAAATATGTGACGAATCAAAAAGATGGAGACATACTTTAAAATAAAAGCACATCATAGACTTCCTGCCTCATGTTTTTTTCAAGCAAACATCTGCGGCCCTCTCAAAATAGCTTGGCGACCCAATGTTGGGTCCTGACCCACCACTTGAGAACCAAGGGCTTAGAGGGTAGGTCATGTCCCTTCTACTGAGGCTGTAACCCTCCAGGTTTGCAGCCTGGGTTCAAGTCTAACGTGCAGTTCCTGTCCAACATGTCATTCCCGACTCTCTCTCCTTATTTTCTACATCATACCCTCTCTAAACTTGAATAAAAGCAATGGCTTAAAAAACAATCTTAGGAATATCATGCAAACCAGATTTCTGACCACATAATGATAACCACAGACCACTGTGTCTTCGGTAAATTGACTCCCATTTTTGCCGTTTCCTCTCCTTAATGCAGCCTTCTTCAGGATATTTTGCATCCTGGTGGGAAAGTGACGTCAGTGCATGCTCTCTTAATGTGGCAACTATGAACAAACAGTTAATTTGTGACTGGCTTTGTCCCTCAGGTCCACCCAACAGTGGAAAAACTGCTCTGGCTGCTAAAATCTCTGAAGACTCCCAGTTTCCTTTCATCAAAATCTGCTCCCCTGATAAGATGATTGGACACTCGGAGATCGCCAAGTGCCAAGCCATTAAAAAGGTAACACTCAGTGTTTAGCACGTCGATTAATTGCATCTGCAGTACATGGCTGCCCAGTTTTAATGTCATAGGATTGTTAGAGAGTTTTTCAAACCATTATTATGTTTCTTATTGTGGATGCTACATGGTATATCTCTGTTTTAAAGCTTTATTGACCTGCATGAATAAGATTAAAGTCAAGCAACTGTAGAACTGTTGAGGTTAAAAACATCTACTAATGCTTTTTCTAAATCCAAACTGACGTGCATGGCCTGAGGGCATGACATACAGTGATTCATTTGTTATAATTATATATTATTATCAGTGTGAGTCAAAATCTTTGCTTTAATCTGGACCTGATTGTTCCTTTTATTCCTTTTGATAGATATTTGAAGATGCCTACAAGTCCCAGCTGAGCTGTGTGGTTGTGGATGACATTGAACGTCTGTTAGGTAAGATCCAAGATGCCACTCAAGGAGGTGATTTACAGATCTGAATGAGTTTTACTGAGATGAAAACAGCAGATCTGCCCACCTAGGAGCTTGTGTTTTGATTTTGTACCCATTTATATGTGCCTTTTTCCTGCTGTATGACATATTAAAGGAATTGTGAATCAGTTTTGAGATAAAACGGGTGCAGTTAAAGGTGTCTCTCTTATCAGATTTTGTCCCGATTGGCCCTCGTTTCTCCAACCTGGTGTTACAAGCTTTACTGGTGCTGCTGAAGAAACCTCCTCCAAAGGTAAAGAGCATTTTGTTTGGTGTTTGTGCTGCATGTTTGGCGTTGCTAGTCCGAATGTGGCAGAAAGAGGGCAGCAGATCTTGCAGATGCCATCTCCTGAGTTGTTTGGAGTTGTTGGAGGTCTGTGGCTGTGGCTGGCATGTGTGAGCGGCTGTGTGTGAGTGTGTACGGTTATTAGCGAGTGTTTTGGTCCCGGCCTGTTGTGCTCCCAGTGAATGGTGGTGCTGGAGACCCATTTCTCATAGTCCCTTTGGTTTGTGAATGAGAGTATAGGCCACTATATGGCTGCATGTGCATGAGAAGTGGCGCGGGGCCGGCTGCTGAATGCCTGGCTGCAGTGCTCCTCTGGGGTTGTAAAGCGCTGGGCCCAGCGGGGTGCCTGGGGCCGGGGGAGGCCAGGGGGACACGGAGGAGAATGGGCTCTGTGAGAGAGCCAGGACCTGGCAGCACAGCCGCCTGTGTGGCACCTCATCTGCATGCAGCATCACAACCCCCCACGCCATGGGGGGGCAGCCGGCAGCCATAATCCCCCTGTCTGCTCGCCACTCCTCTGCCTCTCCTCCTTCGTCTTCTCCTCCTGGTCCTCCTCCAACTTGTCGGCTTAGCGGAGCTACATTTCTTTAGCTTCTCTTCTTTCTTCTGCGCTCATGTTTGTGTCCTCTGCTGTTGTCTTCTGTTGATTTGGGGTCTGTTATGCTTCTTTCTGTTGTCTGTTCCTCTCCTGTCTCCTGTTTTTTTCTTTCTCTCTGTGCTGTTGTTGTGACGTAAAACCCGAACACTCTGTCAGCCTTCATCTGGAACAGGACACAGTCACACAATCATGACAGAAATCTGAGAAATCTTTGGTCTTTGGTCTTAAACGTAGTCTAAAATTTGCCTGTTAAACATGCTGATGCTGGCACAGATGATACAGATACAGAAGTTATATGATTACAGATGTTTTCTATATGAATTCAGTAACATTTTTTAATGTAGGATAAAGAAGAATGAAAGGAGATGCTGTGTGAGCGCACCTTTATAATGCATTCCTTAATGCATTGTGTCTGTTTCCAGCAGCAGCACTGTTCTCTGTATTTAAAGTTACTGTAATATTGATGACGGATCTCCTGAAGCAGAGGAGGCCAGACATGTCAAACAACAAACCTGCCACACAAAGGACTCGCATCCCAGAGTGGGACGACGCTATGGTCAAGTCAAACTAAAAATGTGCTCTAGTGGTTGTGATCCATGATAACGGGAGTTAAAAGACCCTTAAATACCTACTTTCTGAGCGTGCATCAGCGATGAGAAATTATTGTAGGTTATATAGATGAAGTAAATCAGCACTTGATGGTTATTTCGGTCGCTTAGTAGTCTAACTTTTTCTAAAATTCCTGTTAAGTGATCTCACACCTGGAAGGAGCTCACCATTGCTGTACAATGTGAAAATAAATAATATTTACGTCCTTTTTAAAATGTTTTAAAAGCCATTTGAATACTTCATGTTCATAGGCTACATTCACACTGCAGTTAAAAGTGACCTGAATCTGATATTTTTTGCTCACATGTGACTCGTATCTGATTTTTTCTGACAGTGTGAACAGTGCAAGCCATATTGAATCTGACCTTTTTGAATCAGATTCAGGCCACTTTCGTGGTTCTGAATACGTATCGGATCTTTTGGAAGTTGACTGCAGTGTGAAGAGGCGAAAAAAAAAATCAGATCTGAGAAAAGATCAGAATTGAGCATTAAGGCCTGCAGTGTGCACATAGCCTTAGATCCTGTCTGACAACAGTTTTTGATTTCTGTTTCTCAAGTTAAAACTGAATGAGGGAGGAAAAGGAGTGAATTTGGGACCATTATGCACAGAGGGAGAGGAAAAAGTGACCAAACCTCATTTGATTGAAAACAAAGCTGCAACTTTAAATGACTTCCAGCACCCCTGTTATAAATGTCCTCATTTTTGTCTTACAACAAATGAGAAGAAACATTTTGTGAAAAGATTGAATGAAAACCCATAGAGGTGCTAGCTCTGCTTATCTTATTCATGCATGCACTGGTTAGTGCTTGGTCAGACCTGCTTTTTGTATAATGTGGTTTTTAAACACGTGGCAGCATCTTATATTGTGGGGAAAATGTTGGAAGTGTTTAACGGTAGCAGAAATCTAATACTGCCTCATTTTAATTATGGGTAGACTGATTATTGGCCTTACTGGTTATTGATATATTATTGATATAAGCATTTTTTTTCCGGATAATCGGCCAAAATCAGTTAATTCAAAGGAGCGCTACTTTGGCTTCACTGCAAAGTGTGTCTCCCCCTCTGGTTTTTTTTACTCTCTACAGTCTCCCCTAATGTCCCACCCATAACACTATCTGACTGGCTTGATATTACACAACTACCAGCCAATCAACACTGAGGCCTGAGTGGAACTGACACAGGCATCACTTCCTGTTTCCTGCTGCTACATTGTTGCTCTGTGCTGTTTCTCATGTTGACATAGTTGTCAGAGGTCAGGCTGTTGCTCAATTAGTCTGTTTTTTTCAGCTGAATTTTTTTGCAACGTTAATAAAGAAAATCGATCCCATGTTTTTCTAATTATGTTTGCACACTGACGTCGAAATTTTCGTCAGTCATATTGTTTTTTTTTGGAACGGGTTCGATTTTATGCGAAATTTTGCATCAGTCCAAGTCGTTGTAATGGGTGAATGATGATTCAAAACAGTGCCTGCTGCTTCCTCCTCGCTTGCTCACCATCACCCGACCCCCTCCTCTCTCTGTCTCGCACCTAAACCTCTAATTTGTTATGTGGATATCAGCCATGAAAATATAACAGATAGATGGGGACGCCTGTTGCTTTATTCTCTCTTGCCTGCTCACCCCGCCCAACCCCTCCTCATCCCTCTCTCTCTTGCACCAATACCTCACTTCAACGTAGTTTGCCGGTGTATTAACAATTAAAAAGTTGCTCTTCATTTCTCCAATTGGCTCAGTGCTATGATGCATGAGCGTGTGCTGTATGAAGCACTCTGTCAGGATGGATCCAGTGGGATTTTAAAGGAGTGACAGAGCCACAGGCTCACAGTACGAAACAATTTGCCACATTCTACTGATTTTTGTAAATAAAAACACATCGGACTCAGTGTGCAAGGTCCGAGTGTGTGACGTTTGGATTACGGATCAGACAAACACACCTTTAGTGTTAGATTTGTCATAATAAATGCATGTCTGTTGCAAATATCAGTTATAAATAGTATCAATAGCAGCCCCGAAAAACCAATGTTGACCCTGAATTCTAATTAGAATATCAGATTTTAAAATTTCAATATCATACTAATAAAGATCAAAATACATGTATACCTTTATTTACAATGGTGACAGAAAGAAAGTCCTTAAAACCCTATGCTGGATGATTTCTTGTCATTTATCAAAAAAAATGAATGCAAACTCCTGCATACTGTCTACATTGCAGCTGGCTCTCTTTCTCCTACAACAGCTTTGCAACACTGACAAATCACTGTCAGTCTACCATTGGTTAATGGAAATACAAAAAGATGCAAATTGCATTAAGAACTTGGAATTTCAAGTGTTTTGTGTGTCTCCTTTAGGGTCGTAAGCTGCTGATCATCGGCACCACAAGTCGCAAAGACGTCCTCCAGGAGATGGAGATGTTAGACGCTTTCAGCACCACCATACACATCCCCAACATCTCGAGAGGAGAGCAGCTGATAGAGGCTCTGGAGGTAAAAGACAAAATCAGCAAATGCACAAACATCGTACCTTCTCTTAGCTCATTATTCTGTAGTTGTTTAAATTGTTAGATACTTCATGCAGAACTTTCATATTGCATCACTTTTATGCTACGTTGAGGAAACATTTTAGATTTTATTCCCTGCAGTTCCACTATAAATTTCCAGATTTATAAGCTGCTTATCCTGTGCTGATTGCTATCCTTCCTCCTTCCTCTTTCCTTTCCTGACAGCTGCTGGGCAGTTTTGAGGATGTGGAGCGGGCCAGCATTGCTAAAGCTGTGAAAGGGCAGAGTCTGTGGATCGGTATAAAGAAGCTGCTCATGCTGATTGAAATGGCCGTGCAGGTGAGAGAGATACTTTATACTTTAGCAGAACAGCTATACTGATAGAATTGGTTGGTCAGCTAATCACACTGATCCAGACTGATATGTCTCTACGATTAACTGACAACAGAAACAAATTTCATCAACACTCATGATTGCTTAATTTTGTGACAAATCCAGGGACAGCTGGCTAGAGTCCCCAAGTTCCACTACATAATCGCGAACATTCGAACACTCTGTCTTTTGGACCAATCAAGCTCGACAGGCAGCCATTACCGTTCCAACTCTGGAGTTGGAGCCTACTCTCGCCAAAGTCGGTCAGGAGAATAGCAAAAACATCTCCACCAAGATTTCAGTCCTGCTCTTTTCTCTTCTTTTAATAAAGAACTATCCAGTTCTGATAAAACTGCCACTGCAGCTACATGTGGCTGACTTCTTCATTGGCTCTCTTGGTTTATTGGCTTCAACATATGAACTGCCTCTTTCTCCACAAATGGCACTAGTTGATCGATCATTCTCTGACTGGGAACAAGCATATCAGTTTGAAGCTTTGCAAGATGCATCTGCACGAAGTTAGCCCAGTCATATATTTTCTTTGCAAGGTTAGCTGCAGGCTTACTTTACTGAAAATGTAATGTGGCACATTTCTTTTTCCCTAAAGTTATGGTATTTAATATGTATTTTCTTTTTGAGTCATGCAGATTTAAGCACAAGAGATGCCACTCTTGAGTGGTGTTTTCAAAGTTAGAAAATTAAACATTTAAGTCAAGGAAAAAACAAATATACAACTGTATTCTAGAAAATCTAAAGTAGGTGTAAATCTTTTAACATATTTAAAGAAGTAATTCAAGTAGTCAAAGTGGATATAACTGGATATTGTGGTCAACTGCTGTCAAATTTTGTGATTGCACACCTACAGATATGAGCAAAAGTTAAAGGCATGTAGAGCGATAAGGATTCCGCAAAGGGCCCAATATGCCACAATCCGGGACTGGAGAAGGGAGCTGGGGGGGGCAGAGTCAAGCTTGACACATGCCCACACGTGCTGCTCTGCAGCCCAGGTCAAGCTCGATGGCATCTCTGTTTTCCTGACCTTTTCACCCAAGGTAATACGCCCCAGAGACCCCTGAAAGTTTTCAGGCCTTAGGGACACCCACAGCACACCCAGGGGCTTATGATAACTAAGGATGTTCCTGGGAATCTATTTCCCTACTCGGCTAAAAGCTCATTTAAACTAGTCTAGTCTAAAGAGGAGAAAATCCTTAGAAAACAGTCAAATTCCTCAAAGGGTAATTGTGTCAGCAAGCGTGATGTTATCCTGATATCCTCTCTACAGCATGACTAACATTAGAAGCTTGCGCCAGCCTTCGTTCCTCTTTGCAGATTAACATCATACTTTGATATGTGGCCTCTTTTCACATCGGGTGAATAGTTACATGTGAGCTCAACCCTCAGCGGCCTACATACCACTTCATTTCCATTTACTACTTTAAAAAACTGCCGTATCGCACTGTTCCTACTGTACGCCAACAGCTAAGCCACTGTTGAGCTTCTCATGTTTACATCCGGTGAAGTGCCAGCGAGGAAGGCAGTGGCCATTAACTGAAGCTACAGCAGCCTTTAGTGGCGGGGAGGTTCATTACAGTTCAAAGGAGCACGATAGACCAGGATTTTAATTACCTATAAAAATGATAGGTAATTAGTTTAACTGACTAGCAAATCCTGCGCTGGCTAATTTGATAAACGAGTTTAACCGTTTTACTGATTAACTGCACGCATCCCTAGTGGTAACCCTACTACCTGCCCAGCTGGTACCGTAGGCCAGGGGTTCCCAAACTTTTCAGCCTGTGACCCCCAATATAACAGTGTCAGAGACCGAGGACGCCCACTTTCCCTGGACATGATTAAAGCATAGGATGTCGCACAAAGCATTGTGTACAAATGTACATTTTAGGTAGTTTTTTTTACATTTTACTTAAATCTAAGCAAAATTGGTTATCCATAACTATGTTTTTAATTTAGATTAAAGTCATTTTATCAAGACTTTCAGAAAAATGGGCGAAATTTACCACTTTAAACTATACTAAATTTCTCTTTGTTACATTGGAAAGCATCCACAACCCCCTTTGATGTCTCGCGATCCCCCAACTTTGGGATTCACTGCCCTAGGCTATGCTTATTTGCCAAATCCACCCTTAACTCCACCCTAAAGGTGTAGACTTTTTTTTTTTCCAACATTGTTGTCCCATGCCCCTTGTAATATGCAAGGACATTCAGAGCGTGGCTGGGGTTGTGTCAGTCCTCCTTCCAGCCCAGTGCTGCCTTTAGGCAGGCTTATTCGCCTTATCTACGCCTTACTTCAGCTTCAACTTTTGGCCCAAACATGCCTAAAGTTCTGCACAGTAATGTATATCATGGTGAAATCAGAATAAAAAGTACTTAATTAAATCCTCCAGGGAAATGAGTGTTCACAATCATCATATTCTAACAAAGTGACTTTCAGTCAGTTTTTTGCAGAGAAAGAGTGAGAGCTACTGTTTAGAGAATGGTTTTAGGGATGATCTATCTAAAATAAATCAGACAGTTGATCATACTGTAAACTTTAGATCAGGAGAGAGTGGATTTGCCCTTTTCTTGTTTTTCTCTTACATAAAGAAGGTTTCTCTTTCCTTCTATAATGTGATGATATTGTGAATGTGGTGCTGATGAAATCTCGTTGGTACTGGTAGTATCAGGCAACAGAGAGGTCAAGTTTACCTGTCATTTCAATAACTCAGATCATGTAACAGTTTTTATTTCAAATCCCACAAAGTTCAAGTTGTCTCAGCCCACGTGTTATTGTTTTCCTGAACTTTCTCGTCCCTCCTTTTCTTCGACATCTGGCCGGCACTCTCAGCCGTCAACAGAATCTGTCTCAGTCACAAAAAACTGTCATCTATCAGCTGGATTGAAAAAAGTGTGTGGCTTTGCTGATGATTTGTCGAGCAGAAGGATCCAGTTCACAAACCATCCTCCAAGCTGTGGAGTCCTAATACATTTACGGTTATGAAACAGCCAAACTACATTCACATGTTGTGAATCAGAGGGAAGACACTCATAGAACAATCCTTCACACTTCTTCATGGTTTCAGGGCACATACAAGTGCAGTATATTCAATTCTCTTCAGTTGTTCTGCGGTTAAAACGTTTTCATGTACATTAAAGTTATCCAACTGTGGGGAAAAAAATGAAACCATACATCAACAGCTCATCACAAACGTTTGGCATCCTCTGAACTCACTAGTTTGTTTGTCTGTAGATAAGGACAGCGTGTACGACTCAAGTTTACTCGCCTGTAGAGGTTTGTGGTTTGGCTTTGGAGTCATGTTTTTGTCCAGTTTTCCACCAGCCTCCATAGAAAGAAACGTGGTTATACATAAGTGTTTACGTGAACACACTGTTATTCTGTCAAAACACCAAAATGACCAATCAGGTCAGATATGCATTAGTGCAAAAACAAATATTCATAAAGAAGGACTTTGGAATATCTAGGTTATTTAAGCGCCACAGAGGCAGATAAACACTAATCTGCATCATACTTAAGCTTAGGAAATGCTACTGTACTCTCTATGGTGTAAAAGCATAATTTTTAAAATGCAAGGTAACAAACTTTTTGAATTTTCCTTGTGATTGACCCTTCCACAAACCCCAGTTCCAAAAATGCTTGGCTACTGTTAAATGTGAAAAAAACCCAAAACAGAATACAGTTATTTGCAAAATGTTTTGAACCATATTCCATTGAATACAGCACCAAGACAAGATATCTGGTGTTCAAACTGATTAACTTTACTGTTTGTTTGGAAAAATACCCACTTTCTGAATTTGATAAGTGCATTACATTCCAAAAAAGCTGGGACAGGAGCATGTTTAAGCCACACTGCTTTGACTCGTGCCGAGTGTGGCATTTCCTTGCCGAAATAAGCAGGAATTTCCCTGAAAAATCATCGTCTGGATGGAAGCATATGTTGCTCCAAAATCTGGAAGCACTGCTTTACAAGGCTGAGCAATTGATTGACATTTTCACATTTCAGAAGGTGCAGTATTTCTATAACCTGGACTGTGTGTCAAAGGCTATGGTCCCACTGCAGGCCTTAATTTTTCAGAGAATGGTTTACAAAAATTCTACTTTCCTTGTTTTTGTATGTATTTGTATTAATAAAATTGAGAATAACATACAAATGATCTCCTTCAATACACTAATTCATGCTAAATTTGAACGAGTTAGAATATTCTTAATCATTCACCAGTACACCCCACACCATCGCAGATGCTGGCCTTTGATCATTGCATTGATAATAAACTAGATGGTCCTTTTCCTCTTTAACCCGTAGGACTTGATGGCCATCATTTCCAAAAAAAAAAAAATTGAAATGCGGACTCGTCCGACCACAGCACATTTTTCCACTGTAGGTCAGTCCATCTCAGATGAGCTGAGACCTGGGGAAGGTTGCAACACCTCTGGATATAGCTGATATATGGCTTTGGCTTTTCATGGTAGAGTCTTTACATTTTAAGATACAGCGATGCACCGTGTTAGGGAACAATGGTTTTCTGAAGGGTTCCTGAGCCCACATTGTAATATCCGTTACAGACTGATGCTGGTTTTTAAAGCATTCTTGCCTGAGGGTTTGGAGATCACGGGAATTCAATGCTGGTTTTCAGTCTTGCCCCTTATTTGTAACCTTGCAAAGCAGATGGATACGCCCGTTTCCGTGTTTCTCACTGGCGAATCCATCTTGTTGAGCTCCCATCTGAACTGTTTGGGCCCAGTTAGAAAGTGGCAGGACCAATCAGCGTCAAGGGGAAGTACTTTCGGGTGCAGCAGAGTCGTGATGTATGCAAGCAGGGAGTAGAGGCCGGTGCAATCATGGTGGAAGACATTAGTGTGGATGCTGCTATAGCGTAAGTTTTATCAGTACTTGACAATATTTCCTTGTTAAGAGAAGAGCAAAGAACAGCAGTGAGTTGTTTTCTTTTCAAAAAGGACAAAAGTCATGTACTGACATGTCTACAGTCGCCATGGTTCGCGTTATGCAGTTCTATATGGAGTTTACTTATTGCTCTAATTGGCCCGTGACAGACAGAACGTTCATCCAATTACCCTCCAAGTTTTATCAAAGGCTCTGCCCTTTCCAAACCGTGTCTATGAGTGGTTTACCAGATGGATTTGTGAAACAAATCCATCTGGCATGTCAGGTTACCTTACATGCAGAGATTTATTTGGATTCTCTGAATCTTTTGATGATATTATGGACTGTAGATGGTGAAATCTGTATTTTTTTGCCTTTTACATTGAGGATTGTTTTTCATAAATTGTCAGATTACTTATGCGTGCAGTCTTTAACAAAGTGGAGAACCTTGCACCATTTATTTCAAACAACTGAACCTTTCAGATGTGCTCCCTTTATACCCAGTGATGGTACTATCCCCTGTCACCTATTAACTTGCTCACCTGTGGAATGTTCTAGGGGATTTTGGCCCATTACACAACATTCCGGATTTTCTCCTTTCCCCCGTCCCAGCTTTTTTTGAAATGTGTTGCAGGTGTCAAATTTAGAATGTGTGTGTATTTCAAAACAAACTACAAAGTTAATCAATTTGAGCATTAAATACATGTTTTGAGTTGAATGTAGGTTGAACAGATTGTGCAAATCACTGTTTTCCATTTCTGTTCATATTTTACACTATGTCCCAATTTTTTTGGAATAGAGGTTTGTAAATGTTTAAGTGGCACATATAAAAACCCCATCAAGTATGCTCAAAATGCAACAGACATGATAAATCATCAGAGTTAAGACTTCTAGCTGTTTAGCAGCAGACCTGCAGCAGAAAGTGACCAGGCTGTGACAGTCACCTGGTGTTAATTCCTCTCCTGACTGTACGTCTGTGGTATGTTGATGATGTGTACCGCCTGTTTGTGGGAGCTGATGCTGTGTAATTGCTGTGGTATGCACAAATGCAGCCATGTTTTGCACCGTGCCCCCCTCTCTGAAGAAGTATGGATGTTTGCAGAGACATGCTGCAAACATCCACACATACACGCACTCACAGCCAGCTCCAGTCATCTTTTCTCCTCTCATTCCAACATCTCTGACGCTCTCATGTCTTCACTCTGGTAGCTACGGGCGATTCCAGACACACTGTAAGTTATTGCATAGGTTGCCATTAATTTTACTTCCTCTGCCCCTCCTCCTCCTCTGCTGCTGTGAACTCCAGGACCTTACACTTGCTGTTTTGTTTGTGCATGAAGAAATCATTGTGAAACCCATCTTAATAAGAAGTCTGTTTTTCAGATGGACCCTGGTCACAGAGTCAGTAAGTTCCTGAGTCTACTGAAGGAAGAAGGAGGGTAAGTTTGTCCTTCTGTCTCGTCCTTTCAGTAAAATGACACTGAACACTCACATCACGCTGTCACTTTAACCTTTTTTCCTTACAAATGTCGCACAGAAAGGAAAATCAGTACAAGCTCAGAATGTTAACATCATATCAAGTGAGATTAATAATAGACATTTTGTCTCTTTTGCAGACTGGGTTCAAATAAGTTTGTGGCAATCTAGACTGGCTGGAGCCGTATAGTGACAAAGAGGCATCCTTCACTGGTAAGACGGCACGGCCTGAATCATGCTCTCATTTTCAGCTCATGATGTCCCCTCTGGAGTTTAGGCAGCCAGTGTAGAAATCTCTCAAATCTGAGTCTGTATTAATACTCAAAACACTTCACTGAACAAAAGAAAAGGGGTACAATTTTGAGGAAAATTAGTCGATGCAGTTTTTGTGGTCATTGCCTCGGTAGCTTAGAAAATGTTTGATGCAAAAGAATCAAAACTAGGCCAAAAATCCCAACTTTTTTGAACTAATCTCAATAGGAATTTATCTTCAGAAAACCTTGGATAATCAGCAAAATCTAGACATCTAAATTTAAATGTGTAATGAGATTGAAGTGCTTAATAATGTCTGCATTTTCATATATAAAAAATAGATGTTTTAGCCTAAAAGTCGAAATAACATTTTCAAGAACTTTAACATTTTGGGAAAAAAATCTTTCATAAATTTGGTGTATATAATGCAATTAGGTGTATAAAACTCACTTTTCATATCTATTTTCAATCTAAAAAGTTTTTGCAAATTTATAAAGAATAAAAAACTGAAATATCACATTGAGATTAGTATTCAGACCCTTCTCAGAACTTAGTTGAAGCACCTTTGACAGTGATTACAGCCTAGAGTCTTTTTGAATATGATGCAGAAAGATTTGCACCTGGATTTTGGGATTTTCTACATGTCCTCCTTGCAAATCCTCTCAAGGTCAGTCAAGATGGATGGGCACCGTTGATGAACATCCAGTTTCAGGTCTCTCCAGAGATGTTCTATAACAGGGGTGTCAAAACTGATATTGAGTCCGGGGCCAGATTTGATCTGATGAGAAGTCCTAAAAGCCGGACTATTGTGAACGTTGATCGCGAATTCTGAATTTAGGCCTTACCTAAGACCCTAACGAGGTCAATATTTAACATAAACTGTCAACCTCATTTTCACCATTAGTAGTTATGAAAAAATATAAATGAACTGATAAATCATTCTGAGATGAAAAAAAATAAAAATGAGTTTAAAGGCTCAAAGTCTGAGATAAAGTCAAACTTTTTAGTTTAAAAGATGAAAACGTGGAATTTAAAGGCAAAATCATGTTTTTAAAAGGCAAATAAATGAGATAGAAAGTCAAAATCACAAGCTTAAATGGTAAAAATATGACTTAGAATTTTTTAATTGTGAATCTTGAAGGTCAAAACATGAAGAGTCAAAAGTTATAAGTTTAAGTCAGAATTGTGAGATGCAAAATTGAGAATATGAAAGGACAACATTAATTTCTTTTCCCACCTTCCTGACTTTTTATCTAACTTCTTTTACTTTTTACTTTTTCAGATTTTTATCATTTAAAAAGGATATTTTCAATTGTCAAGGTTAAGTTTAAACGTTTACTGGAGGAAATCTGCAGACGTCATACTGCTGGGCCAGTTATAATAGAAAGATCGTGTAATCTTGTGGGCCGGATACAACTGTTTCAAGGGTTGTCATGATGGGTTTGAGTCAAATATGTCTAATACTGACTGGTGAAAAACACATGCAGTAAACAGCTCCTCTGGTTTTGGTATCTAGACAGGTAAATTGGTAGGTTGATGCTGTAACCGGCAGCTCTAATCAAGAATGGACTAATGAGTGTGTCTTTATCATGCGTCTTATTTACTAATAATGACTGACGGGGGATTTTTGTGACACTCTTCAAGCATCAAGCAAATCCAGAAAAAAATGTTCTAATTTCAGATCATTTTGGGTGCCTTTAATAGCTGTAGGGATTAATGGAAACGAAAAGACACTATAAATACCATAACACATTTTCCTCACATTTTCTGAATATAATAATCTTCTGGGGACCTGATGTGGCCATAGCTGTCCCAGTCTGAGCACCGTTGGACAGGCTTTCATTGAGGACATCTCTGTACTTTGCTCCATTCAGCTTTACTTCAACCCTAACCAGTCTCCCAATCCCTGCTGCTGACAAACACCCCCACAGCATGATGCTGCCACCACCATGCTTCACTATTGGGATGGTATCAGGCAGGTGATGAGTAGTGCCTATTTCACTCCAGACATGAGGTCTAGAATGGTTTCTTTCTGTCTGAGAGTCCTTTGGGTGCATTTTTGCAAACTCCAAGCAGGCTTTCGTGAGTTTTGCACTGAGATACTTCCGTCTAGTCACTCTGCCATACAGCCCAGATCAGTGGAGGGCTGCAGTGATGGAATTCTGTCCCATCTCCACACAGGATCTCTGGAGCTCAGTCAGGGTGACCATCGGGATCTTGGTCACCTCTCTTACCAAGGCACTTCTCCCCTGATTGCTCAGTTTGGTGGGATGACCAGCCCTCGGAAGAGTCCTGGTTATGCCAAACTTTTTCTAATTGAGAATTATGGAGGCCACTGTGCTCTTGGGAACCTTCAGTGCAGCAGAATGTTTTTCGTAGCCTTCATCAGATCTGTGCCCGTCAACAAACCTGCCCCTGAGCTCTGCAGGAAGTCCTATGGCTTGGTTTTTACACTGATATTGTCAGCCGTGAGGCCTTCTATAGAGAGATGTGTGCCTTTCCCAATCATGCCGAATCAATTTAAACTCCAGTCAAAATGTAGGAACATCTCATTAAAGATCCAGAGAAATAGGAGGTACCAGAGCTAAATTTCAAGTGTTTTTGCAACGTGTCTGAATACTTATGTCAATGTGATATTTCAGTTTTTTCTTTTAAATAAATTTGCAAAGAATTCTAAAATTCTGTTGTCACTTTGTCATGACGGGGTACTGAAAGTAGATTAATGAGAATAAAAATGTATGTTTTTAAACTGTAGCATCGGGCTGCAACACAACAAAACTGAAAAAGTGAAGTTATTGGGGGAAATCTGACCTAGAGTTAGGTTAAAGATGGTCTAGTGCAGTGGTTCTCAACTGGTGGGTAGAGACCCAAAAGAGGGTCACAACGCCCTTTTCAGTAGGTCGTGGATGTGGGAAAAAATTGTCTATGAGACTATAAAACATGCATGTCCTGTTTTTTTGTCATTGTTTTTGTTACATCTTTGCCCAAAGTCTACTATTTTTTAATCAAATACGGCTGAGTGAGCAAAAAATTCCCCAAACTTTGTGTCACAATTCTCCTGGAGGAGTTGATGGTGGGTCCTGTGACTCAACCAGTTGAGAACCACTGGTCTAGTGTGTACCCACCACAAACTGTACAGCAGATAATAAGATTAGACTTTAGCTTAGTCAAGGTTTTCTGTAATGATGTGCTTTTTAAACATGCTTGTTTTGCCCTGTCTCTTTCTTCAGTGACATGCATTAATCAGTCTAAGGTTCAAACTGCAACATTTTCACTGAATACTGTAAATTTGAGTTCCAAGCCTAACCCTAACCTTAACCTTTGGAGGTTAGGCCCTAACCAAGGGGTGTCAAACTCAAGGCCTGGGGGGCCAAATTTGGCCTGTGGTGCAGTTTTACCTGGTCTGCAAGATTGTATCATATTTTAATTAGAACTGGCTCTCCAGTTCTAATTTCCTCCAGTATAGAAATATAAATTTAACCTTGAAGATTTAAAATATCTTTAGTTAAGTCGTAAAAATTTAAAAAGTGAAGAGAAATAAAAAAAATGAGATAGAAAGTTACGAATGAGGGAGAGACAATTTGTGTTTTCATTTAATATTTTCAATTTACATCTCAAAATTCTGACTTTTCATCTCGTATTATGGACTTTTAGATTCCCATTTAGAATTTCAAGTCATATTTTGAAATTTGAAGATCATGATTTCAAATTTAATCTCATATTTTGCCCTTTTAAAATTCCTAAATTTGATTTTTAATCCCATATTTTGACTTTTTAAACTCATGATTTTGAATTTTATCTCATATTTTGAACTTTAAGATTCACAATCTTAAATTTCAAGTCATAACTTGACCTTGTAAACTCTAAATTTTGTTTTTTACTCTCATATTTTGATGTTTTCAACTCCTTACTTTGATTTTTAATCCCATATTTCCATCTTTTAAAGTCATTATTTTGAATTTTATCTCATGTATTTACCTTTTGAAAACATTATTTTGACTTTGGATTTTGGGTTCTCACCTTTTGAACTAATATTTTGACTTTTTATCTCAGATTTTGAGACTTTAAACTCATCATTTTGGCCTTTTTTTGTTAAATCTCAAAATCATTTATCATCAGTTTTTCTCCCCTTAAATACCTGTGAATATAAGGTTTACAGTTTATGGTTAGATGTTTTTCCTGTTGGGCCCTCAGGTTAGACCTAAATTCAGATTTTGCCCCCCCCTTGATGAGTTTGACACCCCTGCCCAACCCCTTACCCTATCTTAACCCTTTTTCCTTGAAGGGGGTGGTGGGTGTCAAGGTTTGACCACTAAAGAACCGTTGATTAAGACAATGAAAACATAAAATGTTGAAGCTCATTCTAGAAAAGATAAAGTTGAAATCTTGTGCTAAAGTTTTGTAGCTTCATCTGTGAAACTGTTCAAATGTAATCTGAGTTCTAGTTGCACGTTGTAGATTGTGTTAAAGTTTCAGGATGCATTTCTCTTTTTAAAGTTATCCTGCTACCTTACTAATCCATCTCTGTGATACCCTCCCTCATGAGGAGAAGCTGCCCACGGTGATAAACAACAAAAACTTGAACAACTTTTCAACTCAGAGCCAGTCACAGCTTTTGTTTCTCAGCACAGCCTCAGAGGCTTATGGTATAGTTAGCGCATGTCGCACCTAAAATAGGTCGACCAGACAGGTGCTCTCTTGTGGCGGCACGTCTCCTCTGCCTGCCTGTCTCTTCTCACTTTTATTTGTCTCTCTTCGCTCAGTTGCCGAGGAACGGAAGCCCTTAAAGAAGCTGGCAGGAGGAAGCAAGCGAGAGATAGTTTCCGTCTGTCTCTCTTTCTCTTTCTGCATCCTTCCTTCTCGTCCCTGAAGCTCGGAGCGCTTCTCTCTGCACTGCAGCTCTCTGCAGCCACCATCCTCCTCCTCCTCTTCAGCACTATGTGAACGTGTAAAATAAGAAAAATACGCCGTGTTTGTGGCATCTGTGTATATTGCATTTTGACGACAAGTGCTGTGCTCTCTATGTGAGGCCTTAAGCACTCCGTGGGGATTTTATACATAAAGATACTGTTGAAAGTCGACGAGCATGCACAAACACTAATCATAACACTGTTTCTATAGGTTTGTATGCACGGATTTGTAATCTGATCATTCCATGAAGAGATCTCACTTTGTTCTTATGTTGTTTACTTGCTTGTGTCTTACCTTTTTATTTTATCAATAAATTAATTCTATAACTATGAAGCAACCCTGGAGTTAAGGCTGGATTTACTTAATCATTGAAGATACTACACAAGCAGCATTCACCCTGCTTTAAACATATGTTACATGCATTTTAAAAAATATTTCATGAGGAATATGAAGCTCTAAAGTTACTGATTTAACTCCTCTGCTGTCTGATTTGCCAAAAACCCTCTCGATATACTGTGACGCAGTCCAAATAATAAATAAAAACACTTTCCTACTGCTTGTTTTCTTCATTTAGTGTTCCCCTCATAATTAAAACATGTTGAAATCATAAAAGATCCCTTTATAATTACAATCTAGCTTAATTATCTCATAATGAGAAGAAATTTCACTCACGATGGGATGAACATACTCAGACATTAGCGGTTAACCTCCAAACTATCAGTGTTGCAATCATCCAGCAGCTCAACAGGAAAACATAGTCAGCTTTTTAGCAGCAGCTACTGCAGCACATCTGTGAAAGTTCTAAATTAGATGCAGATTTATGCTTTTTACCATCAAGATTGAGGGTCAGATTAGCAAATTTGTGTCTTCAATTATGAGTCGTCAGTTATGGTTCTGCTAAAGTTAGAAATTCTGTTTCTGGACTTGTTTTTATATTCAGGGGATATTAAATGCTTTTGTCTTTGTTTTTGATAATGAGGCATGGACGTACTCCTGTTGTTCTAATTGCAAATTTGCAATAAGAATAGTCAAACCTTTTCTCCCCTGTGCTGTAAATTTGCATTTCTTTTTTGCTTTTGGTGAGTATGTAAGCTTAAAAGAGTCACCATGAAATCAGGTGCATGAGCTGCAATTTTAAGACCAACTTTTTCATCCAAAAAGATGATTTCTTTGTAACACTGCTACTTGGCAATAAAGCTTGTTTATTTCCCTTTTAAACTGTGCTACATTTGTAAGGATCATGCATTTGTGGGATGAGCAGCAGAGCGAAGTATGTGGCTTGTGCCTATAAAATATGCCAAATCTCTGCTGATGCTGAACAGTTTATTTTGCTGTTGCTACTGATTCTTGTTTTGAGCTTCTGGTACCCCCAGGTGCTGACAATCAGGTGCCTGATTATCAGCACCTGTGAGCATGAGCCCTGCTACAGTGGTCAGTAGTTGACTGCTCCAAGAGTCAGCATGGACTGATCTGGATAGGGCAGCTTCAAGCTGGTGTTCAGCAAAGTTGTGGCATTATTTGAAATGTGAGCTCTGGAACATCTCCAAACTGAAGGCCAAGTTCCATATAAAAGGGGCAGTGTCAGGTACTGGTTCCTCACCCAAGACTGCAAGCAACCAATCTCGGGAACCGGAACATGTGGAGGAACATTATGTTCAGATTCTGCCTACAGCTTTTGGATCATAGGATCAAAGTGTGGAGAAGACGTGGGGAACGCTATGCTGACTGCTGCACAGATTACACAGGTAACATGGTGAGATGGTGAGCGGTATCCTTAGTAGTCTGCATGTGTTTTTAGCCCAATTCAGACCAAAGATTTGCAACAAGACTTGTGAACACTTGCAACTGCTTTCGATAGGCTGCCCTGGAATATTTTGAAAACCTGTCAGTTAACACCACTTCAACTGGGGGGAGGACAATGCATTGTTTCTACAACAACTCTCATAGTCTCTCAACTTAAAGTAATGCAGTTCTTAAGATGTATCTTGATAATGAATGATATCAGGCTGTTTGATTCATGCTCATCAGATGAACAGGATTTCTATTCCCTATTTCACATTTATCTGCTTAGGACATCCAAAACATCAGCTGATTGTGATCTAATGGAGTGAATCAAAGGCAACATCGTGAGATGGTCTGATTGACGATCTTTAGGCAGAGGAAAAGAGATCCTGACCCAATGTGCTCGCTTTCTTTTGCTACTGCGGGTGTTCTGTTAGAGGCAGGCTGACCTGGACTCATTAATTTCAAACAGGATATTCGTGGCTCGATATCAGGGGAGGTCTGGCTTGATTTGGAGCACTAAAGTCACAGATTGATACCACACACTTGAGGATTATTTGGGCTAATGATCGGTTAGGGCAAGCCTCAAATAAAGTGACAAATCAGGCCTTAAGTCATGTTAAAGTTGTGCAAAGCCAGCCAAATTCAACAGCCCCCCAAGGCTAAGACCGCCATCACCAACGTGCCAGTTTTGAAGTGTAAAGACAAAATCCAAAAACATCCATACTTTGTTGTTTTTACCGCACATTAAGTGGAGAAAAATTTGCAATTCCTAGGGACTCGTTTTAGCTGTGGATGAATACATATTTTGTGTTTAAGTGAGTGCTTCTGGCTGACGGTAGCCTATGTGGGAAATAAATTATAGAGTGTGTTCATGGCAGTGAAAGAGCATGTCAGTTAGTACAACATTGATGTGTTTTTAATAGTTTTTGGACAACAATTGAGCTCCATGGCACAGAGGAAGGAGACATTGTTGGTTTGTCTTTTCATGGAAATTGTTGACATTAAGAAAAGGTTTTGAATGCCTTCCTTTAATATCCAAGTTAGGATTCATTATTTCTGCATGTATGTACCTTAGATGAACTGTTTGATTATGCAAGAAGCCTTTTCATCCCAGTTAAATTCAGTGTATGAGGCTGAAAACAAAGACGAGGAGGCAGTTTTGTTCTTCAAATATATAATCTTAGTTCAGTCATACAGATATATACATTGTATAATAAATAATATTTATAAAAACATAACATTTACGATTATAAAATAAAAAGGGAATTATTCACTTTAAAACATTTGTACAAAACTTTGGATATAGCGGGAGGGAAACGTGGGTGAGGGGAGGGTACTGAACACAGAAAGGTAGGCCCAGGTAGGGAGGAGGGGAGAGGGTGGGATGGGGTATCTGTGTAGAAGATGAGCAAAATGCTAAGCTATGTCACAAAGAGAGGACAGCCTATACACTACTGGGTACTTTTGTTGTTGAATATTACTAACAGGGAGCAAGTGGGACAGTTAAAAATGCTGTGTGGAATCCTTCAACCCCCCATTCAGTCAATCTTTAGTTTTCCTGTCACTCCTGTAATCTAGCTGCTGATGAAGTTTCCCAATACCCTTCCACTGAAGACTCTAAGAACCAGGAATCAACAATTGACCCTTTGTTAGCTCTCTGATTGACTCACAGCACCAATCAGAGGGCTCCCACCCATCACAACACTGCAGGGCTTCTTTTAGTCAGACAAACTTTGAACAAAATCTCTGCAAACCTGAATGTGACAGGAGAAGTTCTGGCACACTTTCTTGCTTTATGCTGACATATTTATTGAGTTCCACAACATTTCAGCCAACCTTCCTGGTTTTCATACCTATGTAACTGGGCTTTTATCAGTTATAATGCTTCTCTTGTCGTCTCACAGCTAGACTCAATCCAATTTTTCCTTGATTTTGAATAGCCTTGGCACAGAGTTACAAAGGGTAGTGGTAGTGTGAAATGGGAAGGCCTCTCAAGCTTCTGATACGTCATCAGTACACGGCAATTTACAGGACTAGACATGATGACGATACTGCACATTTTTACCATGATTGTTGTTTGGATTCAAAACCGCCATGACACATTGAAACAACATAAAATTATGATGTTAAATCATTTTTGCCTTGCTGATAAATGGAGTCAATTTTTTGTCAAAATATAAAAAAAATATCTTAACTTGTGATAAACTTGTTTGCACACTGATGCTGAAACTTTCCGCTGTCTTTCAGAATAAGTTTGATTTTTGTGGGTTTTTTTTTTTGCATCTGTCCAAGTCATTACCGGGCGACTGATAATTCAGAGCAGTGCTTGCAGCTCCCTTCTCACTCTCTCCCGCCCCTAAACATCACTATTTCCCTATACATTATGTGGATATGAACTGTAAACTACAATACATGATGGCCAAAATCTGTATTCACAGCCAAGTTACAGAGACTGAATTGAAAAGTTGCGCTCCATCTCTCCAACTTGGAACAGTGACATGACACACGAGCTGGTGCCATATGAAGCTCTGTGTCAGGATGGGTGGACTAAGTTGAATGCTGTTACACCAGATGTGAGTAAAATCATCTGTGTCAGTTAATATCATGTGAAGTCAACGTAAAGATGTGAGAAGACTCAAGTTTACCTCAGGTGGCGCAAACGCTGCAAATGTGAGGCGTGAATAGCGCTTGCTTTGTTTATTTATTTACAGTTGAAAAATCTGAACTCAAGCAAATTACTCATGCTGAGATGGCCAATCAGCATGGAGATAGGAGACTGGAGTATCTTGGAAGGACCAGCCTGTCCGTCTGTGGCCACCCTAGACAACACAACATGCCTGTTCTACTGGCACGGGAATAAAAAGGAGCTTGCTTGGAGGAAAAGTGAGTTGTGAAAACATTTGTCTGTCACTTGATTTCAGCCATTTACTACCAAGTTACCGTTGGCTTTGGGCTTTCCACAGCAGATGCAAGGCATCAGTCACTCTCACACACGTAATTTGACTTGTGAGTGTGGCGAGTTATTCGTGCAAATTTAAAAAGATAAGGCGAATAAACTCTCTTTATTTGCACGCTAAGGTACACAGAAAAAGGTGATTGTTCACGTCTAGTATGAACAAAAGATAAGGGCTTTAGAATCATCCTCTGTGCTTTTTACATTTGCATTATGAAATTGTTTTGCAAATTCTTGCAGTTGATACAAAAATAAATGCATTGGACTTGCTGCAAGGTTTGAGTGCTTCCAGATGGATGTGTTTCACATCCATCTGGAAAACCTTCCATAGACACTGTTTGGGAAAGGGCAGGACCTTTGCAAAGAAACTCAGAGGGTTACTGGCTGAACATTCTGTCTGTCACATCTTTACATCCAATCAGAGCAACAAAATGCGTGGCATCTTTTTCCACTACTGAGTACTCCATAGAGTACTGCATAAAAACTCAATGCTATTCTTTGTTCTTTCAACGAAGAAATGTCATCAAGTTCTGATAAAACTGGCACTTCAGCAGCATCCACGCTGATCTAAGCCAAGCCATAATTGCACCGGCACTGGCTGCTTGCTTATGTCATGGCTCTGCCACGCCCGCAAGCACTGCCCCTTGTCGCTGATTGGTCCTATAACTTTCAACCAGGCCCAAACTGTTCATACAGGCACTTTGCAAGATGGATTTGCCAGTGAGAAACACTGAAATGGGCGAATCCATCTGCTTTGCAAGTTTAGTTTGTAATTGGATGCCAGACAAATACTGGAGTCGGTGTGCATAGACCTTAAAAGATTTGGTTTGGAGTGTTTTTCTGGAAAATCTCTATTTGAAGTGCCATGTAGCCCAAACACCTCACCCTACCTTAAGACTCGTGAATTCTTAGATTCCATGTGTTGCCAATGTCAGGACAGGATACTTTTACATTTTTCTTGTTTTCTTGATATTTTTTTCAATAAAGGAAAATATTAAACCCATAGAGATATTTGAAAGGGACTTGGGGATGCTACCAGGAGAAGGAACTAATTTTGTAACCTTGCAACAATAGACATATGGATGTTTTGGATGGTAGGGAGGTCCTGGTTACTGCAGAAAACACAGATGATGTAGACACAGGTCTCCCATACATCTATAGAACCTTTGTCTTCATTCTTTCACAGAGGCCAAGTTTCTAAACAAATCAAATCATCGAATAAAAAGAAGATAAATGAAATTTGGCAGGGTATTTCCAATTGTTTGAATGGAAAGAAGCCCAGCAATGAGAGTTTTTCTAACCTTGTAACACAAACCGATGAGGGTTGGACTTGACAAAATCTCAAAAAACGTCCAGATTTTTAAATTATTTCAATGCCAGCTTGAGCTGGCAGCTAGTGTTTTGGGTAATACTAACAAAATTCCATAAATCAACTTCTTCAAATTTTAACTCTTCAAGAGGGAAGAAGAGAAAGAAGGCTTGGCTTGAAAGCCAATCAGATCCCACACTGCGCCCTTTACATGTCGTCACTTGCCTCCCTTTTTCTTTTTTTCTTTGTTATAGTGATGATTTGCTCAGACACACAACTTTAAAATGGACCTGATGGATTCACGAAGTGTTAGATATTAGATCCTCCATAGTAAGCATGCTAAAGCTTCAGTTTCATGAATTAAAAAGCCTTAAATTCACCTTGTTTTCATGGATCATCTCCTCAGATTGAATAACTTTTGACTGTGTTGCATTACACTTGTGGAAATCATGAGAAATTTACAGGTTGATGGTGCCCCCGGATGGAGAAACAAAGTTGTCATTCATAAGAACAGCTAGCTTGCAGTGAAAAGAATTTTTCTCGCATAAACAACGCTCAAATCTTTCCCACCTGGAGCTCCGTCTAACTGAATAGTGCATACATTTGTTAGTTAGTGGAATGAGCATGCTTGTTCACACACATGCTGCATACCTCCAGTCCCAGCCCGATGGTAATATTTCAGAAATGCAGGGCTATAAAATCAGGCTGTAGCATATATCTTCCAGGCTCCCCGGTTGACTGGTGCGGCAGAGTCAGTCAGCAACACTGAGGATTTCATCAGCTCAGTAGTTTTACAAAAAACAACAACAAAAAAAAAGAACAGGACCGTGGCAGCTTCCAAAGCCCACCTGCTGTTTTCAGTTCAGTTCAGTTCAGTAGTTACAAAGTGATGGTTTCCTGGGGCTGTGTTCAGTTTCACTTACAACTAAGTGATGCTTGTAGAGGTTGGTTTAGTTACAAAAAAAAAGGTAAACCAGCTAGATGAGCCGGAGAAGTGAGGTGTTAGTTAGAAGATGCTTTTTGTTCAAAAGCAAGAGTCTTTTTTTTTTTTTTCCTTTTTTTTTTTTACTGCATTAATCTCACATGTAAAAAGTGTTACTGTACATGCCACAAACATTGTGCTGGCATGAAGGGGGGAAATAAATAAAGACAGAGAGGGAGGGGAGTGGTGGAGAAGGAAGGGGAAGTCATGGTCCAATAGGAATAAGGGAAAAGTGGCACAACTCGAGCTTCTTCCCACATTTCTGGTCAGATATTATGGAAATAAAGTGGTCTGGAAGTGATTCTACAAAAAAAGCTAAAGAAATATCCATGACTGATGTGCCATCACCCATTAGGGCCTGAGCGTGTGCTGATGAATATGATTTTGTGTTTTGGGAAGTTAGGGAGTCGTGCAGGAGTTGGAGGTTGGGTAGGAAGTACTTGTAGTCCAGCAGTCTGTTTCTCTGAGTGCACAGGCATTTCTCACTTACACGTGTGCACGTCATAAACGCGCACGCACTCCTGACAGCTGACGTAGCAGCACCAGTGGAAGATGCAGTGACACTTCTCCTTGCGTTTCTCAGTCCGGGTGTTGTGGCCGCGGCCGCAGCACAGCAGGTCGCAGCCCTCGATGCCGTGCGACGACACGTTGCATACTCGGTCGCGTGTCCCGAACGAGCCGGTCTCGGGGTTGGGTTCACAGAAGTTCGGCGAGCCCTCGTAGTAGACCAGGTCTCGCTCGGTGGGGTGCTTGAAGAAGTTGTATTTCACTCGCAGGGTCTCCACCCAGCCTCGGGACTCTCTATGCTTCTCCACTACCATCTCTGAGGCGCTGTCGTACTTGTCCTTCAGGTAGTCGCCGAGGATGCGGAAGTCTGGCTGTGCCCACCAGCATGTCTTCACCTCGCAGCTTCCTGACAGGCCGTGGCATTTACAGCGCAGATGCATGTGGTCCAGAATGGTCTGAAACATACAAAGACACTTCTGGTCAGTTTGTAAGAATATTTAAAGACGTTTTTTGGGTCCGTAAACAGAGGCTATCCGGACTTGAGTCCTGGCTCCTTCACCGCAGGTCATTCACCCTCTCTCCCTGATTTCTAGCTCTAATGTCCTAAAAAATAAAGGCTGAAACAAATAATATCTGAAATATTTTGAAGGCAAAGTAGTGTTTCCTCTGGCAAACATAAATCTAAGAGGAGAAAATGATAAAGAAGAGTTTATCATGACCTGCTGAGACCCCAAAGGTTCGATTCTGGGGCCACTTTTCTTCAATCTCTAAATTCTCCCTATAGGACAAATTGTATAACACATTGTTGTGAGTTCTCTCTGCAGATGACACTCTGATTTACTTTGCTTTTTTATTATGCAACTACTGTCCCTTGAGACACTCTAGTAATGCCAAAGGTGAGTTGATGCAAGCAGATTTCCTTCATCTTGGTAGACACAAGGCAGATATTGTCTCACAACAAGGCAACAGAAAAAAATTCATGCGTCACAGATAAAGGAATGAAGTCCTGAGTTGTCTTTCGGATCTCTTTCTGGCTGAACAAACCTCCAACTCCGCTATCGAGTCTATTTGAAATGCACTCATAGTACTTTTCATGACACTTGTAGCCAAGATATTCATGAACAAACTTGTAATGAAGAGCATATAAGCTTAGCTTAGAGGTTTAATTGTGTGCCCTGTGCACAGAGGCTATAACCTTCAAAGCAATGGCCCCAGGTATGACCATCCCATCACCCCCGCTCTCTCATCTCTTCACTAGACTCTGCCCACTGTTCTGTCCTCTTAGAAAGGCATAAAAGCCTAAAGTTATCTTAAAGAAAAGCTGTGAGGTCGAACTTAAAATGTCCTTTGGTTGTGTCTCAGCATCCACTTTTTAAAGTCTGCAGGCTGTAGAACTGAAATAAAAAGGTAGAAGGACAGAGTGGATTATTCCTTTAATTTCCTAGAATGAGCTGGCCTTAATTAGATGACTCACTGCTTACAGGGCAGTCAAAGTCATTCACCACCAAGTAAGATCTTTTGGAATTTTATGGTCAGAAATTTACAGGAAATTCAGTTACGCAGACTAACAAAACCACTAAAGACTCGCAGAGCAGGCCAAGAAAAACAATATGCCACTGGCTGCAATTTATCTAAGTGTCATGCAGCTGTGAAGTACAGAGGTGCTGCGCTGCTGCTAATTCCCTCTGAAGTCACTGGCTCACACCATGACTGTGCTGCCGCAGGGCACGTTTTACCTTTGTGTTTTGATTTTGTTGTGCTTTAATTCAACAGCTATATTTAGCAGCAGAATTCCCCCAGCTGCGGCGGAAGGCAGGTGGCTGGGGCACCTCTGGGTGAGGAAGGGGAAAGCGGTGGGAGGGTGGATTATGGGTAGATTGGGCTAGTGACATCACACTGTGAGCTTGTCATGCCAACATCAAGTCCCAGAGGCCCTCTGGGCTAAATAAAAGAGCGTGAGAGGGCCAGGTGGATAAGAGCGGAGACTCCTGACAGTGCTGCTGTTCAGCTCGCTCCGTGGGCTCTCTCCCCGGCTGCTCCTGTGTGCTCACATCAAAGGCCTGCTTGTTGCCGTGTGGTCCTTCCATTTGCCCCTCAGCGAGCGGCCGGGGAATCTGTTTTCTCCAAGCAGTGACAGCAGCCAGTGATGTTTTAAGTCAGAGCTGATTTCCTTCTTTTCCCTCTCAGCTCACTCGGGTTATTTGACTGGCAGGGAATTTTTCATTGGGATGCAAGGCATGAAAAGAAAGGTGTGTGTGTGTGGCAGAGGGATTGCTTAGATGAGTAATTAACCAGTCATTCAAAGTCAAGCGCTCATTTTTAGGTGGAAACCAAGAAATGTGCAGACAAGTTGGATACCAAATCCCTGGCCATCAAATGAACAATTAGTAACCTCAAACAGTGAAATTACAGAAAAATCCCTTTTTCATTTTCAGAAGACAAGAAGGTGATTGTCCATTGTTTACTGCATCTCAGAACAGTTTTATCCTCAGGCTACAGTTCAAAGCACAAATTGTGCTGAGGTTATTTAATTTGTGTGATGTATTACAGAGCGGTAAAGCACTTCAATCCCACTCTTCATTATAGGTTTTGACATTTTTGCAGCTTCATCAGTTTTTTCTGACTTAGCATGCAGAATGAACCCAGGTGGTACAGGGCCCGGTTCCCCCATACCATGCCAAGGCAGGACTGCTCCCCATGCCTGGTTGCCTGCTGGCCTGCACTCACATTGCTTTAGAGTTACTAGTTGATCATATGTCATCACAATGTAAAACTCCACATGCATGGTTTTGTTTATATTTGTGGAGTCTGTACAATACAGAACAGCACATTATGATCTTGTCACACATCCATGTGTAAGCAACCACACTGTGCCAGAGCCCACCTTCCCATCCCCGGGAGGGATTTTAACCATTTTGTCTCACCTGGACTTGTTGTCTTAAAAAAACTTGTAAAGCAACAACTTGTGGTGCACAGTCCATCTCTAAATATCCTTTTTAAAAGGACAACCTGGAATTTAAGAATAAGTGTGCTGCAGTAACGTCACTCAAATATTAAAATAGCTAAGGGACTATAAAGACAAAAGAAAAACTTAACGGCAACAACAATGACTGTGACTTATTTGTACAGACTTCTTCTCCCAGCCTTTGGAGACCAAAAAGTGAAAGAAAGAAATCATTCTGTCACAAAAAGTCCTTGCCCTTTTTTGTATTGGCTTTATTTGAGCCATTTCTTAAAGCAGTTCCTATCTGCAGTGACACAGTGGGAAACATCACAGGCTCTCTGTCTCTCTTTCTCTCCATTATGAGCTATTCAGGCCATCTCCACCATCATCTGCCCAGTTAAATATGTGCAGTTTAACACAGCATGATGCGACATCGGGACAGCCTGCCATTGGTTGACAGCCCGTCACAAAGCATTCTAGGAAAACAATATGGTAGTTAGCATTTGCAGCAAAGGTGAAAAAAGATTGAAAATGAATTAAAAATGGATAAAAAGACTTTTAATATCAGATTTACTGGTGTGAATTTAATCTTTAAAAACCCCAAAATTTACCCAAATTCCAGGGTTGCTAGAAAAGCTTCCATAAGGAATTCAAAAGCATGGCTAGAATCCTAAAGATGGTACAACAGCTAGCTTCAATTGGAGAAAAACTAAGAGGCTACGATTTAAAGTTCTAAAGTTATTTTACCTTAAATAAACTGTGTCACATATAGGATATCGTTCTCAGAGCGCTCATATGCCGACTCCAAAAATGCTGAATCAAACTGCAGTCTTATAGATTCTTTGTGTTAACATCCTTTTTACTGAAAATTCTCACCCAAATATGGAGCGTTGCGCTAATTCACCCTTGCTCATCAACTCACACCCTGAGGTCAAATATCTCAAGCGTCTTCTCTGTGTTACACACACCTTAAATCTGTAAGCACTGCACTTTGAAGACCGAGGCACCTGAACTATGGACACCTTCTCTCTGATGTGTACTAGATTTTATGCATAATCTTTCATGCTCTCTTTATTGTATTAGAATAATATTCCTTTACAAGCCTTATGATTTATGTAAGAAAAACACTATGAAAAATTTGACCAAAGTCCTAACTAGTTTTCTTAAAAAATGGGGATCTAAATGAACAAATCAGTAGGAAAATGTAACTGAACTTGACTGACATGCAAAGAATCCTGACTTCTACCCTATCCCAACACCTTTTGAATGAACCAGATTACCAACTGTGAGCCAGGCTTTGTCACATCACTGTTGGACCTCGCTAATGTTCTTGTGGCTGAATGGGAGCAAATCCCTGCAGCCAGGTTCCAAAATCTTTTGGGAAACTTTCCCAGAAGACTGGAGACTGTTACAGCAGCAGATTAATGTCTGTAGTCTTGGAATTCTACCATCCCATATGGTTGTCATGTCCTGGTGTCTGTCTAATTTTGCCAGTTAGCTAATTTTAACAGACACCATTCTGCTCTTGGTGTTTATTATTTAAATATTTTTACCGTGCGTCCAGCCTCATTGTTGTGTCGGTTCATTGCCGAGCGAGCGTCTGGACGATTCTCCCTGGCATCTGCGAACTCCCTGGACACCAGCACTCCGAACTCTGCATCTTCACTGCAGCCGCCCCACTTCCAGCCCTCTCCTGGAGGCCCTTTGTGGTGAGAATCACAGCCGCACATGGTGGATGTGCCCTCAGCACAGGAGCGAGTCACTGCAAATGCTACGCCTGCAGAAGCTATAGCGTGGACGAACGCTGACTCTCTGGTTGCTGAAAGAGACGGATGAAGACAGATGGAAAACAGAGGGAAAAAGAGAGGGATAGAGAGTGTCAATCTTTGTTAAACACAGACGAGGCAATTTTTACCACTGCCAACACCCAGACAGAGGTATTGAAAGGGATACCTCCAGGCAGTAGCCTTTTAACACAACATTTCATCTTCAAGAGGGCCCATTTATGAACTGCTATTTGCCACTGTCAACAAGAATCCTGTCTTATTTCACAATGTGTAAACATGGATTTGATCATTTCCCATAAGGTCAGCCTTAGTGACGAGGAAAAACGTATACAGGACACATGAAGGAGCCTAAAAGCAGAGTCCCTGCAGTGACATCAGCCCATTGTTGTTGTGTCAGATGGGCCTTATGCTCAGCAGGATCTCGGTGACCTCCTGTCATCCCTGAGGTGTGCTGCTTTGCATCTGGATAGTGTTTCAGGAATGTTGTCACCCCCCTCTCCCTCCCTCCCTCTCTGCAACCCGTCCTCGTTCAGAGCCCAAGGCCTTCTGGTGAAACCTAGCAGAGTGTCGGCCTGTTTCTTTTTTACACTCAGAGATGGAGTTACACCTCCTTTGAAGGCAACAGCTTATTATGTAACCAGACACCATTGTTTCACAATCACAGCACACTTACCGTGGCTCACCTATTACACTCCCATAGCTCCAAAACAGAAACAGAAACACAGAAACACACAGAGAAGTATGCAGGGTTACATGTCCTCCAGCAGTGGCTTGGTTTTTAAGAGCACACCGAGTGGTTTCTGATTTTCTGATACAGTGTGAATTTGAGATTTGTATAAACACAACCAGAGCAGTAAACCCACGTTTTAACAGACCACAGAGAGCCACTGAAGCCAAATGTCATCATCAGATTTACAGCCTAATGGTCTTGCAGGACCCAATTATTCAGCTTTATAGGCAAAACATAGAGCTTCAGATGTTTGACTGAAATCTAGTCTTGTTCCCACCTTAAATGAGTCTGCAAGCAAAGTATCAAAATAAAAAACCTATTTTTAAGGCTTTTCATCAGGACGGTCAATCAATTAACTTTTTAAATTTTGATTCAGCACTAAATTTTGATAGTTGTTCACAATTAATTGCATGCTTTAAACGCAATCATTTTGCATTTCCAGATAAAGATTAAAATCTAAATTTAAGATTTTTTAATGCAGAGAGATGTATATTATTTTAATGACTGCCCTTCGGTGACATACACTGTTTAACACTATTACGTGTTAAGAAACATGCAGGAGTGCATGTACAAAATGACTTGCTAAAACCCAATGATCCCCTGTGAATGTGGAATATTCAAACTCTCAAGAGTTCCAGTTAAGTTACTTTTTGTACAAATAACCAAGTTTAGGTTTACAATTAAGCTAAGAGATTTTCAAAAAAAAAAATACTGTTCTTTATTATGCTTTTACTTTGTAATTTTTGCTGTTTTATTGCATGTCTTAACAGCATGCAGGTGTCAGACATTGCGTCACATCACACAGCATCGCATGCTCAATGTTCACACTGTATGCACTGTAAATTTAATCCCCTGCCCTGTGAATTTCAGGCAACCCTTGTACATATTATGCCATCTAGCACTTTTAATTTGAATGACGAAAACTCAAAGTTTGGCGCTTTGCACTGACAGACTTTCACAGCTTTGTGCTATAGTTTTGTTTCTATGTTGACACAAGTTAGATCTTCATACATTTCAAACACAGACATGGATATTATGAACAAATACCTCAGCTTTGTAAAGCAAGCTCACAAGCTCTGTTGAGAGAGAAAAGTGAAATCAAGGAAATCTTCTTGTCAGACACTCCTGATGCCTTGTCATCTTCCCTTGTCCTTGTTCCTAACCCATCTCAATGTGAGTAACAGAGTCAAATTCAATTGTCAAATATCGTTAACGCTTACTTTTTCTCTGTATTGTTCCTCTGGATTTGTGCAAGAGAGAACATGCAGGATACAGTATATACTGTATCACTGATTCTTGAGAAAAGGGAAAAAACAGGTTCCAAACTAGACTAGGCTATTTCTTTTGTTTAACTGCAATATACTGAACTAGATATTTGCATCAGTTTAGGTCTTAACATAGTTGTAAAGAAGCAGATTTTTAATTCAACATTTTCTAAATATGACTTTTTCCATCACATCTTGTTTTCAGTCAATTCCCACATACACACTAAAATGTATCTAATTTTTGTTTCATTTATTTAAGACGAATGCCAAGTTTTCAGTTAACTAATACTGGTACTTGTATTGATATTTAGTAATAAAACGCATAATTTTCACCGTTTTTTTCATTTTTTTAAAGTATCTCAGTTTAGAATTGTATGACTCTTACTTTATCTTTAATATAAACTCCATCAAACTAATATTTTTTCAAATAAATTAGTCATTATTGCATGTTTTTTTTTTTTTTTTACCAGACAAGCAGAATAAAATGAAATTTAAAAAAAGCTCATGTATTTATTGTAAAACGAGCCAAACCATCACCTGACAGAGGTCACACTGGGGATCAAAGTGATGGCTATAACTAGCTTTCTAACCCAATTATCTTAATTGATAAAAAAATGATGAAAATGAAAGCGAAAAACAAGCTTTCTGCATGCTCTGATTAATATATTTTATTTAAAAGTTATTGGATTTTCCCCCAGGTTTGGACTGTGGTACTTGCAAAGGTAAATTTTCAACAGTTTGGCTCTTTGGTTGACCAGGGTTGAGTAACACAAAAAGCAGTGAGATAGTACAAAGCAACTCGATACGTCTTTTGAATGGCATCACAATTATTTTAGTCCTTTTTGTCCTTAAAAACAACCCATATTTCATGTATTCTGTGTCCTATTTACATCAGACTTTGCTTTTAACTGCCAACACAAAATACAACTCTACACATCCCATTCATTTGCCCTCAACATCAGATGGCAACTAGCACTAGCTGTCATACCACCTCCCTGTTAGGCCCTACAAAAACTGTGCAACATTGAATTTTTGCCCCAACTTTTCTTATTCCCAAGCACATTCCCTGACCCTCTGATTAAGGTTGTGTGACTGTCTTTTGAACCCAGAACCACAAGTTTAGAACCATGGCCTTAGAACCTCCCTAATTGTGTCGACAATTAACTACCACTGCAACTGCTAAAATGCTTTACTCATTTTTTTCTAGAAGTAATTTTTGTTTAAGCTTGGCTTTCCCCAGCCAAAGTGATTATCCTATTTAGCATCACAGTCACACTGAATTACAGATGTACTCTGCCAACCAACGTAATGCTAGCATTGGCTAAAAGCTTAGGTTTAGCTAACCCTCTGTTTCTCTTTAGAGGCTTGTCCAAATATGGTCACTTCTGGTTCCAGAGAAACAAGCAGGCAATGACAAACTACTAAACTGCAGAAGTTTCTTATAAAATCTTTGGGAACAGCAAAAAAGTAACAAGACTCTGTATCTTTCCCTGTCATTCTTAGTCAAAGGTTTTGGTCTAAATCCGCAGCGAATCCTTCCGCGACTGAATAACACACAGTCCTCAGGTTCGGCATCCCTGCTCGCCCTGGCAAGCCTAGCTGGGCCCTCCACAACAGGGGCCTGTGAGCTCTGGGCCCCTGGAGCTCTGGCTGTTAGCCAAGGCTAGCGCTGCTCCTGCTACCTGCTGGGCCCATCAATCCGCCTTTGTTTCCCTTGTGTCACACTGTATTATCCACACAAAGGGCCCAGCGACTCGCGCCCCCACAGCCCCGCTCTGCCCGGAGCTGGCATTCCCTAAACTCCCTAACCCCACCACCAAACCCCCCCAACTCTCTCCAGCCACCCTTCTGCCAACACCCTGAGCTGAAATCCCATACACCACCACCCACCACAGGACTTCAACCCCCCACTTCCTCCAGGCATCACCCACCATTGCCAGCAAAAGGTGGCTGGTCCTTGTGGTTGGTAGCGCTTCCTTTCCTTCCGCAAACTTTTCCATCGATCACTCCCAAAATGAGACTCTCTCTTTCCTTCCCACCTTCCCTTCTACCTTCCTTCCTTTGCCTTCTTTTGGTAAAGTGCACACCCGGGCTAGGTTTGGAGAGATCCCCTTTCAGCCTGTTTTCATGACAGAGTCAAAAGGGCGTGTGAATGGGGCGTCCGTGGGAGCTGGACTGTGTGAGGCACGCACTGGTCTTCATGCACAGTAGGGGTTGAGCGGAGCCCCCCGGCCCTTTTCTATTGCCCGTAATCTCATTTGGCCTCCCTTCTCCCTTTTATTTGACTGAGGAGCTTGGACTACTCACACTGCCCATTTCTGCCCAGATTCCTTCCCCTCTGACATACGGGCTAATTCATTTCCAATCAGCAGCCTCGCTACGAACACACAAACTTCTACCTTTATGATTTGGCGCTGCGAGGCCTTGGGTGGGACACCTGTGCCTTTTGTGGCCCACTGTCAGTTTCAGTGGGATTGTCCTAGAAGAACACAGTTAGCGCCAAGATACACTGCAGGGAATAAGTGTTTGCCCTCTTCCCAATTCTAACTGTTTTGCATATTTGCCACACTTTAATGTTTCAGATCAGATAATCTGAGTATACAAAATGCAATTTTTAACTGATGATTTCATTTATCAAGGGAAAAAGCCACCTAAACCTACCTGACTCTATGTGAAAAAGTAATGGCCCCCTTGTTAAATCATGAGTTAACTGTGATTAACCACATTTTTGGAAAGCTGAGCTCAATTTCACTAGCCATAACCAGGACTGATTACTGCCAGACCTGTTGAATTAAGAAACCCCTTAAATAGAACCTGTCTGACAAAGTGAAGTGGGTGAAAGTATCTCAAAAAGCAACACATCATGCTGCCATCTAAAGAAATTCAAGAAAAGATGCTAAGCAAAGTCACTGGCATCCATCAGTCTGAAAAGCTATTACCAAGGCTTAAGGGCTCTGGCAAACCACAGTGAGAGCCATTACCCACAAATGGGGAAACCTGTAACAGTGGTGAACCTTCCCAAGAGTGGCCGGTCAACCAAAATGACTCCAAGAGTGCATGAATGACTCATCCAGCAAGCCACAAAAGAACCCAGTACAACATCTAAAGACGTGGAGGCCTGAATTGACAGTAAAGTTCAATGTTCATGATTCAACAAAAGAGCGAGACTAAAAAAAAATGGCATCCATGGGAGAGTCCAAAGGCCAAAACCACTGCTGATCAAAAGACACAAAGACCCATCTTACATTTGCCAACAAACATCTTGATTAGCCCTAAGACTTTTGGGAAAATATTCTGTGGACTGACCAGACAAAAGCGGAGCTTTCTGGAAGGTGTGCCTCCCATTACATCTGGAGTAAAACTAACACATCATTTCACAAAAAACATGGTAGTGTGGTGGTCTGGGGTGGCTTTGCTGCCTCAAGATCTGGATGTCTTGCTGTAACTGATGGAACCATGAATTCTGTTCTCTGCTAGAAAATCCTGAAGGAGAATATCTGGCCATCAGTTTTTGACCTCAAGCTCAACCACACTTGATTTATGCAGGAAGACAATGATCTGAAATAGCAAGACCACCTCTGAATGGCTTAAAAAACAAAACAAAGGTTAACAGGAACAAACAAAACAAAGGTTATTGGTCAATTCAAAAACCTTCCAATGAGGCTGAATTAAAACAATCCTATAAAGAAGAGTGGGCTAAAATTCCACCAAAGCGAAATGAAAGACTCATTCCCAGTTATCCCAAGGTAATCTTCGTCTAATGTCAACATTTTTTGATGACCTGAAACACTTAAATGTGACAAATATGCAACAAAATAAGGAATCAGGAAGGGTTTTTTCACAGAACTGTATCTTACAGTTAGTATTCTGTGTGTGAAGCGTCTGATTGATGTCTCCAGTATATCAGCTGTACTTGTCAGCTAGCACTGATAGATTTACTGCACTGACCCTCCTTTATGTAAAAGAGTGTAAACATGGTTGGACAAACTGAACAAAAAGAAGAAACTGACTCTGAAGACAAATGCAATATTGAAGGTTAAGAAGGATGGAAGTTGAATAATGTGTTGGTGCTTGTACCTGTGCTCATTTCTCACAGCAGCCAGGAAAGGTGTATATTATTGTAATTGCCCTAGTTAAGCGTTTGTCAGCAGAGGCCCAGAGAACAGGCAGTGCTAAGCCCGAGGGGGGAAACTGTTTAATGCTATGTTTTGTAACAGCTTGCAATAGCCTCAGCTATACAACCTACTTTTTAGAGGCTGGGTGTTGTTTAGCAGTGATCATTTTGACAGTCATTTAGTTCATACTGCAAGCTTTGAATGCCCCACATATGACCATTTTTTCACAAAACCCAGTGATAAAGACATGAGCTTGAAAGAAAGAAAACCATTAACACACAAAAGCAAAATTATCTGTTAAACTCTTGAAATAAGTATGTTATTAAATTTTGATGAATCACAAATGATGCTGAAGCAAAAAGACAGGAGTCAATTTTAAAACTACAGCACACTTTTCTAGGTTTTCTGGGTCAGTTTAGGGCCATGCCCAACACAGACAGAGCAAATTGTGAGCCTAAATCACTGGGAAGATGTTCTTGGGTGGATTGTAAATAGAATCTATCTCTACAGACAAAACCAGCAAGTGAATCTGTAAACATTAAAAAGGCAAGGCTCTGTAAGTCACTATTAAACTGTTAAGCCCAGCTCAGAATGTATATCTCTGACTCACAATATGTATTGCCACTATATAAGCTGTAAATCCCATGAGACATTTGCATGTACGCTGATACTGATAATTTACTCTGGAGTTATTTTCCGCCAGTACTGATATCATGCTGATAATATTGTGCATCCCTTCTTGTACTGTTTATAAAAGTTTTATGTTTAACTCTGTGAAGCACTTTGTGAATGAATTGCTTTGAGAATACATTACCTTTATCCAGCACAGGACCAAAGATTGCCAGATTGTCCTTGATAGTTGTACAGTTCCATCGGCGACCCCTGAACTGATGTTGGCACTCCTGGATGCCCAGTTTGACACCTTCCGCAACACTAGGCATGATCTCTATGTAGTTACGGCAGAAACGCAGCTGCTTGGGCACAAGACCGGGAATAGAGCCACACAGGATGGGCTGGGAACCTAGAGATGAGTACTGCTGTCCAAGGGCCAGGGACCTGTGGAGCACAGAAAAGTGCCACTAAGCAAGATCTTATTGGCTTTTTTAAATATGTGGACTTTACATTTATAGTGATAATAATAGGCATATCCAGATGGACATTGTGGCATATTTTAAGGTTATCCAGGGTTTTGTACCTTATTTACATACCAAAAGTAAATTCACAACAGCCTCATGATTTAGCTAGCAGACAATATAGTAATTTTAAAAGCTAGACATGGTAATCATACAATTTCTAGCCAGCTAAGCCATGAACAGACAAAGTTGGAACTAGTTGACTTAATATAGCTACATTTCTAATCAGATATCCAGCTTACAGATCCAAAAATGTATATAAGCCAGCTTAGCCAGGAGTTAAAGGAATGTCATGTCTGCATGGCTGAACACTTCCACAATGATTTTAGCTTAATACATGAACAGTGGCAGCTACCATTTAACACTACGTAGCACTGCAGCATCAGGCATTTTATTCACCATTTCTATCAAATCACTGAAGGTTTTCATCATCTGACAACCATAGAAAAACAGAGCTATTAATTCAAACTGTAGTTTTTTTGTCATTTTTAACCCTTACTCAGCACACTAACACTATTTAACGTCAGAGAAGCCCTTGCAGAACTTGGCTTCAATTATGTTTACGTAGCAGTGTGTCTACTGTACTTGAGGATCCCGCTCTTTACACTGCCACCAAATGAAAGTCCACAAGAGTATGGATATTTTTATTTACTTTTGATGTGACAGAGTGAATAATGCTGCTGTTTGGAAAGTGAAGGGTAAGGAACTCTTCAGGTGTGCTAATTAGCTCGCCAAGTTACTTAATAATACAAGGGATCCCTGTCTGCTATCCGTCACTGCTCTGATGCTGTAAGGTTAGTTAAAGGTCAAGGTAACACGATATTTGATGTCGGGATTAGGAGAAGTCTGCTCAGCATTTTTGTTCATTTTAACCTTTAGAGGCTCCGGAGTATCTAACAACATGAATCCACTTTTGAGTGAGGTTTGCTGCAGGTCTCAGGAGCCTCCTCTTGCAGAACACTACTGTAAGATGCTGCTTTTGTCAGAAGGGATGTAATTTGTCAGTACAAAGTTTAAATTCAGCTGTGTTCATAAACAAAGTCTGGCAGGTCCATTCATGTAATAATCACATTTAAAACATTATAGATTAAGCAACTTTTCATAAATGGAACAGGTCAGAGGTATAACCTGGGATTAAACTATATAGGGACCTGTTTTAGAAGTAGTTACATGAATGGTGACTTGCTTTAGCTTTGCTTGTTTCAGCTAAAGCTAACATGGCTACGAAAGCCATCTTGTTAACGTCACTACATAAGCCAGAGTAGCTGCATTAGCTTTAGCAAAGTTAACTTTAGCAAGCATGGCTTCATCTAACATAGCTAGCGTAGCCTTGTTAGCTTTAGCCTTAGCTATGTTAGCTATATTATAGTGTTTACATGGAGGATTAGCTTTTTTCCTGCTCACTTATCTTTATAAAATGTTTTGTTATTAGGTTTCGCAGGTTAGGTTTTTTGTTTTTTGGTATCCTAACCCTAACGGAGAGTTTAATCCAATTTCATTTTGGAAGTTTTAGAGAATATTTCTGTTCCAACAGAGATGGCGTCTCACAGTAGTGGTGTGCAAGAGTGGGCATCTGAGATCTGCAGTCTGCAGCCAGACTGTCTTGCCACTTTTAACAACTTTGTTTAAATAAATAAAAATGTTGAAAAAACATAGACCAACAACTTCTCTAGTGTACAGCAGGAGAAAGATTTTCTAGCACACTGAGTGTTTGAGTTCGTAATGTCACTGGAAAGCTATGAATGATTACTAATAACATTTGAGGGCTTATTTTAAAAGTTTACAATTAGGGATGTTCTATTTTTCAGCTTGGTTGGTTCAGTTGGTTTACAGAAGGTAGCAAACATTAGCAGCACTAGCTCCCCTGGCCTCCTTTCCACATTCCTGAGCTGAATGTCATCGCTCAGTACTTAAGTTATAGACAACTTTATCCCCATTTCTTGTCAAAATGGTGCTAAACTCGTTGTTCCCAGACAGTTAGGTTCTTTAAAACTGGAGTATAGAGCATTGTGGCAGCAAGACAATAGTCATTAAGAAACACTATAGTGGTTATGAGTGCTGGGTGGCTGCGTTACAGTTTAGATGGAGCATCTGACTGGGAATGTGGGCCTGAAATGATCCTGGTGTAGACTACAAAGGGATTCAAGTTTAACAAAGTAGCCAGCTAAGTGCGCCCTTACTTACAATACAAGATAAGATGACTTTTCATTGAGGCCTTAAGAAAATGCTTCTTTGTTACAGTGCATATACTTGAATGCTTTATAGACATATCTGTTTAAGAAAGTTTACACAAAGAGCTCCTGTTTATTTTACATCTTTTTTCCTCTAGGAAACACATGCTAATAGTCTTACTTCAGGGCAAGGATACAAGCTATTAATACAGACTTCCAAAGTGTTGCCACTTGTTTGCATGTACTCAGATCTACTGATCTAACAGATAACAATGAGAACCTGTCTGTTAGTTTTGGGAAAAGCCCCTTACACTGTCTCAAATATATGAAAACACCTGCCACAGTAGCCTTCATTAATGTGTGGTCTGGTCTCTGTAGCTGATTTTTTAAGAATGACTGTGTACAGTATACAGCTGAGTGCGCTGCTGATGGATGAAAACAGCATATCTGAATCAATGCCTCACCAGAAGGCTCGTGGAGATGTGCCTAAACAGGGATTAATCATCACAACAGGACAGCCAGGATCAGCTTGTGATGCCAGAAACCATTATAGTTTCACTCAGGTAATTAATTTTAATTGCTTTTTATTTCTCTTGAAATAAAGAAAGAGAGCGACGACATGTTTGCCTTGCCCGTGTTTTAACATGCTTTGTGTGATGACAAGCTCCAACACAACTGTAAGATTTCATCCAGGAGCTCATGCAATTACTGCAAGATGTCAGACTCCAATTTATTTAAGTTAAGTTATTATCTGAAGGAAAAACATGCTTCTGTACCTTCATTCTTGAAGTATGATTGCTCGACAATAAATGGGTGTGATTTGGGTGTTCACAGGGTTAGGAAGGCGTGCTGGCTGCTCACATTTTTACATGAAGAGCTCTACCAGACTATCCACACTCCGCCGAGTCCGGGCCGACATCGTGGCGCTTGAGGCCAAGAGAGGATCATGGGGGAACAATTGACGTTGATCAGATCAGAGCACCACTCAGGATGACCTCAGGACCCCCGCAGGGCGCAACCCAATCACAGCAGCCACTGACTCTGACAGATGAGTGCAGCACACTGCCCCACCCCACCACAAAAGTCAAACCATTGAAGTCACAGGGATAAAAAATCCCCCCTTAGATAGGTTCACAGCTCATGTGCGCTTTTGCTTTCTACATATCTGAACCCTGCCCCCACCTAAAACGAGCCCTCCCCTCTCCCATGCACTGTTTTTGATCTCAGGTGAGCATTGTTACGGCAGGATCACAGGTATCAAGGCTTGCCAGTGGGGCTTACGCACTGAGACATGAGGCTGAGTTTGTTTTGCTTTTACAGCTGGTTTAATGGATGATGATCACATAAGCAGCCATAAGCCACTTGTTTTGTTGTCATGAGCTCTCTGACTCACACTCATACAACAAACAAGTCTTATATTTCAGTGTGAAATCCTGCCTGATCACAGCGCTTTAATGATAGGACACTCACAATTCCCATGATACAGCTAGCTCAGTGGCATTTGATCCTACATATTTATGTTTGAACACAAGAACATATAGGTAAGAACATGTCAAGGACAGCCAATAGGGCTCATTGTAAGAACATTAACGTAAAATATATCTGATGACAAATGCCCTTGAGCCCAAAGGTCCTTTGCGTCACGGGGAAAGAACATAAAATTTAATGGGAGGCAAAGTTGCAATACACCTTCAAGAGCATGATTAAGAAATAATTTGTGTGCTTCCAGGAAACGGCAAACTCTATTATCATTAAGACAGCCTTATGTCATTGAAGGGCCAGGTGAAACATCTAAAACAAACATCCATTCTGACTTGGGCCTGCATGGTACTGCAGTGGATGGTGCTGTCACCTCAGAGTAAGAAGATCCAGGTTCAAATCCCTGGAAAGACAGCACCATTCTGCAGGTGGAGTTTGCACATGCTCCCTGTGCATGTGTGGGTTCTCTTTAGCGATAGGTTGCATCAGCTATGCATAATGCCAAACATAGTCTAGTTTGAACGTTAGGACTTTTGATGGAGTTGACCCTCTATTAACATTTATGGTGAAGCACTAGCTACTATTGTTTCCACATAGGCTTCAGCAGGGGGTATAATTTAGAGCATGATGAGGTCCTGAGGGTTTCACTGGCTTTTTGGTGTCATCAGGTACTCTATGATCGATTACATCCATGTCTTTCTTTACACTCAGGCCTCTTCTTATCAGAGATACGTCCCAATGTTAAACAATGAAGTACTTTATATTATCTTGTGTTCCCCATTTGGTGTCATGCTTGTCATAAGGGATGCATGAGACTTAATTTTTGCAATTATCTGCTGAGACAAAATTTACAAATTCATTTCAGCTAAAACCAATACTGACATAGACACATAAATATGCATTTTAGACCTAAAACTTAAGTCCTTATAACACACTCACACTTAAAACTGTAAAGATGAACTAGGAAATAAACTTTAATCCTTAGAATACACTTATAAGGTCTGATGGCTTATAAAAGCCACTCTAAAATAGATAAATAATAAGGATTGATGACTTGCTAGGACTTTTTTGAGAAATAACTCTACATTTTTTAGATTATAAAGTCCTTTATTTCTGAAAAACAAACTCAGAATATTTGACATTTAAAAAGTTGTCAATTTTGACCTTGTAAACTCAAAATATAAAGTTTATGAAATCATAAATTTACTAAATTATAAAGTCATTCATTTATGAGAAACCAAAATGACAACCAGAGGTGAAGGACGTACAAGACTATAGTATTTAAGTAAAGTTATGGTTATTTTGGTAAAAATGCACTTAATAAGTAGTAAAATAACTACTACTAGACCGACAAGAAAGGAGCCACAGCTGCACTTAATTGAGCATGGAGCACGAACTAACCACAAAGACATCTGCGCCCCAATTTATTTGTAGATATGGCTGATATTCACAGCTAATATGGTTGTAACTATCAACAGAAATTTTCATCACTGCCAATACTGAAAAGTAACTTTTGCAGCTCATATCTGCTGATATCAACATCATACAGGCATCAAACTTCCTACTTGCTATTTTACACTGGATGTGGGTGTAGTTATTACTTAATTGCTATGGTTTGACATATTTACATATATTTTTGCCGCTGTTTGTTCATTAACTGCAGTTGGCATAGGCTATTTCTGCTCACACCGATAACCCAGCACAAGACAAATGATTATGAGCGCATTAAAAATTCTCTTCACTGATTGGTCAAATGAAGTGTCAGTGTCATATCTGTAACAATATTCAGGCTAATTTGGATGTTGCGTCTACTAGTTAAAATAACCCTTAAGTCTTGGTGGTGCAACAAAACAATGATGTAAGTACAGTGAAAACTTTCAAGATACGCCATAACTAAAGGTGCAACAGGCTACAAATACTGTGGCTTTCTCTGGCAGTCCAAAAGACACGCCCATTAGGTTTATCTGTGTCTGTAAATTGCCTGTAGGTGTGGGTGTGTGCTGGCTTCAAGGGTGTACCCCACCTCTCGCCAAAACAAGTTTTGCTTCTGCCCCCTATGACCCCTAATGGGCCAAAATATATATCATGGATGGGTGGATCCAATTTGATTTAATGGAAACTGTAACATAAACTCAAAACCTTCAAACATGAGCAAGCACAAGGGTAATGAATCATATTTTTCATATCAAACTTGTTGCATGCTTTCATGCAGATTTGGAAACTTGAAAGTGCTCATCAATCTCTCTTAATATTTTGTTTAGAGTTTACCCAAGCAAAAGCAGCCCCTTAGCTCATCTGCGAGTCTTAAACCCACTAACATCACTGAGTTTAAGTGTCGCTGACTTCACTCTGTCTGGTGACTAAGGAACTTAATTACACTGTCTGCTAGCTTGGTTGCTGCCCATTAATCTCTCAGTCATGGGACTGAGCAGTGTGCATGATGCCATGCATGAAACTTGGATCTTAATCCTGATGTCACAAACTCCCCAACAACATCTCTCAACCAACTCAAAGGAAAATCTCTTCAGCTCTAAAAGATATCTGTATTTAGACTTTTGTGCCAACTTCTGCCATATTTCACATTCTATCCAGGCCAGCTAAACTGCTTGCCCACAAACAGCAGTTGAGATTTCTGATGGACTCAATTATCTAACCACATGAGACTTTGTGGTGGACACAGCATGTTTAGACTACATGCTGTGGATCTGCTGCCAGCTAATTTGTCTTTGTTTGCGAAGGATGTGCCTCGCTTGATCCTTATGGACAGATGAGATGAAAGGGATATCTTTTTGGCTAGGTGCTAATAAGAGTCTTAACCCTGAGGGGTTATGAGGCGTATCGTGCAAACAGACACACACGCAGACTCATGCATGCAGACCACATGTGTGCCATGCTGATCCTGCCCGCCGTGCCTCACTTCTCGGAAGCCACGAGCAACGTGTCTCAACCGAGTAAGCGAGCAGCAGACGCAGAGACCTCCACAGAGGCAGAATGCCGGGGGAATCTGCTGCAGGGGACAAGAAAAGCAGCAGAGCAGCAGCGAGCGGCGGGGCTTGGCAGGTGCATGTTCAGGCAGGTTCGTCTGGGGCCCCTACTGGCCTGGGGGGTTTACAGTTTGGTTGGGGGGTTTTCTCTGAATCCAAACTGGGCTGATGTGAAAGTATGACGGGCCGCTGGAAACCAAAGAAATGAAACAGAGGAAACAAAGGGATTCCACCACACACCTTGCAGAAGAGTACACGCAATCAAGTCTATAACACTGTCAACAAAAACTTTTCACTCAACCACTCCCATCACAGTAGCATTACTTGTATATTCTTGGCTGCTCTGTTGGGATATGGAGCAGCAGGGATAACTCTTTTGCTTCTATCAGCTTTTATTTTGTCCCTCTATGAGTCAAGAGGTGAGTCAGGGAGTCCTATACTGTCAGAAATGTGTTGCAGCTGCTATTGTGGGAGGTCTGTATTACAGGGGTCAGTTTGAAGCACATGTCAGTGCACAGATGAGCTTTCTTTGTATGACAGCCTCCTATGTCCAGAGGCACAAAAGTACCAGGTGACCCACTGAACCTGTTGAGCACAACATGACATCTGACCCCACTATCTTTTGCTTGATGACCTGCAGAAACAGTTTGAAGTTCATGACCATGGTCCATTGCAGGTACCCTCTTTAATCCAATTGAAGGTTGGATACAACACCTGTTTAGCCTATACTATGAATGCCTTTGTGTAACTTTGTGCTGTCTATCTGTAGCAGACAAATAGACATATCAGTATCATCAGACATTAGCTTCATATGTTAAATACCATGCCAGTATATAAGAAATTTAAGCTGATATTTACTGTCTTTATTGAAGCCGTGTAACTCAGTGGTAAAGATCATATATCAGTAAAATATACAATCAGGTATAGGTGGTTGCCAAGAGTGCCACACACCCAAGGAAGCCCACAGCCCTGAATATTTTGAATGCAAGGCCAAAATGTAAAATATATTTCAGTCTGTCTGCTTCCCCACACCTCTATCAGGTCCATTTGGCTCAGCCTCTCTTTGCATATGAGGCACATGGTGCTTTTAAGAATGAAAAAAAATGTCAGTATTGGTATCAGCTGAAATGAGTTTGAAAACATCTGCAATGGCAAAAATCCAATAAAATGCATCCACTGTAGCTAACAATACTGCCAATCATTGTATAATATGTTTGGTTTCTGAAAATTGCCTAATAAGACAAAACACTCTTAATTTCATTACAGGTATAATGGTCAAAATTATAATTGATCATTTTTAATTTCAAGGGCCATAAAGTAGTTAACAGTTATTAAATAATGTAAATATAAATAATGTTAATATATATATAAATAAATGTTGACATTTATTATTTGTTCCATCAAACAATTGTTAAAATTCAGTTTTAGTACATCTTTTTCCAAGAAAGCCTGGCTGCAGACATCAGGAATCCATAAACACATGTTCATAAACTTGTTGAACCTATGTTTATTTACTTGAGGTGTCTTTATATTAAAACTGAACTCCACAAGGTGTTTGTACAACATAATACAGCAGCATTTAATTTTCGTGGCTAAATTTCACACTTTTGGGGAAAACAAATGTTTAAAAGCGTCTGTGTATTCTTGTCTTGCACTGCATCAAGTTCCCAGAATGCTTTGCCTGTGGCTCCCCTCCGCAGGAAGCATGAGCCGGAATATGTCGGCATTTTTGAAAGATTTTTTTTCGATCAATATGTTAAGCTCATCCACAAAAATTAAACATTGGTGTCCATAGATTAAGGATAAATAAAAAAGTTATGGACGTTGCACGAGTTTATGGATGTCCAAGTGTGCATGTCTGATGTCTGCAGCCAGGTACCTGTCCTTTTTTCTGTGTTTACAATATTTGCGGATGATATCCCTGCACACTGTGTTGCACTTTAAATACCTAATCAGTGCATTGCACATAACTGTTTATGTAAAGCAACTACATCTATGACCATGTTTATGCACTTTTACACCTCCATCTCCTGGCAATGAATACATTGCCATTTACATGACATTGGATAGATCCTGTGGTTAATAGACTTTATGTTTTTTTTTTTTTTTTGATCTACTTTATTTGAGACTTTTTAGTAATGCTTAGCTAAATGGCTGCAAGTTTATATTTCTTTCCTTCATAATTTTTTTCATCATTTGTTCATTTATTCTCCTGCTACTTCCTTGTTTACTAACTTCTGTAGCACTACAATATTGAACATCTATCTATCACTACCTGCCGCCATCTTTGTTTCATGGATAATACATTCTTTGAATCATCTTGACTATCACAGCAACTGAAGTACCTTCCTTTTTTAAATTCCACTTAGAAAACCAAAGGATACGGAGTTTAAAGATGTCGTCTAGATATGTAAGTAAGTGTCCCCAAAGTTGTTTAAGAGGTGTACTAGTATATCACATCTAGAAATCCAGAATCTGAGCTAGCTTACAGCCTGCTGCCGCTAACACTACCTTTAACGGCTGTTGCATTGCTGCGTTCCATTTATCCATGGATAATAGTTGGCCAAAGTGTGTTTTCCTTACCTTTAAAAATTGATGTTAGACAACTGCTGCATTACTTAAGACGTTTTTGATTTTTATACTTGGTTAGCAAGTAGTCTTTTCACCGAAACTTAGTTGTTGCTGCTCTACTTGACCGTTTCTCAACGTCTATCACTGTAAAGTGCGCGTGCGTGCGCGCGCATCGTCTCTGCTAGCAAACACCAACGACCCTGTTCAGAAAAAAACGGGCCTCAGAGTGAGTAAAACTAAAAAATATATTTATTTTCAGAGTTTAGAGAAAAAGTCAAATTGCTGCTCTTCTGCTTAGGTAAAAGTTAAAGAGCAAATTCACTATACAAGTCCTAAAATTTAAAGGTTTTTGTATAAAACGTTTCAGAAAGTTTTATTTTACGTTAGCATGCTAGCTAAAATACTAAGAAGTACAAAAGCACTTTTTCGGTGTTAAAGCGTACTATTGGCATTCATTCATTCAAATATACTCTTACTTCATATGGACATTCTTAATGTGCGACGCAGTTTTAGCTGTATAGTCATTGTAGAGGGGTAAAACTGTGCTTCTTTCTGAAATATAGTTTAATAAGAGTAGGCTGACTATATTTTGAATCCTTCAAGTATGGACACTTAAATTTTATTACAAACCCACATGTAGGAACTTATGGTGTGTGATTTATCTTGTCAGCACACTTCAACACAATAGAAAGTGCCTCAAGTAGATGAAATAGCATCTTAATCAAAACTTTAAAATGTAATTGATTATGACCAGTAAACAATACAAAAGGGATTTGGTAGAGAGTTTGTGGCCTGCTCTGTGACACATTCTTCAGGTCTGTCAGCTTTTTGAAAATGTATTATAACTCTTTTAATATTTTTAACATTGTGTTATTATTGATGATGATAATTATGAATCTTGTTATTATTCTTGTTTTAAAAAAAAAAACAAGGTTGGCCTAAAAATACCCTGTGGTCACTAACTAAAGCATAAAAACTTAAAGTGGTGCTCTTTACTTTAAAAACACAATTTTAAAAAAAGTAAATCTTTCCTTACTGTACAGCAATATATCTTGATTTGCGAAGATGCCCTCTTGAGCAGCCTGTTTAAGTTATATATCACCGCCATTTGCCTCGCTTAAGTGGGTTGTAACAGGGCAATATTCAGCTTGTACCCATCATTTGTGTGTGCCAGCTCATACAGTATCATATATTTCCGTAAGAAACATTTCCTGGCGCTCTAAACTGACTTCTATTGTAGCATGACAGCTGGTCTACCTGACACTATGCAGTAGGCCCAGTTGGTATTCTGACATTGATTGACAGGTGTACTGACAAATCAGGAGTGAGCTTTAGTGTGCAGTATGTTATGTCTTTTTGTAGGTCAAATAGCAGCTGTCTTGGCAAGGAAAGTGTGACATATAAACAGAAAAATACATAGAAAGTGTTGCAGTTATGATGCATGTTGCAACGTTTTGGTATTTCCCTATTTCTGTTGGCTAAAATCAGAACAGGGGTTGTTCAAAAACTCGACATATTGGCATTTTATAGATGTTTGTCAGGGTGTGGGACACAAAGCTTGGAGACAGGACTATCCTGGGTGAAACCCTAAGTAGGAGTGGTCCCATGGATGAATATTTAGCTTAGTGACCTTAAACTAGGCCGAAGTACAGCATAGTTTTGTTAATTACTTTGCACCACTAGTTTTAAATTGTTAAGAGCAGTGGTTTTCAGTCTTTTTTCTGTCTAAGACACACCTAAGATCAAACCAAAACCTCAAGTCACAACATATCTATATCCTCACAAAACAGCCTCTTTAACATGTTACTATAACTTTAGTTGCTGTATGGCTGAAGTAATAATGCATGGTTGTACAAATTCCCAAGGCATACCTAGACTTGCTTTAGGGCAAGGCACCATTTGAGAACCACTGGCACAGACATTCAGTTATCATATTAGCCACAAGTTGAAAAGGTTCTGTTCTTTGGAAGTTTATTGATCAAACTTTGAGCTTGTATCATGTTTTCTGCATTTTTTTCTCAGCTCAGAGAAAATTCTAATGTTTAAGTAGCAGCCAAAGTCTGTGAAAGAAGCAGAAAGGAAAAGAGACCAAAGAGCTGTCACAAAACATCCCTGTATACATTATTCCTTAGGCACTGTTCAAAGGCTCATGGAAAGTAGCATGCATGTGTGAAGGACGACCCAATTTAGGGTTGTGTTGCTACTTGCAACTTGGTATGAAGTGTGATGCATTATTAACCTCTCTGTGCAAACATTATTAGAGTGTAAATTGGCTTGCACTCTGGTTGCAGGACTTGCTGAAAACCACTGACATATTATGATATAAGAAACCACTCTGTTTCATCACACGCTGGGAAACTCTCCAGGCTAGTGCTTTAAGGTCAACAAGGGACTCGGGGCTGATGATGTATTCAGCTGCACTGTCTTTGGGAAAGACTACAGTCGGGGTTGAATTTCAACTGTTTCAGGTTGGAGCATTTTCTCATTAGGCAATGCGCAGGCTTGTGTTCTGCAAATGTTTTATAGGTGACTCTCTTATCAAGTCCTTTATTTATTTCCCCTTTTTATATTAGTGAGTAGCATTTTTTTAAAGTAAAAGCAGATAAATAGGGAATTTCCTGAGCCAATTTTGAGAGGAAAGGAAGCCACTGATAACAGACTGTACAGCAGAATGAGTGCAATGTGGACTAAAATGGAAAAAAAAATCTGCATTTATTATATATTAAATTTATCATGCTTTGTGAAATGATACGTCACAAGACTTAATAGTAGACAAGTTTTGTGTTTTCTATCTGCCCACCTGTTGCTCTCTGCTTCTTTAGCTGTAAACAGTGCTGGAAAGTCAGTGTTGCTCAACCTTGCCCCTCTCAGGTACCGCATTGACTCCAGTGTTTTTACAAGAGACACAACCCAAAATTGTCCCACATAGGGATTGTTTATTTTTACTAATATTCACACTCATAGCACTGATCTTAGTCCTCAGTATAGCTCTTTGTACTTAGGTAAAAGGATGAGATGATACTACATTTTAAAGGAATATTTCGGGATTTTTGAAGTTGGGTCGTATGCGGTGCTTGGCTGTAGTAGTGGCATCAACCTCCAGTGATTTCTGTGAAAGTTGCTCCTGTGGTTATTATGAGCTCAGAGTGCTCCGGAGCATTGTGGCTGAGATGGGATCATTTTATCCTCATAGTTTAACGAGTTTTACATAAAAATAAGGCAAGAAAATATGTTGCCTTGCCTGTACGCTGTGTCAAAAGCGTACAAAGCACTTTATCTCTTCCCACAAAACCCCCCTCTGTGTCAGGCACTAATTTACGATGCATGTTTCGGCATTTTGTCTCCTTCCACCATGTGCTGATCCTCTGATCAGCTGTGTGGGTCTGTGGGCTCCTACAGGGATAGTAACACCACACCAAGCTAAAACAAAGATAATATGAGCAATTTCGACTCGAGTGACAATGATGTGACGTTTACTGTGGATATGAGAGGATATTTGTATGAACCGGGGTACACCGAAGAAGAGCTTATACAGATGGAGAGTCAGCGGGTTAAAAGAGAGAGCAGAGAAACTTCATTTAAAAGTTTTGAGCAGGAGGGATCCCGGGCATGGGTTTGCATTTTCCACACCTACACCGACAGGCAACTCGGGATCAAAACTCTGACTGTATGGCTAGAGTTACTGGGCATTTCAGCTGCATTCACATATACATCTGGCTGCATCATGAGCCCAATTGTAAAAAAATACTTTTTTATGCACTCTATGTTTTGCTGGAGATGAAACATCTGGTGGGCACATGAGCGATCTCAAGCCGTATACATCTACTTGATGAGGAAAATGTAATCTACAAACATGGACTGGGGGAGGTTACTACACTGTTAATTCTGAGATCAGAACAAATACAACAACATTAGTACTCGATAGTAATAGTTCAGACTGATGACTAGTGGTCAGTACACTGTATGTGTCTGTTTGCACAGGAACTCCTGTAACATTTTCCTTTGCAAACAGATATAAAGCTCACAGTGTATTGGTGATATTAGTGACCATGTTAGGGGGTGGCTTTCCACTGTCTGTGTTCATAGGTGTTGCCATTACGAAGGATGCATGAATTGGATTTTTGCAGATATTTACAAATGCACTTTAACAGATATTGACACTGTTTTTTACTTGTGCTTCAGACCTCAGATTTAGGTCTTTAAAACACTATTTCAATTTTTAGGATCAACAAATTAATAAATTTCAGTGTGTTAAAACAGACTTTTAAAGTGTAGGTAATGACCAAGAACAAAGAAAAAAACTTCAACTGATGTAGCTCTGTAGGTCCAGCCTTGAACCCCACAAACTTATTTGTCTGTATGGCTAGAATTTACAGCTAATACAGACAGATTATTTAACAGCCAAAATGCAGAAAAATTCATATATCCTGATACAGATATCATTATATCATGCATGCTAGTCGTTACAGACGCTGATGGAAAAAAAGGAGTCCTTGTGAATATCATTTTAAACATTTTTTTATTATTATGTCAAAATACTCAGATTGTATTAATGAGAAACTAACACAAACACACAGTAACACACTAACAAAGTGGCCAGTTTACATATTTATGAGCTGAACTAAAACAGCATTTCATGCATTTCATTATTTTTGTAAGTTTGTTTGACAGACATGCTTGTCACTGTACAGGGCAGTGACACATGCAGAATTGTGAACTTGGTTTATCAGTTTGCCATTAAAACTCTGAGCCATGGTTGTGTCTGCTGCGTTGACTGTCACATCCTTCACTACCTTCATACTGTCTGCATACTCCATCGCTGTTGTGCATCACATTCATTTATGAGAATGTGCTCTGTTGAACGACAAACTGATGCAAGGGATGCATGCAGGCCCTCGTGCATCTGTAGCCTATGTCACTTTTCCTTGTGAGCTAACTTGCCTTTATCCTGCCAATTTTAATTTAGATTTCAGCATCAGAGTACTATTTAAAAAATAGGGAGTGTGTGGAATGGAGGTATATCCTCACTCTCTCTCCCGCCCTGCATTTCTCTCTATTTCTCTGTACACAAACCGCATCGCCATCAGTGTCAGATGGTGATAGGAATTTTTCCTGCTTGTTTATTTCCTTTATTATAGTGGTGGTGGGAGCAGTAGAAAGTCCTGTTGTTGTCATGATGATTTAAGAAGTCATCTGACAGTTTACAAAGAAATGAAAATACTCCAACATTGAGGATTCTGCTTGTGGTTCTCCTCTCACTCTGGGAGTGTCTGGAGCCATACGGCCAAAATATCGAACAGGTCAGAAATCCATCTGACCACTCGGGAGCAGTTGGGTGGGCTGTCGTATCTCTCTATACACAGCATGACAAATGAGGTGCAATTCAACTGAGAGTCGGCACTACTTCCAAGTGAGTTGTGCAACTCAAAAGACTCAGAATTTGTAGCTGAATCGGATGAAATTGGCACACTTGGGACAGCATGGGACGGCTGAAGGTGGGGGTGGGTTATAGATTGATGAAAAATATATCATTTCTGCATATTCCCCTTTCAAATAATCACTTTTTTAAAAGTACAAGTTAAGAAGACCACAACTAGAAATAAGAGAGCTGCTTTGAGCTCTGGAGCTTCAGTTAGAACATCATAGGCACTCAGTAAACTGGACAGACTGATGACCTTCAGTGTTACTGGCTGGCGTATGATACTAAACACCTAATACAAGGCCAGGAAAACTTTCCTGTGTTTCTACTCATCCAGTTGACAGTTTTCAAGTCTTTGTCTTTGGTAGCACCTGTTATGATTTGCAGGTGACATAAACTCTGTTTCCTTTGAACATGGACTTCATGTCTTTGCTTGCCAGTTGACTTTTCCTTTTAGTGATTATTTCTCTGCACCACTGGCCAAAAACAGAAAAGCAGTTTAAGCACAAGTGAGATTATGTTTTTTTCCCTGGGAATTTACCTCATACACCCAGTTTTTAATTCTTAAAATACAAGTGATTTCATGTTGGCAATAGGTTCAGTCATTATTTGTTTACTTATTTCACCAACATGTCTTTAAATAAAAATCTCTGTGATTATTTCCCTAAAGATAGAGATAAAAAATAGTCATTGGAGCTTTTGAAAGGCTTGAGCCTTTATAAACAGATTTGATTTCACCTTAAGACTTGATTAAATGCTCTTGTATTCTTGTTTGCCTTAGTGATTATTGATGACGTTCTCAGCCATGTCTGAACAAGTTAACTTATTTCATTAAAGTGAAATGAATGTTAGCTTTTGCTGGGTTTGTGCCTGAAGCGCTGACACCCAAGTGTGTTCTGTCACTTCCTCAGTGAGAGCCATGCTCCTGAAAACTCCTCTGCAGTAACAAACTGGGGGAATACTGTTTGCATTAAACTCTAATCTACCTCTAATTTACCTCTATATGTTGACGCCGCAGCTCAACTTGACAGATTTGCCTGCAGGGCATTGTGTTGCTAAATGAGGCCCTGGCAGAGCAGTCGGAGACGTGCATTGAAAACATTGCCATTATGATTTCATGTATAAATCCCACAACTGAGTCCACAGAGAGATAAAGACACTCAAAAGAGAGTAAGTGGGCCAAGGAAAGTTGCCGGCTTTGCCCGAGGATGGGACTTTTCCTCGTGGAGGGTGGAATGCAAAAGCTCCTGTCTGTGTTGTCTTCTCTTTTTCTTTGGCACACTTTTGATTTGTAGTCCAACAGCTCCTGGCTGATCAGATAAAAAATGACAGGACCCCTGAAAAATGTTCCAACCTGTTCCTACTTTCTAACTCTTCCTCCCCTCCTCTCCGCTCTCTGCAGACTGTAGCAGAGAATGTGGAGTTGGGACAAGGAACCCCTGCAGTCACATGTACGCAGACGTGAAGAGGGAAACTGAACAGGCTGTAAACTTGTGAACCTGCCTGTTAGGAAGTAAAAGCACACAAGTGCACAAGAGAGTACAAGGCACTGACAAATGCATGTCAGACTGGGAGCTGGGTGCCTTGGTTTGTTTGTAGGTGGACACAACAGAGTCTGAGCTGTTGGCTTGAAAGGGCAGAGCTTGTTTGAATGAGAGTCTTGAGGGACTGTGTGAATGAACCACAACTCAAACAGTGCATTGTTCCCCCGCTTCTGCTCATTAGGGGACGCTTGTTGGCGCTGCTGCTTGAATTGTCAGCTGTAATGCATCCTATGCAAATCATAACTCGTAATGGATCGTCTGGAATCTGTCTGGAATTTCTTTGTGGATATCTTGAACACTGTGTAGTGTTCTTTAAAAGTAATTAAAAACCTAATTGCTGTTGACTTTCTCATGCTTGGTTGATTGAGCTCCTCTGAAAAAACACAGCTGTCAGTGTCAGAGATAAATCTGGTTAACAAAGCTTGCCAGTCTGCAAATACTTCACCCTCTGTCAGAACTGCTGATAGACCACACTATTTAAAAAGCCTAAATGCTGTCTGACTGATCTGCCAGCCCTGTTTTTATAAAACCATCAGCTGTAACTGTCACTCCATCTTCCCCTTACCTTTTTTCTGGTGATGCATAATATTGGATTTTGCCAACATCAGATATTTCAGTCCTTAAAAATGATTTTAAAGTCTAAGGTTAAACAAAAACACTTTAAATTCAAGGAATGAACAACACCTTCAGCTGTTGTTGATGCTGCCTAAAACTTCAGACTTATGCATACATATGACCTTTATTTACAGCTTATATATCAGATATAAATACTGGCAGAAATGTTTATATCTGCCCTTATAATAACTACATTTTTAACCTATTATCTTCCAATTCCAGTACTGTTTTAACAGAATCATACATACCTTGAAAAAATGTGTGACACTATCTCCTTGTAAGCTGTTGTTTGACATTTAGGCTCTTTGTCTTTTGTTGGAATACTTTAATAGAACTACCTCTGATTTCCATGCACATTTTGCTCATTTTTTTATTCAAATTTCTGGGTTTTTAGAGTTTGTATGTCTAATGTTAACCACCAAAAAACATTTCAATAGACTAAACTGGCATCAGGGTTATCCAAAAACTAAAAAAAAACCTACCATTAATCAGGGTTTGGCAATATGGTCTGAAAACAATAGGTGTGTAACGGTACAGAAAATTTCGGTTCGGTACGTACCTTGGTTTTGAAGTCACGGTTGGGTACGTTTTTGGTACAGTGATTGAAGCGAATATATAAAATTAAATTTTATTTTTTAAATTAAATTGTATTAAAATGAATAGGCTAAATAAATTACATTTAAATTATAAATAATGCTGCAACCTCCTTCCAAAAGTTCTTCAATGATTAAAAATATTGATAAATAAACACATTTTTGAAAAACTAGGTTATTTTCATTGATATATTGACATACTTATACCCATTCTTTAAACACTAAAATTTCCCAGCTAACTTGAATGCATCATCATACAACCGCAAGTTAGCTTGTGAAGTATGCAAATTAGCGTCTTTCTTGCCAATTTCAACATGGACTTCAGCACTGGACTACTTTTTTAACCAATGGGACCTACTACAAAGTTTGGAAGAACTTTTCACAGCCCATCTTGGAGAATGAGGAGGTTAAGGCCGTGTGAAATCGGCTTTACCTATGACACAGCTGCAGAGTCCTTCTCTCACTCCTACGAGGCTGATAGCTGAAGGTAAAGTTAATATGATTCATAGAGCCAGAGCACCATTGCTATACCGGTGATTTAAATGAAGTCGGCGGCTCTTCTAACTCCACACGCGCCATCACTCTTCTTCGTTTGTTTTTGTAACTGCTCCTTCTTCTGTAATGAGGGTTGCTGGCAGCTTTCAGGCTCATTGCCGCCACCTGGATTGAAGTGAGAAGTTACTTTTTTTTAATACTCATTCAAACGTATTTGTCGTATTGCTGTGTGCACCCAACCGTGATGGCCGTACTGTGACAGTACGGGACGAATACAAATACTGTTACACCCCTAGAAAACAATACCTTATGTCTTTGTCAAACCAAACCTAATTTGCAATTTTAGTACATTTTCTTTTCTGCTTAAAATAATCTACAAAAGACAAAGAAATACCTAAAAAAGACGCAACATATCAAACAGATATGGATGTGGAGCATGTCTGATAGGTTGCGACTGTAAACTGCGTGCAGACCAAAGAAAAACAGACATTGTCGACTATCTGATGGATCACAGTGCAATCTGATGTGGGTAAACAACATAAAAATGCTTAACTGGTTGGCCTATGTTTTTCTACTGGTGTTAAAGAGAAGGAGCAAAAAAAAACAAACTTGTGTGCAAACAATCCAAATGTGGCTCATTCTGACATGGCATTTCCGTCTAGTCAACCCTGTTCTACACTGGGCAAAGCCAGAGGGACATGGTTGAGGATGCTCAGGAGAAAGTCTGGTAGGAAGTTTAGTTGGCAGAATGGATCTATCACCCACACCTACATTTACCAGGAGGGCTGTATCCCAATGGATGAATGCCACTGATTTTTGGAAAAGTGAAATTTCCGTCATCTCACGTTTGTAACTTATTCAAGCATTTATTATGGCAGCATTGCATTCAACTGCATCACTCCTTGCAGATTCATTTCAATGCAGAATTGAGGATCGATGAGATAACGTCTTAAACCCTCAGATGGCGCCTAAAGGTGGATGCTGGGTTGGAGGGTGGTTTGAAGTGAGCACTTCCAGGGCAGAGCTGGTGATTGCAGAGCAGAGAAAGAGACTAAAGTTCTTGCAACCTTAAGCAGACCACTGAATTAGGAGGATGTGAGTCTTGTGGTTTGATTAAGATGCATGTCAAGTGTGAATCATTCGATGACTGCCAGAACTAACTCACTGGCTTTGTTGCATTAAATTATACAGTACACATGAGGCTTTTTTCTTTCCATAAAGCTGGGTGACATGGCAAGTTAATGATACAAATATTTTTTCTACATTGATTAATATGTAAAATGTTTAATTATACTGTCAGTTCGTGGAGTATCATAAAACCAGACAGTTGTCTATCACAACCTAGCTATTTTTAACACTGTATGTTTTCAAGTGCCTGAAAGTAATTAGAAAGCAAAAAATGTGGAATGACGCATTTTTATGCCAGAAAGTCATCCAGAAGACACTAGGAAGCTGTGTAAGCTGAGCTACTGCTAGAGATGTTGTTTTAGTTTTCTGCCAGGAGCTGAATTGACTTTAGAGGTCTCATCTGCAGACAGAACTACCGTTAAAGTGGCAAACAATCCTGCTGGAAGGGTTTTTCATACCTAATCTGTTTGGTTCAGTTAAAATGAACTTGTGTGTTTGCCAAGTTGGTGCTGATGGGAAAGCTGTCAATCAAACTCTAGTACCAACTAGGGCAGGTCAATTAATTGCAAATTAAATTAAATCACAATTTGGCCTGCTGCAATTTTCAAATCGCAGACAGAGCAGTATTTTTTTCACCCTGAAATGTGTCAAAATACTGATTTGATACACTTTTTGCAGCAGAAATTTCATGCTCTACACATTGTGTATATAAGTCTTTTTTTCTAAAAAAAGTTAAGTAAAATCCTACTTTTCCTGTTTGTGTGCATGATTTTCTTAATCGAAATGAGAAAAAAAAAATCCACCCTTCAGTTTAGCAATCGATATCAAATTTGCAATAAGAGCCAAAATCACAATTTGATTTTTAAAAAATGATTTTTCCCTTGTTTAATTTATCTAGTATTGCATTGGCTGTGATTTAGAATAATTTTTTGCTTATGTTTGTTGAATAATGCAATGAGGAACCTTAAAGTAATCACATATTAATTGGAATATTGTTTGAAAAAAATTGCAGTTAGATTATTTTCTCAAATTGTTCAGCCCTAATACAAACCAAACACCAGACTGGGACTGCTTGTAAAGGTTTGTCTTGATTTGTTCATCTCTGGAAGCTGGGGTGAATTTGTAGTAAATGCTGAGTTCAATCGAACCTATGCAGGAACAGTCATGATTGTATATCAGGGAAACTTGGCCCAGAAAAGCAGAATCTATCCTAAAATTTCACAAGCCTACACTTTCAGCGAAACAAACAGCCACCAGGGTCCCCTTTATTCATCACTGCTGAATATGTGCTGAAGACCACAGGCATAACTGACAGATCTTGGGTGAATGGGGTCATGGTTCACGAAAGTTAACCTGCATCTTCTCCTGAACTGTCCTGAGAAGCACCTTCAGCAGCACAAGGACATTGTTTTCAAGCCGCAGTTACGTCTCATTTTCAAACTGAATCATTTGCCTACATTGATAAAAGCAACAATAATTAACTTGATGACCATCAATCCATGTAGTTGTTGGCCCATTTTGTAAGTGGAGAGTGTCCTAGGAGCAGACATAATCAGCTCGTCTTAGTTTACATTTTCCATCAATAAATTCAGGCCAGTTTAAGAGATTTGTTTTGTGCATCACACATTTTTTCCATTTTAAATGCCCCCATGTGAGCACAGAAGAAATGTAAGATAGTTGCGCAACAATACAATGTAGTAGTTGATGATTTGGATCAGAGCAAACTAACTACAGGTGTAAAATCAACATTTCTCCAGTGCATTTGGTGGAGCTTAGCTGTCTGCTACATTATTATCTCAGCCTGTTTTTTCTTTCATGTCTCTTTATCTGTTTTCTTCAGTCCTGTGTCGGTTATGCAGCTGAAATTGTCCAAAGGGGAAAAGCAGCAATGGTGAGACTTGCACAGACAGAAAGATGGCTGAAACTTTAAAGACATTTGGTTGTTGTTATGTTTTTGCTTACTTATGTAACTTGAGGAAAATTGTTTTTTTGCACAGTTTTTCCTACAATATTTAAAGCAGGATCCTTTGTCATTCACATATAGGGAATAACACCCATGTCTTTCTTTCAACACAGACTCTCTTAGTAGTCTTGACCTGCTCAGTGACCTGAGGTCTGTCTGGCTACAGGCTGTACAGGTGCGATCAGTACATCATTGTCACTGACCCTGTGAGACAGAGAAATTGCTTTCTGCTAATTATTAGCTTTGGTAACAAGCCATACAGGTGAGATGAGGCAGGTAATGAAGACTTTAAATATTGTGTGTTTGTGCCTCCACACGTGTCCCCTAATGATCTCTTTGCCCCTGGCCGTTGCAGTTTTCCCTTTGAGGAACTGTCCTGGCCTGTGTTTTAGTGCAGCTAATAGCTGAGCACTGGGGGGACTTTGTCATTTCCTACAACAGCACATTGCATGTCCTTTGATGGTGAGTGAAGATTAGGACTTGCCTTTGCTGCTTTGAAATACCACTCTCCTTTGAACCTCTCACCTTGCTTGGATTTGACTTGTAATGTCATCCCACATGCTTTTGGCTTGAAAACAGTCTTCAGATGCTGAAGTTATGTGTTGGATCATTATATGAAGGTAGACAACAGGCAGTAAAAGTCTAGTGAGAGACTGGGGCATTTTTGGCTATTCACTCTCAAAGGTATGGCATTTACTTTGGGTGTGCTTCTTGTCATGTGTGTAGAAGTATTCTTCATTTGACAACAGTATATGTAAAATCAAATACACTGAAAAATAAGACAATACAGTGTTTCTTTGGCCATCTCAAAACAGCTATAAGTCTCACCAGTCATATGATTGTGCCTGACTGCCTATATGCTAGCATGCTTGCTCTCTGACCATGCACTTTATGTGGGTTGAGTCTTTTATGAGTTAAAGCTTACAACCAAGGATAGCAAGAATAGCAAAGAAATGTTTTCTACATGTAGTAGTGATATCTCACAAACTCTGCCTCATAGATTTATTCAGTATTCTGTCATGCTTTTGAGAGGATTTCTCTGGTTGGATGCCTCCTAAATCTTACTCTTGCACATTTTAAAAAGTTCCCTTCCTAGTTCCTAAGATTAAATTAATACTTTGCTTTAAATGCCGATAAATTACTAGTCCTTTGTACTTTGGTGTAATAGCCTGCTTGCATACTTTCAAAAATATATACATAAAATATACAAAAATGGTTCATTTGTCTTTGGCAGGTCCTCTGATCTTTACCATGCTTTCCCAGAGACTGAGGAAGAAAGTCAGCAAAATGTGTAAGCAAGTTAACTTTATGTATTCAATAGAATTACATCATGTTAATTCATAAGAACTAAAAAGCATTAACATGTAGGAGATGTAAAAAATTGCATTTATGTTAAAATGTCTACCAGATTCATGTCTGCGTTTTATCCTGTAATGTTTTTGATTGAAAGATAAAACTAGGGATTTTCCAGTCACATTTTTTGATGCGAATACCTATCATCTATGAGAGATATCAGCAAGGGATGTGCAAAGGTGAATGATTTCACGTCCCATGGTAAGGCCCTATGATTTCCGTGTTAATGGAATCGCTGACGGAATCACGTAATTGGTCAATAAAAACGGAATTTACAGTCTAACACAGAAATCGCGGAAATTGTATGTATTTGACTGAAATGCTGTGGTTTTTTTAGAAAGAGGAATGTGTATCTGAGGAATATGTTCCTGGGGGAACACTAAAGCAGGGCACAACTTGTCCCTCACTCACAAACACTCACCCCATCCCCTCCTAAACAATAACAGCATGTCAAAGCAGCTTCACGAAACACCGGCAACATCAACATCAAACTCATCCATGCTTCTAGTTATTTTACCTCACCACCACAACTGTGCGGTGTGCCTCACCTTACGCGAGGCACACCGCTCACCCCTCGGAGGCTCAAAATCAAGTCAGACGGACACGAGATTTTATGAAGTCTAAATGATGTTAAATTCGAGTAACAGCTTAATAATTCATCCCGTAGATACTGTAGTTCCCTTTGGTTGCTTAACAAGCCAATACGTGTCTGTATTAATGTAGCGGTCTGATATGAGGCAGACGGGCAGACAGCGAGGACGGAGAGAGATGAGGAGAGAACCATTACAGTCAGGAGTAGAACAATGCAGCATCAAACTGCATGCATTGTTACATATTGAGAGAGTAAAGAAAAGTTTGGTAACAGGTTTACTTTTAACCATTTAACTTTATTGTGACCTTCAGATTAAGTTACTATCACTCTGTGTTGGAGAGAACAGAAGGATTTCTTCATTTACATTATAAACATCAGTTAGGATGTGATTATTCACATGGATGTGTCTTGAAATGTTGGAAATATCTGACTGTTACACTGGTTATAATCATTTTATATCAGGCTTATCCAAACAACGGCTCCTGGGCCAAGAAATTTAAGGTTATTCCTATTTAATAAGTGAACATTTGATTCATTTACATAAACAAGACACCCAAAAAATTAAAACGGAATTTTGAAAAAAAAAAAACGGATTTCATAGGGCCCTACCCTGGGAGCAAATTATAATTACAGTCAATCGACTAGTCCAAAGTCAAGAAAACACACAGGAAATAGTCAAAATTGTGCACTATTTATATAGGGCAGGAGAAGTTGGTAAATGGTGTGAATTTGGTTTGCAGAATGTGGCTAACATTAGCAGTACCACAAATGTAACCTTCAGTCTTCCTTTTAGGTAAACAAACACATTCCTGAGTCACTCAGTGCTTTAGAGTATAAACTGATACAGCGTGCGTACAACTTAATCCCTATTTTCCGTGTCAAAATAATTAAAACCTGTGCTGTTCCTGTGAGATGCCATCAATGCTGTTAGTTTGTCATTGTTCACATCCGATTTAAAGAGCGTTGTAGCTGTAAGGTCGTAGCCATTTATCACTGCTACAGGGGCAACTAGTGGCAGGTGGCTATGTTACTATTAAGACCAAGCATTTGGCTGGGACTACAATCATTTAGCCGGCTACTTGCGTGCAATCAAACATATTTCATGTTTCATTGTAATGTTACATCTGGTTTAGCAGCTGGTCAGTCTGCTTAGCTATGTTGTGTACCCCTACAGGAGATAGAATGTCCTGATTAAAGAGGTATTGTGCTGTGAAACTGAGAGTTATTTTATTTTGCTTGGAAAACAGATCAATTTAACTTAAATTTCCTTTTTTTTTTCCTCCCCCGTTAGTTATCCAGCTTCACTATAAATGTTAGAATGTAAAGTGGTGTCACCTTGTTAAGTTGGCTGACTAGCTTTTATCCTGCTGGTGTCAACGTAGTTAGCACCCATGCTAACAAAGTTAGCATGAAGGTGCTGCATTCCAGTTTAATTTGATTCACGCTGATGCGCTTACTTCTTAATAGCTGCAGTTCATTTACATGATTTCACTACTATGCAGACAGTGCTTTTCTCAGCCACAGATACCAGAGGATTAACCACAGGTGATCAGATTGGTGACTACAAACATTAATTCTGATCCTCGGATCACATGTTATTGGTTATAGTAGGTTGAAAATGGTCAGTTCCTGATCAATCAAGGCATCTCTAGACAACATCATCAAACTTCTTTTTTGTTATTTACAAGATTCAAAGGCCCAAAGCAGCAGAAATCTATCCTAAAGTAGTTAGTATGTAAAAATACATTTAAAAGCATCTTTGTCTCTAGAGAGTTATTTGATCAGGTATTTCAGAAATACTCTTCTACATGCTGGAAAAGGTTTTAAAACCCCTGCTAACGGTTCAAGGCCTTCTCATTTTAAACATACTGCTTAGACAAACTGAGTTTTTAGGAGTAAAATTCCTCCGTATTCTTTGGGTCTCTGTGGATGTCACCCTTCGTGGGGACATTTCTCTCAGGCTTTAGCCCAAAATTGCCTTTGACCCTGGCCCTACGGCAGCCCTCAGCCATTCATAATGGAACCCTGAAGTTTCTTATGAATGACATTCTTCTGGACTTTCCTGCTCTTTTCTCTACCTTCCACCGCCGTGTCGAGAATAATACCCAAACATCCTTGATCTTTTCACACAAGACGGCAGGCGGAGGATTTTCCCGCAGTAAGAGTCATTTAAGTGAGCCCTTTGCCAATGGTAGGGGTATTGGGGTTGAAGATTGGAGGTGGGGGGTGCCACAGTCAGATAATGACATTCCTGAGACCCAGAGATGGACTCCGGAGCCCCGTTTAAGCTGCTCAGGTTGAACTGGAGTTTGTAGTTTGGTTTGCAAAGATATAGCTTCACAAGGGACCTTTTGAGAGGTGTGCTAATGCTTTAGTGGCCCTCAAAACTCTAACAAGTATTGCTTCAAACTAAAAATGCAATTAAAATCAGGAAGTATCATTTAGTATCAATACATGCTCCAAATTCAGGATATGTAACATAAAGCATGAAAGTCCTCGGAGACTTGTGAGTTTGGTGTAAAACAGTAATATTTTCTTTAAGATTCTGCAGCATTATTTAGATTTTGGTGACTGATAGACTTATTCCATTAAACTAACCTGGGCTGTTAGCATTAATGCATTCATTGTGATGCATTTAAGGTCAGAGAGATTAAGGTTTATATTGAAAAAATGTCTTAATTTGCATGCTATTTTGTTGTTCAAAGCGCACCATAGGAATGCCGCTGTGGGGCGGTAGTGAAGTACTTCTCATCTTAGAGTCGTCCTGCTCTCACAGTGATGGAAAATAAGGGCTAAGTTGCGCCTTTGCATTTCATCTTAAAAACTAGCAGACAGCTCAGTAGACAAGTCAAAGTAACCTGCAACTTGTAATGTTAACATTTCATCTTTCTGCCATAGACTTAAGAAATTTTTAGTTACTCCTCTATCCATAGCAAACTCTTTTTTCCCTCTATGATTTAAGCCGATCTACAGAACGTTCCTCATCTCCTTTTAAAAGGAAAACAGGTTTTTATTCAAACAGGAAGTAAACTACCCTAAGCTCACACCAGTAGTTTTTAAACTTTTTTAGCCAAGGCATAATCGAGACATACCATATTCATATCCATGCAAAAGTGCCTTGTCTAACAGATGTTACAGAGTCTTTGGTTGTTGTGTAGTTTCAGTAATAAAGTATGGCTGTACAAGTTCCCACATCAAGACCTGCCTTAAAGCACTCTGGTGTAACTTGGTGCACCATTTGGAAACCGCTGGCTCAGACAGTACAAAGCATAACAGAAAACAGTTAGTTGAGAAAAATCTGTAGCCTTAACTGGGTTATTTTCAGCTTCAATGGAACTCTTGAAAAGTGTAAATGCAGCCACATTAAGGGCTCATTTATGCTGTGTGTTCCACAGCTTATGCATACAGACGGAGCTCTGTTCATACTCTGTGTTCATTTTGTCTGTATTTCTGTACATTGTCTTGCACGGACCACCTGTACTCGTAAGGGCAGTGTTGAGTTATGTAGCCGACTGTTCAAGCCAGAACAGCTAAACAAAACAAAGATGCGTAATTTAGGGAATGACGGAACTTTGATGAAAGTTTCTGAGGAAATATTGATCAATGTTGTGTAAATTGTTAGCAACTATTTTATGTGATGTTAGACAACCTGGACACAGAGACAGACGACTACAACAGAACATCAGGCAAAGGGCGGACAGAGTAGCGACCTGAAGTTGTGGAGGTCCTTGTTAGACAGTGGCCTCTAGTGGATAGATTTTTTTATATCCACTCCAATGTAACAGACATGTGAGTACTAGGGCAGTGATGGTTGTGCCATTTAAAAATCTATTTTTGAACACAAAGGGAGCACAAATGAGCCTCAACTTGGAATCAGTGAGTTATTTTGTACATGCACTCCTGCATATTTCTGCATGCACAATAGTGTTCGACACTGTGTTTGACAGAGTACCCCCCTTAAAGCTGTCTCATACTGCTGAGTCATGGTTTCAGACCACAATGGTGTAGAAGTGCAGGCACTGTTTCAATAACAATTCTAAAAGTCAGTATCATAATTGTGAATGTCTCTTTGTATTAATTTGATTCCCAAATTAAGAAACTGGCAATAATTGCATCACATTGTCAGTATCGACTTATGCTGCGATCAAAAAATGTGTTTCAAATGCAAAATAGTCGTATTTAACCATGGATCTGAAAATGGGATTAATTGCAATTAAGTATTGGAATTAAGTGCTTAATTGTGATACTTAAAAGTTTAAATTTGACAGCCCTAATATGACTTGTGATGCTCTATATTTCTTGCATCTTTCAGTCAAGCAATAAGGTGTCATCTAAGTTGAGGCTAAATAAAGTCCTGTTGGGTGCACATACCTTAAAAGGCATTGATTGATCAAGGAAGCACTAATTGTTAATTTAAGCAACTAAAAAGTTTAACACAGGTGAAAATAAATGCTGACATTTCCAAACAGATTTGTTGTTTTTAACAGTTTTCCATTCAGGAGTAACTCTCATACTTTCTTTTTTTTCCTGTCTGAGCGTCTCCTTACCCACGGTTTTCAATTTAAATCCACAGTTTTGTGGAAAAGCAGAATTCAACCGAGGTGGCATTACATGAAATTACAGGGAGCACTGAAAGAAACTGAATCAGGTGTACAGTGTCTCTTCTTTCTCATGCAGATTGAACAGCAGTGATGATAACAAAGGATAAAGGGTATAACAGTTATCGGATTTAGGAATCTTTTGGCTTTGTAATGTGAGTTAAACCGATAATCACCGCTAATGCTCAATGGTTGGTACAGGAGTAAATTCAGCCGAAGGTAATTCCTCGCTGAAAGTGACTGTCATCATTCACTTACTACAAGTTCTGTTTACACAAGAAACATAAAATCACTGCTGGCTGACAGAGTGGCTTAAGCTGCTCTGAAAATAGCTGAGTTAAACCACAAAGGCTTAATACAAAACCAGATGGGACTCTAATAATATTTTCTCATATTTGTTGATATTACTCGATTTAAATACAGTAGCACAAAGGTGAAACAAGAACACAGCAACAAGTCCAACTGCAGATATTTTTGCATTGGCTAACAACACAGAAAGGATGGCGTTGACAGATGATTGGAAGCAGTCGTAATAGAACCTGTGGATTATATGGAACCACAGCATAACTTGAAGCTGTCATGAATTCTAGGAGACCTTTATTTTGTACAAAACAATAGTTTCCCAAACATTCTTGCATTTCAAGAAGGCAATTCCTTCCTCTGTCTCGCCCCTCTTAACCAACCTCATTAACTTGGTATGTCTATTCTTTCTACTACACCTCGTCCTCATTCATGCATATGTGCATATCACTGGAGTTATTTATGCTCTGTTTTGTTTTCAACACCCCATCTTGTAAAAGCAAGGCTGCCAGGCATAAAGCCGTCAAAAACTCCTCTTCCCTCCAACCCGTCCCACCTTGGCTGGAGAATTTATGGCCGAGTCATCGCCCCTGAGACAGAAGCTGAGAGGAGCCCTCCTGGGCCCTCACCGAAACTCTGCACCCTCTTGTTTGACACACCACCTCATTTTGTCTCATTCTGGACGTGTTCGACACCGCGGGGTGATGCCACTGACAGTGCTGTTTGACACCCATTCCTCAGCACCTGCCCAGTCACCTGGAGCTAGACGGCTCAGCTTTTCATCTCTCCCCTCCTCCTGGTAACCCCTCACCCTGCCTACACTTCAAAATTTGTTAGCCAAATCAAAGGTGGAGCGCATTGTTAGGGCTCGAACATTACACCAGTGTCATGTTAGCTCCTCGAACAGAACAGCTGCAGGTAATTCTCACAGAGGGGCAGAGAGTCCCAGGTTCTTTGTCGCTGTTGTCTGATGGTTCCTGCTGAAGCCAGGAGTGAGTGTAAAGTCCTCTTTGCCATTAACACTTCAGCCCTGTGGCCTGTGTGCTTGGCAGCCGCCCGCTCTGTAAATGAAACCAGAAGATGCTCGCGGTTTGGACAGCACCACGGTGGGACCACATGCTAGTTGGGCTACTAAAAGTGCAGTAGCTCTGACAAGTATTGTGTCGTGAGCCAAAAGAGCTTTGTCATCCGCCTACGCCAATATCTCCAAAATAAAAGCTTTATGTTACAAAAGAGGACCAGGAGCCATGAGGTCAGCTGCATGTAGCTGAATTTGTAATGAGACAGACTCTAAATTTCACTTGCTGATGCCAAAAGCGATCTGGGATAATTTAACAAAGAATAAAAACCCTGCGGCACTTAAACATATTGTCTCCTGACAAATCCGTGGTGGAGGGGGTGAATTGTGTGTACAAAAGCAAAATGATATGCTTAAGTGTTTTGCAGAAAACCCAAAAGATTAATTTAATAACAGCTGATGCCACAAGGCAGACCACAAATTTGTCATATTGTAAATTGAGCGCAACTTTGTCTGTGGCAAGATTTACTGTTTAATGCATGTCATGCATATTAGCTAAAGCTAAAAACACTTCAGATGCAGTTCACGGCTTGTTTTGAGGGCCAGCGGCCTGAATGTTGAACAGTGGCACACAAAAGCAAACAAAACAACATGACGCTGATCTCATAAGTCATGATTGTTGGACTTACAAAGATGCTCCTAAATTATATAACTGTATTTTAAGTGGTAAATTGATTATGCTATTGAAAAATAGATATATACAAGTTTCTGGGGGGCAGCATCAGTGTTGTTATTGTCTAAAAGCAATATTAAAAATTTCTGAAATAATTAAATCAACTTGCTCTTTTTTTGTTTAAACACTAGCAGGTCTTCATGTCATGCTGTCAATTTAAGTATCCTCCCCTAAAATTAAATAAAGAACTTGATGTTCTTCAACATTTAATGTTTTTACTTAAAATTTACCCTTTCTGCATCACAACATACTCCAATATGATAAATGGACCTGAGTGTAGAGGGGAAAAGAACGGCGAGCCTTTTCCGTTACACTAGTATTTGAGGTTAAGATTCTTTGGACTGGGCCGGAGAACATTTTTCCACGCAGTCAACTGAAAGTGCACATTCTGCCCTCTCAGAAGTCATCATTTGACCAAAAAAGACTCTTTCTCTCTTTTCACGTCTATAGGGTTCTGATGCTGAAACTGCTGGATTTTGTACTCACCACCAGATGGGATAGCCTCCAAGCACCCGTGAGCTGGACAACCACACAGTCATGAAATATCCAATCAGATACAAATCCATGAGGTAAGCCTTGTGTGAGAGGGTAAATGGATCAATACATGTAGAACTCCCAGCAGGCAATGAAGAAGAGTTTCCAGGAAGAGAGGCTTAAGGGCAGCTTGATTGAGAAGATTAAAAATGATATTGAAAAAAAACTTCCTCCTGTTTTCCCCCTTTCTTAGAGTCGGGCCAGGAAAGTGTGTCTGTCTCCTAGTAGTTAAGAGAATAAGTGTCTCTTACACACATGCACACACGCTCCTACCCGTCCTCTTCTTCCCTCCCTCTCTCTGAGGTTCTTCCCTAAGGTAGATATCTTTTCCCTCTCTCTCTCTACTTTTTTCTCCCTCAGGATGCCTCATCCAAAGGCCCAATATTAAAGGGGGGTAAGGAGAGGAGAGAAGGGAGGCGGGGGTGAGGTTTGGAGATGTCAGCTGGCAAGCCAATCACAGAAGATGGCCTTAGGTTACGAAAAAAAAAATTATTATTCGTTCCCATCTGTCAATCACACGCCACCCCCTGGTAATGTGGAAAAGAAAGGAAAGAGTGAAAAGAGAGAGGGAGGGAGGGAAATGAGAGAGAGGGAGGGACACACAGAGAAGGTAGAGTAGAGTTGTTACTCAACTTGTTTCATCTGTGATCATTGAAAAAAATTCCCCAAAGTGGCTGCAGGTAGTTAAAGGGACGAAGGCCAGCTCCTCTGCAGAAGCCTCTGGGTTCACACATGCTGTTGACACATTGATTTTTAGGGGTTGTGCCCTGACTAATTGATCCGGATATACGCTCATACACCACACTCACACATGCATTGAAGTAGGGTTGGGCAATCTATCGAGTTTTTAAGATAAATTGACATATTTTCAAACAAGATGTAGGGTTTAGGGATTCGATGAAGACGATATCGCTGATAACAATATCATTTATGCTGATACTGGTTCTAAAAAGAAGTGCTAGTCCTAATGCTCAATTTAAAGATTTTTTTTTTTAAAAGGACCGATTATAGATAATCTATTGGAAATGTTTTGCCTAAATTATTTAATTTATTAACATTATTGAAGCAGCTTTTACCTTCTTGGTAAAAATTTGATAAGATTGATACTCATTTGATACCACAGTAAAAAAATAGAAATTCTAGACACCCAATATTGGGTAATTTGTTGTTTTTTATAAAGAAAATTGCAGGGAATTTACACCATATTCTCCCAATTGCACAATTACATTGGCAACATTTGGAAGTGTATCATAACGCAATTTGTTGAATGTTGCCAGTGTTCATTTTAGAACATGCTCCCCCTCTCTTTGTTATAAATATGACTAAGGATTGTAACTTTTCTATGCTTTTTAATACCACCAGTCATTCATATAATGGAAGTTGTATCATTTTTAGACTGTTTAAGACCTTTGCATCCTTAACATAGGGAAATGTTGCCAATTTTTTGTGCAATTCCGGCAGGATGTATGATTTTGTCTGCAAATTTTAACAACAAACATTTACCAGGATTGGTCGCCAGTCTTTGGTTTTGTGGTATCAAACAGGTTTCGATTTTGTTTGATTTTTCCATAATCCTACCAAAGTTAATAATTTTGGTCTTATAACAAAAATATCAGAATATACATCATGTATCGCTGTTTAGCTGAAAAATATGCAGATAGGATTTTCAGTCTGCATCGCCCAGCCCTACGTCAAAACAAGCCAAATCTTTGTCCAACTCACGGGGATATTTACAGTGAATTTTCTAAATTGTTGTCCGCCCACCCCAACAGGGGAGGACATAAAAAGAGCCACAATAAAGCCATAAACTGCTGTGGTGGCTTGGCTAGGCATGCAGGGGTTATATGCTTCAGCGGCCCAAAGGCGACACATTTTACATCAATACTATTGTCATTCTGATGGGGCTGTGGGGCGAGCAGCCATGGGACAAGGGAGGAGGAGGGGAGGACAGAGGGAGTGAGATAGAGAGTGAAGGAGGAGGGTGGGACACTTGTGATGGACTTAGCCTGAAGTAACCACGCATTTGATTCACACACAAGGAAACTGATCAGGGTGAATGCAAACAGGACACCTGGTGGAGATCAAACACAGCCGGTTGTAGTGATGGCAATCTCTTTAAGAAGTTTGGTCTCAAAGGATTATCAACTGGTAATCGTGAAAAGATAAACACCAAACACGTAAGCACAACTCAAGGTGTTGTGGTTACTTGCAAAATTAGTTTAGTTTAATTCAGTTGCAAGGTATAATAAAGGGAAACTTTTGACAGGGGAGGTTAGAAGCCTCAAAAAGCTTAAAAGATGCCTCTCCTCTGATAATAATGAGTTAATTTCCCAGTTGGGGATCAATAAAGTACGCCTATGAATCTGATCTATTCTAGGTAGCTATGTAAATAAGATGAAAAGAAGAAGCACAGCATAGAGATGTGTGTTTACAAGATGCAAACCTTTTCAGTAATATTCAATAAATCTGATCTTTTTCCTTTTGAATCTGTGACCTTTTTGAATGCTTTTGAAATGGTGATATTGTAAATGCTGCTCATAGAGAATTAGGTGGCTTATTCTGAGAGATGGCTCTCTATATTCCAACGACTTTGACTATGACTCCTAAGAAGTTGATGTATTGGACTTTTTAATTATTTCAGTATCTCCTTTTTGCATGTTTTTTGTTACAAAATATTGTAAAATTGAATTTGTTTATATTGAACGAGAGTTTCTTTATCTGAAACCACCCATAAATAAATGAAAGATGATGCTACTTGAATCTTTGCACCTAAATTTACATGAAAAGCAGCTGCATGTTATTGACAAATAACAGGGTGTAATGCATTATCACAGAGCTTTGGTAGATCATTCAAATTTTTCAGAAACAAGAGAGGACCAGGTGCCTGTTCAGTTTAGTTGGTTGAGGCTGGAGTCCTTGATGCACAGGTTGCAGGATTGAATAATGATCCTGATGCTGTTGGTGCATATCTTCCCCCATTCTCTCTGCCCATATTTCCTGCCTCTTTTCAGTTTCCTTTTAAAATAGAAGCAAAAAAAACCCCAAATTCTTAAAAAAAAGCAACAACACAGAAAGAACATGGGACCAAGAATAGAACCCTGAGGCTCCCCATACAATGGCTAGTATATAAATTTCACTGCCAGTGGGCTCTCAATCAGAAAAGAAAAGGAAAGGATTTGTTTGAGAAATTATGTTTTTACTTAACAGTAAACCACTGTTTTCATTTTATGGGGGAATTTCACGTAATATGGGAGAAAAGCTGTTAAAAGTGGGCTTCGTGGTCATGCTGCTAGCTACTCACAAAGCATTTTGGGATCATTCACAACTAAACAGATTGTTTCAACTGCTCCACTGGACTTGGCAATGTCTAGTGGGACCACACCATTAAGAAGGTCAGGGGTTGCACAGTTAACCACAGAGAATAATCATAGTCCATCACAAGGAAGCAGCACAAAGCAGCTGCATGTACAGGATGTTCTTATCCAACAATTTAACACCACAGAACAAGCTTTAATTTAAGGTCAGCCAGTTTGATGTGTATTTTTTGCACTCTGTCTCTTACAAACTGTTGAAATTAGAGAGGGCGTGCAGTCATAGAATTTTGTGTCAAGATTTCAGGTTATTTTAGTTGGAATTGTTGAGATTTTCCTCCTGTCACCTGCAAATTAACCCAAAAAAAGATTTTTTAGTTGAACTTTCAAACTAAATTTGAAGACTTTCTAGAAACAATCATTTTAAAATGTGAGTTAACACTTATTAAAAGCACAAGTACAAGTCATTAGACCAGATGGGTGACATGATAGATTTCACAACAGATTTTGAGTTTGCAGCCATATGGAAGCCAGCTTTTCGAGATCTGTTTCCAAGAAAGAAAGGTCATAAATGGTTCAGTGACACAGTGAAAGATGTTTTATTGATTCCATTTTGATTTAATATTGTAGCAATGAAAAAATGAATGAAATAGCAGCAGTGGCCTTTAGAGGGTAAATATCGCTTATACTTGGGCTGGACGATGTGGCAAAGAACATGATCAGTTGTATTTTCTATTTTGATTATTAGGAATATTTATCACTTTAAAAAGTTTGATAATCATGTCAGTATGAAGACTTAAAAAATGCAATCTTATCGACTGTGGCTCAGCAGGTAGTCAGTTGTCTCTCAACCAGGAAGTTGCGGGTTTGATCTCCAGCTGCCACAGTCACATGTCAGTGTGAATACTGACAGTCACTTTTCATAGCTACCTTCACAATCAGTATGTGAATGTGCAAGTGAGACCTGTGGTGTAAAAATGCTTTGAATAGTCAGATAGCTAGAAAAGTGCTGTTCAAGCTGAAGACAATTTACCATAAAGGAATTAAAAAAGCACTTTTCTTCTTAAAATCCAGTGCTTTTTGAACAGTCTTTTCCTGTCACAAGACAAATCAAAGGGCTTCAGGCTAAGCTGAAAGAGTTGGCTCAGATTTAATCAAGGCTTATCAGTGTTCATCTTTCAATGAGGTATTGACCAGGAGCCTATTATCCACAGAGGTCTAAAAATAAAATATGTAAATCTTAAAAAATTAGTGTTACTCCAGCACTCTTTAGCAGTACTTATTGGCCTTGTAGGCTGCAAGACAAGCTACTAAGTGTAGCTCAGCCTGTGTGTCCAGATTAAGCTTCCCAAAACTCTTCATCTATTTAAAAGAATTAAGGGAAAAAAGGATGCATCGCCGACTAAATGATGAAAGTCATCAGCTGACTAAATGATGAAAGTTAAGCCCTCAGTTGTTGGCACCAGGATGACTTGTTGGTTAAACTGATAATTGATATATTTTTTATCAATTCAGGCCCATACTCACAAACACACATCCTATCTGGACTGTAACACAGCTGCCGACCAGTAGTAGCCGCTGTACGCAAGTTAAAGGGAACATATTATACATAAATCCCTTTTTCAGGCTTTTCAAACAAAGATATGTGCCCCTGGCCTGCCCACTATCCCCTCAAGTACCAGGACCCCCCCCCTTTCAGAAATTGTGTGCTAAAACAAGCCATTCTCCAATTTTCCCCTCATGATATCATGTGAGGAGTTCGCACCGCCCCCAGGATCGGTTGGCCCTCCCTGCTTGGAAGAACGTTCCGCCCTCCTCTCCTGATTCTCCTCTGAGAGGAGAATCAGGAGGGCCACATCCATCAACCCACATCCATTTCCCGAGAGGAAATGCTCGGTAACATTTAAAGCCACAGACACAGAAACGGCTTGTTCTGAGCAGGGCGGAAACAGGCTTTTTTAGACATACAATAATCCAATACTGGGGTGTTTTTGTAGCAACAGACTTCACAGGCATGACCAATATAAACTTGTCTTAAAAGGGTAAAATATGTCCCCTTTAATGGCTATAGCCATGCTGCCATAGTGCTGTGCAATCCAGATGTAAGCAAACACTTTGAACCCACAGCATCTCATAGGATAGCATGCTTTGGTGGTCTTCTTTAAAATATTTTGTGGCTTGTTTGCCTTTGTTGGATTAATAGGACAGAGGACAGAGTCTGAAACAGCAATGAGAGAGTGGGAAATGACATGCGGTTAAAGAGCCACAGGCCAGACTTGAACCTGAACCGCCTGGGTACATGAGGCAGAGCCCTAACCACCAGGCCATCCGAGTCCGTGCTTTGGCAGTAAATTGTTGCACATAGGCAGTGTCAGGTTATACTCATGTATAAGCACTTGTCTGGAGAAACGAGTAACCACATTCAGCACAGGTGTGTGGACGTTAGCTTAGAAGAAAGAATCAAAGGCCAACAGTGCTAGCACTGTTTACATTAGCCACACTGAGCAAACCAATTTCACATTGTTGACTGCTGATGCTGTGGTTCTGTGTTAAATTACTAAAGCTCAATCTGACTGTTTTCTGAGTATTTCTTAAATACTAGGCAAGGCAGCTAAATGCAATTTATGTTTAACAATATATGTAATTATTTGAAATAGTAAGAAACATAGTTTTGTGTCATTTAAATGAACTGGTGTTGTCACATTTATTTTTACTATGCTGTTAAATCCGTTCTAATGTGAAAGAAATGTCAACGGTTTATTATGTTATTCACATGAATTCTACTACTTTCTTTTATTAGGCTCAATTTATTGTTCAGGGTTGGGGATGCACTGATTGTAAGTATCAGGGCTGATATTGATGTATATTATGTTTTTTTGTGGTGTAGTACTCCCACAATGCTAACATTTTGTCTTAGGTTTGAACATGAAAACACAAGAGTCTGTCCAACAGGTTACATCTCCTACCCAGTAATAAATCTCTGAGCTAAATTAGCAGCTGGTTGATTGCAAAAGGCTGTTGTTTGCCAGTATTGATATTAAATGATGCATCTCTTGCCATAGAAAAGACTTATGGTTGCTGCGATAATTTACAGGTGGCTCTTATGTCACCCTGTAATGCCAAGTTTGCCCTAGTCATGTCACTCTTGTACTTGTGTTGTGACCATTTCATGACTTTGAATGTTGTGGTAGTATTTAGATGCATGCAAAGCATGCTTGCTGCTGTTCCCTCTGATGTGTGTGTAGCTGGGGGCCGTGCTCTTTCTACTTAGGACCTCCAGGGCACGAGGGAGCCTGGAAGACTGAAGGGGCTGGAAGGTCGCTCAGCAGGGGCTGGGAGCGTGCACTCTGCAGAGAGAAGGCTGAGTGCCCACTGCGGGGAGAGAGCCCAGTGACCACAGTCTGGAGGTCAGCAGTGGAGTGCCCCCCTTCACCCGCCCCTTCTGTTTTATTCCTCCATAACAAAGAAGATGGGGAAACAGGCAGTGACTGAGCAGCACTCGACCTACCGCTCTGTTTGAGAGGAGAGAGAGGGGGGTTCCCGGAGTCTCTAAATGTGACAATAATTGATAGATGTCTTTGTGAAACTTCTATGAGGCTTGCTCTCTAGCCAGTCATGGTGGGGAGTCTTCTCCATTCCACCAATAAAGATGACTTTTCAATGCCTCCACTCAAGCTGCGGTATGTCACAGCCGTGCTGACAATGAGGCAGGTCTGTTTTCAATCACCAACATTGTAGCGTGTTACGGCATCGCCAGAAATGTGCCTAGCTCAGCTCAGGGATTTGGATGACAGTAACTCTGTAGGAGCGATAGACGGTGTGTAGGGCCAGCGATGGATGGGGGGAATGTGACAGGGCTTTAATTTATGAGCACAGGCAGAGGAATCAGTCTGCGGTTTGCATCTGAACAACATTGAAACCACGTTTCCCAGGTTCAGGCCACAAGTGCAACGCGAACTGTCTGGGAAAGGCAGCAGCAGCAGCCATTAAGGTCAAGATTGTGGCAGCTTGATCTTGAAATGAGTTGTGACTCCACACCACTTGTGCTGCTGTTTTTGAGTGGTGGTGTTTTGTTCGAACCTCTGCAAAGGAAGGCCTGGGTCTGTGTCTGCATCAGTAGGTGCTCAGAAGGGGGAGGCACACACAGGTCCCCTACCGGGCCCGTTTCTACGGTGACCTGAGAAAGGCCGTAACCAGGTCCGGCTCTTTCTCAGGCCTAATCAGCGTATTACCACAAAGAGGGACATGTGTTAGCCCCCCCCCCCCCACCTCTCTACCCTCCTCACTCAATCCGACCAGCATGGCTGGACACAGGCAGCCAATAAAACCAGGATTAGGAGGGTATCTACACACACTGGGCTGTAACGAAAAAGTTTCTGAACACGCCCAATCCCGCCCTGCTCCCTTAACAAACTTCTTTTCAGCATTCTTCTCCGTGTCCCGTTTCTTCCATCTTTCACTTTATTTCGCTTGCTCTCGTGTTTATATCCTTCCTTTTTGCTCTCCCTTTCAGAGCCCTCACCCTCTAAGCTCTTCACACAATGGGACATCCAGAAATTACTCATTTTGCTGGAGCAGCTCAGCAAAGTCCTAATGCCACTCCCAATGCCACCCCCAAAACTGCAGATATGTGCTTTTTTGCTGCCCTAATAGTGAAATATAGTCCACTGCAGCAGCAAAGTTTTATATATTTTTATATATTTTTTTTTTCATATTTTATATTTTTGCCATTAAATTGCAATGTTGGTGCTAGGAAATATTGCTTAACATATTAATTTCATAATGGGTACATAAAACTTCCAAAAAGCACAATGTTTAATGAGATTTATATAATTGGAGGCTTTTTTATACTTCTGCTTTTAGACAAAAGTTAGAGAATAAATCCATAAAAAGTATTGCTATATTGAATAGAGCTGTCAAGATAAATTGCAGTTGATTAAGGTCCACATTTTTTTTCTGATCTCAGTTAATTGTATGTGTTATTGTCCTTTTGAGCAGACTTTGGTTAAAACAGTGTCGAATTCCTTCAAGACTCATAATGTCAGTGTCTCTCTGCAGCCACAGTGAGGTGAACTAGCTTACCACGGCTCCATAATGTCTCATATATACCCAACATAGGTAGACTGTTTTTATGAGCCAGTCAGAGCAACAAGACAAAATGAGGCAATAGGTATTCGCAACTCCAGTGAGTAATGTGAGCTTGGCAGGCAGGTGCTGTTGTAATTAACCATTGGTAGAGCTTGTTGATGGATCAAACTCATGCAGAGGCCAGTAGGGAGAAGCGAGAAGAGAGGAGAAAGGAAAACATCTTTTCTGTCATGGAAGGCTTACAGTGTGGCTGCCGCTGTAGCTACATCTGAACTAATTGCTATGCCTGCAGCCACTGTATATACCAATTCATAGTACAACTAAACCCGCCTGTAGCTACTGCCTTGTTCTCCTCAAATGGTGCTGATTGAAACCACTTTCGGTTCGGCACAAATTATGTAGATTGGAGCTTTGCAAGATGGATTTGTCTTATGACACACTGCAAAGTCTTCGGTTTTGCAAGATTGGGTCAGAAGAAGAGTGAAAACATCTTATATGTCAAAAAAAGTGTTTGGTGCAGCTCTTTTGCTATTATTTTAAACAAGAAATACGGCCCTTTGGTAAAACATCCGCTATACTATAGCTACAGTTAGGCTGATCACTACATCGGTGGCAGCCATTGCTACCAGCAATGGCTTCCAGTACAACTAAACTCCTGTGAATGCTACTTACTCATTCACTAATTAGTCTGGCCGCTTCTCTGACCTGGCATGAATGTTTCAAATTAAATCTTTGCAAGATGGATCTGCCTGATGACAGACATGGAGTCTAGCTAATCTGTCTGCTATGCAAAGTATTTTGACAGTCCTGATATTAAATCATAACCTCTGTATCTGATGCATATCATAATGCGAAATTCCTGCAATATAGCTATATTTGGATGGACAGCTTGAAGCCTTTTTTAAATGTTTGCCTAAATTCACCTTTCTCAACATAATAAACACAAAGGGAAAAAAAGCAAGAACCCAGGAACCTCTTCTGCCTCCATCTAAGAACTCATTTGTGGATTCATACCAGATAAGGATAATGACAATGTCCTGGTGTGCATGTGTTCTGTCGTGCAGGAAGTGATTTGCGTTTACTGTCATGATTCGTCTGGGGAATTTTGGAAGTCATATGTCTCTTGATGGCTGAGACTGTGCTACCACATCCCCTTGGAGTCCTTGCTAATGTGTCCTGGAAATAGATGGGTGTTAGAGATAATATCAACGCCTTTGTCAGGCCTTTTTCAGACTGTGGACAAAGACGACAAGAACTCTTCCCCCAAATAAACCTTTTTCATTAGAGCAGCAAACACTTCATCCGTTGGGCTGTATGTGAGCCGCTCAGCAAGGTCCCACAGGGAAGAGCCTAAACCCTCAGCGGTCTTCAGCCGGACACTGAGGCGGTCTAATTAAAGGGCACTTAAGCCCCACAATGTGCGGCAGCGCAGGTTGGAGTTGGTGGGGGTCCCCGGTGAGAGGGACAGGATTCATGGCACTCGTAAACAAGGGAGTCCAGGACAGAGGGACAGAAGAGGGCTCAGTGCCAGAGACTTTGTTCACACAAGATGAAGAGTCAACAGCCTCCCCATCCCTCACCCCTCCTTAGCCATCCCCCCTAATAACCACCTTCTTCAGAGGAGCTGCAAACACAATGCCATCCCACTCCCCTCCTCTTGCTCTCAATCACTGTTGGGACAATGAGGGGAACCCCCCCACCCCACCAACACCATCCTTCTGCCCCTCCCCGACCCCCAAACAGACACTTCTTTTATTGAAATTCTTTGGTGTTCTAATCCTCAGCTTCCTCCAGGGGCAATAATGGACTCCCTGCGTCAGCCTTTTCCAGCGAGGATATCATCCAAGCCTGCCTGGGTCACAAGTCCACCCCTACTATTGGAGGGAGCTTCCCTGGCAGTGTCATTCCTGTCACATCCAGCCCATCTACAGGCTGAACAAGCCTCAGCACCATTGACCTTGAAAACACTTTGTGTGATTGCAATACTTTACATTTTAGAACAACCCTAGCACTGCAGAGGAGGCAATGGGAACTGTTTGCAGAGTTAACTAACTTTGGGAACATTTTTAACGATTCCCCCCAGAAACATTTGGACAAATCTACCCACATTCATGTTAATTCATGTACCACCCACATTCAGAACTTGGGCTTTTTGAGTGCTGATTGTGCTCAAAATTAGCATGATTGTGAAATAAAACTGTCATCAGATGTCAACGTGAAAGGAGAAGAATGCTAGTTACAGAAATAATCAGAATCAGGAATACTTTATTAACCCCCAGGGTGAAATCAGGTTGCCACAGTTGTTCTTACTCACGATATAGCAGTTAGAAATATAGAAACGGAAGCAGATATATGGAATAAAATAAGAAATATAAGCAATAAGTTCAAGCATGAAAAAGTACTGAAGTTAATGCACGGTTTGTTGCACATTATGCTTAACAAAAGACACTGGTAATCAGTTCAGTTATCCTGTGTAAAATGCTTTACATCTTCGTAGACGATAGTCTAAAATTTCCTTGCCAAACCCATTATGTTAATGCTGTCTTTGTCATTAAAACAAATGAGAGCCTTTAGAGTACAAAACAGCACAAATATAAAACTCTGAAATGACCTTTAAGGTAAACCAAAACTTCTCAAAACCAGTTTAAAGAAAGTGTCATATTTTTAGCTGTCCTAGAGGTGAGTTGTTGAATTTGTGTCGGATTGCACTGCAATCACAGCAACTTGTTTTATCTAATTTTAATTGCACCCACCAATATATGCACGCAGTTTTTTTTTAAAGAAGCTTTCTGCCATTAAACATTGACCTTCCTGTCTTGTGCAGTGTATCAAAGGGGCTGACAATGTTGATTAGGTGTTGCTATTTAAATATAGTTGCAAGCTTTACTTCTCTATTACACCTGTCGTATTGACTACTGCATAGTGATGAGGTGAAGTTTTCCTCTGAAGGTGCCTCACAGTGTAGACTCCATTGAGAAGGGAGCCAGCTCTGAGTGTGTTGATGGTGACATCTGCTGGTCACACACAATCAGAAGCTCTCTACATGCAGTACATGAAGTGCATTGTAAATGCAAAACCATTAGCCTGTAAACAGGAAGAGAACTTTAGTTATAACTAAGAAGTAATTTAGATGTTCTGTGGGGAATACTGTCAGTAATTATGAAAGTGTTATAACCCAAACTAAGAGTTGTTTGTTTACATTTTTTCATTTTAAATGGTCTTAATGGGAGAAAATCTTGGATTTTAAATCCATTTTGGTTCTTAAAATAGGAGCAGAATATGTATCAGGTACACTTTTATTGCCCCCTCGGGGAATAACCATACATTTAATAATAAGACAGAACAATCAGCAACAATCCACAAGTACATGGAGTAGCACATACCAATAAAAAAACAGTAACTACAGGTATTGCACATACATGCAAATAAATGTAGCCTATATATTAAAAACCAATGAAAAGTCCGGAATTGTTTTAAATATCTGAAAGTTAGTTGTTTACCTAGATTTTTCAGGTGAATCAGGTCTAGAATAATTATTAAGAGGTATTTCTGACTCCTCCTTGTCAAGAAAGCATGCAAAGCAGTGTTCTACGGTGGCATTTTTAAGTCAAATTACGACATTTATTCATTAATCAATCCAGAACAGTCAAGGTGACCTGAGGCAGAGTCTGGTATGAGGACCCCCAACACTGCCCCCCTGATCACCATCACCCCAAAATATTTATTATTACTCATACAAAATGATCTTAAAGTAACTGAAAAAATATTATTATGATGATAATAAATACCATGTATTTGCAATTTGTAATCTAGCCTGAGATAGTTGCATACAAAAGATGTAGTTTTGTAGTCACAACTATAGGCATCATTAAGGATTATTTCCATCCGTCTTTTCCTCAAAATAAAACTCACATAAATCATCATTTTGCCCCCTTAAACCCCCCACACACCCTGTACCCCTACCCTTCCCTCACACACACACAATAGCTCATCTTCTTTCTTTTCCTCACTGTGTTTCTGCTTCAGTGTTATCATCTGTAGCCTTTCTTTTACTAAATCACCTTTAAATATACGTTTAACTCCTGATAAGAATCAGCGTGGGAACTTTACAGAGTTTATTCATAAATTCACAAACTAAACAATAGTAGATGTTGACATTTGTTTGCTGACTTTGCCATGCTGGATGCTTTTACAATATTTATGCTTGTGCTGCTTGTTCGTGAGTTGTACCCTGGTCAGTCCCAACCCAAACATTGAAAGTTTTTTTTTTTAAGGAAAATAAAATAAATTCCTTATCATTCTGAAAAAAAACATTACTTCACTGGCTAAGAATGACATGTTCTCTATTATATTAATGTCAAAGTTCATACACATGTGAAGTATTGGATTTGAATTTCTGTCCTTGTTTTTCCTGAGTTGAATTTGTACTGATTTTTATCTTTTGTGTTATATCAGCAATATATGACGATAGCAGGAATACAATACATAGTTTTTCTTGAAAACAGCCCTCTTTAAAAAGGAAATACCAAAGTTTCATTTTAAATTTTCTGCTAGAAGCTGATGATGATGCAAATGTAAAAATACAGTGCTCTTACTCTGTGCACAAGTCCTGTTAGCTAAATCATATTACGTCTGAAAGGCTCAGCTAGACGTCCCGTGGGCATTATCCAAAGTGCTGAGAAATGTAGTCTGTGGAAGAACATATCTAAACATCTGTTAAATATGTGGTTGTGCAGAAATGGATATGACTGCGGGTCTTTGAAGCTTGGATTTTATCTCTGTCAGTAGTAGCACAAGGGTTTTTTTTACAGCAAGGATCAGATATCCACTCCTGCTTGGCTGAGTACACGTTTTCTATAAAGTAGAACCTGAAAGTTTGAAAAAAGATACAGAAGAGATTATTAATAACTATCTTAAATATTTAATGAAAATATTCAGGATTCATACAAGCTTGTTTTCAATGGGGATAAAATAACGTTTTCAAAATATTTAACCACCAGAATTCATCATCATTTGAATGATCATTGGAATAAAAAGGACATTCCATAGGACAGGCACGTAGAGGATTATTTAAAAAGTGCGCGGGACTTCTGTTTTTGTTGCTGTGGTATCGAAAAGGGCATCAATATCGACTGATATTTACTAGTGTAGTGTCAGAGTCTAACGTTCTGGTACAATGTTCTAATTGAGATGCTCTAAATAAACTATCAGTGTGTTTTTACACATCATTATGGATTATTTATGCTGCTTTTTTGACTCTCATGAAAAAAATTTAGTTACCTCGTCAGTGCTTCTGCTGCCATTGTAATCCACTCAGACCACCAAACTTTGTTTTCAGAGCCGTTAGCTAAAATGTCAATCTGGTATTCAAATCTGTGTTGAAGACAGCAGGATTAAAGCTAGTCAGCAAAAATGAGGTGACATAGCCTTAATTTATTGTGTTAAGTTAGGAACACATTAAGTCATGATCTAGACTCATTAAATAACTTCACTCATGGTGCAAATGTGTCTCACATTAAAAGCAACAACAATGTACCAGAAACATGAGCCAAACAACCCCAGCAGGGATTGCTGTAGTACAGGCAATATCCAAAGACAACTAAACACATCTACTATGCCCAAGGGCATGATGGGAACTCTGCCCACACGTCCATCCAGATCAGAAATCACGGTGGATGGAGCTTAGATCAGTTGAGTCTTCAGAGTTGAACTAAAACTGATGGATCAATACTGCAAGAGATAAAAGAAATGCTATCATGATGTGTTCAAACTAATTTCAAGAAATCTCCCACAAAAGTAAAAAAAAAAAAAAAAAAAAAAAAAAAAAGGTCAACATCCTTGTGGCACATTCCTGACATCAAAGAAGTTCCAATAGGAATGAATGGACTTCCTTTGACTTATCTCTGTAACCATGCTAATGTAGAAATGAGGCGCTAATTGACTGACCAATCACTAAAGAAGCCGATTAAACGAGACAAAACAACAAAATATGATGGGTATCAACAGCAACACAATAGGATTGGAGTACCCCTAGTGCCAATGCTGTGATACAGCAGCAGCCATACTCTTTTGTTCATTTGTTTGGATCTCAACCCACCATTTGCACATTTACTTATGTTGTTCATGCTACTACAAAAGCTTTAAGATAATTCAGGAGTCTCCATCCCAAACCAGGGTCTCTCAGTGTCATATATATGCAGATGACGTCTTGTTATTCTGACACTGCATGTGTAGGTGTCATAACCCCCCCCTCTCCTGAGGTTTGTATTCTCAGTGTCAAATATTTATCCATTGTTCCAGCTCCAGCAGTGATCTCACAGCTCTGTCATCCATGGTTCCCACCTGAACAGAGCTCTAGGTTTACACCGCTAACACAGCCACAGCACCAGGGGCTATGAACATATGAGAGAGTCCACTGTCAGTCAGCCAAACCTGTTCGCTGACACTGATCACAGAGGTACCACAGAAACAGTGGGTGTCACGTAACACGGCATGCAAGTCGAACACAGTTGACCTCTTTGGCCTGAAGCTACTGTGAGACTAAATTAGTATTAGGGCTTATCTTGGGGACCAAGAACATGACACTGTTGATCTTTGATTTAAAGACAAGAGGAGCAGCCTCATCAGTCTTTTTTTCTTTGCCTCCAGCAAGGTCTCCACTCACCTTGAGTACATAAGTAGTCAAGGGCCTCCTTTTGTACTCAGGTACAGTGAATCAGAGAGACATCAGAGCCATTGGCTGTTTGAATTACACAGAAATGACTAACTCAAGTGAATTTGAATTATATCTGAAGAACCATATATTAAACATACACATGGTCTTATATAGTGGGTCTATCTGATTTGTTTTAAACTTTGCTTGTTTTTTATCAATGGGCTTGGCTTTGTTGGGAACGTATTTTTATGTTTATCTTAACCATTCCCCAAATGTTTCAGTGAAACTCTTTCAGAAAACCTGGACAATTAAGATTTCCCCCAAAATTACATTAGGCTTATCAGGTGCTAAGGTTTTACCATGGGGCCCAACTTGCCATGACTAGGGGCTAAACAAGGGAGAGTCAGGCTTGGTACATGCTGACACTTGTATTGTTCAGCAGCCAAGGTCAACCTCCACAGTATCTCATTTGTCAGGGTCTTTTTACCCCTGGGAAAACTGCTGGTGGTTTTTAGGCCCTTGGGACATCTACTTCAGTACCAGGGCCTTGTGGCAACACTACTATGCCCAGATGGTACACTAGGCCATGCTAACTTGGTCACATCCACCCCTGACTCTGCCTTAAAGCTGTGGAATATATTTTTTACGACAGATTATTTTCCCATGCCCCTGGTGATATGCAAGGACATCCAGAGCACTGTCAGGGTTGTGTAAGTCCTCCATCTCGCCTGGTGGTGTCCACAGTTGTATTTCCTTCTGGATCAGGTGGTTTACTTACCCAGTCTGTGCCCTCATTTTTGGCCTAAACATGCATAAAATAGTGAACAGTACTGTATATTGTGTCACTTTCCCTAAAATTTTCATGAAAATTCTAGAAAATTTCAATACCCTTATTTTTATACATGTATGAACTTCCTTCGTGCTATGCAGGTCTCAATGCAAACATGAATCAAAACTGGAGCAATGGTTGTTGCACAGTGAGAATGTATTTAACAGACTTTTTTATATATATAAAGGGTTCTGATTAAAGAAGTAGCAAATGCTTTCTTTTCAACACTGTGAACAAATTTTGTCTTAATCATTCAAGAGTATGTGTACATTTGTTATGTGCTGTCAACTTAACTCAATAAAAAATTTTTCACAAAAATCTAAATCCCCCCAAAATTCAAAACAAATTCCCCAAAAGAACAATAAATTTCCTAAATTTATGTGAAAATGCCTGAAAATGTCCAAATAAATTTCCCCAAACATCTGGATAAATTTCCCAAATTCCCATGAATTCCCAAAATGGAAAAAAATCATAGCAACGTTCCCCCCCGACTCTTATAGTGACACTCTCTGATATATATATATATATATATATATATATATATATATATATATATATATATATATATATATACCCAAAATGTCCATGAAAATACTAAACAATTTTCAAGCAGATCATCCGAAATATCCAAACATATACACTCAAATTTCAAACATATATACTCAAATTTCATGAAAATGTATGAACATTTCCCTGCAAGTTCTTCCAACATTTCAAGCAAATAATTCAAACTTCAGTGAACATTAGCGTTGGGTTTTTAATCAGATTTTATATTGCACTGCAATATATTCTACTGCAGAAATAACAGATGGTACATTATTTATTTGATCTTAAATGTGTTTTAAATCATGCAAATGTTCAGGTGTCATTTTCTGGAATTATTTGCAACAATCTTACTTTCCTTTTTTATATTTGCATTTTTTTTCATTTGAAAATTAGAGACTTAAAATCAAAATCTCCTTCAATACAACGATTCACACTGAATTTGCATTTGGTCAAAATATTTGCAATTAGATATATTTTTTCAAAATTGTTCAGGTTTGGTTCAATCTTCCAAATATTATTTGTTAAAATATCGAATGATTTATTGCTTTGTTGTTGAGAAATACATCTATCGTTCAGCCTTAGAGGACATTATGGACAACTGTTTCAAAAATTCTTATAGCAGAATTTATTAGTATGACTTAGAAAAGCTTAAAGTCTATTTTCATGCAGAGCTTCTGAGGTCCGTTTAAAGCTGATTTTTGCATTAAAAAGAACAGTGAGGGGATGTTTGTAGCTTATATATATTTCATACAACTTATGCAAGAACGATTTATTATAGGTTCAATAACGCTCAATTTATAAAGTAAATGCAACTCATTCGGCACTTTTTCAATGTTTAAGTCTCAGTCCCAAGTGTCAATCATGGGCTTCCTCGGGGCCCTCCTCCGTCGTGACGTCGAAAGGGGGCGTAGTCCGCGTTCCATCAACGCTTTAAACGCTTAGTGGTCAATTCTTGGCACATGACACGCTACAACCAATCCCAGCAAAGTGCGAGGAGTGAAGGAACCGAAGCGAAATACGGGGCCGTGGAAACGAGCAGCGGTGACGTTACATGATGAACTGTGCTGTGTTGTCACCAGCTGTTGTCTGAAGACGGAGGAAAAGTGGTCACGTCTCGGTTGATAGTGAGCCCGCGAGCGCACCGGGAGCACGGAGCAGCACGTCTGGAGGTGAAAGATGTTACCGGATGATTGAAAGGAACACCGGAGCCCGGGCAGCCTCACAGAGAGAGTATCAATTACATAACTGAAGGCATCGATAAGACAAAAACTGTGATAACGGACTGGTGCCAATACAGGTCGGAGTTGAAGCCATTTTTCTTTGCAGTGAGTGAAAACATTTACTTATAACTGCTACAGTAATGTACTTCTACTCCTATAGTGCTTGGTAGCCCACTTGTAGATATGTGTGGCTACGTTAGGACTCATTATGTAGCCAGTTACAATGTGGGCTCTTACAACTTCCACCACAGCATGCTGGAATGAGCAGCCTCCTGCTTCGTTGTTTACTCTTGTCAATCAATGGGAGGAGAGTAGCAGATAGCTGCTGACGAGCTCAGCAGATTTCTTTCAAGTCAGAAGTTAATATTTTAACTGGCCCTTTAATACCTTCATTCAGCCTGAATTCAGTTCATACCATTGCTTATTACTGAATGGCTCACAGGTTTCTGCTTAAATCATCATGATTGTGCTTTATTGCACTATATCTCAAACATCAACTGCACTGTGATTGTATCAAAGATGCATTTGACACTTAAAACTTTGCAACATCACTTTGGCTGTTGAAGTGGTGAGTAATAAATGCAGCAGAGGGCTGTTAGATATTGCAAGAAAAGTGACACAGCAATATGTTTTACTTCTGTAATACATGGTGTGATATAAGAAGATGCAGGAAGTTTAGCCAAATAAAAACAGTGACCTGCTACATGCCCAAATATGGGCAGCTTACATTTTAATAAACATAATTTGACCATTTTGGATGTTAATTAAAAGTTTATATAGTAAATTTGCTACAGGGCCTGCACGGCGGCGCAGGGGTTAGCACTGTTGCCTCACAGCAAGAAGGTTCCTGGTTCGCTTCCCATTCAGGGCCTTTCTGTGTGGGGTTTGCAAGTTCTCCTCGTGGGTTCTCTCCGGGTCTCTCTCCTCCCACCACCAAAAACATGCGCATTAGGTTAATTTGTGATTTGAAATTGGCCATAGCTGTGATGTGAGCATGCCTGGTTGTCTGTCTCTATATGTCAGCCCTGTGATTGAATGGCGTCCAGTCCAGGGTGTACCCCGTCTCAAGCCCAATGACAGCTGGGATAGGCTCCAGCCCCCCCGTTTACCCCCAACGAGATAAGCTGTATAGAAAATGGATGGATGGATGGAAATTTGCTACAAACCGTTTGAGTTTCTGCAGACTGTACAAAAGAGGGTATGTCTAATAATGTAGCCATCCTTAGCAACAAAAGATTGTTTGCTTGAAAAAATTCAGTTCAATACAACTTTTTGAAATGAGATTATTGTGAAAGCTCCTATATGGAAGTTGATTAGGGGCACAGGTGAAGGAAGAAATAATGCTGAGCACTTCAAGATAAAAGTCAAAATGTTGAGAATAAAGTTGAAATACAATTTAGAGAAAAAAAAGTCAAAATGAGAAGAAAAGAAGTTGTGCCTCGTTTATTGATCGCTGACAGCTTTCTCCAAATGCTAAAATGTTTTTTAATGCTGAAAAGGAAAACTTTAGCACTTGTTTATTGGAAACTCTAGTTAACAGTATGTGTATGATACATGAAGACAGTGTCACCTGAAAAACATGATTTTGCATTGCTGCATTACATTTTTGTATGGAAATTGTGCTGCCGTCATGCAGCAGCTTCATGCTCCCTTCAGAAATGTCAGTAAATTTGTTGACATTGCCGTTGTTTATCCCACCACATCAAACACTGATGTCACAGGGTAATTAATGAATTATCAGAGGTCATCAGGTAATCCTGTGTGAATGGGGTTTAAGACGATAATAAACAGCGAACCTTGACTGTCTCTAAATTCTTTTACTTCAGAATTGGATTTAACAACAGTGATTATTTCTCTGGTAGCTCATAAACACAACATCTAAGATGTACTGTTTGTTATAATTTATAGACTATAGTAATGTGATACATTCACATGGGATAAGTGATGTCAATGTGAACAGATTAACAGACATTTTAGTAAGTAAGTAAGCTTTATTTGTATAGCACGTTTAAAACGGCTTTTCAGCTGACCAAAGTGCTTCCCACTGAAAGCTTGATAAAACACACCCAAACAATACAGGAGGTCATGTACCACACATACACTGATAACTAGAATTTCCAATAGACAAGGGCCATAGCATCCGTTTTTTTTTTTTTTTTTTTTTTTGCTTTTTTGCATTTTATCATTCGTAGCAAGCTCTCCACAATCAGTTAATGAGTAATCAATCTCCCTTTGCTCTGCCCCTACGTATCGAGGTTGGGTCTGTCACCTGTGTGTATCTATAGGTGATCAGAGGGAGAGGAAGAGGAAAAGAGAGATCTGCCCTGTTATTTCCCTTCTGTTAATGAATGAGTGTTTAAGACAGTAACAGACAACAAATACTGACTTTTTTCTAAAAAATGCCTTTCACCTCTTTTCTCTAAATTATATTTCAGCTTTATTCTCGAAATTCTGGCTTTATTGACGTTTCGACTTTAATCTCAGAGTGCCCTGCACTATATTTTCCTTCACCTATATCCCTAATCTGCTTCCATACATACTGCAACAGTTGATATATATTATGCAGCCCTAATGCATTATGATTTGAAAACGTGGATTGAAAACAAATCTTGCTATTAAGCTTTTTATGATCCTTGAAACCAAAGAGTCTTTCCTTATTTTAATACAAGTTAGTTAAATAACATTTTATGATATTAGACATTTGTAAAATGGAACTGTAAAGTCTGATAAATCAGTGATGTTGATTATAGGAAAGTTTTGTCATGCAATAGCGAGTACAAGTCTCCATAATGAGCTAGGAGGAAATAAGTAATTTAATTTTCTCACACAGTGTTCAGCCAACGTTTTGAAAATACACTCTAAATGTTGTTTGCCAGACACGCTTTTTCAGATTCAGACTTTTGTTTGTATCTCCCAGCAGACGCGGTCACACCAGGTGGGTACGAAGTTTCAAACAGGGAGTTCAAAGAGCAGGCACGGTCCTTTTGAAGTGGCCCTGCCGCCATCATGAATGTGGGCACGGCGCACAGCGAGGTGAATCCAAACACCCGCGTGATGAACAGCAGAGGGATGTGGCTGTCTTACATCCTGGGCATTGGCCTCTTGCACGTCATCCTGCTCAGCATTCCCTTCGCCAGCGTCCCCGTGGTCTGGACCCTCACCAACCTCATACACAATCTGGTGAGTAAAGCAGAATTTCCAAAAGCGTCCTAGCTTGACCTATTTAATTTTCATGATTTGTTGGAAACATCAGGTTAATTAAGGACACGTAGAAGTACAACCTTGTTAAACAGTTTGGGTTTTAGTAGATGAACATAGAGATTTAGAGGCTAACGTGTCGTTGCACAAAGGCAGAAATGTTTTATTTAACTGCTCTTAGTCATGTTCTTTCTTCCTGAAGTGCTGCCAGTAATATTTCAACAACCGTTCATTTTGAAAGCTGAGCTCATTCTTGCATCTTAAACTTGGTTGACAGAAGGCTGTCTGCTTGGTGTGAAGTTTCTGGAGTTTTCTGAAGTTACTGACTAGAGTTTGAGGATTCAAAAGCAGTGCTTCTTTAGTGAACACCCTTAAAACAAATAATTTATCTGGATGCTTTAGCAGTGGGCGGTATCATTACCAGCACTGGTGAAACTTCTGCCGTGATAAGAATTTTTGCGACACCACCATCACTGGTTTTAACACTCAAGTTCTGCTTTGGTGCACACAAGGAATAGGGTGATAGGGATGCACCAATCCACTTTTGTTCAGTTCTGATCCAATTCTGATAAATATGTGCCGATACCGATACTGATATTTTAACAATTGTTATTGTTGTTGGTATAATGTGTGAGGTTACATAAGGCTGTAGTAAACCACCCAACTCCTCTTATTAAAAATCAAAAAGAAATACAAAAATGAATTGAACTTAAATGTATTCCAAACAAATTTATTTGAACTACTACTAAAAAATAAATATCATTTTTTATGTACACGGGCTTGAAATCCCTCTCTATAATGCTCTTTAATGAGCCTCCCGCCACTAGAGAGCGCTGTAGCTTCAGTTAATGGCCGCAGCCTTCCTCTCTGAACCTTCACCGGGTGTAAACAATGAGAAGCTCGGCGGTGGCTAAATGGTAGCGTATAGTAGGAAGACCATGGTATGACAGTTTTTCAAAGTAGTAAATGGAAATAAAGTGGTATGTGGGCTGTCGAGGGTTAAGGTCACGTATGACTACTCACCCGAAGTGAAAAGAGGCAAAATATCAAAGCACGATATTAATCTGCAAAGAGGAACGAAGGCAGGTGGCGCTAGCTTTCAATGCTAGCCATGCTGTAGAGAGTATATCAGGCTAACGTCACACCCACTGTTCTTTGTGTTCTCTCATCTTTAGACTAGTTTTGACTGTTCTAAATATATATCTACGTTTAATCGACTAGGTAATTATACCACTAAGAACATCCTAACTAATACTAGCTCAGTTACACACAGACTGTCTCCTGTTAGACTTTGGTGCGTTCGTGGTCTACCGCAAACTTGGTCACTTGGATCGGAGCCGTCAGTCAGCTGTTTAAAATGTGTTTAAACTGATGATTTGCTTGATTTAAGTCTGTGGTGATTCAAAGAACCGGGCTGTGGCGATAAACGAGGTCAGAGAAGTGGCCATAGACTCTATAGTAGTGTAGACTTGCTGGAAGTGCCATTAAAGCTAAGTAAAATCAATAAGCATTTTACTGCTGACAAATCCTCCACAAGAAAATAGGTCATGATTTTTAGGCCATATCACCCAGGCATACAGTGCTTTACCCTACCCTTCTTCACTTTGCCTGATGCCTTGTCATCTCCTCTCTTCTAGGGGAAAATTTTGCAAAACACATTTGTAATTCTAAGAAAAGAAGATGCTCTGTGCACAGCACTGTTAGTCCTTATTCGCTGTCAGGGCTTAAGGCATTCTTGCACTGTGCCAGATCTCTAGCATGATAAATACTTGTGGTCCTCAAAATAGTTGACTGATGACTTTGGTCTAAACGAGAAGCTTTTTGGCAGTTTGTACCACAAACTAAAGGAAGTGGGTGCTCGATTCTGCACGAAGTCACTGTGTCCTGCAGTAAGAGAGTGCTCTCTCCTGCTTTTGGTGCACTCTAACAATATACAACTATATTATTTGGGGCTACAGTTAGGGCTGCCACTTCGACATTAGCCACAGTAACATGGGTGATTATTGAGTTCGAATGAAATCTCTCACAAAGGGATCCATTATGAACCACTGGTGTGTAAAAAAGAAAAAAAAAGGTGTTTCCCCTGTCAATACTTGTAGTGTCCCCAGCTCTCGTCAGTCTGATGGGTGTTTTCGTGGGAAAAACATGTTTTTCTGAGGGAAAATTTTGGTGAATTAGTCATTAAATTACGTCACTTTGCTGATGTGACGACACTGTTTTTGTGAGAAAAAGTAAAAATTATTTCATGACGAGTAGAGAGGCTAGGCAGATTTCTGTGCTGTCTGCTGTGATTCAGACACACAAGCACTTCCCAAGTTCCTTCACTGCAAAACACTGCTGTCTTAAATGCTGGGTTATGACCCAATGACAGAGAAACACTCTTTAAAATGGACACCTTTCACATCTGTCCCAGCATTCTTTGTGCAGCAATGTGTGCTCGCGATACACACAAACACTGGTTGTGTTCACTATATATGATAGTAGCTATGCTCATAGTCATGTCTCAACATTTTAGATTGGTCAAACTTGTATAAAAGACAACATTTTAGATAGAAAAAGATGTTAAAGTGTATCTTGTACATTAGATTTTATGGGTACATCACCTTGTCTGATTAACTGGAAAATGCAAAATGCTCTAGAAAGCTAAAGTAAAGGATAACTACAGTAATGCACTGCAGTTTAGTGTCAGTTTTACCTTTCATTGTGCTTCATTCTTTAACCCCTCATTTTTTATTCTGCTGTCTTTTTCCTCATTTCAAAGTTCCGAATAAGGTCATGGTTTGGCCTGAAACACACAAACGTTATTTTAGGTTCACATTGGATACGAGTCTCTTAGGTGCAATAAAAAACAGGTTTTCCTGAAATAGCCAAAGAGCTTCTGAAACATCCCCTGCTTTGCTTTACAAAACCACTGTACTCCAAGAAATACATTATTTTTATGGAGTCCTTTTTGGAATGGGAGGGGTTGGTGTGTTTGATCATGCAGTTTAATAGCACTTCTTGAACTGTGCATCTTGAGAACATACACACTTGCTGTGTAGGCTTATTTCCAGGTTTGGAGTCTGTATGGTAAATAGAAAAACTAGGAAAATGAGCCCTTATAGTCTACTTATCCACTCACTTTGAAGACCTAATGCAGGACTTCTTATTGTGTTTTTAACTCTGTCTCTCTCCTCTCTTCCAGTGTATGTACCTCCTCCTCCACACAGTCAAAGGGACGCCGTTTGAGACCCCAGATCAGGGCAAAGCTCGCCTCCTCACACACTGGGAGCAGATGGACTATGGTGTACAGTTCACTGCTTCACGCAAGTTCCTCACCATCACACCCATTGTCTTGTAAGCCCTTTAATCTTCATGCTCAGTTGTAATTGTGTAGCAGGAACAGCTATTAAAAAGAACGGATCTAAACTAAGAGTACACACAGAGAAACTAGTAGAGCAGGACTGTATGTACCGTGGTGCCAACACTTTGACATTAAGTAGGTGTAGACAGATGAAGGATGAAGAGAGTATAAATAGAGCAACCAGAATTATTCCCAAGTTATCCAACAATGACTGTATTCCTCACAGGCTTTTCTGAGGGTCTGTGAAAGTGGCTGATTTATTTTTTCTGTCAGTCTCTTTAGCTCTTCTTGCACTCCAAAACGTGTGTTTTTAGTTTCTCTTTGGATAAGGTTCATGGAGTCATAGGTATAACCTCCAGGATGGCATGGTCACTTAAACCCCAAAAGTAAGCATATACATGTTTGTTTTTACCTCTAAATGCCATGAAATTAAAGGCATTTAATGGTTTTAAAAGAGTACCTCAGACTTTGTCATGCTCTTTCTGAATTGATACAAGTAGAATTTTCATGCTAACAGAGTTTTTAAGTTCAGATAAAGTACAAGATAAAAATTCTTATTTTTAACAACAAATGTAGGCAAATTCTGGCTCACTCAGCATGTTTACATGCAGTTACAGCTCAGTTAAAGCTCAGCTAGGGCATTTGAATGGCTGCTGTCATTGTCACTGTATACAGGCTCAGGGGCAGAATTGATTTATTGATGGTAGTATTGGACCTGAGGGCACCATTGGGTGGGACAGAGGATTGACACAACCCTGGTCCTGCTCTGGATGTCTTTGCAAATTACCAGGGATGTGGGAAAACAATCTGTTGAAAAAATAAATAAGGTCCACACCTTTAGGGCAAATTAAGGGGTAGATGTGGTGAATAAGCATCGCTTAGGGTACTGTCCGAGCTGTAGTAGGGCTGCCATGAGCCCGTGGTTGTGCTGTGGATGTCCCACGAGCCTAAAAACAGCTGGTGGTCTTTGGGTGTATTACCCAGGGTGAAAAGGCCCTGACAAAAGAAATGTCAGGCATAGATGAGTTGAGTAAGCCACCTGAGGGCACCATCAGGTGAGAAGGAGGATTGACTCAACCCTGGTCATGCTCTGAATGTCTTGCACATTACCAGGGGCATGAGAAAACAATCTGTTAAAAAAAAAAATAACACAATCCACACCTTTGGGCACAGTAAGAGGTGGATGTGGTGAGTAGGCATGGCCCAGGGTACCATCGGAGTGTGTAGTAGGGTTGTCACGAGCCTGTGGTTGTGCTGTGGATGTACCAAGAGCCCCAAAATTGCTGGCCATGTCTGCACATGTTGCCAGGGGTGAAAAGGCCCTGACAGAAAAGATGCTGTCAGGCTTGACCTTGGCAGACTCTGATCCCAGCCCCGGGTTGTGGCACATTGGGCCCCATGAAGCATCCTTAGCGGCAATTGAAAATTCATCCCATTTATTGTGTATTGCAAACAGCCACTTCAATACTCAGAATGTGCTGGAATAAACAGCACAGACCAGACCTACAGGGTTTGGCACCACTAATTAACTGCTTTGCTTCCTCGTTAGGTCATAGTCTTGCATATAAAGAAAACAGGAAGTAGACAGTTGATGTTACCTATACTGTTTAGTGCTGGTTTGACTGGAAACACTCCTCAGTCAGGACAACAAGTGAGTAGGGCAGAGCCACTCGCAGGCTGGGTCTGTTTCACAACAGTCACCAGAGGCCAAACGCTCAACTACTGTTACTGTAGGTAGATGATGCACAACCTTCATACGGTGGAAAGAGATGGTACAGAGAGTGACACAGCTGCGCGTTGTGGACTTTACTGAACAAAGTGTTACTCTTCATGCAGGAAGACGGTTGAATCCTTATTTTCTCCCTTTAGAGATTCCAAAAAACAGACTTCTGTACAGATTGATGCGACTTATATTTTGGATTTTACGGTAGTTCGAGTTGACCCTGCTAACTAGTCAGCTGGCAGCTATCCGGTTATAATGTTATGTCTGTAAGTATTCGGACAGCAACACAATCATTTTATCATTTTGCTTCCATTTTACCACCACGACCAAGAATTTGGTGATGCTCATGGGCTCCAGACTTTATGCAGTCTTTGACTGCAGAGGATTTTTTTCATAGCTTTGAAAAAAATGGTTACATTTGAAATAATGTTAACAATTCTTAGATTTTAAATGCCATATTTTTGTGAAACCCCTTGAATTAAAGGTGGAAGTCTTCTCTTTGGTCACATGTTGATGGATCTTTTTCGAATCGATGGTGGTAGTAAACATAAGCCCAATTATATAAATTGTGTAGTTGGTCATATATGTGCAGAGTTATAGCGAAAACCTGAACAATTTCACAGCTTTGACCATGTTGTGCATGCCTTATATTTCACTCGGTGTAAATTTAATTTTAAACAATTCCAGTCAGATTAACAACTTAACATTCATTGTAAGAGTACAGTTTCGTATGACTTACACAATAAAATGACATTTTCTCATTTTGTGTAAGCATTCTGATGACTAAAATATATAAAAAAATTATCAACATTTAGTTGCAAGCTAAAGTTTAAAGCAGTTTAAACAGGGTGCAGGGATTTCAACCTTGGTCCTGCAATGTTCTGGCCTTCTTATGGCCACCCTCCAGTCCTGTGCCAGGCCCACCCCCCATTTCTCCACGTATCTTCCCAGCTGTCCCATTCATGACCCGCATGGTCACCCCCAGCGTCTGGACCAGCCCTGGGCACCCAGTGTGTTGAGCTGGATCAGGCCCAGGAAAGTACTCAATGTGCCCATAAAAGCACAGCTGCTGTTCCCATATCAGACAGCTGATCCTTCCCATCCCTGCTTTCCTGAGAATGTCAGCATCAGATACATGGTCTTTCCTCTTATGCAGCCGTCTCATAAAACAGTTATGGTACTTTTTGACATTGTTTATTTAAAAATATATTTTTTCCTATTTTAAAAAGCGATTGATTATGATTGTAAATGTGAAACTCTGTCAATTTTCGTAATTTAAAATGTTCTACTCTCTACCTCCACATCAGAGTTTTGCATCACAGTGAGTGTTGATCGATTATCGTCCCTGCTGCTCCCTTATTAGTCAAGCCCACAAATTGTTAAGGGGCCTAGTATTTGCAGCAGGACCCTGTGCTGCTTTCCTGCCCTTTTCTCTGCTTATTAACCAGCAGAGTTCAGTTTACAGGAAGAGCTCTCTAGGGCTCCCTGGGGTTGGTTTGCCAGCTCGGCCTGAACATCGTCCTGATCGCAGTTTTGCAGGTGTGTGTTTTTACAAGCCAGTTTCAAAAGCCTCCCCTTCATTTTGTTAAACAGCCGAGCCTCCAGCAGAAGGAGGAAAGTGGTCAGTCTGTAGATGGAAAAAACTACACATCTACTAAAGTGACTCAATAGCTTTTATACTACATGTCTTCACTTGTTCAGCAGAGAACAGAATGTGCGGTTTCACATCCAAAGCTTGAAAACAAACTTAACTGCCGTGGCTGTGTGCTGTTACATCTGAAATGCTGTTTACATCAAAACATCACAGTTTTACTCTGCTTTCATCATGTCTGTGCATTCTCTGCCAGCATGTAGCAACAAAGTCAGGGCTTAGACTGTATGGGAAGAGATGGGAGTTTGTTTGAGAAGTATTTCTCCCTGTCAGGTCTGTTCTTAAGAGTTTTTCTTCAGTGAAAGGCATCTTTATCATGGAAAACATCATCAGTCACAGACAGAGCAGCCAGAGGATGTCAGAGAGAAAATTATTAACCAAAACTCTTCTCTAGTTTCACCTCAAACTCTGTAAAAAAAAAAAAAAAAAGTGTAAAAATATGTGAAAGCTGGGCCCCGTTCCTCGTACATGGTTCAAATAATCAGAGCTAATGTCCTTTTAGCCTGATTCAATTAACGTGATGATTGAAGGTTGGCTAAGTCCGTTCCTCCACGGCTGAATCGTGCTAAATCAGTGACGTTAATTGGAATCAGATATGAGTGATCAGGATACTTGCGTGTGCCCGTTCTACATAAAGGGGGAGCAGTGTAGATCACAGAAATCACGATTGTCCGTCATAATTCATGGCGAATATAAGGAAAGCGCGACATTTTTCACACCAACAGAGCAGCAAACAATCATGGAGGAGTTGGAAAATTACAAAAACATTGTAACTGTGAAATCCAACACCTCGGCTGCAGCGAAGGCGAGACACACAGCTCGGCATTATGGACAAGTTAAATGCGCAAGCAAGGAATATGTAGGCCTATAGTTATGCATTGCTGTATAAGGCTATAGCCTAGGCTTTTAATTTCAATGTGTGTTCGCCGTAACCTCGTGTAATGATATGAGCAACAGATGTTTTGCCTCCCTTAAGAGCTGCCGTAGTCGTTGGAGCGTGCGCAGTGTTTATGAGCCTGATGAGCTGTAAGCTTACAGACAACCGTACCTGTAAGATGTGAATGAATGAAGTTACCATTATTAATGTATTTCTCTTCAAGTAAACCTGGCGTATTAATGAAGAACCCACTATACAAACATGACACCTCGTAGCCTAATGACCTAGATTAATTACTTTCTATCATTAATGAACCTTGTGTATTTTCTAAAGGTACTAGTAAGCATACTAATTTGAGACAATATGTTTTATATAGCCTATAGGCCCAGCTATCTGTTTTTATATTTATATGTTGTGCACTTTTTCTCCTCTTATCACTTCATATAAAACAAACCCAACTGTCAAGCAAACTTGGGAACAAGTTAAAATAAAACACAAGAACATTATTCAGTGTGGTAAGGGAATATCATTTGCTCCATGGTGTTGAATTAGAAATGTTCCTTGTATGTGCCACTTGCAAAAACATGCAATCCTACACAAAGTTTGAGTGGCAGTAAGTGCACAGCTGCGCCAGGTAGTATTGGCGATGTATGGCCCTATTAGCTGTTGCAAATAAATAATGCCTTGGGGACTGAAACAGTAACGCTCATACAAAAAATCATCAGAAAATGATAAAGGATCTTGGCGATCTCGGATCAGTCTTTCCCTGTGAAATGCGGCACGGATTATTATTGCTCCTATCGACTTGGTCTCTCAGGAATGGAGCTTCCTCTTTTTTTTTTCTTTTGGGGGGGCCCTGAAGATATAAAACAAGGCTTGAAAACAAATACTGATAGAAATTTGACAAAATAAGTAGACTAAATAAGAACAATCAAAAGTAAAATAAATGATGAAAGGATCCATGCAGTAATCTTCCATTCAGCTTCCTTGCATACATTCTACCAGCTGAATAGTTTGTGCAATCTGTTCTTGATCAAGCTAGCGATTAGCTACCATCAGGTTAAAGGGGCAGTATGTTGAATTTTCACACCAAAAAGCCTAAATTGATTTTAAAACATACTAAACCTGTGATATTTTTAGTTTAACTCTTGCATTACCTTAAGTATTTCCAATAGTTCAAATACAGAAAAAAACGGGAGGTGTCTCTATTCAGTATTAGGCAGATTATCTGTATCTGCGTTTTAATCAACCAATCAATAATAAAAATACTTAATTAAAAGGTATTTCAGTAGTGAAGTATATTGTAGGGCTGCCAAGAGTAATCAAGTAAATCACGATTAATTAAGGTCCACAATTGGTTCACTAATGTTTTTTAATCGCATGTTTAATTGTAACTTTCAGCACACTTTGGTTTAAGTGCATCAGCGTCTCCCTGCAGCCACAGTGATGTAAAGCAAGTCCACCACTGCTTCTTCATGTTTCATTTCACTTTACACACCCACAGACAGCTCAGTGGGCAATTCAAGAATTGTCAGAACCTGTTGAACGGTCTCTTTTCAATCCATAACAAATTATTTTTGCTGTGGTTAAGTTCATGTTAAATCTTCAATTTACCAATAAAAGGAGATCTTTATCCAGACAGGAAGTCAGTTACCCTCGGTATTAGACAGGAAAAAATATAAAATAACACAAAAACAGTTTTGAATGAAAAAAGTGGAGTTTTAAAACATGTTTCAATAAACTCTTATTTTATTTTCATCCATAACAAGTTATTTTTTTCTTTGGTTAAGTTCAAGTTGAATCTTTTATCTACCTATGAAAGCAGGTCTGTATCCAGACAGGAAGTCAGTAACTTTTAGTTTAAGACAGGAAAAAAATGCACAATCACAAAATCACACAAAAACTGTTTGGAATGCAAAAAAAAGCTGAATTTTAAGTTGTGTTTTAATTATCTCTTACTTTATTTTCAATCCATAACAAGTTCCTTTTTTTCTGTGGTTAAGGTCATGTTAAATCTTCAATCTACAAATAAAAGCAGGTCTGTATCCTGACAGAAACTCAGTTAGCTTTACTTTAAGACAGGAAAAAAATACAAAATCACACAACATGAGTTTTGAATGCAAAAAAAAAGAGTATGGTCAAACCAGATTAACTACAGAAAGATACTTAAAGACCCTGTAAAGTGAAATCCAAAATTTGTGTCTTAATACACTAGATATGTTGGAATAAAGTTGCTGTTAACATGTGAAAACACTGAGATCTACATGTGACTAGATTTTGGTTTTAGACCTTTAGAAAGTTTTTCACCTCTTTCCTGGCTGGGTTTAATAAGCGGCGGGGCCAATATGTGGGCTGGTGATGTCAATGGCCCCCAGTGGGGAATGACCCCGCCCCCTAACACTACAATATAATACAATTCAGACTAGTTCATGTTAGTACAGTCTTTGTTAACTGTCAGTGCCTTTATTGAAAGTTAAGTCAGTTAAATGCTGTTTTTTGTTCATTGTGAGGTAAATTTGCCAAATCTATCAGCTACAGTGGTCTATGGATCATTTAAAGCATCGTAACAGAGATTTTAGCCAGAAAAAAGACTTTTTCTCTTCTCTGGCACAGAGTCAGGCAGCTGTGCTCTGATCATACGGTTAATGTAAGGTCAAGGGGCAGGCTAATGGCATGAGTACTTCTCACCACACAGATTGTGCCATAGTAGTTCTCCTGAGTGGGTGTGGCTTCTGCTCATTCAAAGACACGCCCACATCACCCTAGAGCAGATTTCATTGCCTCATCTTTCATGATTTTTTAGCTTAATTTTATAAACCTAGATATGTTTTATTTGACTGAAAGTTGACCTGGGGGTTCATAACACAGTGACCTGTCATACAACAAACCTAAAAACAGATTTATTTTAATTTTACAGGGTCTTTAAAACTGTACACTAAGACTAGTATTATTAAAATTTGTTTATTATATGTTATTTCACCACTGCATAATTTGCATTGTTGCATATTGTTTATTTTCCCTCATAATCCAGGTCTTGTCATTATTCATGGTTATGTTTGGGCTTTAACTTATATGACAGACATTAATCTAAGTTATCTTAAAATAGAAAAATACACTGGATTTGAGCATTAGTAATCACTGGTGTTTCAATGCTGCTGTTCAGCATGTTGAAAGAGTCTCAGTTTCTGCTGTTGGCACTGTGACTATGAGTTAGGAAACATCTAGAGATTATCAGAAGAAAACTGAGTGAAAGATTTTTGAATATTGAGTAATTTTTTTTGTTGTTTGTCGTTTTAATCCAACTTTTTCTTCACTTTTTGTTTTCCAATAACTTAGAAACACATCTCATCTAAAGAAACGTTAACCTAAAGGTAATCTGCTTTTTCTTGTGTTTTTTATCTTTCTGTGCAGGTATATACTCACCAGCTTCTACACCAAATACGATCGGGTGCATTTTGTGGTCAACACAGTTTCTTTGCTCACTGTTCTCATCCCCAAGCTGCCTCAGCTGCACGGCGTGAGGATCTTCGGCATTAATAAGTACTGACAATGCTGAAGAGGACACCTCCTTCCTTTAGTCCCTGTGGACTCGCTGAGAGCACACAGAGTATCAGGCCTCTGATTTGGCTGCAGATTCACGAGGATCCGTGGCTCTCGACTCTGCTGAGCAGTGCTCTAAATGAAGCCTATAGGGGATACTGCCATGGTACCAAACCCCAGGAAAGAGACACGATACACTTTACAGAGAGGACAAAGGGAAAGTGTACTGCAGCAGTTTTTTGTGGCCTATTTCCTTTGAGTTAAAGGTTTTCCAGAGACACTTTGAAAGCCTTCGTAAGGGAGCATTATGTCTGCAGAAATGACAGTTTTTAGATCTGACAGGTGTTCAGGGGAGAGGATAATGTAGCTGCACAATGACATGCCAGTTTACACCCATGGGCGCTCTGAGGCTGTAGTCAAAGTTATTTTGCACGTAATGATACAGTGCTGTATTTATTCAGCTTTCCTCCCACCAGAAGCGTCTTTTACTCAACGTTTCTGGGCCTCAGAGTAGAGACACAGACTTTAATGAAATGGTGAGGGACTTGTGAACTGCTGCAGAGGCGAGGCGCGAGAAACCACAAAGTTTTATATTTAGCCCTAGCTGCTCTGCTCAGGGCCAAGATTGGGAAGTTAAGCAATTCTTATTTTATCTGACCATTTCCATATTTGGACTCTTCTTGTCCTGTTCTGTGTCGGAGTAAGCCTCCTGTCTGCAGAAACGCCTGGCCTGAGTTCAGGAAGAACTATGTGAAGTGCACTCTAATCCACATATTATCATATGAAAAAGTTTCAGGATGACTGCAGAGGTTTATATTTCTGTCCTGAATGTCAGAGTTACAGGAAAAGACACATACTACTACTCATCTATAGAAAATAAGGAGATATGACATTAGAGTGAGCTTCTTGTAATTGCATATCAAGTTAGGAATAGGGGAGTATTAAACTCTAAATAGCATTTCATTATGAGATGCCTTTTTTATCCAAAGTAATGCAATACAGTAAGAATTAAGAGCCTGAAATACTCTTATTTCTTCTAAGGTAGTGTATGTTCCATAATGTATAAGGGTTAAATGGAAAGAAATTTACAAACACTCAACAACAATCGACACATTAAACCAAGTTGGAAAAATTGTCAATTGGAGTGAATTTAATAGACTCTTTCCTCTAAAGTTCAGTTCAGACCAAAGATTTGTGACAAGTTGAAATGTGCAATGTTCTGAAAGCCTGCTAGTTTAAACCGCAACCAGGATAGACAATATGCCATGTACACCGTGCACTTTCAAGCCGACTCTGTAACAGTCGTGGTGGAACGTCAGCTTACACTGTGCGACTGAGTGTGTGTCTTTGTACGTGATCGTGACGTGGAGTAGGTTGAAACAATGGAGCCGAGTGTGAAAGATCCATTAGTGATTGTGTTTAATGCTGTCAGTCTTTTTTAAGATGCAAAGCAGTAAAGTAGTACACTAAAGTGATTGTTTGATGTTGCAAAGCCGCTTTTGATTATGATTTTTAAAGGAAAATATGTCCATGGTTATTTAGAGCAGTGGTTCTCAACCTTGGGGTTGGGACCCCCTTCGGGGTTGCGAGAATATTTTAAAAATTACACTGTTGCCACTTTACACAAGTTTTGCCAAATTTGAACCGATTTTCATCATTTCTTGCCACCAATTTAAACACATTTTTGCCAGTTAACATCTATTTTTGCCCATTTTTAACCCTTTCCACCACTTTTTTCTTCCTGTTTTTGCCTGGTTCTAAACCAATTCTTGCCACTTAAGCCTAATGTTGCCACTGTTGACCCATTATTGGCACTTTTAACCCAATTTTACCACTTTTGTACACCCAATTTTTCCCATTTTAACCACATTTCACAATCTAATATGCCCATTTTTGCCTGTTTAACTAATTTCTGCCAATATCTGCCTTTTGTCTTTCTCATTTAACACTTTTTTTTGCCAGTTTATATCAATCTTTCATTCCATTTCACCAAATGTCCACCCATTTTTGTTCTTTTGCAGCGTTTTCAACCACTTTTTAACTCCCTTTTACCACTATTTATGCCCATTTTTGCCTTTTTTTCCCAATTTAAATCTCATTTTTGCCCCTTCTAACCTATTTCTTCAACTTTTAAAATCTAATTTCACCTCTTTTTCCACCATTTTTTAAATTATTAACTAATTTTTGCGATTTTTAACCCCCCTTTTTTTACAAAAGGGATTTACATTTATAAGAAGGCTTTTTACTACACAAATGATTTAAAAAGATATTTGTTTCTTTGATTAGAGTGGTCATTTTTGAGGTTAAATATAAAGTATAGATATCACAGCTTAACTTTACAATAGACCATGATTTTGCTGACCTCCATGGGCCCCCAGTTTTGCTGGGCCCCAAAAGGCTCACCCATTTATCCCCCCTTATGGGCAGCCTTGTCTGCACATTGAATGTGCATGTCTGTGTTGAACCACCTTCTGGTACAGTGGGGGTCCCCAATTTCTGGTACCTTTATTTTGGGGGTCGTGGGCTGAAAAGGTTGAGAACCACGGATTTGGAGGAAGGCTATAAGACAGTTCTGCTTGTTTTCAGTAGCTGTACGATGTTTTTTTAAGGTAGCAGAGGAAGCTGAAGAACCCTTTAACCATGGCTATCACTTTGGCTGTAAAGGAATAAGTAGTAATTCAGTTATAGTGCTTTATTAAAACTTGTATTCTAGATTAGATTCAGCTGTAGAAGCCACAGTTTGAATTGTTAGGTTATCATTTAAATAGTTAATAAAGTTATGTGTTAATTTACAACAACTGCTACTTTTAATTGTGGCAATATTTTTTGCAATTGCATCCAGAAAAATGTCATTTTTTTTCTCTCAGAATTTTCAATTCAAATCCTGTTCAGACTGCTTTAATAGGAGATGTGGTCAGACAGAGAGATTTAACATCCTCTTTCTTGAAAAAGACCCTCTTCAGTAATTTTTTGTATGTTTAAAGATATTTACTTGAACAAGTGATGAAGCACATTTCAGTCTCAGAGGTAGTGACAGTAGCTGGTAGCTAACGTAGCAAAAATACTGACTGTGACGACAGGACGCCACATGGTAGAGAAAGTAAACGTTTTCAGGAAATCAGCCACCAAGGAAAAAATTTTGAGTCATGCTTTAATGAATTTTCCTTGTTTTTGTGCAGATGGACATGGCCAAGGAGCCATAGAACCACTGATTTGTAAATACAACTTTCCTGACTTCATCATGTTTCTGAGATATCGTCACCATAAAGGGCTTACTTCAAAAACATGCTGTGATAATTCATGGCACAAAGATGTTTTTTTTTTTTCTACCAGGGTACAGTTTGTATTGAATGTTGACTAAATGTGAAACTGTGATCGCTCAGCTTGTTTGTTGATGAGTGTATCAGTGGATTCTGAAGGAAATGTCAATGTGATTGTCTGTACGAGTGCTTGATCCAAATACAGTATTTTTAGAACATTATCTTGTGATTCTCTTTTTTTTCCCCAGATCTAATTTTACTCAAGGTTAAGATAATTGGACCAAACATAGTGGCAAAGTAGAGCGTTATTATGCCTCTGTGCCAGTAATAGCCAGGACAGGAGGTTTTGTGCTTGGGCTTGTCAGGCTGCCTGGGCAAATCATGTGAACAGGACGCCTGAAGAGGGAATAAGCGATTTTCTACAAATGCAAAAATGTTCACTCTGACTTAGATATGATCTGTTTAGATTTTGAAGTTTACGGCTGTTTTGTTCCATCTCATTTTCACACAGCAACATTTTCGATAAAATCCATTCAAATGGTTGAATTTGTTTTTTTCAAAATTTGGGTCACCATTTCTCATAAGGAGGCAGTGGTGGGTCATTATACCTGACCAATTAACCCTTAGGCATCCCTTTAAATGACTACATACATATATCTCTATTGGACTTTTTCTGCATCTACTTTAGATGCTAAAATTATTGAATAATATAATTTTTCAAAACAATTTTTTTTTTTCTGTTAACACCTCCAGCTCTGATCACGACATAGCAAATCTTTGGTTGTCATCATGATTTTATGTGTTTTTAACCCTTTAAATGCCAGTTTGTTCAATTTTCAATTCAGCAGAATGAGATATTTTTCATATTAATGATGCTGAGTTGTTTTTTTTTTATCATTATTGAAGATGATCATAAGCCATCAGTTACCAACAACATGAAGTTTGGTGCGTTTTTATTTTTTATGCAGTGTCTGATTCGCTACAGACATATCCCAAGGGGACATTTTCTGTACAGAGATCTTTTATTTCATTTCTTTATGCCTTTATTCACAGAGCTAAAAAAGAATCCCACTGTAAGTGTGTCTTTTAAGTGCCCTACGGATACACACTTAGCCCAAAAAGGATAATGGTGCTATCTAGTGGTTAGGAGTAAAAATTACAACAGAACACAAATTGGTTCAAGAAATACAAAACAGAATGCAAAGAACGTGCTTAGGTATACCTAAGGGTTAAGAAACATTGATCTAGACTAGACTTTGAACTTCTCTATTCTACTGGGAGAGTATTAAAAAGGAACATTTAAAGGGATGCTGAGGTGCACATTGGAAATGACCCTGACTGCATTGTGCCAACTGCGAAGTTTGGTGCAGGAGGGATAATGGTATGTGGCTGTTTTTTAGGGTTTGGACTAGGCCCCTTATCTCCAGTGAAGGCCGCGTACCAGGACACTCTGGACAATGCTATGCTTCCAACTTTGTGGCAACAGTTTGGGGAAGGCTCTTTTCTATCCAAACATGACTGTGCCCCAGTGCACAAAGAAAGTACGTGGTTTGATGAGTTTAGTGTAGAAACATTTGACTGGCCCACCCAGAGCCCTGCCCTTAAAACCCCATCAAGCCTTTGGGTAGAACTGGAATGGAGATTGCAAGCCAGGTCTTTGTGTACAACAGGCACTGGGCTGACCTCATAAGTGCTCTACAGAATGAATGGGCAAATCACCCTCCAAAATCTTCTGGAAAGCCTTCCTAGAAGAGTGGAGGCTGTTATAGCTGCAAAAGTGGGAGCGAGTCCACACTAAGGTACATGAATTTAAATACGTCATTGATGTAATGGTCAGGTGGTTTTGATTATGTTTATTAGAGGTGGAATCCACTCAGACATCCTCAGGAGTTTCTTTCCCTAGATCCTGTTCACAGCCCTCTGAACTTGAGTCCTCACATGTGGATCAATACTTAGGATGATGTTACATGTTCTGGAATCAATTCAGATGTAGAAGTCCATATGTACACTCTGTATTTGGAGGTTAGGGGAAGATGGGAAAATGTTAGGAAGCAAAGCTGTCCTATCATCTGATAATGATTGGATAGCATGCTTTTTAAAGTTAAGGTAAAATACATCAATGTTCTTTTTGCCATGTACGTCTGTGCTGGTGCCAACTTGTGTAAAATTTAAAAAGATCTGTGAAGGTTTGAAGAATTGATTCAGAGAAAGACTTCAAGGGATTTTCTCTGAACTTCGCACAAATGTCCACTCAGTTCATTCTTTGCTTTTAACATTTCTAGGAATCACACCAGAAACGGCATACTTCAAGGAAGCATATGACTGGCAGATGCTAGTTCTGTTTCCTATTTTCCCTCTTTACCTCTAAAATTTAAAATGGTTCCAGCTGATATCGAAGCAGGTGTGCAGGGCATGCTGATTCCCTCACCATTTCCCTCCGAAACACCAGCCTGATAAGAATTACATTAAGATCAACACCCTGCAGCTTGAACCTTGCTCTTTCTCACCCTCTGGCATCTCCAGCTGGTAACAAACTAGTGATCCAAATCAAAAAAAACGAATCCTGGGTCTTTACTCTGACATTTAAACCTGACACAAGATCTGAGCATTGCTCGCTGGGGTGCACAGAACTGGCAGATTGTGATAAATTGATTTTTGTGAAAGCAATGGTGGGGTATTAGGGTGAATATAACAGGATATCATGTTGGATTTACTGCTGTGAGTGCAAAGATTTGGACTCTGACAGGAAACCCCCTGTGTTTGTTAGAAGTCTTATTTTGTACACTGTGAATCGACAGAGACATAAACAACAATTTTGTACTTTCATAAACAGCCCTGGTTTCAACAGTGCCAAAGATTTAGTTAGTTATTTGCCTTTAGTCTTAAATTTCTGTTGACATGTTCACTACAAAGGTTGAAATCATACTGCATACTATACAAGAGCAGGCAGTTAATCAAAATGCAAGCAAATGATTCAGTAACAACATGAAGCCAGTCGTGTTTATCCTGGAATTAAAACAGTTTCATCTCTATCTATGCTCTAATGCTGTTCAATTAAATGTTTCTTCTTATAATAATTGTGTTTCCTCAGGGCTTTAAGTTGTAGTACATAATTGTATGCTTTTAATCTCCATAAAGAAATGCCAGAAGATGAGAAGCAATTACTTTGAAGGTCAGCTTTTCAAGAAGACAGAAAAAAGAGCTGCACCTTTATGTAAATGCATTCAGAACACACAGATCCATTCAGGTTTATGTGAGTCTAATAGATCTTTACAGCGGTGGTTCCCATCCTTTGGTCTTTGAGCCCCCCCTGCTATAGAATGAAAGCTGAGTCCCGAAGTGGTAGTTTAAGTGCACCAGTACCAGCATCATGACCAAGCAGGCCTGCCCACAGAACTGGCTGGGAAAAAACCAGAGAAAGGCCCTCTCCATTTGTGATTCACTGATACCAGTGTTTGTGTGTTTGATCAGTAGCACTGGTGCTAGCATCCTGGCTAACAGTTACTAAAACTTTGAAGCTCTTTTTACTCATTTTTACTTTTTTGAACTTATTGGCAACATTTTACCTATTTGAGCCAGTTTTTTGCCAATTATGGCCCCTTTAGCTACTTCTTTTTGCCACTTTTAAGCCATTATAGCTGTGTTTGCACCATTTTATGACTTTTAACATGTTTTCTTTAGCTACTTTTTGCTTTTGTTTTCCACTTTTAGGCGACTTTTATCTCATGTTTGCTGCCTTTAGCCCATTTAGCTACCTATTTTGGCTACCCTTTTCACCTTTTGCCACTCTTTTGCCAATTTTGGCCCATATTTACCACTTTTTTCCCACTTTTAACCCATTTTGCCCCTTTTTCAGATCAGTTTATGCCATTTTCTTCTTTTCACTACTATTAAATCAATTTTTGCTGCATTTCACTTCCTTTTTAATCTTTTCCCCCATTGTAACCCATGTTTGTAGCTTTTAGCCATTTTTGCCCCTTTATGGCCACATTTTGCCCTTGGTTTCCACTTTTTGCCCATTTTTAACCCATGTTTGCTGCCTTAAGCCCATTTCAGCTACTTATTTTGCCTACTATTTCCCTTTGTTGCCACTGTGTTTGGCAATTATGCCTCATATTTACAATATTTTTCCTAATTTAACCTTTTTCTGCCCCTCTTTTGGTTACCTTTTGCCTTTTTTTCTTTTTTCCCCCCCACTGTTACTCATCATGTGTCATGGTTTTTTAGCCAGGCAGCTTTTAGCCATTTTTGTCCCTTTATGGCCTCATTTTGTCCTTATTTTCCACTTTCTGCCCACTTTTTAACCCATGTTTACTACCCTCAATCCATTTTAGCTACTTATTTTTGCTACTCTTTCCCATTTTTGCCACAGTTTTTGCCAATGTAGCCTTTTTTAGCCACTTCATTTGACCACTTTTAACCCAGTTTTGCTGTGTTTCCTCCATTTTGTGACTTTTACCACATTTTTGCTACTTTTTGCCCATTTTTAATCCATGTTTGCCTTTAGCCTATTTCAGCCACTTATTCTGGCTACTCTTTCCAAATTTTGCTACTTTTATGCCAATTGTGACCCATATTTCCACTTTTTTTTTTTTTTTTTTAAATTTTAACCAATTTTTGCCCTGTTTTTTGGGTCACTTTTTGCCTTTTTTTTCTTTTGGCCCTATCTACACTTTTAATCCAGGTTGACCCCTTTTGCCACTTTCTTTTTGCTACTTTTAACCATTTTTTGCTGCATTTTGCCCTGGTTTTTCCTTTTTCCCTCTCACTTTAGCTCATCTTTGTGGCTTTTTGCCATTTTTGTCACTCTATGGCCACATTTTGCCCTTGGTTTTCACTTTTTGCCCACTTTTGACCCATGTTTACTGCCTTCAGGCCATTTCTGCTACCTCTTTTGGCTGCTCTTCGCCCTTTTTGCCACTGTTTTTTGCCATTTTTTTCTTCTTCATTTTACCACGTATAACTCAGTTCTGATGCTTTTTGTCCTATTTCCACTTTACAATTATTCTATTCTTTTTCATTAAAGTTGTCTCAGTTTCTCATATTTTATTTTCTGGCATCTTGACATTTGTGCACATTTTGGCCTAGCTATGAAGTCTTTCCTCATTTAGTTCAGTGTGCCCACCCATCCTGTTAATATTGCCAATAAAAAGGTCAGACAAGAGGTTAACATTATGATGAAGGCTGTATTGTACCAAAGCATAAATAGATAAAACTAATTTTTTCATTGCTTTGATAAGAGTGGTTATTATTCAGGTTAAAATAAGTAAAAATTTGCAGCAATGCAACAAACAAGTCCCTCAAAATATCCTCAAATAAGGTTTTCATCCAGAACTCCAGGAAACCTTGACCTTTATTTAATATGGCGACTTAATTTTGACTAGAAAGTAGACCAACAGATTTGCTAAGATTCACATTTTTCCAGTGTAGTTGACAAATACCTGCCTCTTCCTCTTATACAGTAAAATGGCACTATTGCTTAACATACATCTAGGAAGGCTACATTTTGATTTAATTTAAAAAATGTATTTTAATAGAATTAAATCCATTAACCTTCCTCTTAGAAGCTCATGGACAAGTCAAGTCAATTTTATTTTTAATCCGACATCACATATCACTAATTTTCCTTAAGGGCCTTCACAAGCTACAGTTTTAAACCCTCTTTGAAGCTCTATTTGGAGGCAATTTCATATCCTTTTTATGTCATCTGAGCTTTAAGAGACCAGCGCCTGGGGCCAACGTGGGATGTGATTTGTGGTTGTGCGTTCCTGGTCCAATTAATTGAATTATATCCTGTGCTGTGTGGTTGGAATTTGAGGCATATAGAGTGTGCATTAATATATAAGCTATACAATGTGACCCTGGAGTGTTAAGAGCTTAGATTTAGAGCTTAGATCGTGATAGGAGTTCAATGTAAAGGATTTTGAATAGGCCACACACAATATTATAGATTTAAAGGCTGACGTTTGCAGAGATTGGTTTCTTCTCTCCAGCAGAGGGCAGCAAAAGGCCGTCTTTGACTTTAATCTGGAGTGACATTCAACTCCTATAAATAGGAACGCCTGTGGGGAGAGATTATTGGTCTTTTCTCTTGTCTTTTTGTCCAGAGGTTCTCTCTTGCCTGCTCATTCATTCATTTTTCCCACTGGGATGTACAGTATCATTGACTTGCATTGATTTATTCTTCCTTTTGTTGTGTTTTTTAAAACCTTCTTCACTTTAATAGTCTTAATTTTCCTCTGCTGGTTCACACATGACCCATAAAAGCACAGAGCCACAGTGAAAATCACGTTCCAGCGTGTAAAAATCAAAATGTCTTTTTGAACGCAACATCCACACATGACAAAGAAAAATGTTGCCAAGAAAAATGAATTCATCCTGATACAGTATTCCTCCATGCTTAAATGTAGTGGAAAGGAGAGCAGTATGTAGGGCACTTGTTGAAAAGATGACAGTATTTGAGCCGGGCAGTGATTGCAAATTTACATCTTCACGCTGCTGCAGTTTAATGAATATAAATAGATGACGAAAATGTGTTTTTGCTGCCTTCTAACCCAGGATTTCTCTTTGCTGTTCTTTCCTGTGCTATTCACACCCCTCGTGTGCTGTAGTTTAACACATAAATCAGGATTAAATGCACCTAAAGAGGCTTATATGTGAATTAATCCAATTATAATCCATGACCCTTTGAATCGTGCTCTCACGAGGTGAGGCTAGAAAAAAACAGCGAAAGGAAAAATTAACGCAAAAACATGATTTTCCTCTCAACCCTTTGAGACTGCTCACATTTCCTAGACTTTTCTAAGTAGAACAACTTTCTACTTGGATACTCGTTGATATTATTGTACATTTCCTATAAGGGGGTTAACACAGCCAATATGGCACCAATGCAGTGTTTGTGGGTCCAGTTTACAACACCATTTCCAAAAAAGTTGGGGCGCTTTCACAATAGAACATAAACAACATATCAGATGCTAAAACAGACATTTTACCGTTTCATTAAACTCATTTTGAATTAGATTTCATAAAAGTAAGGACAGGGCCATGTCAGTCTGTAAACATCTGGGAAGTGAGGACACCAGTTGCTTGAGTCTATGGAGAGGAATGTTGCCCCATTCTTGTCTGATATATTATTCAAGCTGCTCAGCAGTCCTTGGTCTTCTTTGCAGGATCTTTCATTTCATGATGCACCCAGTGGTGAAGTGTCTAGGCTGCAGTTCAGCGCTATTGTGAAGCCATGCTGTTGTGATGGATGCGGTATGTGGTTTTAGCATTGTCTTGCTGAAATATGCCAGGCCTTCCCTGAAAGAGGCGTTGTCTGGATGGGAGCATATGTTGCTTTAAAACTAAGACTGGGCAATAAATTTTCAAATTAGATTAATCGCAATATGGCCTGCCGCTATCTTCAAATTAAAGTCGGTGCAATATTTCCTTAACCTAAAATGTACCGAAACACCAGTTTGATACTTTTTTTGTTTCGCAGTTGCGGCAGCAGAGGTTTTATTGCTCTACTCATCATGCATCATGCATATGAGCATCTTTTTTTAGACAAGTTTGCAAAAATCCCGATTTTGCTGTACATGTGTGTGGTTTTCATAATTAAAACGAGAATAACATGAAAACTATCATCACCTTCAGTATAGCAACTGATATCAAATTTGCTACATAAGCTAAAATCACAATTAGATTTTTTTCCAAACCTTTCATCCCTATTTTAATTCATCTATTATTGCGCTTGTGATAATATAGAATGATTTATGGCTTGTGTTTGCTGAACAATACATAAGATGAGGAGCCTAAAAAATAATTGCACATTAAATCTCACTATTGGGGAAAAAATTGCAATTAGATTATTTTTGAAAAATCTTCAGCACTATTTAAAACCTCTATGTACTCTTTAGCATTGATAGTTCCTTCCCAGATATGTAAGCTGCCCACGCCACAGGCACTAATGCAACCTCCATGGTTTCCAAAAATTATGTAGAATTTGGATTCATTTGACCACAGAACAGTTTTCCAGTCTGCCTTAGCCCATTTTAAATGAGCTTTGGCCCGGAGAAGATGATGCTGGTTCTTGATCATGTTTACATATGGCTTCATCTTTGCATGATGCAGCTCTAACTTACATTTGTGGATGGTATGACGAGCTGTGTTGACAGACACTGATTTCTGGAAGTGTTCCTGAGCCCGTGCAGTGGCTTCCAGTACAGAACCACGCCTGTTTTTACTGCAGCGCTAGATGAGGGCCAGGGGATCAGGAGCATCCAATACTGATTTTCAACTTTGCGCCTTGCACACAGATTTTTCTCCAGATTCTCTGAGTCTTTTGAGGACATCATGTACTCTAGATGGTGGGATATTATGTCTTTATATTAAACATTTTTCTGAAATTGTTCCACATTTTTAGACACAGTCTATCTCAGATTGGTCCATGTGCCCATCTTTACCTTCGAGAGACTCTGCCTCTCTAAAATACTCCTTTTGTACCCAGTCATGTTACTGACCTGTTACCAATTAATCTAATTAGAGCAAAAAGCTCCTCCAGATGTTTTCTATTGGTAGCTCATGTCCACTACTGCGTAACTGTTATTTCCTGCAAAAAGGACTCTGCTAGGGTTGTGTTTTTTTTTTTTGATGCAGAAAGTTCTAGCACAGGTCTAGGAGCACTGAACATTTTTGTTTGGTTGAGTGCTTGCAGCATTCAGCAGTCTTATAAGAAGTTTTTCTTTCATGATCTTTGGGCCTCTGTAGGAAAGCTGAAAACAACATTCTGCAGAAACACTTTAAAGTCTTGAAAAGCAGGTCCTGGGTCAGACAGTTCCAGGTATTTTTGGTAGAAACATGACTTTTACTACAGTTTCTATTACTGGTAATTCATCTGCACCCTCTTGTGAAGTCTGCTGTCAGGTGATATAAGGCTTTCTGTGATCTTACCTGTGTCATCCCTGTGCCGCAGAAAAAATCACAGCCATAGATATATCTTAATTATGATCAAATATTTGACTTTATTTCATCCTCCTGGCTCATTCTGCTACTTTGTGAAGAGTTTGTGTTGACACTGGGCGGGCAGCATGTCTGCAACGCACCCAACGACATTCATTAATATGGATAAGAACCCCCTCCAGACAGGCAGCCCCCTCCCTCCATCAGAACCTTAGCAACCTAGAGAACACGTTGCGATGCCATCCACACTCAGATTGAGCATCTGAAATATGCATGCCCCATGTTGTGAGGCTCCCACTGCGTGCACTCTGTTTTTCTGCGGCTGTGACAGCGACAGGGACGAGATAAAACACCACGAACCAAAGATTCATCCCTCCGTTACCCCGCTGTGACATTGACACAGTTCGACCTGATAATAATGTGCTTGATCACGAGTGTTGTGTGTTGCACACTGGAGGGGAAAGAAAGGAAGTGTTTGCGTACGGATGCGGTTTACTATAAATAGAATCAAACAAGAATTAGATCAATAAATGATGAGCTCTGGATACCCCACAGGGTCTTTGAACTGACTGAGAAAGCCAAGGGCAAGACTGACGACAGGAGACAGTTCTCCCCTCGGAGCTGCTGTGCTGTCGCTGAAATGCACTCTGGGCTTTGCAGAGTAGACGCACTCATGGGCAGCATGTTTAATGGCTGCTCTGCCAAACATAGTAAAGTCATGTGTGCTGTACATAGGTCTTTAACTTAGGACATGGTAAAGGGTAGAAATAGCTGATGTGGTGTGATCCAGAGCAGTATAGTACACTGATTATATGTTTGTGCAGGTCTGCATGGTATACATTTATAATTGTACGTGTCTATCTTCGTCCCTCTTCAGTATCACTTAACTGCAATGGGGAGAACCTAAATAAGCATGTATGTTTGTGTTGGTCTTTTTCGTTGTTGTCTGCAGACAGAGCAGAAAGTACTAGACAAAAAAAGTGCTTTATTAACAGAGTTTAGGAGAGATGGTGGTTCAGTTCAGTCTTAGTGATAGTTTTCAACATACCACAACAATACATGATGAAAAGACTGAAATTATACAATTAAAGAATATAAGCTGCTCTGAAAATCCCATTAAATTATATAAAATGATCCTGTATTGGGACAAGCAAGCTACTTCCAGGTCCAAAACTACACGTATGCAGTCTAATGTGGACAATTACAACACATGTGCTATAAAACCTCTATCATCAGAACGATAATAACATGACTATCAGACATGTGCACGAATAATCAAATATATGACTGAAAAGTAAAGCGGTCAAGAAAGACATAAATCAAGTCCAGTTTCCACCTTGATGAAGATTCAGATAACTATGACCTGGATTGATGAGAATCTGCACAGACTGTCATGACATTGACAGAGTGCCTGTAGCCGAGTGCATGGTTCCCAACCTGGGGTTTGGGACCCCCCTGGGGGGGTGCCAAAGATCTCGGGGGGCGCAATGCTTTGTCTGCTCAGATCTGCAAAATTAGGTATGCAAATATTAAGCAAAATCCTGGTAAAATACTTAATAAACAGTTTTACAATGGTGTTTTCATAAGAAAAACCCGTGAAGAGCCACTTCCTTAGGGTTTGATCAATGAAACAGTTAAAGTGATGTTGATTTCTGGCAACATATGACGCTCTGAGTTTTTTGTAAAAGGTCTTGGGGGAGCTCAGCTTGACTTCAAAATGAGAGGCGGGGGCTCCCAGGAAAAACAGTTGAGAACCACTGGCCTAGTGGTTGTGTCTGTAGAGGAGCCAGGCTATATTTTGACCTTTGGCTCCTTTCTTGCATGTCATTCCTAACTTTCTGTCTCTCTTCACAGCTTCAGAAACTATCCGCAGTCCTTTCTCCTAAATTTACTATCTCATCTTTAATTATGTAATTATCAATAACAGTTCTCTCTATTTTCTAATCTTTTTAGTGGCTAATGGTTATATTGCATTGTTCTGTTTCTTACCAGTCATGGATGTTATTGGATATCACATCATTCTAAAAAACAATATGCAGTTAGGGTTGTTCCGATTCCGATACCAGTATCAGAAATACGTCAGACACTGCTTAAAACGACGGTATTGCTGTTGGCGAGTACACAACTTTAAGCACCGATCTAAAACCGTTTGGTTTAGCTTTATATTTTGCTTTGTTTAGCCATGATACATGTTAACACTATAAACTTGAAATCAATTCTTCTTCACTGCCAGAAAGCACTGCATGCACTAGCTGCTGTTTATAGAGCAATGAAGAAGAACTAAAGGACCCACTGCAGCAGCAAAGAATGGAGGCTGAGAGACCGACCGGTGCTGTTTTACACGACAACAAGTGACACAGCTTATCAAAAGTAAAACAACTTTTGGACCATAAATTGTTGCCTCTTACTTGTTTTTCCTCTTGAAGCTAGCCGTTGTGCCTTCCCTTTGACACTATTGGGCAGAATTTTCAGTGAGCCTGGAACTCGTGTGACTTTTGGGGACTTTATTGATTAAATCACCACCAGTAAACCAGATGTTGAATATCTTTTTATCCATTTTAATCACATTGGGATCAGTCATTACCACTAGCTCAAATGCTAACTGGAATACTAACCCTCATATTGTTTACCCTTTGTGAGCATCTGTCAGCTAGTTGCAGGTTGTTCCATAACCACGTGATGCTGCCCAAATAGAGCATAATAGAGAGAGTCAGATAGAGAGAGCTTGTGATGCAGCCCCCTGTATTATTGTTATTTTAATATTGAGCCATAAAATTCAATAATCAGCAGGAAAACAACTTTAGGGTCACAGGGATGCTGTATACCACGATTCCATTTGTTGAGCCATGTTCTGAGTCAAAGGTAGGTCTAAAATAACTTGCTAGTCTGCACAGTCAGTCCAGAAAGTTCATACTGGTATCGGATCAGTACTCGGTATCACCTGATATGGTATCGAAATCGTATCGGGAAGGAAAAAATGGTATTGAACATCCCTGTATGCAGAACAGTATCAGCAATGTTTGACAATATTACAGTGAAAGTTATTCCTGATTTTGCCTTCCTCATTCTCTTAATGGAGTGGGCTAAATATAAGGAACATCCTCTTTAATTCGTAGAAAGGTTGAACCAATTGAACCCTAGATCTCTGAGCTAAGACTTTATTGTTTCCATTCACTGTTTTGCTGGTGCCATTCAATAAAACGTAATCAGCCACATTTACACAAACTGCTCAGATTAAACCAGTAACCTTTGGGCAGTAATCCTGTTTTTGCCCTACTTGCTGTATAAATACCTTCTGTATAGTTGCACTCTGGGCCTTTAAGAGCCATAGATGCCCATTGTTAGTGTAAGGTGATCATATGGATGTAAATACCTTTAAAGAAGCTAATAGAGCCTACATGGCCAGCATCCAGTCCATAAGCCCTTTAGACCAAATTGTTCCTGGGACTTGTGAGAAGGGAGCTCTCCTGAGAACTTTAAACTTTTCAGGGCTTATGTTCTGTCAACAGTGGACTGCTAAAAGAACGGCAGCATGAAAACAATAACAGGATGTATAGAACTGTTTTTGCAATCAAGCTCAACAGGGTCTGTCTGGCCTGACTCTGAGAGGGAAAGAACAGATTTAAGACATGGAGGCGGTAGAGTTTGGTCAGTCAGAGTGAAGGTCCACACGGCTCTGTTCTTAGGTATTGGAGAGAAGCATGCAGACCAGGACTAAATTTGTGCATTTCTACCAAGCGGTTTGGTTTGGATCTGTAAAGTCTGGCACAGTTTGGTACAGTAAACCCCAATCTTGCTTGCATATCTACTGTCCATCCTGCCCGGCTCATAAAGATGGTAATTTTGGCTCTCTTTTAGAGGTTCTGACTCTTTGGCTTAGCTCAGTAACAAGAGACAGTCTGCAGATTTGCGGCTTTCCTACAGCTATATCAGAGCTAGTAACTACCGCGGCAGCAGCCATTGGATACATGCCGAAGTAGACATCCTTTTTGTCATAAAAAGCGCTCAGTGTACTTTTCTGCCCTTGTTTTAATAAGGACAGGTTGTCCAGATCTAACAAAACTGCCACTGTGGCTAAATCAGAGCTAGTCAATCCACTAGCAGCCATTGTAGATACCCACTTTCACCACAGCTAACACCCTGTAACTCTCACAAACTCATGCTAAAGCTCGTCTGTAGAAGAAAAGCTTTGAATGTCGTCTTTATTGTATACAGGAACGTGGCCCAATTCTAATCAAACTTGCGCTATGCTAAAGCTACATCCAAGCTAATCCCTGCATTAGAGGCGGCCACTGCAAACAACTGAATCCTTCCCACAGCTACTGCCTTGTTCACCTTAAACAACGCTGATTTTTCCAAACGCTGTGGATTGGAGCTTTTCAAGATGAATTGGCCTGATGACAGAGATGGAGTCTTCATGTAAACTGCCGCTTTCCTACAGCTATATCAGAGCTAATAGCTACCGTGGCAGCAGCCGTTGGATACACTGGAAAACCCCAACTGTAACGCTTGCAAACCAATGCCGAAGTAGACATCCTTTTCAGTGTTGTTTTCTGCACTTGTTTTGATAAAGACATGTTGTGATGTTCTGACAAAACTGCCACTGTGGCTAAGTCAGAGCTAATCAGTCCACTAGCAGCCGTTCTCACTACAACTTACACCCTGTAACTCTCACAAACCCATGCCAAAGCTTGTCGGCAGAAGAGCGAAAACAACTTTCCCATCATTAAAGCATTTAGTGTTGTCTCTATTCTTTATTTTCTACAGAAACATGGCCCAGTTCTAATAAAACTGACGCTATGCTAAAGCTACATCCAAGCTAATCACTGCCCATAGCTACCGCCTTGTGCTTCTTAGCACAAACATTGCGGATTAGAATTTTTCAAGATGAATTTGCCTGATGACAGAGATGGAGTCTGGCAGACCCATCTGCTTTGCAAGGTTACACAATGGCATAAATCATACAGTGAACGCTACATGGAAATGGTTTAAAGACAACAAGGTGAATATTCTGGAGCGGCTGAGTCAAAGCCCGGACCTCAATCCTAAAGAGAATTTGTGGCTGTACCTTAAAAGAATTGTTCACGCAACCTGACAGAGCTAGAAAAGTTTTGCAAAAAAGAATGGAGTAAAATTGCAGAGTCCAGATGTCCTGACAATACTTTGTAGAAATCTGTTTTCACTTTTTGGTCAAACAAGCCAAATTATGTTGTCCATGATTGATTTAAAAATCAATGAAAGGGTAAAACACCAAAGAGGTGAATGCTTTTTATAGGCACTGTTAGGGCTGAACGATTTGCAAAAAATGATCTAAATGCAATTTTTTCCCCCAGTATTGCGATTTAATATGTTCTTCTTATTAGATTCCTCAACTTGTACATTTTTCAACAAATTTAAACAATAAATCATTCTACATCATAACCTACATTCAGTCTGAAACATTCACATTTAACCATTTTATTGCAAAATGGATATACATTTTGACTTGGCGGAGAAGGCTCTGTTGTAAAAATGCACCCTGGGTTAGTCAAGCAGCATGCTTTGACTTTTCAGGAAGTGCATGGCTAGGACCCCCATATGGATGGATATATAAACGACAATGTGCATTGAAAACAAAGAAATGGTTGAAGAAACAATTAATCCATAGTAGCATGAATCTGAATATGAGGGTGCAACAAGCTTTAAGCTATAAATAGGGCAGCTGGGGTGGGGGAGGTGAAGTGGATATGAACTAATGCTAGGCTTCATCAATATTAGATAGACTATTTATGCTCATATTGCAAATGTGATACCCATTTCTTTATTTCATCAAATAAAGGGGAAAAGGGGATAAACATTTTTATGTCACTCATTTTGACTAAAACAAAACATGCATAAAACACAAAAAAACATTTAACCAAAAAAAGTTGCCACTTGTTTTATTGCATAATGTGCATAAAATCTCTGCTGCGAGAAATGTATGTATTAAACTGCCGTTTTGACAGATTTCAGGTTACAGAAATATTCCATCTTCTGCGATTTGTAAATTGCAGCAGCCCATATTGCGATTTAATCTAGTTTGCGATTAGTTGCCTAGTCCTAGGCACTGTGCAGCAGTAGGATGCCTCTCTTACTTGCCAAAAGAAAGTTTAATGAGTTTGTGATGCCACATGAAGGATGCTTGGTACCCCAGCAGAAGGAAGAGATAAAAGTTGGGTGGTATAGATCCGTTATTTTGGTGCCTTTTTTTAACTTTTGAGAGTGAAAACACAAACAATCTGATCTAAGCAGCTTAATGGAAATACAGCTAATCTGAGTAATTGGTATTGGTTGTGTGTGCACTGCAACCTAACATGTTTGAGGTTGTTATAACCGTGCTGTAAAAATCCATTCGTTGCTGAAGTATTGAACCGGTTTACCACCCAGCCCCAGAGAAAACATGTCGAACTAAACTCAGAGTCTCGGATCAAAGCTGTGTCTAAAGCAACGGTCTGATCATTATGGCAGCAGAATGCCACAACTGACCAATAAATATTAAGTATTTACGCAGCTGTGTAGTAAATCCGTGGGTCAGTGTCAGATCCACAGCTTTTTAAGTTGTCTCACAGAGCTCAAGCTGTTTTACTCAAGGACTGAAATCCACTTTAGTGCTTTAACAGACAAGACAGTCGCTGCTGACATCTTCAAATGATGAACCGCTTTTAAGAATGAGCTGCCTGCCAAGGGCTGGGCTACAAGACGACTCCTAACGACTCACTGAGATCTATCGCCGGGGTTATGAATATTCATACACTGTTCTTGCTCTACATTATTAACACACTCATTCCCTCCTATAATAAGATTTATGAATGCTCGGTGACATCCAGAGTTTAGAACCAGCACTGTAAGATTTTCTGGTCACCATGGTAGTGCCACATAAATTGGGAGAACGTTCCAGAAATGCAGTCATAAATAAAACACATCGCGACTTAAGAGTCAGGCCTAATTAGCTCTCACTTCGCTGCAATTTAGCACGGCACTGCTGGGTATTAAGCCATGACTAAATCTGAACATTCTTAATTAATTACCTAGGGCTTACTGAGCATTTTTTGCTGGCTTTGTGTTATTTTTTTTGTTTAATTTTCCCTCTTCAAGGGCAGTCAGCGCTATTGTTTTCCCACAGTGTTTGTCTGCGTGTGTGTGGGTGGTGTTTCCACTCGGTGGTGTTTCATTATCTCTTTTTGTGTGAGAGGGGCAGAGAGTGGGAGAAGCACACACAAATGAAGGATGAAATAGTAAGAGAAGCAGAAGGGAAAGGTGTTTGTTAAACAGGGATGCACACTAGACAGCAGTTTTAAAGTCTCTGCAGGATAAAGAACAAGACAATGGAGACTGGAACACTTCATTATGATTCAGTTTCATTCAATTGTTCGATTCCTTAGACAGGGAATTTGAAGTTTTCTCCAAAGATATTTGTATATTTTTGCAGAAACAAAAGAATTCCCAAAGTCTGCACGTCTAATATGAGAACTCTCAATTGTTACATGAATAAAGACTAACTGTATGCACGATGTGCCCTTGTAAATGTCAGTCCAGAGCAGTCAGTGCATACAATATTAAAGAATAATATGTTACCATGGGGAGCTGACATCTGACTGAAAGGAGAAAAAAAGCCTTGTTTGAGACTGAAAGGATACTGGGGGCTGCGACAGCGCTGTAGCTTCCATTCAGGACACCAAGGTAATGTCCTCATTATCATGTCTGGAGATGATTTTCCACTGTTCCGCTGACACTTCCCTACATCCCTTCACCAAACAGCGATCGTCCAATTACAGCTTATCTGAAACTATGCACACCCAGCATGTCAAACGGAGGATTTTTCCCACATCAAGGCATGTGCATGGGGCGTGTGCAAGAGCTGAAGGATGTTTTTTTAATCTCTTCTGAAACCAAAACCACAAAGTAAAAATATGTGCAGACATGATGGGTAAACTGTCTGTTTGCAACAATTTAAACTGCAATAGGAAGCTAATGTTGTCAGGGCAGTCTACATTTGCAAGAGTGAAGAAAGGACGAAGACATAGTTCTTTAAACATCATTAATCAAAGTAATAATGCTAAAAGCCCTGCGAGGCTTAGGCTTTCTTAAAGTAATGCTACAGTGCCTATAAAAGTATTCACCCCCTTGGATGTTTTACCCTTTTCAAATGATTTTACAAATGAATCATGGTCAATATTACTTGTCTTTTATTGGCAAAAAAACCCCTCTTTAATGGGAAAGTAAAAACTGTTTTCTACAAAATAATGTCAATTAAATAAAAACACAAGAAAATAAATAATTGGACAAATCGCTACCACCTTTAAAGTGGCTGTGATTGGGTCCAGCCAATTGGGGTTAGGAGTCTCACAATTAGTGAAATTAGGATCACCTGAGTGAAGTGAATGTGTCCCAAGTGATTGTTGTATAAGCACCCCTGTGTCTTGAAAGTCCAGTCACCGCTTAATCAGTATTCCTTGCTACCATTACACCATAAAGACAAAAGAACACTCCAAGCAATTCAGAGAAAAGCTTATTGAAAGTATAAGTGAGGGTATGGTTCCAAAAAATTCTAAGGTACTGAACATCCCCAAGAGTTCAGTTAAATCCATTAAGAAATTGAAGGAATATGGCACATGTTCAAATCTGGCCATGCAGGAAGGAGACTAGTGAGAGAGGCCATCAAGCCACCTTTGACTACTCTGAAGGAGTTACAAGCTTCAGCTGCTGAGATAGAAGAGACTCCGTATACACCAACTCTTGCCCTGGTTCTTCTGCAGTCAAAGCTTTATGAGAAAGCCGCTGCTGAAAAGGAAAAACTCAAGTTTGGTAAACTAGAGTTTTAAGATGGCAGTGAATGCAGGAAAGAAATTGAGCTACAAATCTAAGTATTTCTTTGTTAATAGAGATCCAATATCATAATTTAATGTTTTTTTAAATGAATTATTTGCCTTTTTGTAGCATAAGATTTTTTTTATTTTTATGATCCTAAGCCGGTTACCATGCTGTCTCGTTCTTCTTCTTCCTCTGAATCAACAGACTACGCAGTTTTGGCACATTACTGCCCTCTACAGTCTGAAACCGTAACTGCTATTGATGGACATCCCATTTCTAAGTCATGGGATGGCTCTTACAATTGGTTTTGAGGGGTGAGTTAAGAGTGAGGGTTGAGCTTGAGGGTAAGATTGAGGGTTATGGGGAGAATTGGGATTCAGCCTTGGCCTAGTAGCTTGAGAGATGCCACTTTACTTCCCGAGTACTGTCAAAGTGCCCTTGAGCAAGGCACTGAAACCCCAACAGCTCCTGGCAGTGCTTCAACAATAGCAGCAAGGAGCTAGAATTTGTGACTGGACTTGGAAAGGGCTGTTCAAAACACCAAAATGATTTAAGGGCATTCATACTCTGCTGAAATAAAGTGATTGCACATAAATTAAACAAATTTCATAACATATTTTTTTGCCTTTCATTTGGAGTGGCAGGGCATCAAGTCGCGATGGTGGGGTACCATAATGCAGCATCCAAATCTGTGTCCTAATTTCGTCTGGTAGGTATTGGACGTGTTGGATTTTAATACTCATTCCTAATCAAAACAGAAAAAAATCCTTTATGTGGGACACATCTGGCCTCATAAATTTCACCTACCCTGGCAGATTTCTTTAAATGTGTACCAGTTTTTTAAGACCCCCCCAGTGATCAGGCAAAACACTTTAATAATGCCTCACCTTCACTGGCTACTTTTTCTGCAGTAGCTGGTGAAGGTTCTTTCCCTGAAATCATACCCTTATTTTCTTTTTAAAAATGTACAGTTTGACAGTTCAATCCAATTAAGAACTTTGGTGTCCAATACATAAAAACGGTGAGTTGCAGGATTAAAGCTCACAACACCTGAATGTGTGCCTTGTTCAAACTCCTAAGCGTTGCTCTTGCCACCACTACACACCCTCACCTTGTGAAGGGTGCGATAATTTCATCTCCAGCACCACAATTACATTACTCACTAACCTCTTTGAGCACACACAAGGATGAAAAGCTCGCACTGAAAGCCTCCAAGACATTTCTGAGGTGTTAGTAAGACATATGACAGAGTGTTACACATGTATTTCCAATCCATGTGACCCCAGTGTCTCTCCAATCTCCTTAAGTAATCCAGGTCAAACTCCTAGGGAAACAAAACATCTGACATTGAACTCAGAGCATTTATTCACCACACTGCCAATGTACATCTTAGTATAATTACACTGATCATATTAATTCACACGGCAAACTCCAAGACTGGGGAACAAGCTCAGTGCCATAAACTGTACTTCCTCTTGTAGCTACTTGATGATGGCCAAAAACGCTTTATCCCCATTAAAGCAACAATAACTTTTCAACCTTAAGAAAGAAGGTCTAAAAATCATGAAACAGTTCACTACTTTTCAGAAAACTGCATCTATCCTATTTCCACAGAACATCCTCTTTGGAGGCTCGAAAGCTCAGTGCATCACTGATGTTGGTACAGGAGATTGGGTATTCCAGCTCCCTGCAAACTGGGTACCCGGTGCCTGGTGGGCTGGACCAGACAGAGGGGTGGCAGAATGCATGGATGGCTTATCTTAATGATACGCAGAAATATTTTTATAAGATGCCAGTTGAACATAACCTAGCAAAGCAGACAGAGTTGCCTGTTTCCGTGTTTCTCACTGGCCAATCCATCTTGCAAAGCTCCCGTCTGAACAGTTTGGGCCCGGTTAGAATATGACAGGACCAATCAGCGTCGAGGGGCAGTGCTCTCGGGCACGGCGGAGTTGGGAGGTAAGCAAGCAGCGACAAGAGGCCGGTGCAATTATGGTGGAAGACATTAGCGTGGATGCTGCTAAGTTTTATCAGAACTTGACGACATTTCTTCGTTAAAAGAAGAACAAAGAACAGCAGTTAGTTGTTTTCTTTTCAGAAACGACAAAAGTCATCTGCTGACATGTCTACAGTTGCCATGGTTCACGTTATGCAGTTCCCTATGGAGTTTATTCCTCGGTAGGGGCTACGACGTCACGTGTTTTGTTGCTCTGATTGGCCTGCAAAGATGTGCCAGACAGATGTTCACCCAGTTGTTCATCCAATCACCCTCTAAGTTTTTTTTTTTTCAAAGGCTCTGCCATTTCCCAAACGCTGTCTATGGGAGGTTTACCAGATGGATGTGTGAAACACATCCATCTGGCGTGTCAGGTTAAGTTGAACATGGGATAAGAAAAGGAAACCAGTGCTACTTAACACATAAATCACACAAATTCCATGACATATTTATTGCCTTTCATTTGGGGTGGCAGGTGGTCACATTGGGGTGGTGGGGTATTAAAATGAAGTATTGATTTCTGTGTTGTTATTCGATACAGAAGGTATCAGATGTGTTGGTACCGGATTTCAAATCTTATCCCTAATTAGGATGCCTCCTGGTGTCCTCCCTGTGGAGGTCTTCTGAGCTCATCCAACAGGGAGGACACCCAGGACAGACCCAGGACTTGCTTGAGGGATTATGTATCTCATCTGGCCTGGAAACGCCTCGGAATCCCCAAGGAAGAACATGAAAATGTTGCTGGGGAGAGGGATGTCTGGGCTGACCTGCTTGACCTGCTGCCACTTCAACCGGACCCTGGATAAGCAGAAGGAAATGGAAGCATGGACTGGAAAACACAATTTCATACTGTAGGAAAGCTTTGATGACTTGGTGCATACGTACAACTTAACCCCTTGGTATTGCTCCGTCTGCCTCCAAAATAACCAACATGGCTATTACTATAACACAAAACTCAAGGCTTCAAAACAAACCAGAGTGGTGCAGAGTGGCATTATGTATTCAATCCATACATAAGTGGATCATGGAGCATCTCCCAATAAAGATTATTAAACCATGTCAACATGTATTTGTACCTACATAAACAGCATTTTTGGTTCAAAGGCGAGTTCAAAGATTAAAGATGTTTTAAAGCCTGTCTCAGTCGACTACGATGATTAGCAGTAATTAATGATTAGCATTTTTATCATATAGACAGTCTGCCTTTGATCAGCATGCTGCCCTGGATCCTCCTGTTCTTGAAAGGCTTTACTGTAGCCTCACCCTCACTGTTTCACTGTATGTTACAGCTGCACCCAATTTACTGTGTGATCTAATGGGTGGATATATTCTCTAGAGAATAGACAAGGCTTTCGTGCTGAATATAAATCCTTTAACTTCGATTTTTCTCAATAATGTGCTGTAAATCGGACCAATTACTATTGGCATGCACTGTTAATCTCCTCTTTGCATTCAGTGACAAATGTTCAAAGCTTTACTGCATGGTAAAGGAAGCTTCTCCAATGGCTAATTATGTTGAACATTAATAATGCAGTCTATTTGATGCTTTTTGAATAAAACTGCCTAAGCTTTCTGTCCTGTTATCTTCAAATGGGATGCTTCTTTTCCCTGTGTTATTACCATGTCTCTCTGACGACCACTGCCACAGGGCATATTAGCTCTGAAAATAATTAAACTGGATGATATGACTTTGAACTGTGGACAGTTGTTACATTAAAAAACTTTTTAAAAAGAGTCCAGAGCTGAGCTGAACAAGTGATCCTTGAACATTCAGTACTTTAAATTAGAACTTTTTCTTTTGTGCCATTCCTGACTTCTGTGAAACCCATAAAGCTAGCTCTGGTCAAGGCTCTTTAGTAAAGAAAAGACATTTCTTAGCAGTTCCATCTAAGTAGGTAAAGAGAGGACAGTATTTGTTGAGTGAACCTTGGAGATGTTGTAAAACATTGATAGAAATGCATTAAGTCCTGTCAGAGTAATAAATAAACCTTACACAGAACAAGTATGTTATGGTCAGGCAATTTTCAGTAGATAAAAAAACTCTGCTCTTAGTTTGACATATACAGTTGTTTGGATTATGCAAGAAAAAGATCATTTTAAACCTTCTCTGTTAAAATGTTTATATTTATCATACATTTTATTAAGTCTCAGTGGCAGTGATGATTTACAGTACGACAACAATAGTGAATAGCCTCAAGAAAAGAAGTATCTCTGTATCGTGTTTACAAATGAGGGTAAAATAGAGGTTGAGATTGAAAGATGGACTGATGCAGTGTATTCGGTATTGCAGGCAAATGCTGGGATGTTTTGGTGAAGACAGACGTTAGCTGAAGGTTAAGTTTTTGTTTTACCTGTCAGTCTACGTTCAAACCTTTACTTATGGTGATGAGCTTTGGTAGTGACAGTAAGAACGATTAGTGGATGGATGGATGGATGGATGGATGAGTGGATAAATGGACTGAGAGGGAGAAGGGCTGATTGATTAATTGACTCTGATCTGGATGATAGATTGATAAATAGGTTGATGGATGGATGGTTGGTTGGGTGGATGGTTTGATGGTTGGATAAATGCTCACATATAAAGATGTATGGATGGATAGATGGATGGACTGATTTGAGATGGATGATGTATGTACGTATGAACTGGTTTAAGATGGATGGATGGATGGATGGATGGATGGATGGATGGACGGTCACACGTGGATGGACTGGGATGGTTGGATGGATGGATGCTCACACATATGGACGGGAGGATGGATAGATGCTCAAATGGATGGATGATAGATGGATGGATGGATGATGGACTGATTTAAGATGGATGGATGTTAAAACATTTGGATGGATAAATGGATAAATGCTCAAACATGGATGGATAAAGAGATGGGCTGATTTAAATGGGTGGCTGGATGGATTCTCAAACATATGAGTGGATGGTTACACATATGGATGGATGGATGTTCACACATAGGTATGGATGGATGGTCAGTAGGAAGGTCAAATGGATGGATGGATGCACACACATAGATGGATGGATGAGCTTGGATGGATGGATTAATAGTTGGATGCACACATATTGATTGATGGATTGCTGGATGGATTCTAAAACATGGATGGATGACTGGATCAAGATGGATGGATGATGGACTGATTTAGGATGGATGGATGGTCTGGTTGAAGATGGATGGATGGGTGGGGGATTGTTTCACATTGGACACATTTATTTCAGTCTCACTGATAATCCGTGTAATCTACTCGTTTCATACCTTGTTAGTTTTTCTTTAGTTTGCATGTTTTTCGGTGGGGCTTTTAATGACACTATCATTCAGGCTGTTATTCTTAGTTTTATTTTAATGAGTTAAAACATTTTTTAGTATTTAAACATTTTACCTAAATTATTGATAGCGCACTTTTTAAATAGTTTCACAATGCAGAAAATGCATGTTTCCTCACTTAGACATACCAGACTACCAGGCTATAGTCAGCCACACTTAATATTCATGTTTTAATGAAATCAATTAAAACTTATGTTAATCTGACAGCAATAAATCATGTGTGCCATGGGGGAGCTCTGCTTCTTTTACATGCACAAATAGGCAGGCACTAAGGGATGAGACTGTAATGTTCATAAAGCATTCTATCACATACTGTATGTCTGTGAAAGAACTACATGAAGTTATTTTACTTACTTCCTTACAATTCTGTCTGCTAATTAAGAATTCCCATATGGAGCACAGACCTAAGAACCTTTGAGCCCTGCATACAGCCATGGCATTCATCATAACACATCCCTGTTAATTTCACCAGAAAGCTGGTGAGCAGTAATGAAAAGACTGATCCGGTTATTTGTGTTTTTTGGGTTAATTTAATCACCATTCATGCTTTTACATTTCATTTTATGTTCGACACAGCTTGAACTCCAAATATATTTTTTTCTGAGCAGCCACAGTAATTGGCACAGCAAGAAGAGACTGTACTCCAGAGGGAGAATTAATAAAGGGAGACAGAGCTGGGACACGTGATCAGAATATTATAGTTCATAAAATAAGATTAGAAGCTCCTCTCTGCCAGACCTCCAGGCTTTAGCAGCCTTTAATTTGACACCTGGATAGAGTTTATATGCTAGAATTATAAAATGTACTGTATTTGGCCTACAGTCTAAGAGATGACTGCATGGAAGCAGTCAATATAGAGCAATACTTAGAATACTTCATGTGGACTGTTGTGACTTGTACTGGTTTTACTGTATGTTACTGGCTGGATGGGAAATGGCTAAGGCAGGGTTTATTTTTAGCATCAATTTTACTTAATGAGACTGTTGCAAAACTAAGAATCCCATGTGTTTCAGTGTACAGTATTTTAGATCTTTTGCACCAAACATCACACTCCTGCCTGGATGGCAAAAGGGGCATATTACTCACTGGATGCTTATGCTTAACAAATACCCCCCTGGGTAATCTGTGTAGGGCACATTTTGCACAAGGAAAGTTAAGAAAGCCTTAAACGTCAGTATTAGATGTCTGTATATCATTTTATAAATTGTAAAACTGTATATTCCATTGCAACATCTCATTCCCAACAATACCACTGTATTGGCTAAGGCTGCAAAGCTTCAAGGTAAAACTTTTGCACACAGTCTAAGAATGAATGGACCAATTTGCATCAGTTGAGGAGAAGAAGGTGATTGTAACGGTTAGGGTTTAGTTCTCTTGCAAGCTGGAAAATTTTGCATGAATGCCCAAATGCAATAAATCAGCTTTGCAGCCTTTGCTCAAGAATCTATACAAGTCTGCACAAGAGATGAACAGAATCAGATAAAAAATATAAAGATGATATTGTATCACTTTTCATGTCCACTATAGCACTGTTCTCATAAAAGCAGTCCCTTGGGAAGCCCTTGAATGCCTGTCTGTAATGTTAATATGTATGTAATTGAGATGAAGTTTAAGCTAATTAGTCATATTGTTGTCCTGACTCCAGAGATCAGTGATGGGAAATGACAGACCTCAAAGTGGTGTCTCATCAGACAGTAAACCTGAGTCAGGATAAAGACTGTTATAGTAAGAGCTTTATAGTGCACCTTATTAAAAGCTCTTTCTATATAACCATGTGCTTTGGATCTCATCCTTCCCTCCCTCCTCATCAAGCCTTGATCTTTTAAGATCCTGGAAAGATCAAGGCTTAAAATATCAAGATGCTTTAGCCAGCTTTACAGTTTAGAAGGTGTAATGAGCCATACTGTAGACCTGGAGTGGGAAGTGCTAAAAAAATCAAGCTTTGATCTGTTATCAAGTGAAACTGGAGCCAGAATTAGGGTTACTTTCATACCACTGTGTGCGCTAATAGCTGTGGCTGGAGGTATTTAGTTTTTGGTGTTGCTTCACTGTCACTCAGGAACACATCAGGTGAGATTCCTGAAAGATATGGCATAACCATTTTTCTGGACTCTAGGGAGAATGGTTTAAAATTAGTGTTGAGTTGGTTGCTGAAACTAATCTCCGATGCCCACTGATAAAATGATTGAAATGAGTGTTTAGAAGTTACGCATGAATACATTTATATTTTAAACTTAGTCTTTAAAAATATGATACACACCAAATAAAGAAATTTGTTCTGGTTGCTGGAGCGGTGCCAGTTCAGTTTCCAAGCACTGCCACTGTATCCTTGAGCAAAACACAAACCCCAGCTGCTCAGGCACTTCATGTGCAACCTCTCACTCTGACATCTCTCCATGAATGTTTGACTTTAGGATCCTTTAGTGTGTGTTATTTTGACCTAGTTGTGGGGAGCGTGTTTGGAGAAACTGAATTTCAAACTAAAAACTGAATTTTACTCTAAGTATTCATAACATGTCTCCCTGTTTTTGTTGAGGTTGTTGTTGTTGTTGTTGTTGTTGTTCTTCTTCTTCTCCTGGTTCTTCATCATCATAATTTGATGTTCTACCACAATCTATCCATCTCTTCATTCATGGATTATCCAACCATCTTTCATTTTGTCTTCCTGTCCCACCCAAGATCTATCATTCAATTCACTATCCATCCAGCCATCACCCAAGAGCTGTCCATCCATCCATCCATCCATCCATCCACTCATCAAAGAACTATCCATCCATCTATGCACTGTCCATCCATCCATCCATACTCCATCCATAAAAAGTCCATCCATCCATCTATCCATCCATCTGTGAACTGGCCATCCATTTGTAAACTTTCCATCTATACATCCATTCATCTATAACCTGCCCATCCATCCATCCATCCATCCATCTATCCATCCATCCATCCATCCATCTGTAAACCATCCATCCATACATCCATCCATCCATCTATGAACTGTCCATCCGTTTGTGAACTTTCCATTGATACATCCATTCAGCTATAACCTGTCCATCTATCCATCCATCCATCCATCCATCCATCCATCCGACCTAGAACTGTGCATCCATCTATGAACTGTCCATTCATTTATGCACTATCCATCCATTCATCCATCCATCCATCCATCCATCCATCCATGAATTGTCTGTCCATCCATCTTTCCATCTATGAACTGTCCATCCATTTATGGACTGTCCATCCATCCATCCATCCATGCATCCATCCTAGAACTCCCACACCATCCATCCCTCAATCCATCTGTCCATGAACTATCCACCCATCCATCCATCCATCCATCCATCCATCCATGAACTATCCACCCATCCATCCATCCATCCATCCATGAACTGTCCACCCATCCATCCATCCATCCATCCATCCATCCATGAACTATCCACCCATCCATCCATCCATCCATCCATCCATGAACTGTCCACCCATCCATCCATCCATCCATGAACTGTCCATCCATCCATCCATCTATCCATCCATCCATGCATCCATCTGTCCATCCTAGAACTCCTGCTCCATCCATCCATCATTCCATCTATGAAATGTGAAGATATTATATGGAAGCTAACCAGTTTTATTGGGTCCCACTTTTTTATTTTCAGGCTTCATTTTCTTGTCGTACCACATTTTTTCCATCATTCTCCCATCCTTCCATTCATGCATCCCTTATACATCTTTACATTATATGAAGACCACTTCCATTTCACTTTTTAAGTTTTTCACAACTATTTACTCTGAGAGAATTTTTCTTTTGCTGTTTGTCCATAAAAACTCTACAAGACAGACATTTTATTTGTACCTTTACTTTTATTCTTTGTTTGTGTGGTCCATCTGTTCCTACAACTCTGTATCCAGTTTGAAGGAATATACATCTCAGCAATGTCCGGATGGATTTTATTACATTTTTCATCAGTGAAAACAGACATTTAAAGAAGTACTGACTGCACTGAAATCCTCCCACGTCCAAGGACAGTCTCTATAACGTTTTTGGCCTTAAATCAAGAATTCACTCACTACACAATCCACTCAAAAGGTAAGACTTTTTTTTTTTTATTGAAAGGTCAAAGGTTAACTGCACTGACATCACAGTGTCCTAAAAAAACCCTTCTCTGAGGGAGGATGCTTCCCTTGTCAGCAGGAATTTCTTCACTCTTGTCTCTCTAAATGCAGAAAAGAGCGACAGATCATGTTTTTGTCTCTGTGCTATTGATGCTTGTGTTGATATTCCAAACAACCTCAGATATATCGATGTTTTTGGATTGATTCCCCGACAATAGAGTTGATATTCACACAGGTGCTCATGCTCTGCTGTTTTTCTGATACTCTTGTAGAAGCTACTGTTGTTTTATTTTCTCCAGCTGATGCACGTTATGAAAAATGTAAAGAATGGAACATATTTCCTGTGGTCTTTAAATGTGACTCCATACTGAGACTACAGTATGTTTATTCAGGGTGTAGCTTCCTGTGACTGACCTCTAAGTCAATGTTTCCCTTCAGGGAGCTCACCCCTACACTTTATGGTTCATCAGACGCACAAGTCATTATTTTAATAATTCATGGGTGATGGCATGTAAATGATGAGCGCTGTAAGTCACCCTGGATGAATCTGGTGCTGTGATGAATAATGTAGACTGCAGCATGATCCCAGGACACCGGACACAGCTCTCCCTCCCTTCCCCTTTTTATGTTCAACCCTCCTTCCATCCATTCCTCCTTTTTACTTTGACTTTATGCATCATCACGCTCCTGTTCCTCCCCTCTTTCTCTTTGTCTTCCCTTCTTATTTGCTGTCTGTCTCACTATCATTCATTTCAACTTTTCATTGTCTCCCTCCTCCTTCTCTTCTGTCTTCTACTTTTTCTCTTCCTCCTTCTCCTCCCTCTCTCCCTGACCCCTTTCCTTCACCCTCCCTCTTTGTTCCTCTGTGAAAGCATTAAGAAATTATTCACAGTGATTTTTCCCCTGCCCAGGCTCGAGCTGAGTGCTTGGCTGATTCGTGAGGAGCACCAAGGTCAGCCACAGTGGCTGCTGCTGCCGCGACTCCGTCTCTCCCATTACCTCCTGCATACATCCATGGAGGGAAATTGCCTCCACCTCCATGGCCTGGAGAAACTCCCTGCAGCACAAGCACCAAACTTTGATTAGTCTGGCCCACACATCACTTCCTGGTATTGTTAATTTAGTTTTTTAATATTCTGAGTTGAGGCATTATGACAAAGAGATTCTGAACTCTGTCACATCACAGCCCCCCCAAAACCAGAGAGCTGTCTATGGGGGAAATCAATCAGCGCCATTGCACAATGATTGGCCATAGCAAGTACAACCATTTGGAATGTCCTGAAGAAGAAAGAAACCACTGGTGCACTAAATGAGGGGTTCTCAACCTTTTCAGCCCACAACCCCCAAAATAAAGGTGCCAGAGACCGAGGACCCCAGCTGTACCAGAAGGTGGATGAACACAGCCATGTATAGTCTGTGGGGGTCAGCAAAATCATGGTCCATTGTAAAGTTAAGCTGCGACTTCCATATTTCATATTTAACCTGAATAAAAACCACTCTTATGAAAGAAGCAAAAATCTTTTTTAAATTATTTGTGGAGAAAATAGCCTTCTTAAAAATTTAAATCCTTTTGTTAAACAATAATTAAAATGGTTTAAAAATTGCTGAAATGGGTTAAAAAAATAGTGAAAAAGGTGGTGACGTTTGATTTTAAAAGTAGCAGAACTGGGTTAACTCTTTGGGTGCCAGAGTTTTTCTAGAAAATATTCAATTTTGATATCAAGAATTCAAAAGGCTGTAGCTTGAAAGTGGTAGGAGATCAAGGCATACTGTAAATGAGGAAAATCTTCAGTATGACCCAAAGTTTGTGATGGGGGTAAATTCACTCATGTAATTTGCATATTCTGACATCACCAGGCGGCCTCCACCGCCATTGGCTTTGCGTTTTCTCCCACAGCTTCTAACATGGCTGCCCCTACATCCGCGGTGTTTTTCATTCCCTACCTCCATCACTATTCACGGTGTTTTGACCACCCCGATACCCCCACCGTATCCCCTCCCTCCCTGGCCATGGTGAGGCAAAGCATCGGCCTCGGTATGTGCTGCTTGGGGACTATCATGGCGCACAGACGTGCTGTCGGTGCTCACAGACGCACTGTCTCACCCATGGTTTCACCAGACGACTGAACGTCATGTCAGAGGGTGAATATTCCCCTGTTCCTCCCGGCATTGTGAGTATTCTCGCTACAATTTGCTCTCTATCTCTCCGTTACGCTCCAACTGCAACCACAGCTTCCTCGTCTCCTCGACCAGGGGGTGGGTCTTTCAAAACTCTCTCCAAACTTTGAATAGAAACACACCCACAAATGTTGCTGGGATTGAAGTTACTCATGTCCGCCATCTCCTGGTGTAAAGTAGTAACAACATTAGGCACCATATTTACTGCTAGAGCCTGTTTGATTCAGCAATATTGCTTGTCGCAATTTTGCGACTTTGGCGCTCAAAGGGTTAAAAGTGGCAAAATTAGATGTAATGGCAACAAAGGCAAATATGGGCTTATAAAGTGGTAAAAGGGAGTTCAAATGTGGCTGCAATGGCTTTAAACTGGCAAAAGTTATTGGAAATTTAGTGAAATGGGATGAAAATTGATATGGTTAACTGAGAAAGGAAAACAGGCAGATATTGGTTAAACTAGCAAAAATGGAAAAAAAGTTTGAGCAAAAAAGTGGTAAAAAAGGGGTTAATAGTAGCATTAATGGGTCGAGAGTGGCAACATCAAGCTTAAGTGGCAAGAATTGTTTTAGAAGTGGCAAAATAGGCAGAAAAAAAGTGGTGAAAAGAGTTTAAAACGATCAAAAATTGTTGTTACATGGTAAAAGTGTGTGAAAATTGGTGAGAAAAAATGATGAAAAGGAGTAAAAAAAAGTTGACAAAATTGGTTTGAAGTGGCAACAATGTCATTTAAAAAATATTCTTCGTTTTTTTAGGGCATCTGGGGATCCCCTCTTAGCATCTCGCGACCCCCAAGGGGGTTCTGATGCCAAAGTTGAGACAGGTAGACCAAGTAGATCGCTTTGTCTTCATCCCATCTCTGTACACAGTTCTACTAAGAGTTAAGGACCCTTTTTATTATGAATAAAAGAATTAAAGTCTTTGAACATCAAAACCATTGATCACAAACCTCTTCAACCTGTCCTGAATTTATTCTTTCAACATTTATTTACCAAAGAACTTTATTAATGGCCTTATTTTAGTAGGACTTAATAGAGACAGGGCTGACAGTAGTGACTCTTGCATTGAACATGCAGCCTGTGGGAATATACCATGAAGGCATGGGAGGGAGCTGCATGTGCCAACACTGTGAGGGCGCATGCATGAGCTGTCATACAGCCAGCACGCTACCAGCCTAAAACATCCTCCAGCCCTATAAAACAGAAAAAGGCAAATTATATCACTGGTACATGCGCTGTGAGGGGAAAAACCACCCCCAGTTAAAAATGTGTTATTTAACTTTTAATATGTCGTTTTATTATGTTTTTCCACCATCTGGAAAGCACTAGAAATGATCTTGCAACCCCTATGGGGTTATGGACTCCAAGCTTGAAAATCACCCTTATAGAGATGTGTGGTGAAAACTGATAGAAGGACAAAAATGGTGAATTACACAAAGTCACAGTTGCAGACATCAGTAAAAGTGCAAATTAAGCCCAAATTTGCCAGAAAGTTGGCAAAATACATGCAAATCAACATGCTTTTCATCCCCTCCTGCCATGTGAAAATTAGCATGCTTAGATAAACAGTAACTTCTCCAGTTGGGTGCCATAAAAGATTTAAAAGATGCAGAAATGAGACGACTTAATTGAAAGAGTGGCAGTCGAAATAGTAAGACAGAGTCACGGTTGCAGACGCTGGTAAAGTAACAAATTTTGCACAAAATTTCCAGAAAGTTAGCAAAAGCAAATGCTAATGAGAATGGAGATTTTATCCCCTACTGCTATGTGGATATTAGCATGTTGGGATAAACAATTAGTGGCATTACTTTTCCAGTTGGGTGCCATGAAAAATTTAGGAGATGTGATAATGAGATGGCTTCATTAAAAGAGTGGCAGCCAAAACATGACGGAAATATGACGTTCCTCTCACATCTATTTGACTTTCATTCACTTACTACTTAAGTCTGTGCGGTTTTTATTGTCAAGGCGGGTTCTCATTCAAGATTGTCTTTGCTGACAGTCCATCAGAATCAATGTAGCATCAACAGTGAAATAAAATTGCCTCATTTAGGACTAATATACTTTGTCAATAAAACCATGCAAAAAGAGATCAGTCTGATCAGTGCAGGAGTTAAAATGAGGCATGATTGGTGGGTTTCAGGGCCAGGATGTCCTTGCTGAACTGCAGGAGATCAAACATCCATGCGCAGGGTGAAAAGAGTCCAGGGAGCTGTTCTCCTACATCCGTCCTCGTATAGTTCGTGGGTGGAGGCGAGTGAGACCCCGATGACCTTCTTGGCCATCCTCACCGCATGCTGCAAAGTCGTCCTGTCAGAGGCACTGCAGCTGCCATACCAGGATGTGATGCAGCTCGTCAGGGCACTTTCAACTCTGCCCTGATAGACGGTGGTGAGGAAAGGGGGAGGGGACCCTCATCTTCCTCAGCCTCCAAATCAAGTGCATCTTCTGCTTTACCATTTCAGTGGTGTTCAAATCCCAGAGAAATCCTCTGCAATATTGACAACAAAGAATGTGGGACTGCTGACCCTCTCCACAGTAGAGACCTACAGTGAGGAGTCGATGCTTTCTGATCTGAAATCCACAATGTGGACAAAAGTATCTGGACATATTACCATTACACAAACAGGGACTGTAATGACATTGTATCCAAATACATGTACTTTTATGTAGAGTTGGCCTCTTTATAATAGTCTCCACTCTTCTCGAAAGGCTTTCCACAAGATTCTGGTGTGTTTCTGTGGGAATTTGTGCCCATTCAATCTGTAGAGCATTTATGAGGTCATGCACTGATATTAGGTGAAAAGGCCTGCCTCTCAATCTTATAGTCCTTGCTTTGGGCACTGGGATATAGTCAGGTTGGAATAGAAATGGGCCTTCCCAAAACTGTTGCTACAAAGTTGGAAGCATAGCATTGTCCCGAATGTTTTGGAATGCTGATGGCTTGCATGCAGCTGCTCGCCATTGAAACACATTCCATGAAACTCCCACTGCACCGTTTTTCTGCTTACATTACATGGCAGTGGAAGTTCAGAACTCTTCATTTTACACATAATCCACCTTAGAGGTCATTAAACCTGCTTTACATGGTCTTCTGCTTCTTTGCTGTTGTTCCTAAACGCTTCCACTTTCCAATAATATCACTTACAGTTGATTGTGGAAGATTCAGATGAAATTTCACGAACCGTCTGATTGCAATGGTGCCATCCATCACAGTACCACACTTGAAGTCACTGAGTTCTTCAGAATGTATTTAGGATCACAAATGTTTGTAAATGGAGACTGCATGGCTAGATGCTTGATTTTATACACCTGTAGGAACGGGTCTGATTGAGAGATACACTGTTGTCCTTTTACCGCCTTGCAAGATCCAGCAAATTCCATCTGTTCTTCCCAGTTCCTGAACACCGAATCATCTAATAGACAATGCTTCGTGTAAATGTTCACAGGTGGATCACCAGCTTTAGAAGTCTGAACAAAAAGACTAGGCTCACAGCTTAGAGAGACTCTACTGGACACACCAGTCTATCTATTATAAAAGGCCCTTAAGCAAGCATCTCTCCAGCACTGACAAGTCCTCTCACACACCCAACATGAAAGCCAGATAGATAACTTAAAAACATTGGCTAAAACCAGCAAAAACCACTAACAATGTCTCGGTAGATAGCTCATGGTTGGACACCTCCACACCCGAAGAAAGGTACAGTGTTAAAGATAGAATTGAGAATCTGGTCCTCAGTTGTCTATTGACAATTAGTTCAAGGTTTACTTCAATAACTTGCCTTTAATATAGTTTCCCTGATTCAATCCCAAGATTAACTGACTGCGTTTATGTTCAGAGAGAAAAATCACCCTTCTAAGTGATTGATTGGGCTGATCATATCAAACTCCTTTTCAATAATGTGGAGTGATATCATCAGACCACTGGAGGAGGGTTTTCTCATTTTATATATTACTTCATCTAAATTCAATATTCCTTAGCCTATTAAAGTCAATAAATTCTAAAAGCCTGTTGAAATGCAGATCGTCTTCACACCCCCTACGCAGTCAAGTACCCAAGACCCAGATTTCAAGGACCCAAAGCCTTTAAATCTTTAGGTCCTAATTCATTCTAGTTATCTAAGTCCAGGTCCAGTGCTGGTTGTTTTATGAATAGCTGAGTGGTTCTCTAAAGAGCTGTGATTTAGAGTAAATGCTTATTTAGGATCACTTTACAAGATGAAAATTAAAATGATTATCCATTAACAGCCTTAGAAAGACAGTTTCTCCACTGTGATGAAAAAGAAGCTGGATTTCCCATGCTTTAGTCTCCTTCATGTTAATTTGTGTAGAGAGCACTGTTGAATGAGTTTTTTGCTCCTGATCCTGGTTTGACAAAATTAAGACACATTTTGGTCTATTTTTCACAATGACACAAGACAGAGAAAATGTAGATATTTAAGCACAACTTTGATTGTGGAAAAGCTTTAGAATGGTTTGTTGTAGCCAATGTATACAGCCTGTTTATTAATTTTTATTTGTGTTTAGCACCATTAAAACAGCTCTTAATAATTACAAAACACATAGAGACACATAAAATTGCATCTTCAACTAAAACATAGAGAAAACATATATATAAAAACAAAGCAGTTGCTTTTACTACCTTATAAACAAAAGTGAAAAGTGCAAAATATACTGACTATACAGACAAAACACTTTTTAACACTAGACCACCTTTTTTAAGTAGGGCACACGTGTAGTGGGTTGTAAACCCCCACCAATACCACCACTCATATTACCTTTGCCTCAAAATTAATTTTACAATACTGCCATTACTGGTTTGAACACACGCATGTGCAAGACAAACCAGATGCCCCTGATAGCTGAACCTATCAGTCTCAACAGCTGGTAGTTAAATCAACATCAGTAAATTATGTCTCCATTACAAATGCTGAGACAACTCCTTTAAAGGTGTATTTTAATGAATGACTCACTTGTTTACAGTTCAAGAAGACTTAAGGAAGCAGGCTGTGACTCTGATCATAATCAAAGGTTCAGCTGTAAATACTGTCACTTGTTGCTGCTAATTGAAGCTCCAGTATAGCTCAGCTAATTCACTGATAAATACAAAATCTGTGACCAGTTCTTTATAATAACAGTCCCCACCTTTGTGTTGTTTGAACGTTTTTTTATTTTTGAGCATCCATATCCAGAAATTAGACAACACAACTAACAGGAAAGAGACAAAACTTATGGGATATCTGTCGCTTTCGCTTTGTCAGTTTTGACCCATAAAGTCATCTTGTTGATAGTAGTTGCTTTACTTTTTTAAATTGTACAAAATATAGTAACAGACCTTTTTAAAAAGGGTGACAGTTATGTATTTTGTAGTGACTAACATCCATATGTCCGTCTGTCTTGGCCGTGCTTGTAAATCTGAAATCTCAAGAATGTTTTAGGGGTTTTCTTTAGAGTGTGCACAATATATCCACTCAGTGTCAAAGATGAACTTAATATATTTTTGGAGGTCATAGGTCAGCACAATCTCAAGAATGCTTTTAGAAATATTCTTCAAACTTTGAACAAACCCACTCTGAATCAAAGTTAAACTGATTATTTTTTTAGAACAAAGGTCAGGGTCAAAAACAAGCCCAGTCTTTCCTCTTGGCCAACCACTGGCAACTGTATACATTGCAGAGGCATATACATGATGATAAGAAGCTCTAGGTTTGTGATAAACCGAGTAATTCTATTTCAGAACATGTCAATCTAAACCCAGCACAAAATTAAGGAAATCTGAGTTTGGTAGATTATTTCTTTGTCGTAACAATGCTTCTTGGCAATAAATCTTATACTGTTTGGTTGCTCTTTAAATGGTGCCACATTTATGAAGATCATGCATTTTGTGGGATGAGCAGCAGAGCTGAGTATGTGGGTTGCACCCATGAAAAGTTTGCTAATGCCAAACGGCTTACTCTGCTGTTGCTTTTGACTCGTTTTGAACTTTTGTTGCCCCCAGGTGCTGACAATTAGGTGGCTGATTGGCACCTGTGATGTTCAGCTATGAGTCCAGATTCTACCTGTGGCAGTTGGATCGTCGGGTCAAAGTGTAGAGAAGATGCAGATAACTTTATGGTAAATGCTACACCAATAGAGTAAAATCTTTTGGTGGGGGCAGTGTGATTCCCTTACTGGAATAACAAGGGATGTCACCATTGAAGGCAATCTCAATGCAGAGAGATAAGGAGATTCTTCAACCAGGGACAATTCCATATCTCTATAGTCCAGGACTGAACGCTATCCTCCAAGATGACAACGCTTACCCCCATAGGTTTATCAGAGACTACCTCCAGAATTTGGGAGTGCAGAGGATGGAATGGCCTGGAATGGGTGTGCCGTTTGTGCCAGAGTGACTAACACAACCTCACTGGATGGGCTGAAGAATGGGATGCCATCCCATAGCAGTGTGTGACCAGGCTGGTGACCAGCATGAGGAGGAGGTGCCAGGCTGTTGTAGCTCTGTATGGTTCTGAACTACTGAGGCTCCTGTTTGTTCATGAATAAACTTTTAAATTGCCAACACCAAACAAGAGTCAAAGGCAGAATAAGCTGGTGGCACTGGCGGCAAAGATTTGCTAAATTTGTCATGGGCGCAACCCACATAGTCAGCTCTGCTGCTCATCCCACAAATGCATGTTCCTTACAAATGTGGCACCATTTAAAAGTGAGATAATCAGGCTTTCCAACACAAAAATTTCCTACTTTTTTGCACTAAGTTTATAAACAGAGATTTGGATGAGAATAATAGTCTCATTGATAATTTATGTGTCTAATTTTTGCTGTAGATCCTTTAAATTCATAGCCAGTCATCACACTGTTCCACACAGTAACATAAATAAGGAACAATAAGGGAGCACTATAAACAAGGCCTTGTAGTATGATATTTTTAAAGATTAATACAGGATTCCTAGTGACATATAAATATTGCCTTTGATATCTTCAGTATGTTGTATTCATGTTAACTTTTAATCTCGAGGACAATAAATTGCCTGGATACAAGTGGTGGCAGTGTGGACCAGAAGGTCTGTCAAGCATACATTTAATTATAAATGTATGTCCATCACTGCATCACTAACACTTAGCCATAACCGCAGCGCTTGGCCTGTCCCCTATGGGAAAGTGGATGGAGTTGGAGAGAGTGAGGGCATGTATGTATGTATGACATTGATCTAAAGCAGAGTGGGGGGCTGGGCCTGAGTGCTGAAGGCACGGCGGTCCGCTGGCTATTAGCCATGGCCCAACCGAAACAAGAGGCGATTAGCTGACAATGAAAGCACGAGCTATCCGTCCATCCGCCCGGCATACATCATGTGGACAGGCCGCAGCCCTACTGTTGCATTTGTGGTCCCATTAGGGAATCAGACCTCAGTCATATTTCTCAGATCCGGACTGAAAGGATCAATGAAACTGGATGGATTCGCTGCCAACACGCCTCTTGTGTCTGAGTAGGGGGCCATCACATCTCTCCTTGTCTCCTCTGGAGCTCAGGGAGGGAGGGGGGAGTCTTGCCTCAGCACTTTGCCAGTGGGGTGAGAGAGGGTGAGGCCCTGGTGATGAGTCACTTCCACAAGTTGTTTATCGATCGGCTGCGGGGCATTCTATATCTCAGCGCTCGTTTAGTGTGCTGTCTGCTCGGCCTATTTGCATGGAAACGATCATCTGTGAGACTGACGGAGTGTTCCTGCTGTTCAATCAGTTACCACGGTGTCATGAGAGAGAAATGAAGCGTGCAACAAGGGATCACAGCTTTTTTACGTCAGGTACATCATTTATTCTGCTCCAAATTGGTTTTGGTCGGCGGCAGATAACATTTTTTCTCCGGCTGATGTGGGAAAAGAGAATTCATTTCAGGCAGAGCATCGAGAGATTTTACTCCTCGAAATATGAGTGTGTGAATGTGGGGACAAGATTGTGTGGTGCTTATTAAAATTCCACATGAAGCCCCACACTGCTTGACTATTACAATCTGCTCTGGCTTGCATTGTGCCATATTTTACAAGTTTCCTTAGAGATTAGACATTTGTTTGAAAAAGTAAATATCTGGAGGGGATAGAGAGGAGAAAATTGAAAAGCCGTCCTTAAAAAGTAAACAGTGATGGAAAAAGAGGATCAGTATGAGTAAGTCTGGTGGATATTACTCAAATTAAAGTCAATAGTAGCAAGTTGGATAAAACCATAATCAATACAGGGAATATTTTTTCAAATTCTAAATGTTATTCAAACCCAGACAGCAGCTCAATATCTTTGCCAAAATAAGATAAACAAAGGAATGTTATACAATTCTCTATTTAATCAGAAAATGCACTCAAATGTAAGTACTGGCTCAAAACGCATAAAAACGAGAGACAAAAAGGAGCTCGCCTTTGCCGTGCCATGCTGGTTTTATTTTATTGTAGCTTAACCTTACAAAATCCAAACAATGTTTCATTTAGTAACTTCTTGCTTATGTGCACTCACTAGCCACTTTATTAGGAACACCTCTTCCATTGCTTGTTAACACAAATGGCTAATCAGCCAATCACATGGCAGCAACTCAGTGCATTCAGGCATGTAGACGTGGTCAAGACGACAAGCAGAAGTCCAAACCGAGCATCAGAATGAGGAAGGAAGGGGGTTTTAGAAACTTTGCATGTGGCATGGTTGTCTAGAACAGTGGTTCTCAAATGGTGTAAGGCAAGTCTAGGTGTGCCGTGGGAAACGACTTTATTGCGAGTACTGTATACAGGCCTGCCCACCGATCTGGCTGGACCCCTGAAAAACCCCAGAGAATAGGCGTTTACTGATGATGTCAGTGCATGTGTGTTGGATCAGTAGCATTGGTGCTAGCATCCTGGTTACCTCATTAAGAGCTGAAAAGCATGGCAGGCTATTATTGGGTTGAAATTGGTATTTAAACCAAGTTAACCAATTTTTCTACCCATTTTTACCACTTCTTTTGACAACTTAAACCATTTTGCTTTTTTTGAGCATTTTTGCCACTTCTTATTACTACTTTTGACCAATTTTGGGCATTTTTTGGAACTTTTTAACACTTTTGCCACTTTTCGCCCAATTTTGCCATCGTTTGGCCAATTTTTCCCATCACTTTTAACCCCTTTTTCAATCACCTTTTAGCAACTTTAACCTTTTCACCACTTTTCTGATTTATTTTTCTACCTTTTGACACATTCAACCCATTTATGCAACCTTTTTGCCAATTTTTGCCCACTTTTATGCCCAAGTTTGTCCTTTTTCAATCACTTTTAACCTATTTTTACCACCTTTTTACAACAGTTAACCCTTTGGGCCACTTGCAGTCTATATTTGCCACTATTTTGACACTTTAAATTTCAACCCATTGTTTGGCTACTATTTTTTTTCAACCAATTTTTTTTGACTTTGTGTTGCCACTTTTTGCCCAATTTTGCCATGTTATTTTCATCACTTGTAACCCATTTTTGCCACCTCTTTTTCAGTCTCAATGATCACCCAGTTGGCTGGGCCCCAGAAAGCTCTCCCCTTTATTCCCCCTTATAGGCCACCTTGACTGTAACATTATTTAAAAAGTCTTTTCTGTATCGATTTAAATATGGTGTGCCTTCAGATTCTGGCTTAACCTTAGGTGTGCCTTGGGTGAAAAAAGTTTGAAAAATCACTGGTCTAGAGTATTACAGAAACCGCTGATCTTCTGGGATTTTCAAGCACAACCATCTCTATGTTTTACAGAGAATGGTCTAAAAAAGTGAAAGTATCCGATGAGGGGCAGTTGTGTGGACGAAAATGCCTTGATGATGTCAGAGGTCAGAGGAGAATGGGCAGACTGGTTCAAGGTGATAGAAAGGCAAATTACCACTGTGGATATAGAAGATTGGAAACAATGCCTGGTCTTTCATACTCTCTTCCTCATTTTAGAACAGTAAGGCACTAAAGTGACTGATCAGGTTTAACAGAGCTGTTATAGATTTTTAAGATCAGTAATGTACTACTGAGTATCATCTGCATATAATACAATAGGATGCTCCAGTTCCACCAATCAAATGTCACGAATTAAAGAGAGAATTCTTAATGCAATTACCAGTGATTCAACGGCAGCTCCAAAGAGATGGAGAAAATGATGATCTATGTCTAGAGCCTTGAAAAATGATGAAATGTTTTGAAATCAAGTCATTTGTGGAAACTTCAGCCAAAGAATCAGTAGGCAGAACTTCAGCCCATCTATGAAAAAAAAAATCCAAATTGTTTAAGTACATCCATAAGGTATAGCCATTTGAGGCGGTCGAATGTCTTTTTCAGCATCAAAAGATAAGATGGCGGTATCAGGGGAGCCTCACACACATGAAGCAGGTTAAATACCCGCTTTACTTTATGAAACCCTGATTTTTAACCAAACCATTTAAGTCTGTGTGAATCATAAAAGGAAGACCTTTTTTAGTCTCAAAGCGAGAGTCTTTCAATAATCTTGGCATCTGAGTTTCAGAGTGAGACTGGTCTGTGGGAACCACTTCCTGTCAGGGTTTGTCAGTTTTTAAAACGAGAGTAATCCCAGCTCTGCAAAGAGACGGAGGAGAGAAGCCCTGTTTAGAGGGTTCATATCTGAAAGCGGACCCTTTGGTTTTATTTAAATATTGTGTGTCTATTGGGAACCCATCAGGTCTAGCTGCCTCCCCTCCTTTCATATTAATAACAGCACTGAGGATGTCCACCGGATCCAGGTTTTTTATCCAGCCTCTTCCTAAATGCAAGGAACAATAAGACTATGAGGAAAGATTGTTAATGTGAATTTTTAGGACATTCTGATTGATAGAGGGATTTAAAAAGAGAAAAAGTTGCACTGATTTCAACTGGAGCAGTTGTAATTACCCCTTGTTTATTCTTAATTGCACTGATTGCTCTTTGTGAGTTGATTTTCTTGATTTGTCAGGCCAACAATTTTTTTTTTTTTTTTTTTTTTTTTTGCCTGGACATAGAATAAATGGTTGAGTCAAATGTAATTGTTTGGAGCTTTCCATATAGCTAGATTCTCATTTTCTTATCTTTAAGTGCTCAACATTTCTGATCAAGCTAAGGAGAGTAAGAAAAGGTAGCTTCTCTCTGAATTTCTGAATATTAAAATCCAGTACATCAGCTGACAGTTTGCTCTATCAAAAGTTATTAGGAACTACCTGTGATAGTTGGTATAGCTTGTGGTGTATTAAAGATGAGACAAAAAGCAGAAACAATAAAAAAAGATGAATGAAAAGCATCACAGCATGGATGCTGCATTGGATGTTTTAACCTTTTATTTGTTTTATGCATCAGTCATGTTCATTATACTTTGACTTTGTTGACAAAAACCTCTCTCAAATGGCAAAGTGAAAACAGATTTCTACAAAGTAAAGTCAAGTGAATAAGTAAGGGTTAATGCCCGATGAGGTGTCCAATTATCAGGGATTAATGGACGACGTGGAGGCATGAACCGTCCGACGCGCAGCGGAGTCCATTAATCCCTGATAATTGGATACCTCGAAGGGCATTAACCCGCTTATACCATGGTCACTTACAACGAAAATAATTAATGAAACTACTTATTTATAATTTCATACGTTTTGTGATCACAATAGAAAGTTTTACTATACAACAATCCCTTTCCCCTAGCAACGCCTGAGGGCTTGACTAATAACTGGAATAGCCATTCCAATCCCATAATGTTCTTAAGGAATGTAAACGTCATTCAGTACTCTAGTAGACAGGGCGGGCCATAGATACGAAGTCACAATGGAACAAAAAAACTAGTCCGCTCTGCGCACTTTCTGAATGGATTTATCAATGAAAAGACATGAAGACGATCGAGACTGAGAGTCATCTGTGATCAGACTATAAACCTGTACGTTAACATGAACAGTCATCTGTTAGAAAGGTTAGTTTTAGCAGACCAGCTGTTTGAATACACAGAATACTTCCTCCTTTTGCACTACGAGGTCACAGACATGAAACGGAGCTGTCCACGCCCTGCAGGTGCTGATTGTCCGTCAGACGCGTCAGTATTTATAAGATATTATCGTACTGGTTTATCAGAAGCATTTCCTTTGGCTCTACAAAGAAATAACGGCTTCTTTTCTCTTGTTTTATTATTCAAATCTTCTGACAATGGTTTATATCAGTTAGAACAGGAGGGAAGTAAGTTTTTTGCGACACTCACCTCTCAGTGTTAAGTTGAGCCTGGAAACAAGACGTACATCAGATATAAAAGATAAGACCGTCTTACATTACAGGTCTTAAACCTGGAGTCCGTCATTTTATTTATGTCAGTTAAGTGATGCCGGTTCGCAGGTTCCTTAGGCTGGCAGCGCTGTACTCCCTGCTCAGAAAATATGACTGTCTCAGGTTGCTATAGTTACTCCTAACGAAGTAACGGCTAACGGCTGTTGCGCATTAATTTGGAACAGTGTAATGATTTTTTGACCGGACCTACTTGTGAAGTTCGAACAGTGACCATATATCAGAAGTTAATGGACACCAATGGAATTTCCAGAGCCAATCAGAACTGAGTATTCACCAAGACCATGGTATAAAAATATGTAATGCAAAATAAGTGACTGTATAAATATTCACTGCCTTCAACTCAGTATTTAGTAGAGTCACGTTTGGTTGCAGTCACAACACTGAGTCTGTGTTGATAGGTCTCAGTCAGGCTTACACATCTGGACTCTGCAACTTTACTCCATTTGTCTTTGCAAAACTGCTCAAGTTCCGTCAAGCCTTTTTCAACCACAAATTCTCTATTGGATTGAGGTTTGGCTTTGACTCAGCCACTCCAGAACATTCACCTTGTTGTCTTTCTGTGTAGTTTTAACTGTATGCTTCAGGTCATTGTCCTGTTGGAAAATAAATCCTCTCCCAAGCTGTAGAGCTCTTACAAACTGTAAAAGATTTTACTCCAGGATTTTTCTTGTTTTGCTGCATTAATTTCACCCTCTACCTTTGCAAGCCTTTCAGGGCTGGCAGCTGAGAAGCATCCCCACAGCATGATGCTGCCATCACTGCTTCACAGTGAAGATTGTGGGCTTGATGGCCAAAAAGCGCTATTTCAGTCTCATCAAACCAAAGAAGTTTCTCCGTCTTGACCATGGAGTCTCCCACATGCCTTTGGGAAAACTCTAATCCAGATTTCTTCAACAGTAGTTTTCTCTCCCATAAAGCATTGACTGGGGAAGAACCTGGGCAATAGTTGTTGTATGCAGACTCTCTCCCATCTCAGCTCCTGAAGCCTGTAACTCCTTCAGAGTCATAGGTGTCTTGGTGGTCTCTCTCACTAGTCTAAATTTGCACATTTCTTTGTATCCATCCCCTTAATTATACTTTTCAATAACCTTTCTCGGAGTTGCTCAGAGTGTTCTTTTGTCTTCATGGTAAAATGGTAGCCAGAATACTGATTAACCATGACTGGACCTTCTGTCTTTATACTATAATCACTTGAGACATACTCACATGATCCTAGTTTCACGAATATTTAGACTTCTAGCACTGGCTGGCTGGACCTCTATTGTATCAGGTCAGTCACTTTAAAAAGGTGAATATTTTTCTTTGGATTGTATTGATATTTATGTATTCTATCCTCTGTAATCCTGGAAATACCACCTTTACTCATCCTCTGTTTAACTCCCACAGTGAACATAGTTTAGGTCACGTTAAAGCTTGCAGGCGTTGACTGATGTTCAGTCATCCTCACCGGCGTAGACCGTCTGAACACGTGCCCCCCTTTGTGACGCTTCACTTCCCCCTGATCCTCGCCATCATTCATCTCTGTTCACCCTGTTTAATGTGCGCTTTCCCTCGGGTATAAATACAACATCCACAGTTACAGAGTGTGACTAAGGTGACAGGTGAACGCCGCTGCGCTCTGACGGTGCATGTGTCCTGAAGCTTAATGACTCTGGGGTCCCTGTTGGCAGAATGTAACCGGCTTGCACAGAGGTTACAGTATAAATAGAAAACTGTATGTTTAATTAAATGCCAGCATGCAGGCTTTACACGCCACTGTAGATAAAGGCAGCTCAGAGACGGTTTCTGTCTGTTTCATGCTTCTGAAGAGAAATGCAGCCAAAGGAGCTGAATGAGCTGATGTATAACAGTGCAGGTCAGCGAGAATGCACCGCCTCGCCAAGCGTTATCATCCCTATCGCATATTTTAATGTTTTATTGGCGATATAGGTCGGGACAGTATGTTCCAGGGATCGTCTGGATCCTCCCTCGCTCGCTCCATTTCCAAGACTTTGATTTTCAGCTTTATGTCCCATTTCTTGTCCAGACCGATACATCCACATAACAACAGCAGAGTAATCCCAAAGACTGCTTTCTGTAATTCATGTCAGTTTAATTAAGCTTTAATACAACTTCTCAACTAGAATCAGGCTGAATAAAATATCAGAGGAAGGAGGAAACAAGGCCAGAGGATAAACAAGACTGGAGAAAAAATGGGAAAAGAACCATCTGTATGTGTGGAGAGAAAGAGAGAGAGAGAGGAGGGAAAGAAACCATGATTGCATGTGACCTGTAGTGTGCAACATCTAGACAAAGTCAGCTGTAATACGTGCTGTGTGACTGTGTAAACAACAGCCAGGAACACCAGTCACCTCTCTCTCAGTTTCACATAACTCCAAGAAAAGTTAGCAGCTGAAGAAAACAGAGTCCAAATAATCAGTGGACAGAAAATTAATCAAAATCTTTAGCAGCAACACTCTCATCGAACAAAAATATGAAATACTCTTCATACAGCTTCAGCTTCTCGTAGACGTAAGATGTTATGATGATACTGAGAAAATAGTACAACCCCAGTTCCAAAAAAGTTGGGACACATATCAGACCTATATCAGATGTTGAGGCTGAGACATTTCGCATTTCATTAAAAATATTAGCTTGTTTTGAATCTGACTGCAACACATCTCAAAAAAGTACAGACAGGGATATGTTTACAATGGTGTAGCACCCCCTCTTCTTTTAACAATGATATGTAAACATCTGGGAAGTGAAGACCATTTGTTTTGGGAGAGGAATGTTGTCCCATTCTTGTCTGATGTAGGGTTCTAGTTGCTCAACACTCCTGGGTCTTCATTGCTGGACTTTATGTTTTATGATGCTCTGAATGGTGAAAGGTCCAGATTGCAAACAGGCCAGTTTAGCCCCCTGACTCTTCTACTGTGATGTAGAGGTAGAGATCTTAAGGCACCTCATGATTCAATTCAATTCTTAATTGATTATTGATGCATTTTGATGTTCTTGTTGTGTTTTTTTTTTTTACATTGCTGTTGTTCTCACTGTGTCAAACATAATACAAACATTACATTTGTGTTTAGAAAAAAAAAGAGATAAATTGAAATTCCACTCTCCTTTAATGGGAGATGTGTGTAAACTGGAAAGTTACAATTGCACTGAAACGTAGCAGCATCCTTTCCTTGCAACATATCTGAAATTAAAAACATAAAAATGTCCTTTTTCACAGATGAACAACTGGTAATCTAAATTTTGCTGTTATGCACTGTGTGTCAGAGTTCCACCTTTTTGTTCCTGCTATAGCCACAGCATAAATATTTAAATAATTGATTATCTATTATTGGACATTTATAAATTGATTCAGAATCTTCCACCTCCCTATCACGATGCATCTAAGAATCGATTTTTTCTCCTACCTCTACTGTGAAGCCTTGTTGTTGTGTTGGATGTGGAATGTGGCTTAGTAGAGCCTTCACTGAAAGAGGTGCTGTCTGGATGGGAGCATACACTGCTCTAAAACCTCTATTTACTTTCAAACATTGATAGTTCCTTTCCAGAAGTGTAAGCTGCCCACGCCATAGGCTCTGAGGCAGTGATTCTTAACCGGTTGGGCATCAGGACCCACAACCTCCTTCTTAAAAGAACTGCAACCCAAATTTAAAAAGAAATCAAAACCACTCAAATTTATATGATAAAAATTTTTGCAGTTTGGAACCCAAATAGACCAAACATAGTTAAACAAAGAGGCAGGACAAAACAACCATTTTTCAAAGAAGGACATGCATGCATTATTTCATACCAATCTGATAATTTCTGCACAAATTAACTTATTATCTTGGAAAGTTTGCCTTGCCATCCAAAGAAAAGGTGATAAATAAGTAGAAATATACTGAGATTTACTCGAAAACCTCAAAGATAAACATCTGTGTTTAATGTATTTCCACTGAGAACATGCAAACAGAGTTTTAGCCACATTTTTTTTTCTGGCACACTTTCACGACCCTCTGGAAAGACCCACTTTTGGGCCCCAACCCACCAGTTGAGAACCGCTGCTCTAAGGCAACCACATACCATCAGAGATGGAGGCTTTTGAACAGATAACAAGCTGGATGCCCCCTCTCCTCTTTTGTCTACAAGGCACAACATCCTTGTTTTTTAAATAGCGTTTTAAATTTTGATTCATCTGACCACAGAACAGTTTTCCATTTTAAATGAGCAGGGAAGACAGCAGCGTTTCTGGATCATTTTCACATATGGCTTCAACTTTGCATGAAACAGCTTTATCTTGCATTTGTGGATGACACTGTGAATTGTGTTGACAGACAATGATTTCTGAAGTGTTCCTGAGCCCATGCAGTGATTTCCAGTATAGAATCATGCCTGTTTTTAATGCAGTGCTGCCAGAAGGCCTAAAGATCACAAGCACCCCATATTGACCTTCAGCCTTGTCCATTGTGCACAAGAATTTTGCAGACTCTCTGAATCTTTTGATGATGCCATGCTCTTTAGAAGGTGGGATACTCAGTCTTTGAAATTTTACAGTGATTAACATTTTCAACATTGTTCAACAATTTTTTGAACTAGATTTTATCAGATTGATTTGAGTCTCACCAAGGACTCACTTGGAAGAAGTTACTTCCATAAATTTTGATTCATTTTAATTTATTCAGCTATGTTTTGTCAACCTCACAGCAGACAGAGGCCTCCTGAAGATCTTTTTTGCCCTCCCAGTGGATCCCAGAACCCAGACTGGGAATCAGTGAGCTTCACCATAGTTGATTTCTGGAGGAGTACATCCCTGACTCTGCAGCTTCAGCCTAATCATTAATTGATAAATCACTCACTACTTCAAGAAACTGCAGTGGATTACAGTTTTAATCAAAAGATAATAATCAGGAGATTCGTCGATAATAAAAACAATCATTATTTGCAGCTCTACTGCAGAGATAACTAGTAAAAAAAAGTATTTTTTTCTCTCCCATCCCCACTCTCCCTCCTCCAACTTCTCCTCTGTCACCCTGTCCTCTATTATAAACTATTATGTTAGTTTTTCATGCACGGCTGTAGTCGCCATCTCTCATATTAAAGGCTTTTAACGCAGAGCGCTGACAGTTACAGAGAGGGAGGCCGACAGAGCGGTGGAGCCGAGCCCACACACCTTTTAATGCCGTGTGTGTGTGTGTGTGTGTGCCAAGAATGTCTGACCTTGTGTTAATGAAAGTGTGATTTAGTGTGAATGTGTGTCAGGCTGAGGTAAGCGTGCTCAGGTGTACAGTGTTCTTCTCTGAGTGTGTGTGTTTAGCAGTGAGTGATACAGACTGTGTATTTCCTCCACTTACATCAGGAAAATAGATGAATAAATGATGTTTGTTTCATGTTCAGTGTGAGGAAAGCATGTTCCTGCTGTTCATGAAATATCCATGTGTGTGACCTTGACACCGTGTCGATGCCTGGCTCCACTCTGAGATGTACTCATGGTTTCTGCTCATCGATAGCAGAGGAAATGTAGTCTTTACACAACAGTTCAGACTCAATATTGAATTATGGGAGAAATTTGGAAAGTGTTTTGTTTATGGATAGCTCGCAAAACAAAGTAAAGTTTTCTGTCCTTAAGATTTACAACAAAAGTCCACACTGACTGACTTTGCAGCCTGTGATAAATTTTGTCAAACTGCCAACAGCTTTTTTTAATTTATTTATTTTTTACACTGCAGGCAGATATATAGGAAGTGGAAAGTAAATAATTTTGACAGTCCAAAAACACAAAGTAGAATATTTCATGAGATGTAATCATGGTGGGGTTTTTTGAAATGATAAAATTATTATTTTTTAAATAAACTTTTCACATGTAAACTTGATAAACACGCCTGTTCGTCTTCATAAGCAGGATGCATGGACCTCAATGACCTAATGCATAAAATATTCAAGGCTAAAGTAGCTAAATTGTCTGCAAGAAAAAAATATATTTTCAGGCGATATCTCAGTCATACGCTAAAAATTTGAAAATAACATCAGATTAAAAGTCCATTTAGAGTTAGATAAGATAAGGGTCATGATACCAAACGTTAAAAGTCAAAAGCCTGACCTACAAAACCTGATTACAAGATGTTTAAAAAAGCAAATCAACAGGAAAACATTCTAATATTACCAGCATAGCTTGCATACTGTAGCTCTGTTAGCTGAGTAAGCTATGTGGATCATTAAGCTGCACAGCTAATATAGCTAGCATAACTTTAGCTAAGCTCACGAAGCAGCTACATAGCTGTGTATGCTTAGGATGTGTTTGCTAAAACTCATGTTGCTAAAGCTTACTTAGCTATAGATAGTGGAGGTACAAAGCTAAAGTTGAGTTGGGCTAAAGCTAAGCTCATAGAGCAGTTACATAGCGATGTTAGTGTTAACTATGTTTACTAAAGCTTTTGTTGCTAAAGATAACTTAGCTAGAAAAAAATGGAGGCACTTAGCTAATGCTGCCTTAAGCTAAAGCTAAGCTCACAAAGCAGCTACGTAGCTATGTAAGCTTTAGCTGTGTTTGTTAAAGCCCATGTTGCTTAAGCTAACTTAGCTTTAGATAATGGAGGTACTGAGCTAAAGTAGAGTTGAGCTAAAGCTGAGTTGAGTTGAGCTAAGCTTATAGAGGAGCTACATGGCTTTGTTAGCTTTGCTATGTTTGCTAAACTCTATATTGCTAAAGCTAACTTAGCTAGAAAAAATAGAGGCACTTAGCTAATGCTGCCTTGGGCTAAAGCTTAGCTCACAAAACAGCTACATAGCTATGTTAGCTTTGTTATGTTTGCTAAAGCTTTTGTTGCTAAAGCTAACTTAGCTAGAAAAAATGGAGGCGCTTAGCTAATGCTGCCTCGGGCTAGAGCTAGCTTACAAAGCAGCTACATAGCTATGTTAGGTTTAGCTATGTTTGTTTAAGCTGAAGTTGCTAAAGCTAACTTGGCTGAAAAAAATGGAGGCACTTAGCTAATGCTGCCTTGAGCTAAAGCTAAGCTCACAAAGCAGCTACATAGCTATGCTAAAGCTTATGTTGCTAAAGCTAACTTAGCTACATTTGCTAATGTAGTTGTGTTAATTACACTGTCTGTGTCACTACTTCGTATGTGTTGTACCTGGAAATCAAAAAAAAATTTTTTAAAGGTGGGTCTCACGGTGTTGGTCTGCAGGAAAGGAGTATTTGAGAGCTGCAGCCTGCAGCCAGACTCTTCTATGTTTGTGACTAAAGACTGTACTTTCATTGTGTGGCATATGGATACCATGTAGAGGGATTTAACTGCCAGGCTGAGTCTCTAGTTTGTTTATTTTTCTTAAAACTTGCTTAATGTCATAGTACAAACTGCCCTATCTGTAGCATTATTTAGCCTTGCTTCTGTACTCCTTGTACCCCTTAAAAGAGTCATGCTAACTGGCATCTCCTGTAGCTAATATACATTCTTTTAAAAGACGACTTAGGTCAGGAGTGGTATGAGAGCATATGCTGGTTTGGCACTTCAGTGCATCAGTCTTGGCCCTGTACAGGCATGCCCCATCTCTCCAGGTATCCTCCAGGCTGACCCTTCCCATTCCCGCTTTCCTGAATCAGCATTAGACTTGGCATGGTCTTGCTAATAATATCCAAAAATGCATTGAAGAGAAGTCATCACAATGAGTCCACCTGGCGCCTCTGGTCATCAGTCAATGTCTAGGCCTCACAAGAGGAGGACTGGAAAGATCAAGGACAGAAAGACCCTGACTTTTATCCACATGCTCAGATACCGGGAACACCACACAGCCTTGTCTAGTGAACCCATTGCCCCATGCATCCCAACTCCTACTGCTTGATGTAGAAAAACACAGTTTTAGTTGAACAAAACTCCATTGAATCCTCAGGTGAAGGTGCGGAGGAACCCCACATGACTTCAGCTGCTTTGCATACAGATCACAAACCCAGAAAATTACATGAAATTTCATCAGAATCAAGATATTTCAATCAGATTACATCAATCATCTGTCATCATCATCAATCAACCATCAATCATTACTGTTCCATTAAGTCTGTAGCAGCTGTCATGGCTGATTCTCCCTCATGTATCTATCTCAGTACTGTTTTCTCTCCTCACTGCCAGCCTCCTCCTCCTCTTCCTCCCCCGTGCTTCTTTATTAATGAATATACAGTAGCTGTGATGAATTCTGTTGGCTCGTTACTCCAGCTTCTGTATATTTTATGTGACTTTGTGCCGCCTTTGTTCTGCTCCCCGCTGAATTCTCAGTATACAGCTCAAAGCAGCGCACAGATCTCAGCAGCACCTGTGCCACCAAATTCAGCCGTAGCTCCTCAGATAGAATAATGGCTTTGACTTCACAGTGAGACTTCCTGACTGAAGACTCACACAAGGCTGCTAAACCCCACCTGCTAGTGGCTAATTAGCCTTTTTCATCAGTGAGCAACTTGTAGATGCTTTTGTTCAGCTACAAGTGCTACTTTACAATGAACATTGAAAATGATCCATATGAGGATAATAAAGATATGGATGGTTTCATCTGCAGTGAATCCTTGACTTAATCCTTTAATGTCAAGTACAGCTGAAATTATGCTTCATAATTCTTTATTTTCTTCCTCACTGAAAGCTTTTCTACCCTTCTAACTGTATCTCCTTGTTACTTCTTTGAGAGAACATCAATGCTTAAACAGGGATACTGTTTAAATTGATGTTTAAGTTGCTAACTTTTTCCATTTTTCCATAGGTTTCACATAAAAAGGGACACCTGAGTGGATTAAAAGGTGCTTCATACTACATTCATGACAAAGACACAAACCTCACCACCAACGTCCGGACTAGACCTGGTTCAGGTAGGTGGAAAAACTCTGAATATTAAGTAGTAAATGCAGAGGAATGACAAGGAAATGTTCACATCAAGGACATTGCTGCTGTCTCTGAGTGAGCTGCTTCACCCACAAAGTTAGGGACACACTTCTGTTGGCATGGCCTACTCTTAACAGCACTTTTAAAAACATTTCTATGGAGGAAGATGATTTTGAGAACGTAGCATTGACAAGATTATTTTAGTAAACCATAACGGAAAACCTCTGTTGTTAGAAAAGCCTGATAAAGGGATTTTTGCATAATATGTCCCTTTAAGTCTCCTCCTTTTTGTCTGTCCTATTAAAGGGACGTGCTTTTTTATAGCTTCGGTGCTTTCTGGCACCATTAATCATTAAAAAAAAAAAAAAAAAAGGTGTTTAAAAAATATATAATTAAAAAAAATGTCTCTTTTCAAGCCAAAGTTCTAAAAGTTAAGAGCCTGAAGACAGTGATGTTAACAGCCAAACAACACCATGTAAACACAACACACTGAGGTGCAGAGTTTAGAAACCTCCCACATTAGCTCTCCTGCTGATTTCTAATTTTCATCAAATATGACATTTATCCTCAGGAGAAAACACACACTAACATCAGACTGGGTCACTGATAAAGAGCTGCAGTACAAAACGCCACTTAGATCTTACCTGCTTATGTTTTTATCTTCACATTGATGCTGGTGTGATCTAGTTTTTACCTTATCGATTATTAGGATGTCTGCAGCTACATATCAAAATATGTGCTTTAAGCATCATTGCATTTATTGGGATGCAGGTAAGGTCCACTGTTTAGTACATTAATTTAGTCTAATATTTTTTCAACTGGCTTTGCTGATAATGAAGAATGAGAGCAGTTGCCTGTCAAGCTTACATTGTGTGGTTTCACTCCTGGGGTTGTGCACGTCCACTATGCCATAAAACCTGGAATATCAGTTTCAGTCTGGTTTTTAAATCACCCAAGGGAAAAACTGCCATCCTGTGTGGCAATTTCCACTTCCTCTGGCAAAGTCAACAGCGTGCAGTTTCTGTGCAGATGTGTTGCTTTTTTAGTACTACCTGTTTTTACCATATGGTGTTTGCACATTTATCAGCTAGAATACGGTAGTTGAGCTCTCAGCCTGCAGCAGACAGACTCACAGCTCTCTGCCCTCCTCCGTCCGTCACTTGTTGTCATTACTGAGGAGTGTTCTCTGTCAAACCAACAATCCATGATATACTTCCTGTTTACTTTAAATGCACAGTTATGACTTAACAAGGTAGCGGCTAAAAAGTGGCCCCCACTGATGTGGTCCCATCTATGGGGTGTTGCCCGAGTAGATGTGAAATATAACCCATGCCATGTATATATAAAAGTGTGTCATTGTGCAGCCAGACCGTCTACTTTGACATGCAGTCAGTGGGGTGCTTTAGTCCTTTTCTTTGTCCTGCTGGAAAGCAGAATAAATAACCTCACAACATTTCACTGAATAACATTTTCTCACAATCAGTTTTTCTTTTTAATTCAATTATATATAAAGGTTGGGGTAATTGTTTTAGAGTGGACATGCACATTTTCATTATTTATGAGTGCTAATGAGAATTTATGAGGCTTATTTAAATGTGAAATCGTATCTCCTGCACTCAAAGTCACATCCTTATTTATTGTTATTGAAACAGCTCCAGAATAAACCTTCAATGTATTTTTACGTCTCTCTGTCTCTGCACTTTTTCTCCAAGGTGTTTGTGTTCACAGGAAGTTAACAGATTGTCTTCGGCCCGACAGCGTGAGCGTTTGCTGTTATTGTTGAAGCTCTATCTCACTGAGGTAATCTATAAAATATATCTCCAGATAGATCACCTACTTATACAGCGTAAATAAAACTGTCCTTTGGTGCATTTTCAGCATGAACTGTGTGTTTAGTTTAGGCTGGGTAATCTAACACAGGAAATTAATTTTGCTGTAGAATGAAACCGTCTTAAGATTCACCGCCGAGATACGCCCAAATAAACGACTCCTGGATAACACATTACATAAGTTATTAGGTAGAATAATGAGAACAGTAAACAGACGATAAAGTTAAACAAAAACATACATCGTCTGTCAGGGAGAAATATGTCTGAGGAAACTGTTAAAGCAAAGCATTTTAGCCCTGAAGAATGGGAAGAGATTTTAATAATGTACACCCAGAGGGTTTACATCAAGGCCAGAGAAGAAAGTATCTGCTCTGAGTGCGAGCCAGCTGCATCTTCATATGGATTCAGACTGCAGCGCTTTGATGGGGTTTGCATTTTTTAAGACGCCTCTGAATTCATCCCTAGGTTTTAGTTCACTGCTGTATAAAATATCAGCCCAGAAGAGTTAGCTGCCCGAGTTCCCCCTTTAAAGTTAAAGAGGCAGAGGTGCCGAGCGCTGGATGAATATATACATGGAAACACAAAGTCATTGGCGCGCTCCTCCTCATTTACGTAGATCGCATTCCCTCCTCTGCGTCTGTCCTCGTGTGTCTCGTGCCCGGCCTTTTCTCCTCCAGCTGCCGCTTTGATATGAGTTTCATGAAAATCTGTGTGAACACCATACACGCGAGTAATCTGCCCCAGCGCTCGAGCTCGTTCACATCGCCCCTCTCATTCTCCTCTCATCTTCTTGCGCTCTTTAATCCTCCCACTCTCCACAGAATACAAGGACTTCCAGCCGACGCTCTTTTAGCCCGCTTTTTTTCAGAGCAAGTTGGGTGAAAGGACATGATGTTTTTCATCACTCTTCTGAGGACATCTTACGGTGGAGCTTTGATTCGGTTTCTCTACAGGTGGCCCTTAAATACATGAGCTTTATCCCCTTCACACCAAATTTTGTACCTAAGCATTGTAATTAGGGTCAAAAGTGTCTTAAAAACACACAGCATTCAATAAGAATCACCAGTCAGTGATGGAGAACTGAACTGACCTCAGGGAAACCAGCAAATCAAATATTCTATTAATTTGAACAAGTTGATGAGCTCAGGGGCTTCTGTTTCCCACTCAAATTTCATGTTATTTCCTCTCTGGTTTCTTGTTTAACCAACATAGTTTTCTATCATTTATAAGATGTGCCCCATACTTTAACAGCACTGAAAGAAAACAAATATAAATCCAAATTTAAAATTGCTGAGAGCTACCGTAAATGTAAGCCATCTATTAGTTTTTTAAATAAATGAGTCTGGACTTAACTGCACCGTCAAACTGCTATCATAGCTTCAAACATCTTCACAGCTGCTGACATTGATCGATTGTTTGTGTCTTAAATGCTGTTGATCTACTGTTCATTTAAACATCTTATGTTGGAGCAAGTGGTATTGATTTCCTGGTAAACTCCACAAACCAGCCCCCCCGAGAACCTCCTGGTCAAGACCCAACACAAACTCAGAGACGTCTGTTTACCGATAAGACCCGCTCTCTGCTCAGATACTTTTCTTTGGATGTGTTGGAGTCCAGGTATTGACGTTCTCTATCGACATCCCGGTGCACCTTCTCTCAATTTGAAGCGTTAAATGTGATAATGAATGGGCAGCTTCAGAGCTCATTATGGTATCGAACACATGCTAGGGGTCTATGCTGAAGGAGAGGCGATGAAGCTAAGCTCAGGCACTCTTCACTCAATAAGCTGGGGCAAATAGAGCATGCTAACTGAGTCTTAAGGGACTATGGATCATTATCATTGGCGTGGTCTTGGTCTACTTATGCTTTCCAATTGATTTCATTTCATTTAACCTTAGTTATGACTGAAAAACACATTTAATATCATAATAGAACCACCATTGGTGTAGATTAGATGAGTTGCAAATCTTCAGCTTCTGTATAAAAAACTGTGTTGATAAAAAGAGATGCGTTTCTCAGAGCTCTGCAGAGACATTCACAACTCACGTACATGTGAGACTGCATAAAAAAATCACATTAAATTGGAAACGGATGAGTTGCAGGGACATTCTCCTCAAAGACAGTCCACTGCAGTTTGCCCACAGGGAGATATTTTACATTAAAATATTGTGTACTCAGCATTTAGAGGCAATGTTTCTAAAATGTCTTTAATCTAAAGGGATGACTCACTTTGTTTCTGGGGATAAATCGATCGGGTCTGTGTGCAGCAAGAGCAGCAAAAATGATCACTGGACTGTCAAGGATGATTACTATTGGCTAATATCAATTTATCACTAAAGCCTCAGGGAACCTGCATGAAGAAATGCTTTCTAACTATGATATTTATGGCCTAATGTACAGACTATTCACCATCTTCAAATATTTAGACTGAACTCTAATTTCTGTGAAAAATCTATCTATCCATCTATCTATCTATCTATCTGTCTGTCTGTCTGTCTGTCTGTCTATCTATCTATCTATCTATCTATCTATCTATCTATCTATCTATCTATCTATCTATCTATATCTGTCTGTCTGTCTGTCTGTCTGTCTGTCTGTCTATCTATCTATCTATCTATCTATCTATCTATCTATCTATCTATCTATCTATCTATCTATCTATCTATCTATCTATCTATCTATCTATCTATCTGTCTGTCTGTCTGTCTGTCTGTCTGTCTGTCTGTCTGTCTGTCTATCTATCTATCTGTCTGTCTGTCTGTCTGACCTCTAAGTTTTCTACATAGCTATGTGAATACATAACATAGATGACTAAGATTTGTAGCTACATAGATAACTCTGACATGTAGCTACATAAAGAACTTAGATATGTAGCTACATGGATAACTGTGTAACTACAAAGATAACTTTAACATGTAGCTACATCAATAACTTAGATATTTAGCTACATGGATAACTTAACTATATAACTGCATGGATAACTTTGACATGTAGCTAAATAGCTAACTTATGTATGTAGCTACATTGATAACTGTATTACTACATAGATTACTTTGACATGCAGCTACATAGATAACCTAGATATGTAACCACATGGATTACTTTGATATGTAGCTACATAGCTAGCTTAGCTATATAGCTACATGGATAACTTAACTTTGTAACTGCATAGATAACTTTGACATGTAGCTACATAGCTAGCTTAGATATATAGCTACACTGATAACTAAACTGTGTTACTACATAGATTAATTTGACATGTAGCTACATAGCTAGCTTAGCTATGTAGCTACATGGATAACTTAACTGTGTTACTACATAGATAACTCTGACATGTAGTTACATGGATAACTTAGACATGAAGCTACTAAGATAACTTAGATACCTTGCTACATCAAGAACTTAAATTTGTAGCTACATAGATAACTTTGATACGTTGCTATGTCGATAACTTGCTTCTATTTTAAAAGAAAAAGGCTTTTCTACACTGAGTAATTATTTTCGTACGAAAATTTCAGCAAGTTAAAAGAAAAGATCTAATTTTGAGATAACCATGTTTGCTTGTTGACCATGAAATGTTCCTCCCTCAATTTTTTCAGAACTGGTGGGATTTTTTTATTTCTATCCCTAAAGGTCATTTACATGGATGATTGACCATTTAGAGCAGCAGCTCCCCTTTTCTTTCTCTCTCTCGCTCTTGCTATCCCTCCCTTTTCACTGTGGATATCCACAATCAAACATGAGAAAATCCTGACTGTGTACTCACAGCCATGTGAGAAAAAGATTGAGTTGAGAAGATCTACTCTGTCTCTCTACAACTCAGCACAGTGATATATATATATATTTTTTTAAAGGATGATAGAGTGCTGTTTACTTTTTTACCCATTATTTTTATTGCAATTTTTGTTTTCCATTCAACAGAACAGTGTCTTCAAAACTAGACAAATAACAAAACAAACACAACAGCTCTTACATGAGAAATGAAAAATTAAGCATAAAAACAAAGACAGAAGTTGGTAGGTCAGACTTACAGTGTATAGGAGTCACATTTATGAATGCCATTCAAGTGCACAAAAATTATTTCTCGCCAACTACAGACAGAAGGACTCTTGTCACTAACCTACTGCAGAAGAATATTTTGCCTAGCTGCAAACGTTAGAATATACAGTGTTTTGGCAGCTGCTGTTTTCACATATTTACCTGGAAGACGCAGGATCAGGGACATGGGGTTCATTTCTATATTAACATGAAAAATTCTCTCCATTTCACATACAATTTCAACTCAATATCTCTGAAGTTTGTGACAAGACCAAAAACAACAAGTTAAAGTTCCCACATCAGTTTTACACTTGAGACACAGAGGGGAGAGAGAGCTGTTGAAGAAATGCCTGTGGTAAGGGGATACATGTAATCTATGTAAAATTTTAAGTTGTATTGCTCTTGTCCGAGTGCAAGCATGGTGCTGTTATGCACAAGCTTGTGCAAATACTCAAATGAAGAGCTCTGTCAGAGTGAATGAACCCAATGTGTTTCTTTTTTTAAGGAGTGAGGTCAGGTATGAGAGCGTGTACCAGTTTGTCACCTCACTGCATTAACCTCGGTACTGTACTGTACTCTACTGCTCCGGCAACCTGATGGCCATTGTCCAGGTCTACTCCAGGACTATGCCTTATCTCTCCAGGTATCCCCCAAAAGACCCCTCCACAATGTACATGACCACCCTACCCAGTCAAAATCCAACCCACTGACTCCCAGGCACCCAGTTGACCATAGAGGCCAAGTGCCTGTTAAAGTGCAGCTGCCTCCTTGTATCCTCCTGAACAAGTTGGCATTAGACACATGGTCTTGCCAACGATACCCAGGAATGCACTGAGGAGACATTGTCACAAAAGAGTCCGGCCAGTGTCTGAGGACATCAGTCAATGTTCAGGCTCCAGAAGAGAGGCTGCAGACCTCAATGGTGGGGGCATTTTGGGCTCATCGGTTGCAGACCTTTACAATGGGGCGACCTTGACCGTTGGGCAGAATGTGACATATTAACCGCTGTTGGGTTTTTCCTCAGTTATTGGTGTGTTATTTTTATTTTTATCACCCTCCCTCTTACCCTAACCCTAACCTTTAGGGTTCAGATGCCTAACCCTATCCCTCTTTGGGTTTTCCCAAGTAAATGTTTGATTTTCATCCGTAAAATTCTAACGGTGTGAAAAATAGTCATTTGCGCATAAGGAAAATATACGTCATTCAATACATTATTCTGGTTCTGGCTTGGGTAACGTACGTCTCTTCCCATCCCACCATAGAGGTCTACTGCCAGGTCCTCTTGGAAGAGTATCGTATGACTGGGAGGACCAAGGACCAAAGACTCTGACTTTTGTTCGTATGTTCAGATACTGTGAGCATCTGCCGAATACACACCTCAGAAAAGTCACGTGGCATAAATATGGAGCGAGCTTACCCCAGAGCACCAATCTGGAAGCGGCACAGTCTATGTTTTATGTTTTTATACCACATCCATAGTATCTATGGACCTGAGTGTGATTTGGGAATTAATGCATGAACTCCTTGGCCTCACAGGTCAAGCAGTCCGGCAGTGCTGCTCCCCGCTGTGCACCGAATCATCTTCACATTTTTCTTAACAGTATGAGACCAAATGGTCTTTAACTGCAATTTTTTATAGAAAATTACTTGGTTTTTTAAGGTTCAGTGTGCAACATTTTTTATCAGGTCTGAGAACAACAACAACAAAAAAAAAACAACCAACCTGTCAACTCAAATCAACACCCTAAAATCCTAGTAAAACTGTATCAAAGCAGCCTCAGTACCCTATTTTATTCTTCCAGTCTTTCCTCCTTGTTCCAGTGGCGTCTAATGAAGTCATATTTTATATATACAGTTATATCCCCCGTGAATTTCAACCTTACTGTTTTGCAGGAGAATAAAGCTGTTCTAGTTTTCATCACATGGAAGTACTGAGCTCTGCACAGCAGGGAGGGATGACATCCCACCAACCCACAGACAGTTTCATAGACTCAGATCCTACAGGTGGATGCTCCGGTCAGAGGACTGACAGCTTGAGTAGACTGCACTGATCAAAAGGATGTGAGCTTTTACAGTATGTTGAGTAAGAGGAGGATGCTGTGAGTGCGGTGGAAACAGCCGGCAGGCTTTGTCTCTTTGATGTTCAGTAGCAGCTAAAAAAAACCACACCAGTATTTTAGGCTACAGACTCACTGTACTTCATATTCCTGTTGTCTTTATTGATAGATGATCTTGCTCTAAAACAGTGATTCTGATCACTGCAGAGGCAATATTTGCACTGAGAATGGCAGCTGTGGCATATGGGTTAATCAGGTTCAAGTTTAATTGTCACATGTAATCATATAGGGTATTGTCACAGTTGAATAAATGTCTGATGGCTCCTTAAAGAGCAATATAGGAAATAAAAAGGAAGGTTAATGGTGGTCACCAGTCCTCACTTCTAGCAGATAGAATAGGAAAGGTGTTTTGTGTCAATCTGGAAGTAATTCAGTCTTTACGCCCCACGAGCTCTGACGAAATATCACCTTAATGTTCCTCTCCTGTCTGACCTTTAGAGAGCTGAGCTGAAGGTGCTAACCACTGATAATGGAGGACATGCTTATTTTCCTGTGTTGTATAATCAGGAGTAAAGCATTATTCAATACAATTCAAAAACACTAAGAAGAGAAAGTGGAATTTAGATTTGTAGGGCTTTAGATTTGTAAAGCCTTTAAGTCTCAGAAGTTGGTTATCCAGTAAAAGAAGTGTGATTGCAAGCTTAGAAAAGAAATTGGACTTTCTTCTTCAACCCCATTTCCAAAAAAAGCTGGGCGCTGCATCAAATATAAACAAAAACAGAATGCAGTGATTTGCAAATCTCATAAGCCCATATTTTGTTCAGATTTGAACATAAACAGCATATCAGATGTTGAAACTGAGACATTTTAACCGTTTAATGAAAAATATTGGCTCACTTTGACTTTGATGGCATCTCAAAATGGTAGAGACAGGGCGACAAGGCTGGAAATGTAGATGGTGCCAATGAAGAACAGCTGCAGGAGAATTTTTTAAACTATTAGGTTAATTGGCAACAGGTCAGTAACATGCCTGGGTATAAAAGGAGTATTTTAGAGAGGCAGAGTCTCTCAGAAGTAAGGATTGGCAGAGGTTCACCAATTGCAGAACGGGGCACCTGTCTATCTCAGTTGGTAGAGCAGGCGCCCATAAACAGATGCTATGCACTGGTTGCAGAGTCCATTCCCTGGCTCGGCACTGTCCCCACTCTCTCTCTTCCCATATTTCCTGCCTCTCTTCAGCTGTCCTATCAGAATAAAGGGAAAAAAGCCTGCCACCCCCACTCCACCCCACCCAACAGAAATTGTGGAACAATCAAAAGAACATCAGAACATCAAAAGATTAAGAAAATCTGGAAGAATCTCTGCATGCAAGGGACAAATTCAAAGGTCAGTAGTGGATTCCTGTGATCTCCTGGCCCTCAGGTGGCACCGCATTAAAGACAGACATGAGTCTGAACTGGAAATTCTTGCATGGGCCTGGAAACACTTTAAGAAATCATTGTCTGTCAACGCAGTTTGCCATACCATTCATAAATGCAAGTCAAAGCCGTATCATGCAAAGAAGAAGTCAAATGTGAACCCAACCCAGAAATACAACTGTTTTCTCTAGACCAGAGCTCTTTGTAAAAGGACTGAGGCAGAAAAGAAAACTGTTCTGTGGACAGATGAATCAATATTTTATTTTCTCTTTGAAAGCCACGCACGTCACTTGTTGTCAGCGTCAGTTCAAAAGCCTGCATCTCTGATGGTATGGGGTTGCATTAGTGCCTACAGCATGGGCAGTGAAAACAGGGTACACACATGAAGATAATCGGGCTGTTTTTGTCCCGATTTTCCCCCTTCCCAACCAAGGACGGCAAACGTCCGATTATCTTATGTCTTATAAGATTATCCTATAAGATTATCCTGTGGTCTGAGGTGTGTTAAGAGTGAATTTGTCCTGATAACTGGCTCTGAAAATGGTCGGGGTCGACAATCGTATAATCTTCATGAGTGTGGGGAAAGCCGACGACTCCCAAATCATGACTCCATGAATTGTGACTTGGAATGAATATAGCCAATCAAGAAGCGAGCTGACTGAGGAGGAAGCAGGCATAAATAAAATAAAAACAAGCATGGCTGACCTGCTGAAGCATCATTTAGATTTATTTAGCTAAGTTACATTTAGGCTTTAGTGTTACTAGGCTAATAACACCAGCCGTTAGCTTCATTTGACAACAACTCACCTCTAGCTCGCCCAGTAGACTATAAAGTCCGTGTTCGCGCTGTCTCCAGGATTTTCTCCACAGTCTTTTCTTTTTTTTAGTTCAGGATTTTTCCGTTAAAAATAGTCCCCAGAACACCATCACTCCCTCTTCTTGTATGTCCTCTTCCATGTTGCGTGTTTTTTTTCCGGTTGTTGCTATGTTTCTTCTTCTTCGTTTTTGTTAGATCACATGTGATCACGCGAGATTTCTGGCTTGGAGGACGAGATTCTAGATCAGTGGTGGGACAGAACCATAATGTTTCTGGTGTGCTGTGTTGAGTTTATTGGAGCACACCACACACATTACGATCAAAACTGTGGGGTCTCTAACAGATAAAATATCTCTAAAGATTTAGAAAATCCTCATGTGTGTACCCCGCTTTACACATCTGAAAACAAACTATCAATACTGAGAAGCAGATAGTGGTTTTAGAGCAACATCGCTGCCATCTAGAGAACGTCTATTTCAGGGAAGACCTTTCATATTTCAGCAAGACGATGCGAAAGAACATACTGCATCATCACAACAGCATGGCTTCACAATAGCACTGAAGTGCAGTCCAGACCTTTCACCAACAGAAAACATTTGGAGCATCACGAAATGAAAAGTCCAGCAAAGACGGCCCAGGACTGTTGAGCAGCTAGAATCATACATCAGACAAGAATGGGACAACATTCCTAAACTACCTAAAAATCCAGCAACTGTGTCGCTGCCATCAAATTTGTAATGAGCAAATATTTTTCATGGCATGGTAAAATGTCTCAGTTTTATGTTCAGTTGTGGCTAAAATATGGGTTTATGAGATTTGACACATTGCATTCCCTGGTTAATTAGCATGGCCTTCTGAAGACAGATGAATTCCCCTTACTGTTCCTCACCTTCCCTTTATCATCTAGCTTTTCAGTTAAAAATAAATAAGAGGTGGGGAGTGTTGGATGGCCCCACAGTTATGTGGTGAATTAAAATCTCAAAGTGGGCAGGGGTTGGAATTCAAATCTTCGCACTTTCCACTCTCATTCTTGTTTTTGGCTACTTTCCTCCTCCAGAATAAAAGCCTTATAGTCCAAATAAAATTATTTTTCAAAACAAAAAATAAGGGTGATAAAGATAATGGAGCTTCAGATTTTCCAAAAGTTCCTGTTTGGTAAGCCAAGAATTAAAGGCCGGAAATCCATTGCAAAGTTTTGCACTTACTTAAGTGTAAAACCATTGTTTTCACTGTGTGATTGCATTATTTCTGCATATAATTGGCTCTACAGGATCAGCAGGACCGACTTCTTGAGAAAAGCACTTTAAAAGATGAAATTCTTCACATCTTAAAGTGTTAGTCACAGGTTTATGGGTGAGGTGTCAGCGTGGGAAAACGTCTATAACCGTCAGTGCAATGATGGTGTTTCATCAGTCACCTGAGGTAACAGTGATGCAGAGCTATTTGTCTTCACGAAGGGTGTTTTTACTGTCACACATTGAAATAAACACTTTACAAGATGCAAATACAGAGGCTGAAAGAAATGGTTTGAATTCAAATGGAAAAGGATTGCTGTTATTATGAGAGGATGGTGCTCCAGCTGTCACTTTAACCATGTTTTACAAAAATATGTGCTGCCAACAATATGTTGTAGGGTGAAAAGGAACTCTGATGGGAAAAATAAAGGCAATACAAATTCTTCAAAGTGAAGGTTGTTCTTCTCAGCTAAGTTATATTGATAAGGTATTTTATCTGTATTTCTTGCACTAAAGGAGCAGAGCTAAAATCTGGCTTCTGTTTGAATTCATGTTCTTCTATGAAATGTAGGAGAATACTACGATTAACTTTTATGTAAGACTATTTTAAGGCAAACTATCTCCAGCATGAGGCCGTGTGTTTCTGTCTGTTTTGAGCAGCTCTGACACAAGACCCTCGTGTTAAAATCACTGCTGTTTCTCTTTGAAGCAGCTCCAGCTTTCCTCTGGCTGCTTTCATCTCTTTACATTCTCCTTCTTTTGGTTCTCCTCCTCTCTCTGTGTGCTCCCCATGACAGCGCGTGATGTAAGAGTTTCTACTGATATGTGACGACTCGTGTAGAGGCAGATTAAAAGAGCGTGTTGTTTGCAAGGAGGGGGTCGTGTGCTGTAAGCCGAAAAGACGGCGGGCTGTGTTGAAGTGGATCTGAGTCTGACAGGCAGCTTTTAACGCGCCGTGTTGACTCTTTGTAGCTGGAAACGTCTCAGTTAAATTTCAGTCAAACAGAAGAAACAAAGCAGCTTAAATTTGCAAGTTCCCTGACACTCGAGCTTTTCTGTGTGATCTTTCATGTTAACAGAGGAGTTACAGTTGAAGCAAGACAGGGAAGAGCTGCAGTCTCTCAGATGGCCACTGAAGACTGGCTCCAGAACCATGCTTAGTCGACTAAACTGTTGAACATCACCGGGCTCACCAATCAGCACCAGGATCCTTTACATCAGTGGTTCTCACTGTGGCGGTTGGGACCCCACTGGGGGTTGCGAGACACTGACAGGGGATCCCCAGATGACGTTGCCAAAAACAAAGAATTGTTTAAAAGGTTTCAAAATGTGTATTTGACCTGTTTCTATTAAATATATGGATAAAATTAGTTAAATAAAACGTGGTCATTTGGTGGGACGTGCTGAAATCAAACTAATAAGCTTAAAATAAGTCTGCATATGACTTTTATTGAATATTCACAACTGTGTTCAACTGTGTTCGAGTACAGAGTTTGTTCATGGTCTTGGGCGCCTTTATCTCAGGTGTTGCGGGCTGAAATGTTTGGGAACCCCTGCCATACGTCACTGCAGGATCTCCATGCTGATTGGCCATTGCAGCATGAGTGATTCGCTTGAGGTCAGATTTTTAAAACCTTGCAAATAAGTGAAGCAAACGGCCCATTAAGCATGACGTGAATTCGCCTCATTTGCACGAATTGCAGCGAATCTTTCATGTTAAATAAATCAGTAAGGTGTAATGATGTCAGGGCCTGATGCCAAAAAGTCCTGTTATAAATTTAAAAAAAGGAAAATATAATTTAAAATATGCTATTGTATATTTCTAAACTTAACATATTTGAGAGTGAACTTCAATATGAAAGGGATATTTCAGTTTTTTCTTATATAAGTTGAGTCGTATGAGGTACCAAGCAGTAGAAGTGGTATTAGCCTCCAGTGATTTTATTGAGCATTGCTCCTTTAAGAAAGACTCACTGGTTATACTAGGCTGTACAGCGTAACAGATGGGTACAGTTTCTCCCTGGAATTGAATGAGTTTTTTGTAAAAATGGGCCACAATGAATGTAAATCACTATCAAAAATTGAAGCATTTTAGGAATTTTTGAAGCATGCCCAGGAGACCTCTGTGTTTTTGTCACTGTTTGCAATGCAAGAACGCATAACCGGTAGCCAAAGCATGTATTGCAAAATAGTGGCAAAACACAGAGGCTTTCTGGGTAAAAAATAAAATGCTTGAAAAGTTTTCAATAGTGTGTATGATTGAGCCAGCATTGTTTTGTGGACCATTTTTTACCAAAAACTCAAAAGATAACGCTCAGAAACTCTACCCATCTGTTACACTGTGTAGCCAAGCTTCCATGCTGGTACAACCAGTGAGTCTTTCTTAAAGGAGCAATGCTCACTGAAGGCGAATGTCTCCTCTACTGCTCAGTACCTCATTCGACTCAATTTCAGAAATACTGAAATATCCCTTTAAAGGTTCCCCCATCAGATCAACTCTTAGATTTGCATAAGAGGGCTCTCCAGTCTTCTTAGATTTTGTTCTTAGAAAAGAATGAATGTCAGATAAGAAAACTGATCAGTATCTATAGCTCTTGTCTTCATATCCTCTCACTGTACAGGGGGTGAATTTTTTTGTACCACAATCGTTTTGAATATATTTAGGAAAAACCTCACTGAGCACTGACTGGCACGTCTCATTTGATTGACAGATAGCCCCAAGGCCGGCCTCCAGAACGCTAGCTTTAGTGCTAGCTAAGTTGACAGGAAGTTGAGCTCAGTGAGCGGGCTCTTGTCTGCAGTCAGGTCGATCCAAGGTTGAGACAGTGATTTCGATATTGAGGCGGCCACAGATTGGCTTCAAAAGCTGTTTGATCCTGCCTATAATAATCAAACGACTGACATCACACAAGCTTTGTACAATTCTTTCTACAGTCTACCGCACATGAGGGCCAAACTGAAAATGAAAGTATAAGAGAATTGATTAATTTTTTTTCCCGAGAAAAAAAAATCAACATTTTTGCCTTGATAGAGTTGTGCTTGTTTACAAGAAGCCAGTCAGAATTTTTGATTTTAGAGTGCTAAAGTTTATGACAAAAAAACTTTCCAAGTTGACAAGTCATAAAGTTTGACTTTATAAACTCAAAATCTTAAGTTTATTAAGTCATAAATTTAAAACATTAATAATGGTTATATTAAAAAGAAACCAAACTGAGCACATTAGTGGGGTAGAGATTTTTAAACGCAAGCTGAAAACTCATTTATTCAGTCTGGCTGTAGTACTTTATAATTTTATGACTATATGTGCTATCACAATCATTGTTCAATTTTATTCTATTTCTTATCATGGAACATTTTAAATCTTGATTTTGTTTTTTTGTTTTTTTAGGCTTTAATTTTACTCTAGTTATGATCATCTGTGTTTTTATGTCCAGTTTTATAGGCTTTGAATTATTTGAAATGTTCAAATTTTTATCATTGTTTTATATTATTTTAATTATTTTTATGCGGATTTTAATGTTTCTTGCGTTATAAATTATTTCCTTTACCACTTTGTCTCTTATCTCTGTATCTTTTAATCATCCATCTTTTGAATTATTAATTGTGTGCATTAGTCTCTAAATGTGTTTTCTTATTGCTCAGTTCCTGTAACGTATTATTATATACAGTGAGACCCTAAATAGCTGGACCTGTTATGAGGAGGTGAGTCTTTATTTAAAAATCACTGATGGTCGAATTTATGGCTTTATTTATAAACACCTTGCTTTTATATTTGTCCTGTTAGGATCAACTCTGCCAGTTTTGTCTTACAGAAATGATAAATCATATTATTATGTAAATATTTTTACCCTGGATAAAAGCATGCTTTGTTGAGCTGCAGTGATTGGTTCATTTATAAGTAGGTTAAAATAAAATTCACTGCCAATGAGTTTAATCAATTTAAATTCTTCAACCCAAACTTTTAAACATTTCTGCCTTTTTTAATTAACTGGTGGATCAAATAACAGAGCGTTTATCAGTGAACCTGATGGCAGATCGCATCTCCAGCATTCTTCTAACATTTCCTGCTATGATGGCATGCGCTAAGACTAACATCCTGCCTCTTCCTCATGCTTTGTAACATCTGTGGCACCATTTGTCTTTGAGGCTCCACCAGTTTCCATGCTAGCGACCTAATCAGATGCTGATTTACACCTTGAATGAAGATTGAATACATACAATTAGAGACGATAATAGAAAAACCAGCAGCAGCCTGGGCCAATTAGCTCACGCTTTACCCTCCGCAGCATCTCAGATGAAGGACAGAGTGAGTGACTCAGGGGTTAATTGAGTTCAGGTAAACGCTGTTGTCATGACGAACCTGTGCTCGTGCTCCCCGCGTCTTCGCTGACGCCTTCCTGGTCCCAGCTGCCACGCCTGCGGGGCAGACATTATATAACGCTGCGTGTCAAATGGTGCGTGTCCTCGTGTGAACTGTATAAATTAGCACCTCAACAAGAATGTAAACACAGTCGACCTTCTCTTCATGTCATGTGACGAGCTGTGGCTGCATGCCAAGGTTTCATACATGAAGGAAAGTCTCATCTCTCTGTCAAGGACATACCATAAAGCAAGCATCATCATCCTGTACAATGCTTCATTTTCTCCACTTCATATCCTTATTAGATCCTGTTCTCAACCTCAAAACATATCAACAAATCACGGTAATGTGATTTAATCAGCCCACCAACAAGCCTTTAACCACAGAATGATATAAGGCTAATTTAAAACATGTTTCTGTATGATCCATCTCCCAGCCTGGAGCAATCACATCATTCATCTCATGTACAAGGATAGAAAAACAATTTACAAGCTTGGAGGAAATGAACATGAATAGAGGCTGACTAATCCCTGCTGAGATGGTTATTATTCAGGAAACAAATTGATTCTGTTGCAAACTTTTTAATAGAGATAAATGGAGGACATTCATGCTGTAATCACTAAAAGCGTAGAAAGAGATGAGGGGGATGAAAATAATAAATGGACTTCATCTTGTAGAGCACTTTCTAAACGTCCACTCAAAGCACTTCACCCTGAGACTAATTGAAATGTGACTGCAGAAACTAGGGACTGGACCCCTGACCTTCCAATTGAGAGGTGACCAACTCCAGCTACTGGGCCTTTCTTAGATTGAGGTCTTTGACTCTACTCCTCCAGAACATTCGCCTCTTTAAACCATTTCTGTGTAGCTAACACTGTATGCTTCGGGTCATTGTCTTGCTAGGAAATAAATCTTCTCCCAAGCCGTAGTTCTCTTGCAGACTGACTAAGATTGTCCTCCAAGATTTTCCTTTATTTTTCAACATTAATTTTACCCTTCACTCATACAGGCCTTCCAGTGCCGGCTGCTGAGAAGCATCCCCACAACATGATGCTGCCATCACAATGCTTGGTTAAATGCACCATTTTGGTCTCATTTCTTCTACTTGACTACGGAGCTTCCACATGCCTTTCAGTGAACTCTAGTCTAGATTTAAGGCCTTTGCACACTTTCGTCTGAAATTTTCACCTGTCAAAATTTTTTTTTTTTTTTTTGGAACAGGTTTGATTTTATGTGAAATTTTTGCATCAGTCCAAATCATTTAGATGAGTGATTGATAATACAAAACTGCCCCCTGCTTCCTCCAGGCTTGTTCAACCCTGCCCAGCCCCTCCTCTCTTGTGCCAAATCCTCACATTAAACACCGCGGTTTGCAGGTGTATTATGTGGATATCAGCCATGAAAACATAACAGATAAAGGCATAAGTTTGTAGCCTACTTACAGGTCATAACGAAGATAAATTTAAAAAGTTCCTCTCCATCTCTCCAACTTGTCTCAGCAGTATGACGCATGAGTGGGTGCTGTATGAAGCTCTGTCAGGATGGATCCAGCAGGAGTGACAGAGCCAGGGGCTCACGATACAAAACAGTTTGGAAAAATTCTACAAATTTTTGCAGTGATGGCAAATAAAAACACATTGTACTCAGTGTGCAAGGTGCGTGACATTTTTTTGGATTACAGGTAACAGTTGTGCACAGAGTCTCTCACATCTTGGCTGCTGAAGCTCATAACTCCTTTAGAGTTGTCATAAGTGTCTTGGTGGTCTCTCTCACTATTGTCCTTCTTGTGTGTTCAGTCAGTTTGGGAGGACGTCCTGATCTAGGCAGATTTACACATGTGCCATCTTCCCTCCATTTCTTGATGATGGATTTAACTGAACTCCGAGGATGTTCAGTGTCTTGGAAATTTTTTTTATCCATCTCCAGACTTGTTAACCTTGCAAAGCAGATGGATACGCCCGTGTCCTTGTTTCTCACTGGTAAATCCATCTTGCAAAGCTCTGGTCTGAACCGTTCGGGCCCGGTTAGAAAGTGACAGGACCAATGAACGACAAGGGGCGGTACTTTCAGGCATGGCAGAGTCGTGACGTAAGCAGTAAGCAAGCAGCAACAAGAGGCCAGTGCTGTTATGGCAGAAGAGACTAGTGTGGATGCTGCTAAAACGCCAGTTTTATCAGAACTTGACCACATTTCTTTGTTTAAAGCAAAACAAAGAACATCAGTGAGTTGTTTTCTATTCAAAAACAGCAAAAGTTGTGTACTGACATGCCTCTAGTCACCATGGTTTGCGTTATTCCTCGGTAGCTGCACATGCGCACCTTGGTCGCGGCTACATCACGTGTTTTGTTGCTCTGAAATGGCCTGTAAAGATGTGACAGATGGATCGTTCACCCAATCACACTCCAGTTTTTTTTCAAGGCCTCTGCCCTTTCCCAAATGCTTAGTTTTGAAGGTTTTCCTTCAAAACTAGGTGTTTCACACATCCATCTGGCATGTCAGGTTACAGACTTGTACTTTTTATTATATTTTCTCTGAGTGTTCTTTTGTCTTCATGGTGTAATGGTAGTCATAAATACTGACTAACCAGTGACTGGAGCTTCCAGGCACAGGTGTCTTTATACTTTAATCACTTGAGACACATTCATTGCACTCAGGTGATCCCCATTTCACTAACTGTGAGACTACTAGCACCAACTACTGGGCCTCTGTTGAATCGAACCTCTGTCACTTATTTTACATTACATATTTTTGTTTAATTGACATTACGTTGTAGAAATCTGTTTTCACTTTGGCATTAAAGAGGTTTTTTTTGTAAATTTTTTAGATAAAAAAGGGAAATTATATTGACCATGACTGATTTATAAAGTCAATAAAAGTGTAAAACAAATATTTCACTTCAATTATATGGGGGGATATGTCTTTGCAAATATAAAGAATCATTTGGAAGTTGCTGCATTTTAAAAGAGCATAACGACATAGTACATGATGGTGCATGTATGTGTGTGTTTTCCCCCTCCAGCAGCACAGAACTGCAAGTTTTTAAAGTCTTAATCAGCAGCTGGTAGAAATCCTTCTTCCTCAGAGGGATTCATGATTAAAGTGGCTTGTGTATCAGGCTGCTGTTTTGCATTTTTCACATCCCTCCATCTTGATTAATCAGTGCAGACGGAGGGGTTTGATGTGGTCCTGGAGTGCTTTTATATTTCTTATATCAGACGAGATGCTTCGCTGCAGCACTCAGACGGCATCATGCGTGTCGTTTTCACTCATAGGACATAAATAGAAATGTAGGTCTGATTGTGGAGATGGGAAACTGTGAAATGAGCATCATATTAGCGAGCTGTCTGTTAATTCAGAGGAGAAATGATGGCTCAAATCATGGCACATCATAGATACAGGAAAACAACACGTTCATGTTAATTAAAGGGAAGTCAACTCTGACAGCAGTGCTGTGGAATAAGTCATTAAATACCCATACAGGTGTCAGCTTTCAGAGGACATAAAGGAAATTATGTTTTCATCGAGAGGGCGTGTTTATGGTCATTTTTTCAGCCGCTCTTCATCTGCTGAGTTTCAATCATCCTTGCCTGTTTGGTCGCCCCAGAGAGAGAGAGAGAGCGAGATGAGTGGAAAATAGACTGAGTGGGAGTGATGGAGAGACAATTGAGTGTCAGTGCTTTTTGAATATAATTATAGCAATTAAACCTGTTTGAATCTCACATGCGATGACTTCAAACTGTGAGGAATTCAGTTAAATATCACATTTCTACGCCTCCACACCACAGCCAGACGACAGAGCGGACGACAGCCAGAGACGGGTTTTCAGGTTGTTTATTCGTCCAGCAGGGCAAGATCTCAAGAACCTGTGGAAGGATTGTCTTCAGACTTTGCACAAATGTCCACTCTGACTCAAAGACGATGTTTGGAGGTCAAAGGTCGGCAGTCAAAGCCTATGTTCTTGTGTTAAACCCTTGCATTTGAGCACAATAATTGCACAAAAGTCCACTATGACTCAAGGATTGACTGATAGGTGAAAGGTCAGCATTGTTGAGTCATATGTTCATCCCATCCTTGTGAAAATAATATCTTAAGAATGCTTTGAGGGTTTATTTGAAAACTTTGCACAAATGTACACCCTGACCTTAGGAACTGATTGGATTCTGGAGATTTAAGGTCAGCAGTCAAGGTCATCCCTTAAGGCCGGCTTAGACTACATGCCAGATTTAAGCCCGACTGCAACGTCGCAGCTCATTGTCAAAACTCGGGCCCGATTTAGAGCGTCGAGAACAATAAATAGTCCTGTAGTGTGACATAATCAACCACGCATCCAAGACCACAATCCAACAAGACTAGCATGTCAGAAATTTTCTTAGATTGTCGTCTAGTTTGACGACTGACATCTACCAACAGGAGGGCGTATGCTCCTTATGATCCATCATCATTTACCACTTTTTATCCCCTTTAATTCCCTTAAAGCAGGGGTGTCAAACTCAATCACAGAAGGGGCTGAATTCTGAATTAAGGTCTAACCTGAGAGCCTAACAGGGTCCACATTAAACCAAACTGTCAACCTCATTTTCGCCAAGTAATACATTATGGGGAAAAATATAAGCACTGATGATAAATGATTTTGAGATTTAAATAGTCAAAATATTAAGTTAAAAGGCTCAAATCTGAGATAAAAGTCAAATTTTTTAGTGCAAAAGGTTAAAACACACAATTAGATGTTAAGATCATGCTTTTAAAAGGCAAATATATAAAAAAGAACGTCACAATCATGTTTTAAAATATAACCTTGAATTTAAAAATGTGAACCCAAAAGGTCAAAATCTGAGATAAAAAGTCACAGTTATAAATTGAAAAGGTCGAAATGTGAGATAAAAAGTCAAAGTTCGAAATTGAAAGGGTCAAAGTATGAGATAAAAAGTAAATTATAAATAGAAAAATCCAAAATATTAGACAAAAATCAAAATGATAAATTGACAAAGTAAAAATATGAGATAAAAAAATAAAAATAATAAGTTGAAAAAGCCTCAATATTAGCTAAAAGTCCAAATAATAAATGTTAAAGGACAAAATATGGGATGAAAAGTCAGAATAATAAATATTGAAAGCTCAAAACATAAGATAAAAGTCCAAATAATAGGTAGAAGACATAATTGTGCTAAATTGTGCAAAATTAATATTATGAAATGAAAACACAAATTAATTTCTCACATTTCTTTTTAACTAATTTTTTTACTCTTTATTTTTCACATTTTTATGACTTAAGGATATTTGATATCATCAAGGTTAAGTTTACAGAAATCTTCAGACCTCATATTTTAGGGCCAGTTATAATAAGAAGATGATGTCATCTTGCGGGCCGGGTGTAACTGTACCACAGGCTGGTTTTGGCCCCCGGGCCTTGAGTTAGACACCCCTGCCTTAAAGTAATGGATAAATTGTATTTTATTGAATTTTATTTATTTATGTTATTACATGCATACCTTAAGTCCTATCTGAAGGACAGCCAGTCCATGTTGTCCTCTTCTTGGCATAATTGTTTATTACTTCCTTTTTTACGAGCAGAAGTCCTGTACAATCACACAGAGTGCTTCTGTTGCAGAGTGACTGACACTCTTTGGACCCCCCCCCAACAACCTGTGAACTCGCACAGACGCAGAGACAGTGGTGACGTCAGCTTTACTTAAAAAATACTCCCTCCATGAAACCACCCTAGCTTCCTCTTGACCCACCACCATACTCTCTTTGTCTATCAATAATCACTTTACAGTCATGCCTCCTTTACAGTGTTTTTGTCCTGTGAACGCTCGATATCATGCTTTTTGTCATGCAGTATAATTAAAAGTAAATCTCTGTTTAAATGAGTGTTACAGTTAGGAGGTTACACCCTGACTCTGATTGATTAATAATAAACTCCTACTCTATTATCAGCATCATTAACGGGCCTGCTGGGATATCAGATTTTAATTAGTGCAGGAGCAAATTAAATCCCAATGAGATCTGAACCTGCACACCACCTCCACAGGCGGTCCAGATACATTAGAGATACATTAGAGCTTATCAACAACATCTCAGTGTAAATGGACTCAGAGAGCCACTAGGACATAATTTAGTTGTTTTGGAGAAGCCGCAGCCTTACTGAATGCATCTGAGTTTGGTAATTGGTGATAACAACCAGGCAATTTTGTTAGAAAGAAGTCAAATAAGGCAGAGAAACACAAACAGTGAGATAAGAGGACAGATTACTGTCTTTAGTTGGAGTTACCTGAAGGAGAAACAAAGGAGAACGTGGACTTCTTGACCAAACAGCCCATTTTTTAAACACTCAAACAAATTTGTCCTACAGGAATTTGAAATCCCATCAAGTGGAGCTCAACATTTTTGATTGAAAGTGCAAACAAGTCTGAACCTCGTAGTCCTGCTAGGATTTCTGACATGCATTACTGACAGGCATGAACCAGAATATGACAGTTTGGTCAATTTAGAGTAGCAGGATGCTGGGAATACGAGCTCCTTCGTTCCGTCATAGTGACACAAATATGTTTGACAAAATGATTTCAGTCCTGTTAAATTTGCGTAATATCAAGTTCCATTTAAAGAAGGCTTCTGGTTTGGACCAGTTTTTTAATTGGGTCAACCCATCAGTTTTACAGGCACAATACATTTACTTCGGTTCCACTTATGGGTTTATAACCACAGTTTTTGAGGGTCCATATCCATAGTGTCCTGTCGGCACCACAGGGGCAACCTAATCCGTAGGTCCTAGATGAGCCTGGAGCACTATCCTTTAGAGCAGGGGTGTCAAACTCAATCACAGCAGGGGCCAAAGTCTGGATTTAGGTCTAACCCAAGGGCCTAACAGGGTCAACATTTAACCATAACTGTCAAACTCATTTTCACCAGTAATAAAAGATGAAAAAACAGGACTATGACAAATCATTTGGAAATTCAAAAAAGTGAAAGTGATAAGTTTAAAGGCTCAAATCTGAGATAAAATTTCAATGTATTAGTTCTGAGGATCAGACCACGATATTAGAAACAGAAAAATAATGTTTCTAAAGAGCTAATATATGAAGAGAAAGTTGAAATCATAAATTTGAAAGGTCAAAATATGAGATCAAATTTGAAATTATGAGTTTAAAAGTCAAAATATGACTTAAAATTTTGAATTGTGAGTCTGATAGTTCAAAATATAGGATTAAAAATCCAAAATTAAAAGTTGAAAATGTCAAAATATGAGCTAGAATTCAAAATGATGACTTAAAAAGTTAAAAATATGACTTAAATTCAAAATTGGGAGTGTAAAAGGTCAAAATATGATATAAAAAATTCAAATTATTAATTTAAAATGTCAAAATATGAGAAAAACATTTAAATCATATGTTTAAAAGTCAAAATATGGGATTAAAAAGCCAAAGTAAGGAATTGAAAAGGTCAAAATATGACCTAAAGTTAAAAATTGGGAATCTAAAAGATAAAAATGACACATGAAGTCCAGATTACGAGTTGAAAAGGTCAAAGTATGAAATGAAAAGTCAAAATCATAAGTTTGAGACATAATCTTGAGATGTAAAATTGAAAATATGACATAAAACACTTTTTTTCCCCCCACATTCTTGACTTTTTATGAAATATTTCTTACTCTTTACTTTCTCAGATTTTTATGGCTTAACAAGGTATTTTTAATAATCAAGTTGAAGTTTACAGTATTATACCGGAGGAATGTGTGCTAGGGGCAGCAATTGAAGCACGTCATAGGATGCAGTGTGACGTCCGGGGACAGGACAGCTTCTTTAAACTAGTAGTGTTGGTTAAACAGTACTTTTTGGCGACAGGCATAAACAAATCCAGAAAATATGTTAAGAAACCAAGGCACTTTTCTTTGCAGGTTTGCCACGTCTCTCCAGCAGAGCAGCGAGATGCTTTCAGCTTGCACTAACACGGATCGTGGCCTGTGCTGTGGAAACACAAACAAAAGACCGAGATCTGCTGCAGAGTGAGCGATGTGTCAGTGGAACCTGTGGAGGTTGCAGGTTACAGTGAATCCTTCCACAAACCCAAACCCTCTCCTGTGACCCCTCCTCAGTTTTTCTTCCTCACAGCTGTGATCTCAGAGAGAGGTGGCCAAGCTGTGACTCAAAGCTGTGAGTCATCCCGAAGGTTCAGAGATCATCATTACAGATCCTCCTGTTAGACAGTTTTTTGTTCCGCGACACAGTTCTCATCCTTTAACTGCAGAAAATGAATCTAATTTCCTATCCTGATTTTTATTAACATTACCCAGCCTTCTGAATGAGCTGATCGTGTTGCCCCTGAAGACATAACTCCTGTGGATTTGGTTGTTTTTGTAGAATGAGCTAAACCAAAGCTTCAGTCATTCTCTGGCATGTTTTTTTTTCTTCACAATTACAGCTGAAGATGCTTATGTGTCTATACGTCATGCTGTCACTCTGTGTATGTTCCCTGCTGTATTCATGCTGGAGGTCGACATGCTAAAAGGTCAAGATTCAACCCAAACGTAATACTCCTTTAAACTGACCTTTTTGGCTCGATACCAGAGGGCTTCTATGTTGTGGTTGATGGATCTGAAATACAAACACCACAACAATGGGTAAACTGAAGCCTTGACAGTCATCATTATTCAAGTGAGCTGTTCAAAACAAGCCTGTTTGGAGTTTTTCTTAAAAGGCACACAGAAAAATACTCACTTGTTACATTGCTGCCACTACGTAATGCTGATTTATGGCAAACATGTTGAGGAAAAATCTCAATGCAAGCATATTTTTGTGTTTTGCTGTCCATGTTTTATCACTGCTACATTATAATTAATGTTTTAGCCTTTATGTTTTCTGTGTGTTGCAAAAATACTGCTGGGAAAAAAAATCACTGACTTGGTAGAATATTAAAAATGCAGACTGATGATGCTCAACCATTTTGCATCCTTATAAAAATCTTTTTCTAAACAAGAGCTACCTCTGGATTGTTATGTGGCTCTGCAAGGTGAATATTTGCAAACCAGTAAAGGTACTGTAGGGATCGCGAGGATGGACTGGGCTGGCTTTCCATCTTCATCTTGTACCTCAAAATACTGGGAAGTTCATCCTTGAGTCAGGGTGGATGTTTGTGCATAGTTTGAAGAAAACCCTAAAAGTGATCTGAGGGAATTCTGTTCACAAACTGGGAATGAAAATGAGGCCCAGCTACCTTAATGGTTGACCACTGTATTGTTCTTTTTTAAAAAATTATTATTTTGTTTGTGTGTAAAGCACTTTGTGCTACATTGTTTTGTATGAAACGTGCTATACAAATAAAGATTGATTGATTGATTGATTAATTTAGCTGCCAACTATCAAAACAGTTTTTTTCTCTCAAAAGTGTAATTTCAGGCTCCATTTAGCAATCAGCACCTTTTTAAAAGTATTGATATAGCACCGATGCTGGGGAGAAAAACCTGAATGATCCAACACTAGAAAACAGGCAAACATTAAATGTTAAAACGTGTAATTTTGGTTTACATCCAACAACACAGAAGTGTCACATGATGTGCTTCAGGTCATGTGACCAACATTGCACATCCTGCAGTCTGACTATTGTTTATGCACACATTGCCGTCATTTGTTCTAAAAGATTCAGCCCTAGTGCATATGACTGAGGTCATGCTGTCTTTATTATTAACCAATGGCTGTCTTTCTATCATCTTCTTTAGCTTTCTCACTTTTTAAACAAGCCAGAGTTTAACTGGCTCTCTCTGCTCCTCACTTAAATGAAAGTGAGAGCTGATTTGGTGGGAGGAGCTAAGCACAGCTGTGCTGTAAAACACAAATTAATTACAACAGCCTTTTGCCTTGCACTTGATTTCTTGATTGTGGGAAGACAAAATTGTCATAAAAACTGAAACTTGGACATAGAACAATAGCATTCATCCATTGTTGAAGGCTGTAAAAGTAAATGAAGTCTAAGCAAAACATAATGCATGACTTTTTTGCATTTTAAAACATTATGAAGCAGGGGACATTTAAAAAAAAATCTCGAGCAAAACAACTCCGCCTTTGTCTTTTAGCACCTTAAAATATTAAAATCTGTACATCCGTAAATATAAACTTTAAACCTGTTGAACCATGTATGTATAATTGATTGTTTTAAATGTGCTTGTATATCAGTTTGATTTAATCAGGCTACACTGGTTAACTGGGTCTTCTGTCTGGTCTCTTTTATAGACTAAAGAGTACATCAGGACTTCATATATGCGTCTGCATGCATGCCGTGCTAGGCAGACTGAGAATATGCACGCCTTTGATCCTAAACAGATCTTCGAGTATATATTATTTATAGTGAGAGGACCGGCAGCAAAGACATGACCCTGTATACCTCCCTCTCCCTCTGCTCATTACTGCCTGATGAGGGCTGAAACATCCCTTCAGGGCTCAGGCGATGCACTAATAGCTGCTGTCTGGTGACTTAGAGGTCTGCTGGAGAGAGCAGTCACCCATGGCATACCAACTCAGAGCGCTCATTCATTCAGCCGGGGCAAATCGACCCCGCTCCCAGCAGCACCTTCATCCAGCACGAGTGGTTGTAGTGCAGGAAACACAAAATGTATAAATAATCATATATACTTTAGTATAAGGAGACGTAATTGGTGTAGCAGTTAGATTAGCACGCTTGTTTGCTGCCTACGCTCCCCCGGAGGCTAAAAAGGCACGTTGAGGATTCTCACAGACAGAGCAGTGAAGGATATGGCGAGTACATCAAAGAGTTTAATACAGGCTGAGTCTAAGTCCAGAGGTTTGTGTTGTTTTTACTATTGGTTAATAGAAATATAATCAGAGAAAAATACGCCCAGTGGTGACTTCATAAAACCTTTATGAACTCTATACATAGATTCAGTGTCGTCACACCCACGGCACACACCCACTCCACACATGCTCGCAAAAAAGAGGAACACAGACTACATGAGTCTGCACATGTAAGGGTAACTACACAGCTTTTACATGGACATGGACTAGTTTAAAATCTTACCATTGGGGTCAATATTTGGTCAAATTATTGACGAAAAGCGCCATCAACTGACCCCATGTATATTTTCTCAAACGTTTTATCTGGTGTTTACGGCGGCCTGTGCATGTCCTGTTGAAATGAAGAGAAAGCAACCAAATGTGAACTCCTGAAAAGTGTAAATACTGACACTGGACTTCCTTGAGTCAATTTGTACATGCACTCCTGCATATTTCTCAGTGTATAGCAGTGTTTAACACTATCTGATAGCAGTGTTATGAGGTTGTTTATTATCTCTAAGTGGAGATTTTAAACTATACTTGTTTAGCTGTTCAGCACTCATTTAAATAGTAAACATTTAAATACAAACCCAGTTCCAAAAAAGTTGGGGTGCTGTCTAAAATGTAAACAAAAACAGAAAGCAATGATTTGCAAATCTCGTAAACTCATTTTTTCTTTACAATAATAGATAAAACAACACATCAGATGTTGAAACATGAGATATTTACCCATTTGATGAAAAGTATTAGTTAATTTGGAATTCCATAGCAACAACACAACTCAAAAAAGTAGGGACAGGGCAAGAAAAGACAGGAAAAGTGAGTGGCAGTGTTAATTTTGATACCTATATTTAATTGTAGTCTTTGAGCTTAAGTCACATTTTAGTCATTTCCATCCTCTATAGTTTTGGTCTAGTTTTAGTCGACAAAAACTCAAATGTTTTAGTCTAGTTCTAGTCTAGTTCTAGTCTAGTTCTAGTCTAGTTTTAGTCTAGTTTTAGCCAACAAAAACTCAAACATTGTATTCTAGTTCTAGTCTATTTCTAGTCTAGATTTAGTGGACAAAAACTTCAATGTTTTAGTCTAGTTTTAGTCTAGTTTTAGTCTAGTTTTAGTCTAGTTTTAGTCAACAAAAACTCAAACATTGTATTCTAGTTCTAGTCTAATTCTAGTCTAGATTTAGTGGACAAAAACTTCAACGTTTTAGTCTAGTTCTCGTCTAGTTTTAGTCTAGTTTTAGTCTAGTTTTAGTCTAGTTCTAGTCTAGTTTTAGTTTAGTTTTAGTTTAGTTTTATTGGACAAAAACTGAGACGTTTTAGTCTAGTTCTAGTCTAATATTGGTCTAGTTTTAATGACAAAAAAACTCAAAAGTTTTAGTCTAGTTTTCGTTTAGTATGAGTCTAGATTTAGTCGACAAAAACTCGATCATTGTAGTCTAGTTTTAGTCTAGTTTTAGTCTAGTTTTAGTCAACAAAAACTCAAACATTGTATTCTAGTTCTAGTCTAATTCTAGTCTAGATTTAGTGGACAAAAACTTCAACGTTTTAGTCTAGTTCTCGTCTAGTTTTAGTCTAGTTTTAGTCTAGTTTTAGTCTAGTTCTAGTCTAGTTTTAGTTTAGTTTTAGTTTAGTTTTATTGGACAAAAACTGAGACGTTTTAGTCTAGTTCTAGTCTAATATTGGTCTAGTTTTAATGACAAAAAAACTCAAAAGTTTTAGTCTAGTTTTCGTTTAGTATGAGTCTAGATTTAGTCGACAAAAACTCGATCATTGTAGTCTAGTTCTAGTCTAGTTTTAGTTCGGTTATAGTCTATTTTGAGTGACAAAAAACTCAAACATTTTAGTCTAGTTTAAGACTAGTTTTAGTCTAGTTTAAGTCTAGTTTTAGTCTAGTTTTAGCCTGACTCTGGTACCAAATCATGGTAATGTGTTCTACGCACCCTGTCAAACATTTAAATCTAGTTTTAGTCATCTTGAGGAAAACTGAACTTACTTTTAGTTTTCTTCAAGATGACTGAAACTTGACCTTAATGTAATATAGTTGTCATCTGACATTCTAAATCCATGATATGTTTCAGTAATCAAAGGTCTATTTTTGGCTAGTTTGAGTCGAGTCTTTCTCATGGAAGAGGTTGTTGACGAACATTTTCAGTCATGGTTTTAGTCAACAAAATTAACACTGGGAAGTGGTGCAAATGAAAAACAGCTGGAGGAGCATTTAGTGACTAACTAGATTAATTTGCAACAGGTCAGTAACATGACTGGGTATAAAAAGAGCATTTTAGAGAGGCAGGGTCTCAGAAGTAAAGATGGGTAGACGCTCATCAATCTACAAAAAAACAGCATCCAAAAATTTTGGGAAAATGGTCCTCAAGACTTTGATTATTCCACCTTCTACAGTACATAACATCATCAAAAGAGTCAGAGAATCTGGAGAAATCTCTGCACATAAGGGACAAGGCCAAAGGTCAATACTGGATGATCATGATCTTCAGTCACCCAAGGGGCACTGCATCAAAAGCAGGCATGATCCTGTACTGGAAATCCCAGCATGGGCTCAGGGACACTTCACTGCTCCATCCACAAATGCAAGTTAAAGCTGCGTAGTGCAAAGACGAAGTCAGATGCAAACAAAATTCAGAGAGGCCGCGGTTTTCTCTGGGCCATAGCTCATTTAAAATGGACTGAGGCAAAATGGAAAACTGTTCTGTGGTCAGATTTAAAAATCTTGAAATTATCTTTGAAAACCACAGATGCTGTGTCCTGCAGACTAAAGAGGAGAGGGACCATCCAGCTTGTTATCAGTTCTAAAGCCTGCATATCTGATGGTATGGGGTTGCATTAGTGCCAATGGCGTGAGCAGCTTTTACATCTAGAAAGACACTATCAATGCTGGAACGTATAGAGGTTTCAGAGTAATGAATGCTCCCATCCAGACAATGTCTCTTTCAGGGATGGCCTTACAAAACCACATACCACATCCTTTACAACAGCATGGCTTCACAGCCCAAATGCTGGTAGAGTATGTCATTATAACATCAGAGTTAATGTGAGTATTCAAGCAATAACTATAATTCTTTTTGATGAATCAAAACATTTCAGTGTGAAAATTCAACATATTGTACCTCACATAAAACATCTGTTGACTTGCACTGAAGAAAACAAACAGTTCATTGTTTTCTTTGAGAATGAAGAAGAAAAAGTAGCAGAGCAAGCACATTAAAATCCCTCTCTAGTGCCTGGTTTGCACCATAAACTGAAAAAGACACCTATATACTCCACTGATGCATTGACTGTGGACAGAAGAGTTGTGAAACTATGATATATTACAGAGTGCATACTGGACTGTATTAGATCATAAAGGTGTAGCCTACATAATAAACCGCTACCTCTGTGTCTTTATCTCTGGAGCTGCTGTGCTGACAGCCTTGGAAAAGTAAATTATGATTCAGCAGCTCTGGTGTGAATATACAGGGAGGAGCATACGGCTGAAGGAGATTTGTCATAATTTAGCTCAGAAATCAACAGAGTATGGGGAGGAATATAGATCGGATCAGAGGACAAAAACATGTTGATATTTTTAACACAGATTTGATGTTTTTAATTGCCCCAGTTTTTAAAGTGTTCTTAAAAGAGTGTATTTTCTTTAGCTTTTCCATTCCTACCATTTGTTATCATGTTTATTCAGCCATGCAGCAGGCTGATAGCCACAAGAACACTTGCCAAGTTCCCACAATGCACTGTGCTGTCTGGGCTATATGTTTTCCTGCATTTGTTGACAGGGCAAATAAATGGCGCTTATTTCCAAGTAATCATTTCCTGATATTTACTTTGCCTCTGTGTGTGGAGCAGACAGCAGCAGCTTTTCCCTCGACTCTCTGCCGCTTCATGTAATGGGAACACGGAGGAGAGAAGTCCGATGTTGTTAGTGTTGGACGTAAACAGAAGCTTCGGTTTTATCTGTCAGGAGGTGAAGCTCATTCGTCTTCTTTGTCTCTCACTCACCTTGCTCCTCTTCAGAACTTATAGATTACAGTTCAGGCGTACGGTGTGAGAAACCTGCAGGGTTTGTTGATCATGTAAGGACAGAGGAAATGAGATGATATGTGACACTTGAGCTATTGAGTGTCATTTAGTGAACCTTCAACATTCTGCAAATGAAATAGGCTAAAAACTAAAGATTGTTGCAGAACAAATGAGTTTCCTTTTAGCCAAACTCCAGTCGTATTTCCAGCTGAAGCAGTCACTTTTATTAAATGTTATCATTTAACTAAAGGCAAAGAAGCCTTTTAGCAACACACAAACATTAATCCAAACACTGTTATCCAGAAGATAAATTATGCAATGCAAAAAACCCTATGCTTTTAAGGACCAGAAGGCACATTTGGACTAATACTAGTGCAGAAAACCTTTTTTATGAAGTGTTTTTCTCTGCACTGTGGGCCTTTAATCTAAATATAGAGAGAGGGTTTTCATGGATCAGGTGAGGCTACAGATGTAGATACATATCTGTGTGGGCAGCATGTTTGAATATGGACTTTTATTCATAGCTGCACCTTTTTCTCATATAAAAAATCCTTTCCAGCAGCTGCAAGGTGAGGCACATTAAGCACCAATTAAATCAGCTGTTTTATCATGTCTGGAGGCGATCAGGTGCAGGAGAAAAAGCTGGCTTCTTATGCTTTAGTAAAATATCTGCATTTCTTCAGATGTGACAGATGAATGAGCACGAAGAAGAAGTTTGGTTTTGAGTTGCACTGGTATCGCAGATGCAGTCTGTTTTGGGTTCTGTGATACATATCCTCACACAGAAGCCACCATGCATTTACACAGAATTTACTCCAGTTAACTAAATTACTTATTATTGTAGTGAATAATAGCAAAGGCAGGGTCCACTCACAGTGTTGTCATTCTTTATAATTTTTTCCTCAATAAACCTCAACACAAGTGACTTGATTCAGTTGGGTTCAAAATAAAAGCCTTCTGTGCAAATGAAGGGAGTTCCTCCAAAGAATGAGGGCCAAATGTGGCCCACGGCCCATTTTTGATTGGCAAATTCTAAACATTAAATGAAACATAGCCCGCATTTAAACATGAAGCTTGACTGTAGCGTACTTCTTTGTTTCAGCACAAGGCAGTGCTACCACGCTATTTCTGTAAACAAACATTTTGACAAGAAGACTTAATTTATTTGAGTTTTTTGAGACTAAATGATGACAACACTGTAAATGGAAAACATACCGGCAACCAACAAAATATTTACAATACAATATTATATTATATTACAGTATTTATATTTTTAATGCCCTGATGGATTATGAAGGCTTATAGCAGTACTGATGGTGTTTTAGGGGCTGAACCAGTATTAGCCAGGGCCGACCAGGACCCCCTGAAATCTGACTGGCCTCTCTAAAATACTTAAAATGACTAGCTATTTGCCTTGTCAGCCATTAACTAGACATTTAAACATACCCAATAACTAAGCATATCTTAACCATCATAAGTTTGGTTTTACTAACTTTACAATCCTCAGGATGTGGTAAATGAAAGTGGACCCACCATTGTTGTATATTTTCATGCACTGCCCCAGTGAAAAAAGTTTGGACACCCCTGCACTAAACACAATTGTTCTTGCCAAAAGACTTTTGTATGAACTATTTAAAAGCATTGATCTGTTAGTATGTTCAAATAGCAGACCCCTGGTTGGAAAACAAGGCTCTAATGCAATTCCCCTTTGTTTGCGTTTGTCACTTTAGACATTTTTTAGGTTGTGTAGAAACCAGGCCCACTGCTCTATTCATTAACTTCCTTTTTCTTACTTCTTGTTTTGAGTTCAGGTGTCTGTTCATTAAAACCAAAAGTTGTATTTACTGAACGATGAATCGAAATTTTAATTTCATTGTCAAATTTCTCATAATGAAGGAGAAAAGCAGTTAAAAATGCACTTCCTTGTTCATGCTGCAAGCAATCCGAGCATGCTTCAAGACAGTCTGTCTGCAGACAGCCGCTCTCAGACGCCTGCTGTCTGACACCGTCACTGTCAGGATGAAAGTAAATGCAAAAACTTTTAAAATAAGATTGGATTAAACTTCTGGTCAGAGTTAGGGTGACGGTTTGGATACCAAAAGTTAAAAGTTTAAACCTGACCAGTAAAACCAGATAACAAAATATTTGATAAAACTGACTAAACAGTCTGCTTTAAGAAAAAAACGTCTTAAATAAAAACATGCTAATGCAGCAATCTTAACTAAAGGCTAACATTGCTACATAGCTACGTTGCTTTAGCTATGTTTGCTTAAGCTGATGTTTCTAAAGCTAAAGCTACCATTGCTCTGTTGGCATATTTAGTAATGTGTCTCTAGTCATCATATCATGCTAGTATTTTGATTGAGAGCATCCTACTTTCGCTAGGTTAGCGCTACAGCTGTGTTATCTATAGCTAGGTTAGCTTTAGCAATGTGAATTTTAGCAAACATAGCTAAAGCTAACTTAGCTACACAGATAACTTAGATACATAGCTAATGTAGCTGCTTAGCATGCTTAGCTTGAGCTATCTTAGCAATGTAGCTCTGTTATTTATGTAGCTTGTGCTGCTAATGGAGCTATGTAAGCTACATTTGTTGTTTTAGAATGTTTTCATGGAGGATGTGCTTATTTTCCTGCACAGACCGTTTACTCTGCTAAAACAAATGTAGCCTTGTTAACTTTAGCTGCTTTTGCTGCATTCGATTTTCTTATGTAAGAGTTTTTTTTTTTTTTTCCTGTAAGCAGACTGTTTAGTCGGTTTTATGAAACATTTTGTAATCAGGTTTTGTGGGTCATGCTTATGACTTTTAACTTTCGCTATCCTACCCTAACCTTACTTTTTCTTTTTGTGATTTTTACGGTGTCCGATGTTGATGGACAGGGAAAGTCATGCGGTTGGAGGGTGTGGACAGCATGCAGCTCATGGCCCAGACAGGAATTAAACCTATGCTGCTGCAGTAAGAATTCAGCTTTAATGCATGGAGAGCACGTTCTACCAGGTGAGCTGCAGAGGTGCCTCAGCGAGGACACCATTTAACAATTCACCAGGCTGCAGTGGGATATGGGATGCTGAGGGCTGCAAAAAGCCCTCTAAGAGTCCTCTAAAAGTTTTCAGATGAGCTGTTGAGTTGTAGACGTCCTTGTCTTCTTATATTCAATCTTTAAATCCAGACCTTGAGCTACTAAACTGGGGCCCTGCAGTTATGCTGTGAGTTTGGAGAATATATTTCATGCCTGCTTATAAAACATTTCTATAAAATGCCACAGAAAAAGTGGATCATGTGCTCGGTCGGCTGCTGTGTGGTTAATTGGAATCTACAGACATGTACATCGTGTTCTCTGTCTGCTCACAATAAAATACATGGACACACAGGTGAGAGCGCAGACACAGATGAACACACATGGCTGGACACAAGCCTCTTGACACGAAGCCCATTTTACAGAGAAACAGCAGCACTTTGTAAGGCTCATTTAGGTTAGAGAGGAAGAGAGGACAATTACTGCAGCCTGAAACAGCAACACCATCATGACTCATACACCGGAGCACAAGATAACATCTCCTGGGATTAGACTGTAAAAGATGGACAGCTAATGACAATTCATTAGGATTTGGGTCCTATTTTCTGCCTTCTACTACCATTACCATATGAAATGGTCAGGAGTGGGTTTAGTCATATGGAGGCCTCAGGCAGACAACAGTATTAGACCCTTTTTCTTTTAGACAAAAGCAATCATAGAGAGTTAATATAATATTTGAAGCATCTTTTATCAGGTGGCAAAGCCAGAGGACTACAGAACATACCTAAATCAGAAATATTAATACCAAAATAACCATCAGCACTTGCTCTCAAAAGAGCATTACAACTCAAACTCACCACATTGTAATACTTTAACATGTCTCCTAGCCAGGTGTAATTTATAGTGCCTATAAAAAACATTCTTCCCTTGGATGTTTTACCCTTTTATTGAATTTATAAATCAATTGTCAATATAATTTGACTGTTAGAAAAAAAACTGACAAAGATTATGAGTTAACTTAACCTGAGACGCCAGATGGATGTGTTTCACACATCCATCTGGGAAAGCTTCAACAGGAAACGTTTGAGAAAAGGCAGAGGATTTGAAAAAACCTTGGAGTGTAATTGGGTGAAAGTTCTGTCTGTCACATCTCTATTGGCCAATCAGCCTAACAAAGCATGTGACGTAGCTGCAAGCAGCTGAGGAATAGTGCGAAACATGGCGACTATTGACATGTAAGTACTCGACTTTTGTTGTTTTTGAAAAGAAAACAACTCACTGCTGTTCTTTGTTCTTCTTTTAACGAAGAAATGTCATCAAGTTCTGATAAAACTGGCGCTTTAGCAGCATCCACGCTAATCTCTTCCTCCATTACTGCACCAGCTCTTGCTGCTGCTTGTTTACTACTCTGCTGCGACTGAAAGTACTGCCCCTTGTAGCTTATTGGTCCTGTCACTTTCTAACCAGGCCCAAACGGTTCAGATGGGAGCTTTGCAAGATGGATTTGCCAGTGAAAAACAAGGAAACGGGCGTATCCATCTGCTTTGCAAGGTTAGAATTAACTGTGATTTATCATACTTTTTTGGAAAGCTGAGTTCATTTTCACCAGCTACAATCAGGCCTGATTACCTCCAGACCTTTTGGATCAAGGAACCGTTTCAACAGAACCTGTCTGACAAAGTGAAGTATGCTAAAAAAGATCTCAAAAAGAAACACATCATACTGTAATCCAATGAGAAACAGTCATTGACATCTATGACTCCAATGCAGTTGTAAGCTCTGTTGCCTCATTGCAAGAAGGTTCCAGGTTTGCTTGCCAGTCAGGGCCTTTTTGTGCAGAGTTTGCATGTTCTCCCCCATGTATACGTGGGTTCTCTCTGGGTACCCCAGCTTCCTCCGACCACCAAAGACATGCACGTTAGGTTAATTTGTGACTCTAAATTGCCCGTAGTTGTGAGTGTGAGTGTGCCTGGTTGTCTGTCGCTATATTTTTGACTGACAACCAGTCAATGACACTTGCCCATTGACAGCTGAGATTGGCTCGAGCCCCCCACGGGATAAGTGGTATAGAAAATGCATGGACTCCAGTGAACCATGGTGAGGGTCATTATCCACAAATGGAAAAAAACTTGTAACAGTGGTGATCCTTCCCAGGAGTTGTGAGGAGTTGAGAGTTCCACAGCAAAAAAAACACTGCTGACCAAAAAGAACACAATGACTCATCTCACATTTGCCAAAAAATATTTTGATAATCCTCAAGACTTTTGGGAAAATAACCTGTGGACTGATATGAAAAAAGTTGAACTTTTTGGACATCTGGAGTAAAACTATAACAGCATTTTGTCAACATCATACCAACTATCAAACATGCCAGTAGTAGTGTGATGCTCTGGGGCTGCTTTGCTGTTTCAAGACCTGGATGACTTTTCATAGTTGACAGAAGCAAAAATTCTGCTCTCTACCTGAAAACCTGGTTGAGACTGCCCGGCCATCAGTTGACCTCAAGCTCAAGAAGGCTTGGGTTATGGTCTGAAAGACACCAGCAAGTCCACCTCTGAATGGCTTAAAATGAAGGTTTTGGTGTGGCCTAGTTAAAGTCTGGACTCAAATCCAGTTGAGAAACTCTCACAAGACCTTAACCAGGCCGTTCATGCTGGAAGACCCTCCAATGTGGCTGAATTAAAACAATTCTGCAAAGGAGAGTGGGCCAAAATTCCACCACAGCAATGCAAAAGACCAATTTAAAAATAACTTTTTACATAGGGTCGCATTTTGTAGGTTATCTTGTTCTAAAATTAAAATAAGTTTTATGATCTAAAACATTAATGTGTGACAAACATGCAGAAAACTAAGAAATCAGGAAGGAGTCAATACTTTTCCAACAGCACTGTATTTTTAACACTGGCAGTGCTCGTATGTCTGAATGCTACTTATTGTCTAACCTGTTACAATCCATTCTTCCCCCACCACCTTGTACGTCTCTGCAAGATGTTCTTTGAAATTTCAGATCATTACAGATATAGATTTAGCTCATTCTTTAACAATGTCATAGTACAGTTCTGAAAGGTTTTTCTCCCCATCTTCTCTGCCTCTTCATGGAGCCACCATTATTCAGCACAGGTTAATTAAAATGCTTTTAAAGATCGGCTGCCGAGTTACGATCAATACGGCCCAGCCAGACAATTATTTTAATTAGTGTAATTATACACCCTTACGATACGTTTAAGTTCTGCTGTAACTTAACAAAGACTTACTTCTTCAATTCATTGATCCCCTGTGGAAATGAACAGGCCTGAGTAAAACCCTCACTGCCATTAAGTACCTTTAATTCTTCATTTTATCTCATTAGAGTCTGTTATGAGTTGAGTGTGTGATCACTGATTCTATTAAAGCTCAACTGAAGGTAAATTAGTGAAGTTAATTTAATGTAGCACTTTAAAAATTCATGCAAAGGTAGGTTTAACATGTAAAATAACTTACTTTCATTCCAAGCTGAAAAAGAAAACTGCAGTTCCTAAAACAGCCACTTGAGGCTGGCCCCAAAAGTGAGTCGACCTCCATAGAGGCCCATTTAAAGAGTCCAACTTCACTGTAGAAGTTTGCAGCCTGACAAAGTCACAGTTTTGCTCTTGTTATTCTCATTGTTGACAGCTGCAGGGAGGCAGAGTGATACTTAACACTCCTATCTAAGACGAATGAAGACTTAAAGTTTGTGTAATTGAGCGGTAGGTGGCTGAGCTGCAGAGTGGGTGCTGCCATCTGTTCATTCTGCATCATCTCAGTTCATTTTAGTCTCTGAGCTTGGCTTCTATAGGGTATAAAGCAGCTGAAAATGGGACTTTTTTCCTGCAAAAATACTATTTGATGATTCACTGGGAAGTATGATAGTATGAAGACAGACATTTACTTTCACAAGCCACCCCTGTGTTACACTGGATTTAACGGACTGGTCACTTATGGTAAGGTTACTTTATGTGTTGACAAGGCTCTCTGCTGATAGCTATTCCTTAGATCAGGGGATCAGGGGCCAAATACGTCCTGCGATCCACTTTTAATTGGCCAGCAGCAAATTAGAAGCAAAAAATATAGTGAAATATGGCCCACATTAGAACATGGAGCTTTTGCTTGACTGTATTGTACTTCTTTGTTTCAGCAAAAGGCAGTGCTAATATGCTAATTCAGTAAACAAACATTTTGACAAAAAGACATTTTCAATGTGTTTTGTTTTTATTTGTGACTAAACTAAGATGATACTGTAGATGGTTAAAACATATTGGAAACAAAAGTAATAACAATATCTAAATTTATAAATTTATAATGCCCTAATTCACAGGTGTCAAACTCAAGGCCTGGGGGCCAAATCCGGCCCGTGGAACAGTTAAATCTGGCCCACAAGATGATCTCATATTTCTGTTATAACTGGCCCATCAGTACGAGGTTTGTAGATTTCTCTTAGGTATAAAAATGTGAACTTATCCTTGATGATTTAAGATATCCTTGTTAAGTCATAAAATCTGAAAAAGTAAGGGCTCATAATTTTGACTTCTCATATAATATTTTGAGCTTTAAGATTCATAATTCTAATTTGTAAGTGATATTTTGACCTTTTTAACCAATTATTTTGTATTTTACAACATATTTTCAACTCCAAACTTTGACTTCATAATCCCATAGTTTGACCTTTTACTCTCACAATTTAAAATTTTGAATCAATGAATATTTTGACTTTTAATTTCATGATTACAAATCTTATTTCACATTTGACCTTTTAAACTCATGATTTTGACTTTCTTTCTAATGTACTTGCCATTAAAAAAACATTATTTTTAAATTTCAATTTCATGTTTTGACCTTTTTGAACTAATAAATGTACTTTTCTCAGATTGTGAGCCTTTAAACTTATCTTTTTAACTTTTTAAATGTCAAAATCATTTATCATCAGTGCTACTTTTGTTTTTTTTTTATATTTTATTACTGGGGAAACAAGGTTGATAGTTTATGGTTAAAAAGGTGACCCTGTTAAGTCCTCAGGTTAGTCTTGAATTCAGAATCCAGCCCCTGCTGTGATTGAGTTTGACACCCCTGCCCTAATTGATCACTGCAGCTCCAATAGCATTCCAGGTGCAGAGTCAGTGGTAGCCAGAGCCAACCAGGACCCCCAGAAATCTGATCGGCCTCCCCAAAGTCCTTGAATTGATTGGCACTTAGCCATGGTAGGACTCACAATCACTAGAAATGTCTTAACCTATATTAGATTGGTTTTACTTTAATATCCTCAAGGTCCGGTGAGAAAGCGGCCACGCCATTCTTGTATATTTCAGTGTGTAGCCCCTCATTGGAAAAAGTTTGTCTTTATAACGCCCTAATTGGTGTGCATTGTCTTCATGTTTTCTTGGGGATATTCTCTGAAGCACACAGAAGTTTTAAAAATGATGCACTACATGGAGGCAGGAGTAAACATTAGGAACCGATCTACAATAAACACAGTTGAGAAGTGCTCTGGAAGTGCGGTTGCCGTCCCTGTGAATGCTAAAAGCACTGGATGTAGACACAGGCCTTAATCATACAAGGCATAAGTGCATATTGCATATTCCTCAGTTATACCTAGATGCTAATTGAAAAAAGTACTTTATTTAAAGAGTTACAGTGATTACACCTCCTAATGTAGTGACTCCTTCTATGCTTGACTGCTGTATTGATTTGCATACCTGCAGTATTACATGAGCTACATCTTAATCAGATCATATGTGAGGAAAAGTTTGACAAATCTCCCGGAAGTCAACCTCATTGCTCTTTGTACTTCGTGCTGTTTGTTATTGGATCCGTGTTTGTGTTGAGGAATCTAAGCCATTATCTGTGTGACCTTTTTCCGATGCTGATTCTCCGTCTGAGTAGGCGGACATAAATGATGCACTACAAAAGTACACATCAGCCGTCTAATCGATGCTCACTCAGAATGCTGCTCCGGTGTTTGTTCTGAGCCTCTGGTTGTAAAACTGTTGAGGGATTTCCCCTCACTTTAATGCGGTATTAGATATTCATGAGAAACAGATGCACGGACAGTAATGCTTCATTAAAATGGACGTCTACAAACAGGAAACTATAGGGAGCAGAACTTATAGCATTTCCTGGAGATTCCCCAACGGATATGATGAGTGCCTGGCAGGTAATTCATAGTCTCTGATAAGCTAGCGTAGTGTTATTTGTTTAATAAGCTCCATATGTTTAACAGATATCATTACTTCTGCCTGATTTAGTTTATCAAATGATCTTCCTTAAGCGTCTTTGACACTTTAACAATACGTTTCCTCTTCTTCCTAACACAGCTGTGATGGATTATATTGATCTAACATTGGCGGCCTGATCTATCGCCCATTCCTGTAATTTGTTCACGTTTTTGTCCTCACTTGACAATAATGTGGATGGATGTTTAATATTTAATATGCAGGAGGGAGGTAATGTAGCCGCCGGGGCCCCTGAGCCAAACATCTTTCCTCTTCCTGAGCTGCTGCTGACTGTGCAGGACGTCCACAGCCACTTAGCCACTCAATTATCAGCGAGCAGCCCGCTTCTTTTAAAGGATGCACACAAACACACACGCGTACATCTTGTACACTGTAAGAGGACAGATGGGAACATCGAAACACATGGTGCACCACAAAGAAGACTTTAATCCGTGCGATGAGGCCTCGCTCAACTGGATCCCGAACTACTCCACCAGACCTTGAACAAACTTGCATGTTTTTCTTTTCTTACATTTCTTTATGGGAACATGGTCAGTAAAAGAACTATTGATGTGATGTTTTTCATCTCTTTAACATTCCACAGCAATGAAGCTGCAAAGTGAGAGGAGTAATTTCAGCCATCCAAGGGTTCTAAAGAGCAAATTTATGCAACTATCTGACCTTAGAATAATGGCATCAGAATCATTTTGATGGTACACTGACTTGTAATAGACATAACAGCGTCTCTGTGATTCCCCGTCCCTGTTTGAACCTCTTTTACTCTTTTGTTGCACAGGGTGAGTGGGTATGATCTCCGAAGAGAGGTACAGCATGCTCCTAAGATAGTCAGGTGAATTTGGGGGCAATTACCCCCTTATGGAGACAGGAAGCAAAGGCCCCAATCACCTTATGGTTTTACAAATGATCTAGCTAGAATGTTCTGTGGTGTGAGGCGTGTTAAGAGGGATTTGAACTGTGTCTAGGTGCACTTCATAGGGTCAGAGAGGTACTTGGTACACCAACACAAGGGTGCCACAAAACAATGTCAGTGCAGAACAGATATTTTAGTACTTTTCCCAACTTTTAAATTCAAGTTTAAATGTAAATAATGCTGAACCTTATCGAACCAATTTGAACCCAACTGCACACAAAAAGGTACAGCAAAACATGCAATAGTTACTGAGTGACCAATTAATGGCAAAATGCCAACAATCTTATTATTCTTTTAAATAGTTGTCTACAGAAGAGGATTAAGGCCACTGAAAAAATAAGACATGTTTTTTTTTCTTGTGAAAAAAAAGTCAGAATTCTGGGATTAAAGTTAGAATCCCGAAATAGCTGGAATTCTGGAAAAAAGTCAGAATTTTGAAGGAAAAGTCAGAATTTTTTTTTCACAAGTCAAAAAGAAAATTTGTGCCTTAATTTTATTTCAGTGGCCCTAATCCTCTTCTGTAGTTTTCGATCAACATTAAATACAAACAATCAGCCCCAAAAAAACAGGTATATAAGAAATACATAAATAAAAAAATAATTAAATTGAAAAATAAATAAATTAAAATGTATAATATTGAATAAATAAATGAATTTTGAAATGAATAAATAAAATAAAATAAAATAAAATAAAATAAAGACATGTAATGGAACATGACCATCATCATAAACCCCCACAAATATCAAATATTTCCCCTATTTTCGATGCTACACTTCACACGGGCCATTTCTTGGAACATAGCCACGTCTAACTTTTTTATTTTAAGTTCTTAATGTATAAAAAGAGAACATATGAGAAGCTCACTGATAGTTTACCGTTAGTAAGAGAATACAGGTGGAGAGTAAGTCATATTATTTTACAACTCCAATTTTAAAACAGCTGTGGTAACTTGTAAAAATATAAATAAACACATTACTAGAGGGTTTCTGGACTTCTGTGAGTCATTTTGTAAATGCACTCCTGTATATTTCTCAGTGTAAAGCAGTACTAAATAATATTTGCAGTTTGAAGTTTAATGCCTCTAAATCATGGTCTGAGACCAGAGTACCAGTTCAGCACTCAGTTGAATAATAAATCCTTTAGTCAACACAATAAAATATAAACCTTACCTCAGTTCCAAAAAAGGTTGGGGCGCTTTGTAAAATGTAAATAAGAACAGAATGCAAATCTCAAAAAACACATATTTTATTCACACTAGAACATAAAGAACATATTAAATGTTGAAACTGAGGCATGTACTATTTTATGAAAAAGTTACGCTCATGTTACGCACATTTCAGAAAAGAAGGGACGGGCAACAAACTGCTGGAAAAGTAAGTGGTACAAATGAAAAACAGCTGCAGGAGCAGTTTGCTATGAATTAGGTTACCTGGCAACTTGTCATCAGTGCACATTTCAAAATCCTTCATCTCTGATGGTATGGGGGTGCATTAGTGCCTATGCATGGGCATTTTCCACATCTGGAAATACAGAATCAGTGCTGAGAAGTACTGTATAAAGAGCGTTAAGTGCAGCATATGCTCCCATCCAGACAACGCCCCTCTCAGGGAATGTTGCATATTACAGCAAGACAATGCTAAATCTAATCACAACAGCATGGCTTCACAATAGAAGAGTCTGAAGAATATTTTTTTTCAGCAACTGATTTGTGTTATTGCTTTACTGTGAATCAAATATGGGTTTATGAGGTTTATAAATCATTGCATTCTGTGGTTAATTAGCACGCAGTTACCCATTCATTATGTTGTAACGCTGGCAAATATCATAGGTCAACTACTTTCAGGTTTATCATTAATGTCCTGGACAGCTATAGCAGTTAGCTGCTCTTTTGCCGCCTGGTAAGTCGGTTTGTTTCCCTGGTTTCCTTTAAGTGTTACTGAATATTTCATTATAAAGCTTCATTTTGATCATTTCTGAGTGTTTCCCCTGCTCTGTCATCAGCCGTCCTCCCTCCCAGCCTGAGCACTCTCTAAGAATTCCTCATAGACACAATCTGACCCTGGTATCTGACGAGGGTCACCTTGTGATATTAAGCAATAAAAAAAGAACGCTGGCTGCTGTTTGGAGCTGCAGATCAGTGAGACTTTGATTTTCTCACGTAGGCCTCTAGAATCATGTGTAGAGCCTGTAGAGCCACAAAACCAATAAAAGGTGGCTGCAAATATCAGTGTGGGCTTTGTCCAGGAAGAGCAGATATTGAAGGTGGAGGATGAGCAGAATAACACAGATTTTAATCAATTGTTCGACTCTTTCTTCTCCAGCAGCATCCGAGCCTGAAATGTCTTTGATTCTGCACCAGCTGGCGTTCTCTCCTGATGTCTCTGTTTGGGGGGGATGTTGTTATTTGATGTTTTAGGGGAATCCACTTTAGGGCAGAGGCAGTGAGCTTGCATACAAATGTCCATTTTGTGAACATTACAAAAGAAAACATGCTATTTGTGAGAATACTCCCAGAGTCAGACTCTCCAAAAAAGTGTTTACCAGGTAGCCACAGGGTGTGAACACGCGGGAGCTGTGCTTCTTTAATGAGACATGAGCTCCCCTGAAAACATGATTTGTTGTACTTTGATGGGGATCCAAAACACTGAATTCTGATACTTTTGCCGTCTTCTATCACTTGATCATCGTGCACCTCAGAGGCAGTCTGGCATGATGTGCTTTTGATGTAATATGATGGTGTGTTTACAGGCTTCTCTGCTTTTTAATCTGCGCCTTTATCTTCTGAGTTTATTACCTTCAAAATAAAGTGCATAACTCTGCTGTATAGTTAGCTCTTTTTTATCCAGTAGGCTTCTAAAGAGATAAATAGGTAGAAATCTTTAGAAAAATACTGAATTTTACTCTAAACCCTCACAAAAATACATGTAGGAATTACTGTATGTCCACTTAGGGCTTCTGTAGAGTTTTTGTCACTTTTGTCACACATTCCCGACCCGCTAGAAAGAGCTTTGCGACCCACTTTTGGGTCCTGACCCACCAGTTGAGAACCACTGCTCTAGTGCTGTAAAGCAGCACACACTTCTCAGGAGAGAACGCTGCCAAAGGTGCACAGTGCCAAAAGCAGACAACCAGGCTCTCTGTGGTTCTGGGATAATGCCACTCTTCCTGTCAGAAGAAAGTATACCTACTATTTTAACCCTTAGATGCATAAGTGGGGTGAAAAATGACCCAAGCAGTTGTTTGGTTTTTTTTTGCGATATCTTTGTAATTTAAATTTTTCATTCTTTAATCTTCCATGTATTCATCAAATAGGTTGTCTTTGACATGAGGCTGTTTGGATTTGTATCTAATTGTTATATTTTTTAAGTAATTGCATTTTTTGTATCAGTACCACACTTTTCCATACGTGGGGTCAAAAATGACCCCCAGCATTTCCTATGGAATTTCAAAGGTTAACCCTAGGAACCTTTGATTTTTATCAACTGTGACTGTCAGATATGCATTTACTGTTGATCCACACAGCTGACTTCATAAAACCATGATTTTCAAAGGTAAAAAAAAACAACCCCATCAAAATCAAGGTTTATAATCGTCAAAATATTCGATTAAATTTGAAATCGTGAGTTTAAAAATGTAAGATAAAATTTTAAATCATGATTCTAATAGGTAAAATATAGGATTAAAAGTCAAAGTAAGGTTTTAAAGGTCAAAATATGACTTCATATTTAAAACTGAGACTCTATAAGCTCAAAATATGACATAAAAACTTAAAATTATGAGTTATAAGAGTCCAAATTTGAGATAAAATTCAAAATCATGAATTGAAAAGGTCAAAATATGACTTAATATTTAAAGTTGTGAAATTAAAAGGTTAATTTATGAAATAAAAAGCCAAAATCATGAATTTACGCCCTGAATACAGTTAATTTTTTTCCACATTTCTGACTTTTATCTGATTATTTTTATGTTTTCTACATTTTATGACAAGGATTTTTTAAATAATCAAGGCTAAGTTTATGTTTTTATACTGGAGGAAATCTGCAGACCTTACACTGGGCCAGGTAGAGCTGTACCAGGCCTTCAGTTTGACAACTCTGTTCTAGTGTCAGCCTCTAGTTAATGACATTTATGGACCTTGTTCTGATCAGTGGAAAAGATTTAGTTATCAATAACATGCATCATTGGTGGTTAAACAGTTTGAAACACCTCTTAACATCTCAGGTGTTTTTATCGTATCTCATCATTTCCTGTAGTTTATGAAAATGATTAAATAATGTGGTATCAAACCAAATCTTTGTCAAAGGCAGACTTATTATTATGACTAATAATTCTCTTGTTGGGATCAGTTTTGGATATTCACCTTTTTTTTAATTTTTTTACCTTTCTCGAAATATAATCTTTATATATCTTCATCTCTTCATATAACCTTTAACCAATGAAAGAAATTTCTTAAGTTTACAGTATAAAACGCATTCATTGTAATTGGGGTTATTTTTGACACCACTCATGGAAGAGTGTAGGTATCGGTAGGTCATGCATCTAAGGATTAAGGTGAAAAGTTCTGTTCTGTTGGCTAGATTTTTATATATTTTAGCTACATAATTAGATATTTCTTTGATTGACTATCACAGAGAACTTTCTTATATCCCTCTCAGCACCTTTGTTTTCCAGAAACCCATCTTTATTCAGGCCTTACTTTTACCTCATGTAAATGAGATAAACTGCTGCAGGGCTCATACAATTGCTGCATCTAATTAGCTAAACTGAAAAACAGTGATGGAGAATTTTGCACATCTGATGCCGTTGTATCTTGCAGGAAGTCTGTCTCATCCACCCTGGTATCTGCTTATTATTGCTCCTCTGCCTCCTTCGTCTTTGACCCTCTCCTCCTCTGTGTTTCCCTCTCTTTCATTCTCTCTTGAAGATGTTTTTCGCTTGGACATCAGTCGACCATGGGGATGCTCTCAGTCCCTCTTCTAATCACTTACTGGACCTGCTCCAGAGCGACGGGCCTGCAGGCTACCAGCTTCAAAATGTCTGCATTGCATTGCAGGAGAGACGGCGAGCTGGCGAAGGAGACAAATAGAGAGCCGTGTAGGGAGGTGAGTGTACAGTATGTGTAAGGGGAAAATATTTTTCTTTTCCTGGCAGACTGACATCGCACTGGTTTGATTGGAGAGGGATGCAGCGGCCAGGGTTAGAGCCCTCGCCAAGAACTGAAGCTATAGGCAGTGTGTGATGGAGGATTGAGCGGTGCCAAGAGTCTGCAGCAGGGCCGGTAAAGAGACACATCAGCAGCTTACTGTATATATTCCTCTGTAGTGGAAACTGAGAGGGGGAAAATCCAGCCTGAGGTTCAGGGTTTGGCCAAAATATGATATACATACAGAAGGAATTTGTCTTGAGCTGTCCCCTAAGAGTCAAAAATAATTAATCAGCGGTAAAAATCCTGAGGCGACCCATATTTCATCTTTTAAATCTCTGATCTTTTTGTTTTTAAAGTGTTATATAGATTGTATACAGATCAGTGCTGAGCAGTGGTATGGAAGAATGCGAGCTTTAAAATCTCAAAGTCTCAAAATAACCCTGAAGTATTCATCATTAACAAGGTCTTAAGAGGGAGACAAACCTCAGACGTCTCCTCCTCTATAAAACAAATGAGCCCAGTGATTAAAAGCAGCAAAAACACCAAACTGAGCTGTTTCACATTAAGATACAGCACGTTTTTAACATCCACAGAAGGGGCTGGGAGCTGCAGCAGCTGCTAACTGGATTCCTTTAGTTTTAATCCTATAAGAGTTGTTTTAATAGAAACCAAAATATTCTACAGAGGTCTTCTCCTTCACCAGGATGATCTGAGTCAGTTTTTAAAAGGGGCAGAGATTTAGCTCAGCTGGCAGACTAGGCAGCCGAGTTTCATAGACTACAGTCCTCAGCCTCTGGTTCAACTCTGGGCCTTTCACTGTTATTCAGACTTCCTGTCCCTTTTCTGCTGTGCTGTCAAATAAAAGCAAAAGATAATCTAAAAACTGCTATGAAAGCTGAATTGTTAGGGATAGGGATACAAGTAAACATTTTGTCAAGAAACACACATGATTTGCGGTTATAAATATGTCTTTATGAGCAGGTATTAACTAGCACTTATGCTGCCATTTTTGTTTGGCTGGTTGTGGAAAGCATTAAGCAGGAACAGCACATGTTCCTGCTCTTATTTGCAGATAAGGAAAGCATAAGGTAGGGAGGGAAGCAGTAAAAAAAAACAAAAAAAACCCCAGAGCAGAACAGGCAGAATGAAGGAGGAGCTGGGGTGGAGGAGGAGTGTAAGTGCAGCTTGCAGAGAAAGCAGCAGACCACAGCCAGGCTAGAGCAGTTTTAGGGTGCTTTCACATTTGGTTGATTGATTCAAACAACCCCCCCCCCCCCCAGCTTGCTTTCACACCCATACTAGCCACATCGATCCATGCCAGGGCCCATGAGTGTATGTCCACCCACCAGGGAGGAGAAAGAAGAAGCATCTACCATGGCATCCACTAGGGTCATGATCTTAGCAGAGATTGTTTACGTTTTAGCCCAGCATAACAGTCCGTACTGCCACCATAGCTGGTTTTAAAGTTACTTTTTTAGATGCCAGCAACACTGCTCTTCATCTATGTGCAGCTCAGAGGATTACATGGGCTTGAACTTCGCAGATACAGCAGTTTTTGAGGTGACAGGAGACATTTTTTGCCTTTGCTCACTGACTCCAACTTTTTTTCATCTGTAAGGTGAGTCGTAACAGACCTGCAGCCAGAGAAGGAAGTTTAGTTTTTACAATGACATTATACAGCTGATGCAATTCTCTGTCCTGTATCCAGTCACAAATGTATTAACATCTCAGCCCGTTTCTCATTGGCAAATCCATCTTGCAAAGCTCCCATCTGAACAGTCTGGGCCCGGTTAGAAAGTGAAAGGACCAATCAGCGCCGTGGAGTGGTACTTTTGGGCGCAGCTGAGTCGTGACTTAAGCAAGCAGCAACAAGAGGCTCGTGCAATTATGGCGGAAGAGATTAGCTTGGATGCTGCTACAGCATCAGTTTTTTCAGAACTTAATGATATTTTTTCATTAAAAGAAGAACAAATAACAGCATTGAGTTGTTTTCTTTTCAAAAACGACAAAAGTCTACAGCCACCATGGTTCATGTTACGCAGTTTTCTGGAGTTTTCTCCTCAGTAGCAGCTACATCACGTGTTTTGTTGCTCTGATTAGCCTGTAAAGGTGCGACAGACAGAACATTCATCCAATCATCCTTAGAGTTTTTTTTTTTTTCAAAGGCTTTGCCCTTTCCCAAACACTGTCTATGGGAGATTTTGTGTCAGGTTAAATTTGCCCAGTCTCACTCTAATAGTTGAATCATGAACTTTGACCGTAACTGAGTCAAGGTAGGCCTGCAGGTCTTTAGATTTCATTCTGGGTTCTTTTGTGGCCCCCTGGATGAGTCGTCAGTGCACTCCTGGGAAGGTTCACCACTGTTGCAAGTTTTCTCTATTTGTGATAATGGCTCTCACCTGGGTTGGCTGGAGTCCCAAAGCCTTAGAATTGGCTTTTTAGCCCTTTTCCAGACTGATAGATGTCAATGACTTTGTTTCTCATTGGATCTTGTAATGATGTGTTGGTTTTTGAGATCTTTCAGCTGACTTCACTTTATCAGACAGGTTCTTTTTAAGGGATTAGGGGCAGTAATCTGACCTGGGTTTGGCTCGCCAAATTGAACTCAGCTTTCTAAAGAAAAAAAAAGTTAATTCATGATCAAACAAGAGGAGAAGAATATTCAATCACTTAGCATGTCTTAACCTACATTGGACTGGATTCATTGGCTTTAATACACTTAAGGTGAGGCCTATCACAGTGGCCCTGTCATCCTGATATATTTCTGTTTGTGGCCCTCAGGGGAAAGAAGTCTAAGGCAAGTCACTGAACCCCAAGTTGTCCCAAAGGATTAGGTCTATTGTTGTTTGAGTGCCAGTAAATGAGGTCCATTAAATCCAGGTGAGTGGTGAAGCAGCTTTCACCATCAGAGTCCATTTTCTATTAGCACCCTCGGATTCTATTTAAAAGTGAAACGCCAAGGGCTGCATTGCAGACATTTAAACAGGGCCTGTTTTATTCTGAAGGGGAAAAAGTGAGAAGGATCAGGGCATGAAGGGGAAAAAGTAAAGTGAGCTGCAGGTTTTGGATCAGTGGGTCAAAACAAGAGCAGGCAGAAACGCTTGAGTGAGCAGAGGGGGAGTGAAGCACAACAGGCTCTGTCTGTGTCACACTGTGCACCGGTACGACCCGTCCACACACCGAGCCCTCTTTCTGCTCCGAAGCGCTGATCCCTTATTTCTCGGGGTAACGCTCACCGGGAGTTAGCGGACCTCAGAGGACAGTTCAATGTCACTGAATCTGAACGTGTCAGAGAGGACTGTGTGGTTTCCTGTCTGGATGCTCTATACTTTCCATGCATGCATATCTCATGAAGCAGTTAGTGTTTATTTTTATATCTGGTTTAATCCTTCAATATTCATCCGAGACACGTATTAAGTGTCCAAATAAATCTTACATTAAATGAAATTCTACACTTTCTGGAAAAAGAAACCGCTTTTCTTTCTGTTGTGAATGTTTTTAGAGAATGTGGTTGGGTGGCTGATCACTTTTTGATTGACGGCTTCTTGGCTTATCTGTAATGTGCAATGTGTTTCAATTAGTACAGCTCAGCCGCCTTAAATAACACTTGTTTAAAGAAACAGATGGCTCTGCCTGTGAATAGTCTATGAATCAGTCGCTGAAAACAAAGGGTCAAGTCACAAAGTACTTTGCTGTCTTATCTGTTTCATAATTATAGCAATATTGTAATGCAATCATCATCAATCACTGTCTGAGAGATGCTTTATGCCTCTGGGAATGGACAGGAGTTTGTCTATAATTCAGTTGAAGTCAGCTGTTTGCATCAAAGGACTCACAGACAAGACTTCCTTTTCCATGTGGCGTTTATGTTTGCAATATAAAAAAATTCTTTGTCCGTGTTATTCTTGGAGTAGGTCTGTTTATCTGAGTCCACAGTAGAATATACATACATTTTACAGCTTTACTCAAGCTTACTTCAGCTGTTTAACTCTGAAAAAAACCTCTTGGGGCACAAGCACTGACCTCAGAGTGAGGCCCCTATTGAAACTGAAGGGTTTTTATTTCTGACAAAAGAATTTGGGGGCCCTTAACTTGCACCCAAATTTACCAAATTTTAAGCAAAGTTACACCCCAGTGAAAGTTTATGTATTTTAGTGGTTTTACACAAGTCTATCATGCTGGCCCCCCACATGGGACCCAAATGTAAGATAGTAAACTGGGTAAGAGCTACATGCATGAAAAGCAGCACATATATGTATCATGATGAGTCAGAAAAACAAGTCTCTTGGGAGCATCCTCTAAAATATACAGGAAGCACACTACAACCTATATTTTGTAAAACTGGCATTTTCACCGATAGGCAGGTTGCACAATTTAGGAAATTAGTCCAAATGATTTAATATGATTAACTCCAGATTTTTTGTGGTCATTCTAGATAAGATGGAGATCTAAAGTTATGAAAAACTTGAGTTTTCACCATAGGGCGTGGCTGTGACCAGGTTCCAAACTTGAGCTATTTTACTGCTTTTTTAAATTTGTTTTCTGCACCATAACTCCATATAACTCTACGGTGCTTATTTTGATGCCAACAAACCTGAATACATTCATGCATGAATATCCTTTACTTTGTTACAGCGCCCCCTTCTGCCAGTTAAATATTTCCTTCTCTGATTTTCCCCAGAAACATTCACCCCCCTGCACAACATTCAACCCATGCTTATGATTTTCACTCTGCATAAGGGTCAGCATCAGACCTGCAGAAAAGCCCCTTGGTTCATGCCCACATCCCAACAGGAAGTCCATCAGCTTCATTTCAATTTCAAAATAATGATGGTGCAAAAATGACTTTAATCTGTTGCAACTTTAGCGTACATTATTCTGTGTTCTTCCACAGTTTCTGGCAAGACAACAGTATCACACTTAACACACCCACATGATAACATTTTATCATAGCGCCCCCTACCAGTCATTTATACTTATTGAGGTTTTTAACATCATTTTAGGACCAACATCCAAGTCAATGCTCTGGTTAAACTGTATGGCGGTACTAGTGGCCACTTTAAGTGTGCTTAATGGCTTCTGCCATGCCACCATAATGCTCTTTTAATCTGATGTAAACAATGCTGAACTGATAGCACTGATAGCATCACAGAAACAGTGCAATTTAGCTTTTTTTTTTTTTTTTTAAAAAGCACTTATGATTCCAAACTAACTTCACATTGTTTACAAACTGCTGCTGTGACCAGTGTTAAATGAATAGTGCTCAATAGCCACCATTTTCTCGCTGTTTTCTTGACTTTATTCAACTCAATATAGCTGGTTTTTGCTTCTAATCGGATGTGAGAAACTTAGGCCTGGGGCCAGATGCGGCCTGTGAGCCGGTGGCAGGGCCAAACAGGGCCCCCTGAAATCTGATTGGCATCCTCAAAAACCTGGAAATGATTCTCTACTTGCCTTGTCAGCTGTTAAATTAAGCATCTAGCGTTAGTTCAGGCAGGCCAGCTGATCTAATGCAAGCCTTTTATCAGCTGATTTGCTCTCAGCTTGCTGTTGGCCAGTTACTCTCATGCTACATTATATAAACTTCTCTTACCTGACCATGCTCTGCTGCTGTCTCTGCAAGCTGCTCTTGCAACCCTCCTCCACCCCAGCTCCTCCTTCATTCTGCTTCTGACTTAACCAGTGTCTTATACAGTATTTGCGTTGTGGATATTAAAGTGACCCCAACATTCTTATATATTTCTGTTTGTGGCTCTCAGTGGAAAGATTTTGGACACTCCTGCTTTAGACTGTTAAGAAAACAGAGGTTGTATTTATTTAAAACACATCCATCTCTCTATCTTCTTCCACTCTGGGGTTGAGTCAGGGTGGCACTAGGCTAAGAAAATCAACCTAGAGGTATCTCTTCCTAGCGACATTTTCCAGCTCCGAGTCCAAGGTGTTTCCAGGCCAGAGGGGTATATATTCCCTCCATTGACGTCTGAGTTCACCCTGGGGTCTCCTTCCTGTTGAACATGCCCAGAAGACCTCTGAATGGAGGCACCTGGTATCTCCTTTCTGGTTTCAGGCTCAAGGTGGAAAGCCTAAATGTCATTATGTGCTGCTATTTTAAAAGTTTTCAAACCATATGAACTGTGGAATATCAGGCATATCAGGCCATATTTGAACACATTTAGGTGGAAAAGCTACCATCAGGTAGCAACAAAAAGTCCAAACAAGTGTTCCAGTCATCAGAAAAAGTCACACCATCTTTGTTGTGGTTGCACTGTGTACACGTTAGCAGCCGTAAAAATAACTTTGTATCATCCCTGCGAGTATCGTATGCCTTTGTGGCGTAGAGTTCTCTGGCATCCACCCGAATCTATGTTTATTTTTACCCAAAGTGTTCATTACATAGAATATCTGATGATAATAAATGAAATCTCAGTTGGAATCGCTGAGAGCTAAACAAGGGAACACTTCCCAACAACAAAGACATTTGGTTTGGCAGCAGCACACATGAGAAATTAGAGCTCACACTCTTCCTGCTCGCATACCTCTGCAGCTTTTCCTCCTCTGCTTTCAGTGTCTTGTTTTCTCAGGCTTGTGAGGAATAAGAGACATCTGGGGAGAGCTGGGTGCACGGCAGACGCGGCGTTGGAGCAGAGGAGGCTGTATTTGTTTTGGATTCAGGTCATAGATGTGGTTTATGACAGCTCTGCTTCCAGGCATGCGACATGATAAGACATCTAATGAGTTTCAGGCTACATGAATGGCAGACGAGTCGAAGGCAAAGAGGAGGGGATGAGTGGGCAAAGTTCGCTCGCATGGCTCTGGATGTGTTGTGAGTTTGAAGCAGGATCACAGTCTCTGTTGCGTCACGTCTCTTTTTGTTTTTTCACTGGCAGGGATTTTCTTGTAGGCATGATTTCTGATAAAGGAACCCTGCTAGATTTAGAGCAGTGATATTTTGGGTACTGTGTTTGGCTGAGAGCAGCTTGGAGTATGTTGCATCATCCACCATGCTTTTTTCTCATCCACTGTCTGTGAAATGAGAGCAATTGTGACTTCAAAAGAGTACCACATGCATTTTTCCAAAAATACTATGGAATGACCCAACAACCTTGACCTTTGACATGTGACCTCTACTGTAATTTTACTTTTATTTTATTCAATTCTTCTTTGCATAGCTGCTCAAGCTCTGTCAGGTTTGCACAGGGATCAGGTGTGAACATCCCATTTAAAGTCCAGCCACAAACTCTTTATTGAATTGAGGTCTGGGTTTTGACTCGGCCACTCCAGAACTTTCACCTTGCTGTCTTTAAACCTTTTTTGTGTAGCTTTCTCTGTATGCTTCGAGTGAATGTCATGCTGGGAAGTAAATCTTCTCACAAGCCGTGGTTCTCTTGCCGACTGTATTACGTTGTCCTCTTAAATTTTGCTGCATCAATTTTACCCTCTACCTTTACAAACCTTCCTAGGCTGGCTGTTGAGAAGCATCCCACAGCATGATGCTGCCACCACCATGCTTTACAGTGGGGATGATGTGTTTGTGGTCATGTGCAGTCTACAGCAAGGGTGTCAAACTCAAGACCCGGGGGGCAAAACTGGCCTGTGGTGCAGTTATACCCGGCCCACCAGATCATATGATATTTTTATTAAAACTGGCCCACCAGTATGAAGTCTGCAGATTTCCTCCAGTATAAAAACTTAACCTGGATGATTTATGATATCCTTGTTGAGTCTCAAAAATGAGAAAAAGTAAACAGTAAAAATGATCTGATAGAAAGTCAGGAACGTTGGAGAAATTTGTGTTTTCTTTGTATTTTCAATTGTGCATCTCACACTAAAAGTTATGGTTGTGAATGTTTATTTCAAAGTGTAACCTTTACATTTCATAACTTTGACCTTTTCTCTCATATTTTTACCTTTTAGATTCATAATTTTACATTTTAGATCCTGTTTTGACCTTTTAAAGTCATCATTTTGACTTTTATTTCATTTTTTGACCCTTTTCAACTCCTAACTTTGACTTTTTTTTTAACTTGTAAAACTCATGGTTTTTAATCTTATTTCAGATTTTGGTTTTTAAAACTCATGAATTTGAAATTTAGTCTCATATTTTAAACATTTTAAACTCAGGATTTCAATGTTTATTTCACATTTTGGTTATTAAATATCAAGAGTTTGAATTTTTTTCTCAGTTTTGCTGACCATTTTAACTCCTAACTTTGACTTTTGTCTAAAATTTTTTCCTTTAAACCTCATGATTTTGAATTTTATTTCATACTTTGACTTTTAAAACTCATGATTTTGATTTTCATCTTATTTTGACTGTTAAAAATCATGGTTTCAGTATTCTATCTCATATTTGGCCTTTTAAAATCATTATTTGACTTTAAATGTCATGTTTTTTTACCTGTAAAATTTATAAGTTTGACTTTTTATCTCAGATTTTGAGTTAACTTATCATGTTGACCTTTTAGTCTAAGAAGCATTTATGTTAAATGTTGACCTCATTAGCCCCTCAGGTTAGACCCACATTCAGAATCCGGCTCCTGCTGGGATTGACTTTGACACCCCTGGTCTATAGCGTCTTGTTTGATGGCCTTAAAGCACCATTTTGGCCTCATCAGACCAAAGAACTTTGTTCTACTTGACCATGGAGTCTTCTACATGACTTTTGGCAATAAAACTCAGATTTAATCTGAGTCTTGGTGGCCTCTCTCACTAGTCTCCTTCTTGCACGGCCTGATATAGGCAGATTTGCACATGTGCTAACTTCCTTCTTTTTCTTGATGATGAGTTTAACTGAACTCCAGGGAATAATAAGTGTCGATCCCCTGACTTATATTTTTCAAAAACCTTTGCTCAGAGTTAATTGGAGTGTTCTTTTGTCTTCACGGTGTAATGGTAGCAAGGAATACTGCGAGTTAACAGTACAAGTAGTTGGCTTTTTTGAGTGTGTTAAATTTACTTGTAGAAACCACAGAGAAATAAAACTTTGTCTTTATTGGATAAGTTTGGATGAAATGGCTTCAAACATTTTGAAGTCTTTTAAATCTCTAGCTGTCTGTTTTGTTTCTGCTCCTAAATGTAAAGCTTTGTAAGAATGGAGCTCTCTGCGGAAAATTCATTCACATTAGCTTCATCGCTGTCAGACTTTACAGACATCACCATGAGCTGCTTTATCATGATTTTCTCTGGGATTTATTCCACAGGTGTGATTTATTATCCTTTCTTTAACTTGAGGATATCCATGCTCAGAATGATTTCACTTCACTTAATAAAAGTATTACTGTGGCAGTAAGAAGGTATGCTTTTGTCTTTGCTTTAGATAAGATCTTACTTGTCTAGACTTGAGTAACTGAACCTATAGTGTAATTTCGTGACCGCCTTGTCAGCTGTCAGCCTTGATGGATGCATTGTGCTTTCTACCAAACGACGAATGATGCCTTCAGCTGCACAAAAACACTTTTCAATCAAGGCCACTCCAGTAAAAACCAACCCATCTCTCCCAGGGCTCTTTTATGTCCGACTCTCAGGTCCTCGACAATCACCGAGCCGGCACATCTCCCATTATCCTCAACACAAAGACACGCTGAGGTCTCGGTGAGTGAGAGACAACCATCAGAGAAACACAACGGCTCCATCCATCTGTTGTGACCTCACACTTTCACGGAGAAATAAGGTGATTTTGTCCAAACGCTTGGGTTATTTTGTTGTGTTTGTAGAGGGAGATTAAGGCAGTGCAAAGTAATGTTTGGAGCTCACTGTTAGATTTCAGTGCTTTGCGCTGGTCGGATTCTTTCAGGTTAGAAATGGGACAGGAAAGGCACAGGTGAGGGAGGAAATCACCTGGAAATAGTCACATTTTGAAGCTAAACATGGGCGTAGTCTCAGTGATGTCACCCAGAGGTGTTATGAAGCCAAATGATGGTGATGGCTGTATCCGATGCTGACTCTTGAGGACATAAAATTAAGATTAGGCAGGCCTGAAACCTCCCAGCAAACTCTTCATCAAATCAACCACATCCTAAACTGTGTAAATGTGGGCATCATTTGAAGGGATATTTCAGGGTTTTTTAAAAGTTGGGCTATATGAGGTAGCAGTAGTTGTGGCATCAGCCTCCAGTGATTTCAGTGAGCATTGGTCCTTTAAGAGGGACTCGCTGGTTGTACCCAGGCCCGCCCACAAATTTGTCTGGGCCCCTGACAAACCCAGAGAATGGGCCCCCCAATTTTAGAATCTTTTAACCAGTTTTTGGCACCTTTTGCCATTTTCCATCCATTTAAGCACCTTTTAACTTTTTGGCCAATTTTTGCCTTTCTTGACCCAGTTTTGTGTCTTTTAACCAACGTTTGCGACGCCCCCCTTTCCCGTCCATTTTTTGCCCACTTTTGCCTTATGTTACCCCACTTTCCACAATTTTCCCAACCATTTTCACACCTTTTGGCAGTCTGGGACTAGTTTTACATCTTATAACCAATTTTTGCCACTTTCACCATTTTCCCGTACATTTTTGTTGTTGTTGTTGTTGTTTTGCCTCTCTTATCCAATTGTTGCTGCTTTTGATCTGCTTTTCACCATTTTCCTCCCATTTTTGTCCCTTTTCACCTTTATCGACCCATTTTTGCTTATTTTATCCCATTTTTGAAACTTTTTAACCAGTTTCCACCATTTTTCCACCCAACTGTTTGCTCCTTTTGCTACTGTTGACCCAGTTTTTTCCTCTTCTATCCCATTTTAGCCACATTTGCCCTTCTTGAACCAGTATTGCATCTTTTTTTTTTGTTTTGTGTTGTTTCGTTTTGTTTTGTTTTGTTTTGGTTTTGTGTAATATTTAATTTTGGGTCTTTTCGTGCCTTTATTACATAGAGGTGGACAGTGGATAGACTCGGAAACAGGGAAGCGAGTGGGGAGAGATATGCGGGAAATGGTGCCACAGGCTGGACTTGAACCCGAGCCGCCGCATTCATGGTGCGCCTTAACCACTCGACTACCGGCGCACCCCAGTATTGCATCTTTTAACCAATTTTTTTCCCTTTTCCCAAAAATTTTTTCCCTCAAAGTTATTTCAGTTCCTGGGACTTTATTTTCTGACGTCATGACGTTTAAAAACTAGAAAAGCACTCAGAGAGCGCAGACCTCCACCATTAGCCCTATCTCCCAATAGTACAGAATCCTTGAAAAAATTCCTGGATCCAGACGGTGATCCAAATCACTCCCAAAATCTAATCAGTTCTTCCCTATGCCATTTCTGACATTTCCTGAAAATTTTCATCAAAACCCGTCCATAACTTTTTGAGTTATGTTGCTAGCAAACAAACAAACAAACAAACAAACCCTGTCGATCACATGGCCTCCTTAGCTGAGGTAATAAAGTTCAGTTTTTTGTTGCTTTGATAAAAGTGGGTATTATTCAATTAAACATAAAATATTGTTATCACGGATTACCTTGACAATGCACAATAGCCTTCCTGACCTCCATGGGCCCCCCATTTTGCTGGGCCTCAGAAAGGTCTCCCCCTTATCCCCCCTTGGTTGGCCCCTGTGTGGCTCTGGTTGTACCAGCCAGGAAGCTAGGCTATAGTTTCTCCCCAGAATTTAGCGAGTTTTAGGTAAAAATGGGCCACAAAACGATGTTGGCTCAAATGTAGGTACTATCAAAAAAATTCATTTCTAAGAAATAAAATACTTCAAAAGTTTTCAACCGTGCATCTGTTATGCGATACAGCCTAGCTTCCTGGGGATACAACCAATGAGTCCTTAAAAAAGCAATGCTCACTGAAATCACTGGAAGCTAATGTCACTTCTCTTGTTAGATAAAAATACAAAAATACTGAAATATCCCTTTAATATCATCAAATGGATTAATCTGGGATGAGTTACAGTCATGAAACATAAGTGTGAGACACAAAAGTTTTTTAAAAATATGATTAAAAAATCAACATGATGATATTAGTTAAGGTACATCATCTCCATCTCATAGTTGTGACATATTCCCACATGACTGTGACTTCTTTCTAATTACTTTGATTCATTTAAAACCTGGGCATACTGTGGGAAGGTTTTCATAAGCCAGGCTATGTTTCTTTTCCTTTTTTAACTCAGAGAAAGGGCGTCCAGAGATCAGGGCTTACATCCAAAAGTTCATTGCTCCTGTACATCAGAGTTAGATATACTATGGATAGTTTGTACAGCAGGTTGGCTCTGAATCTCAAGAGTTGCTGATTGATTCACATGTTGATGTGTCCTTGGGATGAACACCAAGCCCCAAATTTCTTCTTTTTTAACGGAGGGTTGTTTTTTCCCCAAGCAGCTGCATGATAAACAGCAATATAGTCGATAGAAATGATTCTGGCAATACGTTGTGTCAGGGGAACATCTGGTTCCACTTAAGTTCTTCCAAGTGACGTTGTTATTCAAAGAAACATTTCCTCATTAAATCACTTTTCCTCATGTGTTTATTGCTACTACAGGAAAAGAAAATTTATACCAGAGTGAAGAAGACGGCACATGAACTCACTAACATACTTAAGTACAGCTTAGATGTACTGTTTGTTCCTTTTCAGCCTTAATGCATTACACAAGAGCTCAGAGAGTATGTATGACTACCAAAATCCGGACTCAAAATTGTAAACACGCTTTTACAATACCAATTCCAAAAAAGTTGGGGCGCTATGTCAATAGAATCCAAATGCAAGGCTTTGCAAATCTCATTAGCACATATTTTATTCACAATAGAACATACACAACATATTAGATGCTGAAACTGAAAAATACCAGCTCAGTTTGAATTTGATGGCAGCAACTAACTCAAAAAAGTAAGGACAGGGCCATGTGTTATGTGTGGTGTGAGTTGGACCCAAAATGCAGAGACAGATGCAGTTTTAAGGTTTTAATGGCACAGGTAAAGGTAAGAATCCACAGGTCCGGGGAGTGAGAGTCTTCGTGGGGGAGAGAGTGCTATGGTTCGGCTGCAGGTGATCGGTAAGTGAGGCACTGGAGGAAAAAGGGAGAGACATGTTAGAATAAATCCACAGGTAAGTACACAAGATAAATCCAAAAATGTTCACTGGAAGCATGAGTTAAACTTAGTCTAATAGTAGTCTTCTAGGAGGCCGAGAGCTGAGAATTACCACGGTGAGTAGTCAGCGAGACTCTGGCACAGCAGAGAGTTCTCCAGGTCCTCATGAAGGGAGACTAATTGGGTGATACGCCACAGGTGCGATACTCTCCGCTGTGCCGTGGGGGATGGTGAACCTCAAGGGAAGCATGTGACAAGTTACCGACAACAACACAGGAGCGACTGGAAGCCGGAAACCGGAAGTCCACAAAAATAAAACAAGATTTTCACAACACACCACACCATGTCTACCATTGTGTAGCATCTCCTCATCTTTTGACAGCAGCCTGTAAACATCTAGGAAGTGAGGAGACCAGTTGCTGGAGTTTTAAGGGGGGAATGTTGTCCCATTCCCTAAAAGAGTTGTTGTCTGGATGGAAGCTTATGTTGCTCTAAAACCTCTCTACACTTTTCAGCATTGATAGTGTATGTCAGATGTATAAGCTGCCCGTGCCATAGGCAGTAAGGCAACCCAATACCATCAGAGATGCCCGCTTCTAAACTGTGTGCTGAGATTCACCTGATCACAGAACAGTTTTCTTTTTTAAATGAGCTTTTAGAGACGGTGGCGTTTATGGGTTGTGTTCACATATGGCTTCTTCTTTGCATGATTAAGCTTTAACTTGCATTTGTAGATGGCATGGCCAACTGTGTTGACCGACAATTATTTCTAGTGATGTTAATTTCCAGTATAGTATCATGCCTGTTTTTAATGCAGTGCTGCTGAGGGCAAGACGATCATGAGCATCTAAAACTGATCTTTGGCCTTGGCCCTTGGGCACAGAGGTTCCTCCAGATTCTCTGCATCCTTTTATGATATTTTGTACTGTCTAGTCAAAGTCTGAAATGCACCTTTTATACCCAGTCATGTCACTGACCTGTTGGCTGTCAAACCCTTTATTTGCAAAATGCTACTAATAGGAAATGTGTTGCTGCCACCAAATTCAAAATAAGCTAATATTTTTCATTAAGTTGTAAAATGTCTCAGTTTCAACATCTACTATGTTGTTGCAGATGATGTCACACAGCAGCGGAGAACTCCGCTTGGGAGGCAAGCAGTGATTTCTGCATAGAGAAACACTACCAAAAGGGCCATGTTTTTATTTGTGCTGTTTATGACTATGCCAAGCATGCAAAGTGTTAAAATGCCAAAATTCTTAATTCTAAAGCCACTTTTGTGTCCCAAATATAGTGAAACATCCAGGCAAAAAAAAAGAATTACAAAAGCTTTTAATGAAGCCTGGATGACTGGAGTCACACAACACCCATGCGTGGCTCAGTAGAGCTGGATGTTTTGATCCCAAATGGCTCCTCATATGTCACCAATTGTGGCTTTAAATGTGGTCTAAATAAGGACAAAATATGGAGGAAAAGAAACTGTCACTCAAGCCACAGTGGCTAATATTAAAGAGTCGTTTTGCAGCACAGGCTTGTTCGTGTTGCTTACCCCTCAAGGTTTATCTAGTTGATAGTATATCACTGCTTTAATTGAAGGCATGTTTGTGACAAAATGAAGATTTCTTATGCATTAAAGGGCTCAGCAAGCCTTGTAGCTCTTCCAAGACTCCTCTAGGCCATTGGTTCCCAACCTGAGGTCTGGGACCCCCTAGGGGGGATGCCAGAGATCTCGGGGAGGTGCGAGGCTTTCTCTGTGCTGAGGTTGTCAAGATTAGATTGGCATATATCAACTAAGATCATTGCAAACCTTTACTTAAATAATTTATGCTGTAATAAACATACAGAAACCTATTTTCTTTGGGTTTTGTCTGTGAAACAACTAAAACTGATGTTGATTTTTGACAGTAATCAATCACTTTTAATTCCTGTGGGTCTTGGGGGGGCTCCAGGAACAAAGGTTGAGAATCACTGCTGTAGACTCTTGTCTTCTTTCATGCAGACGATGCTAGGAGGATCGTCTCAATGAAGGATCGTGATAATAGACGCTAGGAGGTCTGCAGGACTGAGTTATTTGTGACATACTGATCGCTCCACACCTGGTAAAATTGGTTAAACTGTTGAAAAAACACTTTATTCTAAAGTATAGGGATCATTTTCAGTGTATGTTGAAAGAGATCCTTTTAGAGCTGTAAAGTACTAACTTTTCTTCGTTCCCAGTCATTCCTGATGGCTGCCCCCACTTTCTGACGCCCAGTGGACATTTGGGATCATGTGATTGCAAACAACCAATGGTGAATATAATTTTGGCTTATGAGATTTACATATCATTGCACTCAGCCTTTATATACATTAACAACAGTGCCCCAACTTCTTTGGAATTGGGGTTGCATGACAAAATTAGAACTTCTTTCAGTACTGTGTACCATCCTTCTGTGTCACTCTTGTAAAATAGGGACTTAATGGTAAAATAAATCATTTATGTATTATCAGTTCACAGCTAACCTGCTCTAAACTAAAGAGTTATAAATTATGATTGATCACAGTATTGATTGTGTGTTTAAAACTTTGCCTACATGGAGGAAGGGGGGAGTCTAGTTTAGACCCACTGAGCACACTAAGCCATCTGTATAACTCAGAGTTGTTGCTCATCGTCAACAGAAATCCTCGATAACTTCTCATAATGAGATTTTTCAGACATCATGAAGACAAACATCTTAAGGATTCAAGCAGATTTCCCTTTGTAGCGATCCGTCTGCCTGTGGGCCGTAAACACCAAACTGGGGCGGCTTAAGACTAAAATGGGAGGATTTTTTCTGACTCATTTCCCAGGTGCTGTGAGCGTGGTGGCAGGAAGTCTTTTTTGGAGGACATGTACTCATTTTGTTCTCCTTCACCATGAATATTGAGCAGGACTTATCAGCCTCCTCGCTGTGGTAAATCCTCTGCACCTGCAGCGCCGGTCTCAGAGCGGCTCTGGTGCCGCGGCGCTTTGATCCTCCTCACCGACGAATCAGCGCAGCCAGCGACCTTGTTTTTAGTAGTGTTGGTGTGAAAATGATGAGCTATTTACATTCACTGTGTGTGTGAAGGGGCATTTGTGTCTCTGTGTACCATCTGTGCTATGAATATGTAAATAGTAAACAATCACCACTGAGAGCTGAGGGCTTAAACATGCTTTATAGACCGCTGGCTGTTTCTGCAAACTTAACGCATGTTTGAATTTATGTGTATGTGGAGAATTAATAAGCAGGTGTGCTATGATGTTTAAGGTCATTATAGTCTTTCTTCTCATCTGTTCTGGGGCTTTACTTTACATTTCCTCACAGCAGGGTCTCACAGAAAAGCTGTAGGGTCTCTTTTGACCTGGGAGGGCTGACACACATGAAGAGTTTGGCTGTTTTAAAGCTGGTATGTATGTGGTAAGAGTATCAATGAGAGGACTACATACAGCCCAACAGTGACCACACTTTTTTGGAAGCTTCCCCCGTTCAAATCCTCCACTGACAATTCAGAGAATCTCTTTATCCATACTTATAATCCTGGGAAGAATCCAGCCAGTTTGCACCAGACTGCTGTGGTGACAAGGGAGTGAAGCCGGAAGGGCAAAGCTTTAAATATAACTGCTGATCTACACTCCAACTGGTGGCATTTCCTCATGGAGCCAGCCTGGGGAAACAGACGGGGAAGGTTGCTTTAATAGATCACTTTCTTTGACTATGCAAGGGATTCTGGGTTTGGCAGATGCAAAGAGAAAGTGCCTGATTGCATTGTGCCAACTGTGAAGTTTGGTGGAGGAGGGCTAATGGTATGGGGCTGTTTTTCAGGGTTTGGGCTAGATCCCTCGTCTCCAGTGAAGGCCAATCTTAATACTTCAGCATACCAAGACACTTCAGACAATGCTATGCTTCTAACTTGCACAAAGCAAGGACTATAAAGACATGGTTTGATGAGTTCAAACTGGAAGAACTTGACTGGCCCTGACCTTATTGAGCACCTTTGGGATGAACTGAAATAAAGATTGCGAGCCAGGCCTTCTCATCTAACATCAGTGCCTTTTCTTATAAATGCTCTACAGAATGAATGGGCAAAAATTCCTACAAAAAACACCCCAAAATCTTTTGGAAAGCCTTCCAGTAAGTCATTACAGTCCCAGCTGGTGAAACAGTCAGGCAGCTTAAGACTTTAGTATTAAGTATACTATTGCCACAAAGTTGGAAGCATAGCATCGTCCAAAATGTCTTAGTATGCTGAAGCATTAAGACTGGCCTTCACTGGCGATAAGGATTCTAGCCCAAACCCTGAAAAACAGCCCTATACATTATCCCTCCTCCACCAAACTTCACAGTTGGCACAATGCATTCAGGCAGATGACGTTCTGCCAAACCCAGACTGACCCAAACATAGAAGCGTGATGCCTAACTCCACAGAACATCATTCCCCTGCTCCACAGTCTAGTATCAATGTGCTTTACTACAGTCCATCGAATGCTTGGCATTGGACTTGTTGATTTTTTTGTGCTTACATTAAGGCCAGTGGAAGTTCTGAACTTTTCAAGCTATGGATTTAGCAGAGCGTTGGCAACTTTTACCCAGTGAGTGGCTTAGGAGTTGTTGACCCTGCTCTTTTACATGGTCTTCCCTTTTGTGGCTGAGTTGCTGCTGTTCCTAAATGCTTCCACTTTCTAATAATATCAGTTACAGTTGACTGTGGAATATCCAGCAGGGATGAAACTTCACATAGCGTTTTATTGCAAAGGTGGCGTCCATGACAATACCACACTTGAAGTCATTCAGCTCTTCAGAACAACCCTTTCCCATGTTTGCAAATGGAAGCTGCATGACTGAAACAGCCAAAATATTGCAGCTCAATATTTTGGGGTTGAGATTATGCCAGCATAACTAACACCATGAAATAACACATAATCCCTTTATGTTCCATTAGCTTCAGTACTTTTGTGGTGCCAGTTTGAAAATGGCAGCATGCTAACATAATGATCTTTAACCTCCTGAGACCTGCTTTTTTGTTTGGAATGCATTTTTAGTGTCCTCCATTGATTTGGGATAAGTATCACACAAAACAAAATTTCTTTACTTTTAGGAAGCATTTTCACATATACTCTGATTTTAAAATTTTGGTGTTCTGATGATGGACCGCAAGAACTTTTTAAGGCCAAGTAAGGCAACTAAAGTTCTTGAGGTTCTGGAAAATATCCCTGACATTACTAGAGATTTTCAAAACATAAAAATTCCCCCATATGCCCCCAAATTTTCAAGACATAACCAAAAATATCTGTAAAAAAAAAATAAATAAAAAAAACCTCTTAAAAAGCCAGTTAAAACCCCAAATTCCCTAAAGTTTGCTAAAATGTTTCAGCATTTTTTTTTTTTTTTGCAAAGAAAAAAAAATCCATGAAAATCCACAAAATTTCAAGGCAAATTCCCCAAGAATTTACAAATAAATTCCATGAAAAAAATTCCAAAATAATTCTCTAATATTTTTACAAAAATCTAGGAAAATATCATCAGATATTTCCTTTCCCAAAAAATAAATCAAACACTCCAAAACATAGAAACATATGATATCGCCCAAATTTTAACAAAATTTCTGAAAAATTTAAAATAAAATTCCCTGATCATTCCAAGCAAATTATAAAGACCTCTGTGTAAATTCTGGAGAATTATCCCAAAAATCCAAACAGCAACATTCATTGATATCTTAAAAGAAAGCCAAATTGTAATGTCCTCACATGTGTGTCAGGGTCTCAAGAGGTTAGAAGTGAAAATGTTTCATGTTATTCCTTTAAATCAGCATTGTAATATGGTTGATTTGAAATAGGATGCTATCTGTTTGTGCTTGTATGCCGAGCATTTAGCTTAACCTCAAAGAGCTGCCAGCACAACTGTAGTGTTTCAGTGTTGCTATGCACATAAAAGTCATGCAAAATTGGGTGAAATAATATAGTTTATAATCATCTTGATGAAATATACCTGAGTCAAGAACATTCATCTTACATTTAACCTTTTTTTATTGCTAAATGACCATGCATATTGAATAAAATAGAATTGGTTCAAGAGCAATTAATCGATAGTATCATGAATCTGAATATGAGGGTGCAACAAACTTTATGCTATAAAGGAGGCGGCTGGGGTGGAGGAGGTTAAGCTTTGCCAGAAGCAGCGTACATCAGCAGCATTAATGCAAGCAGGGATTAATGAGAAACATCATATTTAAATGGACCAGAGTGTTAAAAGAAAGAGGTATGATTGGCTGTTGTAGCTGGGAGGTGATAATTAGGATCAGCTGGCTGTCAGCTGATCACGGCGTTCTGCATGAACTAATGCTAGGCTTCATTTGTTTTGTGACTAAGTACATAAGTCTTTTTCAGTCTAGTTATAAATCCAGAATTGCCAAGTGGCTTGATAAACCTGAAAACAGACAGAAAGGCTTGATCAGTTAGTCAGACATCACATTTTCTTCTTATTCACTGTCAATCATGTAAAAAATCCACTCCACATGTTGTGAAAGCTTCTAGTTCTAACTTTCAGTCTGTTTTCCAGGATGCAGCTCCATATGTGAGCGCCTGTTTTCCCTTGTGGGCTCAGCACAGCTACAGAGTAAAGTTATCTCCCTATAGAGCCTCTCTACCCAGCCAGCTCTCTCTGTCTCTCTCACACAGACACAAACACACATGCATGCACACGGACTGAGAAATATTCAGAATTTTCCTCAGATCCATGCCAGCGCTCAGGCAGAATGGCTGGCATGTGTTTGAGGCACGATTCTGCAGAACATACAGGCCTTGAAAGAGCTGCCAGGAGCTTGGTTTTGCATGTGGGATCCTGACGCATTGCAGAGAGAAAGCAGCCTTGGACATGCCTCTGTGCTCGCAAACAAACACACAGACACTCAGAGATGCACACCAATTACACAGACGCCGATTCTCATGATGCTCTCTCGCCATGCTCTCTCCACATTTAAACAGCCGTGCACTCAGCCCATGTATTAGATGGCGCCCTGCTTGGCAGAAGAAGAAAGGTGTGAGCAGAGGGAATCTGGAGGCTGTATGTTCTATCAAACAGCAGCATTAGTATGCAGAAGAGCCTAGAAGCCAAAACACAGGCCATCAAGACGCTTCTATAGCTGCTTGAAAAGACATGAGGGCCACTTAAAGGTGGGATACGACCTCAAGTGTCCTTTGGACTTGAAAGGCTACTTAGTGCTTTTCCATGTGATATTCTAAACATTAGACACATTTAAGTGGCGTTCACAAACACACGTGGTAGCCAACGACAGCAGCGACAGGCTCATCTGTGGAGATATTTCTCCCCTTATGAGCCAGGTAGCCACACCAGAGGGGAAAACAGTGGCATATGTACAAAAAAAGATATAAAAATTGCACTTATAAGTTTATTTCTACTGCAAAAATAAGGATTTTAGACCACTACAGGCTGACTCTGGTGACACTTTCACTTTTGGTTCTTAACATGATGGAGGGGCTTGGGTTTATCTAAAAGTTAGCAGCTACCATTAGTGGTCTGCAAGGCCATTTATACAACTGTGATAACTGTTAAACAGGCTTTAACAAGGAGGATAAGGAACATGAATAGCTGAATCCTCAGAGGGTCCTTCAGTGCAGCTGAACTTTAAACACAATGGGGAGTACTTGTAAATCAGGATGTAGCCATGGTCTGAACAGGAGTAATCTATTTTACACTTAATCAAATAGAAATATGACTTTGAGAGTTTGATCTACAAAAGTAAAGTAATGTATTCATTGTAGAAAGCTTGAAACCAAAGACTGGTCCTCAGTCATGTGTTCTCAAACAGCTGATTTGATCACACCTGAGTACTTAAATCACAAAATTTTGTGTCAGCCTTCTTCAACCTGGGTGCTGTAGCACCCTGGTTGAAGAAGGCTGACTTGAAGATGATGATTGATAATGACTATAATCAAAATAATCTAATTTGTCCCTTTTCTTGACATAATTTCAGTGTCGTATTCACACAGGATTACACTTATCTGTGGACCTCTGATAATTTGATTACCCCCCTGATGTCAGTGTTTGGTTTGGTGCATTCACACAGGATAAGTAGAGTCTGTAATCTACTCAAGTCTGCCGCCATTTCCTCTTCTTCTTCTTCTTACTATTATTGTTCAATCAATCAGTCAAACTTTATTTATATAGCACTTTTCATGCAAGAAAATGAAGCACAAAGTGCTTTACAAACAGACAATTAAAGTATGACCCAACCCCCTAACCCACCCATCCCACAATCCATACACAGCATTGGCAAAATGCATCATAAATAAAAGACACTAGTAGAACAGGAAAACTTATGTACCTGGAAACGCCATCTTAAAGGTTTAAAATGAGTAAACACTGGAGGTTAGTTTAAAGTGTAAAATTAAAAATATCATAAAATAGAATAAAAAATAAATTGAAATGAAGTAAAAAATAAATAATTAAAGGGTGCTGTAATGAGAATAAAAACACAATATGCTCAAACAGGGAAAAAAACAACACTTAAGAAAAACTTGGGGAAAAACAATAAAACGAGGATAAACTACTAAAAGATCATTCTGAAGTTAAAACAGAATCAGATAGAACCTAAATTACTAAAACAGATTAAGATGAGTTTATTAAATTCAGGTTAAAGCCAGACTAAAGAGGTAGGTCTTGAGTTTGCTTTTTAAAACATTAACATTAGGCGCAGCCCTCAGGTCTTCAGGTAGTTGTTCCACAGACGGGGCCGTAGTGATAGAAAGATGCCTCACCGTAAGTTTTTGTTCTAACTTTGGGAACTGTTTACAAAGAACTTCCTGAAGACCTGAGGGCTCTACTGGGCTTATAGGGTAGAAGCAAATCAGATAAATAAAGAAGGGGCAAGACCATTGAGAGCTTTAAAAACCAGTAAAATAATCTTAAAATCTATTCTAAAAGAGGCGGGTAGCCAATGCAGAGACCTTAAAATCGGTGTAATGTGATTTCTCTTTCTGGTCTTTGTCAGCATCCATGCACCTGGGTGCTGGAGGAGCTGGAGCTGTGAAATATTCTTTTTAGGTAGACCAGCAAGAAGAGCGTTACAATAACCTTCTCTACAAGTGATAAAAGCATGGATTAATGTCTCTGCATTGGCTTGAGAGAGAAATGGTTGCACTCGGGTAATGTTCTTTAAATGATAAAAAGCTTTTTTGTGATATCGCAGATATGTGGCTCAAAACTAAAATCTGAATCAAATAAAACACGGATTAAAAGATAATGAGTTTGCTGACCAGTTTCTCTCTTGTCCCCTGTACCAGTGACTAAAACCTGAGTTTTGTCCTGGTTGAGCTGTAAAAAGTTCTCAGCCATCCATGATTTAATATATAAAATACGTTAAAGTTACAGTTGTTACTAGTATTATTATTAGTAGTAGTTGTATTAATATAATAATTATTATTAGTAGTAATATTTTTATTATAACTAGAACTTATAACCATTATAGCTTAAAGTTAATTTAAAACAGCTAACACTGCGTTTCAGTACCACATTTACATATTTCTCTTCATAATGACCGAAAGCATGAGATCGCGTATACAAGCAGCCGCAATGAGTTTCCTCTGGAGGTAGCTGGGCTCAGCCGGGATGAGGAGCTCAGAGATTTGTCAGACAGAACGTTCATCCAATCACCTTCGGATTTTTTTTTTCCAAAGACTCTGCCCTCTCCTTAACGCTGTCTAAGGAGGTTTACCATCTGGCATGTCAGGTTATTCGCACAGGATTAGTATTACCTGTAGACCTCTGTTAATGCTGACATATGGTAGGTGTACAACATTACCTCTGCCAAGGAGGTTATGTGATCGGTTGGGTTTGTTAGTTTGTTTGTTTGTTAGTTTTTTAAGAACATAACTCAAAAAGTGACATAAGGAAGAACTGATTCGATTTTGGGAGTGATCCGGATCACCATCTGGATTCAGGAATTTCCGAGTGCTTTTCTAGTTTTAAAAATGGTATTCCCTCCCTAGCCCCAAACTAAAAAGCCAGATCCAATTTGATTTACAAATTTCAATAACGTCACATTAACAGTACAAACAAAAACTTCAAGGATGCAAAAGAAGGAGGCACTTTCTGCTCTGACACTACCCAGAGGAAAAAACACAGGTACTAGACTACAAAACTAAACCAGAATAACAAATGATCCAAAATGCAAAATTTTGAAACATACAAACTGAAGTGAGCAACACTGCTGCTGTCAGAAATGCCACCAGAATGTCTGCAGGCTGCCATGTTTGAAAGCCAGCTACTCAGCCTGGGAGCCAATAGCGAGCTAGCTCTCCAATCCTGCCAGCCCCACTACACTCTCCACCTGGGAGTGAGGAAAGATCCACGCCACAGAACACACTCTCACAGATATATGAAACATATGGGGGAGGGGCAAAAAGGAGAGTTTGATAGTGATTAAATGCAGAAATCTGAGATTGACCACGATTAATAGTGAAATTCCACTATTTTGCGTTGAAAACTTTTTTCCCTTCATTGATATTTACGTTTTTCAACTTTCTTTATCTTTGCACCAACAACTTGCAAATGCAACCCATTTCCAAAAAAGTTGAGGGGGTTTTGCAACATGTAAATAAAACAGAATGGAATGGTTTGCAAATTTTAAAACCTGTATTTGATTCACAGTAGCACCTAAGAATTGCAAATAATAAATGCATCCATGCTGACAATCAATACCATTGCCACATTTTCCCATAATTTCCATTTATCTTTCAGCAGAAGATGCAAAAATCTATTTAAAAGGAACATATCAGCTGTTAGAGATGCTTTTTTCAAACACACTATTTCCTACTAAAGGCTCAGTCCACGGGTAAATTGGAGTGGTGTTCACTTTAAAGTGAACTGGGATCATGTCCAGGTTTCAAACTTCACACTGGTGCTAGTGAAACACTACGAGCACACTCTGTGATTATGTTTTATTTTGAGTGAATTGTTCCTTTAATGTAATTGGACTGCAAACAAAGCGGTTGCTGCATAAATTCAAGGTGGAACAGTTCGTCCATGACCGGCCAGTAGTAAACAAACGAAGGACTCAGAGTGAATCACAGCGAAGGGGGGAAACTGTCGCTGCTGGAGCTCTCACACAAACAATGAGTCGATTTTAAATCAGTGCCGTTGTTTTCTGCGCTCTGACCCTGGACACAAAAACACCGTCTGTAGTGTTTGTGATCGTTTCTCGCTCTGTTTACCATGATCTCTGTCTCCATGGACACACAGGCACATTGTGCACATACACTGACAAACACTATGGATGCCTCCTCGCAGCACACAGCGCTCTGTTTTCTGGGATTGCAGCAGGCACAAGGCGTCACACTGAGGCATACGTGCTGACGGGTCACTTGATCTCATGATGAAAAGCTCGGCTTCAGAGAGGCTTCTGATGTAGAACCAGTGAAATTTAAAAGAAACATTTGTCTCATTGAAGATTTGTGTTTGATCTCTTTTATTGTCACCCTAAATGTTCTCTAATTTACACAGAAACAGATTGTCTCCACACTTTCAAAGTCCTTCTACTGGGAAATAAATCACTAAACCGACTCCATGTTCTTCAAACATGTTTTCACACGAGCTGTCATGCTGAACAGATGAGAAAATGTGTTGATTTTAAAGGGGTGAAAATAAATCTAAATATATCAGCTGTCAGCACACTGCTGAGTCATTCATCAGATATTTCAACAGACATGTTTACCGGGGGGGCAAACCTCAGATGGAGGAGGAGCAGTGCAGATTCAGTCCTGGGACTGTGGAGCAGCTTCTGACTCTTCACAAGGCTTCTTCAGGGAACATGGGAGCAAAATGACGGGGCCCATGCATGTTAGCAAAATCCATTGTGAATTTAATCTGCAGGAACCATATTTTATTTTTAACCTGAACAATAATTACTATCATCAGGGAAAAAAAATTTATTCTATTAATGCTGCAGAACAATATAGGCTTTTTCAGTGTAAACCCCTTTACTTAAAACTGAATCAACGTATTTTATATATGATGGCAATGAGCACCGTAAACTAAATCATTTTGAAAGTAATGTCAGATAACAGGATGCCAAAATATAAAGTAGAAGAAACTGTGACAACTTCAATGTAAAAGTTATTAAATGATTGTGAAATGATGCAAAAATGGGCAACAGTATTAAAAAGTGGTTTGTAAAAAGTGATAAAAACTTGGTGTGAAGTGGCAAAAGAGTTGTTAAAATTGGTTTAAAAATGCAAAAATTGGCAGAAACCGGTAAGATGATGCAAAAAAGTGGCGAAATGGTTTAAAAGTGGCAAAAAGTGGTGAAAATCTAAAGTTTCAAAAGGGTGGTGATAATGGGTTAAAGGTGGAATGAATAGGTTAAAGGTTGCAATAAGGGGCAATAATCTGTTAAAGGTGACAACACAAAAAGGGGCCAAATAAGGAAAAAAGACAGTGCCCCAAAAAAGTGGCAAAAATGGGTCCAAGTCACAAAGTCCCGTCTTACAAACAAATAGGTGTTAAAAGTAACAAAAACGGGGTGAGCATAAGTTAACACGGCAAAAATGGGCAAAACATTGGTTAAAGTGGCAAAAAAGTAGAATTGGGTCCAAAGTTGAAATTAAGTGCTGAAAATGGGTTAAAAGTTGCAAAATTTGTTAAAGGTTGCAATAAGTGGCTATAATTGGTTGAAAGTGGCAAAATTGGTTGAGAGGCAAATATTGGTTAAAAGTCGCAATAAAGTGGTTCAAATTTGTCAAAAGTGGCAAAAAAACCAAACAAACAAACGGCAAAAATTGGTAACAAGTTGCAACAAGTGGCAAAAATTGTTTAAAAGAGGCAAAAAGTGTTAAAGTGGCAAAAAGTTGTTCAAGTGTTTTACAAATGGAATAAATGTTGCAACAATAATCTTTGCAAATGGCAAAAATGTGCAAAAATCAGTTCAAAGTTGCAAACAAAGACAATGTATGCAAAACAGTAGCAAAAAGTGCCCCAAAAAGTGCAGAAAATTGGTCCAAAGTTTAAAAAACAATGGCAACTAGAAAAGCACTCGGAGAGCGCAGACCTCCGCCACTAGCCCTATCTCCCAATATTGAAGAATCCTTTAAAAACTTCCTGGATCTGTCCCCATGTGCCCCCCACCACAGTATTTGCTGATTACTCCCTCCATGGTGGGGTGGACACGTGGTGAGGCAAAGCATTGGCTTCGCTGCGAGTTGACTGTCATGACGGAAGCATTGCCTGCCGGTGCCATCAGATGCACAGAGAGTCTCACCCATGGTCTCACCAGACAACTGTCAGTCATGGCAGAAAGTGAATATTCCTCTGTTCCTCCCAGCATTGTGAGTATTCTCGCTACAATTCACTGTCTTTCTCTCTGTTAAGCTCCGACTCATCTCCTCGACCTGGCGTGCGTCTTTCAAACTCTGTAAACTCCAAAACTTTGAATAGAAACACACCCACAAATGCTGCTGGGATTGAAGTTACTCATGTCCGCCATCTCCTGGTGTAAAGTGGTAACAGCGCAGACCTCTGCCATTAGCCCTATCTCCCAATAGTGCAGAATCCTTAAAGCATTCCCAAAATCGAATCAGTTCTTCCTTGTGCCATTTCTGACATTTTCTGAAAATGTCATCAGAATCCGTCCATAACTTTTTGATTAATGTTGCTAACAAATGAACTAAGTAACAAACAAACAAACAAACAAACCTACCCAATCACATAACCTCCTTGGTGGAGGTAAAAATGGGTTAAGAGCGGCAAGAAGTCTTTAAAAGGACTAAAAGTGGCTAGAAGTGGACAAAATGAGTTAAAAACAGAAAATAAGTGTTAAAAGTATCAAAAAGCTGTGAAACTGGGTTATCACAGCAAAAACGGGTGAAAATTGGTTTAAAATGGAAAAAATTGGGTTCAAGTTGAAAGTTGGGTCCTGAAATGGGTTAAAATAGGAAAAATGGTCAAAATTGGCAACCAAAAAATGTGGCCAAAAAGGGGCAAAGAAGTGCCCCTAAAGGTGGTGAGAATGGGTCAAAAGTTACAAAAACGGGGGGGGGGGGGGGGTTAAAATTGGCAAAAATACTCAAAAACAGGTGAAAAGTGGCCAAAATTGTCTAAATGGTCTCAAAAGTGTCAGAAAAAGTGGGGAAAATGGCAAAAATGGTGCTGAAAATACACCTGACATATATCTGGAGCAGAGTGGTGCTTCTGGGGCATGCTGGAGAAAGACTGGAGCACGTGCAGTGGAAAAGCAGAGACTGACTCCTAAAGGAGAAAATTTGCTCTGGCACAGATGCAGTATGAGGAATTTGGAGGTTAGAATGAGCAGTTCAGACATGCAGAGGGAGCTCAGAGTAGAGTAGATGCTCTTTTTGACTCCTTTCAGACCAGGATGATCCTGGTCGCCTCCATTTGGAGGACATCTGGGTACGTCAAACTGTCAGGAGACTCCAAGTCAGACCCAGGACTCGTTGGAGGGATTATATATCCAGTCTAGCCTTGGAACATCTTAGGTTCCCCCAGGAAGAATTAGAAAATGCTTGGGAAAAGAACATCTGGATTGACTTGCTTGGCCTGCTGCCACCGTGACCCAGTCTTAAACCAGCAGAAGAAGGCGGATGGATGTTTCCTGTGGCTGCTCTGCAAATCTGTCCATGACTGACACCTTCTCAGCTTGTGTTAAACTTTCCTTAACAAACTTTTAACTCACATAATCGGGGAAGAAACCTGCACTATTATCCTGAGTTGTTTACAGAGGCTTCAGCTCCCAACAAAGCTTTAGAATAGCTCCATGTTTACATCTGGTTATGGGGTGTATTAAAGATATTTGCTTTATACGAGGTGTTTTTGCGTATTCTGCTATTTTCCTGCATAGGCCGAGGACAAATGATGGTCTGGCTATTACAGTTGTTATTTGTATGCATAGGCTCGCATGATTGCACCACTTAATGGCGGGAGCAAACAATGCAGCACACAGTACAGTAATGTGAACACAAACAGTCCTGTTAGATTCGCTATTATCAGCCTCTGAAATCTCTCCCCGCTGCTACATCCAAGTGTCCGCTTTTCCTGATTATAGACAGACTCACTCTGAAACATTATCCACGAAGCTGCAGCTCTCGTCCACTTTTCAATTATGGTTCCATTACCAGCTCTGTGGCAACACATACATTACTGCAATTGCACCCTGAGAGGTTACACAACCATCTTTTCTCTCATTTTGAATGTAAGATATCACGCATGCTCTTTGAAGGGTTTTTTTCTGCATTAGACATGTTTTACAGTTCAGGTCACACGTCTGTCAGCACAGCTGTCACACTTCTATTTAGAATCTGCTGGAACAATAACACTTTAGAAAGTAAATGTATTATCTACCAGTCAGAGCTGCTAATTTAATATTCGTTACAGCAGGTGAGAGACAGGACGTCAGCTCTGGGTGTATTCTGGTCTCTTTAGTTTTATTTCAACAAGAAAACGTGTTAACAGTAAGAAATTTAACTCACATCACCAGAGTCAAAATAAAGGCTTTCTTTATTTTTCATTAGGCAACATTTAAAGGTACAACATGTCAAATTTTGGTGCTGAAATGCCCAACAAGGACTGTAGCATCCACTCCTCTTGGCGGGTGTTGTGCCCATTCTTTCTGTCCAGCATTCATGAGGGCAGGCACTCATGCTGGACCTGAAGGCCTGACTCGCAATCTCCGTTCCAGTTCAACCGAAAGGTGCTTGATGGGGTTGAGGTCAGGGCTCTGTGCAGGCCAGTCAAGGTCTTCCACTTAGAACTCATCAAACCATGTCTTTATGGTCCTTGCTTTGTGCACTTGGGTACAGCCATGTTGGAATAGAAAAGGGAATTCCACAAGCTGTTGCCAAAGAGTTGGAAGCATAGTCCTAATTGTCTTTAAGCATTAAGACTGGCCTCCAGGAGATAAGGGGCCTAGCCCAGACCCTGAAAAACAGCCCCGTACATCACCATTATCCCTCCTCCATCAAACTTCACAGTTGGCACCCAACCCATCTGACTGACAGAGAAACGTGATTCACCATTTCACAGAACACAGCTCCACTTTACAACACTCCATCCAGCGAGAAGTTCAGCACTCTTTAGCTATGGAATCAGCAGAGTGTTCTACGCACCGTGCGCCTTATGGCCCATTTATGCTCAACGTTAAACACAGACCTGGATATGGATGGAGCCTTCTGTCCGTGCTCCGCGTTCATTTCGTCTGTATTTCTACACGTTTCCATAAAGCTTACGGATACGGGCCAAACAGAACAGTACCACCGGAAACCGTGGGGGCAGTGTTGCTGTCACTACCCGATATGTAGCTCTAGTGAGACACGAAGAAGAAATAACAATGGCAGAACTTTTTGAGGAAAAGTTGTGCGAGTTGGTTAGAAATGCTGCCTCTGTTTTTGTCTTTTATGCGAGAGGTACATTATCAATACCTCCTCCACAGTCACTATGTTTGTTTTTGAGTTTGTTGTTGTCATAAACTTTTGACTCATTGGCTGCCCCCCCTGGTGGATGTATTGGGTAACATCCATGCCAACGTAAAGGATACGTGGAAGTATGTGAGCAGTGACGGTAACATCATTTGAAAAGGACGTATACATTTTCGTACATAAAGGGAGTATAAATGGGCCTTTAGCAGTCCCCGACCACTCTCTGTGTTTTTACCTGGTCTTCCCACTCGTGGCTGAGTTGCTGTTATTCCTAAATGCTTCCACCTTCTAATAACATCACTTAGAGCTGACTATGGAATATTCAGCAGGGAGGAAATTCCACTAACCATCTCATTGCAGAGCTGCATAGTGGAGCAGGGGTTAGCACTGTTGCCTCACAGCAAGAAAGTTCCTGGTTCTCTTCCTGGTCATGAGTTTGTAGAGTTCACATGTGCATGAGTGGGTTCTCTCCTGGGTACTCCGGCGTCCTCCCACCACCAATGACATGTTTGTTCGGTTAATTAGTGACTCTAAATTGGCCTTGGGTGTGACTGTAAGCATGCCTAGTCTCTGTATGTCAGCCCTGCGATTGACTAGTGACCAGTGCAGCTTGGATAGGCTCCAGCACCCTGCGACCCCCAACAGGATAAGCGTTGTAGAAATGAATGGATCTTATAGCAAAGGTGGCATCTATCATAGTACTACACTTGGAGTCACTGAGCTCTTCAGAACAACCCATCCAGTATTACAAACATTTGCAAATAGAGACTGCATGGCTAGGGGCTTTATGGCAAGGGGTCTAAGTGAAACACCTGAAACATGGCTTTATTCTCATTTCAGCTTGCATGTTAACAAGTAAAGAGGGAGCGATCCTGTACCCACATCTTACCTTTGCAAGGTGGCCTGGATGAAAAAGTTTGAAGGGTTTATGGCCTTTCAAATGGGGGTTTTCCACAGGCATACTCCAAACTGAGCTGCTCCCAGAGTGCCTGTGAGTCATAGGCAAGATTTGAAAGATATGGCAGGAATCTGATATCATAATTATATGCTGTTGCATTGCATTATGACCCTTTTGAGCAAGTCATTTTAAAAATTGCTCGAGGCAGAATTGATGACTCCTGATGACATGCCAGGGACTTGTAGGGTCTTCCCATTTCCCAGGAGAAGATTTCACTCCTTATAAGTCTGGTTTAAGGGGTATGGGCCAGAGATGTGTTGAAGCTGAGCCCCTTCAATCACATTTTTGTGAACGTATCAGATCTTATATTTTCTTTTTTCTCTCTACAGAGATAAAACCAGTTCAGGTTATTATCTCCACTGCTCAGACACGTCTTGATAAACTCAGTCCCTTCAGGCCGCCGCTTCCCTCCCTGCAGAAATGTAAAACACTGATTAGAAAACACTCTCCTTTAGAAGCTGCCATTAACAATCCACCTACAGAACAATGCATGCTCATGCATTATTGCAGCGCTCATTTCCAGAGGGAGCGTGTGAGTGTTTTAACAAAGAGTAGTCAATAAGTTAAAGATGTTTCACCCTCTGTTCTCTGCGCTAATAATGCAGGAATAACAAACCCACAAATCTGAACTCAATTATTGAGCATCTCTGCCAAGGGTTTCTATATTTTTCTCTATTTCGTGCACTAAAAAAGAATGTTCTGAGATATTTATCGTCCACCCAGAGGCCGTTTTTATAGCACAAAAAAGCAAAGAGGAAAGCTCGTTACTGTTTAGGAATATCAACTAAATGCACAGACGGAGGCTGCTGCTCAGGATCAGCGCCAACAGCACTCTGAAATAAAGCATTCCTTTTGAAACGTTTCACTGAAGAAGACATTCTCTGTGTGCTTTAGTTGATCCCCAGCCACGACTCTTTTCTTTCCTTTGTTCATAATTATTTTCCCATAAGCCCCTTCCACTCTTTTTAGCCTTTCCTACACATCTTTTTCTCCATTAGATTTATTTACTCGCTCCTAACTTCTTTCCTCGGGTGCTTCTGTGCTTCCACGTGTCCTCTACATTGCTTTTCTGGAGGCCAACACAGACCCCTCTCCCTGAAAATAATCCTGTCAGTCTCAGGTCAATCCACACCGGGATCATGTCCAAGCCAGGATCTATTCAATGTAAACTTTGTTTGACTTAGATTGGGCGCTGCACAATGGGGGGAAAGGAGCACAAATACATTTGGTCTCATTGTTTATGTGAGAAGAGAGAGAAAGAAAAGCATACATTGATATTCTGGCAGGAGAATTTAAAGAAAGCTGCACATATTGAATGCAACTGGAAACCCAAAATATACAAAAACCTTTAAACTCCTGAACTCCAAACCTACTCATCCTTATGAATCACCTCTCTGTGCATGCATACACTCCCTTATGGGTAGGTTTGTATTTGCAGCTTCTACATTTTTAAGATTTTTCACATTTTTTTGTGTTTAAATGCTGTTATGTGTATGATGGAAGTAGTGCACAACTTAGACTGCCTTATAATGCTTCTGCACCAGTGATAGCTGAGGCCAGAGGTCTTGTGTTTAAGGTTGTACCTCTATGCATACATCTGTACGTCCATCAGGGACATTCTTTTGTGTTGTGATGGATGTGGTATGTCGTTTAGCATTGTCTTGCTGAAATATGTAACCCACAATTTCCTGATACAATGGCTGCAATGGCTTGCCATTCATTTTGACGTGATTCCATGATTTTATTGCTTTCGCCATAGGTGAGTACATTATGAAGTTAAAAGGTTAATGTTTGCTTAAAGGATGTGTGGTTTCATGCAAAATTCTATAGCTTTTTACCTAAAAAATAAACTTATCCTCCTCAATAGTGCCGTTGTAGCTCTGTGGCCCACTGACCTCCTGGTGACCCTTTGCTCTCACTGCAGGATGAGACATAATGCTGATGAAGTGATGATTTATGATCGGGAGTCCGTGCATTGTGTTGTATTTTGAAAGAACTGGATACTCTACATTTTTGACTTCCTGTTTGGAGCCTTCTGATTGATGAGTGTTGACAAGGTTTGGCAGCTGCTGGCCCTGAAAATTAACCTGCAGCATATCTCCAACAAAGTGGAGTGGAGTGGCTCTTCAGGGACGCTCTGGATATGCTAAGCAGTACGATTCACTGGCAGATGTATGTGGAAATGGAGGTAAGGCCTTCCCTTCACCTCCGCCAAGGAGGTTATGTGATCAGAAATGGCATAAGGAAGAACTGATTAGATTTTTGGAGTGATCCGGATCACCATCTGGATTCAGGAATTTTTCCAAGGATTCTGTACTATTGGGAGATAGGGCTAATGGCAGAGGTCTGCGCTGTTACCACTTTACAACAGGAGATGGCGGACATGAGTAACTTCAATCCCAGCAGCATTTTGGGTGTGTTTCTATTCAAAGTTTTGGAGTCTACAGAGTTTGACAGAGGCTTGCCGGTCGAGGAGATGAGTCGGAGCTTAACAGAGAGAAAGACAGTGAATTGTAGCGAGAATACTCACAATGCTGGGAGGAACAGAGGAATATTCACTTTCTGCCATGACTGACAGTTGTCTGGTGAGACCATGGGTGAGACTGTCAGTGCATCTGATGGCACCGGCAGGCAATGCTTCCACCATGATAGTCCAACAGTAGCGGAGCTAATGCTTTGCCTCACCATGTTTTCACCCCACTGGGGAGGGAGTAATCTGCAAATGCGGTGGTGGGGGGCACATTGGGATGGATCCAGGAATTTTTTAAAGGATTCTTCACTATTGGGAGATAGGGCTAATGGTGGAGGTCTGCTCTCTCTGAGTGCTTTTCTAGTTCCTGGATGGGAGCATATGCTGCTCTCAACATCTATGTACTTTTCAGCATTGTTAGTTCCTTTCCAGATGTGTAAACTGTCCATGCCATATGCACACTTGCAACCTCATACCATCAGAGATGTAGGCTTTTGAACTGTGTGCTGATAACAAGCTGGATGATTTATCTCGCCACAGAACAGTTTTCCATTTTGCCTCAGTCCATTTCCAAAGAGCTTTGGCCCAGAGAAGACAGTGGCATCTAAGGATCATGTTCACATATGACTTCTTCTTTGCATGATACAGCTTTAAATTCATTAGTCAGCTGTGTTGACAGTGATTTCTGGAAATGTTCCTGAGCCCATGCTGTGACACCTGAGGGCCCGATGATCATGAGCATTAAATACTGACCTTCAGCCTTTTGCCTTGAACACAGATTCAAAGAATCTGTGTTCATGAACTGCTGATGGTTGGAGATTCAAATAGATATTTTACATTGCGGAACATTTTTCTGGAATCGTTCCACAATTTTTTGATACAGTTTTTCATAAACTGGTGAACCTCACCCATCTTTACATCTGAGAGACCCTACATTTCTAAAAGGCATCTTTAATGCCCAGTCATGCTACTGACCTGCTGTCAACTAGCTTAATTAGTTGCAAAATGCTCCTCCAGCTGTTTTCCATTAGTACCACTTACTTTTCCAGCCCTTTGTTACCCAGTCCCTACTTTTTTGAGATTTTTGAAATGAGCTCATATCTTTCAAGTCTAAATTTGCAGATTAGAAATGTTGTGTTCTGTTGTGAACAAAATAAGGGTTATGAGATTTTAAATAATTGCATTCTGTTTTTATTAACATTTTACACTGTGTCCCAGCTTTTTTGGAACAAGGAAATACTTGAAGACCTACATGGTCTAAACATGTTGTCTTCGGGCCTTTTTGAATCATTCATCAATCATCAGGCATGATGATGGTGATGATTAGCAGGCCTCTCCTTCAACCTTGACTCGTATTGTGTCGTCTCCATTAGAGAGGCCGTGCTGCATAAATGTTTGCTCTCCTCACTGTAAATATTCTGGAAGAGTCCGGCCCAGGAGGCCCACAAAGGTTGTTTGACAGCACTTTCCTTCACTGCGGTCATGTTTCCATATGTTGCCTGTTTAAAAAACGCTGATGTTCACGCTCGGTGGATGTTCCCGACATGTAATGAGCAAAACTTCATGGTTGACCAGCAGGGTTTGGCAGCTGGTAGGACATAAACAAGCTGTAGAGCTGCAAACATTCAAACACAAATAGGTTTTCATGCCTAAGTTTGAACAGTCACACAGAGAGGATATCTCTCACTCATCATCGGACTCTTTCATACATGCTGTGAAATCGCTGCTGCAGCCACAGAGAGAGACGATTTATGTCAGTAATAGGATGATGTATGAGGATGAAATGTAATGTAATCATTTATACAGAGTTTTACTCTGAAGCTTGTTTCTAAATGGAAGTGTAGGAAAACTACAAGTCTGGAAAGTCATGAATCCAATTTTCCAGGTCAGGGGTACCAAACTCAATCCCAGCAGGGGCCAGATTCTGAATTTGGGTCTAGCCTGAGGGCCTAACAGGTCAATATTTAACCATAGAGTGTCAGCCTATATGATTTTGAGATTAAAAGGTCAACATGATAAGTTAAAAACTCAAAATCTGAGATAAAAAGTCAAACTTACAGGTTTTAAAGGTAAAAACATTACACTTAACGTCAAAATAATGTTTTAAAAAGCAAAATATGAGATAGAATGCGGAAACCATGATTTTTAACAGTCAAAATATGAGATAAAAGTAAAAATCATGAGTTTTAACAATCAAAATATGAGACAAAAGTCAAAGTTTAGAGTGAAATGGTCAGCAAAACTGAGATATAAGTCAAAATCATGGTATTTAAATCACAATTTGAGATAAAAGTGAAAGTTAGTAGTTGAAACGGTCAGAAAAACTGAGAAAAAATTTCCAAATCCTGATATTTAACAATCAAAATGTGAGATAAAATTTGAAATCGTGAGTTTAAAATGTCAAAATATGAGACTAAATTTCAAATTCATGAGTTTCAAAAGTAAAAATCTGAAATAAGATTAAAAATCATGAGTTTTTAAGGTAAAAAAACGAGATAAAAGTCAAAGTTAGGAGTTGAAAAGGGTCAAAGCATGAGATAAAAGTCAAAATCATGACTTTAAAAGGTCAAAATAGGATTTAAAATGGAAAATTATGAATCTTGAAGGTAAAAATATGAGTAAAAGTCAAGGTTATGAGATTTAAAGGTTAAAATATGAAATGAACGTTCACAACCATAACTTTTAGTGTGAGATGCAAAATTGAAAGTATAAAGAAAACACACATTTCTCCTATGTTCCTGACTTTTTATCAAATCATTTTTACTGTTTACTTTTTCTCATTTTTGTGACTCAACAAGGATATTATAAACCATCAGGGTTAAGTTTACATTTTTATACTGGACTACTGCAGACCTCATACTGGTGGGCCAGTTTTAATAAAAATATCCTATGATCTGGTGGGCCAGGTATAACTGCATCACCGGCCGGATTTGGCCCCCGGGCCTTGAGTTTAACACCCCTGTTCCGGGTGGTCTAGACCTCCTGAAGAGCTTCTTTAAAGATTTTATCAAGGTTAACGCCTCTGAGACTAAAAATGAAGCCAAAACAGAAGGAAAAAATCTGTAGTTCATCAAGTTTCCACTTGACTGCAGAGGCCAGAAGTCACATGTTCATAGCAAGACTGTCAGATCACTTTTTTTGTTGTTGTTGTCACTATCAGGTCATGTTTTATGTTTTTTTTTCACATTACATCTGCTAGTTTGGCTGTTGGTCTGTCTACTTAGCTCTGTAGTGTACTTAGACCTCCAGTAGGTGTCAGTGTAACCTCATAAAGGAGCACAAAGTCATCCTTATTCAGTCAAAAACATGCCTTTACTTCCTTTGTTCAACAGAGCAATGCAAAAACTTCCCAAGGAGCAATGCAACAAGAACTCTAAAAGTGAATTACACAGTGTCATGGTTCTTTAATCACTTGTTCATACATGCAGATAACACAAAAACAAACAGAAGGAGAGGTTAGCCTCTTCATCACGCTAAAGTAAGTGCAACTTGTCTAATAAATTAATGGTAACAATGAATACATGATTTATTCATTATAAATTGCCAAGAAAATACATTTTATCATGACATCACTACAATGGTTGTCCAGGGCTCTGATTCTGTCTGTAATACCTTAAATATGTCACCATTCAACAGCCTGCCATCTTGTTTTCATCCTGGTGGTTTGAACATGGATTTCAACACTGAATTCAAATTTTTGACTAAGAGGACTCAACAAAGTCTAATCTGCAATTTCCACATAGGACAACTGCGCCGCGCACTGAAGCCCGCAGGTTTGTTGCGATTGAAGACGAGTGACCTTGGCCACCGGATGGGTGTCTAGAGTGCTGGGTTGCGGCGTGCAGCCCTGATCATGAGTTCACACATTAATACTATGTCAACAGCGAATAATTTTACATTTTGGTTTTGATTTATCATCCATTCTGGTATAAGTCCATGATTTCATTGCTATCACCATTGTATGAGTACATTAGGAAGTTAAAAGGTTGATGTTTGCTTGAGGGATCTGTGGTTTTCTTCTTCCTAAACTCTTCCTCATCAATGGTGCTGTTGTAGCTCTGTGGCCCACTGACCTCTCAGTGACCCTTTGCTCTCTCTGCAGGATGAGATGTAATGTTGATAAAGTGATGATTTATAACTGGGAGTCTGTGCATTGTGTTGTATTTTGAAAGAAAGTTATTCTACGCTTGTGACTCATGCTCTTCTTCAGACAAAGAACATGTAGGCTCGAAACATCACTCTGTTTTAAGTGTTAATGAAAACCTGATATGAGAGCTCCTTGGTGTTTTCTCCTTGTCTTCTATATTGCTTTTGGATCCTGCACCCTATCCACTGATGTGTGTGTTCTACCTCTGAAAATAGACCTGCAGCATATCTTGAACGAAGCGGAGCGGTGTGGCGCTGCTGGACTGGAGCGCGGACAGTGGAGATGCTCTGATAGACTAGAGAGGGAGTGATTTGCTCCACAGTACAATTTTCCAGCGGATTGCGCATGTACATGAAAGGTAAATGCAAGTTTTCTGAGAAGTTGTTGGAGGTGTTGGAACTGAAGCTGGGGCCAATACTCTTCAACATTTTGCAGGATTTTGCACATAAAAAACAGCTTCTGGCTTTTGTTATACTAGTGCATGGTCTGTTAATGTTAGGACTGCTAGCATCTCAAGGAAAGTTTCATTTGCATACTATAATAACAAATATGTTCTGCATTTTCTTGACTATGTTGTCATATTTTTATTTTGTAATATGCACAAAGCTGTGTGACCGATTCAACCAGTTAGAAATTGAAGATGCAATGGGGTCCTGAAAAGGTCTGTAAAAGTATTAAATCTGCTGTTAGATTTTCTTTCCATATCCTGAAGATGCTCATTTTCTTGACACTTCTGTGTGGGCATTTTTCTCAGCCATAGACACATACAGTAATAGGTGACTAGCAGTAGCAGTTTAGTGCAGAGTATAGGCATCCACTTATCTTTTGGTCTCCATAGAGTATACCCATTTCTAAATGCCCTAATGCACATCATTCAGTAGTATGCTGTAATTCATATTCATATATATAAATTTAACCCTGGGCTGCCCATGTACATGGGGCACAACCTAACCACTAGACCAGGTACTTGTTAATTGGCAATCAGAGGCAGAGTAAGGCCGGTCAGTGTGCTTCTCTATCATGCTGCCTAGGCTACTTTCTATCAGCTTGCTTCAGTAATCTTCATTTCAAAATGACCCTTAATACTTGAAGACAAGTAGCAGAACTTTAGTGCTAATTTGCAAAAACCAAAGACCTCTTTCCCCTCTTTCAGGCTGTTTATTCTTTGCTTATTCGGCTTCTAAAGCCACATCACTACACGACTATGTAGAGGCACTGAATCTCATCTACCAATCATTTGTTTTAAGAAACTGATCGGCTTCCGGTCCCTAGTTTTCCCCTCTGAAGTATTTTATTACAGAACTTTAGAAAACTTTAAAAATATATTATTATTACTATTGTTATTAGCGAGATACTGATTTAAATAACAGGCTTTAAAAACTGGAACATTTAAACATGACAGGAAAAAACATGAATTTCCTGAGTTGCCGAGGCGTGCTTTTTAAATCAGTGCTGTTACTTCATTCGTAGTTTGTGATTACGCTCAATGAAGTGTAGAACAAAGTGGAGTCTGAGCAGAGCATTTATATGATGAATTATTCAGTCCAATGGTTACTTCAAGGAGACAACCTTGAATTCAAGTTCATGAGCTGAAATGAAAGCAGCAGAAGTGAACCAACGCTCTTCAGAGAGTCGTGCAGATGGTCTCTGATGATGCTGGGCTGTGTTGATGTATCTGTGTTCATTTGATTCTTAAGAACTTCACTGCTGTTGTGTTTATCAAAAGGCTGATGAGGCTCAGAACCTGCAGAAGCTTTGAGACTGTAATAATATCTTTCTCTTTGTGTCCTCCTCCGCTTAAATCTGTCTGCAGAATGCAATCTGCAGATTTCTTATTTTTTCTGTTTTCATCTCCAGCCTAGCAGTTGATTGGTTGAGCAGTGCCACGTGTGATAGTGCTTTTGAAAAGACAAGAAAAGCTTCGCCACTTATAATCGTCAATCATTACAAGGCATCAAAATCAGCCCTGTTTGAAAGGGAAACTGGTTCTTATTTAAGTATTTACAATAGGTTAAGATGCAGGGGGAAATATACAAGCAACATCAGTACGCATTGATTATGTTCTGTCTCTATATCACTGCCGAATCATCCACATCTGCATCAGGATGCATCATGAAAAAGATGATTTCCAACACCTCTATCACTGACTCTTCATGCCGTATCTCCTCAGACTAGTTGTTCCAAAGTCACGGCCCTGCTGAAAATCACCTGGTCACCCTTATTTTCAAGTCATGACTTTGAAGTGACCTCATCAAAGAGCAGCTTTGATATCTCCAGAAAAAGTGAAGATATGCAGTTATTAATGTTGCACAGCCCTTGTGCACACTTTTGATAGCATGACTTCGTTATTTTGAGCTCAGATTTGTCTTCAAATTTTACAACAGTTTAAAGAACTTTAGTGCTCAAACCTACCTCCTTGAGTATAGATTTTCTTTGCTTGTGCTCAAAACCTCTGCTTGCTGTCAGATCTTTAGTTGTATTTGTATTGAAAGCTTTTTCCTTTCATTCAGGTTGCTACTACTCGTTTCACGGCCACTCTGAATTTTCCCTGTGCATGTACAAAACTTTCTCTGAATGCATACAGAACGTTCTGTGCATACACAACTTTATCTAGGTTATCAACACTTTTTCTGCACATGTGCAAAGCCTTCTTTGAGTGTACACGAAACGTCAATCAAGGAATTCAGTAGGTTCTTTGCAAAGGACTTCCCGATGGTGGAGAACACCCCAGGTAGTGATTCCCACATAGGGAAATGCTACCAAAAAGGCCTTTATTAGAACTGTTTAGGACTATGACAAGCATTCTAAGTGTGAAACTATTAACATTCTTAATTCTTAAGATATTTTTGTGTCCTGAAAGTAGTGAAATATTCAGACAAAAAGTGAGGGGAACTTTTTTAAAAATTCTCAGCGCAATGGCAGAAGGCAGGAATTTAAAAAAGCCTCTGTCTAAAGCTGGATGAGCGCTGTCACACAGCACAGCACTCCAGTCTTGGTCACTGCAACAGGAAATCCATCTCTTTAAAGAGATCCAGTTTGCTTATGCTCAGCTCTGTGGAGCTGGTCGTTTGGCTCCCAAACGGCTCTTCATATGGTATCAGTTTAGTTTTTTAAAAGTAGAATAAATACAACAAAGGATGGAAGAAAGGAAACTGGAACTCAAACAGGAGCTAGCTACTGTGGTTAACATAAGAGAGCTGTTTGGTAAAACAGGCTTGTTCAGGTTTTATTTAAAGGCATGTTTATGACAAAATAAGGATTTCTGTGGAAAGAGCTCAGCTGGCGTCTTGGCTCGGTCTTGTTCACCTTCATCTGGATAGATGACCCTCTAAGCTAGTAGGTCTGCTAGACTGAGTAAATTGTTTTACTGATTGCCACCATCCAGGTAAATCTAATTTAACAATTTACAATTTAACCCATTTATGCCAGTATAGCCCTTTTTTACTACCTTATGCCATGTATGCCACATTTTTGCCATTATTAACACATTTTTGACAATTTTTGTCTCATTTTGATAAATTGCCACTCTTTAACCCTTTTTCATGACTTTACCCCGACATTAATGCAACATTTTTGCCACTTTTAAGCCATTTTTGATATCTTAGGCCCCTTATTTCCTTTGCTATTCTTTTCTTGCCACTCTTTACCAGACCATTTTTTCAGTATTTTTGGCAATTTAAACCCATATCTGAGACTTCTCTTCACTTTTGCATTTTTAACTAATTTTTGCCATACATTTACCTCTTTTCATCACTTTTCTCACCAACTTTTGTACCCATGTGCCTCTCTACAAGCTATTGTCACTTATCACCCTTTTTTGCCACTTTTTAACTTAGTTTAACTACTTTTTTCAGTCATTTCTGCAACACTTGTTGCCACTCTTTACCTGTTTTTGCTTCTTAAACCCCTTTTTACTACCTAACCTTGCCATTTTTGCAACATTTTTGCCATTCTTAACCCATGTTTGCCTCATTTAAACCCATTTTTGCCACTTTGTCCCTTTTGCCACTCTTTAACCCCTTTTCATTACTAAACCCAACAATGTATGCAACAAGTTTGCCACTTTTAACCTATTTTTGAAATATTTTGCCCCTTTTTTACCTCTGTTATCCTTTTCTTGCCACTCTATTACCTAATTTCACATTTTACCAGGCCATTTCTGCAATATTTTTGGCACTTCTAACCCATTTCTGAGCCTTTTTTTGTCACTTTGTGCCTTTTTAACCCATTTTTGCCATACTTGAACCTCTTTTCACCACTTTTCCCACCGATTTTTGTCCCTTTGTGCCTCCCCACAACCCTTTTTCAAGCATATCACCCATTCTTGCCACTTTCCAACCCCTTTTCACCACTTTATCTAGCCATTTTTGCAACATTTTTTGCCACTATAAACTCTTTTTTTTAACTTTTGACACTTTCAAACTGATTTTTACCACTTTTTGCCAATCTTGCCAATCTTTAACCCTTTTTTTGCCACTTTAATGCCAATTTTTGCCCCTTTTTGCAACTCTTTACCCCATTTCACTACTTTATAAGGCCATTTTTGCAATATTTTGGGCATTTAACCAATGTTTGATACTTTTTTGCCCTTTAACTGTTTTTTGGCATTCTTTAAACCTCTTTTTACCACTTTTCTCGCCAATTTTAGCCCTTTGGTGCCTCTCCACAAACCATTTTGTCACTTATCACCCAATTTTGCTATCTTCTAACCCATTTTCACCATTTTATCAAGCCATTTTTGCTACATTTCTGCCAGTCTTATCCCATTTTTATTCTTTATATACACGTTTACTTATTAGATACATATAAAACACCCCAAAAACCTCATTATCTTATTTTAGTTAAATGAAACGTTTGTGTGTCTACTCAGGGCTACATTGTAAGATTTCATCTCTGTACTAGACCGTACTCCAGTGACTGGGTTGTCTGTCAGTAAACAGGGTCACTGTGTGGTTCGCCTGGCGCTGCACGTGGCGTGTATTTAAGGTAACTACATCTCCCTGTCACACTGGGTCTGGCTAACAGGCGCTAAACAAGCTTCGCCTCCATGATGGAATGAGGCTCTTGGCGCTGTGCATTTCAAAGAGTTCCCCTCGTGACTGGCCGTATCCATTCGGTTTGCGCTCTGCAGGGATTTTGCCTCCCACATTTCCTCCCCGTCACTGCGAAAAGCAGAGGAAATCAGTCTGTGCCGGTGCTGAGCCGCAGCCATAATGAGATTTGAGGGACATCAAAGTGCCTCTCCTTTGAGGAGGAAAAATAGATGGGATGAAAAATAGGCCTGAAATGCAAATGTCCCACTGCGATGATGAACATGAGTCAGCTTCCTCAGGAGCGCGGCACAAAGGGATGAAACAGGCGCGGACAGCTGAGGAGTTTGCTAAATGAGTTAGGGGATGTGTTTCAAAGATAAGCTGTTTGTGTCTAAATCCTGATATAAATCTTGTTGTGATGAAAGGCTGCAGGGGGCTCCAGTCAAAGAAGGGATGCCGCGCAGAATCAAATATAACTGAAGGAGGAATCGGAGCACGCCACGGTGTCACAGCCGAGTCAGTCCGTGCTCTTAAAGAGCGTGAATGAGTCTGATTTCTGATCACTGACCTTGTTATCAGGATTACAGGGATTAGAAACACTCTGAGGTTAACACTGCATCATCATGACTCCAGCTGAACCTCAGCTCTGCTGCCATGGTAACGTGAAGAATACCATTCAGTCATACTGTTGAATCATGGGACAATAAAAGGGACTGTAATTTAGTGAGCATAATACATGCTTTGCTGTACATGAGGATCAGTATTACAGAGACCTTATGAGAGACTCAGATGTTTGGACACATAAATAATGCTCCTGTTTTCTTTGTGTCCTCTAAAACCCTATCTGCTCGAAATGACATTCAGAAGTACCAAATGCTTTCAAATTGTGTTCCTGTCTAGACTGTGCTCATGGTCTTTCGTTTATTATTGGATAGAAGACTCAATATTTATCTAATAAGCCTCATACATACTTGGTTTAGGCCCAAAATATGGCCTTTGTTAAGTTTTGGCTTTCACTTTGCATTTTGGCGCCCCCTGTACAGCATCTTTCTGTTCTACTCCTGACTTGTTCATATCCAAGGCCCAGTTATCAGATGCCTCTGAAGGTAGTCTAGCTAGGTTTTCCTATGCTGTGAGGTGCGTTTAGAGTAGGGATGAGTACCAAAATCTGATACCATCATGGCACAGTGCCTACATGTCTGATACCCACCAAACCGAATCAAAACATAGATTTCGGTGCTACATTTCAGTACCTCTCAACACCAACACAACCCCCCCATCAGTCCAAATGAAAAGCACAAAAAGCCTTGGACTCAACTGAATTCATGCAGTCTACACTGGTTTTATTTCAGCAGAGCATGATCGTCTTCGTTTCCTTTCACTGCAGAGTAATGTCTGCTCTGCTCGCATGTGTCTTTATGTATTTAGTAGATGAAAATTGACTGAGTCTTTGCTTTGAAAAGTCATAGTATCTCTTATCCTGTGCCTAGCTGGCATCTTTTTAAGATACCTCTCTCAATTATTTCTGGTACCAAGACAGCTTTGACTCATGCGCCTCTTAAGTATTTAATTGATTCATGTGAGCGTACTGCTCTTAGAGTGCAAAAATAGTTTTTATGGTGCAGATCATTTTGATTCTGTTTAAGAAAATCTCTTTATGGTGATTTGCATGGATTGTTACTTGTTTATACTCATAGCAGAGGGAGGGATGGAGAGGTCATCGATGAGTGATGGCCTTAAATGAAGAAGAGTGCAGTGCTAAATGAAAAACAGTCAAAGTAAATCATATGTTATTGTGTCTTATTTAATGTAGCAGTGCAAATGAGTACAAAGTTTGTAATTTTAGGCCTGTCATATCAGTAGTGCATTCTTAGATTTTTTCCTTAGCTATAAATCTGAATTTAAAAGAAATAAACTTTAGTAAATGGCAGAATCTTCTTTAAACTGACTGAAAACAAAATTCATCTTAACTAATATTGGTTCATAAGTTGTGATATCCCAAGAAAAACAAGTTATATAAGTTGAGATTTGAGAATTCAGCCTTAACGTTCTTATCACTAGAAAAAAGAGTAAAATAAAACACATGGTTGTATGTCCTATGAAGGCTTCCATACTGTTATACATGTAAATGCATCTTGGACAGCATTAATCTGCCCAGTATTAGTGTTTATTATCTCTGCTGTTGTCCAGAATAATGGCCAACCCCACAGGATTTCCATCTGTATGATAATTCAGTTCTTTTTTTTTTTTTTTTAAATTGGTGATGAGGTGTACATGCATACAGTAACAAGAAGACAGAACAAAAATAGACAACCAAAAATCAATCAAGTCAACAAAACAAATATACAAACCAACAAACAAACAAACAAACAAACAAACAAACAAACAAACAGTAAAAAAAAGAAATGAGTAAATAAAAAACAAGAACAGACGTTATTATGGCATCGGTGTTGAATAATTTGTGGTGTGGTAAGGTGTCCTGGCTTATACATTACATATTATTCCAATTTTGTAGGTTAAGGGGAAAGGGGGATGGCTATAAAGAAATTATAGTTGTCCTTTTATGAGAATAACAAAAAAAAAAAAAAAAAAAAAGGGGGGGGATTACTAGACAGCTAATTAAATCAGGAATAATAATTAAAAAGAACAAACATAATAATAGTGATAGACAAAGAGTAACAGTAAATTAAATAATGAATAGAATTTAAAAAATCATAATAATATTATGTGTAATTGTGTACACGTATACCTATATATATAGATATATATACACCATGTATATACATACACACGTATCCATACAGACTTGCACTTACGCATTCACACACCATCACACACGTTTTGCGTTGAACAAAGTTGTTCTGATTTTTATGAAAACTTTTTTACATAATTTTGAGCCAAGAAAAACTCAGTTCTTGTCTTTATGCCCCTCCTCATTATTTATGTATTTATTGGTTTGAGGGAGGATAGTCTTTTTCTCCACATATATATACAGTGCTAAACAAATTTATTAGACCACCTGTCATATTTGTGTCAGAGACCATCCAGCATCATGAAATGCTTTAATGCGGACTCTTTCATTTTCAGTGAGCTCTCCACGTTTTACCATTTTGAACAGGAATGAGGAATTTCAAACTGAATTTACCCAAATTTGAGTCTCTGAGACTGTCTCTGAGAAGTTAGAAATGAATCAAGCATAACATTCAACCACTACAACTCATTTTTCTGTTCAGGAATGCAAGTAAATAACTATAATTTGACATATTAATCAAGAAATAATAATGTGCTTTACTATTTTGTCAGTTTTTTTGTAAATCAGTAAATTTTAAAATTCATTGATAACAATAATAATGATATTTTAGCATTAAAAATATCATTTGGTTTAAAGAGCTTCTATATATTGGTGTATTAACCATTGCAGAAACATAAAAAATGATTTTGGTAATTACCAGTGCTGTTAATTTAGGGCAGCTGTGGCATAAACCTCACTTTGGGTGGTGGTCTAATAAATTTGTTAAGCACTGTATATAAACAATATGGCTCTTGGGTTGAACAAGGTTGAGTGCCACTGCTGTATGAGACACATAGAGCAGATTGTTGCCAGCTGAGTGCAGCTTAAAGAGATAAGGAGAGGGACCAGAAGTCAGAGCGTGTGAATGTGACTTATGCTGTAGTCATGACCAAAGAGAGGAGAAACAGTGATTGATAGCTGGTCGAATTAGTAGGACAAATGTTCAGTTGAAGCTGTGTTTGCAACAGTGAACATTCAAACTCTGCAAAACTAAAGCTCCTCAGTGTGAAGAAGTTTCAGGACAGTGTTGCATTGGTTGCATTGGCCGACGCCGTTATGCTCTATTTTCATTCCATGTCATGTCATGATCGCTGATTTGCATATGCAACTCTCAGAAAAGATAGTAAGGATGTGAGATGGCTCACTCTGAATAAATCCATCCACTAATTTCCTGTTGACTTTTGTTCACAACATTGACAAAAAACGAGGTAACATTGTAGGTGCAAGGTTTTCTTTACACCTGGAAAAATGGTGGACACAGTCTTGCTCCTTTGCCTTTTTCTTTGTTTTCCAATCCAGCTGCCCCAATTAAAATGTCTTAAAGTCAAGTAGCTGGTTAGCTTTGTACTGGGATTAAATATGTTAATTTAATGGTTTTCTGAGGAATTGAATCAGAGAAATTGCATTAGCAGAGCTGCTGGAAAAGCGGGTGGCCACTGTTGAGCTATTACGAATATTCATGGATGTCCATCCCAATGAAACTTTTAGGTAAAAGGCCTGAAAATCATCAGCTCTTCCAGAAAAATTGCCCTTAAATGTTGCTCTAAATCTGCTTATAAAAGCAGTGATAGCTAAGGACCTTCATTCAAACTGCTGTGAGGAAATGCCCCATTACTCTTACAGGTACTCTCTTTAAAGTTATTGAAATGTGAGCGTGCGTGTGCAGGTTAATGGGCTGTGCAGGAAAAAGACTGGAAGCCATTTAGCAAGCAGAGTAGAATAACAGGAAATATATAGGGAAGTAAAATCTGCAGCACATTGGTAGGAAATAAGGAAGTGTACGCTTGCTGCATGTATTTTGAAAGCATGCTTTAAAGAAACTCTTCTTATATGATTTAAAGAGGTCTCAGTGCGTGGTGAGGTTTCTAATGGATGGGAGGAGAGCTCAGGGATCAGCAGCAGGACCACCTGGGGTCAGATTTATATGAAGCGCATGCCTACGTAAAGCATGCATGCATCGTTTCCCACACATGTGCTGCTGCTGAAGATATCAGAATGTGTGGAGAGATGTGGGAGCTTCACATGCTCTCAAAATCAGTAACAGGCTTTCAAAGCCTTTAAGGAGGATATATGATGGAGATGAAGAGTAAAGGAACAGGATGATTTCTCAAGTCAAACTCTTTCAGACAATTTTAATAGTTTTTACTATTAACAGAATAATTTGTAGAATATATTTTATTTGGACTTTTATTCCCTGTGTTAATAATGTCGTCACTTTATCCTTTACTGTGTGGCATTTTGCAAAGTCTGTTTTGATTAGACAGCTATTAATAAATCATTGATTACATGTCTGACATTTGAATGATGATGATATTACTGCAGACAGGAAGGATGGATTAATGATGCTCTATGCAGTGATGTGCAATCACTTCTCTAGAACAGCTACAATCATAAGGCTGAAGAGTATAAGGAGTAAACAACCCAAGGACAACCATGAAGAGAGAAAAAGAGGAGAAATTTCTCTCTGAAGGCCCGTGTTTTGCAGCAAAAACATGGTTTGTTGAAAAGCTAACTTGCAAAACCTCGATATTTACCATTCTGATCAATGCAACATTGCTTCAGTAAAATTTAGACTGTTTCAAACTTTAAACTCCCTTTTCTGCTTAAAGTGTGAGCCCTAAAGTATGAAATTGAACTGAACCATTCAGCTAACACTGCTGGACTGAATAAACATGCAGTGACCTGAAAAGAACAAAGATTTGGCAATGCAGTGTTAACCCCTTAACGCCTGTTGTCGCATATTTGTTACATACTTTTATGATACCTCTATCTAATCAATATGCTCAATAAATTACTCAAAAAACTCCTGAATACAATCTGATAAATGGTAAAAATGCCCTCAAGTGGATTATCAGTTACCAAAAACACCTAATGAATGAAATGAGATACTAAAAATATATATGTTAAATTTTTGGGAAATTTTGATTTTTTAAAATTTCAGTAGAAATTTAAATGAACATTTCAGTTCCAAAAAATTTGAATTTTCTGGCTATTATTTATGTTTTCAGGCTTTAAGGGGTTAAATAACATCTAAAAGACATACAATGGTTGTAGTATAAAGATACATGTGTCTAGAAAGTCCAGTCACTGCTTGATCGTAAACGTAAGGTTTTGTAAAATGTGCTATATAAATAAAGTGGATTGGACTGGATTGATCAGTATTCCTGACTACCATTACACCATGAAGACAAAAGAACACTCCAGGCAACTCAGTTATTGAAAGGTGTAAGTCAGGGGATGGATTAAAAAAGATTCCAAGGCAGTTAAATCCATCATCTAAAAATGTAAGAAATATAGCACATGTGTAAATTTGCCTAGATCAGGTCGTGCAAGAAGGAGACTAGTGAGAGAGACCATCAAGACACCTATGACTACTCTGAGGGAGTTACAAGCTTTGAGACCAAAATGGTGCGTTTTGGCCGTTAGACTAGACATCAGACACTGCACATCACCACAAACACACCATCGTCACAGTGAGGCATGGTGTTGGCAGCATCATGCTGTGGGGATGCTTCTAGGCGGCTGGCCCTGGATGGCTTGTAAAGGTAGGGTGTAAAATGATTCCATCAAAGTATAGGAAAATCCTTGAGGACAATCTAATTCAGTCTACAAGACAACTAAAGCTTGGGAGAAGATGTATTTTCCAGCAAGACAATGACCGGAACCAAACAGCAAAAGCTACACAGAAATGGATTAAAGACAGCATCTGCCCCCACAGTAGTGTTAGTTATTTTTCCATGTTTTTAACGTAGTGACGACATCTTGTGGCAGTCAGAAGCATTATTTTCTACTCTCTCGTATTTTTACCAGCACTTCCTGTCTAGTAGCATCAGTGTTGCCAACTTAGCGACTTTGTCGCTATATTTAATGAGTTTTCAGACCCCTCTAGCGACTCTTTTTCAAAAAAGCGACTAGCAACAAATCTAGCGATTTTTTCTGGTGTTACTGGAGAGTTTTGGAGACTCTGATGTGAAAGCACGTATCGTTGTAGCGCCTCTCAGTGAGCAGCGGTTGCTGCCGTAGGCCCCTCCCCATCCCAAAGCACTGACAGGCAGCCCACTCCTCGCACAGCAGTCCCTCTCAGCTGCGGTCAGAGCAGGAGATGCTCACGCCTCCATGTCCAGACAACAGATTAACCGCGCTGTGAAGGCGCCTTGATCGTTTTTTTCTGTTGTCTCTTTTTGGTCCATTTAGATTTTTAATGAAGACTGTATACAAAAAAAATTGATTTGTTGTAGCCTCTTAAGTGCACCATAAGGTTTAAACTAAACCAAACGTAAGAAAACTAAAGTTCTAAGAAAAATTGAATAATAAATAAATAATAAACCAAAAATAACATTTAAACTAACTCTGCCAGAGTATCTCTTGTGTCATTTTGTCTAGCCCAGATAAAGGAGGGTTGGAATTGTGACGTTATAAAATCAGAAATCGACAAAAGCAAGTATATTTGTAGTTCTAGACATAATAAGGGTCTTATTACTCACTTTTTGTCTCTCTCGTGGTGTTTTTTCCTTTCTCCAACAGCGTCCATTAAAACAATATGGACGAATATGCAAATTAGGTGATGACATCATTTAGCGACTTCTGGCGACTTTTAGGACAGCCAATAGCTACTTTCCTTACTGAGGAGTTGGCAACACTGAGTAGCCTTATTGGTTGATTCTGTGGTCTGTGACTGCTCAGTCGAGCTTAGATTCTTTCCTTTCTGCATGCTGAAGCAATGTCTGTAAGTATGAACAATGTTTACAATGTTTATGTCGTCTTACCTGCTATGTTTTGTAAGTTTCTTAAAAGTTGTGATGTTAATTGAAGCAGCTTGTGGCTAACAGATATGCTAATCCTAACACGCTAATAAGCTAGCGCTACCCAGCTAATAGGCTAATCTTGGTTGATTTATGTCTCGACATGCCTTATTTTATTTTTGTGTAAAATGTTAATGGAACTGTTTGTATTTTTGCAGTTTCACGGTCAAGAAAGAAACATAGCACGACGTAAACTTCATGAAAGTCATCTTCTTCTTGTAGAGCTCTTTGAGGACCGTTTAGCTGGTGGGATAACTCGCATTGGAAGCTAGTGAGGCCTGCACAGTGAGTGTTCTGGTTTGGCCGAGTCAACGCCCAGACCTTAAGTCCATTCAAGAATTTGTGGCTGGACTTGAGAAGGGCTGTCCACGCCTGATCCCCATGCAGACTGCCAGAGCTTGAGCGGTTTTGCAAAAAGAAAGAATTGAGTAAAACTGCAGAGTCCAGATGTGTAAGCCTGATTGAGACTGTGACTGCAGCCAAAGGTGACTCTACCAAATACTGACTTGAGGAGGTTGAAAATTGATGCAGTCACTTATTTTACCTTTTATATTTTTACCTAATTGACAGTACTTTGTAGAAATCTGTTTTTTGTCACAAAAGTCAAATTATATTGTTTATTATTGCCTTATAAAATCTATACAGGGTGGAAGCATTTTTCATAGTCACTTCATTGAAAGTTACTGTCACAAAAACTGCTAAAAGTTAACTTTAGTTCGTTTCATCTCCCCTGCTCTTACCTCAAAGTTTCCATGACCTTTTGAGAGTCCTCTGGGGACCCTCTGAAGAGTAGGGACCCCCCTTTTAAAAACTCTGATCTATAAGTTCTTTATCATGCTGAATGTTTCACCAAAGCAAAGCCTGCCTTTAAGAATAAAAAAACAATCTCCTAAGTCCCAGCGTGCTCTGTAGTGGATTAATATGAATCGTCAGCTAACCTTTAAAGCAGTGGTGTGTGGATGAAGTAAAGAACAACATGTTGCGTTCAATCTGCAGACGGCTCCATCGTGTGCTGGAGGAGGTTCTGGTGCCTTTAAGCTGCAGATGGACTGATCCATTATTCAGAGCAGAGCCTCTCCAGTATCAGCCTCTGACAGTCATTTGTTTGATTAACTCTCACTCGTTTGCATTTGGACAAAGGAGGTATGCTGAAAAAACCTATGGGGCTAATTAGAAAGTATAGCATTGCGATCTAAAGCTCCTTTAGAAGCTGCACATTCATATTCAGAAAGGCTTAGACAGCTCATTGGTAGTCGTAGTTTTTCTGCAGGAGGATCCGCTGGAAAATGTCACAGGTGCAGCCTACCATTAAAGGAAGGGTTTGTTGTTTTACCAACAAAGTAGCAACGCAATCAGTGGAAGGTTCCAGAATTCAGGAGCACAAGAGCAGGAAATCAAGTAAAATGAGGAAAAGGTGTGACCTTTTTCTATAATGACATCTTTGAATCTGTTGTTTCATCTTCTCTCCTCTTAAGTGGGATGATTCAAGGCCTAAACAAGAGGGGTTTTTATGTAGAGGTTATTGTTTTACAACCCCAATCCCAAGAAGTTTGGACATTTTTAAAAAATGTAAATAAAAACAGCATGAAATGATTTGCAAATCTCATAATCTCATATTTTATTTACAATAGAACATAAACAACATATCAGAGGTTGAAACTGAGTCATTTTACCATTTCATGAAAAATATTAGCTCATTTTGAATTTGATGGCAGCAACACATCTCAAAAAGTCAGGACGGGGCAACAAAAGGCTTAAAAAATAAGTAAAGACTTTAAATATCCTAGCATCTACAGTCCATAATGTCATCAAAGCATTCAGAGAATCTGGAGAAATCTCTGCACAAGGGACAAGGCCAGAGGTCAGTACTAGATGCATGTGATCTCTAGGCCCTCAGGTGTCACTGCGTTAAAAACAGGCATGATTCTGTGGACTCAGGAACACTTCCAGAAGTCATTATCTCTCAACAAAGTTCACCGTGTCATCCTTAATGCAAGCTGAAGCTGCATCATGCAAAGAAGAAGCCATATGTGAACACAATCCAGAAATGCTGCTGTCTTCTCTGGGCCAAAGCTCTTTGAAAACTGACTTTTTGGAAACCTGTGTCCTGTGGGCTAAAGAGGGGAGGGACTGTCCATCTTGTTATCAGTTCTAAAGCCTGCATCTCTGATAGTATGGGGTTGCATTAGTGCCTATGGCATGGGACATAAGACACTATCAATGCTGGAAAGTAGGTAGAGGGTTCAGAGCAGCAAATGCTCCAATGACTCCGATCCTAAACCACATACCACATCTTTCACAACAGCATGGCTTCACAATGGAAGAACTGGCCTGCCTGCAGTCCAGACCTTTCAGCAATAGAGAACATTTGGCACATTGTAAAAGGAGAACTCTGGTAAAAAGACCCAGAACTGTTGAGCAGCTAGCTCCTACATCAGACAAGAATGGAACAACATTCCTCTCCCACTTCCCACACATTAACAGACTGTTGTTAAAAGAAGGGGGGATGCTACACAGTGGTAAATATGGTCCTGTCCCTACTTTTTTTTAGATGTGTTGCTCTTATAAAATTCAAAATGAGCTAATATTTTTTATGAAATGGTAAAATGTCTCCCTTTCTAGAATCTAGTCGTGTATTCTGTTTTTATTTACATAGTGCTCCAACTTTTTTGGAATTGGGGTTGAGATCTTGCACCTACTGTAGCATTTTGAAAACTAAATATAAGTAATATATTAGCAGTTGTACTTTTTTAACCTAGTCCACATTATATTTTCTTGCCAGTTTGAATGTCAGTTACTTTCTGTTAACTGACGTTGTTTTTATAATAAAATTACAAAATAACAGGAGCTGAATTTTGTAATCAATTTGATAAGATTTCAATAATAGCTGGTTAACATCCAAAAGAATCTATCAGTGGATTTTGCTCATTTGAATTTGACTACAATGATGCATTAGAAATAAGAATGACAGTGTGACTATTGAATCTTATTTTAGCAGCAGATATGTTCATGTGTTCCACTTTCTCATACATTCAAACCCAAATAAAACACAAGCTGGATTTTATTGAAACATTTTTATTAATACATTCATCATTTGATTTAAAATTCAAACTAAACTTAGTTAAAAGTTCATTTTGCTACCTGCAGTGATATTTACACGTCCTTTCTTTACCTTAAACACATTACATGCCATGAAGTGTAATCTCACATATAACCGTAGTTTAGTATGTAGTTTCACACAAAGCCCTATGAATGAGCTGACTCTGCTTATTTATGCTCTCATAGATATTTACACCAAAAAATTGACCAACCCTGTAAATGACTTTCAGAAATATAGAGTGTAGGAGTTAACATGCTTAGTGATAATATCAAACCTCAATCCCAGATCTCCTTGTGAAACATCACAGGCCATTGTTGCATTTTTATGTTATATAACAAGCCAAGTTGCATCACCACCCTAGCAATAGCCCGATACATGTTTCCAAGTTGTCTCTCCTTCTGTACATGAAAGTCTTGCAACTGTGAACTAAAGATGTATTCTATGTAGCAGGATGGTTCAGGTTTCTTGAGGCCTTGTCCTGATGATCTACGGCTCTAACTGCACTGTGATTTTCTGTTGTAATACTCTCAGTGGCTCTGTACTTAATGTGTTAAAAAGAGGATATAGTCGCTGAGAGAAAGTCTGAAAGAAGGTATAAATGTTTGTGTTGGTCTCCAGATCAGTGAAACTCAGTTTCCCTTTGTTCCAGTTCAGCTTCACTCTGATTCTCTGCAGCGGCCTCTTTACAGAAAGGACTTTATCTACATTTGGTGGAGCATATGCTCTGTATTTACCATCACTAAACCATATATTCCAGTAGCCCTTCAGAATCTCTCCTGTTCTCGACACAGACTCTCCCATCACACCCACAGCCCAGTTTGCATCACTTCTAACCTCAACGTCCCAGCTGTGAGTCCCTGAGTTGAAGCCTTCAGATGCGATGACTGCTGAGTACACCTCAGATCCCTCTGGGTTCTGCAGAAATTCACTCTCTTCCCCTTTGTTTCTCAGACTGGTCAGATCATTAGACACAATGATGTTTGATCCTACAGTGTTTGGATCCAGAATCACTGGAGAGTATGTCACCATCTCCTTCATCTTGTTCCAGATGTCAAAGGTCAGGTTGCCCAGGTGTTTGGCCACATCTATCAGAGCTCCTGAGTCCAGTTCTGGATCTTTCATCAGGTGTTCTTTCGTTCTTTCTGCTAAAGGCTTGTAGTTCCGCAGGATTGTGGCACTTCCACATTTGAGCTCTGCCTCTGTGGTTTGAGCGGTTAATGAAAGAGTTGCTATCTCTAAGCGCAAATCAGAAATCTTTGTCTTTATCGTTGCACTCTTCTGCGCCTCCTCCCTCTTCAGAGCAGCAATCCTGGCCTTCTCTTCCTCATCTAAGAATGTATGAAGTTTCTTAAACTCCTCTCTGATTTGTCTCTCTGTACTTTCAGCCTGAGCTCTGATATGATCTGCCGTTCTATCCCAGTCCACCTTTACTCTCTTTAAGTGCGCCACTTTGTCCTGCACAGGGTTCAGGTATTTCCTCAGCTCCTCCCTGTAGTCGTCTGCAGCCTCATCGATGGGTCGGAATCGATGGTTGGCGTGAGCTTTTGAATCACGACAGACAACGCACAGGGCCTCTTTATGGTTCAGACAGAAGAACTTCAGTTTCTCTGAGTGCAGACTGCACAGCGCTTCAGTGGCCTTTTCTTCCAGGGAAAGTTCTAGTGAGAAGGATTCACATAGATTCTTTAATGCCAAGTTACGGGGAGGGTCACCTGCTGAAGGTGCTCTGCACACAGGACATGAGTGACTCGAATCACCCAGCCACCACCTCTCCACACAGTCTTTACAGAAGCTGTGGCTGCATGACAGCAGAACAGGATTTTTGAAGATGCCACAGCAGATCGGACAAAAAAAATCCATATCAACACAAGAAAACTTAGCAGCCATTTCTGAGTCCTTCTTCAAGTCTCTGAAAACTCTCATAAGCAACAAGGCAAAGTCAGTTATTTCACTTTTCCCAGGTATCGCTCTGCTCCTTATTTTTCTCCATGCCAGTTGAAGTCGTTGACTTTATATCCAGTTTGTCGTCTGTGAGAGACTGCAGCAATAAGCTGCATTTCCAGGTTCATATTTCAATCATCATAAAGAGGGCGGGTGACAACACCATTTCCCATAAAAGCTTAATATAAACTGTACCAACCAGTTATAGGTGTGTTGTAACCAGAACATTCCACTGTTATTGCTCACCAGGTATTTTATCTGCTTTACATTATCTGTTTTTGTATGTGTTTTTATTCAATATATTTAAAGTACACACATCTTATACAGTAACTAGGTAATAAATGTCCTTAAGTTAACATGCAAATTCAATTCAATCTGAGAACAAACAAACAAAAAAACATCACAGTTGCAGGGAGAAAAAGTGGGAACTTGTATAATTTGTACATACAGTGAAGCTGCACAGTGTGTTTACCCTGTTATTGTTTTTATAAATCATCATGATCAATCTAAATAAGCTTTTTTGACAAACACAATTACAAATATATCCTCTTTAATGTCAGAGTGAAAATAGATTTTTTTCACAGTAATGTCGATTAAAAAAATTTGTGATGTAAAATAAGTGACTGCATAGGAATATTCACCCTCTAATTCAACAGAGGTCTAGCCAGTTGGTGCTATAGTCTCACCCTTAGTGAAATGGGGATCACCTGCGTGTAGTGAATATGTCTTAAGTGGCTGTAGTGTAAAGACACCTGTGTCTGGAAAGTTCATTTTGTGGTTAATCAGTATTCCTGGCTACCATTACACCATGCCTATAAAGGAACACTGAGCAACTCAGTGAAATGGTTATTGAAAAGTATAAGTCATGGGATGGATACCAAAAAAAAGACACTTCAGTTCACAGACAGTTCAGCTAAATCCACCATCAGTGGAGGGAAGATGGCACACATGTAAATCTGCCTAGATCAAGCCGTCCTCACAAACTGAGAAGGGGACGAGTGAGAGAGACCACCAAGACACCTATGACTACTCTGAAGGAGTTACAAGCTTCAGCAGCTTCAGCAGCTTTCACCAGTCAAAGCTTTATGAGAGAGTGGCAAAGAGAAAACTCAGATTATATCTGGACTAGAGTTCACCTAAAGACATGTGGGGGACTCCATGGGGAAGTGGAAGAAAGTCCTTTGGTCTGAAGAGCCCAAAATGGTGCTTTTTGGCCATCAGACAAGATCCATCACCACAAACACCCCATCCCCACTGTAGAGTACAGTAGCGGCATCATCATGCTGTGGGGATGCTTCTCAGCAGCCGGCCCTGGAAGGCTTTTAGGTAAAATGAATGCAGAAAAGTGTAGTTAAATCCTGGAGGACAGTCTTATTCAGTAAACGAGAGAATTACAGCTTGGGAGAAGATTTATTTTCCAGCAAGACAATGACCAGAAGCACACTGCTAAAGCTACACAGAAATGGTTTACAGGTAGCAAAAAGATTGCTGTCTTATGGATGCATGCTGCATGCGACACACAAACTTTCCAGTGATCAAGAAAACTCTCTTTCACTCCATTCTGTAAGGAAATCTTGATCTAGAAAGAGCATAGGTAACTGCCTGCTTATTTTTAGAGTAAAGGTAGCAACCAAATGCTCATCATTTCGTTGAGCAGACCTAGCATGACTCATTGAATGGTTGATAAAGAGTATTAAACATTTGCATATGTCACAGTCTTCTTTTCAACAGTTAAAGATCTGTGATTCAGTTCAGACAAAATCTTTCCCTCCACTCCTCTGTTCTTTAAATTACATGATACCTGAAATCATTCTGCATGTTGCTGTGGTCTATCACTGCACAGAAATATATGATCACCAGTGTGTAATGCCCACAAATGAATCCAAAATAAATATATATGAATCTAAAGTTATTTAATCAGAACTAATGCTGTGGCTGAATGTAAAAGGGATTATGCAGGGATTACATCCTGACAATGTGAGCGTTATGATCTATATGCAGGTCAATACAGTATATAGGATCAGAGGTACAGGAAATATAAGGGTTAATCCAGTTCATCACACAGAGATTGTGTTTTCATTGTGTTTAATCCAATTTGAAATCATGCAGCCAAATGGAAGCAAATCTCTTCTTTGTGTCGACTGTGACACTTGAATACAGTTTAAGAGGGGTTTAAGCATTTAAGTCCAAGTTTACCATCACAAATATAGACAGAATATACTCAGGCTGAATGTGTGGAAGAATTCCCCCATCTGCTATCTAAGATGAGTCACCATCACCTCTGAGGGAGATGTGTTGGAACGGAGACATTTTACCACGCCATAGGCATTAATGCAAACCCATACCATCAGAGATGCAGGCTTTTGAACTGTGCACCAATAACAAGCTGGATGCTCCCTCTCCTCTTTACCCGTAAGTTACTCTGGCTGCACCGCGCTCAGCGGCACAAGGTTTTGTTCCCGCCAAAGGTGTGCAACCTCAAACACTGGAGTGTGTCTAGTGAGCTGCACGAAGCAGCGCAGCCGTGATCAGCTTGAGACACAAGGGCAGAGATCACAGAGGAACTGCAAGTTCAAGCAGGAGTGGTATGTAAACATTGGATTGCCTTTGCGGCATTGATTTGCCATTCATTTTAATATGACTCCATGATTTTACTGCTTCTGCCTTGGGATAGTACATTAGGAAGTTAAAAGGTTAATGTTTGCTTAAAGGACGTCTGCTTTCATATTAAATTCTGGGTTTTTTATCGTTTAGTTGTAGTTTAGTGACCCACTGACCTCCTGATGACCTGTTTCTTGTGCACAGGATAAGACGTAATGTTGATATTGTGGTGATTAACAATCAGGAGTCTGTGCCTTGTCTTGTATTGTGAAGCTGGCCTGATGTGTCGCACGTTTTTCCAACTGTCTGGGTTGGTCTGCCTTATGTGGGTTGATGCGGTTTGGCGGTGACAACACTGAAAACAGACCTACTGCGTATCTCCCACAAAGGAGGGGATGGGGCTTCTGGGGCTTGAGCTAAGGCAGTGGAACTGCTCCAATTGACTAGGGAGGGAGCGAATTGCTCTGCAGTGCATTTCCCCAGTGGATCATGGTGCGACCATTGTATGTGGAAATTGGAGGTTGGTCCACAGGACACAGCATCCATGGTTTCCAAAAAACCAACAAATTTTGATTTATCTGACCACAGAACAGTTTCCCATTTTGCCTCAGTCCATTTTAAATCAGCTTTGCCACAGAGAAGACCACGTATTGTGTGCACATTTGACTTCATCTTTGCATGATATGGCTTTAACTTGCATTTGTGGATGACACAGCAAACTGTGTTGACAGAAAATGATTTCTGGAAGTGTTCCTGAGCCTGTGCAGTGATTTCCTAAGTCTTTGAATTTTACATTTTTCTGAAATTGTTTCACAATTTTTCAGACACAGATTGATGAATCTCTGCTTATCTTTACTGCTCAGAGACTCTGCCCCTCTAAAATGCTCCTTTCATACCCAGTCATGTTACTGACCTGTTTCCAGTTAACCTAATTGGTTGCAACATTCTTCTCCAGCTGTTTTTCATTAGCGCCACTTTTTTTGCAGCCTTTTGTTGCCTTGTCCCTACTTTTTAGAGATGTGTTGATGCCATTAAATCCACAATATGTGGATGTTTTTCATGAAATGGTAAAATATCTCAGTTTAACCTCCTATATGTTGTTAATGTTATGGTAATAAAATATAGGTTTATTAGATCTGAAAATCCTGCATTCTGTTATATTTACATTTTACACAGCGCCCCAGCTTTTTTGGAATTGAGGTTGTAGATCTTACTGCCACTCAGGGTTGGCACTGTGTGTTCCTGCAGACATTTGCATACATTCATTCCAATATTTGGCTTTTTATTTCAAATGTACCTGAACACTGAGGGACAAGAAAAAACATGTGAGCAAACACTGTGGCCTAAAAGCAATTAAAAATGTTTAAAGCAATTAAACACACAATCACAATGTCACAAAGCTAATTGAAAGTAAATTAAACTTTAATTGCAGTCTTTTTTTTTTTTTGCTGCATTAGATATTTTTTTTTTCAGTTTTGCCGTGCCGATACAAGCTTGCAGGCAGTAGATTTTAAAACCACCCAAACTGAGAAAAGTAATCACCATGCATGCAGAAAACACCAGAGGACAATTAAGCCGTGTTAATATTCCCACTTTGATTTAATTTAAATACTAAGGCTGCAGTAATGGCAGAGAGCAGTAAACCCAAATCACTTTCCAGATGATGCTTCCATATTTTCCTGCTGTCTGTGATGGGACCAGATCCATATAGACGAGCTATTATCCATCTGTCCAGCCCTGCACTCCATCATGCATCCGTCCCTTCTTGAGGCCAGATGTCCTTTCCATGGCAACGTCCTCCAGCTCCTTTACAGCCCCATCTCTCTCCAGGAATAACGTTCACTTGGACCATACTGAGCTTTATGACTCGCGTCCAGTGCCAACCCTCTGTGCCAATGTTGGAATTAGAGTGACATTTATAACACACTGCCAAAAGTAAGGTTGGGCTGGAGGATGGGCGGTTAATTAATGTGCTTGATTGGACACTTGAGGCGGGAGATTGGCAGCACTAGTGTTGGCTGTTTTTTTAATGTGTAATAACAATAAAGATGATCTTTTTCCAAGCAAGTTTGAAGGCTAGGGTTTTTGTCACAGTGTGGCTCTGTCACTGCCAATGCTTGTTGGATTTTTTTACAACTTTTGTAAAGACCCAAATTACTACAAGGACATTTAGATGGACAGCCAACAAATTCATTAAACTCAGAAAATGGATCATAGGCATTTTTTATCAGAAAGCAGTGGGAAATCTTTCAAATCCTATATTATATGCTGCCATAGTTTGTATAAACATTCATGTTTATTAGAGTTAGGATTAGCTACAGATACATGCAGCTACAGCTAGTTGTTGGTCAGTTAGAATAACACTTCTGTCAAATCAGACAGAGAGGGAGGATCGATTTATTGATTGTGTCATAAATTTTAAAAAAATGACAACTGGCTCAATATGCAACAGTGATTAGGACAACTTTATAGCTCTGTACATTTCATACCTCTGTTGCATTTTTCTTCCGATTTTCCCTCCACATTCATGCAGTTTGACTTCAAGGTCAAAGCCTGGAATGGAAACTACAACCTGACACATCATATCGGCTGTTTCATATATCGATTGCATGCATATATTCACATTCATCTGAGAAACTTCCTAAACAAAGCATTTGGCAAGGGCAGGACTTTCTCATAAGGTTATTGGATGAATGTCCTGCCTGTCACGTTCATTACAGGCCAGTCAGAGCCACAAGACAAAGGCCCCGTTCACACGGAAATGAAAACGCCATACTGCCGTTTCATTTTGGAAAAGTTTTCTGTAAAGACGGGATCGTTTCAGGAAATATCCGCATAAACACGGAACCACTGAAACGACTGAAAACGCTGTAGTACACATGCCAAGCCTATATGTGGCACTGTAATGCTACCACGGAAATGCGCCAGAGTAGAAGAAGAGTATCACAGAAAACTAACACAAACTTCCATTTAGTTGCCCTTCTGGTTGTTCTCCGCGTTGGATTTAAGAACATATGGTGTATGCGTTTCGCGGTGGTGGTAAAGGAGCATTAGATTTTTCTGTAAAAGCCACAACAAGCTCTGTAGTTTCTGCAGCACGAACACAACCGTGTAGTCCGCTATTATTGTTTTGGCCTAACCCGCGCAGGTGCCTCAAGGGCGCTACGCTGTGTGTGGCGTAATCGTTTCAAGAAAGATGCGGATAACAGTCCACACGGAGACGAAACGGTATTTGTTTACAGGTTTATGCACTCTTGGACCCGGTTTCAAAAAGTATTGTTTACAGTCCCCCGAAACGCCGTTTCCGTGTGGATGAAACGCTGATCCGACAAAAAAACTTGTGCGTATACACCTGAATTCGTTTCTGTGTGAATGGGGCCAAAATGAGGTAGTATGCATGCACACCTCCAGTAGTAACCCGAGTTCATCAGACAGGTGCTGTTGCAGGTTAGGAATTGTGGAGCATGTTGTTGCTGAGGCCGAACACTAGAATTACAAAAACATCTTTTCAGTCTTGAAAAGCTTCCAGTGTGGTTCATTGCTCTTGTTTTAATAAAGAAATATATAGCCCAGTTCTGGCATACTATAGCTACGTCTGAGCTAATTGTTACATCAGCAGCAGCCTTTTTCTATACCAGCTTACAACTAAACCCACCAAAAATGATCACAAACCTGTCGAAACAAGTCAGGAGAAGAGTGAAAACATTCTTTCCATCATGAAAGCTTTCGGTGCTGTTCTTTGCTTTTAATTCAATAAAGAAATATGTTCCAGTTCTGATTAAACTGTATCTACATCTAAGCTAAGTGCTCCACTGGCCGCAGCCATTGCAATCAGCTTTCATTGCAGCTAAACCCTGCTAATAGCTACTGCCTCCTTCTCCTTGAAGGACGCTGATTGGTTAGGTCCATTTTCAGACCCGGCACATTTTTATCAACTGGAGCTTTGCAAGATGAAACCTGATGACAGACGTGGAATCTGGACAGTCGATTGGCTTTACAACGTTATGGGAACTATGGAGCATGCTCAGAACACCTTGTCTATTTTGGGTCTTATAATTGCATGCCTCTGTGACGCTGGAGTGGATGTTAAAAATTTAATCCACCAAAGGATGCTGTCTCTCCCAGAGCTACACAACTCCTTTGGAGCTTCTCCTTACATCCCATATAGACTGAAGAAAGAATGCTAGTTGTCAATCTCTGTGCTCAGGTGAGCTAACATCATAGCCACACTATGAACAAAAGTATTTGGCCACACCAGGTTTTTCAATCTGACCTATTGCCGCAAAATCAAACACTGTTCTCTTTTTGGAAGTCAGATATGGAGTCTTGGTTGCTGGGAAATTTACCCCCCTGACCGCCTTGTACCAACTGTCAAGTTTGGTGGATGAGGGATAATGGTATGGGGCTTCCAGCAAAGGGAAATCTTAATGCTTCAGCATACCAAGACATTTTGGACATTGCTATGCTTCTAACTTTGTGGCAACAGTTTGGGGAAGGCCCTTTTCTATTCCAACATGACTGCACCCCAGTGCTCAGTGCAAGGACTATAAAGACATGGTTTGATGAGATCGAAAGTGGAAGAACAATACTGGCCTGCACTGAGCCCTGACCTCAACCCTATCTTGCACATTTGGGATGAAGTGGAATAGAGATTGTGAACCAGGCCTTCTTGTCCATGAATGCTCCACAGAATAAATGGGCACAAATTCCCATAAAAACACTCCAAAAACTTGAAAACTGTTCAACACTGCCCCCGAGAATGGTCGTGGTATTGCAATGCTTGGTCCATTGCCATAAACCTCAAGAGAACGGCAGAAAACGGACAAAATGAATGCCGAGTAAATCCACAAGCATTCCAAACGTAGAACATCAATGTGCCTTTACAGTAATTTTAACTTCTCTTCTTTGGAAATCCTTTAGTAAATGTTTTTTGGTGGTTCAACATGACAAACCAGGTGACTGTTAGCTTAAATATAGAACAGATTACTATCTTCCAGCCCCCATAGGTAAGTCTAAAGGAAATTCTGAGGAGTTGCAGACCCATAGAAAGTGTGTAACGTGCCATTAAGAAGTCTGCATTAGAGGCCTCACAGATTTCATGATTTGGAAGACGGCACAGAGCACTTACAGTTCTCGAGCTCCAAGTCTGGGAGCCTGTCAGAGAGGAGTTTGGGATTCAGCCTGTCTGTATTTTACGACAGTGGAGCTGCATTTAGAGACCTTCAGTGGTCCAACAACACATATCTGAGACATTAATGTCTTCAACACATGTTGGACACATTTACCCTTATACAGAGGCTTCATTTAAAAAGCTACCCATTAATAACAAATGTAACAATAAGAACATGATAAAAATATCCATGTTAAAGATGTAATCAAAGAAGTTTCAAAAAGATCTCAGTAATGGATGTTGCTGAAAGGTGGTCCTTGAGGTAAATGAACGCACAATGCTTTCATTCGATTCATGCATGCTCCGCAGCTGTTTTGAATTAATGTAGCTGCATGTAAACAACAGGCTGGATTAGATCATTGGCCATGAAAGAGCTGACCTGAAAGGATGTGGTCTCTGTACATGTAACTGCTCTGTGAGGACATGTACTTTTGAGCTGAGAGGAAAAAAACACAGTCTGCTGTCCGTGGAAACACAACAAGGTTGTAGAGAAGGCCAGGTTTGGAGAACACACATGTGACTTTTTAATTGGGACGGAAGAAGCCAAATATTATCAGCAGATTAGTTCAAAGAGGAATTTTCCACAGACAAAAGACTGTGAAGTCACAGGGCAAGTTTCTCTTCAAGGCTGTAACAGAAAGAATGATTCCTGCACGCCATAACTCTTTCAACATAGTAAACAGCGTGTGAGGACTGTATTACAACGTAACTGACAGAAATCCAAACCAAGTCCAAAACTCATGACCAGGATTTTTATCTGAATTTAACCTTAAACATACTGTGTTTTCCACGAACAATGTAGACTAAAATTCACAAATGCCAGATGCACAGTTATATTGTGTTTTTGTGTTCAATGTAAAATGTCACAGTAAAAAAAGCTGTTGTAAATGATGCTAATTATCTAACCACAAGATCATAATTTCATATTCAATTTACACACATTTCACCACTTGATTTTTCAATTCACATACAGTCTAATGCTTCTTATTAATCTAATTTGCTTGTATCTTATTGCACAAAGTTTCAAATCAAATGCATTTTAATCGTAAGAAAGTAAGCACAAGCCAGACCTATGAACAGGCATTAATGACATTAGAGTATAACGGGTATTTCTTTACCAGGTCTTGAATTGCTGCACTCCATTTTCCAAACCAAGTCTCTGCAGACCGCCACACCCAAATATAAACATGAAAAATCTGACCAGTACTTACCATCCCACCTCTTCTGGACTCTTAGACAAAGGATAAAAAATGTGTTCATCAGGTGATGTTTTTAGGTAAACAAAATGTTACTTTACAGCTAAAATAGCATTAAAATTAACCTGTAACCTCATAAGGTTCCATGTTGCTCACTGGCGAGTCCATCTTGCAAAGCTCTTGTCTGAACCGTTTTGGCCCGGTTAGAAAGTGACAGGACAGAGGTCTAGCCAATTGGTGCAAGTAGTCACACAGTTAGTGAAAAGGGGATCATCTGAGTTCCAGTCACTGGTTAATACATATGTATTCCTGGCTACCATTACATCATGACAACAAAAGAACACTCTAAGCAACTCAGAGAAAATGTTATTGAAAAGTGTAAGTCAGATGATGGACACAAAAAATTCCAAGGCACTGAGCATCCCCTTAAGTTTAGTACATCAAGAAATGGAAGAAATATGGCACGTGTGTAAATCTGCCTAGATCAGGCCGTCCTCACAAACCGAGTGACCACACAAGAAGGAGACTAGTGAGAGAGGTCACTAAGACACCTCTGACTACTCTGAAGGAGTTACAAGCTTCAGCCATACAACAACATACTAAATCTGGACTAGAGTTCACCTAAAGGCATGTGGGAGATTCCATGGTCAAGTGGAAGGAAGTTCTTTGGTCTGATGAGATTGATGGTGTTTTTTGGCCAACAGACATGGCGCTATGTTTTGGGAATACCAAACACTACACATCACCACAACCACTCAATCGCCACTGTGAAGCACGGTGGTGGCAGCATCATGCTGTGGGGATGCTTCTTAGCAACAGGCCATGGTAGGCTTGTAAACATAGAAAGGGACAATGAAATGAAATCCTGGTGGCCAACCTGATTCACTACGACTTGGGAGAAGATTTATTTTCCAACAAGACAAAGACTTGAAGCATACAGCAAAAGCAACACAGAGGGTTCAACTTTAGCATTCAAACAACTGTCTGATAATCTTAACATTACTTTTTATTACATTATTGCAGCCATTAATGACACTTCTTCTTTCCTTACATACAAAAGGATTAAACTGTGCTGCTATGAAATGTCTAAATGCTAACATAAGCTGTGCATAACAGTTGATTGGATATTTAAAGCCTGAGAGCCTTCTGTATTTTCACCAACTATTGGCCTCAAGTTAATATTCTGTTAAGAAGCAATGATATAATAAAACCTGTCAGATCTACTTGCTATTCTAAACCTGGAATAAAGCAAAACAAATGCATCTGACCTTTCCATGTAGGGACCATGTTAGATGTTTTGACCTAACTGTTGGTAGCATGACATGTGAAATATGCAATTTTCACAGTGAAATTTGGCTTAAGCACCTTTGATTTCCTCTTTTATTATTGCTTTTGACCATTGAAGATGTACAAAGTGGTTAAGTGTGAACAAATTTCTCATATTCCCTGTGTCTGTACAACTTAATATTTGTAGACAGGAAGTTCAGGATCACAACAGCGATTCAGCTTCCCCTCCTCAGTGTTGCCAGAGGAAAATAAATGCTCTGTGGATATTGCAAATTGTGCAGCTGAGTCCCACCTGCATAGCTGAAGATGCCATCCCCCCCTAATATTCTGCAAATAATCCAAAATCTCTTTTGAAGGCCAGTGATGTTTCTCATGTTCACAGAAGAACCCGGTGGGGAATCTGCTCATTTGTGTCCCTCTTCCTCCCTAATTGGTATTCTTTTGTGTTGTCACAGCAACCGAAATGGAGCCCATTTGCACTCCAAAATCCAGCAGAGGCATCATCACTGTAAGTCACGCATGTATGCATTCGACGAGCTATGGGGAGAGAAACATGATCAAAAGCAGAGTTAACTCATTAGCATGCTGGAGTTCTCAATATGTCTTCTTTTTTTGAACTTATACGGTGGAAGCGCTTTGTTCTTGAGAGGAGACTCCTAGAAATCCAAGTAGGAGTTAAACTGTGCCAAGCATGTCATCAAACAGCATCTTCATGTGTAATGTCTCCAGTCTATACCCTCCATATAGAGACATCTGAGTCCAGTCCAAGCTCTCACTCACACATAAACGCTCCAACGCTGATAATAGCAAATGGAATCTTTCATGTGTGTTGCAGCATTTGCACTTAAAATGAACCTTTATTCTCTTCCAGCTCCACCATCTCTGCAATTGAAAACCATCAAATGTAAATGTCACACTTCTGGGCATCCGGAGCCGGATGATTGTGTCCTTCTCACAGCTGGTGATTTCCTGCATATTTATCTGCTTGATTAGTGGCAGAAAAATCTGTTTGGAGGCTTCAATCGTCACATGTTCGCTCAGCACTGAATTTCTCCTGAGATTGTGCAGAGGAGGCAGAAATCTTTTGAATCATAACATTATTTCATACAGTAAGCCATGCCTGAAGTATACTGGAATTCACTCCTAATACGATGATGAAAAAAGGCGATCACTTTGCCATATGTTGAGAGATTCCTTGGCTTCATTAACCTCAGGATCCTCGGCCTATTTGAGCTTTTATGGTCATTTTGTAGAGGGAAGGAATGTTCCCGTTTTTACAGCTGTTTTTGATCTTATTGATTTCGATCAAAATAAGTGGATCATATTATCCAGCAGGTTTAAATGGGATGAAGATATGATGACAAAGGAGAATAATATCCACTTCAATCTTTCCATTGATCTGTCTGTACATTTATTGATTTCTTAGATGCCATTAAATATGTTGAACGATGCACAGCAGCCTTTGTAACCGCATACAGAATCAATATCATATACTGCCACTGTACTGTCTTTAAAAAGACTGAAATGTATCGCTTTTGAGTGCCATTTTTAAAATAATAATTGTCATACTGCCTGTGAAATGGTATGCCTAGACTATGTCTTGTTTGAATGCTGGTATCGGTATAAGGCCTGATACTCCTCTCATAACTGAACAGTATGTCTCTTGTTTTATGGAGTAACTGTTTCAATTAAATGATATCAGCTATTTTGTTCATATATTAAGTTTTCTAAGCATTTGTCAGGAAAAACTATCAAACGTTTGCTGGTGGTAGCTTCTAACTTCAGCTGGCTACACGCTACATCAGTGGTTCTCAACTGCTCTAGTCCTGAGACCCACCACAGGTTCTATCATGACAAATGGAGACACAAATTTCTGGTGTATTTGTCAGTTATTCGGTTGAATAAAGAAATAGTGCTGTTTGGATTGATTACATAAACTTACTGGGAGAAATCCCAGATAAAATCAAAAGAATTTACATGAAAATTGCCCAACACTTCTTTTGAAAATCACAGAAATTGAGAAGATTTCCGAAAGTTTCTGAAAAAAATCCTAGATGAAATTAATAAGAATTAATGTGAACATTCCCTATCACGTCTTTTGAAAACCCAAGAAATATTACCGGAGAAGATTCCTGAAAGTGTCTCGGAAAACTCCCAGATAAAATCAATATAAATGTATGTGAAAATTCCCCAACACTTCTTTTGAAAATCCCCAAAATATTACTGGAGACAATACCTGAGAGTTTCTGAGAAAACTCCCAGATAAAATCAAAAGAATTTAAATGAAAATTCCTGAACACTTCTTTTTTAAACTCAAGAAATATTACCAGGGAAAGATTCCTGGAAGTTTCTGGGAAAATCCAAGGCAAATAAACAAAAAAGTTTGTGAAAATTCCATAACACTTCTTTTGAAGACCCCAGAAATATTACTGGAGGAGATTCCTGAAAGTTTCTGGCAAAAAATCCAGGGTAAAATCAAAAGAATTTATGTGAAAATTCCCGGACTTCTTCTTTTAAAAACCCCAGAAAAATTACTAGAAAAGATTCCTGAAAGTTTCTGGCAAAAAATCCCAGATAAAATCAATAAAAATGTATGTGAAAATTCCCTAACACCTCTACTGAAAGATCCAGAGATATATCTGGAGAATATTCCTGAAAGTTTCTGGGAAAAATCTCAGATGAAATCAATAAAAAATTGTGTGAAAATTCCCAAACCTCTCTTTTGAAAATCCCAGAAATATTACTGGAGAAGATTCTTGAATGTTCCTGGAAAAATCCCTTATATAATCAATTAAACTTTATAGACATTTTCTGAACACTTCCTTTGAAACTCCCAGAAATATTACTGGAGAAGATTCCTGAAGGTTTCTGGGAAAAGTCCTAAGAATCTCTTTTTCCTTGTGAAATTTTCTTAAAATTAGGAGGAAAAGTCTCAGAGAAGAGTTTTATTGGAAATGCCCAAAGAAAACAAAAAACGATGGAAAAACTTACCCTTTTGGGGAAAAACTACCTTAAAAATCAGAGATGAGTTTGGGTAAATTGACAACAAAATCTTTAATAATTCAGGGTAAAATATGCATCTGTTTGTGCAAATGCATCAATTTTATTTCCTTTGTTGTCAAAAACTTAAACAATGGAACTTAAAAGACCTAAAGACAAAATTGCAACCCACTAAAAACAGCTCCGTGACCCACTTCTGGGTCCCGACCCACCAGTTGTGAACCACTGTGCTAGATCTTACCTGATTTTAAATACTTGGAACCACAGACATAATGACAATTATGGATGCACTTGATGATTCAGATCACGTACCTGCTGTTTGTGGTTAACAGTTTCATGGTGTAGAGTCCACAGACGTCTCTGAAACATGCATGAAGAAAGACTTCAGAAGCAAACCAGATATATCAGATGGTCGATGTTCTCAGCTGGCTGACCTGGCATGTATTTAGCTGCAGTCAACAACAATACACAAGGAAATGAATGAGGATGAAACCCTGGCTGAGATGAAGGCATAGCTGTGTTTAAGTTGTGAGCTGTTAATGTACCCAGCATCTAGTCTCATTGGCTATTGCGGGTATTCTTCTGTTAGCAGCCCAGCCAGGAGTCATAAAAATCAAACATGTTTGATATTTAATGTTCTGGACTAAGGGTGGCTCAGGCTTGATCAGGAGCAGTATTATGATTGCGCTGACACCACACACTAGAGGATTTGTTTGGACATATAATTGGTTGCAAATCAGGTCATTGAGTTGTTTGGGGGGCATATTCTATTCACAGTTGAACATAAACAACATATCAGATGTTGAGACTGGGACATTTTACCATTTCATGAAAATTATTAGCTCACTCTGAATTTAACAGAAGCAACACATCTCCAAAAAGTAGGGACAGGGCCATATTTGCCTTCGCAGCCCCCATTTTTTAACACAGTCTGTAAAGGTCTGGGAAGTGAGGAGAATAGTTGCTGGAGTCTGGGGAGAGGAATGTTGTCCCATTCTATCTGCTTAGTAGTCTGGCACCTTCTTTGCCTGATTTTTGTTTTATGATGCTCCAAAGTTTTCTTTGGATGAAAGATCTGGAATGCAGGCAGACCAGTTCAGCAACCGGACTCTTCTACTGTGAAGCCATGCTGCTGTGATGGATGTGGTATCTGGTTTAGCATGAAAGCATATGGTGCACTAAAACCTTAATATACTTTTCAGTATTAATAGTGCCCTTTCCAGATGTGTAAGCTGCAGCATGCCTTAGGAACTAATGCAACCCCATACCATCAGAGAGGCAGGCTTTTGAACTGATGCTAAGCTGGATGGTTCCTCTCCTCTTTACATGTAATTTCCACATATACTGGCTGCACTGCGCTCTGCAGTGCTCTGGTTCTACACCGACTGAAGTTGAGCAACCTTGCACACTGGAAGCGTGTCTTGAGTTCTGCACAACACAGTGCAGCCCTGATCAGCTTGAGACGAAAGGGCAGAGGTCATGGAAGAACTGCAAGTTCATGCAGAAATAGTATGTCAACAGTGGATTATTTTGTCCTTTTTGGGTTGTTCTGCTGTTCATTTCAACATGATTCCATGATTTTATTGCTCCTGCCATATTATGAAGTTAAAAGGGTACCATTGTAGCTCTGTGACCCACTGACCTCCCAAAAACCTTGCCTGTGCTGCAGAATGAAACATAATGTTGGCATAGTCATTTATTTATTTATATTTTAAAGTTAACTGGATACTTTGCATGTTTTTGATTGGCTCTATGTGGATTGACGCGTTCTTGTTTGATGGGTCTGGGATAGATGCATTATGTGGTTTAGCAGTGTCTTGCTGTAAAAGAGATATCTCTCTCTCATTGTAGCTCATCTCCTTAAATACAGGCTAAATAAAAACATGCAAAGCCTTCCCTAAGAGAGACCTTATCTAGGTGGGAGCATATGTTGGTCTAAAACCTCTGTCTTCTTTTCATCCTCATTCCATGGAGTCTATTTGTTGCATTGTGCCAAACAGTAACCTTGCAAAGCAGATGGATTTTTCACTGGCGAATACATCTTGCAGAGCTCCCATCTGAACAGATTGGGCCCTGTAAGGAAATGACAGGACCAGTCAGGACTATGAGACAGTACTTTCAGGCACGGCGGAGTCATGATATAAGCAAGCAGCAGCAAGAGGCTGGTGCAATTATGGCAGAAGACATTAGTGTGGATGCTGTTAAAGTGCCAGTTTTATCAGAACGTGACAACATTTCCTCGTTAAAGGAAAAACAAAGAACAGCAGTGAGTCCTTTTCATTGCGGAAACAATGTCTTTGCTTTTCTTTCGAGTCATGACCGGATTCGGCAAGAGTCTAATCATCGTGTTTTGTTGCTCTGATTGTGCTGAAAAAATGTGACATACAGATCGATCATCCAGTCATGCTCCAAGTTTTTTCAAAGGCTCTGCTCTTTCGCAAACATAGTCTACGAAAGGTTTTTGTCAGGTTCGCCAAACAGAGGATTTCTAGAAGAAAAAAAAGAATCTGAAGATTCTGTATCTCATTCACTTAAGCCAACATTGAATTTTGGCCTTTTTTGACCAAAAATATACTCGATTACACAGAACAATCTTACCATCCATAGCACTGTGTGGTCAGGCTTCCTTGCCAATGCCCTCAGTGCACTCTCCTTAAAGGGGAACGGCAGACTGAACTCTCAAGTGGTTGATAGATGAAGCATTACCAGGCATCTTGCACAACCTCATAGTGCAGGGAAATTAATCAATCTTAAATTTCTCATTTTGAGCCTCTAACAATCATGAAAACAAAATAATTGTGATTGAACAATTATAGGCCACATGCCATGTGCTTGTTTAGTTCTGACATTTACTGTCAATGTTTCAGTGTTTGATTTTTTTTTTTGCAACAAGAATACATCCCCAACACTTAAAAGCATAGTTTATTTCCTATTATTTATTCATCATAATCATCTTTTACATTGATATTTATATCCTTTATTTTCATACATAGCTTGTTTTTACAAAGTTTTCTGAATGTTAACACTGAAATAAAGGATTTGATGTAAATGTTGTAAAAATCAGTTAGTAATCATGTTTGATAATTGTGAACTCAATATCAGCTTACATAATTGTGATTAGCATTTTTGCCATAATCAAGCAGCCCTACAACACACTTTAAATAATTGAAATATCCCTTTAAGTAGTTCTCTGTAGTTTAGTCATAGCATGTGTATATAAACCACTAATTTGGTTATCCTAAGATTTTTAAGGTGTATTTTTTGGGCTTTCTATACCTTCACTGATAGAGAAGGGTAGTGGATAAAATTGTAAACATGGTGGGGGAGAGGCGTACAGGCCGGACTTGAACCTGGGCCACCTGTGTACATGGGGTGCAACCTTACCACTAGGCCTCATACTATTTTTAATACGATGATAGAGATGGTTTGCTACATTTTTAGTTATTCAGGCCAGATGGCATAAATAGTGGGTGTCTTGATAAGGATGCATTTTTGAAACACTGACATATTTCTGCAGGTGCACGGTCTGAAGTTACTCCTCTGGGTATTGGCTGAAATGATGCTGAAAATATCATCAGCAAAAATCATTGTGCCAGTAAACTAATTGATTAATTGACCTACTTTTCATCACTGAATCTAAATATTAGAAATGTTGCACTGCACTCTTCCTTTTATTAACTTTAATGGCAGATGCATATTTGGTTTAAATACAAATCTATACATTACTTGGGAAAAAAAGTTTTATTGCAGCATCAAATCCCCAGTCGTAAGCCTGCACTTGATCTGTTATCTGCCATTTACCTCATGCAAAGTGGACTGATCTCACTTTTCCACGGCAGGGAGGAGGAGGAGGATGGATGGAGCATGAGCACACTGGTAATGAAGTCGATAAATAAGCACAGCACAGGCGACTGAAGCCAGGGGATGTTCCGCATTTCACTTGAAGACATGTGCCTCTGTGTACAGTGCATGCCTTACAGTGGAGCTCCTGTAGAGAGCAGTAGATGGTTTGAATAACAGTCTGGCTGTACTGTACATCAGCGGAGGGAGGAGCGAGCGTGTAGTATTTCTTTTTTGGTTCTTTCCCTCCTGTCGTTGCAGCCCGTCCAAACGCTACTGTAAGGAAGGCAGCAGAAACGAGGGGACAAAAACTATTATTTTCACCAAAAGGCTTTTGCAGGAAAGAGGACGGGGAGCTGAGTGAGCAGAGGAGGAGGGAGATAATCTGACAGTGCGAGGCGGAGAAGAAGCGGAGCAGCGTAGCGGAGTAGCCGGGCTCGGAGTGAGTGAGTGAGGGGGGGACGTGGAGCCACTCAGAGCCGCAGAAATTGGAGGAGCCGTGCTGACTTTCTCCCGCTTCATTACCGCCTAATGCCCTCGTATCCAACCCGGAGCTGGTGTTCACACCGCGTGGGGGGAAACCGCCGGTAAGTGTCGTTATCTTTGAGTCTGTGGTTGTGGCGGTGCTAGCTTGGGTAGCCCGGGCTGCTGCTGCTGCTGCTGCTGGTGGTTTGACAGATCGGATCAGCAGCCAAGGCACACACCGTGTTGGGCACAGCATTGAGGCTCTAACCTCGATTATCTGCAGCCATTCTGCCACCATTGTTGACGTTACCTTATGCTGAGTGGTCGCTGTCAGTGTTGCATTACCGGATATTACTGCATAGCGGTAATGGTGCCCCTTTCTCACGCTGTGTTGTGCATGTACTATCATGTGCTGCACACAGGCCCGAACTTGGATTTATGCCTGCTGCACTCTGGCGCGCGCATGGTCCAATCACGCATGCACACGTGCACATGCTCTCAGATAGGGTAATCGATAAGGATCTTTAGCTATAATACACCTGTGATACTCCTCCTATAGACTGTGATTCAACCAACTCACTTGACCTTAATTTGCTTTCCTTTACATGGTTTAGAAGTGGTTTTGCACACTGACCCCTTAACATTTAGCATCATAACCGTGCTATTGCTAAACTGACAGGGAACGGGTCTATATGCTATTTCAGAATACTCAATTAGTCGTTCATTTATTAGAAACTTGATATTTCTCATCAGCTGTATCTTATAAATTTAATTCTGGCATTATATTAATCAGAACACCGTTGCAATGAGGTATAACTGCTGGTTACTGTAGAGCTTCCTAATGCTGTTTGCTTGCATTAAACGACGAAAAAATGGCAGTCGGGATATAATTTTTTGTAATATTCAAAGTCATTCATTCACAAAAACGTGATATTTCGTATTATCATCCTTTATATTAAATTCCATAATTTTATTTACCAAAACATAATTTCGATGTGATGCAACTGCCAGCTACAGAGTGACTGTAGCACTTCGTAACGCTGTTTGCTAGCTGCTAGTAAACAAAAAAAGACAAAATATCGAGGACAAGGATGTTATTTTTGAATATTCAAATTAGTTCATTAATACAAAATGAGTATTTAACACCAGTTTTAACTTATGAATGTATATCTTATTTTTTATTTACCGGAAGTGCAACGGCTAGCTGGAGGGAGGCTGTTGCACTTCCACCTGCTTTTAGCTAGCCACCGTTACTTGACAAAAGAGTAAGAAAGAATTGGCGTCAGCTGACATAATCTCAGCAGTAGAAAATGTAGATGCTAATGACTCAATTTAGCATCTTTTGTCTTAAGAAACAGTCTATTTTACTTGACATTTTTGAGCTAATTTCTAAAGTCAGTTCTAGCATAGTGCAATGCTACATTTGCCAGCCCGTTAGTGGCAATTTGCATAATCTATTAGCATCAAGCTAACAAACTTAGACATGCATCCTTTTTCAACGGCAACCCTGTTTGTGATAAGAAGTGATGCTATTGCACAGCTGGAACTTGGTCTATCTGTGGTTTGTTTTGAGCAGTGTTAATTTAGTTAACTAAAACTATGACTAAAAATGTTCATCAACAGCCTTTTTTTCCATGACAAAAACTAGAGTAAGACTAACAAAAATGTATCTGTGATGACTGAAAATGACAAAAACTAAGTTTAGTTTTCATCGGGATGACTAAAACTGGACCAAAATGTAATATAGTGTTTGTCGAACATTCACAATCTGTGATACTTCTTCATTGTGGGTAAATGTCTCAAAAACACAATGAAGCTGTAGCTATTCTGCCTCTCAGCTGTAGAAAACAGGGACCCTAGGTTTGGCAGGGTGCATCGAACACACTACCATGACTTGGAACCAGATTTAGGCAAGAAAATAAATGCTTGGACTAAAAGTAAAGACTAAAATATGAGGACTTTTTACAGACTAAAACTAGATGAAACGTTTGCGTTTTTATCAACTAAAACTACACTATGACTAAAATGACTAAAATGTGACTAAACGTAAAATGCATTTCATTTGAAGACTTGAACTAAAATTAAAAATAGCCGCCAAAATCAACACTGTTTTGGAGCACATTAAGAATACAGATGTTGATGGATCTGCCTTAATCACGCTGATTTTTTTGTCTGGTTTCCTCCATGTCTTTATTTTGTTGTCATGACTCTGCTTTTTCCTTCCCGTGCTTTTTCATGGTTTGTTATCATCATAACAATGAAGGTGAATGAGCCTGCATGTTAATTTGCATATGAAGCGATAGTGAAGTGTGGGCTGGTTATTCTAAGGTTTTTTTTTTTGAAGAATTACCAGTGACTTTGCTTGAAATGACCATCCCTACTATAGGTATAATGAAGTATATTTTTAATGCATACTGACCCCCTCATTTTAATAGTATTAGCATTACAATCATACTGCTCCTACAGCGAACAAGAAACCCACCAAAAGTCTACTTGTATTTGCTCATTTTCTTCTGCTGTCTGAAAATTGGGTCATTAACATTCATATAATCCATGCATCTCTGGCAATATAGCAGTGCAGCTTAGTTCTTATGATGTGCACAGACTGGCATTTAGAGTTAATGAGTCTATTTTTGCTTCCTGTTAATAATCACTGTGTCATGCAGCCCAGATGACACTGTCTGATCTTGTCTGTTGATGTGTGTTGATCAGAATTCGCCGGTACCAGAACAGAGTGTCCTAGAGAGGCTTAATGCGCGCTGCATCAAAACAGTGAGGGTTGGGGTTTAAATTACCACATACGCTAGGACCCAATGTACAGAGAGGATTGTTTTGGAGAAACATCACAGGCTACGGTGCAACTCAGTGCAATCGTGCAGTTTTTGTTCAAAGAGAACACTTGACAAGGAAGTTGGAATGTTTTCATTTTAGTTAGTGCACTTCAGTTGGTTATAGAGTTGTCATGACACTAGATTTTTTATTGATATCTTCTAGTGAAGATCAAGCAATATCAAAAATGGTTTTGATACCACAACAACATAAACAGAATAAAATGGCATCCAGTATTGGATAGTTTTTCTGTTCTCAGATTAAAAAGAGGAAACGAACTAACTCCAATGTTTCCATACAGAATTTTAAAAATATAAGCATGAGTTTCCCTGCAATTTTTGCTAGACTCATCCCTCTCCTGCACAGCTATCTTATTGAATAGATGTAGTTTTGAAAGGCTTCAATACTTTTGATGCTATCAGTCATTAAACAGGAAATATTCTGTTGTTTCAAAATACTTGGTACAGAAAAGAATCCCCAGCACTATTGGGCTGATATTTGCCTTTAACAACAGAGCTTTACAATGGATATATTTTCCAGTATATATGTTGATGTTAAAGGAGGGATTTCACATTGTTTTTGCAACATTCCCTCTATTCAACTGTCTTCAATTCTTCCGGTTAGGGATGCACCAATTCATTGCTTTAACATTGGCATCAGCCTGAATTTTCCCAATCAATGCATCTGAAATTTCAACATTATCTGCATCACGGCTACAGCTAAGTAGACTAGGATCCCTGACAGGATGACTCAATAACTAGGGATGCACAAGCTTGGATTTTTGCCGTTATCTGATACAAATTCATTTTAGCAGATATTTAAAGAAACATATAAATGTAGAACAGGCCCAGAATTTCAGTCCCTAAAAGATGCTGTAAACTTTAAAGAATGAGGATGGACAGAGAAAAAACTTTAACTGATTTAGATGTCTTGATTCTTTCTTAAACTCCAAACTTATTCGTACATACTGCCAATTTTTACAGCTGATATAGGCCAAAACTTACAGCCAGATAAATCATTTTTCTGATATTTACCTATACTGACATCATGCCGATGATGTTTTGCATCCCTATCCCTGTGTTTATTTTAGGCATGCATGCACCTGTTGGACATACTCCAATCTGCTTTCATGGTCAAATGTGGAGCAAATGTTGCTATTGTGGATGTGTTACACCAAAGGAAAGAGTTCAAAAATATTGGCATGTATTAGCAGTCAACGTGAACATCTGTATTGGTATCAACCTAAATTTTCACAATCAGGGCATCTCTAGAAATATTCTCAAATAGCTTTGATCGTTTGAGGAAGTATTGTGCTACTTCTGCACCGGCATTTTGGTGCAAAATTGGTGAGATATTCGAGGAGAAAGCATCTAATGCCATTCCCGCTTGGAGGTTAAATTCACCAGTATCCATATTTGCAGTCCAGCTATTTTCCCACCCTTGAGTTAGTGTTAGTATCATTTGCTTGAATCCCTTATCTATCCCACTCTTATAATAATGAAAGATAAATACTAAAACTTGCCAAGAAAAACTTCCTCTTTAAATCCTGGTGTCTGAGCGCACAGACTAGCTGCTGACAGGCTCTCCTGACCCTTAATCATTCACTCAGACCTTGTGAAAATCCTCGCCGCAGCATAATCCTGGTGCATGATCGACTACTGCACATCACTAACGGTAACGGTGACAGTGGGTGCCGTGGCAGCTGCTTGTGCATGGAGGGCCTGCACTGGCACATTACAGCGCTGTAATAATTAAATCACTCAATGTAACCGCCTTTTGCTCACAGCCTTTTCCAGGGTCTCCAGTCTGAGTCGCTTTCACAGTCCTGTCTTGTGCTGTAGCTGATAGAAAGTGACAGTCTAAGAGCTGTATGCTTTCGCAGTTGAATCCATCAAGCTGGCAACAGAAGCATTCCCTCTGGCACGCTGGAGCTTACTTTAAAAGGCAGAGTGTATGGATTTTCCATCGACAGGGTGGAGATTTAAATCATTTGGACTTGTTGATGTCTAAATTATTAGATTTTGGATGCCATTGAAAACTTTTTAAATGCTGCTTTCTCATTTTACAGTAGTGGCCCAACTCATCTTTCTTCTATGGGAAGTAAAAAGCACATAAAGTCATGGTTTTAGCTCTGAGTGACCACAAAGAAGCTATTAATCCACCATTATGGATAAATAGTGTTGCTGCCATTGTGATGTAAATGTATGTAATGCTAAACCCCTGCGGAGTCTTTAGATTTGCACAGAAAGGGGCTGAAATGTAAAGATAATTTATGTCACATCAGCTGGTAGGGCCCCAGATACCCACCATTCATTAATCATTAGCCATCAGTTTAAATCGAGTGTTCTCTCCCTAGGTTGATTATTAGCCACGAACAAATCTGCCGTTCATGTATAAACATTTTCTCTAAGGACACACAAGGGAGAGTGGGCTATAAGGAGGGGAATGTGGATCATTTCAAGGCAATTCTTTAGGAAATAAAGTCATCAAAACATGAACAGGTTGTTTTCTGGTGCTTACACTTTACATTTCCTTTTGTTTTTAATGGTTTTCTTCATACAGATGGGCAGAAAAAAGGGAAACATGGCTGCCTTTCTATGTGGCGTGTCGGTGTTGTGTATAATGCAGACGATGTATGGGTGTAGCCCGATGTGACCTGGTCTATATAGTCTTTCTGCTCCCTCCTCCCCTCCCTGCTTCTCCTCTCCTCCTCTCGTCGACTCCCTCCTCTTGCCCCTTTTTCTCTTCTCTTGTCGTCTATTCTCGTCTCCGCTCTCCTTTCCTTTCCTCCCCGTTTCTTTTCTCTCCTCTTCCTCTCGGCTGGGGCTCCTTCAGGGGGCCAGAGGTGACCTTCTTCGGTCTCTCCCAGCAGCGAGCACCCCAGTGGGCCTCTCTTTTTGTGACCCTGTTTCTGTCTGTCTTTCTTCCCGGCCTCCTTGCTCGTTTTCTCTCTCTCTCTCTCTCTCTCTCCCCTCCCTCCCCTATTTCTCTTCTCCCATCCCCTCCTATTCCCCATGGCGGGGCAGCAGCGCTTAATGCTTGGAAACATGCAGTGTTCACTTATATAACCTCGGCTGTGCAGCTGATGTCCTGGTCTGTATCTGCTGTAAAATGATGTCAGAGCTGTCTAGAGAGGCAGAGGGCATGCTGGGTAGGCCAATATGTCAGGAGCTATTCCTGAGCTGAGCGCGGTGAGAGGGGTGATCCTAGGATTTGCCTCCCATATCCTCCTTTTTTGACTGGAGAAAGGCGGAGACACGTCTGCTTAAGTGTTTGTTTTGAATGCCTTTTTTAATAAAGCACGTTCCCTTGTTGGGTCTTGGTTTTAGGCTGTGGTTCTCAAACTGTGGGGTGCAACTTGAGACATGACAAGGGGGGTTAGATAGGGGTGTGGCCAGGAATTTTCTGGGTCTCCCTGAAATTCTGATTGGCCACCCCAGGTGCCAATCAGAAACCATGGTTGGATTGCTTCCCTGTCAGAAGCGGGGGTTGTTTAAGATCCTCCTTGTGCCCCCTCCAATCTGAAACAACTGATATCACCATGCAGTTTGGCTAACCACATTCTTGTTCTGCTGAAAGGGAAACATAAGATGTCTCTTGTATTGATGCTAAGTTGCAATTTGATGCTTACACTACTTAGCTTATGTTACAAAATAGCGAAATGGCCGAAAAATAGCGTTATGCAAACATTCAGTTTCCCACAGATTGACTCCCCAATAATTGTAGCTCCATTAAAGCTGAGTCAATTCAGTGATAAACATGCTGTTTCTTATTCTACATCTGAAAGATGGTTGGAAGAAGAGGGCTGTGACTCTGGTTGTAGTTAAAGAAGCACCTGTAATTACCCTGTCCACTCATTACTAATAGTAGCTCCTTTAAACTCAGTCAGTTCAATGATAAATAAACTATTGTGGAGAAATTTTTCCACATACCAGCATTTCCCACAGAGTTACATTGGGGGTAGAGGGCAGAGGGGCTCAACCCATCCATTTATAGGTTTGTTTTTTGTATTTTTCTTCTCTTTTGACAGTTATTCATCAGCAGTATACTTTATAAAGATGCTCAAATAACATGACTCGCTTTTTGAAATGTCTTACTTGATATTCAGTGATCTTAGCAGTGGAGCTTTATATGTGAAGGCTTCTGTTAGAGTAAAGTGTTGTGCAGCCATCATCCTAGAGTGCAGGGGTACAGGATAATACCGGCAGCATAAAGCTCCAGAAAATGTTGAAACAACGGCATATAGAGCTTAATTTTCACCATGGGATATCACAATCTCAATTAGTGCGCTCACTGGAAGAATATACATTTTTTTTTTTTAAATAAAGGGAAAAAATGATTGGCAGTTATACATGGGTGGCTGTAAGTATACCTGGGCGGCCCAGGCAAGTATTATCTATATGTGGGAAACACTGTCAGTGAGTTGAATTAACAATTTGATTGATGCCCACACTCTTTAACTTTGGTGACGTAGAAAAATTGAAGTTGCATTTTACTGTTATGCTCTGGAAAGATCTGGCTTGTGGGGAATTTATTTTTATTATTTATTTAATTAATATTTTGTTGCATTATTGCTCTGGTTTAGACTCAGCTTACATACATTTACATTAACCGTGAACATTTTATGTTTATGATTTGTTATTAAATGTAACTTCCTGTATGTTCTTTAGCATTTCTTTGATTTAATCATAATATATTTTGGATATCATTATGCTTTTCTTTAGGATTGCCCAATGTAGGATTTTTGCTGATATCTGATATTCTGATATTTACAAATTAATTTTAGCCAGTACTGATGACCATGCCGATGTTTGTATGTACTTTAAACCTAAAACTTCAACCCTTAAACTGCACAATTTTGAAGATAAACAAATTAACATATTTTAGTCCTTAAAGGACACTTTAAAGGTTAAGGAACGATGATGAACAAAGAAATAGACATCAGCTGGCGTTGGTCTGTTAGTCCAGCCTAAAACTTTACAGCCTGTTGCTTTTAAATATTGGCTAGATTTTTCATATTTTGATTTTTACACTAATATCTGCTGATACTGATAACATGCAACCTACTTTAATTTAATTTTGTGATTTTATAAAATTTCTGTCAATGGAAGCTTTGGATAAGCTCATTCTGTTTTTTTTTCTTTTGCATCTTCATGTACTATGCATTATCTGTGCCAGTGTTTCTCAAGTGATGGGTCGGGACCCAAAAGTAGGTCGTGGTGCAGTTTCAGTGGGTTGTGAATGTTTGTCAGAAAACAGTCAATGATGTGGGGATGCCTTAAACGAGCATACATCCATATATATTCTGTTGTACCCAGTTTTGCCACGATAACAAGAAAATGTCTGAAGTTTTCTCAAGATTTCTCAAGGTTTCAACTTCCTGTTATCTTTGGATGGAAGAGCTGTATTTTTTATGATAATATGTTAATTTCTCAACAGCTGCAGAAACAACCAAAATGTATATATCACAGGAAATGTAGTGAAATAGAGCATGTGTATGCATGCATGACCTCCCTGGATTCTGTATGGTGCACTTCTTAAACATTTTTCCCGTCTATTTGTTCAGTCACCTTTTATTCCACCCGAAGTCACAACTGCTTTTTTCCTAAATAAATGTGAGTGGTTGAAAGTTTTTGGAAGTTTTGGTTGCAGTTTCTCATCATGGTGGGTCCCGAGGCTAGACCAGATGAGAGCCAGTATCTGTCCTTTCTATTTGGTGAAGTTTGTCTCACAGGAAGTAGCTTAGCAATGGTTGCTATGACAGGATTCTCTGAAAGGTGGGTCAGTGGAACAAACAGAGAGCTAACAGAGGGCCAATTAAGTTGAGAGGGCAGAACTGTAGTCGTGTTTTTATGTCACTTTTACAGGTAAAAATACGCCATTTTAAAGTTAAAGAATAATGAAAGTGCAGCCCTTGTTATAAAGTTTTGATATTTTTGAAAAATTTTAATGTATTTATGATTAACATTGATTAAAGCATAAATAACTGCTTTTCATTCTCTTGTTTCCACACCCATTACAGAGAGATGAATGTTCATGGTATTAATGGTATTTAAATAAAGTTAAACTGGGCCCTTTTCATCACCTGTGTTTTCAGGTGGGGGGTGTTCCCCTCCTCCCCCGGGGCATGTCAGAAAAAGTTTGAAAGCCACTGCTTCCAGGATCATCTTGGTGTCTTGTGGCTGTAAATATTGTGTAGGAGGAGCGTCATTATTTGCATGAACCTCACGCTAAATCCCTCAAGACTTCCCTTCTACCCTGACTGTGATTTTTCTGTCAGCTGTCGGGTCAGAGAGGTGACATATTTGCAGCTGATTAGCAGAGGTTAGCATCACATTTTTTCCCTCATAAATGCACAATAAACTCCTGCTTGTTTTCCTCCTGCCCTTATTTCTGCTTGACCTAAGTTGACTGTTGCTCATGCTATAGGAGCAGGGCCCCAAGGCGCATCAGCACGTCGTCTGTGTTTTTCCCTATGACTAATTAGATCAGCACCCATATGCTATAGACTTGTAGGTTGGTTCATAGGATCCATTCAGCCAGGGCGAATGCAGCCAACCACAAAATGTCATCTGATCATCACGGGTTCCTGCACTGGAACTGGGCTAATAGATTTTGTGGCCGTGTACAGTATAGCTTGTGTTTGTGAACATACTGCCTTTAGATGCATGATGACAACAAAGCCGTCTTCATCAAAGGGCTCTTGTATGGAAGCTTTTGATTTCATTTGGATTTATTGCGTGACAAAATTGGCCTCTTTCTGCCCATGAGGTTGCTCTTTGTCTGAGCATTCATACATTGGTATTATTTTTACTCATTAATAGTCCAAATACAATCACGCTGACCTGCTGATTTGGGTGTCTGAGAGCTGTCGCATTCACACAAACATCCTCTTGTTCCACGTGATCCAGTCCTGATTGGAAAGTCAAGCATGTGCAGCTCGTTGCAGGGAGTCTTCAGTGCTTATTCTTCCGCAATCATGCAAACTGGCAGCTTGTTTTCTTTTAGAACTTAATCTATCATGTACACTACAAGTGACAAGGATGCATCTGTATCTGTGTTTCGATTGTCATATGAGTGACTAAACTGCAGATCTAAACAAGGTCTGACAGCGTCTGGAGGCAGCGTGACCTTTACATGGTTTGTCCACCAGAGAGCAATGAAAGGTTGATGACACTGTTGTTATCAAGCTGCTTTTTTAAGTGCTTTCTTATTATAAAAATCCAATGTGCCTGAAAATAAATCAGCCCTACTTTTTCATACCATCCTGTAATTTAGGCTTTTATTCATTCTGAAGCAGGGTGAGCATTCAAGCAGGTGTTTTTAGGCTGCTGCTGCTGTCTTATGCAACTCACTAGCTCACACTTCTCCCACTTGGCTGCCTGCCTCTGTTTGTGATGCTGGAATACATGAGTTGTGCTGCTTTTAGGGAAGCAGAGGCAATGCTGTGACTTAATCACCCAATGTAATAGATGGACAATGTGCTGTGTTTTAAACAATTTGGTGAACCTGATAGATTGCACAGTTTCAAAGAGTTATTTTCTTGGAAGAGGTGTCCATTTTAATGGGGTTATGTGGTCAGAGTAGTCCATTTTCTTCATGCTGATGTCTTTATTTGCTTTAAAGTCCACAACCAGTCATGCCACAGTCTTGGATGCTCCTGGGAGTGTAGGCTCAAATCCAGGAAAACAAATTTGAATATAACTGAAAGTTAAGAAAACATCAAAATAGTTGAAATTGAGCACTTTTTATGCAGTGCATGTTTCTGGTGTCTGCTGGTAAACCATGTGAAATAGGTCTGCAGAATGTTGCAAGTCTTAGCAATGCTGGTATCACTGGCTTTCAAGCCTCCTTGTAAGACATAGATGTGGCAAGTTAGCTGCCCGAGGGCACCATCCGGCAGGAAGGAGGATTGACACAACTCCAGTCGTGCTCTGGATGGCTTTGCATTTTACCTGGGGCATGGAAAAATGGTTTGCTTTCCTTAAAACAAGGAGAAATTTCATGTGATTTAAAATCATACATTTTAACTATTATTTTTTAAAAATATATTGTTAAAATGAGTTCAAACTAAAATCAAAACGTAGTTAAGTGACATCTGTGCTTAAAAGCTGTAAAAACTACCTAAAATGCAAGTTTTGCACATGATGCTCTGTGCAATAGCATGCACTTTATCCCCCTATAGGGAAGATGGGAGTCCCTGATCTGGGGGTTCACGGCTATAAAGTGTGTGAACCCCTGGCCTAGGGTACTGTCCAGGCAGGTAGCAAGTTTGCCACAAGTCCCTGGCCAAACTGTGGATGTCCCAAGGGACTTAAAACAGTAGGCAAATTTCCAGATGTATAACCAGGGGTGAGAAGGACTGGGCTAAAGACATGCCATCTAGCTTGACCTTGACTACCGAGGTCCTGGGTTGTGGCACATCAGACCCTGTGTTCCATCCTGTTCATGCCTAAACTTAGGCACATGACTATAGTTTCAGAGTTATAGAGGCACTGAATTAGCCTAATTGATCATGATTAGGGTCGCCAACATTGAGACCAAAATCAGGATTTTATTTAATGATAGTAACTTAGTAAGTTGCACGTTGATGTGCGTGGAGAAGAGAGCTGAAGAGAAGCAAATTAAGCAGATTTAAGACAGTTTAAGAAAATGAACACTATGGGTGGAGCACTGATTGTAAACACAACAAAAACCTGCTCTCAATCATGTTTGATTCCACTACAACCAACGTAGTGATCGGGATTAGAAGTCATCGTATTGCTTTAACTGACACTGTTGTAAGAGTGTATCCGGACACAGCTTCAACTTTTTCTAGATCAAAATAGTGCCAAACTATACTTTTCTTATGTAATGCTATCTATGCTATCTATTTATCCTTGTTTACATCTGGCTAAAGAGTGTTATAGAGCCCATGCAATGCCAGTGGAGGGCAGCAGCATCACAGTTCAGACAGAGCATTTTACTGGGATTGTTGGCTTGCTTGATTGAATATTTATTCTAGTGTCAACTATCCAACAATTGTATGCTTGGTTGCTTAGTTAGCTTATTGAATACATCCCTTGCACCAGTACTAAACCTAGCAATGCAGAGATGCATCGGATTAGCCTCATTAATAGCCAGGACAGGCTGCACTGACAAACATCAGCCATTGACAAATAATGTGGGCATGGAGTGATGTGACCTGTTGAACAAACTGATCTGTTCCAGAGGTGTTAGCCCTGATTTTAATAATCAGTCCATCTCCACTTTAATTGTCTGCTGCTTCAGATGTGAATCAGTCATCCTCCTCCATTCAAAGCAGCCCTGGTAATATCCAGCCAATTTTGTTGTTTGTCCTTGTAGTTAAAAATAAGAAATCTGTGTTGAAATTGGCAGGATAAAATGTAGGTAGATAGCTTAACGAGGCATATGCTTACACTATGATATATTTTTATGTGAAAGTGAATAAAATATTATCATGCTGTGTTCAGATGTAAATTAAAAGAGCGAAAGTTTGGTTTCAGTGAGAAAATTGCATAAATACAGCTATTTAGAGGTGATATTTGACATGAATGCTCTGGCTGTTTGGTGCCCTGACATTGAGATTTTTAGCTATATATAAGGGTTGTTGCACAATAATCCATTTAGCAGGAATAAAATGTCTTTTTAGCCAAACTTATACAAAAATATTGGACGTATTAATAATTTGCCGCACATTAGTTTCTATTCTAGGTGACATTGCGTTTCTTTTCTCATGCTCATTTAGCTAATAACCATGGCATGTGACATTTTAATGAGGTTACAACAACAAGTCAAAGGCCATGATCCTCTCTGAACAATGTCCCCAGTGTGTGGCACTAAGTCATGTTAAAGAATCAATACCCTGCTAATGTAGCTAATGTGTATTTGTTTTCATTATTGATCAATTAATGTAGAAAATAGAGAAAAATATCCATGACAGAATCCCAGAGCTGAAGGTGACATCTACTGTTTATTTTTACAGGAAGCCCATGAATTATCAGCCTAAAAGGATATCAGAAAAAGAAATACTGTCATTAAATGATATGTCTGAATTAGCTCAAATAATTTAACTCAAACCGGAGCCTGACCACATGCAATCACATGCAATCTATCGAGTTATTACATATTTAAAAAAGTAGGCCAAGTCAGCTGACACCTATTTATACCCCAGTAACAGTAAAAAGTAATGTGCATCCTCCGTTCCCTGCGCCATGGAGGAAATTCCACGCTGTTTCCTGCTGTAAAATCTGGCACACAGAGTAATGAGTGTGTCCTCGCTGGCAATACAACCCTCATTAGCAGAGAAGAATGAGGCTAACCTTTCAGTGTGATGTTGGAGCCAGTTTGTGTTGCATTCAGGGGCCCACGGAGCTGCGCTACTGATAAGCATGCTGTCATGGTGAACACGACAAGAGATTATCAGCAGCCGTCTTCACGCAGGCGAATATGGGGACCTGCTGTCTTCGAGATATTGTAACAACACCCCCACACACAAACACCCCCCCCCCGACACAGAACACGCTTGACACACATGACATGAGATGTGGGCCAGCTTGCTCCGAGTTTGTGGCTTTTTTGTCGTGTTGTGTTTCTGTTTTACCCCTCCCTTTTGTCTCGTCCTTATAGATTAGGTTTCAATTCTTTCTTTAGTCTCTGGGTTTGTTTTTTTTTCAATTTTGTCTGTTGAGCTGTGGTTTCCTTGCAGATGGTTACCAGAAGCCCCCTCCTCCCTTTTTGTCTTTACTTTGGAACTGTGCTTTTGGAATTCAACCTTTACCACAAATATTCCCATTACCATATGGAATGTTTTTTGTCCATTGGAGCAGGTTGGCATGATTTCTGATACTCCGACATTTTTCAGCACATTTTAAAACAATAATCTCTGTTAAGGATGTACATGTCACATCTTTCATCCATCCATATATTGCCTTCCATTTGTCCCGGGTTGTGTTGCAGTGGCAGCAGCAGGCAAAGCAAGTCCCAGACATCCCTCTCCCCAGCAGTGTTTCCCAGCTCCTCTCTGGGGATTCCTTGGTGTTCCCAGGCCAGATGGGATATACAGTCCCTCCAGTGAGATTTCAGTCTGCCCAGGGGTCTCCTCCCAGTTTTGCAGGCCCAGAAGACCACCACAGGGAGGTCAACCAGAAGGCCTCCAGCTTGAACCGCCTGAACTGGCTGCTTTCAATGTGATGGCACTTCAAGTTGAGCCCAGCCACCTTCTTGCGGAAACTCATCTTCAGCCCTCGTATCTTTGAGTTCATTCTTTCAATTATTACCCACAGCTCATGACCATAGGTGAGGGTTGGAACAAAGAGGGACTTGTAAATCAAAAGCCCTGCCTTCTGGCTCAGCTTTCTCTTCACTCAGATAATATTCAAGTCCTAACAAAGATGTCACATTAAACTTTGATTCCCAGCCTAAAATCCGGGCACCCCTAGAGTGGGTGCTCTGTCTGCTGTGTGGCTGTCAAAATCAGATTCACAAATATATTTTTAAATTATGATGAGATGAATAGTTTTTTCTTAGATCTCTGGGCAAGAAATAGGATGTATAGGCTGGTTATGTTTTATCAATGACCATACTTAAATTAATGTTTTAATTATTCCATGTGGCTCCTGGGGAAGCTTAGTTTTTCTTCATTTGAGTAAGTAAAAATAGATAAGGTAAGCCAATATTATTAGCTATATCAGCAGTTGATACGCTATGTTAGACTTTGGAAATAAATGGACAATGCCCGAGTGAGGTCAGCTGTTTGGTTACTGAAGAAAGCTTTTGATGCTAATCCATGGTGGTGGCTACTTTGATAAACTGATAAACTAACTTTAGATCCACCTAGTAACAGACAAAGAGGTGGAGTTGAGGTGGATTTTAAGCCTCCAGACAAACAGCCTGCAGACAGCCCCTAATTTGCATAACTCACATCCTTATGCAAATCAAAACAGATGTTTATTAAACAAAAATAACCCTCTGTACAGAGAGCCCACAAAGACATAACCAGTTCAACTAAAATTGTTTGAAAAACCAGGCTGTAACCAGGTGTATTTCTGCTGTAAATATTGACATTTTAACATGAGTGTGGATGCGGCTTTGGTGCTTTTGCAGCCAGCCTCTAGTGGACACTTAAAGAACTTCCTTTTTTTTTTTTTTTTTTTTTTTTTTTTTTTTTGCATTTCTGCATTGGCTTGGTTTTTGAACCATGGAGGTTCCTGCTTGGCTCAAACTCATGGTAAATCTGTGAAAAACTGGTTATTTTATCCACAAACAAACAGAAGATTACAGCAGTGGTTTATGGGACTGATGCATTAAAATGATCAATATGAAGCTTTATCAAAGAAATTGAGTAATTCAAAAAGTAACAGGTAACAAATAAATGTTGAAAACATCTAAAAGCTGACCATTTATTTGTGCTAAAAAGCATGGTGGTTGAAGTTGAGTCAATAGACAGAACGGTTGCTATTGGAATGAAATAACGTGACCCCAGTGAGAACCAACATGGCTCTTCTCTGGAGGGTAACTGAATAACCAGAGGGCTTTATTTTGAACTCACATTATGCAACTATTACAAGCAAAGGCAACTGTAGGTGTCAGGCTTATGCAGCTGCTTTGACTCTGATGTCAATAAAAAAAATACAAAGATCAAGAGGTGGAGTTGTGCAGCAGCTTGCCAAACCGTCAGGAGTTGGAACAAGTCCATCCAAATTTCCTCATCCATGACAGATTACAAAACAGAGGGCAATAAACCTGAGTCTCTCTCTGTCATAGCCAACCATTTATCCAGCTGCTAATTCATGGGTATTTAGGAGATGGAGAGGTTTGTCATTATAACATACTAGTTTAGCTAAAAAAAAATGAGTTTTATATGAAACAGCAGCAGTGGAAGAGCATTCAGCCCACTCTGAGGGGGAATTAAAAATATTCAGTACTCGTGGCTTTTTCTCCTACATTATTGAAATGCTGACCTATATACTCGGCATGTTGGAGGAGCAGAGTGGCCATAGAGGAGTTTGGGCCTCTGCCAAATTTTTAATTGTAGGGTTTTATAAGCATCTCTTTGCTCTGAGTTATTCATTACCTCAGCAGATAATATGTTGAAGAGAGGAAAATTTCCAAGTGGAAGTGGTGTGATGGACTTTTTCCTCTTGCAGCTTATCATATGCATTTATTGTCTCAGCCAATAAAGCAACTGAGCGCTTTTCTCTGTAGACTCCAGCGATAAAAGGATCTAGGCACACACCTTGCAACAAATGAATGATCTACAGTAAATGTTAAAGCTGCAATAATAATCAAAAAAGTTGATGTAATTACATAAGATAAAGCTTTAAACCAAATTAATTTTGCATTCCACCACTGGGGGCTTGGCACTGCTCATCTTCACCCACCTCCCTGTTGCTTACCAGCTGAACTGAGCTTAGCAGCGTGTTTATTCTTGACTTAGAAATGGCGAGTAGGGCCACATTTTTGGGGGGTTAGGGGACTGAGACTGGGAGGATGGAGGAAGCTAAGGCCACAGATTGGCAGCTGATGGCAGAAAATAATCATGATTTATCAAAAGTAAGCTGCGCAAAACATGAAGGAGATACAGCAACAGAAAGGCAGCTTCTTTAGAACAACCTAAGGCCTGGTAGACTCCTAAAGAGTTTTAAATTCAGAACACCAAATCTTGCGCAAAAAATGTGACTTAAGAATAAGCTGGCAACTGGCAAAACTGGTAATAAGTGTGGCAAGCTGTGAGCTAACTGCTACAAACATTATGGTAGCAGTTTTTAGTCTAGCTCTTCTCTTTGTCTGATTGGTTGTGGTATGTTTTACTGCAGTGCTTCCCAACCTTTCTTTCTTCGCCCCCCTCCCTACACTTAACCGAGAAAAGCTGAGCTTCCAGGAGACCAAAAAAATCAGCAGAATACAAAGCAAATAAAAAACAGAAGAGATGCAAGGAAATTAGACCATCAAATCAGGGATATATATACTGGACACAAGATCTGAGTCATTATGGTGATAGAATACTGTTTGTAGCATAAAACCAAAGATGGTTTAGAATAGGTCAAAAAAGATTCAAGGAAGGTTATCTCAAGAAACTTCATAAAGAGGGCGTTCTAGACCGTAGTCTTTGATGTATAACTAGAAAGACCCAGTGTTAATCACTATGAGATCAGCATTAGCACTGTTTAGCCTGGTTACAGTGGCTAGGAAAACCTTGAAATGGGGAGGGACAACAAAACAACAAATTCACGGCTATCATGGCCATAGATTTATCTTCCATTTTGGAGGATATGGCTTTAATGCCAATGATGATTGTAGGAATATGTGAAGATTTGGCAATAAAAACCATGTTTGACAGAAATAATGCAATATTAGCATTTGCAACTAGGATGATAATGGAGTAGCAAGAATGCTATCTTTCAGAGTGTATAGTTTCTCTTGATTAAACTTGTATAGTATTGATGATAGAAGCAAAGATGGGGTTGGTAGATGAACCACCACCTCCAAGATCTTTGCCCCAAGGGTATTCTGGACCCCAGGTTGGGAACTAATGTTTCACCTTACAGGTTGAATAAGCTCGTGTTGTTGCTTCAAATCAACAAGTTGGTCCTCTTTGACGTCTAACAAACTACACATTTACAATCAAAAGCCATGGCTGTGTTTGTTGTGCTTCGTCATTCAGTAAGACTGCTTCCTGATTGGCTATTGCTCAGAGTTTGTTCCCCCATACAACAGGATATCATATCACATCAGAGAATCTTTGATCGTCCTCTGAGCCTATCAGGGAGGATAAAATTACTTACAGGAAAATTTGACATAATATTAGAACCATTCGATAATTGGGCTTTTGGTGACTGGTTTATAGGGGGGTGTCTGAACCAAAATTGGCACAATTATCTTGTAGTTTGTCCCCCACTTTAGAAGCAACATCTGGCGTCTTCATGGCATTGGCAAACATATTATATCTGTCAGGAAATGTTTTAACTAAAGAAATTTGGCTTTTCTCTGGAAAACTGCTTTGAATATATGAGCTAATGTTAGTATTTAACTCTGAATGATTATAAGAGTAGCCAGTGTTATAGTAATCCAGACATTTTAGAGAAAATTTTCTACCAAATTCTGACTTATAGTTTGGAGATAACCATTTTGAAGAAGCAACCCCTGTCTGTATGAACATGGATTTATTTTGGCTTTTTATTGACCTAAAATAGTTGCAGTAATTGAAAATGAATCAGCAGATTTGCAGTAAAAAAGCATTAGCATTGGTTAAAGCCTTTCTGCCATTGAAAAATTAAATATTTTTGGGTTTATTCTTGCACAGTACATTTGGCAGACGTGTAAATATAATCTATTTCTGTTGAATTCAATCCTTTTTCTCTTATTAATAAATTCTCTTGTCTCCACGGCCCACAAACAAACTGACTCATACTCACACATCCATTCCTCTGGGGAACTCTCATTATAAACTGATTATCTGCCGCCCCGGAGGCACAGATACTGAAATCATTATTGCCAGTTTAATCTCAAATCCACATGAAGGGAATCCCTCTGTTCGCCACAACGCCTCAGTGTTTATGACACAGTAAAAAAAAAAACTGCTGCCACTTTATTGTCTTGGGAACTGGTTGTTTAATACGTCTGCAAACTGTGTAGTGACTTAATTTCGCTCCCACTGCATAAACTGCGGCAGCTCTCACAGAGAGCGAGTGAAAGCAGCTGAGTGCCAGCGAATGTGGGATGGACTCCTCCTCGTAAAGTGCTCCGCTTTGCCCTGGCAAAAATAAACCTCACGGGTCTCGGTGCCAAGTATTCCCGTTGATGAAAAGCCAGTTGTGAGTGGCCCCAGTTGTACCCGGGCAGAGCCAAGCTGACTGGTGTTATTATGAAAGAAATGCGGCTGTGTAAAACGGCCTACTCTCTCCGGCCATTTTTACAAATTATTGTTATTTTTCCTGGTGAGAGGGCCAAAGAGAGAGAGAGGAAAGAGCAGCAGATGGTAACTACATAAATGGACACATTAGGGCTGTTATTCCACAAATCGGTTTGTCTTTGGAAAAAGTGCTCTTTGTTTTGCGCTCCTCCCGTGTGCTTCAAAGACATACAATATATTAAAAGTACTGTAAAGTGTAATAAAAACAGGATTTAGGTCTATTTGGCCGCCTTATTTGATGAGGCTTTTAGTTATAACAGCAGCTTCCTCCTGGGTCGGAAAATCTCTTGATTTAGGTCACATGTCTACTTTGACAGTGGTCGAGTCTCTCCCCCTGTCTGACCGGGGCAGGTGTGTGTGTGTGTGTGTGTGTGTGTGTGTTGAGTAGTCCCCTGGCTGAGGAATTAGACTTTGGTTTATGTTATGGCTGTCTGTGAGGTGAAAGATCACTTCAGAGTTTAGCTGAGTTTCTTTGAAGTGTGAATGACAGTAAACCACACATGGCTGATCCTCTCTGTTTCTGCACACTAAGCACTTTAATGTTTGAGGAAACTCACTTAAGCTGGCTACACACTCTTCAAATCTTAACCGTTTCTAAGAGAAAAGGACAATTTGAACTAATTTTTCTGGCACAATCCTCCTAACACACACCAGCAGTGATTCCACAGACACAAGATCTCACAAACAAACATGGAGGACGATCAACATCCTTACCTGGCTATTGTGGGCAAGGCCACTGATAAGGGGGGATAAAGGAGAGAGCTCTCTGAGGCCCTACCAAATGTGGGGGGTCACGAAAATCATGATCCATTGTAAAGTTAAGCTGTGATAACCAAATTTTGTTTAACCTAAATAATAATTCCTCTTATAAGAGCCAGAAAAAAGAATTTAATTTATCAATGTTGTAGAAAATATAGCCTTTTCAAGATGTGAACTCCTTTTCTTTAAACAGAAGAATGGGCACATTTAAATAAACCAGTAGGACAGTTATGTCAGGAATCAGGATACCAGAGAAAAAGTTAAAGAAACTGAGACAGCTTTAGTGAAAAAGAATTAAATGATTGGGTTAAAAGTGTCAAAAAATGTTTAAAAAGGGTAAAAATGGCAAAAATGGGCTATTATTAAACAGAAAAAGTGGCAAAAATGGATCAAAATGGTAAAAAGTTGCAGAAACAAGTTAGAAGTGGTAACAAGTGATGGAAATTAGTTAAAAGTTGCAGAGAATGGTGAAAATGGGTTAGAAGTGTTGCAAATTCCAAAGGAGGTTAAAATTGGTGAAAAAAAAGAAAAAAAAAAAGTCCAAAAGTTGAAAAAAGGCAGCAAAGTGGATTAAATGGCCAGAACAGGCTTATAGTAGAAAAATGTGGCAAAGTAGGTTAAAAATTGAAAAAAAGACAAAAAATGGGTTAAAAGTGGCAACCAGAAATGGAAGAGAGTTAAAGGTGGCAGACAGTGGTGGCAAAAAGGTGTTTGAAGTGGCAAAAATGGGTTTAAATCACAAAAAAGGAGATTACAAGTGGCAAAAATGTGCTAATAGCAGAAAAAAGTGGCTTAAACTGGTCAGAAGTGGCAAAAAGTGGGCTATTAGTAGAAGAAGATGGCAAAATGGGCTAAAAATGACTAATTAGGCTGGAAGTAGAAACAAAAACAGCGGTATAAAAAAAGGGGTGAGAATGGGTTAGAAGTGGCAATATTTTTCTAATCATCGAAAAAAAAGGTGATAAAAGTGGCAGAAAGTGGCGAGAATTTGCCAGCAGTGGCAGAAAGTTGTGAAAATAGGTTTAAAATGGAAAAACACAAAAACAGTAGAAAAAGGAAATGGGCTACTAATAGAAAAAACATAATAAAATAGGTTAAGAATGGCAAAACCTGTGGCAAAAATGCATTTGTAGAGGCAAAAGTGACATAAATCTGTTAAAATAGCAAAATGGGCTAGTTTTAAAAAAAAGAGGCAGAATGGGTTAAAACTGGGAAAAATGGGCTAATAGAAAAAAAATGGTGAAAAGAGGGTAAAGTGGCAAAAGTGGCAAAAATGGGCTACTGGAAAAAGGTGTTAAAAAGAGGTGTAAGATGTCACAATGGTTTAAAAATGGTACAAAAATGTGGTGTTAATAGGGAAAATTGGCAACAAATGATGAAAAGAGTTAAAAGTAGCAGTAGGTGGTGAAAATGGGTTAGAAGTGTCAAGAAGCGGTGAAAATAGGTAAAACTTGAGAGTCAGTGGCCTTAACATCCAAACCTGTATGAAGAGTGAATAAGTCATAAACCAATGTCATTTTTCTCTCTCATGTTAGTCTGAGTGCTTTATGTTGGAGTGAACGTTTCGGTCAGATGGATTGGAGCTGCCTTCATGTTACAGCTGAGAGTGCGTGGTGGGTGGATGGACATAAAGGTTCACAGGAAACACAAGTGAGTCATCGTTCAATGGTAGATTATTGATCAATCTACCAGCCTTTTTTAGGAAGTACATTGATCTGTTGTCTGCAAAATGCTCAAAGCAGCTTCTCAGTGCCCATAGCAGTATCTCCAAACAGCTTCTTTTCAAACCAACATTTCCTCAGCAGGTGCTTTTGACAAGTGAAATGTCAAAAAGCAAGCACAGAACCACAAAACGTTTAACTTTTTTCTTGTAAAGCTGTCAAAATGATTAGTCTGTTATGAAAACTTGAAGGTTGTTTGATTGATTGTTCAATAAAATCAACCATTTGATACAGAATAACTCAGCTCTGCATGTTTTCACCGGTTTTTCAAGGCTGTGACGCCAAGGCGTCTCATGATGAATCCCCCTCTTTGTCACATTCTCTTTCTTTACACATTGCGCGTCAAACCTGTGAAGACAAAAATTCACTGTAACAAAAGCTGTTTCACTTCGCCCATTTTTCTGTACCCCTGTGGACAGATAAATGAGCAACATCCTCACCAACAGAAGCTTCAGCACATTAGAGGCATGATTCACCTGCAACACGTAGCTAAAAGGAGGCAAAGTGACCTTTTTAGTTCCATAGCAACTCTGCAGGCTTCACATGCTGACTCTCCCCATCCATATGGATTTAACCTTTTAAACCTGTTATTACAAACTCCCGCTGTGCAGCCCAGCTCAGAGCCATATGTCCAAGATTTGCTTCTCATATGTGCAGATTTAAGGCCTTCCTTTATATCAGTGGTGGTTATATTTAGGATTTAAGGTGGACAGCATTGCAGTTTGGGAGTTTGGAGATTAAACCAGGCACATTTAGAATATTTTCTGACATTTTATCAGCCTGAGAAGCAGACAAATCTGTGAGCTCATGTTATATTTGCTCTGGCAGTCTGGTCCTCCTCCTGTTTATACTTATTTCCAGAAAACCAGGTGCAGCTCAGCCAATGAAAACCACTCTGTAATATGGGTGGGTTTCCTAATATTATAGATTTGAGACTCATTAGTGTTTTTGACTTGTCTGGTGTAGCAGCTAATGCACTTTCTCCTGCATTGTGTGATGAACCAGAGGATACTGTCAGTTTTGGCACCAGTTGGCCGTTTATTCTGATAACAACAGAATCATATTTGGTCTCTTCAGCACTCTTGAAGCAGTCTCTTTGCAGTCTGGCCAACATATACAACATGTAAATTAAAATGGTAAGTAGCAGCAGAGTTATATTAATCATTAAAACTTTGCCTGCCCGCTTAAAGCTTATTGCTGGTCCTTCAATTTTTTGATAACCCAACCAATGGAAAATCTGTACACCGTGTTCCAAATTATAATGCAAAAGATATTTTCTTTGATTTTCCTAAATAGTCGATGCAAATGACCGTCAGTATAATTTTCAAGTCAGCAAATGTTCGAGCATAATTCAGATTTTATCAAACAAACCTCTCAATGAAAACGTTTTTTTTTTTTTTTTTTTTTTTTTCAAAAATAAAAAGCTCGAGGTGCGCCGGTGGTCGAGTGGTTAAGGCACGCGCCATGTACACAGGCGACCTGGGTTCGAATCCGGCCCTTGGCACTATTTCCTGCGTGTCTCTCCTTGCTCTCTTCCCTGTTTCCAACTCCATCCACTGTCCTATCCAATAAAGGCAAAAAGGTCAAAAATAAATCTTTAAAAAAAAAACAAAACTCAAAATGCATTGTTCCAAATCATTATATACAGAGTTTCAAAACATTTCATTGTTTGTAAAGAACTGAAAATGGTCATTTGTTGAATTTGCAGCATTAGGAGGTCATATTTACTTAAATCAAAAGCTATTTCAATCAAAAACAAGGCCAAGTTACACGTGAACATAGGAGCCCTGATTTGATATCACCTTCACAATTCTTGCATCCCTGAACCTGTGAGTTTTTAGATTGTCATGCATAAAGATAATTTTGCTACAGAAGGCATGGTTCTTCTTTTTGTACCGTAGAAGAAAATAGTCTGTCAGAAACTCTATATACTTTGCCGAGGTCATTTTCACACCTTCAGGGACCCTAAAGGGGCCTACCAGCTCCTTCCCCATGATTACGTCTCAACTCTGCCACCTCCCTGCTGCCATCGCAGCCTTGTTGGGACATGGTGGCTGTCCACCAACCATCCACTGCTCCAATCATCTGGACCATCCAGGGTTGCACGGCACTCATCAGTAAAAAACACTGTTTGAAGATGAGTCTTCATGTATTTCTGGGCCCACTACAACTGTTTCTGCTTGTAAGCATTGGTTAGGTGTGACTGAATAGTAGCATTATACGCGACTGCAAGCCTCTGGAGGATCCTACACCTTGAGGTTGGTGGGATTCCAGAGGCACCGGCAGCTTCAAATACCTCTTTGCTGCTTTGTAATTGCATTTTAGTAGCTGCTCTCTTAATCCGATGATGGCAGAAACCTTCCTCATTATGCCTTTATCTGCACAAACCCGTCTGTGCTCTGAATCAGCCACAAATTTCTTCACAGTACGATGATCACGCTGAAGTTTTACGTCAAAAATCTAATGTTTTCATATCTTGTCCAAGGCTTTGCACTATTTGACGCTTTACGGAGAGATCCTTTTTCTTTCCCATACTGCTTGAAGAGAAAAATCTGAGAGTGGCAGCTTCACAAACAAGCAGAAGCACCCTGAAACAGAGGCAAGTAATGACTCTATATCTAGTTACATGACACTCTCATCAAAGCCTATAGGCTGTTTACACAAAGTTGTCCGGTTCCGTTTGGCACAGCACAGGTCAGGTCAGGTATAGGCCCATATGCCGGTTTGGCCGCATCACCCTTGGTCCTGTACTGCTCTGGCCCCTGGTCATCCTCAAGGCTCATACCTGACTCTCCAGGTATCCTCCCAGCTGCCCCCTTCTGACTGACCACTTTCTTCCACGTACAAAAAGAAGAACCGTGCCTTCAGTAGCAAAATGATCTTCATGCATGACAATGCACTCTCTGTGTCATTGGCTGCTATGGACATTAAAGGAGAGAAACTCAAGGTGTGGCCACCATCCTCCCCTGACCTCAACAGCATGTGGCTGCCCCTGGCATCTCAGTCTCTATCGACTGCCCTGTCTCCATAGAGGCAGAGATAGAACAAAAATAGATATAAAAAAAAAAGATGTCATATTGTAAAGATTAAGCCTTAAACCTGCTTAAAAGGAAAATATATTCAGAAAACATGCTGTGTTTAAGGAGAATGATAAATAAAATGCATGCCATTTGAATGCCAATGGTTATATTTTCATAATAGACTATGCATCACATTTGTTTTAATTATTAAAATTGAAGCAATGGAGTGATTTTTAAATTTGTTCAGGGTATGGTTTGTATAAAAAAGTGATTACTGAATCAATGAAGGGGAATTTGTTTCAGCTCAAGGTGTGAAACTGGCAAATAATCAAACGTGTAGCTGCTCTAGTGCTGGCAGTCTGCCCTACAAATACAATTAGATTGAATTTGTGTCAAAATGCCTGCTGCACGAGTGCATTTTTTTGTCTTACAAAGATGCTGAAATTAAGCTCCTCTTAGAACAAATCTAATGTAGCACCAACCAGCATTGACTGACTGACTCCTCCAGCCCACACGTAACCTAGATATTGTGATCCTTTTTTTCTGTTTTTGTGCAGCATTCTTTGAGGCATTTATTCTCTGGCTCGGATTATTCCACCTGAGCCAGGAAGAGCGTTTCATGCGTACCTGTTAGTGTAGCCAGCCAAGTGCAGGGATGGAGAGCACCGCGCTGGGAGGTCCAGAATGCCAACTTAATGCCAAACACCCTCAGGCTGTGTTTTTATGTGTGCGTGCGTTTGTCTTTGAAAAAGCATGGAGAGACTTTCTGATTTGGCAGCTGTGCACATTCCTCGTCTGAGCTATCTCAACTGCAGCCAATCAAACAAAAATCTGGCATACAGTAGACGTTAAGTCGATTCAGTTTCTCACTGATACTGAAAGAAGCTCGGCTGCCTGCATGTGTCGACATGTGGAGAGAGATATTGTACGACTCCGTGATATATAACGTTTAAAGATTTAACAGTATATTTCCGAATGAATTATAGGGTAGCATAATTGGTATAATTATGTTGATGTTGATTTTAAAAAAGCAGATTCCAGGCCTAATACTCAGAGAGAAGAATGCTTACAATATGAACCACTCAAATTAATACGTTCATTTAAATATTGATGTTGGGGGTGCAACTTTAGCTCGGTTGGTAGATGTTTTAACTCAGTTTTGAGGCTAAAATCCTCAATGCTCTGGTCACAGGCTCGATTCCCAGTCTCAGCGCATGTTTGATGCCTGTCCTCCCCTCGCTCTCTTCAGTCCTCCTCTCAAAATGAAGGGAAAAAGCCAAAAATCGTACAAAAATTCTGCATTTGTTGATATATGAATATTTAGCTGGCATTTAGCTGGATATCAGCCTATTGGATATCCAACATAGAGAAGCAGCTATTTTTCTCTGCAGTATGCTGCATATGTGCAGATCGTTGTGCAATTGGAATATGTGGAATTTGAGGGTTAGTTTGCATATGGCAGAATGACTGAGAGGGGTCTGACTGTAGACTGCATCTCTGATGGCCACTGTCACAGACTTTCATCTGAGTGACTGTTTAACTCAGAAAGGTGTATGTACAATGTATTTTCAGTTTTAGATTTGTTTTAGATTCAACTTCATTCATAAACAGTATAGTTGGTTAATGAAATAACACATTGCAAATCTAACAAAGAAACATTTAATAAATACAACTGAGAACAAGGTCAGATACGGTAAGGTCAGTTACGTAAATGGTGACTTGCTTCAGCTTCGAAGCTTCGAAAGTTTTAGCTAAAGCTAACATAGCTACACTAGCTACTTAATATCACTATGTAAGCTAATGTAGCTAGGTTTGCTTTAGTAGCTAACAAAGCTACGTAGATAAAGTACCTATACAACTGATAAAGCTACATTGTGAGCTTAGCTTTAGCTACGTTAGCGACGTAGCATAGCTAACAGAGCTATGAAAGCTACATCTGCAAAGTTGGAATGTTTTCATGGAGGAAGAGTTTTTTTTCCCCAGTCTCCATAAAATGTTTTTTGGTCAGGTTTTTGAAGGTCAGGTTTTTGGCTTTCAGCTTTTGCTATCCTGACCCTTACCTTAGCCCTTACCATAGGCCTAAAGAAGGTTTAATATGATTTTATTTCATTTCCAATTCAAGATAAAAGGCAACTTAGCTGAACAGTTGTGAGAAGGACCATCAGAAATGAATGGGTGGCCGCCAGGCTGTCTTGGAATGACCTGACAGGAAGTCACTCAAGGAAACGAACACAGTGGGCCAGTTTCAAACTTAAACACCACGTACAGCTTGCTGATCCTTTATCTCATCACTAAATCATCATAGTATCATAACAGGAAGCAAATGGACAGCTAATTAACCCCATACAGACAAAAAACATGCATGATCTAACTGCTCTGAGCCGAGCTGCACTTCAGAACAGATTCAGTGTGTAAGGATGCATGTTAGTCAGAGCAAAACTCCTGCTTGGCCAGAATGCACAAGCTGTGAGTTAGACACCCAATATTTGGTCATTTATGGTTTTTGGTTGTAAAAAAAAATTACAAGTTACATCCTGCAGACTATCTAAATGACAAAAATAGGTTGGCCACTTTTGGCTAAGTGGGTAGAAGTGGTGTGGTGGTGCAAGTGGTTGCTTAGTGGGTGGAACTGGTAAGGAATGAAGGAGAAGGGAAAAATAGCATTTGTCAAATGTTGTTGCTTTTGCTGTGCCGGTACAGCACATCATGAATTGCAGACACGATTTTTGGTCCACATTACCTTGCTAACCCTAAGCTTACTATGTGCATTTGTTTGTGTGCAGGACAACGGCGTCTCTCTGCAGCGTCTCCATGCGTTCACTGTAGAGGACAGGCTCATGTTTCCTTTGACATAGCTGGCCCGGACAGCAGGAAACTCAATAGGCAAAGTGTGAGGCAATCACCCTGTGATTAGTGTTCAGCACCCCCCACCCCACCGTGCAGGAGCTGAGGCCCCATCAACACTGCACACACAAGTTTAGGGAGTTTGCCACAGTCTCTATGAGTGCTAACACCAGCAGAGGCCCATCTGATAACACCACATACATGCATGTGCTTCACACATACGAGCTGCTATACTTAGTTAAGATGTAATCACTCCAGCTTTTACAGATCAACTGTGGAGAACACATGCTGCATTCGATGCTGTGTGTAATAACATACATTAAGATGTACACAAATGTAATTGCAGCTTATTTTTCTCCTGACAAGTCCTCTGTTTGTGCAGCTCTGTATAAGCTGTCTCAGATGACTGTTTGGTGCCTTGTACTAGGCTTGTTTAATACAAGATGACAACAAGCGGAGCAGCAGTCTCTTAAGTTTGGAACAACTTTAGTTGTCAAAACAACTCTGTCATGTTTGTCTGGGATTTCAAGAAACACTTTTATATTAGTTTCAGACTGAGATGGGGATTTTCTGTGTTATAACTGAACAAAAGGGACTTGTTTTAGGGAGGATAGATGGCTTATAGGTTTATGGATCTGTCTGATTACAGTGAGCATGCAGGGAGATGTAGTCCTTCACATTTGGTTTTAATAGGAGTGCCTTGATCGTATTTTCATGCTGCCATTTCTAATACTAATCATCTATTAGTGAGATCAGCTCATACAGCACATTTTTAGTGTTTTGATATATCAGCTTGGTCACTTGGCTTTGTAAGCCTTAACTGAAGCTAACTTAGCTATGCTAGCCACATAAATAATAGGGGTGGTTGTAAACATCAATACAGTATAGTATTGCAATATTTTGTCTGGTGATATATCATATCATCTCATCCACCAAGTATCATTTTTTTCCAAATTAATTGCAAATATGAGCTTAAGTCTATGATAATGGAAAAATAAAATCAATCAGTCAACAAACACGGCAGCACGAGGGGAAGGACACTGGGAATGCAAGCAGGGCATGAATGAGATGACACATGAGGTTTGCAAGAAGTGCTACATGGAAATGAAATACTGTGGAAATACAACAACATGAGGGGAAGACTAATGCTAAATCAGCTAAACAGTTAAAAAAAAGTATAGCTAATCAGCTAAACAGTTGAAAAAAGTATATATATCGCAACATAGAAGGTATCGCAATACTTACTGCATTGCAAAATCTTTAAAATCCCAATAACATTGAATCGTGACCCAAGTATCGTGATAACATGGTATTGTGGGGCCGATAGTGATTCCACCCCTAATAAATAATGTTACTACATAGGCTAATGTAGCTAAGTTAGCTTTAGAAGCTAACATAGCTATGTAGATAAAGTACCCAGACAGCTTACATAGCTACTTTGTGAGCTTGATTTAGCTGCGTTAGTTATGTAGCTACATTAGCTTTGTAGGTCTGTTAAATATAGCTAAGTTAGCTTAAGCATCATACAATTTAGCAAATGTAGCTAAAGTTAACTTAGCTATGCAGATAATGTAGATATGATCAGTACCTATATAGCCAACATAGCTGCTTTGTGAGACTAGTTTTAGCTACATTAGCTATATAACTACATTAGCTGTTATGTGTAGCTTAGTGTTTTGATATATCAGCTGGGTCACTTAGCTTTGTAAGCCTTAGCTAAAGCTAACTTAGCTATGCTAGCTTGTAATTAATTTTACTACATGAGCTAATGTAGCTAAGTCAGCTTTATTAGCTAACATAGCTACATAAATAAAGTTCCTGCACAGCTTCCATAGCTACTTTGTGAGCTTAGATTTAGCTGCATTAGTTATGTAGCTACGTTAGCTATGTAGGTCTGTTATATATAGCTAAGTTAGCTTAAGCATCACGAGATTTAGCAAATGTAGCTAAAGCCAGTTTAAGCTACGTTAGCTATATAACTTCATTAGCTGTTATGCGTAGCTTAGTGTTTTGATATATCAGCTTGGTTGGTCTACTTAACTTTGTATTGCACTGAAACCTCCTGTAGGTGGCAGCGTAACCCGATAAAAGGAGTTAAAAAGTCATTCTTATTCAGTCAACAACTCGCTTTTACTTTAATAATTAGTTTACTTTATAAGGATGATTGAGTCACACACTGTGTTCAGTTAGGAGAATTAATTGACACTATTAGAAATAGTCTAAAAATTGGCCCATATCAGCCCTGTTGACAAACATCAGCCTTCGGCAAGTAACCCTCTGAGGTCTAAGCACTTGCTGTTGAGTTTTTACTGTGTTTTTATTAATATCTTAGTCATTTAACGTTGTACGCCAAATACTTTCTTAAACAGAAGAATCTCATCTTTCACTTCCCTCACTTGTCATCTCAAGTTATTCACAGCTGGAATTGAAGGGCCAGTAAGAGAGCAATGGGCACATCATCACCTCTCACTGTGCGTCATTGGATTAGTCCTTTGTCTGTCAAACTTTTCCCAACCAACTGACACTCTGGAATCCCTAAGGCCCTCCCTATGACAGTTTTTGCAGGAGAGGTAAGGCCAGAGACTGGAGCGAGAGGAGAGAATTAGACCTGTTGATCTCCAATGATGGAGAAGTGTTTGAATGTTGCTGAAGCCTTGGAGCAAATGCTGAGAGGCAGCGATGAAGATGACACAGTGAAAATAGTATGACAGACATTTATGCTCAAAAAATGATATGACAAAATATCATTTTAGACATATTTTCTGCTCTTATCTATTATTTTATTCCATATTCCACTGCTTCTGTGAAGCTAAGACTTTGGTAAACCGATTTCAAGTGCGAGAGCAATTCGTCCACAAGTTAAGGTGTGTTTTCACAAGAGATTCAAACATTTTCAAAGATCGGACTACAAATTTTAGCATTTGGGCTAAAATAACTCTTTACACAGTCCTCTAGACCTAAGTAAGCATAAAGCTGAGACTGTCCTTAAAATTTTAATATAAAATTTATCATTGGGTTATTTGCAAGTACTTTAAAACAGTGAATTAAAAAATAATGTAAAAATGAAGTAAATACCCTTACACCTCAGAGGTTAATGTGGCATGAATAGATAATAGCAGCTAATGTTTGTCTGTTGAGTCTTGTCACTTTTATGTTGGCGTCTGCTCCATCTAACTGCTGATTCAAAATTTTTTTTAAATTATTAACAAAATCAGTCTTAGCCCAACTGTCTGCCTTAACAAGAGTCTCTAGTGCTTGAGCCCCTCCACAGATGGAGGTTGGAGCTCTGAGAACAGAACGAGAGACGTTACTTTTTGCAATTTAAGAAGCTGAAAGGATAATGATTTGATGTGCGCTGCACCTTCATCATAAACTCTATATGTCAGTGATCATCAACTGGCGGCCTGGGGCCACATCAGGTCCCCCACATCAGAGTTGATGGTTATCTTTCATGCAGACAGTTGAAGTTGCTGCTTTCGATTTGATTCACACTACTGGTGTGCTTGGTACTTATTGACTGTCAGTTCAATTAGCCTATATACTATATTTACACTACACTGCACAGACAGTGCTTCTGTCAGCCAGGGTGTTCACCAGGGTTGATCTGTTTTGGTGATCTGTTACCAGAAACATTAACTCTGATCTACAGGTCCCATGCTATCAGTACAGTGCAGTTTTGATCACTGGATTTGCAAAAGTGGGAGATTTTAAGACATATTGAAGAGCTTTTGTGAACAAATATAGGTTATGACACTGATATTTACATGCAGAGAAAGCCTGTTTACTGATTCATCAGATGTTGCAGAGTTTGTTTGTAGCATAAGCTGCTGCAAACTCAAGAATGCAATGCCAGACTTAGGCTTGTTTTACATACAACAGATGTGCAAACCTTCTGTCCAGCATCCCAGAAGCTTTAATGCTGATGTGGTTGGTACTTTTTGAAGGAAGGGTGGGAGAATTTGGTTATTTTTTAGGGTTCTTCATAAGGGATATCTCAGGGGTAAACCAGTCCAAACATCCAGTATAAACTCTTGTGAACTTCACTGTGAAAAAAGTGTTTTCTGTGCCTTTATGCCAGCCTTGTCTTTTGCTATTTGATAACTGATTGGCTAATAAAAGCCACACTTCAGCAGATGGCAGAAGTTCACAAAAGGGTGAGGACCAGCATTAATAGATTTGGCTGGACAGACTGACACGCTCTCTGAGACGAGTCTCCAAACGCTGCTTGTGTTCTCTCAGTCGCGTCCCTGACCCTTGTCCAGGTTGGACGGGCTCCAGCTGGTCCCCGGCGTGAGCTCTCCCTACTTTCACATCTGTAGTCTTCCTCTGCGCCAAGGCAGGCAGCGCTGACCATGCTGACCTTCTGTTTGTTTTTATACGTGAGAGAGAGAGAGAGGGAGAGCTTTGGGCAGATAAAATTAGCACGAGCAGCTATCATACAGGCAGAAACTGTACGTAGATCATGTGTTGGGGAGTTGATGTGTTGTGCGGGTGCTGATTTGTGTTGGGTATCATGTGAAAGTGCGTGGTTTACAGTCCACCGCTCCCTCTTTTTATTCCTGCATGTGTGTGTTACTGGGCTGAACACGTGTGTCGGCAGACCCTTATCTGACCCGGGGGGATTAGCTGACCGAAGGCGACCCCGCTCTCCTCTGACCCCTGCCTGCTGCAGCCCTTCCCCTTGTTTTTCCACAGATTGTCACTTAAGCCGTCTGCTCTGCTACTGTAATGCCAGACTGTACAGCAGCTATACATTAACTTAAAGGAACATACCGTCTGTTTTTTTATAGCTTACTCATCACATGCAGATCTTATATTCTTCAGCTTCCTGTTAATCATTCCCTTTGTTTAACCACGAGTCATTTATAAGCTTTGAAGCTGCTTCTTTCATTTATATTTTAGATGTTACAATTATGAGTTTTTCCTTTACCTGATTTGACTCAAATCTGTTCTATATATTTATTTATGTTGTGGACAAAAGTGGAGCTCATCCTACCTGTGCAGGACTCCAATTTCACAGACCACTGTGCTGTTAATGACAAGTTATGGGGCCTGCATGTGAACATGCATTGTAAGCTGTCCATTGAAACGATTTCAGATGAGAATTCATGACTGCTTTACTAACACATCTCTAGTTTTTGCAGTCTGCATCTGTCTCTTAGTTACTCAGCTGATACTACTGAACCTCCCGCTGTGCAGGGGATTATGGGTTGGAAATGTAAAAAAAACCCAACATGTTAGCTTGCACACTTTAAACCATGACAGGGTTTTAGTTCAACGTTGTTTTTGTCATACTACTGATGATTTCAGACATATTTTGCACCGTATCAAATTGTATTAAAGTTTTGATATTTCAAGCTGTGGAAATATACCATCTTTACAAAACAGTACACTACATGTTATGATAGCATTTTAGGTTAATTGTGATCTTCGCTAAAGCCATTTAATTAATACACTACTGAAAATTTCGAGGCGATTTCAGGCAGTAGGGAGAGTCTGGCCTCGGCTCTCCTGCCTAGAACTGGGGACTGTTTTTCCACTTCAACCAAAAATGCAATCAGTGTCTTGGACTTGAGCTTCAGCTGCATTGATGAATCAGAGGTGACATCAATGAACTGCTTCTCTTGTGCTAAAGACATCAGCTGGTCTTGCTTAGCCATGCTTTGCTGTGCCCCCCATGCGCATCCCATTGCATTGCATCTCATAGTTGCACCACACTGCATTGCATTGCAAACCGTGATATTGTATTACAGTGTATCCCAATGTGTCTCATCTCATCTTAATGCATCGTATCACATAGTATCAAATGGTATTAGATTTTATTGTTTTACGTTATATATTGTGTTGTAATGTTTAAAGCGTATTGTTTTGCATCATACTTATTTAACTGCATTGCATCTTAGGTGTAGTATGGCTTGGTATGGTGTAGTGTCCTGCCATATTGTTTTGAATTGAATTGCATAACCCCTGAAATTTTGTGAAATTATCTGCATTTTTGTGTGAAAGCGCTAAAGCACAGGTGTCAAACTCAAGGCCTGGGGCCAAACCCAGCCCATGGAATAGTTAAATCAGGCCCACAAGATGATCTCATATTTCTGTTATACGTGGCCCATCAGTCTGAGGTCTGCAGATTTTCTCAAGTATAATAATGTGAACTTATCCTTGTTAATTTAAGATTTCCTTGTTAAGTCATAAAATCTGAAAAAGTAAGGAGTAAAAATATTTAGATAAGAAGTCAGGAATGTGGGGGAAAAAAATTAAGTTGTGTTTTAATTTCACATTTTCAATTTGGTGTCTCACAATTAGGACTCAAACTTAGAATTTTGACTAATTTCACATTTTCAATTTGGTATCTCACAATTAGGACTCAAACTTAGAATTTTGACTAATTTCATACTTTTAGCATTTCAACTCATAATTTGACTTCTCATTTAATATTTGAGCTTTAAAATTTTATAATTCTAATTTTTTAGTAATATTTTGACCTTTTTAACTCAGTATTATTTTGTATTTTACCTCATTTTAAATACCAAACTTTGACTTTATAATCCCATTGTTTGACCTTTTAGACTCACAATTTAAAATTTTTAATCATATTTTGACTTTTAATGTCATGATTACAAATTGTATTTCATATTTTGACCTTTTAAACTCATGATTTTGACTTCTTTCTAATATATTTGCCTTTGAAAAACATTATTTTTCAATTTCAGTTTCATGTTTTAACCTTTTTGAACTAATAAATTTACTTTTCTCAGATTGTGAGCCTTTAAACAGATCTTTTTTACTTTTTAAATGTCAAAATAGTTTATCATCAGTGCAAATTTTTTATTTATTTTTTTCATATTTTGAAACAAGGTTGATCGTTTATGGTTAAAAAGGTGACTCTGTTAGGCCCTCAGGTTAGTCCTGAATCAAGAATCCGGCCCCTGCTGTGTTTGACATTCCTGCACTAAAGAAAGCTTCTTTATTTATGCTTAAATCTTAAGATCTGTGCCTGTGACCCTCCTGCCTGCACCCTGCAACAAATGGAAACACGTTTTGATACCTACAGCTCTGAAGACCTGCACCGAAGTGTAAAAGCAAAATATTTTGCTAGGGAAAAAAAAACTTCCTTTCCTGGATTCTTTGTGTCACCTGAGTGGCTGTCACTTTAAAATTCCCTTGCAGAGTCCTGAAAGATAACCTGTCACTGATAAGATGTAGTTAAAACATGCAGGTACATGCTGTAACCACACATGGTTAAATATAGACGGCTATGGAACACTCAGTGAAAATGCTAATGTGAACCCGTGCTACCAGGGGAAATTTCCCCTCATTATTGTGTGTAATTACACTTAAATTCATCCATCATCCCCGCTTAGTGCGACTCAATTTGAGCCTTCAGAAACTCCTCATATATGCATAATTATCATTTTTGCATTTAACAGTTGTGCCAACTGATTTTATTATTAGGGACGAGCACGAGTGTATTTCCAGCGAGTGAATAATTGATTATTGAACCATCTCTGTTGGAACACAGGCCCCTTATTATGCATAGTGGAGAACATATAGAGCACATGTGCCTCCTGTAATGGGTACGAACGCACACAAAAACACAAAATCTCATAAAAACCCACACACTGAATATAAAATGTTCAAGCATGGCATGCTCTAATGTGCTGTTCTAGTTCTTTCTCTGCTATACTGTACATGTGGGTGTTTGTGCGTATATGTTTGAGGTCTGATTGAGATGCACGCTCCAAAAAATCTGAGTCAGAGAGTTTTTTTTTGTTTTTTTTTTTTTTTTTACTGTAGATTAGAGAAAGGAAATTAGAGAGGAGAGAGAGTGCGCAGAAAAAATGGGTCAGACATCTGAGAGCCAGGCATTCCTTTTTTTCTGCAAAGGGTGTCAAGACATTATCCAATTGCACCTCTTTTTCTTCTTCTCCTTGCTTTCTTTCTCTCTCATGCATTATATTCTCTGCCCTCCCTCTTTTCCTCACTTTCCCCAGCCAAGAAAAAGTGCAAAGAGAAGGGAGAGTTATTATGCCTGGCATGTCTGCAGAGGACGGGCTTTAATTTGGACGTCGCCCAGCTGATCAATCTCGGCATTGGCTCGGTTTCAGCGCTGCGTGTGTGTGTGTGTGTGTGTTTGTGTTTGAGACCACATGTAACAGCTAAGCTTTTAAAGTATGCAAACCAGCAGATTGCTCTAAAAAGTAAGGCACAGCGGATTAATCCCGTGTGGAAATGACTTATTTTATACACAGCGCCGTGGAGAAACAATGAATTGGATTAGAGCTGGAATGGGCGTTAATGAAATACATGCTGAAGCCGTCTTTAAGAAAGTCAAAATAAAGGAAATGAAGTTTGTTCTGTGAGAGGAAAGTCTGCACAGGAGCGTCACTTCACGTGGAAAAATGGAGTCCCATAGGTGGCACGCTGGACCAGAGCGACGCTAATGTGTCACGGTAGATTGTAAGCTGATTTGGAAAGGAGCTCTCTCTCCCTGGCAAACGCACACGTACTCTGATTTACACTTAAGTAACTCAGGCTGATTTGCATAATATGCAAACAGATGGATGTGATTCAGCGGGCGGTTTGGCACCGAGTCAGCCAGCCTGTAACATTTCCTGTTTGAGGCCTTTCTCTGGCATGAAGAGCACTTAGCCCACTTCTATTAGAAAGGCCTGGTTGTAGGCATGACAGCAGCCGTCAGAAACAGACTGCAGCCCGACTCGGCTAAGAAATCATTCAGCAGTGCATCCCCTGCAGCAAGAATATTATTTAGTGACGGCAACAAGAGAAACACATTGGTTTGTTCTTTCTGTGCTGTAAAAAGGTTAGGGCTGATGTGAAATGGCAGAATAGTGAAAATGCCTGTTTTAGTTTCCGTCAGCCTGAGGGGACACCCTTAAATGTCTTGTTTTCTTGAACTGATAGTCGAAAAAATGCGGAGAAATCAAATTTGGAGTGGCACAAAATGAAGTGGAACAGGAAATTCTTGCATTTTAGAAGCTGGAATGATAATTTTTCACTATTTAGGCTGGAAAAACTACATAAAGGATCCAAAATTAGCATGAAATACAGGACTAAAGGCAAGACAGCTCACAAAACCAAATATACAGCGCTACAGACCAGAAAAAAGCAGAAAATCTCCCCATTTTAAGAGCTGAAACCAACAATTATTGGAGCTTTTTTGCTGTGAAAACAACAAAACAATGAATAAATGGTCAAAAATAGCAACCAGTTAACATCTTGAAGATGTTATTAGTGGAAAAAAGGTATAAATCAGCATCTAAAGCAAGCAATTATTGGATGTTTTTGCTGGAAATATAACAAAACAATAAATAAATGTTCAAGAAAAACTGCCAATCAATTTCCTGAACATGCTTTAATTGAAATTGGAAAAATCTTCACATTGAAGAATCAAAACAAGCAACTATTGGAGCTTTTTTGTTGGAAAAATCCAAAACAATTAATAAATGGTCATTAAAAGTGGTCAAGTAATCTGTCAAATAAACTGTTGGTAGAATAAAGGGAAAATCCTCACACTTAAGAAATGAAGCAAATTGGGGCTTTTTTTTGCAACAAATCAGCAAAACAATTGAGAAATAGTCAAGAAAAGCGCGAGAGAAAGTAGACCTTTTCACATATGAGATATAAAACAACCACTTTTGGAGATTTTTTTGGTGGTAGAAAATGGTAGAAATCTTCACTTTCCAGAACATAAACCAACACTTAGTGGAGCTTTTTTTAGTTGTAAATTTTCGAAACAATAAATGGCCAAGAAAAGCTGCAAATAAATGTCTTGAATATGCAACTAGTTGATAAAGGTGGAAATCTTCACGTTTAAGAACTAAAGCAATAAATCATTAAAGCTTTTTGCTTTAGAAATTACAGAACAATTAATAATTTATCAAGAAAAGTTGCCAATTAATTTCTCAAGTTAGTTTTGAGTTGAATTGTTACAAGTCTTCACATTTTTAAGAGCTGAAACCAATAATTATTTGAGTATTTTTGTAAGGGAAAAACAAAACTGTAAATAGCTGGTCAATTAATGTCGTTAATATGCTGCTAGTTTAAAAATCTTTAAATATATGAACTGTAGAAAGCAATAATTGGAGCTTTTTTTCTGGAATATAAAAAAACAATCAATACATTGTGAAGGAAAGTTGTAAATTAATGTCTTGAATTTGCTTTCAGTCGAGACAAGGTAGATTATTGGAGTGTTTTTGCTGGGGATAAAACCAGAAATGCTGACATTTTAAGAGCTAATACCTTCAGTTATAGGTTTTTTTTTGTTGGAAAAATAATTAAATAGTATTTTCACATTTATCAACTGAAGCCAGCAATTATTGGGGGTTTTGGGTGGAAACAAAAGTCAATAAATAGTTAAGAAAACTTGCAAATTAAAGTCTCAAATATGCTATTAGTAAAGAGAAGCTTCACATTTAAGAACTGAAGCAAGCAATATTGGCACTTTTTTGCTGGAAAAAACTAAAAAACAATCAATAAATGGTCAAAGCTGCCAGGTAATGTCTTGATTACGCTATTAGATGGAAAATGGTAGAAATTCTCACATTTAAGAACTGAAGCAAGGAAGTATTGGGGATTGTAGCTGGAAAAAAACTAAGTTAAAAAATAGTCAAGAAAAGTTATTAATTTCTTAAGTATGCTATTAGTAGAAAAAGGAAGACACTTTCACATTTAGAACTGAAGGAAGCAATTATTGTGACTTTTTTTGCAGTAAAGTAACAAGAAAAAAAGGTCAAGAAAAGTTGCCTTTTAATTCCTCAAATATGGAATTAGTAGAAAAGTCAACTTCTTCACATTTTCAAACTGAAACAAGCAGTAATTGGAACTTTGTTAGTGGAAATATTAAAAAACAATAAATTCATGGTAAAGAAAAGCTGCCAAGTAATTCCTCCAATGAAAAATGTAGAAGTCCTTACATTGGTAAACTAATACTCACCTTTTTTTTTTTGTTGGAAAAAAACCCCAAAAAACGTTCCATTGTTGCCTTAAAGTAGAAATAAGTGGTGAAAATATGTGAATAGTATAAAGGGCTAAAGGTTAAGTAGCTTACAATGGGAACACAATGCAGCAGAGAAAAGCAGAAAATCATTTTATTTTAGAGGCTGAAACCAGCTTTTTTGTCTTTTTGTTTACTTTAGAAGAGAAAAAAAGTTTGACAGTGGTATCAAAAAGTCAACGATTAATCTAATTATTCTGGCCAAAAAGGAAATGTAGCTAAATATTATAATAATAATAATGTTTAAGCAGTTCACAACGAGAATAACACGAGTCCTTATGGTACACTGTTTGTCATTGGTCGCATGAATAAATACTTGCAGATGTAACAATGACATCAGGAATCTGTTTTTCTTGTGCAGAATGCATGTAAGGAGGATAAGCTGACAAACTGTTGAACAACTGTCAACCAAAGCAAAAAGAGAAAGTCCTTCATTTTCAGAGCTGAAGCCAGACATTCATGAGTGTTGTTGATGGAGACTGACAGACTGAAAAAGCTCTGACCGTGGTATAGAGTAGTGGCTTGTCCTTTATCCTTGCAGCCTTGATTGAACAAAATCAAAAGAATATGACAACAGTACAGCTACTATGCAGACATATACTATATATAAAGCTATATAGCAAACACAACTAATGATCCTCATTCATAATGGTACAAAATGGATAAAGAGAGAGGATTCTTACAGTTTTGAAGCTGAAGCTAGTCATTTTTAACTGTTTCTGCCGGGTAAAGGCTTACGATATAACGGGTATGAAAACTCAGCCCTAAAGGTAAGGTAGCTCACTACAACGGGTTTTCAGTTTATACTGATGTCAAAGAGCTGAACCCAGCAGTTATTGGGACTTTTCTGCTGGTTTAATACATTTGAATAAATGCCTCCAAATAACTGCCAATTAATCTCTTTTTACCCAAAATAGAAAATTTGGCAAAATGTGTTAATAGTCTTGCAAAGTCAAGCAGCTCACCAGAAAAAACACACAGTGAAACTGAGAAATCTTTGCAGTTCAGGAGCTGAAATCTACTGTTTTTGCTACTTTTTTCCATAGGAATGTTTCTATATATTTCAAACCGTTGTAAAGGAGTTAGACTTTTTGCTTTTCAAAAAAATATGTGAAAACATAACTCAAGATATCTCACAAAACCAAGGACTTTCAATTCACAATGGTACAAAACAAAAGAAGAGAATATTCTCCTTTGAAAAGCTGAAACCAGTAAATATTGGATGTTTTTGTAGTTAAAAAACAAGTAAAACAACCAATAAATGGTTAAAGTGTCGCCAATAAATTTTCTTTTGCTTCTGTAAAAATGTGGCAAAGCATGTTTTTACTTAAACACGACTAAAAGTTTGGTAGCCGACACCAGAAACAAAAGTACACAAGAAGAAAACTGAAATTTATCTTAAGAAGCTAACACCAGTCAGTTTTTAATCCATTTTTTGCTGGGATTAAGATTCTGACAGTGGTCTGAAATAGAAGCCAAGGTGGTTTTCTTGTAGCTCTAAGAAAGGAAAATGTGGAAAAGTAAAAATTGAGTTAATAACGTTAGTTCAGGCAGGCCACGGACTCAGGCATTGCCATATATTTGAGATCAGCTGATCTCAGGCAAGCCCTCATCAGCTGACTGCCAGCTGATTGGCTCTAAGCATGCTATTCACTCATTGCACTCTTGCTGCCATATTTAAACTGCTCTAGTCCAGCTACGCTTTGCTGCTTCCTCTGCAAGCTGCTTTTTGCAGCCCTCCTCCACCCCAGCTCCTCCTCTATGCTTGAATCAGTGTCATTATGTTGTCATTGATTCCTGCTCTGCTCTGGGTTTATTGCTGCTTCTCTTCCTGCCTCCCTGTTGGCTGACGTTATAAAAATTAGTTCTGTATCATAAAACCAAAATAGTGAACTTTTTATTATACATAATAAGTGGGAAAGTCCTGTATCTTTACATTTTTGGAGCAGCAATTAAAGGGACTTTTTGCAAGGCAAGTTTATTTATAGGACACCTTTCAAATGAGGAGCAATTCAAATGGCTTTACAGAGTTAGAAAAAGAATATTTATAACATTTACATTATTTCAGACAGTAAAAATATGCTTTAAAGCCCCCTGAAACAATCAATAAACAGTAAAAAATAAGTGAAGCTGCAAATTGATTTCCTTTGCTGTCTTAAAAGAAAGAAAAAGTGGCAACTAATGCTGATATATCTGGACTAAAGGTTATGCAGCTCAGATACAATACTGTCATTGTTTTCCTGTCATTATTTGGTCCAAGACAATTTTAAAATACAGTATTAGTTTGATGTTTTTTAAAATGCGAAGCTTTGACAAACGACTCCTTCCCAAACGTCAGATTTGTCAAAAATGATTAACAACAGCTGCAGTCTGGTTGAAGACGCTGTCATCCTACAACAAAGATTTCTTTTTATTGTGCAGATTATGCATCAAAGTCAAACTTAAAAACATTAACTCTGCAGGACGGGCGTAGTAATTTGTTAGACGTGAAGTGTCAGCTCACAGAGAACAAAAGGAACAATACTTCATTTAGTATTATCCAGGAATAAAGGCTTTTTTTGTTTTTTAATTTTGATATAGTTTTATGAAATAGATGATTTTTGGAGCTTTGGTACATTTAAATACAACTGATCATTAAGAAAGCAGGGATTGAAGGGCTGAATCTTCTTTACTAGGGCAACCGATGTTCTGATTTGCTGAAACACAATCTTCATCAGCAGTTATGCTTAAAACTGGAGCCTTGTGGTGATGAGGTGAACCAACAATGTGTGTGGATTTAGCTGCAACTCCTTTATTTTGATGTCTTTTCTCTCATAAAACCTAATCATATGGTCACATCCAATAAAGCACAAACCTCACCTTTTCTGTAGCTTGTCCAAGAATGCAGCCTGTAACTGCCATTCCTTCATTCTTGCCTTTATTCCACTGCTCTGACTTCTAAAGCGATTTTCTCTGACTGCTGGATTCTTATGACTGTCCTTCAGGGTTTGCCGTCTTAGAACATGACATTTCGCGACACTGTTAAATGTTAGCTGCTTGACAGATGATTTTGTTCCCTGTCTGTTTCTGCAGTAAAGGTCTGTAGATGCTTTGAACCCGTTCACACTCTGGTCGAGTTTCCATGGCAGCAGAAAAGCACATTATGTGTCCTCAGACAGATTAAAAGGAACTTGTTAGCTTAGCTACATAAAGGTTCAAGGTTCATGTATTTATCATTCTACAGCACAGGGTTGCACATGCTATTTAGAACCCATAAAACTAAAGCCTCTTTAAAGGAATAGTTCAGCTATTTCACATTTTATCAAAGCGAGTAACTTGAATTCTTTAGGGACTACAGCCAGAGTAGGGGTAGCCTAGCTTAGCATGAAGAAAATAGGCCAGAGAAACAGTTGCCATGGCTGTTAAAAAATCTGTAAATAAGTTGGATGGATATGAATATGGATATGGATAGTATGGATTTGAAAACAATGTAATTACAGTCCCTGTTGGTATAATGGTCAGGTGGCCAAAAACTTTTGTCCATATAGGTTATATATTAGTTTTTATAAGTATTTTAGAGTAGTTTTTAGTCCATTTGCAGATAGAAGCTAGGTACTAGCTCTTAGCTTAATTCCCCTTATTCTGTTTTGATAGTTTTTCTTTATTATTATTGCTAACAATGATAAACTGGTGTACAGACTAAACAAAAGGAAAATGAGAAACAGAAAAGTGAGCCTTAGTTTTGTTCTTCCATGTACACATTTTCATAAGATCTTTGCATGATTTCGCCCATCTGCCCAGGAACTAGACAGCTAGTAGCAAGTAGCTAGCTAGCTATCTTTGCTACGTTTGTGCTTTTCTCTTAGTTTTTAAAAACTTTTTTATTGACTTTAGCAGCAACGTAAATGACATTACAAAGGTGTCCTGATTAAACAAACAAACAAGAAACAAAAAACTTTTTGTGTTTTTGTGTCTCAACCAGGTGACAAGCGAGCAGAAAGCTAGCAGCTCGCTATTTTAGCTTTTAGCTCCATTCTCTTCGTTGTATTTGGATTTTTTTACCCTGTTTGCCTGTGGAAAAACATAAAAATGGTAACAATAAAGTGTGTGAAGATTAAACAAACAAGATACAAGATGAATACGCTTTAGTTTCTCCCTCATACGGGCTAAGCTAGCTGCATTAGCTTGCCTTTATCTAAAATTAGGCTAGATATTCCCATACTCTTCTTGTTTTGATTAACTGAGCGATATCAGTTTTCCCTTTCCATGCTTGTTAGGACATAAATAAGCCTCCTGTGAAAATACATACCCATTTTTATTGAAAATGTGTTGTGTTATATATGTATGTAGTCTTAGTGGAGCAAAGGTAGGAAGTTGTCAATGCAAATAATGTGATTTTGTGCCACAAGGGTGTTTCAGATGAGCAGCTAGTTAACCTTTGACTCATTTCATTGCAAGTTCAGTGTACTTTAGATCTTCCAAACTATTTTCTAAGTAAATACCTTCTCTGTATCAAATTTAGCAGAAATGAAGATTGTATTAGCTGTACTTTTAGGCTAATAGAGACGTCATTACTGGCCTGTAGGATGAGATGTTTTCTCGTCTTGTTTTCTGCATGGTCTGTCATCTGAGTTGTAAATGGGCTTCAGTGAACATCTAATTTTCTTTAATGCTTTAAAAACCTTACTGTGGTCCCTATACCTTAATCTGTAGTCACCATCTGCTTAACCTCACAATCATGCTTCGGCCTAACAGTGTGGCAGTGTGTTGTCGTGCACTGAAACATGTCACAAGACTGGAGCTCATGTGTAGGTGGTTATGAAAACAAAATAATGCAGCCTCTCTCTTTAGGGCTTGATAGAGTGATGTTTATGGTTTTTTTTCTCCTCTATCTGAGCAGCAGATACATGTGTTTACTTTCTCATTTTGCTGCGAGGAATAGCTCGCCTCTGTGCCTGTCAGTGGTGATATTAATAAAGGAACTCCTTTCTATCTTTTATGATCTCATTTCCCAGCTTATCTCAGATTTGCTTAGACTGGAATAATGAGGTTTACTTGTGTTATTATTTTAAGACTGTTAAAACATGCTGTTGTCGCTATCAGTGTCACAAAGATAAATGTGGTGTAAATTGTGTAAATGTAAACTGCAATTATTTTGGATTAGATGCAGAGCAGGGCCGGGTTTTATTGGTTTTGCTTTGAAAAACAAACCATGAGTCATGGTAAGAGCTTCTTTTAGAGATGTATGTTGAATTTTCACACTGAAACCTCTACATTAATTAAAAACACAACTAAACCTATGCTATATTTTTTTTTAGGTGAGTGCTTAAATTAGTTCAGATATTTCCAACTGTTTTCAGTCATGCCTTGACAGACTTGACATGTTTATTCTTGCCAAAGAAAGACTACGTCAAAGACTACCATAAGGAAGCAGGAATAGGAAGCTGCTGTTCTGCTGCTGTATCTCAATCATGATTTGTGTTGTCTGCTTGTAATGAGTCACCTCTTTTCTCTGCTATCAGCTGCATGTTCTGTTTCCCAAGATTGATTTGTAAGTCCGTCCCAGACACTTTTTATTGTGTGGCCCTACTAGACATTTTCAATCCAAGTAAAGCTTATTTATGAAACAGTACATCACTGTTGTTATCTAATAGATGAAATCCACATAAGTTGGGAGAAAAGCCGTTAAAATTGCCCTTCTTAGTCCATGCTGAATGCTTTGCAAATAGCCTGCATTGCTTGCAAGAATGCCACATTTAAGCAGCTGTTCTCCCTCATTTTGGGGAAATTCATACAAGTAAGAAGGTGTTGTACAGTTTTTATTGGTTTTGTTTTATTCTGTAAATTTGACAGTCTAATTCATAGCAATATCAGCTTGCACATATTGTTGCTGTCTCTGATTTATTTTTTTATGTACAAGCTGCTTTAATTGAATTGAGTTTCATTAAAGTATAGTCCTCAATTTACAGGAGAGTTACAAAAAACCTGAGCCAGTGGAGGTGGATGGAGCTGAGCAGCGCATCGCTACTTGACCTGGTAATGCTTAGTGGGGACCGAGGGTCTGGGGGTGGGGAGATGGAGTTACACAGGGACCTTGGCTGATAGCATGTACAGTAAACATGCAAATGTCATGAAACTGTCAAGCTATGAGCTTGTTGTAGACCCCAGAAAGAATAGCATCAGCAATGCAGCAGTCAGAGTGAAACCCAATAAGTTTGACCAAACTTAAAGTCCCTGTAAAGTGATAAAAAATAAAAAAATAAAAAAATCTGTATTTTAGGTTTGTTGTATGACAGACAACTGTGTTTTGAAGCATCAGGCCAAGTTTCAGTCATGAAAAAAAAGTTTATAAATTAAGCCTTACGATGATGAAAATTGAAAGTAAAAGTTGCTTTAAGATGGTGTAAGCGTGTCCTTTGAATGAGTTTAAGCCACGCCCACTAACGAAAAATATGATCCTCTCAGATAAAACAAATACTTCTGATCAGAGCTCAGCTGCCTGGCTTTGTACCAGAGCAGAAAAGAAGTTGGGAATTGAATTTACTGTTTTCTGGCACAAATACATCCATTGGCCATTAAAAGAATAACTTCACAATGAATAGAAACACAGCGTGTAACTGACTGTTAACTTTCAGTGATGGCAGAGACATCAGCTAACAAACTGTGCTGAGATAACTGAGATGATTTTGTTTTCACATGTTTACAGCAACCTTATTCCAGCATTTCTAGCTGGCTTCGAGGAGCAGTTAGGCTAAGGATGTGCACGATTAGCTGGCAAACTACGGCTCCTTTAGTTGGCATCTGAATTCTGAGCTGCTTAAACTGATTCACAGTATTTTTGTAATCTTTTCAAGCCCACAGTGTCAGTCCAATACTCCATCCCTCCTGCAACAGAGCCACCTACCTCTTGTAGCCCATGTAGTCAGTCTTAATGACAGCTATTCCGATGTAGACAACTGCTAACTGATAGAACTGATAGCATCTTGTGGGCACAGTGTGGTTTAGCACTATTTCAACTGTGGAAATGGCATCAAAATTGTCCAGAGGCTGTCGGGTTATACTCAAATAAACCCAAAGCATTAAGTGGCGATACTCAGCTAACCTGCAAAGAGGACTGAAGGCCACTGGTGCTAGCACTGCTAATGTTAGCCACATTCTGCTAGTCAACTTCACATCGTTACTGTGCAAAACTGTTTTTCCGTAGCAGTGTAAAGTTGGTTTAAAGAAAGTATTTATATGACTTTAGGCAAGTCAGCTCATTTTCAATACAAAGCCAGTGTAGTCCAGCATTTTCCGCATTCACACCATCAGTAAAAAAAACTCTTTTCCCCAGTTTTTTTTTGTCACTGCACTCATAGAGCTCTCTGCTGACAACAGTACAACTTCTAACAGATAACTTCGTTATTGTCACTGCTTTCATTGACCAATCAAAATTAAGATGATACGGGACTTTGGATAATGATAGAAGAACAATGGATCCTTGTCTTTTCAAGGGTAAATGTGTTTAAAACATGGTTATTTATTTTTCAAACTGATGTAGACATTTTGGTGGAAAGTTGTCTTGTCCTGTCTTGATAGAGAGCCCCCTGGTGGTAGAATTTACATCCTAGAACCTATCTTGAATAACAGACAATTTTATCCAAACCAGGACCCTTTCGAAAAACGAATAAGAAAAGAAGCTTTTAAATCTGGCCAGACTTTAATGGCAGATTTTATAACCCGACAGCTTTTGTTTGGGATACATTTCGGTCTTTACCACAAAAGTATTTAGGTTACGATACTTTGCCCCGGCGCTGAATAAGAGGCTTTTCACATGTTGCCTCAGAGCAGCGCTGAATCCTTAATGCATGTTCCCTACTTGCAGTACTAACCTGTTCAGCTCTCTAGTCTGGTTAAATTAAAACAGAACGTACGCCGTAGATGAGTGCTGTCAGGGTTAACCCTGCCCTCAAGCAGCTGGCCTTCTTATCTGTCCCGCCTGTGTGGATGCATATTTATCCCTCCCCGAGTGGCTGAGAGCTGGCTTAGCATATGGATTAGCTCGGGAATCAGATGCATGGCCACACTGAATCTCCACAGCTCGGCGGTGATGAAAACAAACTAGTGCTGGTGTTAATTGAAGAGACATTTACCCGAGTACTTCACCTCAGACCTGGTGTATGATGGAGTTCTACCTTTCTCAGTGCTCAGATAAATAGTCGTCATTAATCTTCCTGCCACTGGAGTTGATTTGAAATGAAAAATCCCTCTGAAGAGCATATAACCTCTCCTACATTAGGACCTGTAATAGGCTGCAGTGCATTGAAAATGTGTGGTGGTACTTACTGTGGAAATCATCACAGATAAGTGGTTGGAATCAAGGGTGGCATATTTTCAGTGTTTTAATGTTTACAAGTCCTATAGAATACGATACATGAGGTGGATTGAAGCATATAGTGTGATTAGATCAAGGTTTTTTCAAAGTTGGGTCCTGACCCCCCTGGGCTGGTCATAGAAACTTTTAATATGACTTTTCTAGAGCTAATTAATCAGTGTATGCATCATTTATTGAAAGAAGTACACACACTACGGTAGCCAGTCAGAATCGAGTAGCCCCATTGAGTGCTAGAAAGTTTCTGTTCCACCTTAAAGTACCTTCTTTTCAACTTAAACAAAAAAAGATAAATGCCAGTAGAAATGACAAGACTATTTATAAATAGTGTAATAAGTAAGACTGTATTTAAAATGGTTTATTATTTATTGAAAACTTTCAGAAGTACTTGAATAAATTGAATATGTGCCATCATTGCATACCTTGCAGGAGGATAGTCCCAGTGGAGGGTAATGCTTTATTGAAGTCCTATCATGGCTAAATTCAGGACCCTCTGGATTAGATTAAACTCTCGCAAGGTGAGATTTACATCAGGCAAGAGTGCAAAAGGAACAAACGCCTGGGTGCAATCTGATGTAAACAAAAAAAATACAGCCCAGGAAAACAGAAAACCATACAACAACCCAAATAGAGCATAAAAATGGCGTTAGGGATGGCGTTCCCATCTTACTCTGTACATTTTCTGCTATTTTGACAGCATTCATCAGCAGTACTAACACAGCTGCACTAAAATAAAATGACTCACCTTTTGAATTGATATGAAAATGGGTTATTGTGAACGTTGTCATGGCATTACAGAAGAATAAAGAGCCTAAAGGGTATGAATATATAAAAGACAAGAATGCTGTGTTTATTTCCTGTGTATTTGTTGTGCAGCAAAGAGACAAAGTTTGTCCACATCTACATCATAAATCAGTTCTATAAACCTGACATCTGAATTTCTTAACCACTGAATGTCTTTTGTTGCTCTTTAAAAATCCATCAATGGTTGTCTCATTAAGATGGCTGAGAATCAGTTTGGACCATCCACCCTGGTGCCATAAGCTCATTCAGTGTAACTGAAGAATTCTAATTTACTGCATTGATCAGACAGTCTATTAATTGGTTTAACCATGTCTTGGCACTTGGCTCTGCATTGGACTGTCGACTCATTGGCATGAGCCGTCTCTTGTTACTCACTGATTGGAACATCTTTTATTGGGACTTCTTCAGTCTTTGCAAATGTCCAGGATTAACTGCTTAGATTTTGGAGGTTGTAGGTTAAAGGTCAAGCCTCACATTCATCCCATGTTTGTGACCGTGATATCTCAAAAACACTTTTAAGGGATTTTCTGCACTCTTTGCACAATGTCCACTCTTACCCAGGGATTAAATGATTGGATCCTGGAGGTCGTAGGTCAGGGAGAATGAACTTCATATATTATTGAGATGCATGGTCAAGGTCAAATAGCACTCTAGCCCTTCCTAATGGTGCACCAGTACACTTTCTCTGTCCAGCTATCGTATGCATCATGGAGGCAGTAGTTTTAGTTTCTTTCAAGCTGCGTCAAAGTAAAGAGACTCAACACATGAGTATGTAAATTCATGGACATTGTTGTGTCGCACAACATAAAACCACAGCACATGTTTAAAGTGAAGTAACATTCCTGGTAGTTGCTTAATGCTTATTTAAATTGTGCAAGACCCAGATGAAATAGCAGACTCCTGGCACTGAGAGGACTTCACAGTTCCAGCCAGCTGGCTTTAATAAACCAATGTCCAGTCTCATTACTACAAGAAGGGAAGTTGTAGCTTTCCATGCCTGTAAATGTCCCTTTTGAGTTTGTAAGAAAATAACCAGGAAAACATGTGAAGTATTAAGTCAGATACACAGTCTAAAATGTAGTAATGTGATGACTCAGGGCCTTTGTCTCTCTGTGTGCATCCAAGAGGAATCAATTCATTATCTCCTCAGTGTGAGGTAGGAGTGGCCTCGGGTGCACCGCCTGCCAAGCGAGCTGGAGAGGTGACAGTGTCATGGTGCTACTTGGCTGAGTGTCATCAGATAATGATACAACCTGGGAAAATGATCTGGCATGGTTACCTAATAATAGCTTGGGGTATTTAGGTGCCAATCAGAGTGAAAGCAAGCGTGGATGGTGAATGATCGGAATTTAATCAAATTGAGGATATTAAGAGTTGCATTTGCATGCTGGATTTCTGAGGCCCTAAAGAAAAGAAACGACATGTTTGGATGTAAAATGGACGATATTAGAGAAAATTTTATTTGTCTTTATGATAGAAGAAGTAATAGTTTAACTCTTTTGCTTTTGTTTTTGAATTAGAAATGCCACAGAAATACTGCCCTCTCCTTCACAGTTACTAGTAAGGTTGTCAGACTTCCCAGTGCATGTGTGCTTCTCATTACTCCTTCCTTTAAAATGATAAAACTAACATTAATTATCATGATAATTCTTATGCCTACCATGCTTTGTGTGTGCATTTCAAGTGATTAAATAAATTCCTTTTGTTGCCTTAAATGGTAGCTACATCCGAATGATGCAAATAGTTTTGTTTCTGGTTTGCCTCCTGAAAACTGAGTTATTTAATTTGATTCAGGTCTTTTCACCTTTTTTGTGAACCAATCACTGCCTGTCATCTTCCTTAGCCGTCTTGCTTTTCATATGTGCTCTGGCTCTCTCTGCTCCTCACTCAAATTAATGTGAGAGCTGCTTTGGTGAGAGGAGCAAAGTAGAGCTGCACATTTAACTGAAAAAAATTTGATCAGGATTTTTGCCTGCACTTGATCAAAGAAACATGGCAGAAATGAGTTAATCTCCTCTAGAACAGTGGTTCTCAAGCTTTTCAGTCCGCGACTCCCAAAATAAAGGTGCCAGAGACCAGGGCCCCCACTGTGCCTGAAGGTGTTTGAACACAGCCATGCACATTCTGAAATAGTCATGTGCAAACAAGACTGCCCATAAGGGGGTTTAAAGGGGAGAGCTTTCTGGGGTCCAAACAAACTGGGGGACCAGGGAGGTCAGCAAAATCATGGTCCATTGTAAAGTTAAGCTGTGATATCATAATTTTAACTTGAATAATAACCACTTTTATCAAATAAACATTTTTTTTATTCTGTTGTGTCATAGTGAGTAGCTTTCTTCAAAATGTAAATCCCTCTGCTTAAAATCAGAATTAAATGGATTGAAAATGGAAAAAATAGGTGGAAAAGGTGATGAAATGGGATTTTAAAACTAACAAAAATGAGTTAGAAGTGGCAAAAATTACATAGAAGTGGCAAAAATAAGCACAAAATGTCAAAAATGGGTTAAAGTGGCAAAAACAGATATAAAAATTAGTAAAGTAGGATTAAAATATGGCAAATATGAGTTTAAAGTAGAAAAAATGGGTTAACTGAGGCAGAAAAACAGGCAGCAATGGATTAAACTGCCAAAAAATGGGCATAATAAACTGTGAAATGTGGTTAAAATGGGTTAATATGGGCACAAAGGCAAAAAAGTGGTAAAAAAAAAAAAGTGGCTAAGAGAGGCAATTATGGGTCAACAGAGGCAACGATTTGTGGAAAATGGCAACGTTTGGTTTAAAAGTGTCAAAAACAGGCAGAAAAAAAATTGGTGGAAAGGATTTAGAATGGACAAAAATGGGTTTTAATTGGCAAAAATGTGTTAAAATTGGTGGGAAAAAATTAAAACAGGTGAAAATTTGGCAACATTGTTGTAAAGTGGCAAAGTGTAATCTAAAAAATATTGTTTTTTTTAAGGCATCTGGAGACCACCCATTAGTGTCTTGCGATCCCCAATGAAGTACCAACCCCAAGTTTGAAAATAACTGCTTTAGAAAACTTATATATTTTTGACCATAACAAAGACTAAAAACGTTTGTTACTTATCTTTTTCTACAAGGATAATTAGAATGAAACTAGCTAAAATAGATCTCTGATAATAAAAAGTCTGACAAAAAGTAAGTTTAGTATTTGTAAAGGAGACCTAAACCTACTCAAATGTTAGTGTGAGACTGTTGGACTGTTTACATATAAAATCTAGGTCAAAATTTTCATTATATTACTTTAAATTTATTGAAGTATTGATAATGTATAAATAGTTTTATATATTTTACTTTTTTTTTAATTTTACAATATTTGGATTTCTTTTCACTTTACAGTTTGGCTGAATAGATTAGTCCAGAATTAACATGTGACCAGTGATGTTCTTATGCATTTCCCCCATCTCATCAAATGCACAATATAATTGTGTTTAGCCGACTGGTCCAAAATCAAACAAATGTATTCTGTAAACCAAATTTACACTGCAACAGTAAAAAAACATCACACTGTAACAATGCAGCATTAGCAGTGCTGGCACTGCTTCCTCTTTATCGTTTCTGTATGTTAAAGGTCATGTCCTTATTTTAATTTCATCACACAATGGTTCGTTTATCACTAAGTATAACTTGACACAACCTCTGGAAAACTTTATAAGCTGAAGAGATTATGGATTTATAACAATTCCCCAAATAATCTTTAATAAAAGACAAAAATATATAAACAAGAGAGGACCAAGAATGGAACCCTGAGGCACCCCATTGGCTCTATGGTGGTTTTCATATGAAGACAACAGGCGATTCACAAGGAAACAGTTTATGAATGTAATATTTTTTGCTATAGTTAAGTTACTGCCAGGATGTTTTATCAATCAGAAGTTAATTTTCGTTCCTTCAAAATAAAAGCACCTTTTTAAAAAATTTCTATCTATTTGGAAAAGCAAGATATTACATTTTCCTTTACATTTTTACATAGACAGCACTGCAGGCTTTCCTAGGTTCACCTCGCCTCCTTCTTACTGGGAGTTGGGACGGCGTCTGATAAAAGTCGGAAAGTCCTTCAACATGTGCTTCCTGTTTTTATGTTTTTAAACATTCAGTCCGATCAACATGAGAACAGAACCAAAGGAGGAAATGGAGTTGCTCCTTGTGAATGTGCAAGGATCATACATCAAAGATAAATAGTATTTGAAAAAAAGACATGGTTAAAGTGTTTTATCAAATGTATTAGGTAGGTTCAAATAAAGTCAGATCTTTCAGGTTTTCTGTGCTCAGTCCATTTAGACCAGATGTACAGTTTTTATCCATTCCTCAGTGGTGGGTGGTTCCACAGAAAGCACCTTTAATAGGGATAGGAAATGGAGTTCTCCAAGCGACAGACAGTAGAGAAGACTAAATAAAAGTAGTCTGAAGAAGGTTGCTTACAGAAGCTGTCAAATTGAGTACCATTAAATAAAAGTGCCATAGAAGATCACAGATTTTATATTTGAGTATGGAAATTGTGGAACAGTGAAACAGTAAAATAAACCAAAAATGTTCCTCAAATCAACAAAATAATTGTGATTAATAAATGTGATCTCATTATGGATGAAATAGCCATGAATTTAGGTGAAAGTCATGCCCAGCTTCTGCAAAGGAAGGGAGAGTGTGCTCAATTTACCACACATGACAGAAACAATGGTAAAATCCCGGCTTTAGTAGCCAGAAACTGGAGGCCAAATCAAAGCAGACGTAGTGATTTCAGTAGTGTTACTTGTTTGTGCTGATGTCAGCCGCTTTTGTAGGCTGCTCTACCTCCTGATATTCATAGCGAGGATTCCTGCACCACTGACCCTTTTAATTTACACTCATGTCTTTTTAAAGTCTGTTTATAGGATGGGAATAATTCAGGCAATCCTCTTTGAATCAGCCCTTTGTTTCTGTAACTTTGTGAATTTTATTGCTGATGAGAAGCAGGTGTTTTATCGATTTGGGGACCATCATGAGCCAGCAAGACAGCAGAGAGTAACAGACACTACAAACACATGCGCTTATTGGAAAGATTAGATTTTGACAGCTGCGTCCATTTACTTCCTTATTTCCTGTAGATTTGTTACAGATCTGAAGTTAAGAACTCATGTAGCTGCAGCAATCTTGTATCTGTGAATGTTTCCAGTTCTAACAGGCAGATTCTGCTCCTATGTGGTGTTATTAAATGTGGTGTATAATGGTTTTAATGTGCTGCAGTAGGCATATGTTAAGGACAGGGTTATTTTCATCTCAGCTTGGAGTTCGGGTACACTTTTGTTTCTATGCAGGTATGCACGCTCTCTCTCAGGAACAATGGATGTGACATTTAAAAGCAATTCACACATTTATAAACGCATCTTCACCTTGGTATTTGTTGAGGTGTGACTGTTAATTATTCGCTTTAGCTGCCAGGTTTGTGACTTCCTGATTTGACGTATGAGATTTAATGATAGGCAGAGCTGCCTTCTTAATGTGGCTTGAAGTTTTTTTATCATGGCACCTCTGCTGGAAATTAAAGGCCTTGTTGCATGAACAATAAAGTATCCAAAGAGGGAAATACCTGTGCTACATGGGGCAGAAGTCCCTTTCTATCAGTACATTGCTCAACTGATACAGAATGTAGTCCTTGACTGTAGAACATATAGTGGGCTTCTTACTGGGGCTCGGTGATAAATGGACCACTTTGTCAAGAAACACTTAATAAATTCTCTATATTAGCAGTTTTTAATTTGCTGTCATTGCTAATATTTATATTTGGCTGTTCTGGGATCCCCCTGTGCTTCTACAAGCCTATGTGGAAAGCATCAAACAGGAACAGAACACACCCCTGCTCCTCCTGTGCTTATAAGGAAAGCCCCAGGCAGGAAGGGAAGTCGCAGGCATCATAACAACAGAATGGAATTAAGTTAGATGAAGCATAGAGGAGCTGGGGTGGAGGAGGATGAAGCAGCTTGCAGAGGGAGCAGAAAAGCACAGCCATGCTAGAGCAGTTTGACTATGGCAGAATGAGTACAAAAAGCCAGTAAAATAGCCAATTTAATAGAACAAATCAGCCTGCTGTCAGCTGATGAGGCTTGTGTCAGCTGATCTCAAATATGGCGGTGCTTAACTCCGTGGCCTGCCTGAACTAACGCTGTACGCTTTATTTTTTTAAGGTACTTTAATGCAGTGATACTCAATGGGTAGCTCTTGAGACACATTGGCTCTTTAGTGATGATTTGTGGCTCTTTTATGTCTTCATTTCTGTTATTATTCCTACAGAAAAACCTTTAAAAAGGGAAACTTTGACCTCAAAAATTATCCACTGCGAGCCACATAAACCAGTGTGTTTCCAACACTTAAACAGTAAGCTTCAATTGTCAACCCTTATTTATTTATTTTTTTGCACATTTTCATGGACCTTATTTGCAATTTTTTGCCCCTTTTTGAAAAATTTTGACACTTCTGATAAATTTTTGTGGCTATTAGCAGATTTTTGCCACCTTTTTTTGTCCATTTTAGGCACATTTTCCCGTTTTTGCCCTTTTTCACCTCATTATCCTCTAATTTGCAATCTGTAATTTTTCCCCCTTTTTTGTCACTTTTTGCCCATTGAAGCTGCCTTTCACCATTAAAGACCATTTTCCCCATTTTTGATGCTTTTTGCCTCTGTTAGTCACTTTTCACTCTTTTTTTTGCCATATTTTTGCCGCTTTTTGACCAATTTTGCCACCTGTAACTAATTTTTTTGTCTCTGCTCACCCATTTTTCCACTTTTTCTTCTTTGCCACATTTTTTCCACTTTTTAACTCTTTTTACCACAGAGGTTGTGGCTCATACAAAGATTTTTTTCAACAGTTTTGCTCTTTGGTTGAGCAGGGTTGAGTGACACTGCTTTAACGTATGTTCAGATGAGATATAGGGTGAAACACTACCATCTTTTTGATAAGGTTGTATGTTGATTCCAACAAAGAAAAGAAATCCTCAGGGAAACCTTCACTCCTCAATAGTTCTACCCACTTTTCCAAATGTTTCCAACATATTTGTGTAATTTAGGCAGTTCTTGCTCTCTTTCGGTTAAAAATGTGGCTTCAGATCATGACATTTCTTTTATTTTTGATACCACTGGTCATTAGAAAAGAGAGACTCTCATCATTTTAAACATACGGTTTTCAAAAGCGTAGAAAATGTTGACAATGTCAGTGAATGGAAATGCTGCCGGTGATTTTGTACAATATAGAGATAGACGTGCAGAGTTGACTGCAGTTCTTATGATTCTGGTTGTGACATCCATTTGTGACCTCTCTCCATATCGCCCAGCCCTAGTCCATACTATAAACTCCCTTTGATTCCTGTTGCCAGCCTAAGCCTTAAGTTAGACACTTCATTTGGCTAAAGGATTAGACTTCTAAGCCTTTTAGTGGTAAGCTGGTCACATGAAAATCTAACATCAGTTTGCATTGACAAGAAAACTCTGCACCTCCTCTGGGGATTTCCATTTTCCTTGAACCTAGAGACTCCTCCAATGTCATCCCTGACTTGGCAGTGCAAGCATGCATCAGTGGCCATGCGGATTTCCCCCTGCAGGGCTGTGGCTATCTGTAGGATTTGGCTAACCTCTGTCTTGCAGGATCACTTTGTAAGCCCGCGGACTGTTTGGCCTGGTTTGATGTTTTTCTTTTCTTGGTAACGATTTGAGAAATTCACAGATTGTCTCTTCTTTTTTTTTTCAGATTTCTGTGAGATCTACGCTGAGGTGAAAGCTGCAATCAAATGTAAAGAAAACCTGGGGTGGAGACAACCAAACCGACTCCCAAGGTAAGAAAAGAAAAAGACAACAGTATAATGGACGAGCCAGATGATGTCAATACTGCCTATAATTCAACAGTGTTAAGATTTGGCCACATGGTTAAAACACCAGTACGGCTCAAGATATACTTGCTGTTAACTATCCAGATGCAGGATGGCTGTCACAAATCCATCCTGCATGAGTTTGGCACATCAGCTGTGCACATCCTCAGAAATTAACATGACAGGGACCTGAGATGCAGCATACATGTCTGGTAGAGGCTATGCAGAGAAGGAGGAAGTGTAGAATTCAACCCGGCAGGAGCTGAAAGTGTTCAAGACAAACTGATAATCAAGTCCTCAATAACTTATCAAAATAATGTGCCACTGTCACCGACTGCAGAGAGACAAATATACCTATCTATAAAGCTAGTGACAGATATATTCTGTTTAAGAGTTTACATTCAAACCTGTAAAAGTCATAAAATAAGATCAGTGTTTCAGTTCAACCAGTGACTGTGTTAACTGGTGACTTTCGGCTGTGGCTGCATTTGTCTTAGTTCAGTTCTTCATTAGATGCATTTCTAACGAGTATATTTGGACTTCATAATGAAAACTAAACAAAAGGACGCCATCAGGACTTCATCAGCTGCTGTAAAGGATTTTATACAGACAGTTTTTTTCTGATCTGTAATCAGAGAAAAAATGTAATGCATCTAAACTTAGCACACTGAATCCGATGCGTTTATTTTTCAATCTATTTTGGAAATTTTTCACGAGACAAAAAAAGCAGTGAAGATGATTTTTTTGGCTCCTTCTCTCTTTGAAAATGCAAACAAAAACACTGGGTCTGTCCAACGTGATGGAAACCTTTTTATAGGTGATTTGCATAAGCTTATGAATCACAACATTGTTCCAAATTGAAGAGATTGAGTGCAACTTTTCACCTCAGTCTCTTTGTAATGTGGCTGTGTGCTTAATTCTTGTCTTTTCTATGATGTTCCATGGTTGACACCTACATAATGTATGGGCAAGGCATGCGATTGAAGAGAGGGAAGAGAGAGACAGAGATAAACAGGGCTACAGCCACTGCTCATACTAGTCGACAGGGGTGAGAGAAAAAAATCAACTCAGTTTGTTTTGATTCACACCTGCCAAGCATTCAATTATTTTCTAATTAATTACTCATATGCACTGAAGTCTGTGATACTGAAAAAATAAAATTGTGCTTTTCCCATCCACTTGATGATGAGATAATGTTTTGTTGGATAGCATGTTTGGTGTAGTTGCTAAAACTGACATGCTGGCTGGCTTGTTCCAAATGCAAAGGTTTAAGGTTGGAGATCCAGCTCAGAGTGCTGGTTTCAGATGTCTTGGGCGTTGTTTGGAGTTTGATTGAATTGGACTTGTTAAAACTATGAATGGCAGCCAAACTGAGCGAGACAAACTCTGGTTAATCCACATCTTTTTAATCTGACTTCCTCAGAAAGCAACATGTTTGGGAAGGGTAAGTTGTGATCCTGTCACGTCAGCCAAATTGTGACTCAAAAGCCCTGAAAAATGATCCTCAGGCACAAGTGTAACCCCTGCTGGAGGTTGACATTTCTGCTGTTAAGTCACTCAGTGTTACTGCTTCTGCACACATTAATTAACTGTGAACCTCCATCAATGGGATCAGTGCGTGTATAGTTACAGTGATACCTCTGTAGTGTCGTGAAGTCTAAAGAATGCAGGGGTGGTGGGGTTGGTTTTATTTTTCCATGCTGGAGCACAGTGTCTAATTTCCACAGGTGCACATATCAAATGTGGTGTCAGCAGGAGATCCTGTATGTGCAGTACATTTGAGCTATACAACACATATGTGCTGCTCTCTGGTTGGCTTTTGACCCATCATGACCACCTAGTAATTTGGAAAACTGTCAAAAATGCTATATGGATTGGTGCAATTTTCAAATGTCAAAGGCTTCAAATTTTCCTAGATGGCATATTAGCACAAGCGTGACGTGCATTCAGTTGTAGTGCATGCACAAGGCAATGCCAATGCCACCTCTAAACCTACCAGCCATGGTGGCATGTTAAAAAAAAGTTGAGTAACAGAAGGATATGTGACAGACAACAGCTCGTATTGAGCACTAGTATCTTCAGACTTAATCAGTTATAAATATCAGCAGAAAATGTCATGTATGCTGATGATTAATGTTGTAACATCTGGTGATATGATATGCTGATATAATGTGCATCCCTACAGGATAATAATAGCAACAAGAAGCTCCCTAAAAATGATTGGAAGCCTAAGAAAACGTAAGCATTAGATAGGTGGTAAACCTATCTCTGCTTGGGTGACTGCAAACATTTAAGTCCCCACTTATTATGTTCTTTATATACTTTTATATGAAAGTGCCATATCAGGACATGAGGCTTTTCAAGTAGTGAGTATTGTGATTAATCAGCTAAATGATAAAACAACTGGTTGGAACCATAGTTAAAAAGGTGGTTAACCCATTTCTGCTTTGGTGACTGCAAACATTGAAGTCCCCACTTTTTGTGTTTTCATTTACTTTTATATAAAAGTACCATATCAGGAAATGGGGCCTTTCAAGTAGTTAGGATTTTGATTAACTAGCTAAACGACAAACACATGGCTGGTACCATAACCACAAGGTGATTAACCTATCCCTGAAATTTTTTAACTAGTTTCAAGCAGTCAATCCAAGTCAAATGCTTTATCTAAACTCTAACACAGCCATCTGCACCTATTGCTCCAGTTAATGGCTAACACTTTGTTGCCATAATGCTCCTTAGCCTGATGTAAACAATAGCAAACTGATAGCACTGATAGCATCTCATAGGAATAGCACGGATAGGGCTGTTTTGATCTAGAAAAAGGGGATAAAGTTGTATGAAGGCTAGGCTATACTTCTGTATGATTTAAGCAGGAATGCAGTGCAAGAATGTGGATGTTCACATGCAGATTGGATCGAAGGCTGGGGGATACTAGTACTGCTAAGATTAGCCACATTCTGCAAACAAATCCATATTTTTTCCTTTTACTGCTGTGATCCCATCATACATAAACAGTGCTCAGTTTTATGAGCTAAAGATCATGCATCATAATGCATCACAGGCTTGTTTTAGGTGAAGAAGAGGGGTTATAGCGACCAAATGTGCCTTTTAACGTCAATCCCTTTTAATACTGTAAAACTGCAAAACAATACTGTTTCTGCAAAGGGCAGAAAGTCTACAGTGATGTTTTTTTCAGGTCATATGGCCTACCTCTGATGTCAGGAAACATATAATCACATCTTGACATCGCCTCCCCGCTGAAGAAAAATCCATCAGACAGTACGTTTTGGATCTCGGGCATGTCCTCCTTCAGCTTTTAGCAGCAGAGATACACGTATCCACATCCTCGCTCTCTAGTGTAGGACTGAGAAATCAAAAGAAAGCAAATGGAAACTTCCCCAAGAGCACTTTCTGGCTCTGTGTTGAACTTGCACTTTCCCCCTTCTTCATCGTTGCTAACCCCGGGCTTACATGCTGTGCCGTACTGACAGCTCACACCTTTTGCTGCACAGCGGTTTCTTCACATATTGCTTTCCAGGCTTTATAGAAGTCTCCAGGTTTAGATGTGCACTGTGTATGTATAAAGGTGAGGTAGAGTACAGCAGTTTTTGTTGGGGTTTAGGTTCGGTGGGGTATTGAGGAAGGAATCCACCTTGCTTTCAGATTAAGGAGATGATTTGTTGGTTTGGGAGGCATTTTTAAGAAGAAGGCAGCTGGACATATAGACTTCACAACCTGGAATGGCTGTGAAAAGCATCTTAAATAGCTGTAAACATGATAAAGGAACATGTAGCACTCTGTCGTTTTTTTAATGCTGCATTTTGATAGGCAACCCACCCCAAATAAGGCCCTAATTATAAAGAGAAATCAGAGATAAAGTTTGAATAAAAGTCAAACAAGACATGCTCCAATCAGAGATTTTATTTCACCAGATAAAAGCCATCGCTCTGTTGAACTCCATGAACCACAGACCCATTCGAACACTAGATGTTTGTGAGTGTTTTTTTGTGCTGTTGCCAGCTCTCCTTGGCAGAGCTCACCTGCCTGCACCGAGCCAAGTTTCATTTTGCCCTCCGGCAGGTTACACAGGGCAGAAACATGTTTCTCCTGGCTGCACATATTCTCGTCTGCAGAGGTTTTGTCCCTAGACAATCACCTGGATCAGTTCTTCTTTTATACCTCTTACATGGCTCTCAGCTTGAAGCCACAATGGTTGTTTCTGGAGCCTGTGAAATCGACAGCTACACATAAAGACGCTGAAACAACAAGTAATAATAATAATCTGTCATCAGACGCTTTTGTTTTTTGGAATGTGTCTCACGCCCTTGTCTGTGGTTTTACAGTCAATTAAGCATTGAAGCAGCGATGGAGCCAATTGGTTTAAGAAGTCACTGTGACTGGCTGTGAAAATCTGTGCAATAAAAAATAGACACAAAGGGAGACAACCGCTAATCTTTTCATCTACCTCAAGCAAAGCAGGCTGCCCAGGTGTATTTATGGCCTCCCACATATACTCACAGAGCATTTGCTAATCTCTGTTATTTGCATAAATTTGCCATCTGAGATCCATAAACTGGTTGCAGCACTCACTGTCTAACCCTCTCTATGTGTAGTAAAAAAATCTGACATATGCTCTGCAGGTGTCCAGAAAGAGAGAAAGAGAGAGAGAGAGAGAGGCATCTGCTGATGCGTCCCTCCTGTAGACTCATAGATGGAGGTGGGAAATTTCATGTTGAAAAAGAGCCTTCTGTTCCCTCTTTATCTGTGTTGTATTGATTGAATCATCTTCATATACTATTTCTACATTGCTTCCCTTATTGACCTCCTTTTAGAAACATTTTCTCTAATAGAAGAAGCTACCAGAGTTGTCACAATGCCAGACTTCTGAATTTCAATGCCATGTGAGTAAATATGAAACAATATTGATACCTGCTTCCATACCACAGCCTTAAAAAATGTCAGATTTTCATGCTAAACCTGTTTTTTTGGGATGTACAATATTATTGCCATGATGTCCATATTGGCAGATGGTAACATTTCTGCTGATATATGTAGCTGATATTTCATTTTTTTTTTAATCATATATTGGTTGACACTCAAGGAGGCCCTTTGTGAGCCCTGAATATTTTGAATTAAGCCCCAAAACGTAAAACCACTACGAGGCCGTCTACTTCCCCTCTCCTCTAAGCTCTGCTGGACTCGGTCCCTCTTTGCACAAGAGACAAAACAATGTGCATATAAAGGTATCATTATAGCTAAAATGAGTTTGGAAATATTGGCAGAAATCCAATATTGTGCATCCCTAGATTTATTGATGCCATAGATTTGCTTAGCTGCTTAAGAAACTACAAACTGAAAAGAAATGCCTCAAAGTGGTACAGCTGCTGCTCCTTTGCATTAATAGGAGCCAGCTAAGGCGGATCAGGCATCTGATCAGAATTCCTCCCTTTGGAGGTCTTTTAGGCATTTCCAACTCTGGGGAGATCTTTCGTTAGACCCAGAACATGTTGGAGGAATTTATATTCCATCAGACCTTGGGATACCTCAGTATGTGTGGGTTGATTTGACCTGCTGCCACTCTGACATGGAGAAGCATAGAGAATGGATGGGTGGACAGATAAAATTAGCTGAATAAATTCACCCTTGGTATGTGTAAGGAGCCAGAACTTAAATCAATGCAAACCTAAAATGAAATATTTAATTTAAATGATCATTGATAATCCAGAAGAGGTGTATGAAAGTGATTCTGTTTTCGGTTTGTAATGTGTAATTTCCTCATTTAGGACATTTTATGTAAGTCAGCAAGAGTTCAAAAAATAGGCTAAAAAGATTAAGTGTTTGCTGTTTTGGATCAAATAGATAGCTAGGTAGAGGCTGTGATGAAGGGTGGAGCAGAAATACTTACAGTGAGTAGAGAAGGCTGCCTCCTCATCAGCAATCAAGTAGAGCTCTGTAGCTTCCTGCATGCTTGTGTGGAGATGTCGACTAGGGATGCATAATATTACCGGTATGATATCTGTATCAGCAGAGATAAACCTAAAAAGTGAGTTATTAGTATTGGCAGATGTGAAGCTTTTCTGCTGATATTTACAACAGATATTTTGCCTTAGAATCTGCCTGTATCAGCCAGAGATGTTTGCTGTACGAACAATAAGTCAGTGGAGTTTTAGGCTGAACCAACAGAGCTAGCTGGTCTTTTTTCATTCATCATTCCCAGCAGCTTTGGGTTTGAAACCAAGACTTTATGTCTGTTTCATGTGCAAATGCTGGATATTGTCTCGTATGAAGTAGGTGGTAATAAAAAATATAGAAATTTTGAAGGTTTTGACAACCTTTGTTGCTACCTTATTGAACTATCTGTGGTAAAGCAGATGGAAAATGCTCTGCAGAAGCTTGTAAATGTGCACTCTTGCTTTTCTTGCTTCTGTTTTCCTAATGGCAAATCCAGACTTTAGATACTAGCTTGACTAAGACTCATCTCCTCTCATTTTTAAGTAGATTTCATCTGTATTTTAAAGGATCCTCCATCAAAGGGGACCTGAGGCCTTTGTCACCCGCACTTCTTTGATGCCATGTTTGGTGTTACAAGGCTTTACACCCTCCTCTGCAGTGACAGCTCCATGTATCTGTGCAGATCTATATTTGCAGCCTCACACCATTGACATTTATTAGGCACAGCTGATAAAATCTGCTGCCATTTGTGAGTTTCAGCAGTGGAAGTGACTGTCAGTGCCAGCTCTAGATGAGCTGTCTGCTACTGTGACTGTTTTTGTTTGATGGTCTCTGCCCGTGTAACGACACGGTTTAAAAAAGAGCCTCGACCCGTGGAGTGTGGGAAATATTAGCATTAGCAATCATTCTCTCTTTTTCACCAGCTAGTCCATGAATCAAAACAAAGTGGCTGCTGTCACAAGGATGAGGGGTGAGCGAGGCCGCCGCTGCACAGACACAAACATCCCGCCCTCGTGCTTCTCAGGTGGCACTGAGAACGAGCCGAGCGTCTCCCTGCACAGCTGTCATGCCCATCAGGAGAGCCGCTCACGAACACAAGCCCACCCCCCACCTGGATGCATAAAACCCAGGCAGACTCACATAATCAAATGGACAAACATGTACAAACATCCACATGCGCGCTGACACACGGAGTCACACACATTTATATTCATACAGAGATAATCTCTGAGCTCGGCTGACATTTATCTCCAAACAGAGAGCGCTGTGGCCCTTTAAAGCAGCACGGACAAACTGTGAGTGGGCTGGGAGCCAGACGTTGAATCACTTTTATTCTCCGACAGTTTGACTCACCACCTGGCCCGTGGTAATCCCAGCGCACGCTTTTGGACAGCTCCCGTACTAAACCTCAATTTCAATCTGAGTGAATTGAATTTCTCAGATGGCCATTCAAGCTCTGCCCGGCACTAACCGGAAGAACTAAGCTTTATGAGCGTTAATGCGCTGCTGAGAGAGACACGGTGACATTTCAAAGCAAACCATTACAGTCAGAAAGATGTGGATGCAAGCTGTTGCTGTATTAGAGCTGCCTCCTCCTCTGTTTGTGACATTTGAGTAAGCAGTCTTCTTGGTAATCAATAAACAAACTTAATAACCTTCATCGTGGCTCTCTCATGTCTAGACTCAACGGAGGAGCGCCAGTTTAGTTTCACTTCGCAAAAGCTAAGGATTAATTAGCATGAGGCTAAGTGACATTTCCAGGAAGTGAGGAAGCAGTAACTGAATTATGACATAGGCTAATACCTGCTTTAATCAGTTTGTCACTTTATTCCCAGCCTACTTTCTCTATGATGAGTGGCTCTACCCGGCATGTTTGTTTGAAGAGATGTAGGGGCTGGGAAATTGAGATAAAGCAGTGGTTCTCAACTGGTGGGTCAGGACTCAAGACTGGGTTGCATAGTGTTGATTTTGTCGACTAAAACTAGGACTAAAAATGTTGGTTGACAGGCTTTTTTCAAAGAGAAAGACTAGACTAAGACTAGTAAAAAAAGATCTTTGATGACTATAAATGACAAGAGGTAAATTTAGTTGTCATTAAGAAGACTAAAACTAGTAGAAAATCTAATTTAGATTTGCCACACACTCAAAATCCACAATATTTTTTTCACTGTCAAAGTGCAATACATCTGTAGCTATTCTGCCTCTTAACTGTAGAAAGCAGGGACCCCAGGTTAGGCAGCGTGCATAGAAAACACTACCATGACTTGGTAGCAGATTCAGGCAAGAGAATAAACACTTGGACTAAAAGTTATGACTAAAATGTGAGGACTTTTTATGGACTAAAACTAGACTTGAATATTTTTGAGTTTTCGTGGACTAAAACGGACTAAAAGGGTAGAACTGACTAAAATGTGACTAAAACTTAAAGGCATTTCATCTAAAGACTAAGACTGAGTCTAGGGATTAAAAATGGGGGGCACTGGTGGCCTAGTGCACACCCCGTGTGACATTCGAACCCCAGGGTTTGAATGTCACTCCCCCACTCTCTCATCCCTGTTTCCAATCCTATCCACTGTCCTCCATTATCAATAAAGGCATAAAAGCCCAGAAATAAATCTTAAAGAAAAGAAGGAATTAAAGATAGCAGTTGAAATTTCAAAAATGGTTGTGGAGCTTTTTCCAGTGGGTTGAGAATTTCGTCTAAGAAATTGGACTTTTCGACAATATTCTAAGAATTTGAGATTGTGAGTTTTTGATTTTGTCCAATCAAACAGTCTTTGCGTATATAGCGCAATTTTTTTAATAGACGTTATCTCAAGATGCTTTATAAGAACTCCTGGATTGCTTACAGCGGTGCTGGATTTAATGCCATCTAAGGCGGTAATGTTGCTAGAAAAAGCCTCTTGAAAGTGTTTGGAGCCGAGCACAATAGCCTCAGTCTTGTCTGAGTTAAGAAGCTGGAAATTTCTCCAAGGAAGGAAAAATGGTTGGGAACCACTGACCCACAGGAAACATATAAAGGCTTAAAAGAACTGGTCCAAGTACAGAACCTTGAGGAACACCATTTTTGCAAGCTGTACTTTGTAATCATCAAGATTAGAACAAAAAAAGTATTGAAATATTCACTGTGAACTTTTTGTGGATGTGCCTCCTGAGTTGGGAAACCTACTTTACTGCCAGATCCAACAACATTTCCGAATGTTAGCGACATATTTGTGCAATTTAGACGGTGCTATTTCTTATGTAGTTATGAAAAGACTGAATACCATTACATTTCTGTACTTCTAAATACCACAAAAAATTAAAATGTGGAGTCTTCATCTTTGTAAAACACATGGTATGTGTTTTCTGGTGTTCTGACAATAATGTGTTATTTCTCTATTGAAAAAATATAGCGATAAGAGTTTTTATGTCCGTTCAATCATAACATGATTTCCCCAGCCCTACCAGGTTGAATCAGTGTGTCATGTTGTGTTTGGCCCTCTTCCTCCATGATGAGTGCCTCTACCTCTCCTGCCTGTTCTGATGGGACATCGCTCTGCTTCCCGCTGCATGGTTTTATAGCGGCGCAGGATAAACAAGGTGCAGCTGTAATGTTAGGTTGCAGCATCGCAGTAAACGAGTGGGTGGTATTTTATGAAACTGTGCGGTTTCTTGGACAGCTCTCTCATTCACAGAGAGGAAGTGGTTTTTTGCAGCCTCTCAGCAAAACACTTAAACCTGTTCCTCCTTTTTGCAGCTCTCTATTGACACTCTGTTATTTCATTCACTCTCATGCCATCAGATTCAGATGAGCATCCCAGGCATTAAAAACCGGCTCTGTCTGGGGTCAGATGGGAGGCTGAGGCGGAAAACTTTCAACCACACTTGGCAGAGAGTAGAAAGTGTTTGTGGGTGTGATGTGAGGTTCATGACTGTGACGCTCATGACTCCTCAGAACTGTTTCACTGGAGTCGGAGCTGCTGCAGAGTGCAGTGATGAAATTTAATTGTGTGTGATGTTTCCAAAGGTTGGAGGTAGTTTGCTTTCAGGAAACATTTGCGTTGTTTCTCATCTGCTGTCCTTTAAATCAAATTTGCATGAATCACTTCATGTAATGCAATTAATGTACACAAATGGGTTTGAGCAACGCAGCATTTGAGAGGCTTTTACTGTCATAAATTTGACATTTTTGCTTTTAACTCAGCTGAAACTCCTTTCATGCTAGGGGAAGGCTTTAGCTCTGAAAGAACTTTGTTGTATCTGGTGAAATATTCTAAACATGTCCGCAGAAGTCAAATTTAGTAATGATAAACGAAAGTATTAAAAATTCATGTGAATTGCTGAGTGTTAACATCATGTTTTTTCCAGTTTAGAGCTTTTTAAATCCACTTTATATTAGATGTTTTCTCCAAAGTTCTTCTCCTAGTTTTGTATCTAATTAACAGGATGATTGTCAGTTTTAGCTTCTTTAAAAAATCAGCTCAGGTTTGAGCTCTAGTCCTTCCTTTTTCAAACTCCTGAGTGCAACTTTAGGGTTGGTCATTTTCGACAATGCAGAGCGCCACATCACTTGTCACTTAATTTTTTCTGCAAGCAAATAAAAATACTTTTAAGCTCTCCCACTCTCCACCATACACATTAACTCATAAACATAAAGTATGTTGACTTACACAGAAAAAAACATGAAATGTATCAAAACTGATCGCACCCCCATCCTTAACCACTTCCAGAAATCGGCCAACTGTTGCAGGAAATCCACAAAATCCTCCAATTCCTCTAACACAAATTTTGGCAGAAAATTCTCAAAAGACCCAGAGGTCTGTTTACATCCCTGCCCTGACCACATTTCTCGCACTAGCAACATGAAATTAACCTGACTGCTTCATCAAAACCTTGTGATTCTCCCAGTACCACCTGTGTAAGGATGGCAGTTATAGACTTGGCACAATGAGGTGAGTAGCAGAGGCAGTTTTCAATTCAAAGTCCCACAAAAAAATCCCACTGAAATCAAATGAGTCTCTCATTTCTCTGGTAAGAAGTGGTGACTAGTAGGGGCCAACTGAGATGGCTTTTCAGGGGGGCTAATGCCAATACCGGTATTAGGGAATAAAAAAATTAAGATCACCGATATATCGGCTGATTTAATTTTTATATAATACTCAATGTTAACTAGGTTAGCCTTACTTCATCTGGCTAACATAAACAGATTAGCATGACGGACACAGCAGGGCACATCGTGACTCACGGACAAGCGGGTTGAATCGAGACATGAAACTTATGGAGTTATTAGTCTGATGAATACTGGATACAAGTGTTAACATCGGCGTCTGTTGACCAACTTTTGACCGATTCAGGAGTACATTTTCATGGGCTTAACAGGCACATTAATCTGTCAGGCCCTAGTGACTAGAAACTTTCCCAAATAAACTGTAGATTAAACACCACATACATAAAAATACCTCAAAATGGAGGTAATCTTGTCTTGTTGGTGTTAAACCAGGAACAAAATCAAAAGAATCTCCTTCTCCACCAGAGATCAACCAACTGTAACAAGAAAACCACCAACTCCTCTATATGCAGAACTTGGTCTATAACCTACACCAGAAGCCGGTACTTCCTTTTGAAACTCTCATTTAAACCCACCTTTAAGCTGTGTGTTAGCAGGTAGCGTATCTGCTGTAGATCAGTTGTTAACTCTAAATTTACCTGGAAGTCGCTGTAAAATTTGCCCAAGCAGTGCAAGATGGCATGCATTGTTTCGATTCAGCCTTGTTAAGCACCCCCCTGGGATCACTTTAAGCCCTCCCTAGGGGTCTTGGACCCCACTTTGGGAATCACGGCTCTATGTGATATTTGCCTGTGCATGTGTAATTATTGTTTTCAGACAAAAACTCCATGTGGTTTATTTTGAAGGTATAATGCGAGACTCACAATGACCCTGTGGTGTGGAAAAGATTAATAAAGGCTGTGTCTGTGGAGTGTGGTTAATTTCCTCATGAGGAGGCAAGGGTGAAAGGCATAAAAATAACTATGTACAGTAGAAATAATCTACTTTAACCTTCACTTTATGGTCCCTAAGGGGGCATTTGTTTGCAGTCAGGTGGAAACAAGAAACATAAAGACTCAGACATAAAAAAGAACATAAAACATTAAAAACCTAAATTCAAGGGTACATCAAGCGACTACAGGATGTTGAGATAGTATAAAGCCATCATAAAAATCTTTATACAACCAAAATTAAAACCATGATCAGCCTTCAGAGTCAGAATTGTTTCTCAACACTTTTTTAAAAAGTGGAAACTTGAACTGATGCAACACATATTCTTTTTTAGGTTCAATACTGCCAAAAGTACCAAAGTTTTAAGACAAAAAAACATGTGTACAGTCAAATTTTCAGCCCAAAACAGTCGTGAGCGGGAGACGAAGTACTTGTGAAAAACAGGGTGGTGGTATCGAGAATAAAATGCTAATTTCTTATAAGGCCTTGGCACTATAGCCTAAATTTATTCCAGAGTGTTTTTTTTATTCAGTCTTTATTTAACCAGACAAACCTCATCAAGATTAAAAAACACACTTAATCAAGTATCCTGGCTAAGACAGCAGCAATTAGCGGAGTGTCAGACCAACAAAGTAAACAGAACTTAAGATATGTAGTCTAAATGCATTAGAGATAACACATTCTAAAAGGAAATTTTGTCACATTTGTTACTTAATCAAATCATCTGAAGCCGGATGTACCTACCTCCAAGTCATTTCACTTCTTCTTCAAAATGTCCATTTTTGCCCTTTGTGGTAATGGTATTGCATCACAGAATTACAAAATTAAAAGAGAGAGATGCAGTCTCTGGGAGGTATATCCCCACTCCTCCTAAAACAAGCCTGGTGGCGTACTCAACTCAGGTCTGAGCATAAGATCACAGAAAATTGTTTATAAGTCTCTCGGTGTTCCCTTTTTTATCGCAACATATGTGATTTAAAGTTTCATTTCTCTCCTGCTGAGGTGTCAAGCTGCTACTGAGTCACAATTCCTGATGTGGGGGTTCACAATAAACTTACTCAAGCATAATAACAACTACAGACTTTTATTGTGAGGAACTTGATGGAAAAAGTGTGTTTATCATTGCTTTAACTTAGCAGAGGTGTGGCTGAGTGTACGGAGCTACAGTGTTTATAGCTGCTTCTCTGACTTTGTTTGATGCTGCTGACCGCTTCTTTGACTCTTCTAATGCCTAAAACAAGTGAGTTGTGAGTTAAAACACACCTTTAAAAAGTTAAACCACTTTATACTAATTGCTGCAGTGCTGGACTCAAGACATACTGAGTTGATCTGTTGCAGCACACAGCTTGTTTTAAAAACTCAGGAAGACCAGTAGAAACACTTGGCAAAATGAGTTCAAACGCTGCATATCGCTTTCACTACAAATAAGAATCTTAGAGAGTGGACAACATATGTTTTACCTTAATGCTGAGCTTCAAATTGACTACACTAACACAAATGAGTGATGTTTGGCTTGTTACTTAACTACTCTAGCTGCATTTCCATTAACATTAGAAATGCACAAAATCTAAAAAACGCAAGAAGAAAAAAAAAACTGGAACTGGAAACACCTGAATTTTGAAAAACCTAGCAGATATTGCTAAAAACTTTCTATGCTCTCGGTCATTTTCAGACATTTTGATATAGAAATACATAATTAAAGTGCTATGGAAACACTTTTTCCAGGTTTACACGTCATAGGACGTGAGGTATGGTGTAACATGACCAGTTTACTCTGAGACAATATGAGTGGAGGGAAGAGGAGACCGAGACTTTTCTTAACATCATACTTATATCCTTATCGTGGCTTTTGCAATACATATAGACTTTGCCTCTGAACTGTCATCCGTTGCCTTCCTCTTTAGTTCAGAAATATCAAGGCAACCACTGTGGCTATAAAGCGCAGTTGTACTTAGTCAAAATTGAAGAAATTTTGCTTTTATTTTGTGAAAAACTGTAATGAAAATGCAGCTACTGACGACTTGACTCGGACTGAAGTGCTGTCTGTCACATATTGCTCTGCTACGCTAATGGCAGCATCGATTATCCTTAGGTTAAACACAACAGCTCAACATATGCATTTAAACCGGAGATGACAGTATTGGAAAAATCCTTTTCTTGTCAGATATATTACCAGTGATGGCACTCTTTTCATTCTACCATCAACCACTTTGCTCTGAAGTAGTTAGAAACACACCAACACCTCTGCACAGATGTGCAGGAAGGTTCAGGATTTTGTTTTGTGCAGAGGATGTGCTTATTTCTGCTCCGTCTCTGCTGCAGCCACTGCACAAATATTTAAATAACCATTCTGCAAATGTGTTTATTAAGCTTCTTTAGCATCTTATAATAAAGCAAATGCATACACTTATTAAGTTTCAATGAGAATTCAAAGGAAATACTTTCAGAATACCCTATTTATTGTTCAGACGGTCTTTCCAGTGTGCAGGTTGGAAATCAAAAATGACTAGATAAACAGTTTTGGGTGTTCAGGAGATCATTTTTGTTGCTCTGGGATAGAAACAGGTGAATACTGGTTAATTTGTACTATTATATTATTAAATTCAAAATTCTGGCATATATGGGCAACACTATCTCTAAACTCGTTCAAACATACTGTCAAATGTATCTGATACTATGCCCTGCATCCTTTACCCTTGGCATCCTTTATCTGACAAAATGACGCCATAACTGATACATCTGTTGTAAGCTGATCAAACCAGACTTGCCGTTGTTTGACTTCAAAACCTCACAGGGAACCTTAAACTCAAAATTTATGTGTTCAACCTTCAGACAAGCATCAAAAATTCATGCTGGATTTTGAGTACACAATCAAAATAAGAAGACGTGTTTCTTCAGCCCTGGCCTAGTTATTTTAAATCTTCAGTGCCTAATTGGACAGGCTTCACAGATTTATTGCTCGTCTCTGGATCTTTCTTATCTTTCTTACAGTTTGTCATCACATCACTTCTATAAAAATGTGTATTTCAGGCTGTACCAGAAGGGAAGTTGTAGAAGATCAGATTGAATTATTGATTACAGTGTGATGAAATGACAGCTGCAAGGAAATTTGCTGCCTGAATGCTTCGACCTTTTGCCTGTTTGGCATCCCGTGATCAAAGTTTATAGAAGTCAGAGTTTAATCGCTGAATTCCTCAACAGGCTCTCTGAAAATGCAGCCACCGAGGCAGCTCCTGTCAGACCGCCAACTGGATATCACGGCGGGAAACAGATATGATTGTATCAATCGTGATCCAGTTTCAAACTCACAAAGAACGTCTTCTTTTTGCAAACCAGACTGGACACATTGTTCTGAGTTCACAAGTTTCTCTGGGCGATCCTGTTTCCCATGAGTGACCGTTAGTTCCAAACTCTTTTCAAAGCTCTGACATTTTAATGCATTTGCATACTGGACCGGCATTAACAGTTTGTGCTGCCCTCCAGCTCTGTAGTCCTCTGCATGAAATGATTAATATCTTGTGTTTACCTGCAGCCCAGCCGCTTGATGTGAGATAGCAGGATGTTTGCATAGACTGTCATCAAGTCAATTGAAGCCACAGAGACGTTTAACTGCTCCCTGCAGTTATCACTCTACTGCTGTGTTTGAACTTTAGTTGGCAGTTACATGTTTGATATGACTGCAGGGATTATGTAATGTAGCCATTTTTAATTGCAGGGTGTGGTAGGAAATTGGATATGGATGCAAATGTTACACCGATGTGATGATTGCATCCGAGTGAACTGTTTGACAAGTAGTGTCACCAACACTCCAACATTTTTATCTGTCGTAATTGCTGTCTTTATTTCAGCAGCAATAAAAGCGTCTGTATGAAGAGCCGCTGATAACACTGACAGAAGAGGTAAATGATTGAGTTTTACTCAAATGGCAAGTTGGATGATAGATGCAGTATTTCAAGGAAATATGCACAACATTAGCAGCTTCCAGTAATGAAAACTGAAATCAGTGCAAAGGTGCAAAAGTTCCTTGAGTGCCCACTGAAGCCTGGCTGCACAAGCTGCAGAAGTTACATTCACATTGAATGTTAAAATGCTAGTTTTACCACAGAAATAAACATGTTTACATCCTGGTTGAAGAAAGGATTATGGTCAGAATAGCTGATATCTTTATAGGCACAGACTTTACAATGGGTCCATTTATTTTCTGTATAATTTGTCTGATTTGGTTTCAAGAAGGATATGAGTTATGGCTAATTAGAGGCATCGCGGATGGCTTCAAGCCAGTTTGATGTAGATATTTGGCAGTAGACTTGACAGTAAATGGACTTGAGCTTAGATGGTCCTTTTCTAGTTGTTTGAATCGTCCGACAACTAGATTCCCCAGCCTTCTGGTTGAGAGATGACCACCTCTACAGACTGAGTCATAGCCTGTTTCTCTGTGGGTTCAATGGTTTGTATGAGGCAATGTTTTTAGTATTGCATCTGCTGTGGATTGGCTTTAAAAGATGACTTCAGTAACCAAATGAGTGATATCACTTAGGCTTGGTCCGATGCTTTATGCAATCTGTGGTTGTGCTGGTGGTGGTGGTGGTTGTTACCAGATTCTCAAATGGAAAAAGGACTTTTTTTGCTTGTCTTTCATCATGATACAGTGAATATATCCAGACTTGTAAGTCTGAAAAAAAGAGCTCACAATATATATAATGTAATGTAGGATAATAAAATAATGTCCTTAAGTTCATTCTGCTTAATAAATCCTGAACTAACAATCACATTAACCATCTAATCACTGCTTTGCAACCCTTCATTTGCGTGATTTTACAAGCAAGGATCAAGCAAGATTTGTCTATTTGTAACAAGTCTATGAGAGGCTACGTCCTACTTTTTCTTTGATAAGGGATGCTAAAAAGCAAAGTTTCAGTTGCAGGACCACACCGCAACCACACCTCTTCCTGCTTTCCTATAAATTCAAACATGCACATCACCACCCCTCTTATTCTTGTATTGTGCAACCCTCCCTTCCACCTCTTTCCTCTATTTCTGTCTTCACACTGTCCATAGGGCTCTTTAAAGGGGGGTTTGTCAGATTCCCTTCGCTTCCCCAAACCATCGCCAGCAAATCTCTAAAACACTTCTCAAAGGAATCGTTCCAAAATCATCACTACATAATGGTCAATTGAATCCTGTTGATGGTGTGGTCCTAGTGAAATTCGATAAGTGAACTTGTGCCAAGACGTGACACAGGTTATGATGAGTTGAATAACTTTTGAACCATAAATATCCGCTTTTACTTTTCTTCCCTCTTGAAGCTAGCCATTGTGCCGTTCCAATGATGCTATCCATGTGAGTAAATTCTTCACTGAAGCTTTTCTGGCGAGCCTTGAACTTGGGTGACTTTTCAGGGATTTTAAAGGTTAAATTCACGCCAGTAAATCTGATATTGAATGTCTTTTTACCTGTTTTTAAATCAAGTTTTGATCATTTCCACAGCTAGCAGCTAATGCTAGACGGCATATAATCCTCCCAGAATGCTTTGTGACATCGCAGTGTGACAAACTAGGCACGTCTTGACACCTAGATCATGAAGGAGATGCCCTGAATAAGGGAGGGACAGTGAAACCGTGATGTGGCCCTCTGTGTCACTTCAGACAAGAGCTGCTTTGAAATGGCTCAAAAAAAGCCAATACAAAAAAAAATGCTCTGAGTTTTTTTTTTTTTTTGTAAATTTGTGAGTATTTTGAAAACTTTTTGTCACAGAATGGTTGTTTTTCACTTTTGGTTGCCAAGATAGGGGAGAACAAGTTTGTGCGAAAAAAGTATCAGTCATTATTGTTTCTGCTAAGTTTTTCTTTTGTCTTTATAGACCTGTAACTTGTTTTTAAAGTGACACTGCTGCAGCACACATATTCTGAAAGCCCCGGTTGTCCTGGAAAAATGATGTTTAGAGCTTGACTGCATCACAGGGTTGATGTTGTACCAGCTTTTTAAGACAATAAGGCCAGGCGAGACAAAACAGTTTAGAGCTCCAAGGGTTTGATTCTTACAACTGGCTCACATGAATGTTGGGTGTTGAAATTCATATGTAATGTCAAACAAGATAAAAATGCATATTAGAAATATATCAGACTGACCAAATTGCTATCCGAATGAGAGTAACAGTGCATTAAAAATTGAATCCCAAAATTATTCTTATTTGTTTGCAAATGAAAAAAATTAGGTATATATAATATAATTGGTATCATTTTTGCAAATATTAGCTTTAAAGTTAAGCTATTATATAGTATACAGTATAATACAGATAGATATATGCAACCAGTAAATCAGATCTTAATACTGGCCTCTGAAGACTGTAAATATATGCAGTATGTACGAAGCTTATGGACTTCGTCTCTATATTGAACTAATTTCAGTATCAGCCGTAATAAATTTGGAAAAATTTGCATACCAAAACTGGCAAAAATCCAATGTTTTGCATCCCTTAAATAACTGACAGTCCATTTTTTTACGATGAACCTTGGCAGTCAGGACTGAAAATCTGAGGCACTCTAGTGTCATATAAAAATCCTTCAGAGTTCATAAAATAATCATACCAGTAAACACAGAACATTTTATAAAAGACATATTGTAAAACTTAGTTATTATTTCGACAAATTCTACTAAGGGTTTAACTTGAGACGTATAAAAATATGTTGTCTGGAGTCTGTTTGGCTCTCTGTCCTGATAAATTGTTTGTAAGTTCAGTCTCTGCCGCCCTAGTTCAACAAGTTCTTCCCTTTGTCATTGAGCTTCAAAAAAGCCCATATATCAGAGAGTATCTGACACCCTGACTGATGACTGTGACACAGAAACATTCATACCGCTGTCCTCTCATGTGTAGCTAAAGATTGTGCAAAAAATACTAGCACAGATTAAGGTCAGGTTTTCATTTCATTCTACACAAAAATGTGTCAGTATTATTTGATTATTTTCCAAAAAATCTGAAGTGCAAACAAATAGCAGAAAAAGAGCAGATAATTTCACCTTAAAGATGAAAATTAATTTGGAGAAAATCTATCAAAGTGTTCTTGAGATATAGCTTTAGCAGGGGATGAATATGATGCCCATTAATATTAAGCTTTTTCGTAATCTAATAATTTCATTCTTGAATCAGTGTGGCTCTTTGGGCAAACTTTAAAAGACAAATCCCCAGAGAGATAACCCTAACATATTGCCTTCAGCCATGACTGTAGCCTGTGTTTAGGAATAGTTAAAGAATAGTACAGCATATCTGCGTTGGGTTCCTACATTTGGATCTGTTCATAGTGTTTACAGCAATAGATACGGCTCTTGTGAGTGTGTTTATGTGGTTGGTCATGTGAGCAGAGCCTGATGAGTCCCTCTTTATTTCTCCCTATAAGATTTGATGCTAAACACTTAAATCTGTTCACACTTCAGAAGGTCATGCTCATGTCGCATATCTTCTGTAATAACATGGGATCTAAAGCTGCTGTTTACCACAGCTGTGTTTATGTTCCACATATATAAGTTCTACCAGAATTCTTCATTACTTTTTTGTCCCTCTCTCCCTTCTTTGCGTGCCTCCCCCTCCTCCCTTTCCTTAATCTTTCCTCGAGGCGGTGTCAGTTGAGGCGCAGAACAGGTGCAGCCTGGACTGATATGAACACAAGTCGCTGCTCTAACAGTTGGCCCCCGCTGCCTTATATACAGTATGTAATGCACAGGCCAGGCTGCTGCTGCACCGCCATTCACGTGGAAAGAGAAAACAGATTCAAAGTACTCAACCACGCCAGACGCCTTTTCTTGTTAAACACTGCCCTCACTGTGTTTGCTGTCCCTGCCAGAGTTCAGCTGTATAGGATTATAGATAAAGACGGCATGTATGGCTCAGACTAAGACCTTACGGTGTCTTTTACCCCAGGCTGAGGACAGAAAAAGCTGCTGGTTTACAAGTTTAATGAGTAACACATCAGTGAGGATAAGTAGGACTGTACAGTATGTCTTAGTTGGAGAGAAAGTGGGTCGTTTTGCCGTTCACGCTCAGAGGGAGGACATGTAAGAACATGCTGGCTCATATAGTTCTATACTGGGGGGAGTTTATGGCTTTATATATGGTGTGTATGTATCTGTTGATCTGATAGTGCACACTCAAGCAAACGCAACCAAAGCTGAGAACTTGATGACTTACTGATAAATAATCACCCTATTCACAGGGAAGCCATGTCCCTCCAGAGCCAAACCGCAGTAGTAATGCTGATTGCTGTTGTATTGTTGTTCTGTTATTGTTTGCCATTCACAGTATCGGTGCATTTCACAAATTACATTCACATGGCTGCTTCATAGTTAACCAGCAATCAAAAAGACAATGGATATTAGAAGTATGATGCAATGACTTGGTTGGCAGATGGCCTGATGTGGTTCCTTTCCTGCATGTCATTTCCCCCTCTCTCTGCCTGTTTCCTGCTCTTTCCACTATCCTGAAGGCATAGGAAAAAGCTCTGAGAAAAAGTTAAAAGAAACCATACAACATGATTGGCTTTAGACAACAGCTAATGTTAGCATTTAGCCTCCTCCAAGTGAACTTGATGGAAGCGAACAGTAATTTTAGTTAAAAAATGTAATGAATACAAACAAAACAAAGTAGATTAATGTTAACATGAAATGATATAGCATAGATATTGTTAGCTACTTAGTCAACTAGGGTCTTAAGTGTAACATGTACGCAAGTATGAAAACTAGAGTTGACTGGAGGCTAACTGCAGCTGTTGTGACTCAGCAGTTTTTACCAAATGATTCATATGCTAGCTTACCTTCCCACATGACAAGCTAACCCATATGTTGACAGCTAATGATAGTTTTTGTTGCTAAAAGTTTTATAAGAACTTAGCTGGTACCATAGAGTTAGCCAGTTTGATGTTATACCTTGAAATGTTGCCCAACATTCTACAAGATTTGATAGCCTATTAGCTAGTTGAGGCTTACTTACAATAACAGTAAAGGTAGTTAACGATGCCATTGAATACAAATTAAATAGAATGAATTAAAGCTAAAATGAACTAATTTAGCACAGATGTTGTAAGCTTCCAAGTTAACTAAGGTTTTTAGTCAAATAGTTACAGCTAGTTCCGTAACATTAGCATTTAACCACTTTCTCGCTTACACTTCTGTTAGCTAACAGTACAGTTAACAGTTTTTTAAATGGAGATAGCTGGATGTAATAGTAACTATTACAGTTTAGCTGTCCATGTTAGCTAATGATGAACGGTTATCTTTTTACCATTAAATCTGACCAGTGTGCTTTTAACAACCAACTTTAAAGAGCCAAAACAGGTATTTAGCCAATTCTTAGCTAACACTATCATTAGACAGTGTTACATGAAACAATGGGAGAGGCAAATGGTCCTTAATAACAGTTAATATTTACTCAGTTGCAGTGATGTTAACAGTTGAAAGCTCATTTTAGCTGGAAATTGGTTAAAGGCTCACATTAGCTGTTATAATAGGCTATAGCTGACTCTCTGGATTTCATAAGCTATTAGCTTCATGCTAAGTAAGAATGTTAATCTTAAACCAAATTGCTAACAAGAAAAGTTGACTGCAAATATGACTGGTAGCTAGCTAGCTAAAACTACTGATAGCACTGAATCCCCTCCAATCTCATCGTATTACAACACTCCTCAGATTTAGCTGCCCATCTAGATTAATTAGCTTAATGCTGAGTCACAGTGTTGAAATATTAGCTCAAAATGCTATCAATAAAAGTTAATAATACTGTTAGCTAGCTAGCTAAAACTAGTGCTAGCTTTGAAGTCTCCCTGATCTCATATCATTACAGCACTGTTACAATTTACTTTTCACTCTGGATTTAGCAAGCTATTAGCTAAATGCTAAATTCAATGTTAACGTTAAACCAAAATGCTAACAATAATAGTGACTGTACATAAATGTTAGCTAGCTGGCTAAAACCAGTGCTAGCTTTGTATTCCCACTACTCTTTTTTTAGTTGAGAACCCAACCAAATGCTACTATTAGCAAAGAAGTAGTTGAAAGTTGACTATGGCTTGGTATAATGATTAAAACATGTTGTTTGGATTTAATAAAGGATCTCATGCCCCTCGGGATTGTCCTGCTTTTTAGTTTTAGAGTCCTAAGTGTGTTGTCAGAGAAAAGTCGGCTGTGTGAATATGCATAACTTTAAATCTCCCTTCTACACAAGAAGCTTCTCTGTGGGGACCTCTCTGAGATTGAAAACAAAGGCTTCTATAGTTGGCATGTTTACTATGCCCAAATTGCTATAAACATGGTTACAAAGCTCTGGATACAGTGAATTTATCCATAATGAAGACCAGACTCCTGTTCCTAGAGGGGGGAAAGACATATAAAGCCATATAGAGGGAAGAAAACACAAAGAAGAGAAGAAACTTGACAGACTAGAGGGAAAATAGAGCAGAAATGGCTTCTGAGTGCTGGTGGTGGGCAGCATTAACCAGTTTAGAGTGGGCATTCCAGCTCTTTTGTTGTCAGACCGCAAATATTCCAGTCTTCCCGACTCGCTCCTACTCCTCTGCCACAGAAATAAAGTGAACTTTGAAGGACTCCAATAAAGGCGGGGAAGAGTATTTAACGCCTGGGGTCAGAAACGCTGGCTGGCTACACACAGTGGACACTCTTGTGGCTCTCCACGTGGTCCAGACTGTAAGCTGTACTACGACTTTCTGCACAGTCTGGTTTGAGTTTTATGCAGCTGTGAGGGAGAGATTTGGAGGGGTTTGGTCTCCATGCTATTAAAGGCAGACGAGGGGAGAATCAAGATATTTAACATAGCAGATTTATTGGACCACCTCCCTACGCATGCTGGTTAATGCATGCACAAACATGCACAGAATACTTAAATGAATGTTTTCCCATATATATAGTGAGAGAGGACAGGCACAGGAATGCACCTACTTACCTTTTGTACTGTATTTGGATGAGTTCCAGATCAGTGAACCATGCTCTGCACCTTCTCATTAAAGATGCATTTCTGTAAGCTGTCGGGCTGGTTTCAACATGCCATGTTGAGCTGAGCTATATTGGTACATTTTCCCTCTTACTCTGAGGCCAGAAGTCTAGTAGAGTTTTATAGAGCGATAATAAAGTTTGATCACATTCACACTTCTGTTTTATTGAACTTGACAGTTGGTTGAACATTAACTGAGCGCAGGCATTAGAGCCTGAGTGTGATTATGAATGATAACAGAGCGATGCAGAAGCCTGGACTGAGAGTACAGGTATGACTCATTTCAGTCCCAAAAAAAAAACGGCAAAGTCTCACTCTGCACCATTTACTCATTTGAGATAATATCTATGCTCTTTTTGTGCAAAGTCTGGAAACTGTATTTGTTTAACTGATAGGCTTTTAAGGTGGTAAATGCAGGAATCGTGAGCAAAAACTAGCTTTTATTTTTCCTGGCAGACCTTGAAAAACCCAGAGAGGAGCAACTAATGGATTAATACTGCTAAATGCTCCAATATTCTTTTATTGAACAGTACTACAGTGATGAACAGCCTTCCCCTAACCCATGCACCAAATATTGTGGGAGTTTGATCAAAATATGACTATGATCTTCTAATTGGCATTACAGTGCCTGAATGTGTTATTATGAGGGGTTGGAGGATTGAAGTGTCTGTTGCTGCAGCTCAGAAAGCCAGTACCACAAACTTTATTAAATCAACACGCCAGATGGATTTGTTTCACACATCCATCTGGGAAAGTTTCAATAGGAAACATTTGAGAAAAGGCAGAGGCTTTGAAAAAAACTCAGAGTGTGATTGTATGAACGTTCTTTCACATCTTTACGGGCCAATCAGAGCAACAAAACACGTGACCTAGCAGCTATCAAGCTGCGCGTCGCAGCTACGGGGAATAACGCGAAACATGGCGACTATAGACATGTAAGTACTCGACTTTTGTCGTTTTTGAAAAGAAAACAACTCACTGCTGTTCTTTGTTCTTCTTTTAATGAAGAAATGTTGTCAAGTTCTGATAAAACTGGCGCTTTAGCAGCATCCATGCTAAGCTTTTGCGTCTTGTCACTTTCTAACCGGGCCCAAACGGTTTAGATGGGAGCTTTGCAAGATGGATTCGCCAGTGAAAAACAAGGAAATGGGCATATCCATCTGCTTTGCAAGGTTAAAACTTCATAATATTTAAAGCAACATTTATTCTGTTTAAATTCATGTAGAAGCTGGATGGTTAGCTAGCTAAACAAAGTGAGGTAAGGTTGCATTATAATAAGTTTAAGACCAGGTTGATAAAACTGCAAGTTGGCAAAGACAAATACAGATTTCTTCTTCTTTTCTACAGATTTCAAACAAAGAAATTATAGGTTTTGGCAAAAAGCTTGAATGAGGTCTGTTAATTTAAGAGGGAATTGGTTTGTTTTCTTGGCAATGTCTTCATACTTATATATTAGTTAAATTGTATCATTCCATATCCTTCCTTATTGTATCAGATCACAATCTATCATGTAGTATCTTAATATATCATTCTTGTATTAAAAAAGCATCTGGTTGTATTGAATCTCATTGTATTGTAACAAAGTATTGAATCATATTGCGTTGTATCTTATTGTATATTGTATTGTATTGAATCACATTGAATCACATGGAATTGTATCGTATCATCCTGTATTGTTTTTTTTTTTTCGGGCTGACCAATAAATCAAAAACTAGATCAAATCGCAGTATGGCCTGCTGCAATTTTCAAATCACAGATGGTGCAATACTTCTGTAACCAGAAATTTGTGTCAAAATGCCAGTTTTAAACAATTTTTGCAGCAGAGATGTTATGCATTACATATCATGCAATCATTCAAGTGCCATTTTTTAGAAAAGTCGACAAAAAATCTTCGTTTTTGCACTTTTTTCTCATTAAATATGAAAATGACAAAAAAAAAAAAACCTTCAACACAACAGTTCAGATCTATATGACTAAACATAATCAGAATTAGTTTTTTTTTTTTTTTTTTAATTGTTCAGCCCCCGTTTAATCTAAATTGTGTTGGTTATAATATAGAATAACTTATTGCTTGTGTTTGTTTGAAAATACATTAGATGAGGAACTTAAGGAATAATTGCACATCAAATCGCAATCACAATAATGGGGAAAAATTGCAATTAGATTATTTTCCCAAATTGTTCAGCCCTAGTATTGTATCATATCATATTGTATTGTATCATAATGCATGCTGACATATCATATTGTATCACATTGTATTGTTCTGTATCTTATTGTATTGTATCATATCTTACCATATCATAAAGTATCTTATTGTATTGTTTTGAATTGCATTGTATCGTATTATATTGAATCGTATTGTATTGTATAATATCTTATTATATTTTTATCTGTATAGATCATATCATATCGAAAAGTATCTTTTTATATCAAATTTGCATTGTTTCCTACTGTAAAGTATTTTATCACATCGTATAGCGTCTTAAAGCATCTTATATTGTATTGAATTGCAGTGAATCATAAAATGAAATTGTATCGTATCACATTGTATCAAAAAGTATTGTATCATATATCACATTGTATTTTGCTGTGTTGTCACTGCATTGCATTACTGTACAATTTTTCTTCCTTTTAATATACATGGTGATTCTATAAAGTAAGGAATACTGAATGTTAGAAATAATGGTGTTCCATTCATCAATGTAGCTGTAGCTTTAACATGCCTTTTAAACTAGTAAGACAGAAAAAAGTTAAAGATAAAAAGCAAGATTTCAATAAAAGTAAAAATGGAGTGCTGGGAGTTAAAAGCTGTTCTCAAACTTTGTTTCCCCATTTCATTGACAACCTAGCTTCCATTATCAGACTAAGAGTGCCCTAAAGTCCTTGAAAAGCGTGGGTATTCATCTTTGAGTGCATTGTTTGACCCGCTAGTATTTTATTTACTCTGTACTTTAGTGTTATTTTCACTGTTTCATCTGTTTGATCTCGCTCTACGCTGCCAGCCGAGGTGTTATCTCTATTACATAAATTGCCCACGTGCCTTTTGGCAAAGCACCTCTTGTGGAACCTCTGCCAAGTCTGTCAAGGTTAGTTTAGCTGAAATTGTGCCAGTGTGGTTTGACACACCTGCCCGTGCACATGAGAGACTGTGTGTTGATGTGTGTGGCCGTGTTGTCAGAAACTTTGTTCACTATTTGGTCGTCTGTCGGAGAGACCAGCAAGATGGAAATTCCTTCACTAGAGTCTATTTTTGCATACTTTTAAGCTGTCTTGCATTGTTTGACCTCATGCAATCCGGTTAAATGACTGAAGACAGACTGTTTACTACAGCCTTTGTGTTGTTTGTTTTTATCTGTTGGTTGCATAAATTTAAGAGATAGAGAGCTGTAATGCCCTAAGAAAACCTTTGATCCCATTATACATTACCTCAGTCAAAGCTTGTATCAATCAGACGCCACAATGTCCTGTGACCATCACCCTCACCTTGATGGCATTTTGTGTCAATACGTGTTTGTGATTAGGGATTACTACTTTGAGGCATTTATTTGAGCTTAATTAGAATTGCCTATCACTTTTGAACAATAACTTTGCTTGAAATGAGCTTCCCTGTCTGATATATCTAAATCAAAAGTATCACCCCACAGAAACAGTAGCTCTGGTTTCTTTCCTGGCTCTTTGTGTACTTTGGCTGATGAAAATAAGCTGCTTTGTTCAGTAGGTTGAGCAATGCCTGGGCTGGAACCAACAAATATTTTCAGTATTATAAAACTGCTGTGTCAGCTGGATTAGGCCAGAAATCATTTAGTCTGTTAAATGTCCAAATTATGCCATAATTCTGTTGAACAGCTTTTTGTGTAGCTAGAGTTGAATAAGTAAGATATTTAGTTCTGTCCTGGGTCTCTCCAGCTTTCCATAGAGGCATTATAGATTGTCTCCTAGGCTATGATACATATCCTGATACAGACCATGATAAGACACATATCACAACACACAGAGATTTTGTATAATCATCAAGACAGACACAGAATTCACAACAGCTGTCATTCTTTATTATAGAGCAGTGGTTCTCAACTGGTCTGTCCTTGGGACCCAACAACATCTCCTAAAATAGGAAGCTTTCGGACCCAAATTTCCAAAAATGTTCAACCCTGCCAATGACCTTAGATAGAACAAGGCCTGATGTAACAAAAAGACAAGACATCACATATTTAAAAAGCAAAACTGATCCTTTTTTTACCCTGTTTTCATGATATCATGCTTATTGGGCTGTATTTCAGAGATCTTGAGATTTTACACATTGTTCATCCTGATGAAAACCGACTAAGGTGTTGAGATCTTGAGAAAACAACCAAAATGGCTCAATATTTTAAAAATGATGAAAATTAGAACATATGGATCCATATGTGGTTAGGGCTTTAATATTTCATAGACTAAAGTCACATATATATTTTTATATTTTTTCCCGGCACACTTTTGAGACCTACCAGACGCCTTCCCTGACTCACTTTTGGGTCTGGATCCAGCAATTGAGACCCACAGATGTAAAGGATAATGATGATTTAACACTTAAAATCAGGTCTTCAGAAATCCATAAAGTAAGTCAAAATATTAGGTTTGTATCCCTCAAGGTAGTAATGAAAACAAGTACTGAAATCTTTAATTCTTAAACTTGAAACAACCATTTTACTGTCTTTCTTGCTTTTGCTTTTGAGTAAAAAAAAAAGTTTGTTTTTCACTTTACCCCTTAAATGTAAAGCACAGCTTTGTCCTGTTCCTGTGTAAAAGTTTGAAAAAATGTGACTTTTTACTGTCATTAATAAGGTTGTTCCCAGGCCACTGTTTTTGTATTCGAGTAAACATGCATTTAAATTGCATTTAATGGACTTGTCTTAAGTGTAGAAAATGTTCAGGAAACAGGCAAATTCATCACAGGGCTGTTGTGGTCGTGGGTGTATGATGTGAGGCTGGTATGCTGAGTAGAGTGTGGCTAAAGTTAGCAGCTAGTTACGCCATTTCTCTTTGCAGAATAATACTCTGCTTAATTTGCAAGTTTAACCCTCAACAGCCTACATATAACTTTATTTTTAGTTTGTAGTTCAAAACACTGCTGTGCTGCAGTGTTAGTATGGCATGCTTAATGCTAAGCTTCTCATGGTTACTTCCTGTAGAGTGCTGTAAGGAATGCTCTGGAAGGAGGGCTTCATTACAGATTCAAAAGAGCATTTGACTGGGATTTTTGGCCCCCATTTAATTAAAAAAATAAAAAGAAAGATTGTATATTAGTTTAACACAATTTCAAATCTTGCGCTGGCTAATTTGAGATCTGAATTTAGTCATTTAGCCTGTGCACAGATCAGCCCAGTGTAACTAACCTAGCTGTCGTTGCTACCTGCTATTCCGTCTGGTTTCTTGTCATGCGTAGATGTAGGTCAGCCGTGTTGCTGCAGTGTTTTACCTTGTTTTTGCACATCTTGCATAATGCATGACTCATGCCTTACTCAAGACTTTCTGGTGTTTAAAAAAACAGAAATACTCATGTTTATTGCTTTCTGTCTTACTGGCAGTAGACAGACTTTGTCATCTATATCGGTTTGTTTTTATCTGAAGTGTTTGCCACATCGTGGAGTTCAGCATCTGCTGCCATGTATTGGTTGCACTGTAAACTGCACTGTCAGCAAAGTGTATCTCCTGACTGCCCTTACAGAATTTCTGGCCTTTGTGCAATATCTGTATCAATGCACAAACCAGAGCACAGGCCTCTGGGACACTTTCAAGACATTTTAAAAATGTGGCAGACCGTGCATACAAGGACAGATAGAAGTGTAGATTTTAATGAAATGACTTTTATTTTTGTAAAAAAAAAAAAAAAAGTTAATTGCATATTTTGAGGCATGCTTTTGGTTCCATTGTTCTTTTAATGCTGTCTCTTTGTAAACCTCTTCTGAGCGCCTCTTTTCATCAGTATGTGTGTCCGTGTTTATAATAGGTGCTATATTTAACTCTATATGCGTCCTCATCTGTTTGTTTCTCTAAACGTGTTTGTGCGTCCTTGTGTGGCGTCTCTGAGTGCGTCCTCGTGTGTTTATTAGTGTCTGTGCGTCCCAGGATCTCAGCTAATGTGTGTGCGTGCCTAAGGCTGTGCGAGTACATTTATGTATGCATCTAAGAGTGCTGCATGTGTGCTTCCTCCTGTCGGGATAATTCCAGCACTCTCCATACACTCGTGCATGCAGCAGAGGGAGACGACTGCAGAGGCATGCCTGGGGATGTGGTCAGACGAGGCCTGTGTTTTGTGGAACATACTGTACTAAGCTGTGCTGCTGCAGTAAAGGTGCTATAAATAGAAGGTGCTGATAAAGAGGAAGAAAAAAGGGGGGCTCGGAGCGAAACAGACTCACCAAGCCGGTTCCTGTTCGAACGCTCAGTCAGTGTGAGTGCAAGCCCAGACTGAGCTAAACCAACACTCAGGTGCAAACAGTGTCCAAGCAAGACCTGAGTTAAAAGAAGCAATATTCTCACATTTACTCAGATTTATGTGTTTGTATGTGGGTCAGGGTTTGGGTTGCAGGACGTGATGTATTTATGATTTCATCAGGAGAAATCCGTTAAGTGTCTCTTACTGCAACCACATCTGACACCATCAGGGAGGTCGAACACAGAATTATGCCTACAAGTAGAACCTAAGCTTTTTAATGTGAATATAAAAACAGACTGGCATGTTAGTGTTGCATTCATTAGTGTGAAATCTTGTAAAATGATAAGTTTGATTACGTTTTTCTGTCCAAATTTATGTGACTGTAGCAAAGTGCTCAACCCTAACTTTGGCTTTCCAAGGATCGGGTTTGGACTCAATCCAAAGTAGGCATTTGGAAAATCTGCACAAATCCAATATGCATAAATTCATACTTGAAAATTGGGACTTATCAAGGACAGTCAGACCCAGTTTAGAATGAGCTGCCATCAAGTGGTGCTCATTAGCTCTTTGTTACAACATGGGAGGTTAGGACTCTATAGGCTCAGCGCTGAGGTGGTCAAAGTCAAGAGAGCGTGGCTGCAGAGAAATGGCAACATGGACACCAAAAGACTCGCTTTTTAATGCCAAGGCATGTTGACCTGCATTTAAGATAAGGCAATTTGGGTTAGCGTTATTTTTACAACACGTTTTACATGGAAACTTGTATGCAGATTGTTACTGTGCTTGACTATTTATATGGGGCTTTTGCCTTTTTGCAAACTAGTTAGAAAGACAGTGGGGAATGAAAAATCAGGTCACAGGTTAGACTTGCACCCACGCTGGCTGCCTCAAGGACAGCCTCTGTGCATGGGCTCCCCAAACTTAACTGCCAGGCCTCCAACGCAACTGAAACAAAACTATAATTTCTTATCATCCTGTACAGTTACCAAAAACATCAGGGATCATGCCAAATATTGGACTCTAACCCGCTGGAAAGTTTCTTAAAACAAGACTGCAAGATCTCAGGCACTGGATGGCTTACCCATAAGGTTGAAGACCCCATGCATAGAGACAGTCATCGTTGAAGTGAGTGCCCCAGGCTTTATTGACTGGGATGGTCCCAGCTGTTGCATGGATTAGTGCTGGGAGTACACTTAAAAAAAAGAATGAATAACATTTATTTACCCTGTCTGAGTTCCTCACTGTAACGTATTAAACAACAAAGATGGTCCGGTTGTGTGTATATACATATCTTAAAGTTTTAAAAGTAAAACAATAGAGTGACACCATTTCTTTATTTATAATGACGTCATGCCAGAATTGACAATTTCAAGAACTAACAATACAAATGTGCTGTGCAAGAGCTACAGGCACCCTGCAGCACAACCTGGAAAACCCCCTGGATACACCCTTGCCTGCATACAAGGGATACACCCATGCTTTGGCTCAACACTGGTATCTGGAATATCCTTCCTTTAACAAACATCTGCAACAAGTAAGGCATGAACAGACATCAGTTGCAGATTTTTATTTATTGTGTTGTGTTGGTCCTGGCCATCTAACCTGTTGGACAATCTCTGATGTTTTTGTGCGTGGGTTCTCTCCAGGTTCTCCGCCTTCTCCCACCATCAAAAAAATGCTAATTAGGTTGATTGGTGATTCTAAATTGGCCATATAAATGTGAGCATGCCTGGTTGTCTGTCTCTATATGTTAGCCCTGCGATTGACTGGTCACCAGTCAATTGCAGGGCTAACATATAAATGTGCCTGGTTGTCTGTCTCTATATGTTAGCCCTGCAATTGACTGGCGGCTAGTCTAGGGTGTACCCCGCCTCTTGCCCAATGACAGCTGGGATAGGCTTCAGCCCCCTGTGCCCCCCCCCCATGTACCTAAGAAAAGCAGAGCCCTCCAGGACCAAAGAGAGAAGAAAAAGCGACACACTGCCACCAAAAATCGACATCGATTTGAGTTGTTTTACCTATAAACCCCTACAGAAAAAGCCTTGGCATGCTTTTCTGCTCAAAAACCCTTTGTATAAAATACTTAATAACTGCTTGATCATGGTTTAAGTCAATATTTGCAAATCTAATTTTGGGTCCAGAGCAGACAAAGCCTCACACCCCACCCCCAAGATCTTTGGCACCCTCCCTAAGGGGTCCCAGACCCCAGGTTGGGAACCAATGACTTAGGATGCATGATCAAATAAAGAATGTAGGCTGTTTGAAACAAACAGTATTCCTGCATTATAAAGGCTACATTGGGCTACTGTAAAGGCTGTTTTGACTGTACTGAAGCGTTTTGCATTCACAGATAAATGTCTGTACAGCTCTCTGAGGTGCAGGGGTGCTAACTGATTACATTTACTCAAATTACTGTACTTGAGTAGGTTTTTTGGGGGGTACTTGCATTTTTCAGAGTACATTTTGTAATCAGCACTCTCACTCCTACTTAAGTAAGTTTTAACCGGAGTAACTGTACCTTTAATTGGAGTACTATATTCTTGTACTTTTCCAGCCTCTGTTGACTACACAGTAGCACATAGCGAGAATGATTCCACATCACAACGCAAAACAGCTGATGACTGCTGGGGTTCTTTTGCTCTTATTTGTAGTGGATTGTTGTTATTTTTGGTTTGAGACATACATGCACCATGGATGAAGTTATCCACTGAGCCGGAGTTCCCAGCTGTGACTTTAGCTGTACCTTAGGGATGCATTTTGTACTATTATAAACACTTTCAGAGTGTTCAAAAGAAGTCTTTATAAGTTTGATTAACACTTTAAATTTTGATGTATATTTACTTTGTTATAGAGGTGTGACTTTACCCGAACAACCTAGTTGGAGATCTATTTTCCTGTTGTTCTTGCCAGTAAGGAAAAAAAACATTTTACTCAGTATTCAGTACTTTGAGTAAATTTTAACTTAGAAACTTTATACTTTCACTTGAGTAGATTTACAGACTATTTACTTGAGCACAATAGTGTGATACTTTTTCCACCTCTGCTGAAATGGCACACACTTAGACGCTTGTAAGAAGCCTGAAAGTGGCATCATCTGTGGATAAAAAGATTAACTGAGTGAAAAAGGTGCAGAGAATCTGAATGTGATTCTTGACACATTTAAAAGAGACTTCATAAATTAGCATTACTATCATGTTTCATTGTTTCATTTTAGCGGAAGTAGCACACACAGGTAAAAGAAGGTGTGTTGATTTCTAATAATATTACATAATTAAGCGCTGTTATACAATCGTGGTTATCATTCTTGGAAGTGTGCGTGACTTTGTAGCCTGAGGTGGCTCTGATCCCAATCAGCCTCTCTAGGGTCTGCAAGTAAAGTCAAGACGACTTCATGTAGACTAAATTTGCCAAAATCACAACTTTCCTCGAAACACCTTACTATCCATACAAAATATACAGTTTTTCCCAGAGAGCCTGTGTTGTGTCGTGTCATGCTTTTCATTAAACTCCCCAGGATAAATGTTTATAGAGTTCAGCCTGTACAGTTGCTGAGAGGTCATTGAAGGCCGTCTGGTGACTCTCTTTCCAAAGGCGAGGTTTCTGATGGCTGAGCAGGAGAAATGAGAGTGGTCTTGACCCAGTGGTGGGTGAATCATTCTAAGGAAGGGGAGTTTTGTAGGTTCAAAAACAAATTGTTTGCCCTCTGATCCAGCAGGTTATAATGGAGCTTTACATGGATGGATGGAGGCGAGGGGAGAAGTGTTTGCTTAACCTTAAAGGTGAAACCAAAAAGGATGGATGAGGGGAACTGTAGCTCCCCCACTCATGGACTTAAGATTTTGTTTTTCAGGCAACAAATAAGGATGATTTCTTTCTATTCCTTAAAAGACATTCAGTCTGTCTTTTCAGCAGTTTATTGCGTTGACCTAAAGACAGCTTCATTGGTGTTTTGAGGCGCCTTACATGCCCACTTTCCTGATGTGTATATCTCTTTTTTTCTGTCTATTCACTACATGAAGAGGCTGAATCCTCAGCTGACACCCTGCCCCCTTTAAACAGCACGGTTACCTGGTTTGTGACCTTGTTTTTCCTCTCTTCTTTCTCTCTCCTGTTGTCTCAGTTCACCTCCTTTCCTCCTGCTCTCATCCCTGACCCTGATCTCCCGTCTCCACCATTATTTTGTCTTGTGCTGTTCCTCCGTAAAACTCCTTCAAACGTCCTCTGTAACTCTATAACAACACACAGGGATACACAGCCACACATGTGCACGTGTAAAGCAATGGTTTGGCTCCATGCACACACTGCACCCCCACCGTTCCCATTTGGAAACCTCCCGTTCCCCTCCATTCCCAGAATCCAGTTTCACCATAGCAACACCAGCATGTCTGCACTCACACAGACTGACACACACGGCGACACACATGTACACACAGCTATTTTATATTCACCACATTCCCTTTTTTTCCCTCTCCATCTTTTTTTATACCCCAAGCCTGAACTGGTTTTTATAGCCGCCCCCCTCCCTCTTAGTGTGTTCCTTCAGGAATTTTGGCTCGCGTTCAAAAATTCTAAATGAACTACAGGCTGCTGCAGCACCCTGGGCCCCTTCAATCCACGTCTGTCACCCCACATGTTGACCCCGGGGAGCGTTTGTGTCTGAGGGGTGAGGGCTGACAGTCAGGCCACGGACAACCTGTCCAGAGAAGATTTGCTGACTGTTAGATAGGCTTGTACATCTGCCATTTTACTACTCTTTAACTTCCTGTTTGTTTCCTGGGCAGACATAGGGGAAAACAATTGAGAGGGGAAGTTTCAGATGCCATTTGTTTTGATTAAAATGCAGAGTTAAAGTGTCAAGCTTGGGTTAAAGTGCCCAGGTTAAAGATAGTTATCTAGAAAGAGGTTGAAATTAGAAGAAAAGTAGAAGTATCCAGAAAAGTTAAAACTAAGTTAAGATTACAATGCATGTTTGATTTAGAGTAATGTTGAGGTGTTAAGATTGATGTTAAAATGTGGTCGGATCTGGATAAAAGTTGAATATATCAACAATGAAGTTTAAAAAGTAGCCGGTGAAAGACCATAGTGTCTAGAATATAGTCAGAGAATACAGAAGAATTTAAAGGTGCTCAGAAGCTGCTAGAATAATAGTACAGTATCTAGAATGAAAGTAAAGATCCAGAAGAAAATTAAGGTATTTAGAATAAAGGTAAAGCGTCCAGAGTGACTTTGAAGTATTAAGAACAACATTTAAGTATCCTGAAAGTACTCTAAGTTAACAGAAAAAGTCATATGATCTAGAATAGCTTGGAATTAACCAGAATAGAATTGATTCATACAGAAAAAAGATGAAGTAACCAAAAAAAGTTGAACAAAGTTGCCGTATAATGAATATAGTTGACGTAACCAGAAAGAGGCCAGAGTATCCAGATTAATGTTTGTGTATCCAGAACAGAGCTATAGTATTCAGAATAAGGTTCAGATATCCAGAATTAAGTCAAATATTCAACATTAAGTTGATGTATCTAAAGAAGAGTCAAATTATCTTGCAAATAGTTAAAAAGTTGATAAAGTCAGGTTATCTTGGGGACAAAGGTTGGAAGTATCTACGATAAAGTAAAAAAATAAAATGCCAGATGAAGACTAAAGTGTCCAGATTATAGTCAAACTGTAGAGAAATAGTTAGATAACCCACAATCATTTAAACATCCAAAATAGAACTTAAGTGTCCACAAAAAAATACCTAGAGTAAGGCTGAGGTATCTAGAATGAAGGGAAACGATCCAGAATGACTTTGAAATATCAGAAACAATGTTGAAATATCCAGAAAGTAGTTGAAGCTAACAGGAAAAAGTCAAACTCTGTCTAAATCTGAGCTGAAGTATCTTACAAATAGTTGAAGTAACCAAAGTAAACTAAAATGATGTAGAATAAATATGGGGTATCCAGAGTAAGGTGAAAGGTTATTGTCTAAACCAAGGCTCAATTATCTTGATTTAATTCCAACTGTCCAAAGTGAAATAAAGCACAAGTGCCTGGAATAAAGTAAAGGTTGCTGGAATAAATATCAACATAAAGTTGGTGTTTCTGGAATTCTGCTTTAGTGTCCAGAACAGAATGAATCTGAAAATAAAGTTGAAAAATATCTAGAATGAAGTAGAAGTATCCAGAAAAAAATAAAATGTAAATGCTTGGGAATTTCTTAGGAAGATTAAAGTATCTTGATTAAATCAGAGTCCAGAATGAAGTCTTTGGTGTCCAGGATGATGTTAAAGTGTCCAGAAAGAATCAGGTCGTATCAGGTATGGGACCAAATGCTGGTTCAGCACTTCACTGCATCAACTTTGGCGCTGTACTGCTGGCCTCCTGATGGCTATCGTCCAGGCCTGTCCACTGTACACAAGGCGCCAGGTGCTCGTAAAAGTGCAGCTGCCATTCACCTATGCACGTCAGCATTAGACACATGGTCTTGCCAAAATACCCCCAAATGCACCAAAGGGACAAAAAGGATTCAAGCCAGCGCCTTTAGCGTATCAGTCAATGTTCAGGCCTCAGAAGACGATAATAAGACCAGAAGGGCCATGGACCGAAAGACTGTGGCTTGCATCTGCATGCTTTGATACCAGGAACAGAATGATGTCAAACTATCCAGACTAAAGTCAGAGAATCCAGAATGAATGAAGTGTCCAGGATTCAGTTTTTTAGAAGTGTCCAAAATAAGATGGTTGTGGGTGCCAGTTTAGCTCAGTTGGTAGCTCAGACGCCCATATAGACAGTTGTCATCGATAAACTGGCCTCTGTGCTGTTTGGTGTATGTCTTCCCAGGCTCTCTCCCCCATATTTCCTGTCTCTTTAGCTGTCCTATCAAAAATAAAGCCAAAAAGCCCAAAAACAATATTTAAAATAAAGATGAAGTATTCGGAGTAAAATGTATGCATCAAGAATGGCAACTCACAATGAGAAAACTTGTTTTAACCTATTATATTGCATCATATCATAACCAGAATATATCAGATTAAGTCCTTTCCTGAACAAAATCTACCATCTTCCAAATCACTGTACAATCTCAGATTTGCCACTTAGTCATAGAGAGGAGTGCTTAACCACCATCAGATAGTAAAACTGAGAAAGTGTGCCACATTTACAAAAACAACCATGTGACTTTTGAGATATTTCTATTCTAAATCAAAGCCAAAAGAAGATTACGCTGAGTTTCTATTTTCAGAAACTTCAGTACTACATTTTGCTTTAAAGGAAAAGCAACCTTTTTAAAATTCTGGGATCATAAAATACTCAAAAAGAGCTGGTGCGTGTTTTGTTGTTTGACATTTGTCTTTGCATTCAACTCTCGCTCCGTCTTCATCCTTGCTTTACATTTTTTCTTCTTGTTTTAAAAAAAAGGCCTGGAAAGAAATTTGCTCTACAGATGTTGTCTCTCCTGGAGCCCAAGGCACGCCGTCGAATAGAGTATTGCTTTCCCCCTGTGACTCGTCTGCTATTCCCTCCACCTCTGCATGACCCCGATTTCTCATTTTCCCATCGACTCCATCTCTGCTTTTCTCTCCGATGCATCACATCCATGCTGATTGACAAACTGCCTTTAATTGATTCACTGCGCTGGTGTGGTGTAATGCTCAGATCTGCAGGGCTCTGTCAACGTTGGGTTTTCTCTGTGCTGCTGCTTTTATGTGGCTTCATATACATAAAGCTAGCGTGTATAGGGCTGTTTTTTTATGCATGTGTGAGATGCTCGTATGACAAGCCTGCTGCATATTAGCCCAGTGATTTAGAGAGTTTGGCTTTGGCGCCAACCTCATCCCCCTCCTGTCTTGAATTGTTCATCCTTCTATATCTCTGGTCGTCCATTGTGTTTGGTCTGTTTTGAATTCTCAGTGTGGTGGCTTTTCTGAGCACATGTGTGCAGCGGATGTGTTGTCCTTCGTGTTCACAGCGAGGGCTGACTCTTGCTGTTTTGCTGAAAAGTGATACTGATACTTTCCCTTCTTTTTGTGCATTATGTCATTGCAGAAATGCACCTGTAAGCACTTAAAGTACAGTTTGTTGATAACTATTCTCATCTGCATTCATAAATAACATCATAATAATCCCCAGGCACCAAAACAGAGTACAAAAAAGACAAAAAAGCATGGAGATTATGATTACCATAATTTCAATGGGGTCCCAATCCTGTTAATACACGTGGCTCTATATGGCTGTGCATTAAATTAGCATTTCACAAAGGCTTCAAACATATTTAGGCTGCAGGGGATTTCAAACAGAGTTTGTATGGCTTGAAGAGCTTTGGACATCACAAGTCTTCTTTCGAAGCACATCCTTTGTTACAGTGAAGTGATCCTGGTTTCTGTTTTCAACGACTAAAGCTGTCCTAATCCACCCATCAGCCCCCTCTGTTCCCAATCAATTTACAGTGAATGCAAACTTCAATGTGTTTATCCAGTGTAAGCCCGGCGGGTTCTACGTAGGAAGCCAAACATGAGTAACAGTCCTCTTTCTAACTTGTTTGGGAATCACATTTTTTTCCATCATTATTGCATTAGAACTTGTCCCATTTGATCTCCAGTCTAACGGCCCTATAGAGCTTATAGAAGTGTGTTTGTTTGTTTGTCGGCTTTGCGCACAAAGACAGTCTGTTTCCAAAGGTCTGAATCACCGCCCGCATCCCCAATTTATTCAGCTTTTTCAAAGAAGTCTGGTGTTGTGCTCATCGACGTTTCCCCCAGTTGGTGAAACAATTGACAAATTCAAAGCCTCGCAGGCAGGACGGAGAATGTGGACAACGACTTCCTACTGTACAAAGCTTGCTATCAACAGCCAGGAAAAATAGGGTCATTTAATGACAGCTGAAATAACAGCTCAACCCTTCACTCAACTTTAATACTGCTAGCTACAACAACCACTACTTTCTACTTTAAACTCTTAAAAAGAACTAAGAGGTTTAGTGTTGTGTTTATTGACATTTCCACCAGCCAGTGAAACAAGTGTGATATCTCAAGCTCTGAAGGCTGAACAAAAGGACTTCCACTTAATAGCTAGCAACATACAAGCCATAAAAACAGGCCAGTACAAAAGAAATTCTTAAATTGAATACATTACAATTCTGGCTTCTTTAAGCATCTACCACTTCAGTGCTAAGTCACAACTCTGAAACTTACAATAAATTCCAAGGGCAAGTAAAACCCAATAAAAGCTGCTAGCTTAAAATGTGTTCAAAAAGTGGCAAGGAATTTTTAGGGTACACGAACAATAAACAAAATAAAATATTGGGATTCTAGCGCTTGATATACCACCAAGTAGCTAACAAAACTATAACTACCACAACTACTACTATTTAGGCTAGCAGTAAACAGCTTTCTTTCAGATTAGCTGAATGTTGCTAGCTTTGCAACCTCTTATCTTTAGCCATCATAAAACCAATGAAACCAGGGTTAAAACATATTGGGTTTGTCCTGAAAACTGGGTGGCATTGTAGCTTCTTAAGCCAGCAGTTAGTTAAGTACTGTCCTTTTCTGTCAGCTGAATGTTGCTAGCTAAGCTAGTTACATTACAAGTATAGTAGTAGTAGTAGTAGTAGTAAGTAGACTAGTAATTAAGTTGACAACATATGTTGAAACCTATGAAAACAAGGAAGATGGATGGTCCAGGACACCTTTGAGAGAAAGAATGGAAAATTTCCATCAAGAAAAACCCAAACAGAGTTTACATCTTTCCTGACAGGGATTGTCCAAAGAACGGGGCGCTCAGAGACTGAAAGGAGGATAACACAGAGCAGCATGACACCAACAGCCGGTGGGGAGGAGGTAGAGACGGCATTGTGGGAGAAGGCGGAATAGGGCAAACAAGCCGGGCTGCAGGCTAGGCTAAGAGCAGCCCCAACCAAACCTGTCATCCCTCCTGGTGCTCGCTCCCTCACCAGCAGGATGGATGAGGCTGCGGATTTCTAAGTGCCGCTTGAACCACTGTTTGCTGCTACAAAGGAGACTGCCAAACGTAATTTCGTTGTGTTTTTACAATGCAGTGACTATCTATCTATCTATCTATCTATCTATCTATCTATCTATCTGTTTGCAAATGAAGACTACATGGCTAGGTGCTTGATTTTATACACCTGTGGCATTCATAATTAACAAGTACTGATAAAATAAACACTTTTGCCCATGTAGTCAAACATATAATAGCATTAAAAAAGCAAAACCTGAAATTTTCGCAGTATTGTTTACAAAATGACATTTACTCAGACAAAAAGGTATTCCTTTTGTGGAGAAATTAAAAAATGACATAAGGTGAAGGTACTTCTACACAGTGTGGCAGTCATGTAAACACAAAAGCCTTCCTGCAGGCAGTTTTTTAATCTTACTTAAGTAGGTACTACTTAATAGAAGTAATTGCAGCCTTTTATACGATTATGTAACTGCACAGCCTGACATGATTGCGATTGCAATAAGATTAATTGTGCAACACTAGCTTCAGTAAAGAGCGATTCATTATGTATTGATTGATGATATATGATTTGAAAAGTGCAAAATAAAGGCAAAAGTCCCATCGATAAAGTTCATTGAAACTAGATGGCAGTTGAGCGGTATCATTAGGCTGCAGTGACGCCTCTTACATTGCAGTTGAAGCTGTTGCATCAGACAGTTTGAAGCCCTTTAGCTGTTCTGCGACCTCACATTTGAGCAATAATGTATTCCCGCCAAGTACCACAGAATGTCCTCCAGGCCTGTTGTGGTTGTTGACTTATGTCTTTGAATAGCAGGCTGTGTTTAAACATCTCAAATTCTCTTGAAGACATCACAAGACTGAAACGCTTTTACGTCTGGCAACTATAGAGCTATTTAATATTCTAAAAAAGAGCACACAAAAGAGCCACTTGTCGTTCTATTTTTAAGGAAACTTCTAAGAAACTTTAATCAGATATCAGTCAGCTGTAATACATCGTGCACGGTTATAAATCATGATTGCATTATCTCACTTTATCAGAGATTTGATCTTAAAGCTGTCAACTCTTTGGTTCTGCGAGCACAAAGGCGAGAGTACAGTTACGCTACAAAGAGTGTGAACGTCCTGGAGACACTGGATACAGCCAAAACATTGTAGCTCTTATGTAAAAGCATTAATTATGAACCACATCAATGCTCAGTCTTCTTTCTTCTTTAAAAAGCTCCTTTATTTGGACTCTTATAGGGCATTATATTAATCTGCAGCTAGAGGAATCAGTGGCGTTGCATGGGTGAGCAGCACATTTGTACTTCATATGGTCGCTCATGTGATCTGCTGGTTTGTTAAACATTATGAGTCATCTACTGTACTGCTCCGTTACCAAGGATACCAACTCAAAAGGGACCCTTCATGCAAGATTTCTCCTAATTTAAGCTTTTCTTTAGGAAACGGGATGAAAAGACTAACCCACAGAATCATAGCCCTTCCTGTGAGCTGCATCTCTCTTCATCAGGCGGCCGCTGGTTGACTGCTGCTTTACCTTTTATCAAGTTTGACACAGTGCTGTATTTGTAGTAGCTGTGAAAGCAAAAAGCAGCACATGTATACAGTCAGAGAAAGTTTGGCAGCCATCAGTCGTAGCTTGAGTCTGCCAGTAGCGACGCTTTTTCTAGCCGGCGCCCGTCTGTTCCCCCGCCAAACCTCTACTCCACTGTTGTTGTGAGTATCTGGCAGCATAGAGGAGAGGAAGGAGGCGGGAGTTGGCCTGAACTTATGACAAAGTCAAAGCGAGTCCAGATCAGCTGCGACTAAGCTCCTGAGTGTCTCTGAAGCAGCCACAGCGACTGGGAAAGTGGAAACAAATACGGCGGAGTATTTACTCCTGAGTTTATTTACTGTACTCCTGTTTGTTTTGGTTCCTTCATGCGTAGACTTTGCAAGGTCCTTAATACAAATTCAAACACTGCGGTTGAAGTTGTGACAGGAAACGCTGCACAATGTGATCTCAGTGATTGTATTTCCCACTGTCAACAAGCCTGATTCACATTGCTCTTTTCTCCTTTCACTAGAAGCAAAACTCAGACTTAGTTTTCAATTCTTAGGCTTTAAACTTTGAAACGCTACAATAGTTCTGCTTGGCCAGTGCTTTTATTTTTCATTTACTTGTTGTGGAGTCACTTTTACACACTTTTTTAACATCTTTTAAACCTAAATATGTTCAACTTAAAGCAAAAGAAAGCCAGTTGAGCATAAGAGTGAAAGATGGTGAAATCTGATCATAAATTAACAAAATTTAGAAATGATTTTCCATTTCATTTTGAAGACTTTTGTCTGCAAAGAACCACAGAAAAAAATGTGATTAATAATGCCCCAAGGTGACTAATTCCAATCTGGCTCAATGCAGACTTTACCCGTTGTAAAGTCTAAAGTTAAGAAAACATTCAGAAACAGTCAAAAACTATTTTTACACATGCAACCCAGAAATACTGTGGGAAATGTTCAGAATATCCTACCCTGGAGATTCCCTGCATTTCATATTCACACTTGCACCTCACAGGAGAAAGTTTTGGGCAGTTTTCCTATTCACACTTTTTCAAAACTCTTGAAGAATTTCAGAATTTTCCTGGGTGAGGTGCATGTGTGAATGCAAAAAACAGGTTTTACACCCTGACTTTACCCTTAAATTTTCCTGCTACCTCTATTGTAACCCCCCCCCTTCATCTCATCATTTACTGACTGGCTGACTGAATTTTCATGGCATGTTACCTGGAAAATTACTGGAAATTTCAAAGTTGCATTTGTGAAAAAGACTAGGGGAAAATTATGAAATTTTAGGGTAAAGTCAGAATGAAAAACTTGCTTGTTTGCATAAACACATGCAGTTCATCTGAATAAGCTCAAGAAATTTTCAAGAGTTTGGTGTAAGTGTGAATAAGGCTAAATTGAGAGAAATTAACAGCCAATATTCAATGTGAATTTAGTAGACCATGTACATTTTGTTCAAGTTATATAAGCAGGAGACGTGACAAACTACACAATCTCTTTTTTCTGAATCAAAATACTGCTGACAGCGCTGCTCCTTTGAGATGCTATTCACAGCTTTCACCTGATGTCATTTTATGATATCTATTTATATGAAAAGTGTCCTATGAGCCGCCTAAGGGTTATACATGACAAGAACATGCATTTAAATCAACATGTTAGTTTTTTTGGGATTGTCAGTTGATGTAAACATCCAGCATTTTGTGGAAGCGGAGAATAAAATGCCTAGTGCTGCAGCTCCACATAGTGATCAATGGTTATGTGACTGAAAGGTATGAATTGGTTCACTGTGCTTGTCTACGTCTGGGTAGAGGAGCATTAAGGCATGTCAGTAGCAAAACCTTGAGCTACAGTGGCTATTAGTGGCAGGCAGCTGCATTATTGTTTAGAGATAACATTTAAGCAGGATTGGGCGTCTGAATTCTTTAAAGAAGTATTAATAATCCGTTAAACTGACTTGTTTTTCTTATTTTCTTCTGAGGGTGCTGGCTCTGATTGTGTTGCCAGGTAATGCCTTAAAAAGCCTGAATTAGACACAAAAATAGACCATAAATAGTTGCAAAGTTATTTAAAACCTTAAAAGTGGAGCTCAGCGTTGGTTAATGCAGGATATGGTAGTCAAATGCCCAGCTGTGATCAGCTGACAACCAGCTGATTCCATTAATCACAGCTCTTTCTCTCAACACAGCAGTGCATTTGAATATGTCATCCTTCTAAGTAATCTCTGCTTTCATTAATGCTCATGCACCATGATGCTGCTGCTGGCAAAGCTCAACCTCCTCCACCCCAGCCTCCTCCTTTATAGCTCAAAGCTTGTTGCACCCCTCATTGAGATTCATGTATCCATCCATACTGGAGTTTCTAGTCATGCAGTCACTGTAAAGTCAATGCATGCTGCTTGACTAACCCAGGGAGCATCTTTTGAGCTGAGCCTTCTCCACCAAGTAAAACTGTTTATCTGTCTGAGAGCGTTCCTGACTGATTTAAGGTTATTGAGATTTAGGGAGCAACTTTCAGCTACTGCTATAGATTTGCAACATTTTTATCTTTTATTTTATTTTATTATTATTAGTGCACCTTTAGGTGCTTCATGTCCATTAAATCTGTGCAACTAGAGATTGCCAGTTGTTCAGATGACACACAGGCGATTTTGGTTTATGTTTAATGTTGGTTTTAAAAAGGATTATAAAACAGCAATCTACAAATTGCAGCACGTCCTGTTTACAACATACTTCTTAACACTACATTATCACTAGCAAAAAGTAAAACCTGGTGATGCAAAAGATGAAAGATCCAAATTTATTTTGCAGAAGCAGTGAAATTTGAAGCTGTTTCAGCTTTTTTCAGGATGTTTTGAAACTGAGTCATGTTAGCAAAAAACTACTGCAGACAGTTATGCTTCTCCTTCCTATTCTAGGCTGTGTGTGGATTAATGTTGTAATATCATCAAAGAGCATAACGTGTAAAGGCTTTCTATTTCCAAAAGAAGGAAGACTCTCACTATGTCTGGATTAAAACTGGATAATAATAGAGTGTAGCAGATATATATTGAATGATCTGGTGTTGGTGCACACGTAGAGCTGTTTAGTCAAAACATGGACGTGTTAGTGATCCCTTCAGTCCATCTGCAGACGTCAGACACATTCACTCTCCATCGCAGACATCTTCATCGATCAGTGAAGCATACCCCCTGAAATGTTGAACTGCTCCTTTACAGCAGGTGTCTCAGGTGACTCAGCATGACATTTCCTTTCGTCCACCCCTGGAAACCTTAAGCGATAGAAAAAGCCTTCCTCCCTTCATTTAAATGCTCACATCGATGGCCTATAGCTGATTCCATGGGAGGAAATGTGACTCTGATTCTTTGATCCTCTTTTATCGAAATGTTAGGCCTACACTAAAATGCCACGGCTCTCTGAAAGACACACATAGAGCTCTGACACAGACGTACACTCGATGAAGATCTCGGTGGTACAGAGCCGCCGGTGTCGCCTCTCCGCTGGGGACAATGCACTCCCACATCAGAGTTCACAGACGACCAGGCAGTGAGGTAGACGTGCTCCTTATCTGTGTCCTCAGTCTGAGAGACAGACAGGATTACTGAGTCTGGGTCCACAGCACAGAGTGCAACGCCACGGTTAAGTACATAATGTCCTGTACACGCTATACTGTGAACAGCAGGGCAGAATGCAAAGCTGGATAGAGGCTAAAACAAATAAGGGCGTGTCTGCAGCAAGTCCCGCTGCAGAATTCAGCTTTTATTACAGGACATGAGAAAGGAAAAGTCTTATCATGGAGCAGAGCTGCTTGTGTTGAGCTAACACACAGCAGGGGAGCTGGGTAAGATGTTATCTGTGAACTGACGCAGGGTTTCCACATGTATAAGAGCGTTAGGCAAGACTCTTAAGGTGGAACGACTCAGGAGCTGCTGACTGCTTTCAGTACTGAACTGTCTCTACTGGTGTGTGCTTTAAGGGATGCTTGAGGCTGGATTTTTGCAGATATGGCAAAATTTAAAAAGAGCATTTTAGCCAAATCTGATATAAACGTATGCAGGACGGCATGCATCTGCAAAGAGAAACTTAAACGTTGCAATTACAGAGGGATGCACAGCCGACTTTCTCTCTCTCTCTTTTGCACACGCTCAAGATAGCAATCATATCACCATCACAATGTTTGTGGGAAACAGCGTATATTATTTCACAAGCTATGCCATCAACAAATGCTTGTGAAATTAAAAGCCTATCTATAGACATGCATTGCAAATGATCAGTGGATATAAATGCTGTATTGTGTTGCATCTGTTTGTGTGCTGTAATCGCCCATCTACAAAAAAGCATCGATTTAACAGAGCATATTTTGCCATTACAGTCTAACTACAGTGATTGACATGTCTTCCACCTGTACTTTTCCCCCTCTCCTCTCCTCTCCTCCACTCCTGTCTCTGTCATCCTGTTTCTGTTCCTTTAACTTCAGTCTCTTTCCCTGCCTCCTCCACTGCTGTGTGCTGCTGGATCTGCAGAGACACATAACAAAGCTCGCACATGCAGAAACATGACAGAGGAAAACCTCGTAGGGCTTACATTACATTACATGCCACCACTGTGCACTTTCTCGCAGAGAAAAATGGAAACTCTTCAGAGGGAATACATACGAAAAAATCCAGAATAACACACTGAGCCGTGCATGGATGTGAAAGAAGTTTGAGGCTTGCAGAGGCTTCAGAATCTGTGTGATATTATGTGTGTGCTTCCCCTGACAGTTGGATGTTTGTATCATAACACAGTACTGGTGCACTGATTTACAGTGGAATAAAGCTCTGTGGGAAGGCCGTCCTTTCCTGTCTGTGTTAATATTACATTAGCATCTTGCATTTTGCCAGCAAGGCTTTATATAATTAAAAAATGCTTAACTTTCCCTTACATTCATTGTTTTTTCTTTTAGATAATTATTTTTTCATCTAATTTTCTGATATGAATGTACTGAACAATATTAACCAAACATGGCAGAATAACATAAAAGAGGTTGAAAATCTCTAGTTGTTGCCAACATGTTTTTGACTTAATGCTTGACATATACTGATAATTGGGTGATTGGAAAGATAACTACAGTAAAAGAGAAATAACTTTTCCCAAATCACACATGAAATTATCTGTATTTACAGTTCTAATGCAGTTGAATCCATGTTTTCAGTCTTTTTTATAAAAATATCTTGTATTGATGTCACCAATACTCCTGTATTTGGAAAGCTAAATGGCAAATAGTCATTTTTACTTTCTTGTTTTCTTTCATTTTAGAAAACACAGGAATCTGCTGATGCTTCCAGTACATTTTTATGAGGATTAATGGGTCGACTGAGGTGCGATTAGATTAAAGATTCAATAATTTATTGTCATTGTCAGGGAAGGAAACGAAATATCGTTTAGAGCATCCAAACATTGTACAGTTTTGATGTAAAGTGCGAATAGTCCCATAGACCCCATGAATAACCACCGTGTAAACATTAGCACAATAATGACATTCAGTGCAGCACATAAGTAATAAACAAGAGCTCCGGGCTGCTGCGTCTGTGCGCGCCGCCATCTTAACATCCAAAGTTAATGCTGTACATTGCTTTGTTTGCATTTAGGTTTTTTACGGCTTCTACTCTCTCGAGCATCCCTCTGCTCTCACAGTTATGAAATAAGAACGCCCCTGCTCCTTTGACCTATAAAAAACTCCCAGACAGCGCCGTGCAGAATCCGTTTTTTAAATTCACTTCTGTGACTTTCCTATCTGTTACAAGTTAATTTTTTCTGTGTTTAAGCTAATTTCAGACCTTTTGATTAGGGATGCATGGTATTATTGGTCTGGTATCGGCAGATATCAGATATTTTGCCTGTGTATTTCAGCATATATCGATTGTAAACCTTGTCCATATAAACTAATAAATTAGTGGAGTTTTAAGCTAAACCAACAGACCTATGTCAGTTGAGGTCTTTTTCTTTATTGATCCTCATTCTTTTAACTTTAAAGTGTTTTTAAGGACTACAGTTTGTTTCCTTCACCATCTTAAAACCTTCAAGTGTGTCCTTAGGACTGAAATTTCTTGTTCTAGAAGTACAATTAAATATTGGGATCAACATTGTTATCAGCCTAAATGGATCTGTATATACCAGCATATTAGATATCTGCAAAAATCCTATATGGTGCATCCCTACTTTGGATCAACCAGAAGCTCCTTATTTCTTTGAAAATAAATGCAGATTTTTATCCAGACAGGAAGTAAAGTGTGCTCTCTTAATGCTGCTGCTGCAACCAGTGTTGCATAGTGTTTTTTTTGCCATTATCCAATATGCTGATTTGTACAAAACAATTTTAGCTGATATTTTAACATAGTTCAAACCATCTGCCCTTAGACCACATAATTATGAAGTTTGAGGTTGAGTAAATTCACAAAATTCAGTGTTTTAAACACTTAGGAGTGTGAGGAATGATGATGAATAAAGAAAACAACATCAGCTGAAGTAGGTTTGTTCGTATAGCTTCAAACTCCACTAACCTATGTGTTCATATGGCTGATATTAAAAAATGATATAGGCAGACTTTTTAGTCAAGTATCAGCCTCTAAGCATAATAGTAATTATACCACTTTAATTTGTATAGAACCTAAACACAAAGGAACACAGCACGAACAAGAAGGCAATCAAACCCAAAACAGCAAGAAAACGCATACAGAGGTTAAAAAAAAACAAAAAACAAAAAAAACAACAAAAACAAAAATCCCAACATAATTAACCAATGGGGGTAGAGATGTAAGGCCATGTAGAAAATAAAAGAAGTTTTAGAAAATAAACAGAATAACATCAAATCAAATAAAAATATGTTAAAAGGTCAAAAACAAAAGGTGAAAAGCTGCAAAATAAAACCATTTAAAAATTATTTAGCTGTGTTTCTTACACAGAGGAAGCAGCTAATGTGAAATTCCTGAAAAGTAAGAATGCTCTTACATCAACCAGGGATCATTGAATTTCAGTGAGTCATTTTGTACATGCATTCCTGCATATTTCTTAATGCTAGCAGTCTTTAACACTGTATATAATAGATTAAAACTCCTGAAATGCATCTGTTTGCATTTATTTGATTTCCACATTAAGACACCGGTAAGAAGACTTGACATCGTAAACATGTACTTAAAGACTTTTGTTTTGAAATGCAAATTGCATTATGTAAAAATTTGGCATTTTAAAGCCCTTACTTCAATTCAAGCTTTCAGCTAAAGCATACATACAGTTACATGTCACATGTTCTACCTGTGTCTGTAAGTTCAGTCTGCAGAGCCTCAGCTCAAAAAAACGTGCTTTATATCTCTTTACAGTTCTCTGTTTAGTTGCAGTTTTTGCTTCCTCTTGCTGTTCACAGTATTGTATCCCTGCTAGGATGTTGTAACAGTCGATCTATCTTTTTTCATTAGTGGGAGCACAAAAGAAAAATCAGTAATGCTAAAAGCAGTAATGTTTGGGTAACACTTCTTCAATACAATGAAGCCCTCTCTCTCTGTTGTGTCAGAATACTGAAGCTGAGGCTTTTTCCTCTTCTTTCACAGACATTTGAACTCCTAACTGCTCTTCCTGGCAGATAAACACTCAGCTGTTTCATCACGGCCTGACATTTAAATGACGGCACAGATGTGCTGCTATCACTCTGTGTGTTTTAAGGCTCAGCTGGTGTGTATTTAGGATTACGGTTTCATATCTCCTGTGTCATGTTTGCTATCTTTGAGCAGGATGGTCCCTCTGTTCTTCGCCTTGTTGAACGGGGCAAATGTTTTTTAAGCATTTACAGCTTTGAGAGTCTTTTGTTGTCTCTTTTCCTTCTTTTTTTGTAGGAAGTTGCTGGCATTAAATCCTGAATTGGCATTCATCTTCAAATAACAATCAGTTTCTTGGGTTGAATTAGATGTGCACTGATTGCATCAACTTATATCTGTAAGTTAATTCAATATTTCTTGGAAAGTGCTATGTCTAACTGGAGCTCAATCTTTTAAATCACACACTCTCATGCTGAGGTTTTATTATTCAAGTTTTCCACTATAATCTAAGAATATTACCCAGATACTGATCGTTGTGTTTTCTTGGCTCTGGCAATACAATCTTCGTCTTTGTGGGCCAGATTTAAAAGAGAAATGAAAGCTGGCAGAGCTAGCTGCTAACTCTAGCCACACTCTATCCAGCACACAGTGCCTATGAAAGTATTCATCCACTTGGGTGTTTTACCCTTTTATTGATTTCATTAATCAATCATGGTCAATTTCATTTGGCTAAAATACAACAAAAACTCCTTGAATATCAAAGTTAAAACAGGTTTCTACAAAGTAATGCCAATTAAAATAAAAATATGTGATTTAAAATAAGTGGCTGCATAAATATTCGCCCACTTCAAGTCAGTATTTAGTAGATATACCTTTGGCTAAAATCACAGCACTGAGTCTGTGTGGACAGGTCTCAATCAGGCTTGCACATCTGCTGAATTAGTGTTTGAGCTTTCTATTCAAGTCTAGCCACTAATTCTCTATAGGACTGAGGTCTGGGCTTTGACTCGGCCACTCCAGAACATTCACCTCGTTGACTATAAGATTGTCCCGCAGGATTTTCCTATATTTTGCTGCATTCATTTTACCCTCTTCACAAGACCTCCAGAGCTGTCTGCTTGGAAGCATCCCCACAGCATGATGCTGCCACCACCGTGCTTCACAGTGGGGATGGTGTTTGTGCATGTGCAGTGTTTGGAGTCTTGTCTAATGGCCAAAAAACACCTCAGTTCAATCTGAGTTTTCTCTTTTTGCCACTCTCCCATAAAGCTTTGACAGGTGAGGAACCCGGGCAACAGTTGTTGAGTTTCTCCCGTCTCAGCTGCTGAAGCTTGGAACTCCTTCAGAGCAGTCATAGGAGTCTTGGTGTCCTCTCTCACTAGCCTCCTTCTTGCACGGTCTCTTAATTTGTAAGGACGGCCTCATCTAGGCAGATTTACATGTATGCCATATTTCTTGGAGTGTTCTTTAGGCTTCAGGGTGTAATGGTAGCCATGAATACTGATTAGCCAGTGACTGAACCTTGCAGACACAGGTGTTTTTACAGCACAATCACTTGAGACACATTATGTTGAAGTATAAGCTCTCCTGGTGCTTTCTTTCTCAGTGTTTGTCTTTTTTCTGTTTATATCTTCAGCAGAAAGGAGGAATGTTTTAGTTTAGAACTAAAGTGGAGATGAGGCAGGAAAAGCAGCTGCAGATGAGCCGGAGACGTTAACAGTCACAGATAACATACCCGTAGCCACATGTGACATCATGTGGTGAGTCACATGGTTTCTCAGTGTTTTGTGTGGCAGACTGCATAAATGATTTCAACCGCTAACGTCTAAATTTGTCTTATTGTGTCATGAAACACCATAATCTGGATGTTGAGCTTGAACGTGGAACAGTGGCAGTGTTTGTGATTATGCGTGTAAAGACGTACATGATGGTATGGTGCATTCCCGTCGCTTATTTATGGAAATGCATGTGATTGCACGGGGAGAATAACTCATGTAGTTAAATCAATGTGCGCTGTGGGCGAGGCTACTTCTCAAAGGTTAATGAGACTCATGAAATTACAGCCGTTAAAGTTTGAATGTTAAACTCATCATGTGGTGAAATCTGCAGCATCAGACGGCTCTTCATGTCTCACGGCCTCTCATCACGTATGTTCTGAAGGCATTAACTAAAGAAGTGGGTGCAGCCGCGGCCCCTGCAGCGTGCTGGGTTATGTTAATGACATGGCTGCACAAAGCAACTGTCTGCTTTAATTATGGTAGAGTGTTGGGCTCATGGCTCCTGCTCCCCTTTTCTGGTTCTTTGATATTCCTTCCTCTTCTTCCTCGCGGTTCCTTCCTTTTCTCAACGCTCCCCCAATGTGGCCTCTTTGATTTCCCCTTCCCCCGCACGACATGGAGAGGTGGACTAATCCTCTGAATCAAATGTGTCACCTACTCTAAGCAGGAATGAATAGGCCGTAGATTACCACTGGACACTAATCGCATTTGGGCTCCATGATGATAGCTTGTGTTCTGGGCTGGGCGTTGGGTCCGAGGCCGGGTGATTTAGTGCATGTCCTCGCCCGTGGCGGGGCTCAGCTGTTGTCATGCACCTGTTGAGCTTCCTGCTTCCTTTTCCTTCCTGGATTGAGGAAGGAATCTCTGTGTGGGATCAGGAACACATGTCATATCTCTGACTGATCAGTGATAGTTAAAAACAACATATTTGTACCTCATAGTTCTTATATCTCTTACGCTGGCAGTAGACAATCCTCCAGGACCCGGCGGTGACTGTAACTTGATGAGGTCATGACTTCATGACTACACTCCTTTATTTTACTGATCTACTGTATTAAAACTACACAAGCTCAGAGCTTTCTGCAGGCACTGGCTGCTGGCCAAACAGCTGACTAATCACTCAATTACTGCCAGCTTTCTTTTTCCTCTCTTTGACTTAATAGAATAGTTCAACCAACAAGTCCTGGCTCATTTTTCCTTTGCATTTTATTATGATTTCATTATTTTTACATGTTTTGTTATGTTTATGAAAGATGCCTGTCCATCTCCGCCAACCCGACTCTAAGCACTCTGTGCAGAAACAGTTGATACCGATGAAGACCATCTTTCTGCAAAAGGGTCCAAATTTCTGCTTTTTGGAGAGAGTCCATATCCCTGGATCCCCGTATACCAGCTACTTTTTCCCATGGACTGGCCTCTCCATATGTCTGAAACCCCCGCTTTATGAAAAATTATTCAGTTATAAACCTGCACACTTAATAGAACTGTAATCACAATCACAAAATTGACCATCCCATCATCTAATGCAGTGTTTCCCAACCTGGGACCCAGGGGTGCTGGGCCCTGTCTGCACTGAGGTTGTCAAACTTAGATGTGCATGCTTTCTTTGTAAATCATAATAAGTAACATGATGTATGACTGTGCGTACATGCCAGTAAAAAATATGTAAAAATTAATAGGATCTTTTAATTTTTGAGAAAAGTCAACTTTTTTTGACATAACTAAAAACAAAAAAAAAATTGCAAGTTTAAAGGTCTTACATTTTGACTTTTAAAACTTAAAAATGTCAGGTTTTCAACATGTAACTTTACAACAGTATGAAGTCAAAAATTTACAAGAAACTAAACTGCAACCAGTGGTTGGACAAATTTCAAATTTTGGCTTAATTTTAAAACTATTCGAAGAAACATGTCCAATGGCAGAGAAAATGAAAATAAATGATTACTGTTTTTTCAACGAAAAAGTCTACATTTTTTGAGAAAAAAACTCACAATTATTAATATTAGAAAGTACTGGGTTTTTTTGTAAAGATTTGTTTTTTGGCCTTTTCGTGCCTTTATTGGATAGAGGAGGACAGTGAATAGACTCGGAAACAGGGGCGAGAGTGGGGGAGAGACATGCGGCAAAGGGCCTCAGGCCGGATTGGAACCTAGGCTGCCCATGTACATGGTGCGCGCCTTAACCACTCAAGTACCGGCATGCCCTAAAAGTACTATTTTTACAGGAAGAGAAGCTCAGAATTTCAGATTCGTTACTTTGTAGGGAAAATCTTAAAATTTCTTAGTTTAAGAAATATTAAAGGGGACATTTTATGCAAAAATCACTTCTTTAGGCTTTTCTAACAAAAATATGTGCCCCTGGCCTGTCCACAATCCCCTCAAATGCCAGAAAAATCCATTCCCTTCCACCTTCTCTTTCTCCACTTTTCTTTTCTTTTGGTCTTGAGGGGCCCTAAAGAGAGGTGATATACTGACTACTGATCAAATAACAGTGTAGCATGAGCACACGATGAAACCAAGTCAAAGCTGCACTGAATGAAGCAGTTTCATGTTAAAGTCTGTGTTTCAGGTGCCACATCAGGAAGAGCTGTTCTCCATGCACGCGGACTATCATCCTCCCAGCAGGAGGTCTGGGCTCAATTCCAACCTGTGGCTCATTTCTTGCATGTCATTGTCAACTCTCTCTCTCTTCACTTTCTTCCCCTATCCATACTCCCATCATGAAAGGACTAATAATAAAAGTGGGTCTTGAAAAGGTGGAAAATGTGTTTTTCTGATGCTTCTGTGGCCATAAAACAGCATAGTCTGATCTTATGTCATCAGGATAATAGTGTGAAAGTTGCACATTTCTAGGTAACTGAGGGTCCTCACAAACATGAAGAGAGCTGATCACAGGACCTATCCATACATCCGTGCTCTGGTTATGATACATGCTATGAAGCAGCGACTCATCTTTGGCTTAAATATTCATCTGATTTGCTCATACGCTGTGAAGCTTCCAGATGTTTCAGTCCATTTTGCACAGGTTCACTCCCAGTCCTAAAAAACATAGCAGTGTGCTGCTGTTTTACATTTCTATGCTCCCTTCTTGTGATTGCAGCCTCCTAAACACCTGAGGTCTGATAAAAATGTCACTTTATTCTAATCGGGGATATAAACTTCCTGTTTACTGCAGACTTCCACTGATTAAGTTACTCTAAGATGCAGCCTTGCTATTAAATTTTAACGTCTTGTTTGCAGAGCACCTTTAACTCTCCTTGTTCTCTTTCTTTGCTGATTCTCAACAGCCATGTATGATGATGAAATAATGATGGTGGATCATAGAAGATTATGCTTAAAATCACTAATAGTAAACATACAGAGAGTTGGAGTTTGTGAAGAGCTGAAGACAGATGTAAATCGAAAAACAACTGTTCTGCATTATAACGACGGGAGGAAACCTGCCATGAAGAAACGCTCTGTTACCGACTGCCACTAATGTTAACAGCATGTCTGAAAAAGCAAATTAAAATCACTCCAGGCTGTACGTGATGAGTATAAACACGGCCTGCAGAATCTATAGGCACGGCATGCTATTTGCAAAGCAAATTTCATACACAACCGCAATTCAAAGAGCTTCAGGTAACATGTTCAGGAACAGGTTCACTGGAGTTTGCGTGGTGCTGAGTGCTGAAACATGAAAGCTTCTCTATATGTTATCAGATGAATCAACATGCAAAGTAAATGCCTTCTTATCTTTAGGATCATACAGTTTGGAGTCTGTCGTATGATCAGCTGGCATGATTTATAAACCATGTTCATGTTTGATGGGACATAAATGACGGTTATGTTGACATATCACGGGATTATGTGCAGAAAGCCAGACATAGAGCAGCCTATCAGAGCTTTCCTTTTAGTTTCAAGAAACTTAAAATGCCGCAAATACGTCTTATTCACTGTTTTAACTTTGCATAAGAAAATGATTGTTTTGCATCATTTAATCACAACTCTAGGACCAATTTGGTACCAATAGATCTGGACCCAGAGGTGACTGTATTTAAAATAGAGTCTGTGCATCTAGTATGCCATTATCCAGAACAACAAGCTCCCATTGTAGCAACTAAATTGGTCCGCATTTTCCATATTTGCATCTTTTCAATACTACATGCTTTAGGAGGGAAGAGGATATCTCTTGTTTTAAAGAACTCTTAAGGATGTGTGTGACGAGCAACCCAAAGTCCCCCAAACCCTCCTGTAGCTGGCATCAGAATGACTTTAGTTCAACTAAATATCGATGTTTCAACCAGTTCAGTCAATCCCAGATAAAGGCAAGCTAACACCTTTCTTACATTTGCATTAATGATGTGTTTTGGATATTTGATACCAAATGACTGGTCTTCAGCTGACTGAACTTGGATCCATTAACAGTATGTCTTCAGTGGAAACCGGATAGGGGAACCAAACTGGCCTCCCCGATATTATACAAACAATAGCTAATACATATTAGCCACAAACTAAAAGGCTGGCCATGCTTTTTAAGAGCTTTTCTCCCTCAAATTGTCATAGAAATGCTTTTAAATATGATATGCATGTCCTATTTGGCAGGAAAAACGTCTCATAGGGTACTGGTTAGATTGAAATGACAACTCAATTCAAGAAGACAAGTTTGAGTTTAAATCTGTTTTCTTTTTTTCTAGTTTTTATTGTTGTGAAGACACAAAAAATAGTCCTGCTTGATATTGATTTTTTGGTAACACCCAATATGCTGCTATTTCCAATTCATCCAAGTGGATACCGTTACTGAGCGATGTTGAAATGCAGTTCAAACCAAAAATTTGAGTCCTTCAACACACTTTAAAGTTTACAGAGTAAGTTTGAACAAAGAAAAAGACTAGGGTCTGTTAGTCCTCCTCAGACGTGTTACTTACAGACAGTTTTATAAGCTGATATAGGCCAGTGCTGATATATTAGTTTTACATGATTGCAGAAATGTTATCTGCTGCTATGAAAAGCAACTTTTTGAGCTAGTAACTGCACTTCCCACATCATACCAATAATATCCCTATAATAGTAAAGGCTAAATGGCACAAAATAAGAGTGGTGTGGTAACTTAAAGACCATCTCATGATACAGAACTGAGCTAGATAAATCAGATCTCTATAAAGAGCCAGAATTCCCCGTATATTTGTTGCATCTTCAGAACCAATTTGGTCTGGACATGGGCGTAGCACAGAGGGGGAAAAAGGCTACTGGTTTCCCGGGCCCACAGTAGAGAGGGGCCCTTGAGCAACCTGCAATGAAATGTGTGTTTTTTATTTATTTATTTTTAGTATTTAGTGTCATTATTGAATCAAAAGTGACTAAATGAATCAGTCAACAGACTGAAATTTGTATCAGATCGAGTAAAATACAACACAGGGGGCCCCTGCTCCACCTTTTAAAATCTCCAATGGTATAGTCCAAGTAGATTTAATTCAAACACGGTATAAATATTATGGTTAAAAAATAAATTTAAATGCATAGATATTTGTAAAACTGATGCAACATATGTTGCTTGGCTAGCCGGTTAAGGGGGGCCTGTGTAATATTCTTTCTGGGGGCCCAAAATCCCTTGCTACGCCCCTGAGTCTGAATGAAGGCAGCCAAGACTGTTCCACTATGTCGTCTGACATGTTGAATATCAAACTGTTTTCAGTACGTAATGAGGGGCTTCGACTCAAAGCATTAAGGGTTCCCACTTGGTATCCAAATGCCCAAACTGGATAATACCTGTTCATTTAAGACCATTTAAGCAGGGAAAGATGTGGCAAAAATAAATAAATAAATAAATAAACAAATAAACAAACAAACAGCAGAGCAGGCATCAATGCCAACAGAATGGTATTGATTAAGCCAGAAGCAGAATAAAGGAGGAGCTGGGGTGGAGGAGGGTTGCAGGTATAGCTACATAGCCAAAGCAATAAAAAAACCTCATGTAGCAGTAAACTGCAGAGCCCTAGTGTGCATGCATGCCTGCTAGTGTTGGGATCATTGACAGTTTATCATTTTAGTGATTTGTTTACAAAATGATCATGTTGTGTAAAAAGGACTTAGAAATGGCAATTTATAGCACATACTTAACAAAACAAATCTTGCAAACATCGGCTCATTTTCCTGATTCTCTGCAGTCTATCTCTGCAAACCAGACACGCAGCCCTCTGATGCCAGAAAATAACAGTTTTTAACGCCTTCCTCTTTGGTTTCACCCTCACAACTTTATGTCCCAATTGCCTTACAGTAAAAAAACGTTTATGGTTGCAACTTGAGACCTAAGGATGTTTTATCCCCTCGATCTCACATACAGCCATGTTCAGATAAGGATTTCTATAGCTGCAGCTTCCTTCCTCTTTCCTCACCCTTAGTGTCCCTTTTTACTCCTCCTCAGCACATATTTTATGTCTTTATGCACATGCATCGCCGAGGGCACCCAGCAAGGCTATTTGTGGCTTGACCAACACTAAATTTTCATTTTGACAAGCCCTGTCGCATTGTCTCCTCGCTGTTTTCCGTGGCCTTCTCACCCCTACCGGCACCCCCTCTCCGTCTCCTTGAACCATCCAGCTGTGCGGCCTCTCATCAACGAAGCCTTGTGTCCCTCGTCTCTTTGGTCTCAGCGTCTCTCTATCTTCTTCATTTCTCTCCTTATGGCCACCCTCCTCTCCATCCCTCTTAAGTCATCTTCTTCCTGAGTGCTGTGCGTTTTACGACCGGTCGTATACTGAGTCCGGTCTTTCACCAGGACCAAACAGCCGCCCTTGATAGTGACACTGTGAACACCACTTTTCCTCTCCTCCAGCCTCAAAGGAACACCACAGAGATCACCAAAAATGTATTTCCTTAAAGCTGTGTGAGGTTTGAAGCACACATATCTGTGTTTTGTGCGGATAAATTGCTTAATTCACTATTACACCCCATGCCCACGACTTTAGAATTATTTCCTGATGTTTTAACCTACAGCCCTAGCTTTGCATGCATCCAAACCCAGAACATATTTTGTTTTGAACTACATTAAAGCTAAAGCAGCATTAAGGGGCAACTTTTTGTCCCTTACTTACATCAGTTCCATATGGGAAACCATAATTCCCCTAAAAAAGTGCTTACATGTGTGTTCTGTGTCATGCAGTTCCCATCATGTCGTGGTTCTTCAGTGATGATGCCTTCACTGACTGGCAGGGCAGACCACAAATTTGAGTTACACAGTAAAGGGCTGTTGTTGAAGGCAGCAGCTTTTATGTGTGTAGACGGCTTCATACCTGAATGTCAGTGTACTCCAATCTTACCCTCATTATGTGCATCAATCTTGGAAAAAAAAAAACATTTTTAATGACTAATAAATACTAAAATAGAAACTTAGAATAGACTGAAGATAGTGTAAAATGTCTGAATGATTTTATTTGCAAGAAGAGGGTTTGAAAATGCATTTATTGCTTAACTTGAGAGGTTCTGCTTGTCTTTCAAGTATGAATGTGCACCTTTATAGCATCCATACGTAATCAATGATACTATCTTGTGATTTGAATTTTCCCAAGATACCAAGTTTTCTCTCAAAAAGCATTTTCCCCACATTTTTGTAACTCCACAGTCAGTTTTGATGGTTTATACTACCAATTGAACTGATGAATTCCTGAGTGCATGCTTTACAGAATTAAAAAGCTGTGCAGCAGTGCCTACAAGTACCAGGTTGTAATGCACACAAGCAGCCTCAGCCTCAACCCCACTCTGCTCCACCTCTTGACCTGTGTACTCTGCCCAAATAAACTCTGCTGAACATCTGATTATTCTGTCAGGGGTAGTGCACTGATTGCAATGTGGTTGAAGTCTGACAATAATGCATTAAATAGTTATAATTGCATGAATTGCATGCACACTGTAGTTAAAATACCAGAACTGTATGTATACAAGTCACCTTAGCATCTTAAGGACACTGTTGTGCCTTTCAGTGTCTCATTTCACTTTAAAAAGTCTTGCAAGCAGCACAGTGGACAAGTCAGTGGTAGCATGCCACATGTTTGATCAAACATTTTCCTTTAATACTATTATTTTTAGCTATTTCCATTCGTTTTCCAATCTGTAGCAAACTCCTTTTTCCCTGTGGTTAAGCTAACAATGTTACTTTTGATTAAAGGTTCATTATTTCCATAAGAAATAAAATGCATTTTAATTGAATAGGAGGTAAAATGACCTCAGCTTCAGGCAGAAAAACGTACAAAGTAAAAGCATAACAAAGAACAACTGCTGGATGTCGGTTAGTCATTCTGTACATGCGCTCCTGCATGTAATTTAATGCACAATAGTGGTATTTGACAGAAAAAGCCCTATAAAGCTGTCTCTCATCTTTAAGCAGAGGTTTCAGACCACACTGGTGTAGCAGTGCAGCACTCATTTATATCATAAGTCTAAATGTTGGCATAATCAAATACATCTCTTTGACTTCAGTAGGAAAGAACTGCTTCACATTGTCAGTTTTGACCTAAAATGTGTATTTAAAGGAACAATAAGTAAATTTAAACCTACAAACAAATGTGATTAAATGTGATTGATTTTGAAAATCAATAACTTAGCAGCTCTATTGATTGAGCTTGGTTTAACACAGTAGAAATATCCTGGTCCATTCTTTAAAAGTACATTTTGGGATGCCATTCTGATTCCTGTGTTTTATTATAGTTTTGTATCAGCTCTCCAAACAAGACAGAAACTAGAAATCAAACCTAAAGTAGCCTTGGGTTATTTAAGACAACCTTCTACTTGAAACAACTGCATTTATTCAGCAAGAAGAAAAGGTTCTGCAGCTGAACCAAGGTGCTCCCAAGAGAGGCACAAACATCTGCAACGACTTCAGGAGTTTTTTTTTTTTGTCAGATCTTGTACCTAACTGAAAAAGAAAGGTTGAAAGATTGAAAACAGGAGTGAAAATCTGTGGAATTTATGCCATGATAAAGCTCAGACTGATCAGTAATTTACTCAGTGAGGACTACCAACCGTGACAACTGTTATCAGTCAAGTTAAACAGAGGTTTGTTTGTTTTTGTTGTCAAACAAAGGAAGTGTTTTATTGGATTCAAAGTTGGTAGAATTAAAAAGGAGTGTATAAAAGGCAGCTGAAGTGAAAATACTTACTGTCGTGTTTTCAGTTGCTTTAGTGCTGAAGTCGAAATGGGGGTCTCTATTTTTTTATTGATGATATCAAGGCTAGATGTTGGTGTAAGTTCTCAAGCTCATGGTTACTCTGGAATGATCCAAGTCCTTTTTGATTGCAATATCAATACGTTTTTTTTTTTTTTTTTTTCAAAAAATATTTTAAATGGATTTTTTTTTTTTTTTTACAAGACAAATATACATATAAATATAAGAGTTACAGACAACATCAAACCAACAACAATGCTCCTCTGTTTAAACAAGACAATCTGCTGCAAGAGAAAGTGCAATCAATACCTTTTTTAATGATTTGGTTAAAGATATTTTTACTGTGGACAAATTGTTTAATTGGCCACATATACACAAGATTTGTTTCACTCTGTTTTTAGATTTTTTTCCCATGGGGGGTCTTTTTGCTTTTATAGGACAGAGCAGGACAGGAAATGTAGGGGTAAAGAGTGGGATAGGACGTGTACCAGTGCACCAAGTTTTGTTTTAAACAGAACTGTTATATCTACTTTATATATTGCCCTGTAAAAACCAAGTTTCAACCCCTAACAACTTTATTTCATCAAGTTTCTTGCCAATTAATCCATTTTTTGATTGTTTAGGCTGCTAGCGGCAAACACTGTCCGACAGTTATGGATTTTTTTATATCTCACAAGCTTTGTGTTCCAAGCAGCAGGCTCTTCCATTGTCACTTTATGCTTTCTCAAACTGTGCACATCTTTATACTTAGAGGACGACCCGAATAGCTCATAATAGAGAGGAACAGAGACAGAGAGCCCGTGATGTGACCCTCTGTGTCACTGCAGACAAGAACTGCTTTGAATAATGGCACAAATAGAATCATTACAAAGAAGCGCACAGTTTTGAAGATTATTTGTCACTAAGTAATTTTTTTCACTTTTGGCCCCCACGAGATCAAAGTACAAGTTTGTGCAAAAAAAAAAAGCCTGAGTTATTGTCCTTTACTGTGTGTCATACCTAAAAATCTTTGATTTATTTGTTATTTTTCTTTTGTCTTTATTTTGTCCCATAACTTTTTAGAAAAATCAGTTGACATTACTGCAGCACACATATTCCTAAAAAATAGAAAAAAGCTTTGACAAAATGGTTAAGCTTAGGGCTTTGATAATGTGACTTGTCCAAGCTGGGTCTTCATAGCGGTACTGATAAGCTCACAGATGACTGATTTTTGAGTTTTAAAAGCCAGAGCCAGGTCCTCATGGAACCAGAGTTCAATCATCCCCTTTCAGAAGCATATAAATGGGGTCATCTCATACTTGGCCCATTGGCGGTTCAATCCCTACCTCCAGCGTTGTGCAAATTGAAGTGTCCTTCAACAAGAAACTAAAGCCTAATTACTCCTAAAAGTGTGTGCATGTGATGTGATAAGTTGGAATGTGATGGGAAGATTGGCACTTTGCATAGCAATGTCTGCCATCAGTTTATGAATATGTGTTAATGGGGGAATGTGACATGCAAAGTAAAAGTGCTCTGAGTGGATTGAAGACTAGAAAAGTGCTTTATAAGTGCAGTCCATTTAGAATTTTAAAGAGCTATGGCACTCTGGTCAGGGCTTTTTCTAGCTGGACATGGCTGACATTTAAACTTGAAATGCAAATATTTTGCTAAGATGAATAATGAGTATATATTTTGGGGCTTACAGTTCAAGATACATAATACAGTCCTGCAGAAAAACAAAGGGAAAAACCATATTGCAAACTTCCATCCTCAAGCCAACAGAAATGGGTGCTTTTCAGCCAGTCTCACTGCGACTTTCACACACATTTCTCTCTTGTTGTCTTCCTTGTGCTCTCTTGCCAGACGAGTTTGTGTCCCCTCGGGCTGCTGGCACTGGTGCTCATAAATTGCTGCAATTGTTTCACAGTATTTTCTCATCGTGTTTTTGGGTCCTGAAGGTTGTTGGTGTTCTTTCTTCTTCCAAAGAAGATCAAAAGGGGCTTTGGCTGTTAGATCTAATTTAGTGCTTATTTGGGCAAAGGGAGGTGGTCCTGGGTTTAAGTGCAGGAACGCGCAGGTGGCGACAAGCTGGATTAAAAAATTAAGTTCTACTAAGGAGCCTTGTCTTCCTGTGAACTCTGCAAAGCCATTGGCAGAGGATCAAGCCACGACACGTTAGTTTCGAGCCCCTTTCCACAGAAAAAGGCAGCATGAATATCTATGATGCAATGTGAAGTCTTGGCGAGCATCCTTCCTGAAATAAAACAAGTTCCTCTCTTTCAAACTGAATTACTGGTTGATCAAAACCGACCATCAAGTTAATCTCTTCTACTTTAAGAGACTTTTTCAGTTTAAAAGCTGCATTTTAAAGAAAAATCAAAGTTTTTCTTAAGGCAACAGACATGTCTAGAATTCTCTACCAATCCTATGGTCGATTATGATGGTTAGCTGAAATTGCAGGTGTAATTGAGGCCTTTGTAAGACGCTGTGACACTTTGAACCCCCAGAGCAAAAGGCTCTTTATGACTTACCATGTTTAGTATTGCACGACTCGGTCGGCATCGTCAGAACACACATATCCCTGAAGGCAGAACAGCAAGTAAGGATCTGATTTTTTTCCATCCACCATCACTCACTGCTCTGACAGGCCAGTGAATTCCCCACACCCCCTCCCAGACTGCAGTTCAAAGCCTTACGTTTGCCACCAGAGAGGGGGTGTATCGGTGAACTTGGGGCCCACTGCCAGAATTTACCCTCAAGATGTTTTCAGTTGAACGCCCTCTGAAGTGGGAAGACTCTCTCTGCTTCTGTTTTAGACTTCCTCACACCCACAGTGAGTATTTTATCTGGTGAGATCGGACTATCAGTGGTTTAGATTTGGCATTTTTTGACACTAAAAAGGAAGCAGTGGAAGCTCAAGTCATGCAAAACATCCCTCCCCTGCAGTCAGCATCAAAGTCTTGAGAAACGTAGGCTTTCCTGCCTTTGCTTGAGTGTCAAAAGTGGCACTGCCTTTTGATTTGTACCAGCTAATGATGGACGTCATAATGTGGTCTCTTACAGTACAACACTGACATCTTATAACTCTCCTCAACAAGGGCTTGCGATGAGATTGTAAGAGCATCATAGACTGTTGAAAGGCAGGATTTACAGTTTTCTTTGAAAATGTAAAGATGTGGCAGTGATGTTTGGTCTTGGAGGAAAGGCTTGGTTAGATAGGCATCAGACAATCAGTCATGGTAAGCACGAGACCCAGCCTTTGATGCCTGTTATCAAAGCCTTGCCCTCAGTCCTTCCTGGAACACCTCCAGGCTGATTAAGAGTTATAGGATAATAAGATAATCCTGTTTAGGGGTGTCTGTACATTAGATGGAAAGTTGATATGTACCAGACTCTTAGGGGTTCAAGTTTTCCCTGTAGATCAAAGATGCATGCAACTAGTCCTTCCTTGTCCATCCTTGAATTTCTCTATTTACCAATTCCTTTCATTGATCATCAGTAGTCCACTTTATTCATCTATAAATCCATACTTTGCAATGAAATACATACATGCATAGACTCCATTATCTTGTCTGCCATCAGCTCATTAATCCACCAATCCTCTAGTCCTAAATCTATCCATTCTATATTCATCCATTCTTCCACAAACCATCCATCAGTCCATCTCTTTGTCCCCCATTCATCAACCTTCCATAATCAGTCACTGTAAACTATCCATTCATCCACCAATCAAGCCATCTATCCATCCACCCCACTGGCTTTCAAATCATTCCCCTCCATCCATCTGTCAACCATCCATTTATCATCCATCTATGACTTACAAATCCTTGGATTTCTTCCAATCAATCTGCAGAATTATTGTTCTATTGATCGATCCACTGGCAACCCATAGCCCACCCATCAGTTCATGGCACATCCTCCAAGGACCATATTTAATTTCCATCCGTCTGTCTATCCGTCCATCCATACTTTAATTTACCAATCAGATTCATCCTGGTCCATCAATCCATAAAACATCAATTACTCATAAATACAAGGATTTATTCCAATCAGTCCACAAATCATTGATCTGTTGGCAATCGATCAATCCGCTGGTCGTCCAGTGACTGCCCATCAATCCATGGGCCGTATTTACTTGAATTCTCTTCCGTCCGTCCATCCATCCATCCATCCATCCATCCATCCATCCATAGAAAGCATCCATGTATCTATACTTCCAGGAACATCAGTCATTCCTAAAACATCCATCCACCAATAAAGCCATTCATCCATCCATCCAGCCATCCATACATCCAATGGATGAATGGAAACAAATTGGTGAACCATCCGTACATTCTTCCAAAAACATCCATCCATCCATCAGTTCACCAATTCATGGATGTCTTCTTTTAGCTCATGGATTGCCAAAACCATCCATCCTTCCATCCATCCATCATCCTCTTACACTGTCATTATTGAATAATGGACTTCTATTATCCTATCTGTGCAAACTCGCTTTCACTCTTGCTTCCAGACTCATCCTTAGCAGTACCTTAAACTTAGCCATGTGCTTAGCTATGTGAAACGGAAAGAATCTTAAAGAAGCCTCTTCAATCTTACAATCCTCACAAGTTCACACGTTTCTTCAGTCTCTTGTTTTGTTTACTCAAACTTCCTGATGTCACGTTGTTCAGAGGAAGAAGGAAGTTGCCTGTTTAGAGCTTGCTCAGCCTGGTATACATGATGTATACCATGAAGCTTCCTCTCAAATCTACCTCTTAAGTCATTTTTTAACTGAGTTGTTTGTTTTGGGGTATTTTTTTCTGACAAAAGCAAATTTGATGACACCAGTTGTGAAAAATTGTTCATCATATACTTGGGAACATAATGTGACTGTGCACCAGTATAGGCTTTGATACAGTATATAAGATTTCTATCCAGTCAGTGCAAATATAGCACCAGTATGTGATCTGATGCCAAGCTGACCCTACTGAAATTTAACTTGACATAGGACACTGATCAGCATAAAACACTCACATGTGAGAAGTCTGCATTCACTTATACCCTATATGGCTTAAGCATCAACAGATAGGAGGGAAACTTATGTTTTTCTATGAAAATACAGTGGAAGAAGCATTATGCATAGAAAAAGTACAAATTTAAGGGCCCTCTTGCAATGTACTAACTGACTTCCATGATGCTAATACTAGTACTGCTTCTTATGCATAAATGCCTATCTAGGAATGGCATTGTAAATCAGATCAGGATATAAATGTTATAGCATATGGCAGTGGAAGTGGACTTACAGTAGGTAACCCTATGGTGGACCCTTTATTTCCCTCTGCAAAGGTACAAAAGGGAAAAGCCTGCATGGTTAGAATAAGCTCTCCAACATGGGTGAAATTGTGCCCTTGTAGACTGAAAAAAAGTTTGACAATAATCCTTAAAATTCTCAAGACATTCGGCCAATCAGCAGCCGTTGACAGGCAGAAAATTTCTGACATTTTCATACGTCAGCTGCTCCCCAACAGTTTCATGCAAACACCAGCTGGGTAATTCATATTGGTTTTTGACAACCCGGTGCTGGTTAACCACCTGTCAGATTCCTGCCGTGAAAACCAACACTGCATGGGGACTGAGAAATTCATCCCCTCACAAATGCTCCTCTTCCTCCTCTCGTTTCCCAACACTCAAATTATACTATTGGTTAGTCTTGTCTCCAGCAGGAGGGCATCATATGACCGCTTCTCCATTCAGGCTCCTTATTGTCTGCCCAGTTTCCACTCACTGCGAGCTACCTCTCTCCCTGTGCCCTGTCTTTTTTACCCATGCAGGTCTTCAAGAGAAGAGCCCTCCAGCTAATTAGAGACTTGCCAGTGGAATTTCACTCTGACAAAGGAAGCTATTCATGTCGGCAGGATGGTGAAGAGGCCGCACTGGCAGCGGCGATAGTGTTGCTCAGAGGAGTTAGCGAAATGAAGAGACTTCACTTTAAAGCTTGCACTCTTCTCAAGATACTGGAGCTCTCCACTCAAAGCAAAGCTGCTCAGTCTCCAGGCTCTCAGCTCGACTCTCTGTCCTTCTGTTTTGCCATCTATCATCTTCTGTTGCTCTGCAGAGTGGAGGGGTTAGATCGGACTTGGCCCCTGTCACAGACTGTCAGCAGAGAGGCTAAATAGTTGACCTCCCATCTTTACATGTTGTCTTCAGTGAGTTGATGCAGTGTCTTTGTGACATTTCTGACCCATATCCCTTTTTCATTTCAGACAGGAGTACAAAGCACAGACGAAATCCATTTAGCTGTTAATCCACAGTCTGTCTCATGAGGTCTATAGAAGAAGTGGACATCTTATCGGTTGGTTTTCTAGCATAAGGAAGCTTTGGGTTTGGCTGTTGTGTCTCTTCTATCTGAGCTATTTGGAGCTGAAACTGACCATATATAGATGTTTCCCTCTGAAAATGCTCGATTTTCTTTTTCCTTTTTTATTTCTCCAGCTTTGATATTATTCCAATAAAAGAAAGAAACCATACACATTAGATAAAGGCACATCTTAAAAATTATCAGTTAAAGTTAAACCCCCTCAATAATTTATTTCAAAAAGTTAAGTCAACACATTATTGAAGTTGCTCCAATTAAATAGTAATTACATAGCAATGTTAGAGTAATAATCTAGTATTTTTTAAGAATAAGGTTGTGATTACATAAGAACTTGAAATTTTACAAGCAATAACAGGGAAATCAGTGAATATTCAGACAGTATTTACCTAATTATAATTCATTAAATATAAATAAATTCCTCATAACAGTGTGGTATGTTTTCTAGTAATAAGATGAAATTTATCCTAATGCTAACCATCTAAGCTCAACCCTCATCATGTGGCAATTCTCTGGTAATTAAGTGGCATTTTTTCGTAACCCTAATTGTCTTAGCCTCACCCCTAACCCTTGTAGTGTTGTGGCAGTTCTCTGGTAATTAGGTGGTATTTTACCCTCACCCTAAGTCTCTAAGCCAAACCATAACCCGTGTAATATTATGGCAACTTTCCTGTAATTTGGTGATATTTTACCCTAACCTTCTATGCCTAAACCTAACCTTAACCCTCCTACTATTGTGGCAATTCTGGTAATTATGAGGTAATTTACCCTAACGCTCTAAGCCCAATTCTAACCCTAACCCTCCGAATATTGTCTCAATTCTCTGGTAATTAGGTGGTATTTTTCCCCTTACTCTCTATGCCTAAACCTAACCTTAACTCTCCTAATATTGTGTCAATTTTGTGGTAATTATGGGGTTATTTACCCTAACCCTCTATGCCTAAACCAAACCTTTACCCTCCTAATATTATGGCAATTCTGGTAATTATGAGGTAATTTACCCTAACACTCTATCCTAATTCTAACCCTAACCCTCCTAATATTGTGTCACTTCTCTGGTAATTAGATGGTATTTTACCCTAACCCTAACTCTCTAAGGCTAACGCCTTACCCTAACCCTCGTAATATTGTGGGAATGTCCGGTAATTAGATGGTATTTTACCCTAACCCTCGTAATATTGTGGGAATGTCTGGTAATTAGATGGTATTTTACCCTAACCCTCGTAATATTGTGGGAATGTCTGGTAATTAGGTGGTATTTTACCTTAACCCTCGTAATATTGTGGGTATGTCTGGTAATTAGATGGTATTTTACCCTAACCCTCGTAATATTGTGGGAATGTCTGGTAATTAGGTGGTATTTTACCCTAACCCTCGTAATATTGTGGGAATGTCTGGTAATTAGGTAATATTTTACCCTGATACCAACTCTCTAAGCCCAACACCTGACCCTTGTAAAATTATGGCAATTTTCCGGTAATTCGGTGATATTTTAGCCTAACCCTCTATGCCTAAACCTAACCTCCTAATATTGTGGCAGTTTTCTGGTAATTATGAGGTAATTAACCTCAATACTCTCAGCCTATTATGGAAATTCTTTTGCTATTAGGTGGTATTTAACCTAATCCAACTAAACCCAATCCTAACTCTGACCCTCCTGATATTGTGTCAGTTCTCTGGTAATAAGGTGGAATTTTACCATAATAACCTTCTAAGCCTAACGAGTAACCCTGGTAATACGGTGATAATTTTTGGTAATTAGTTGGTATTTTACCCTAACCCTCTAAGCCAAACCCAATTCCTTGTAATATTATGGCAAATAAAACTTAATACATGCACATAAAAATGACTGCATTTGTCTGGTTTATTTATCTAATACATTATATATAACATATCAGAGAAGGAAAATAAAGACAGTATCATTTCAGCATTACTTTCTGGTGACCATGTTAGCAAGCAGCTTACAGATTTGATAGACAACACCACTAGCTGTATAAATTCCTAAACAATACTCGTACCTATATATGCTAAGAGAAAATACTGAAGTCCTAAAAACACACAAAAGAGTCGTCACCTTCATTCTGTAGAGAGAGGGGGTAAAGTAACACTGCCAAAGACTGAATGAAGAGTTGCATCAGCTGCATCGTAAAATCCTGTGGCATTTGTGGAGTCATGGTCTGGTCAATCTGTTGCTTAGAATTTAACGGCTGGGAAACAATGAGGAAATAAAGTTTATTCCTCTGATTTCACAATTTTTTCTGTGTAAAGGCGTTTAAACTTTTCTCCATTTTGCCTTCAGAGCTTTAGCTTTTGAGCAGTTTTACATTGATGCCTCTGTTATGTTTTGCAAGCATCTTCGAGTGGATACCAAAACCAATACTATTATATTTTCTTTTTTGTTAAATCAGCTGCTTTAGCAGTTGGTCGGTCACTCAGCTTCCTCTATTTTTCTGCTGCTTGCCACAACGTTTTTTTCCATCTGCTGACAAACGCAGTGAGATGCAATCACAGCATGGTCAGGAAGAATAAACTTTCCCCATAAGTTTCTTATTTGAAAATCCCGAAAATGTGCCACATCCCTGCGCATATTGATGCTATGATTTAAACTTTCAACCACTGTGACAGAAAATTACCCGTACAGCTCACTCCTAGCATGCATTTGATGGTATGTGTGTGGAAAAGGGGATGAAAAAGCCACGGGTGGGTTGCATTTCACATGCCACATGGAGGGAATTCCCCTCCGTCAGAACATAAAGAATCAATTTTCTTGTAGAAAGGCTGCAGAGGGGGGGGTGACGGAGGGGTGGGCGGCGTGAAGAGTCTAATGGAGGAAATGCAGAAGCCTCTAAACATGACTTATTTTACAGATAGATAGACCAGAGACTCCTGAAAGAGCTTTATAAAGTCTGATGGATTCAAAGAGAAGCTGAAGCCAGTGCCTGAATCCTTTATTCTTTATCGGACCTACAGGGGACGGCTATGTTGTTACTCAAAGAAGTATGGTTGTGAACACTCATGATATTTTACTTTAGAATTATTCTCATGAAGACTTTATGCATCACAATTGCTACTTTCAAGTCTTCTTTGATGGATCCTTAGATTCAGTTTGTGTATTTTGGCTCCTATTTCTAGGGGAACAGAAAGTAAGGTTCACATAAAAGCTTTATTACTTAAGGCTAGAAATATACAGTCATGTTCATAAGTTTTAGGCATGTAGGGCACTTCATCTCAGGGCCCAACTCAGGACTGGCTTGACCCGGAGCTTGTGGCAACCCTACCTAGGGCCCTATGATTACCATGTTAATTGAATCGCTGACGGAATCGTGGAATTGGCCGATAAAAACAGAATTTACAGTTTAACGTGGAAATCGCGGAAATTGAATACATTTGACTGAAAATGCTGTGTTTTTTAGAAAGAGGAAGGTATATCAGAGGAATATGTTCAGGGGCTCACTAAAGTGTGGCACAGCTTGTGCCTCACTTCAAAAACGCCCACCCCGCCCCCTCCTAAACAATAGCAGCATGTCAAAGCAGCTGCACGAAACACCTGCAAACATTACTTAACACGTGCAGCAAGATCAGCCGTGAAATTTCCTCGCTCCTGAATATTCCACAGTTAACTGTCAGTGGTATTATAACAAAGTGCAAGCAATTGGGAACGACAGCAACTCATCCACGAAGTGGTAGGCCATGTAAAATGACAGAGCGGGGTCAGCAGATGCTGAGGCGCATAGTGCGAAGAGGTTGGCAACTTTCTGCAGAGTCAGTCGCTACAGACCTCCAAACTTCATGTGGCCTTCAGATTAGCCCAAGAACAATACATAGAGAGCTTCATGGAATGGGTTTCCATGGCCGAACAGCTGCATCCAAGCCATACATCACCAAGTGCAATGCAATGCTTCAGATGCAGTGGTGTAAAGCACACTGCCACTGGACTCTAGAGCAGTGGAGATGCCTTCTCTGGAGTAATGAATTGCGCTTCTCCATCTGGCAATCTCATGGACGAGTCTGGGTTTGGTGGTTGCCAGGAGAACGGTACATGTCTGACTGCATTGTGCCAAGTGTAAAGTTTGGTGGAGGGGGGGATTATGGTGTGGGGTTGTTTTTCAGGAGCTGGGCTTGGCCCCTTAGTTTCATTGTAAGGAACTCTGAATGCTTCAGCATACCAAGAGATTTTAGACATTTCCATGCTCCCAACTTTGTGGGAACAGTTTGGGGATGGTCCCTTCCTGTTCCAACATGACTGTGCACCAGTGCACAAAGCAAGGTCCATAAAGACATGGATGAGAGAGTCTGGTGTGGATGAACTTGACTGGCCTGCACAGAGTCCTGACCTCAACCTGATAGAACACCTTTGGGATGAATTAGAGCAGAGACTGAGAGCCAGGCCTTCTCGTCCAACATCAGTGTGACCTCACCAATGCGCTTTTGGAAGAATGGTCAAAAATTCTCATAAACGCACTAAACCTTGTGGGGGGCTTTCTCAGAGGAGTTGAAGCTGTTACAGCTGCAAAGGATGGACCAATGTCATATTAAACCCTATGGATTAAGAATCACTTTAAGTTCATATGCGAGTCAAGGCAGGTGAGCGAATACTTTTGGCAATATAGTGTATTTAACTTTGCCCACCACACTAACGGCTCGATCAGAGGTTGAAAAAGATGGACACTGTGTAATTTTGTCATCATTACTGCTTTAAACTTGTAGCATTGTTCTGTTGAACAAAGTCAGTAGAAGCATAATGTTGACTGAATGAGGATGACTTTTGTGCTGTTTTTGTCAGGCTATACTGCCATCTATAGGACTTGTCAGTGCCCTACAAGGCTAAGTAGATGGACCAACCATGAAACCAAAACACCAAATACTGTCAGTCCTGACTGATCCCTTAGATGATGATTATCTGCAGATAAACCCGCCCCCCTATTTTTTCTTCTTATTCTGCCCTTCTTATTCACACTGAAAAATGTAACATACATGACTTACCTGTATTTAAACACACATGGCTGCAACATGAGATACAGACACTTCCTCATTTCACAACACACACACACGCCTCCATATATAGAAGGTCTGGCACACTCACACATATGCTCATGCACATGCATAGCTTGCAGCACATTCTGTCCGATGGGACCATGAAGACATTAACAGCTTCCCTTCTCTCTCTTCCTGTGTCGAAGCACTTTAAAGTTGAAGCCATTTGCTCTGCTTCTCACTTTCCCAGATTTCCAAACCGTTTCTGGATATTTCTCTTTGTTACATTCTTGTTTCTTTCGTCTGTTTCTTTTTACCGTTTCAGCCCTCGTTGTGTTGTGTGTTATCGCTCGAATCCATCGAGACAGCCATAATGAAGTGCAGCAGGGATAAATTGCCTATAAAAGCTCACATTAACTTTGCCATTACAGTGTCATTTCACAATATGAAGTTGCAATTATTGAAATAAGCAAATAACACAGGAGCAATGAAATGCTATTAAAAGCCCTGTCAGGTTTTGATCGTGTGATTAATAGGATGTGAAAGATGGGATCTTAAGACGAAAGGTGTGTTGATGCAGAACAACATGTGTTGACATATCAGCTCCTCAGTTGATTATCATTGCACTGAATCACTGCTCCTTTGCATGAAGCTGAACTCAGCTGAATTTCCTCCTGTTGCCGAAGTCACTTAGGTTTTTTAACAGTAGTTAGGTCTTTGTCAGTTTGTGTTTTCAGGCTTTAGTTCACTTAAAGTCATAATCTGTTTATATATTTCGGCTCCACTGCTGAGAAAAATACAGTAAGTGAAGCATATGTTGATAAAGCTCAAAAATCACATCATATGTAATGTTAGAAACTGCATTTTTTTCAATGCCAAACATGATGATTTTATCCTGAAATGTATGCAAAAAGGTCAAATCAGCTCTTTTGTTGCACGTACATTTTGCAGGGAGCATTACTGGTGTTTTATGAAATTACAAGACCTTATAGTAAATGCACTGATTGCATTTATGCGTAGCTAAATCCAGCAGAGTTTGCTTAGCGAGGTAAAAGAGCTTCTTGGTAGGTGTCTGCTTGATGCATCTTCGGAAAAGAAGTGTATCGGTGCTCCAAAATGGCTGTAGGAGTGTTTGTAAGTTACAGTATGTGAATGTTAATACGCATTAGTTAAAAATAGAGCTGTCGAATCTTGTTCAGTGTAACCCGTGGCACCAACATTGAATTTATAGATGCTGCTAAGAGGAGCTGGGAGGAATTTCTTGCATGCTAAAAAATGCACTCTGATGTAACTCCCCCTAAAACCACACATGGTTATTTAAATATTTCAGGTCCACTGGGAGTGACATGAAAAAGGATTGCAATAATACCAGAATGTCTGCTTCATTGTGAAGTAAAAATCATATGACATTTAAAACTGTTTCACAGCTATAGAAAAAAAAATGGTTCATGCCGCCCAGTATGAAGCTGTGATTCCAGAGGTCAGAGTCCAAGTCGTTTTCTCCATAGTGGATTTGTTTGGCAGCCATAATGTCATAACCAATGAAGACTAACCAGAAGCTACTGGCACTCTGTATGCATTATGTTAAAAAGACCCTATACTATTGATGCTCCAGGGGGAATTTTCTTTTTACAGTTAAACACTAATTAAAGAAATAATAACTGCATCTGAAGTTTATAAAAAATTACAGCCAGAAAAAGTCAAAATGGCACAAATGGTGGGCGTCCCTGCAGAGGCTGCAGCCCTTGATATACTGGCCACAGGTTCGGACCCTAGTCCTGGTGATGTTGGGTCTCCCCTTCTCTTTTTACCCATATTTCCTGTCTCTCTAACCTTGCAAAGCAGATGGATACGCCCATTTCCTTGTTTCTCACTGGTGACTTCATCTTGCAAAGCACCCATCTGAACCGTTTGGGCCCGGTTAGAAAGTGACAGGACCAATCAGCGACGAGGGGCGGTACTTTCAGGCTCAACAGAGTCGTGACGTAAACAAGCAGCAGCAAGAGCTGGTGCAGTTATGGAGGAAGAGCTTAGCGTGGATGCTGCTAAAGCACCAGTTTTATCAGAACTTGACAACATTTCTTCATTAAAAGAAGAACAAAGAACAGCAGTGACTTGATTTCTTTTCAAAAACTGCAAAAGTTGAGTACTTACATGTCTAAAGTCACCATGTTTTGTGTTATTCCTCAGTAGCTGCGCACACGCAGCTCGACAGCGGCTATGTCACGTGTTTTGTTGCTCTGATTGGCCCGTATAGATGTGACAGACAGAACGTTCTTCCAATCACACTCTGAGTTTTTTTCAAAGCCTCTGCCTTTTCTCAAACATTTCCTATCAAAGCTTTTCCAGATGGATGAGTGAAACCAATCCATCTGGCATGTCAGGATAGTGTCTCTCAGCTGTCCTTTCAAAATAAAGGCAAAAGCTGAAAAATAATCGAATTCTGATGACAGGATAAGCCCTTTTTCATATTACTTCATCTGTATGAATGCTTATAATCCTCTTCAGTTAATTTTTGGTTAGAAATATGACTGTATCTTTGAAACTTTGTATCAAAACGTATTTAAATATTGAAGATTTGGCAGCCTTATGAGAAACAATCAGGTTATGACCTTTTTTATTCTAATGAATAAGCTCAGATAACCATCTTGTGGCTCAAGCTCCATCCTTAACTCCATGTTTTGCCAGAAAAAAGGAAAATAAGACTTTTCAATTCCTCTAACCCTGTAGGAATCTGACTTTTCACAGTACCTGAGTGCTGCCTTCTTATGTAAGTTGACATTCTATCAAACATCAAAGTCACCAGGTTCATAGCATGCATGCTAACCTCTCACTGATGTCTGTCAAGGTCTCCAGTTCCAGTGCTGACATTAAAACCAGTACTGCTAGCTGTAGGAGGATGTATCTGCGCCCATTATAGCATGACTGTGACCCAGGCCCATAGATAAATGTTTGCCTTTCATGTCCGTCTGTGAGGTAAACAGGCCGAGGCTTCTGAGGCCAGAGCCAGACTTTCCCAGAAAGGGGGGCGAGAAATAGATGGAGATGGGGAGGAAAAGGAAGAGGGAAAACAGAGAGAAAGGAGAGCACAGAAACAGGGAAGAAAAGGGGGTGAGAGAGATGAAGAGAAAGAAGTCAACAGAGGAGAGCGAGTGAGAGAGGAGAGGACAGAAGGATAAGGGGGATTTCAGAGGGGAGACAGAGGGAGGGGCGTTCTCGCTGGCCTTTGTACTGTACGGCCTTGTTTGTTTTCTATATGCTATATCCCCTCCCTTCCTTCTCCCTCTCCCCCTCCGCCTTCTTTCTCAGCTGCTCACCCACCCTAACAATCCGCTTTTTATTTCTTCCAGGGCGGAGACAAGGCGGACCACACAACGCAGGAGGCCTGGGGAAATCATTAACGGCGCACAGACACATGCGGCATGACTGGTAGGTTACGTTCAGCCGGTTAAGAACATGTGTGTTTATTCTACGCGTGTTCACATCACAGACTCAGCAGTCGACTCCATTTGTGTTGTGATTTATTATCTCATCTTCCTTTATTCTCTTCTAATTGTGCACAGTCATTTTTCACATAAGCAGCTCCCCCTTTCTGTGGTCCCTCCTCTGACACTCACAGCTCTCTAGCTCACTACCAGGAAGCTTCACTTTATCCCACTGATGAGTTTCCACAGGTATTATAAGGATGCAATTTCCGCCGGATACGTGGGCGACATTTTCCCATCCCTTTCTGTAATCCTGTTATGAAAAATTTAAGGTTTCTGCTCCTTAAACCCCTAAAAACAGGGTCAGCCAGAGTCCAGCTGTTGCAACTGGGATAAGGGAAGCTCCACATCATAAAACTCGCTCATCTAGGTCACCTTGAGTTGTTACTAACATCCATTCACAAGGAGATTAAGCTTCTTGAGCAGTGATAATGGCTGTGATGATTATTTTTCCCTGTGTTTTGCCTGTCAGGCTTCATACAAGTCCATATTAATAGGTTAATTTAACAGCTTTATTTGACAGTGCAGGGATAACAAGATATCAGAGAATGATGGGCCTGGACAGAGATGTTGCAATTTACTTTGAGTGCCTTCAAGACGCCAGGATCGATATTTTTTTTATTAACATTGTATGTAACGACAGTGAAAAATGACATTGTGAAAAGAGCCTCTTATTGTGTTGAACCTACAGAATGTAATCATCTGAAGCTGCAGCTGCTTTCAGCTCCACAGAGCTTTTTGTGGAGTGTCAGCTTTTTGTTTAGGCGTTCATTATCTGGGAATTCTCGTTGCCGTGGTATTGATCCTGACCAAACTGGACACTAGATATTTCTTGCACTATTAATCTGACATTTCAGAGATAGTGTTTAGGAAAGGAAGAACCAAAAAATGGACCAAGAAAAGTTTTCAGTGTGGTTCTTCTTGCTCTTCTTTTCACAAGGAAATGTCCAGTTCTGTAAAAAAAAACACCCCTATGGCTTCCTCCATGCTAATCTCCACCATTGTTTCACAGCTTGCCGTCAGTCCAACTAAACCACATCTATAGCTACCACCTCTTCTTCTCTAATGATACTCATTGGTCGAGTCATTCTCTGACCTTTAACAAGTATATCAGCTTAAATCCTTGCCAGATAAATCTGCCTGGTGAAAGACATAATTGCTAACATTTAGCAGCTAAAACCCCAAATATTTCACTCGGGAGTGGACAAAAGCTGATATGGGAGTTCATCTTGTAGAAGATGGTTTACAGAGGTCACAGCTTGATTTGTACCTCAGTTTTGGGGCCACAGTTCAGTATGAGCTTGGTAAAACTGGAGCAAAAGCAACTAAAAGCCCAAGTTACATTTGTCTAATGTATTTTGAACTCCTGTAGCTTCACTTAGAACCACCCATGACAGTTGGACAGTTATAGTATATTAAACATGAGTATTTCTTATGTGAAGATGACACCTTCATCCAGGTGTATTTACAGCCACCCAAATAGTGCTGCACATTCATTCTAATCATAGTTGCAATTGGGATGCAATTGTTTTTGTATATTCAGTAGGAAGATTTTTGCCAGTATCTGATATGCCAAAACGTACAAAATAATTTTAGCCGATACTGATATTTCAATGCAGTCCAGACCTAAAACCTCAGTCCTTAAAACATACTATCAAGTGTAAGAAATTATGATGAATGAAGAAGACTGTGGCTGACACAGGCCTGTTGCTCCAGTCTAAAGTGTATACAGAAAGTATGTACAGCTGATACAGGCAGATAAATCCCAATCGGAAATACTGTTGAGAATTATAATGTCTGCCAATACCGATATCATGCCAATAATTTTGTGCATCCCAGTGTTAATTTTGGCAGCTATTTTTAATTCTAGTTTTAGTTTTAGTCTTTAAATGAAATGCATTTTAGTTTTAGTCCCATTTAGTAATTTATACCCTTTTTAGTTTTAGTCGATGAAAACTCAAAACATTTTAGTCTAGTTTTAGTTCATAAAAAGTCCTCACATTTTAGTCTTTACTTTTAGTCCAAGCATTTATTTTCTTGCCCAAATCTGGTACTAAATCATGGTAGTGCGTTCTCTGCACCCTGCCAAACCTGGGGTCCCTACGGTTTACAGCTGAGAGGCAGTAGAGATACAGACATATTGTTTTTTGACAGATTTACCCACAACGGGAAAATATCACCAATATTGAATGTCCAACAAAAAACTACATTGAATTTTAGTCTAGTTTTAGTCATCTTGATGAAAACTAAACTTAGTTTTTGTCTTTACGGATCTATTTTTGTTAGTTTTAGTCTAGTTTTTGTCATGGGAAAAAAAGGCTGTCGACAATCATTTTTAGTCATCGTTTTAGTTGACGAAATTAACACCAGTGCATCCTCAGTATTAAGAACTTAAAAAGTTTGCAGAAATTCCTGCAGAAAGGTCTTTATGTGTACAGTAGTTCCTCTATTAAACCTTTCAGAAGTACATACTTAATTTCAAAAAAGGAAAAATTTTATTTTTTGGCCAATATCAAGTTATCTTTAAACAAGTACAGTAACAGCATGAGGCTTTTTTATGCTGCTCAATGTTTGTATGTTTTGAGTCGAGAAAGAAACTCTTCAAAAATATCTTTTTTTAAAATTTTTTTAATGCATTTTCCTCGATAAACAATCTAGTAGACTCATAATAACATTTTTGTGTCGCATTATAATTATAATTATAATTTTAAATGCAAAACACAAAATAGTCCAGTATTATTGTAATTGCTCAGTATTACCAAATTGTGCCGCACTACACCCAAGTATATTTGCCAACCATTTTCTTGCTTAATGAAAAAACAATATAATCACCATCCACACACAAAAAGGTGGTATTCTTCATAAATGTAGATCATCAGCTATAATTTTGGAATATTAAGCACAACATTTCAAAAGAGGAGTGATGATTTCAGAGTCTGTTTACATATCAAACCTAAAGAAAGAAGAAAACAAGACTAAAAAATGACACATGAAACACAACATAAAAATCTCCTGATTTGAAAATAGAAGCTTAATAACATGTAGAACTGACACATTAAAAGTGCGTCAGACTTGTTTACATCAGTATTAGACCACAGACTGGTCTATATGACAGGACTGGACATTGTACCAGGGGTTAAGCTTTGCTGAGGAATCCAGGGTTCTCTACTCTTGCAATGCTTATATGCTTAAAAATGTTAGCTTCTGTGCTAACTTTGACTCTTTATCACTAGCTTTCCCTACTGCCTTCCATGGGGTTTTGCCCTGATGGATGTAAAGTAAAACCTGATCTATGCAGCCAGACTGTGCACATCTTGACATACAAATCGCAGTGGTTCGGGATGAACTGAAATGCTGTTACAGGCCCAGCTAGTATAAATTTGATGCTCTGGACTTGTAAGGTGATAGTCGTTTAATCTTCTCAAATTATTTCTGCTGTTAAAGTAAAAAGAAAGTTTGCAAGATTGCAGACACAAAAATGTTACAAGCTTCGCTGCAATTCCTCCGGTTAGCATGCCATAAAAACATGGTTGGATGTCAATTTGTAGTTTTATCATTATTTACACTATTTAACACACTAGAACTGTCATCAGAGTGCAATGTTTTTGTCCTTCAAGCTGTATCCAAACTGGACAGTCATGATATATAATGACTGCAACTGTGATCCAGTTTCAGTTTCTTTACCTAACTTTTTTTGATAAATCTTTGACTTTTTTGGTTAGAAATGTAAGTTCTCTATGATTGAAATAGAATGCAGTTATTGCAACACGTTTGCAGCTGTTGTCAATTCATTTGAGTGACAGGTTGCATGCACAGCCCTCTAGAAATGATCCAAACTAACAGACCCTCATTTGTTTGGGTGTAAATGTCCCAGAAGAATAGATTTGATGCATACATGACATTACTTCCTGAAACCTGTGTATAAGCATCATAATGTCATGTGTTGTTTTAAAGGTCATTAATGAAAACGCTGGTTATAAGTAAGAGGCTTTTCCCAGGGGAAAACGGCAACACAGGAAATTGAAATAAGCATGTGAGCACCGGGGTCAGAGAGCACCATATGCTAGTCTTAGATTCCAAGAATTTAACTTTTGTTAAACTTCCGTTTTTGAGCAACTCTGCATAAAGCACCCTTGGCAATAGTGGGCCAGCCAGCGTGCCATTACCTCTCCTCTGAGCACAGCTGGGGGAGAATGGGGAAGCTCATAATTGAGGATTAATCCTGCTTTAAGTCCTTGCAGCATTAAGGCTGCAGCAGAGGGAGATAATGCACAGCGGAGTGAGACAGAATATCCCTCTCATTTGTTTGGACAGATGTTTGGAGGCTTTAATGGTACAGATCTCATACTGGACCAAAGGGGACTGGTGTCAGTTTCAAGTTCAAGTGCCACTTCAGCGAAGAAAGTAAACTTAGTCGTAATTCAAGGTAGGGAAAATGTAAGAATTGCACATAATGTTTAAAATGATTGTTGTTTCCTGAAATAATTTAGGGGTCAGATAAGCCGTCTGCACCAAAGAGAGGGGTTGTTAAGAAGCAGCTAAAGCTATTGTTGGTATTTAGCTGTGATATAAGTGGTCGTGATGCTGTTGTAAATATTTGACACCCTCAGAGTTGACACCTGGCCTCTCTTCAGTAAGAAGGTCAGCGGCCTAAGCTGACCCCGTGGTAAAGCTTGCCTGGAGTTAACCTCTGCTGTTACATAATCAGATGCTGTTCATTCACTCGTGTCTTGAGCTGTAGCCACTCTCACACAGTCGGATCATAGTGGGATTGTTCCACTGTTATTCTAGTTTGTTGTTCTGCACCAAAGTTCCCTAAAAGGAAAGTCAAAGAAGAAGAAGTAGGTCGTTGACTGAAAAACCTGAAAATGTCCTAAATTGAGGTTACAAAGGAGCTTCTTACTTTCTGAGAATAGAAGAACGACATCAAGCAGACCTGGAGAGAGAAGGATCACTGTAAGAGCGGGTGAAAAGAGGAACTTTAAGGATAAAGCATGATGGGACTTGCGTACCCTTAAATATCCTAATCAAGTCATTTTCTAACTGTAGTTTAACTTTACTGTGCATTTAAACTGAGTTAGACCAGGGGTTTTCAAAGTGTGGGAGAGTGAGCCTCCCCTAAGAAGAAATTATTCATTCGGTGGACCCCCACCCACAAAAAGGACTGAAATTGAAAAAAATAAACATTTCAAACATTTATGTCTAATCTTTAAACATTTTGAACATTACTATATTTTGGTTATTTTGGTTTGCAAATGTCCTTAAACATCAGCCTTTTCCTCTTATTCAGTTATAATGCTATTAAATATTCCCTTTTTCAAATTTTTTGGCCATTTTACAACTTCTTTTTGTTTCTTTTTCCCCACTTTTTTCCGCTTTTATCCCATTTTTGCCCTTTTATCCCATTTTTGCCCTTTTTCACCTTTTTGCCCATTTAAGCTACCTTTCATCATTAAATATCCCCTTTTTTCCCCAATTTTTTTCCTCATTTTTGCAATGTCTTTTTGCCACTTTTTCCCAATTTTTGCCACTTTTTTGAAACCATTTTTTTGCCACTTTTGTCCATTGAAGCTACCCATTGCCATTAATAGCACTTGTTTCCTTTTTTCCCAATTTTTGTCTCTTCTTTTTGCCATTTTTTCCCCATTTTGCCCATTTTCACAATTTTTTTGCCACTTTTTGCAAATTTAAACTACCCATTGCCATCAAATACCACTTGTTTCCTCTTTTTTTGCCAATTTTTGCCACTCTTGACTGCTTTTTGCCCATTTTAGTCACTTTCCACTCATTTTTGGTCACTTCTCATCCATTTCTGCTACTTTCTGACCCCCCCCACATTTTCGCCCCATGTTTGCTGCTTTTTGACCATTTTGCCACCTTTAACCTATTTTTATTGCTACTTCAAGCTGTCTTTGCCACTTTTCACCTCTTAGATCGTGGCTCTTGCAGAGTTATTTTTCAACAATTTTGCTCCTTGGTTGAGGGTTGAGTAATACTGCTCTATAGCATAGTCCCTATAGTAACTACAGGTTTATCCATTTTGCTCAATGCACAGCAGAGGTTCGCAAAGCAAATCACCTTTTTTCAGGTTTATGGTTCTGCGCCTCCCCTGAAGATCGGTGGCGCCCCCAAGGGGAGTCCCGCCTCACACTTTGAAAACCACTAAGTTAGACTAATATGTTCACATGCATTTTAAAGATCCAGTATCAGTCAGATTTGTATGTATTTAAAAGTTATTTAAAAAAAAGTCTGTCAAAGATTAAGTAGACAGTAGAGGGTGGAGCATAGAAACTCAAATGTATCATGTATAATAGAGTTGTATTGTTATATCTTATGAGGTTATATATCACTCAATTTAAAATTCAAAGTTGTAATTGCAATTTAAAAAGTGTTTTGCAGGGCTCTTGACCATCGCACAGGTGGCCCAGTTGAAAGGCTGTTCCCAAGTACACGAACAGCCTGGGGTCAAGGCTGAAAAATCTGACCGAAGACCTGATTTGTATTAAGCTTGGGTACTTTTTGGTGCTATGATCCTTGATATAATAGAGAGTGAAATGTTTGAAAACATTTTACCGAACAGTGCTGTTGTGCTTTGACAGCCTTATCTCCAACACAAGATGGTACACAGCAAAAACGCCAGTGTTAGATTAACACTGAGTGTTAAATCTAACACTAGAAGAGTGTTTATATGTGTCCACACTTTTGCGTGTTAATTTAACACTAGAAAAGTGTTACTTGTTTTTTACACTGAACAACTGGTACTCCAACACTGTATGGTGTTAAAAATTTACACTGATGGACACTTAGTGTTGATAGTGTTGTACACTGGTGTCAGTGTTAAAAAAATCAGCTCTACCAGACTACACGTAACTCTGGTGTGAAAGCACTAACGAGTGTATTACAGTTAACTCCAGTTGGTGTAAAATATTACAAGACATGCAAGTTCCTCAAAAAAAATTTATATTGAAAATCAGGTACACCTGATACCTCTGATTGCCACCTCACATTGTATAACTGTAGCGATGTGAGGTATTTTATGGCAATCATGGACCAAAGAGGCAGACTCAGAGCTCAAACGTGCTCTGAGTTGTCAGACTGCACTCTCTCCATTTTTTTTAGGAAGCCATTACCACAGTCAGGAAGTGACCAACCTAGCAGACAACTACACTCATAGTGCAGAAGTGTTAAATGTTAAAAACTTAAGGACTCAAGATAATTCAAGAAACATGTGCAAGTGAATCCAAGCGGTGATCCCTGTACAACAGGCAACTTCTAAACACAGCAAAACATCTGAATACATCTAAAATATCTAAAACACAACTAAACACCCTGCACAAAGACATGATGGGAAAACTCTGCCTCTCAGATTTAAAAATGCAGTAGGCGGGGCTTGGATCGATTGACACTCTACAGAGTTGGACTAACACTGGTGCATTAACACTGTCAAATTACTCCAACACTGAAGGCTATTTACTCTGAATGTAATTGAAATTACACTCTGAGTGTTAAAATCAACACTGAAACATTTAACTTTCAGAATTCAACACTCCAGTTTTTGCTGTGTATCATATCCATCCCAGTTCCTTCACTAATTCATTAAATCCACATTCTGTCAGGTTTTCCTTTATTGCAGCTTCACAATGAATGAAGGCTGTTTAGCAGCCTTTTCTTTTCAGACATTTACATCTGGGCCACCAAATTTAGAAACCCTCTGCCAACCCAAATAATTGGATTTGGGTCAGATCCAAGAACATTAGTAATGAACCAAAAATAGTTTTGGATGCAGTCAGCCCTCCTGCCACTGTAACTACACTGTACAACTGTGAAATGACTGTAGACTCTGAGTGTCAAAGCAGCTGTCTCATCAAATTTAAGGACTCCCAATGATCACTTGATCTGGACGTCTCTGGTTACTAACCCTGTGTCCAGAATATACAAAGTAAGTATGTGTTTAAAAGCCATATAGCGCATTTAGCTACTGTAGGAGACGGGCTGTACTGTACTGTGGACCTATACTTTCTGTCAGGGAAGAGAGCGTCTTCATGTCAGCCTTTTAAAGTGAGGTGCTGGGGTGATTCATGAGGCTGGTAAAAGCTGTGAAACGTGCCCCCGTCACTGACTCCAGCTCTGACCTTTAGAGCTGTTTCCAGGACGGCTTTTTCTATCAGAGCTGCACTCACTTGGACAGGATATTGAGTCTCTTTGGTGTGGAGATGAAGGCCAGAGTCTGAGTTCTCTGTAGAAGAACAAGAGATTTCATCAACTGGGGAAAGAAACAGGGTCAGTATGGATTAAAACGTGTATCTTGATATGTTTTAGCTGAAGGGCTTTACACAATTACTCAAAATCAAATAATAGTAAGGCCTGTTTGATACAACAACAAAAATATAAGCCCTCGACACACACTGTTGGACTATTTTTCCCTTTAATAGTTAAAAATTGTGGCTGGTCTCCTACAAACTAATTTGCTCAACCACTTTGGCAACATTTGGATGGAATTGGCAAGGAATGAGGTAAAAACCATGTCCTGGGTACTGGGTATTATTCGTATTTACATTTGCTTGGTGTGCAGGAGATGTGAATGCAACAATTCTCCAGCAAGGACTACAAAAAGTGCAGAAACTTCATGGTCCTGACTTTTATTTTCTAATGAAAAATAGATCCATCTAAATTGCATGCATGCAGTTGTAACAATTGAAAACTGGATACTCATTTGAAAATATACAGATATATTTAAAAAACGTCATATTTCCCAGACTTAGAAGAAATCCTCTGAGGTTTTGTACCCAGGCTTGTTTTTAGCCCCAGGAAGTGAGTCTTTGAGAGCCTGGATGGGGGCGGTGCAGACTTCCACTCACACTTTCAGGTTCAGGGGTTGCATGTGTGTGTACAGGGGGTGCTATATGCAGCTGTGCGTTCATCTGAATGTCTGTTAGCGCTTGTGCGTCTTTAAGTAGGAGCGAGGCGCTGTGTTAGGCGGGGGCACAGGCAGGCGAGGCGGTGGGATCCGTCTCCCATCACTGGGCTAGAGGCTAGCATTCTTAACACCTCATAAATCTCACCTGGTGCTACAGGAGCGCTGCTGACATAGCCTCTGCAGTGGACACACTTACACATGCATGCACACTTTCCATACGCCAAGTGTGTCACATGCACACTTTTAGTGGGTGCACGTTGTACGCAGCCATGTGTATATATAGTGTTTTTTTATAGCGCACACGCTATAAAGTACAAGCTCAAGAGTCAATGCTGTCAACAGCAGCGCTGAAATTGGAAGAAATAATGTGATGTACAGTCTGTCTGCTTCACATTTCACCCAGCGAATGCTCTTCAGACGTGCACGAGGAGAAAGTAGAGCAAATCTGGGAACAGTCTGAATTAATTCTGCAGCACAGTGCTTCATGTAAGACTAATCCCTCCTCTGATTTGTCTGGATTTTCATCACATTCCAGTGACTTTTACAATTGTGCTCCCTGATTCAGCTGTTTTTGTGACTTAGGTGTCAATCACTGTCCCAACAGTCTAAAGTCTTAGCATGTAGCTTCCCAGAAACTAAAGCCATTTACTAATAGGTGTGCAAGGTTATTTCAGTTAGGGTTTACAATTTACCCCCACAAAATTAACTCAGAGGTTTTCCTTCATTACAAACAGAATACAGTGAGAGGTTGAGCCAGTCAGAAAGGTCTAAAGCAGGGGTGTCAAACTCAATCACAGCAGGGGCCAGATTCTGGATTCAGGACTAACCTGAGGGCCTAACAGAGTCACCTTTTTAACCATAAACTGTCAACCTTGTTTCACCACTTATAAAACATGAAAAAAAGAGAAAAAAACAATTAGCACTCATTATAACTGATTTTGACTTTTAAAAAGTTAAAAAGATAAGTTTAAAGGCTCACAGTCTGAGAAAAGTAAATTTATTAGTTTAAATAATGACTACTAAAAAAAAAAAATTAATGGCAAATATATTGTAAAGAAGTCAAAATCATGAGTTTATAAGGTCAAAATATGAAATAAAATTTATAATCAAAATTAAAAGTCAAAATTTGATTCAAAATTTTAAATTGTGAGTCTACAAGGTCAAACTATGGGATCACGAAGTCAAAGTTTGGAGTTTGGCCACAAGAGGCTACAGTTAAGAGTTTAATCCTGCAGTGAAAAGAATAAATTAAAAGGAAAAATGACAGCCCAATAATGCAACATTTTTATCCAATTAATTTATCTATAAGCAAACATAACAAACCAACAAAATAAAAGTGGAATATATATTGAACTAGGAAGTGAAATAATCCAAGAAAAACTTTTTCCACCTGCGAAACTTTCCCTCCATCTTTGAGAAATTAATCTACATCAGTCTTAAATCAGTAAATAAAAATGGATCTCCTAATTGCCTCTCATAGCTTCCATACTAGACAAAAACCTTTTTAAATCACCTTTTTTGATTGTGTTTCCCTGTGTAAACACAGCCCAGGCACACTGCTCTGCACAAAAACAAGACGTGTTCTGCTTTACTTACAAAAATATTATGCCTCTTTAGTGGGAAATTTCACTTCATCTCTTCCGCATTTTCTTATTTTTCTATCAGTTAAAAACCCGGATCTACTTATCCCTAATAGTGAGGCAAATTACCCAAATAATTCCTGTGAATGTGAAACAAATCGCTGGTATAACTGCAGTCATAAGACAACAATTACCGGCGTGTGACATTAGGGCTCTTGGTTTGTTATCTCTGCTGTTGTGGAGAATGTGTGCACTCAGTGAACTCCTATAGGAAGGAATGCAGGGAAGCTTGAGCCCATTATATATATTCCATAACCTTGTGTACCCTATCTGCTGAGAGCAGCTTAATGCACGTGCATGTATGTATGCTGTAGACTCCCCTGACCTCGTGTGTTCTTTGTGTGTCACTGTTTGTGATGATTGCAGTGTTTTGACATGAAAGCCTCAAACGACAGCAGGGGATTTAGACTGAATGATGCCTTGGCATGTGAAGAGGACTTTTTGGAGAAGAGAATAACAAACCATCTCTCTTAAAATGGCAACTCTGTGCACCTGTTCCCTCCTTTTAATCCAAGATAATTAATAATGACTGATGTGCCCACTCAGCACACATGCTCATGCTCTAACACACACAGACTTGACTTTAATGACCACAGGGCCAGGTTCAAGGGAAACTATGACAGGTAATTTCCATTCAAGGTAAAATATATCCACCTGAGGCGTGTTTTCAATTTAGCTCAAGTAGCTCCCCTCTGACAGCTGTTTATTCACTCAGAAACGATGACTGCCCAAACTGTATACCACCTTTATTTCTGCAGATAAGGGCTAAGGACTAAAGACCTAGAATAACATCTATACTGCCTTTTCTTTCTGCAGATAAGGGCTAAGGACTAAAGACCTAGAATAACATCTATACTGCCTTTTCTTTCTGCAGATAAGGGCTAAGGACTAAAGACCTAGAATAACATCTATACAGCCTTTCTTTCTGCAGATAAGGGCTAAGGACTAAAGACCTAGAATAACATCTATACAGCCTTTCTTTCTGCAGATAAGGGCTAAGGACTAAAGACCTAGAATAACATCTATACAGCCTTTCTTTCTGCAGATAAGGGCTAAGGACTAAAGACCTAGAATAACATCTATACAGCCTTTCTTTCTGCAGATAAGGGCTAAGGACTAAAGACCTAGAATTACATCTATACAGCCTTTCTTTCTGCAGATAAGGGCTAAGGAATAAAGGCCTAGAATCACATCTATAAAGCCTTGATTTCTACAGATAAGAAAAAGGAATAAAGACATAGAATCACATCTATAAAGCCTTTATTTCTACAGGTAAAGGCTAAAGCATGAAGGCCTAGAATTACATCTATAGTGCCTTTATTACTGCAGATAGGGGTTCAGGAATATGGACCAAAAAATCCATCTATACTGCCTTTACTTTTACTGATTAGACTTTGGTAATGCAGGCAAAACATCACGTCTATTGTGCTTTAATTTCTGTAGATTAGGGCTTGGATAAATGGAATTTAATTCACATCAACACATCTTTATATTCTGCAGATTTGGGCTGGGCAATAAAGGCATAAAATAACATTTATACCACCTTTATATCTGCAGATTAGGTCTGGGCAATACAAAGGGAAAAAAAAAAAAGCGGATCTCTACCACCATTATTTCTCCAAATTAGGGATGGGAAATATAGACCAAATACCATGTCTACATGTTTTCAGTTTAGTTTTTGCTTTTGGTGGTACATGGTATATTTTATTATCTAAAAAAAGGATATGAAGCAAAAATAAAAAAATGGTTGTCACAAAAATATAATTATAAAATCTGATATTATATTCTGTGAAGTCAAAGGCTATTGAAAAAAAAAAGATGTCCTAGGCACCCAATTTAAGGCAATTTTTAATTTTAACAATCAAAAATTGCAGCCAGAGTTATCCTGCTGTTTAGGTAACTGTTGAATATTGGATGTTAAAGACCTCTGTTTTTGTCCCTCTCACAATGGAATAGTTTTCTAGTGACTTAATTTTGAGGGTTTTTTTGTCTTAAATGAGCAAAAACACTGGCAACATTTCTGCACAAGAAGAATTTTTTATGCCTTCAAACATGATGTGTCTGGAATTGATAAAATCTCCATTATTTTACGGAGAGATGGTGTCAAAAAGAAAATTAAAAAATAGTGATAATCAGTAATATTTAACTGACAGAGGGGAGCACTGTCTAAATTGCACAAATAAGTTGGCAACATTTGGATGGAATTGGTAAATCCTCATGACTTGCCAGTTCCACCCACTTTTCAAATGTTGCCAACTTGTTTGCAGATTGGAGAATATTGGACAATAAACTGTCCTGTAGTGAGTTTCTGGAACTTCTATGTATGAAACTAGACGTTGTTGACAATTCTTTTTTTAAGTTGCCAGCAATCACAGACACATTTCGTAAACAGCCTAACTTCTACAAAAACATTAGCAACATTTACTCGTATTGATGTTGCCATCATTTGTAATTGTTTGCCAACATATTTGTGCAATATGGACGTAATTTATTAACATTATAAACAAGAAATGCCCCATAATGTGTCACTGTGGTTCCATGGGGTGTCCATTTGATTTGATGTGAACTACCAATAAAATATTTAATTAAATAAAATGATTATTCCCCAATCAGACTTAATGTCTCAAATAGATTATGTTTTGGTAGTTAAGCATATTTCAATATTTATCCTGTACAGTTAATCAGAATAAACTATACCTATGTAAATTCTATTATCCACCCTATGTCTCTCTTGAAAACCTATCAGTATATCTTAAAGACTCCATATATTGCCCAGCCTTATTGCAGATTGCTTGTTTTTACTTGACGATAAGTTTCCTCGAAGTAAAGTCATGACAGGGTAAGTAGGGCATCGGCTCACACTTCTTGTCCTCGTCACTCTCACTCACAGCCGAAGTGTTGAGAGGACGGCACACGGTGTTACTGCCAGTCCTCTCTCTGTCCTCTTTTCACATGACTCTGCAGAACACACAGGACCCTGTGAAGGCGCAAGACACCAACTCATCCACAACACTAGTGATTCAGAGGATAAATAGGACTTGATCCGTTCATTTTGTATTGTAGCATGTCAATAATTAGCTGTAGCTAACACCTTAAAGCTCAGGTGTCAGTTTTCTTTCAGGACTGGCAGAGACAGTGAATGCATACATATTCTTTTTTCTTTTTGCAGCTCTGAAAATCATTTCATTAACACCCAAGTAATGAAAAAGTTGAGTATGTTTGGATCAACACCTCTGGGACGTGAAAGAGACTGCGCTTCATTGTAAGAACAAGAAGGGGAAACATGTTCACTAAAAAATGGCACATGTCAATAAATCTATATCTGTAGTGTGACTTTAAGACGCTTAAATGTACAGATTACTTGTGTTAAAATGTAAAGCTTCAGCAAACATTAGCAGTGAATCGCAGAGAGCCTGACTCGAGCTCACATGTGAGACACACATGACAAACCCACACTTTTTAACCACACGCTGAGGCGAGGGGGCTTGTGGCCAGTATCAGCAGCGGTGCAGTGTGTACTGTTATGTGTTTGAACTGCCAGTCTGAGCCTCAGAGAGTCAAACAGACATGCAGACACACCGAGGGGATCTTGGCTTGATCAGCTTCAAAGTGTCCTTCCTGCTCTGTGTCAGAGCATCATCAGCTGAGCTAACTAGCTGTCTGCTGCTCCCCCTTGTCCTTAGCTCATTGATCAGCGGCTCCCCCCCTGGCTCGGAGCTGTTTGCCTGCAGCTCAGAGGGAACGGTTTCCTGGCAAACAGAGCGGACCCGGGCAGCAGAGAGCATGTTCTGTGTGGCCGGCCTCTGACAGGCGTTAGCTTAACGAGAGATGGAATACATTAGCACAGAAAGTACACAGAGCAGACCCTGCAGCTGACCACCGCACTCCACTGCTGCTGCTGCTGTTTCTGAGCTGCTGTGGTTATATGCAGCTGTCATACACAAGTGAGGCCCTATTTTATGGTGGTTGAAGAGCAGACTCATTCATTTCTCCTGCGGCGTTTTGATTTGTATTTGTGGATGTCAGCTCCCCCCCGCCTCGCCCTGACTTTCTGATGCTTTTTTTGGTGGATATTTCTGCTTTCTATTCCCAGAGCTGGTCAGCATTAATAAGCTGTTATGTTAGCCACTAACAGAGGTGCCTTGGCTGCATCGCTCCTCTCTGGCATCTCGTCAACATGTATAAATATAAGCAGGCTCAAGGTTCCTCATTTAATATACTGTTGGCTGAGCATTAACTGTACCTCTGCATGGTGTTTGAATAGAAATCTGGACATAGCAGCAGGAGGCTGGACTTTAACACTTAAAGCTAGGAATTTAAGGGTTAAGCTTGCTTTATTGGATATTTTTCATTTATATTTCATCCTGTGAAAAGACCCGAAACAGTGATCAAATCAGATTGCATGGCCTTGCAATCTTCCCACCTGTAACTTGGCACTCCACCCCCACTCCACCGGTTCCTACTGAAGAATACAGATCAGACTTTGTCCATCAGGTCGCATCTTCCCGATGATGAGCCCTTTTGCTGCATCAGCAGTGGTGTGCTTGTTGAACATCAACACTGCTAAAAGTTCATTCCACATTTTTTTGCAATGTCTGTCAGCAGTAGGGATGTGCCTGGTTAGGATGCTTAACTTAATTCTTATATCAAATTGACTGATGCAATCTTTCCCAGTCAGTTTTGATAATTATGTGTCCGTTTTTTAAAACATGGGCCTGAAATCCCAGTCAAATGCTCTTTTAAAACTGTAATGGAGCCTCTTGCCACCAGTGGCTGCTGTAGCTTCAGTTGATAACCACTACCTTCCTGCCACAGCTTTCCCCATGGCACTACGTCAGACGTAATCATGAGAAACTTAACGTTTAGCATGTCGCAGGGACAGCGTGGTATGGCATTGTTTTGAATCTGAAAATGGAAGTAAAAGTTGTATGTAGGCTGTTGAGGGTTATACTCACTTCTAGTTACTCATCTGAAGTGATTAGTAACCAAATTCAGCTTGATATTAATCTGCAAAGAGGACCAAATGCTGGCAGAGCTAACTGCTAACTTTAGCTTCGCTCTACTCAGCCCACCATCCTCACATCATAGAACTACTAACACAGCAGCCCTGTGAATAAAATGGCTGTTGTTGAAAATGTAGTGAGGATGAAAAGTAATCTGAAAAATATGGGTTTTTGTACAGTTTGAATCAATTTAAAACCATCAAGATTCATATTTGTGCTTTAAATTTTTTTCCTGCACCTTTAGTCATGAGCATTTATTGATCCCTTTCTTAAAATTTTTAATGATCTGAAACCCAATGGATACCCCTATTGATACTTTTCTATTTGTTATAGCTGGCTGTGGATATATGTCTTCCTTTTTAAACACAGCTGGTACACTATATGTAATAAAGTTTTTAACCGCCTGACCAACAGCAGGGACATGTATTCAAATACATGTATTCTAATATGGAGTTGGCCCTCTTTTTGCAGCTATCACAGCCTCCACTAATCTTTCTGGAAGGCTTTTAAACTTGAAGTCACTGAGTTTTTAAGAACGATCCATTTTGTATCACAAATGTGTTCAAATGGAGTCTGCATGACTAGCTGCTTGGATTTATAAACCTTTGGCAACAAGTCTGATATCAACACTTGATTTCTATAATCAACAGATGTGGCCATATACTTTTGTCCACATACTATATGTCTGGACAAAACAGTGGCCCTGTTATTAGTGCTGTTACAATGACCCAGAAGTGGGTCATTGTAGAACCAGGTTTCAGTCTCCATCCATATCACTCAAACAGTTGTAAATAAAACAGTTTTTCTGGACTATTTTCATCTGTGGATTATTCCACATACGGTACCCCAGTGAGAATTTCAAGCAGCAGGAGTCTAAATTTAGGATAATCTCAAAATAAACTACAGTGTGTTTGTGCTCGTTTTAATGAAGGGAGAAAGCTCCCAGCACAGAGGAGTGTCTTTTTGATGTCTTTTCAACATTTTTGGACAACAATGAAGCTCTAAGGGAAAGCAAAAAGATAATAGACAACACCTCTAAGCAGGATCAATGTACTGCTGTGTTTGCACTTTTCAAAGGATTAGTAGATAAAGAGACACTCATCGACTTAGAACTGCAATCATACATCAATCACTGAATTTCTTTGGTTTATATTAAACAAGTCATCTTCAGGCTCATTTATGCTTCCTTTATGTATGAACATTGATTCCAGTGTTTCAATTGGTACAGTGTTACCACTTCTCCCTCACTGGTGAAAAGGTGATTGACACAGTTTATCACAAACTTTGCATTCAAAGTAGCCCTTTAACATGAGTTAGAGTATCTTTAGTGGTGTTGTACACATCCTGTGATGCCACTATTGCATGTGCATGTCAGCTTTTGCAGTTGTAAGAATTTTTTTTGTTTGTCATAATCCAAAATACTTTGTTTTCTTCGTCTGGATGCTTGTAGCACTGGGTCTCTGTCTTGGGGTCCCCAGACTTCTACAGCTTTGACTGTTAGGTATGCTGCTCGACACTGCCCCCCTGATTTCTAGTGGTATTCCAGCATTTGAACTGTGTAAGCTTCCAAAAATTTGCTAAATTATATATGAAATGAAGCAGAGAAGGCTCCGTCCACATCCACATAAGAATATCAGGAAAGTAGGATGTCATATTGGATTTCAAAACAAATGTGTTTCACTATTTATTGTCATAACCACAACACTTTCATGAAAAAAATAATCTGCTGATGAGACGACAACGAGGCTATTTGAAGCCATCCCCTGAAACACCCCTAGCACACAGTTTCATTGCAGCCCATCCTGCATGAGTGACATGCACACCAATCTCCGTCTGTCTCTGCCAGCATAATCACTGATAATTAACGATGCAGTAATTATTGTTTGTTTTGCATTTCCTTTGAAAATCTCTTTGAGGTCAGAGACTCGAGCCATTTTCACAAAGTCCACTCTGTGAGCCCGATCACATCAGATAATGAAGTGGAACAAATAAACCTCCACCCCCTCCTCAGCCTCTATCCCTCTATCTCTCTTTCTCTCTCTTTCCCTCCTGCTGTGGCGGTGTCAAGTGTAATGACTCGTCCGCATCCTTCCCTCCTTATCTGCCCGCTCATCTCGCTCCTCCTTGCTTGAGCGCCATCATCTCACATCACTAACGGAAACACACAGACGCTCAGCAGGAGCGTCTGCTTATCAGGTCCACCAGGATTATAGAGCGCCCTGAAAAGTCACTGTGTGGATAGTTTGGAGTATTTTTGCAGCTTGCTAAATGCTCTTATGTGTGCGTTATTTTAGCATGTGTATGCCTCTTCTAAAATTTACAATCCCCTAGGTATGACAGAATGTAAATATTCTCACGCTGTATTTTATCCTGCATCGTCTTGAACAAATATTATGCATCTAAAAACATATGTTTGGTGTAACTGCATAAAGAAATCCTTGTTTGGCTGCCAAATCATGTCACTGCTCTTCTCCTCCTATTAGAGTGCAGAGTGAAGATATTCAGACATGTTTTTCTCCCCCTTACATATACAGTTATACCTTCAGCCACCTCTGATGACATCACAGGGTGGGTCTCTGCTGATCAAACAACCTCTCACGATCACGAACGGCAGCCTGGCCATCGTCCCATCAATCAGCTCATAAATGTCATTAGGAGGATGTGAGACGTGGCAGATGAAACATGTTGAGAGGACTTTTATCCGGCACAGTGGGTGGTAGAACTTTTTCCTCCCTCTCTGGGTCGGTTATGTAAGTTAGAGCCTGGTTTCTTTAACTAGCAGTTGGGGCCTAATTTGGTTTGAAGGCCTGTGTTTGGTCACATCCCACATGACCAGTTTATCCAAGTGTGAACTGTGAATCAGCACTTAGAAATTTGACATGATTTCCTGCACGGTAAAGTTTCACTAACCCAGTTTAAGTCCAGGAGTCAGGTTGGAACAATGAATAGGTTCAACGCTTACAGAAGAACCAGGCTGTATCATAGCTATTAAGTCCCAGTCCCAATACACCTCTTGTCCCTATCACTTAGCCTTTCCCTTATGTTTTGCACCTTCGCATCTAGGATGTAGGGTGTCTTAATTATGGCCTACTAGGGTGAAATGCACCTCAAACAGAGATTTTAATGAGACCTATTAAAAAAAAATAATAATATGAAAAATCTTCCAAATGCCTTACAAATCATCAGCAAGATAGGGATAGAGGCCAGGGGTAAAAGTTAGAAATGGGACTAAGCCAAAGCCAAAAGAAGATTTCAGAATCAGCATCAGATTTGGCTTTTATTACCAGTTAGTTTTATTGTCATTTAGTAGCCAAGCACATTTTCACATACAAGGAATTTGCCTTGGCGCCTGTGGTGCAAAAAAAAAAAAAAAGACACAGAAGAAGAACAAACTCTTTATAGGCTAGTGAAAATATTAGGGTCTAGACTTGAATTCATTGTTTGTACAATGGTGCAAAAGGAAAAACTCTATGGATGCTCAGAAACACTGCTGATTAAGTCATAATGTTTTTTTTAGGATAAAAATTATATAAAACACAGTGCGAGGCGTATTCAGAAGAAATAAAGCAGATATGCCTTAATGCAAGGGTGTCCAAACTATGGCCCTGGGGTCAAATGTGGCCCTTGGCACATTTTTAATTTACCTGCATCAAATTCTAAAACATAAATTAAAAAATGGCCCACATGAAGCTTGAACATGAAGCTTGTGCTTCACTGTGTATTTTATTTGTGTTTTCTACCTTGGGGGCTTGTCCGCAAAGAGACAACGCTATGAATTCTCTGGTACATTTAGTGTCATTCTCATTCTGACCAGGACGGAGCCAGTGATAGCCAAGGCCAACCAGGGCTACCCTGAAATTTGAATTGCCTCCTTGAAATCCTTGAAATGACTGGCTATTTGCCTTGTAAGCTATTAACTAGTGTGTCCATTCACTAAGCACATCTTTACATTAGACTGGATTTACTGACTACAGTGACATAAAACTGAGGTTTAATGAAAGTAGCCCCACAATCCTCATAATTTTCTGTATGAAGCCCTTAGTGGATAAAGTTTGGACACCGCTGCGTTAATGTAAGACATGAAGTCTGTTGTTTTGTCTACTGAGTCTACGGTTCAGTAAGAGTCCATGGGGAGAGGGCTGGAGTACTGTTCATAATGCTGACAGCAGAGGGGAAGAAATATTTCTTTTTGTGGGCGGTTTTTGGACTGAAGCCTCCTGCCAGGGGGGAGAGCCTTAAGAAGCCCCTATCCAGAGTGAGAGGGGTGGCTGCAACTTAACCTGCACGCCGTGGAGTCCTGGAGTTGCACCTTTCTGCAGAGCGAATGATGCGCTGCAGTCTATTCCTGTCCCTCGACGTGGCTGCAGCATACCAGATGGTCATCGTGAGGATGGACTCGATAATGACGGTGTCGAAGGACACCATCAGCGTCTTTTGCTGGTTGAATTCCTTCAGCTGCAGCAGGAAGTACATCCTCTGTTGGGCTTTCTTGATGAGGGAACTGAAGTTCAGCTTCCACTTGAGGTCCCAGGTCTACACAATGCAACCAGACTAGTCGATTAAAGGAAATCATGATTTGCATTTAACAAGATTTGAAATTATTTGCCGAGGAGCATCAATGCATTTAATGGGATCCAAAATGCTGCACTTTATAAGTCTATACAGTCATGCTAAACGGTACACGCAGTGCTTTTCTCAGCTGCAGTTGCCAGAGTATCAACCACAGGTGATTGGTTTTGGTGATAAGTAACCAGAGGCATTCATTTTGATATACTGACTGTGCATTTTAATGAAAATTGATTGTCAATCACTCACAGCTCCTCTAATTCTTTGGCATTTCCATCTACATAGTTAGGGGAGTCTTGTTAGGAGAGACAAATTAAAAAGAAAATCATAGTTGGAGGCTGATTGGCGTGCTGCAGCATCCAGCGGTGCTATTAGAGCTACACAGCAGACTTACTGCACACTCACGCCGTCACACAGCGGCACAGTCACACAGCCACACACTGCATAAACCAAATACCCTCATACCTAATGATCTGGATTATTAGAGCCCACCCACCGCATGGGTCTGGTCCACTGTCTATCTGTTTGATCAGCTAATTACCACCATTATGCACACATACTACACACATACACACTGAACACACTCTACCCCAGAGACTGGTTTAATGCAGTGAGCCGCTGGGCTTTGGTTCCCCCCTCTCCCCCCTTCTTTTCTTCTCCTCACTCTATTCCCCTGGTTTCCTCTTTCTTTTACTCCTGGCCTCCCAGCAGCCTTGGCAGCTCCTGAGTTATTGAAAATAAAACAAGGGCTAGAAAGTAAGAGAAAAAAATGGGTAAGTGGCCCTGAGACTTGTTAAATTTATATCAGTCTGCAGCATGGCTGTCTATAGGATTACAGGCATAGTGCTTACTGCAGTGTATATTTCATGAGGAGGGTGAAACAGGAATGTAAGGGTTTCAAGGGGCTGAAATACTGCATTTTATTGTTAAAGAGAAAGTATGTCAGATGGCCCTCATAAAATAATGTATAGACTGTCGATGAAATACTCTCTTTAAGTATTTATGTGCCTTTTTCAATAGACATCACCCTTTGCTTGTATTTTTCTCTTTTCTTCTCATGCTGTAGTGCTTTCTAGGACCTGAATAGTAGCCCCCAGCCAATTACAAAGCACAGGTCAAGGAAAAAAACTGATCAAGTCACTTTCTAGCCTTCTACTTTTGTCACTTAGAGAGGACAAACACAGCTGGAGGAGATAAATTGCAGCTTTTAGCGAAGATGCCGAACCTTCCTGCAGAGTTGTGTGGAGGTGTGGGTGTGTTTATTTGTGCTGAAGAATGAAACTACCACAAAACAATATGAAAGTGATGTTTTCTCTGGCGCTTTCACAGCTTTATGCTCGCTAACACTGCTCCCACTCTTCACTCGCTTTATTGCGTGCTAGACCAAGGCCACTTTGCCTTTCTTTTTACTATCAAACCAGGGAAATTGGGCCAACTTTGAATGCTTTATTTACAAACAAATACTAACTGAACTGCTTCTCTTTCATGCTTCTTTTGCAAAATCCTGCAGTATTTATACTTTACTTTGATCCTAATAGTTTCACTCAACTTTTTTTTACCATCAAAAGTCTAGAAGACACCAAAAGAAAGCATTGGTCCAGCATTTTAATTCATTACAAGACATTACAACATTATATGTTCTTTAAACGGCTTATTTTCATGTCTAGGTCAGACTACATGAACAGATGTACAGTTTTACTTATCCATATTGTATTTTTTCATCCAGACATTCTCCTGAATGAACATGGAAGTTTGATGGTAATGCTAACAGTCATTTCAACCTGGGTGTGTGTTGGCTGCATCACAGCTGCGTCACAGTTTGATTTTTATTTCAACGTTCATATTAACAAGTCAGGGCTTTCAGACTGCCTGCCTGAGACGCATCTGATTCCAATGTCTCACATATAAAGAATCTAGAGATTAGAAGGCTCCCCTTTTTTTCCCGTGATTTGCGTACATCTCTCAGCCAAAACAGACAGGAACACAATAAATAGAGGGCCGTATTTACCTTGTTTTAGGAGATATTTATGTCCATATCAGTAGAATATGATTGCAGTGTGTTCCATGGTTGAAGGCAACAAGCTGAAAAGCATCATTCTAATAAAGTTATTCTCTTAAGTACAACTGTTGCTGGAGCTTTCGGATTCCACACGGTACAGCCACATTTCCAGTTTGCGCCTTTCAAGTAAAAGCATGCTTAGGCATTTATGGGAATCAACAACCGTCGACATGTCATGCTTTGCTGAACCGAGCATGTGCACAGACTTTGAAGCAGCAGAAGAGAGACAGAATGACTCATAATAGAGAGAAAAAGACACAGAGAGGCTGTGATGTGCCCCTCAGAGTCACTGCACTTTAAATAATGACTCAAACTCCTTAGATTTTTGCATCTGTATCAGCTGAAATTAATTTGTAAATTTTTGCATATCAGCCAAAAGCCAATGCTGTGCATCCCTGCTCAGTTTTACAATAATATGAAAACTTATGAAGACGCAGACACCACACTGCACGAACACTCCTTGTTTGAAAGCAGACACACAGCAAACATGCACCCATTCTGAAACAGGCCTAATAGCAGTTCCTCACCAGGTTACCACAGTATGTCTGCTATTTCCCACTTATACTTTTTTAGTCTGCTGTGCTAGTCCTTCGATGACAACATCACAAAGGCAGGGAGCTCGACACCAACTTCATTATTCTTCTTTCACTTCCCCATGTCGGTTGTCTAGGCTGTGAGTTTAGTGCATGCGGGGAAAGTATTCGGGCTTAAAACTAAAACTAGTTGGAGCACATTTAGCACATTTTTAACAAATTTTATTCTTTGTTAAGTTTAAGGAATGAGGATATCAAAGAAAAAATCAGCTGGGGAAGGTCAACTGAATCTGTCAGAACTCCTAAAACTACTTTTATCTGCTGATAGTGATGATCTGATTGTCTCTAGTAGTTTTAAGCATGCCGTTAGCTTCCTAAAGTCAATTATAACCTCCAGGGTAAAGGTATATGTTTGCAAAAGTTAAAAATATGTGAGAGAAAGGCACTGATGGCCTAGCTTCTATCAACTCTTCACTGTCCTAGTTAAATAAAGCCCAAAAAAGCCCAAAGTTTCTTTCATTTGTGTCAAAAAGATTTATTTTCTCAAACTCTGTGTTACCCTCTTCCTCCTCCGTACCTCTCCCAGCTCGCCTGTCCTTCCCTCTCATCCATCCATCTTTTCTTTAACAACCATCTCTCGTGTATCCTGTCTTTTCATTTATCTTTTTATGTTTTCCCGTCACATCTGCCCCCTCCTCCCTTCTTCCCCTGGCCTCAGTGTCTCCTTCATTTCTCCTTTACCTCGCCGCAGAAACACTGAGGCACGTTTCCTCTCTGTTAATTATCATAATCAATGACGGCCCCGTCGCTGCTGCGTTACCCATACTGCTGCACTCCGGCCCACATGCTTCCCCTCCCTGACTCGGGGGAAACGCATTACCACCTCCTGGAGCCGTGCCTGCTCGGAAAGATTAAGGTCATTACCTGGCAGCGGGGCCGAGGGCTCGATCTGTACATCATGGCCTTAAACTTTAACCTATATCAGGTAACTAGCAGGCTCAGAAGAGAAACAAGCAGAGGCATTAGCAGCCTCTCTGGCTGTTGTGTTTCCACAAGGAGTTAGCCTCCCAGTGCTAAGATATACCTTTTTATATCCTCTTTTCCTTCACTTTATATAAAGTTCACATGTTTTTCTTGGCTTTTCCTCCAAGATTTATGCTCAAGCATCAACACCAGGAAGGGCAGAGCTGGAATCCCCCCTCATGTGTGGCGTTTGCCTCTGCAGCCTTGTGTTTGCTCATCATATAAAAGCCAACTTTTACATTTCCTATATTTAATTTCGGCGCGTATAAAAGACAGCTGAGCAGAACGAAGCAGATCTTGCATCCAAACCACACTGTTAGCTTTCTAATTTTAGGGAATCGTTTGGAAATATTTCTTCCCCCGCCTCGCCATTCAATCTCACATCCACAGAGCTCTTGCAGGTGGTCTACGATAAAGTTCCCACTATGAGCTAAGTGTGAGGTTTAAAGGGCGGGCACTTGGAAAAGCCACAGAAAGTATGAAAATACAGCGAGATCAGGACTGTAAAAACCTCTTTGACCCATAGGACTGGACTCAGAGTTTTAATTTCCTGCTCTGCTCTTTTTTTTTCAGCACGTGCTGGACATCTTTAGTGGCTTTTTGCATCGCAGCAGCCGTCCCTTGTCTGAGGTTTTCCAACATTTAGCACCTCGTACCCTGAAGTACTTCTCTCTGAGCCTATCAATGAAATAGCAGTGAAATAAAACCACAGTGAGTAGGTGTTAGCTGCATGTTTTGACACAGCCAGTCACTCTTGGCAGCTGTCCTCTGCAGCACAGCCCAGGTCTGACGTTTGCTAATGCGCTGACTCCAGCACCAGTGTGTGTTTCTGTATGTGTGTGTTTTCCATGCCATCCACTGGGGGATGTTTGTATTTGTGTCTATGTGTGTGTTTGTGTGTGCGTAGGCGAGTGCACAGTCGCATAACAGGGATGCAAACCTCTAATTGCCCATGCAGAAAGGCCAGAAACTAGAGCCAGGAACCTCAGCGAGCATTTCAATGTGGGTGTGTCGGGGGTATGTACCAAGCTCAGCCAATCAGCTCACAGATTCAACAGGAAGTTGTGGTTTGGAACACGTGTTGTTGCAGCAGCAAGGGAGCTGAGAAGCTAACAGGCTGGGATGAGAGGAGAAGGAGCTGTTGGTGCAGCGCCTGCAGCTCATCAGACTCCTATTTTATTAACAAAGATAATGAAATATTAAAGGTCGTATGCAAGTTTGTAACAATAGAAGAGGAGTGAGATAATGCCAGAAATAATTGGACATAAAAATAAACTTAGAGCTGCAACAATTAAGTTTCTATCATCAGCTAATTTGCCTAATGACTTCAAGGCGAGGCCTGATATCATAAAAAATTACATTAGGAGTTAAAAAGATCGAACAAGACAAGATTTAATTTGTAATTATGAGATAAAACTTAAAATATATGCTAAAATTTAAAATTGTGAGTCTTCTAGGTGAAAATATAAGTTTCATGAAGCAAAATTAGGAGTTAATAAGGTCAAATTATGAGATTATATTCAAAATTATGAGTTTAAAATCAGAATATGAGTTACATTCAGAATTGAGTCTTAAAGGTGAAAGTATAGGATTAAAAACAAAGTTAGGAGTTAAAAAGATCAAAATATGAGGTTCTATTCAAAATTATGAGTTTAAAAATCATAATATGATTTAAAAATTGGAACTGTAAGTCTAATAGGTGAAAATATGGGATCAAAACCAAAGTTAGGAATTTAAAAGGAAACAATATGAGACAAAATTCAGAATTATGAGTTTATAAGTAAAAATATGTGCTAAAATACAGATCTGTGAGTCTTTATGGTGAAAATATGGGGTAAAAAAACAAAGTTAAGAGTTACAAAGGTCAAAATATGAGGTTATAGCCAAAATGATAAGTTAAAAGTTAGAATATATCTTAAAAATTAGAATTACGAGTCTATGAAGTGAAGAAATGGGATAAAGAAAACAAAGGTAGGAGTTTTAAAAGGTCAAACGATTAGATATAATTTGAAATTATGAGTTTAAAAGCCAAAATATTATGAAATTTAAAAATGTTAATCTAAAATGCCAAACTATGATGTAATCGAAATTATGAGTTGAAAATGTTGAGTATAAGTTAAAAAGTCAATATCATATGTTTTTAGTCATAATTGTGAGATGCAAAATTACCTTTACTCTTGATTTTCTGAGATTTTATGACTTTACAAGTATATTTTAAATCATCAAGGTTAAGTTTACAGTTTTATACTGGAGCACACCTGCAGACCTCATACTGCTGGGCCATTTATAACAAAAGTATAATCTTGTGGGGCGGCTGTTACTGTGCCACGGCTTTCTGCAGCATTAAAGGATGTGTCTGGTACAGGTCAAATGAATAAAATCAGCTGTTTGTCTCCTTTAAATCTGATTATTTAAAGTCATGTTTGGCTGTAAATGATTAGCTGGTCTGAAGCTTGAATTTGACAAAAGAAGTGAGATTATTTTAGATCTGAAATGATGATGATGATGGACCTTCATATCAGTTGTTTTATTTCCTAGGGATGTAATGTGTTCTGGAAGAAATAAGCATCATCAAACTAGTTGTTGGCTCTCCTCCCATAAACTGATCGATAAATTCTCCCAGCTGTGCGATGGTGGGTGTGAAATCTAGAGTAAAAGACAGAAACTTACCTGCGTGGGGAGGTGGTGGGAAATTTAGAGTCACCTTTCACAGCCGACCATTGTCCAGAATGAAACAGGCATCTCCCCGCTAACATCGTCCCCGCGCTCTTTCATTGTGAGCTAATGGAGTGGTGAGGGATAAAGGCTCCTACAAACTCACACACACAGACCCACACAGTCACCCAACACTCACAAAAGCCATCACCAGCCGCCCCGCGTACTCAGTTCACCTGAGAGAAGATTGAATGACATCAGCCATTATCATTGAGCCCAGATAGCGTCACACTATTACTGCAGGTGATGCACAATGATGCGGGTAACAAGCATAACAAAGCATCACAAAACAACAGCATGGGCAGAGTAACCTTGACATCCGCAGGAGGGGACATGATACGCAGGTTGTGAGGAGGATTTCATGAAAAAATCAGCGCTTGTCCCACCTCAGGGGGGAAACAGACACCGCTGGCATTAACAGCATCCTTTAGAGGAAAAAATCCAGTCCAGATCAGATGAATACATGTCAATCCAATGGCATATTGTGACAAATTCATACCTTAATCGTACAATATTTCTCCCTCTTGCTCTCCCTACACAGCTTCCAAAGTCAGATCAAAATAGTCACTCGGTACCAAACAAGCGTGTGATTTTCTGCCAGTTTCCTCGACTCCAAACACAGCAGTGATGTCTAAACCGGTGTGAAACTCTCCTGCTGTTTCTCTGCTTCCTGGTGTCTGACACCATCAAATGTTACATTTCTCCCCTGTGGAAGTTGATTGAAGCTCTGCATTTACTCTTCCTGCCTTTGTTGAATATATACCCACTATGTTCACAGTCACACAGCAGCTGTTTTCCTCTGACTAAGGCAGCATGGCTAGAATGCTGCTAGAACATACTGCTGTGCATCACTTATGGGAATCATTTAAGCCTAAAGATTCTAGATAAATATATTTTTTCTCTGCTTCTGCTTAAACTTAAACATCTGACAACGGCTTGTTTCAGCACACATTTTCTGAAATGTGGAGAAATGGAGGAGGGGAGGGAGTGGATTTTTCTAGTACTTGAGGGGATTGTGGACAGGCCAGGGACACACATTTTTTTTATAAAAGCCTGAAAAAGTGATTTTTGCATAATATATCCCTTTTAAGTAGCTTTAGTGATGTTTCTGATAGTTGCGATAATTCTGGAGGGACATATGACTCAAAAGCCAAACAAAACGTTTGCGTGCTAGCTCAGGTTAGCGCATGTTTGTGATGGTTCCAGAGCAGAGAAGATCAGCCCGCTAAAAACAAAACTGGCAGCGGGAGATAACGCTTACATGATGTTCTGTGGATAACGAAAACTTCAGCGAGCCGACAGCATTTGTTGAACCAGAGGAAACGCCAACGTCATGGCTAACAAATGCTACGAGAGTGGAACCGATGTATGAGGAAAGAGCTACGTGTGATAAAGAGACAGATACGACAGACTTGAGGACAGATCTCTCCATGGGCTCAGGTGTTACTGTTAGTCTTAGAATAACCTTGTTTTGGCGATGCTACATAGCTCAGTGTTATACATATATTTAATTACCCTCACTTGCATTATCATCTCTTGCTGTTTCACTCAGATCTAGGATTTAAATCACTGTTGAGCAGCACACCATAGAAATCACAGCATGCCACTGGAAGCGATACGTGATGTATTTGTTTATTCAGCCATAATGATTTGCAAGTTCTCGAGTAGAGAAAGTACTGTAAAATCCCACCTCTAATTGCTCTGTATATACATTCCTAGTGAACAGTAGTGTAATAGCATTTGAGCTCCATATACGGAGGAAACCACTGGGGAATTGCAGTTGTATAAATTAAGTAGCAGAAAAATCTTTCTCGGCCAACTGGAGCTGACAGTTTAATATCAGAACATTTCCCTTAATATTCAGCACACTTTTGCTCACATTAGACACAAACACCATGTATTAACATAATATGAGCTGCAAAAATCGGGCTGCCAATCCCCTCATGTGTCACACTCATCAGTATTGTGTTAATTTGGTTACGCTCTTAATCAGGTACACCTTATTCCTACTAATGAGGTTTGTGATCTGCTGTAGAGCCATGTACTGAGACTGTTGGGTAAAGAAAAAAAGAGTATTTGTAAGGATGATGGAGGAGATCAGGCACCTTCCCCAGCAGAGATGGAGGGAAAAAAGGCGTTTTATTAAATCAGATCTTCAGTTTATGCTCCGTGTGCAGCCACAATAGCTGCTTTTCCCTGGAGGAGCTTTCTGGCTGGCATTTCCTGCTCCGGGATGGCCCTGTCCAGATTAGAGGAAATTGATTTAATGGCTTTGGTGTAATGGCTCAAAGGGCTCTGTCCAGTGTGGATACTCTTTCCCTTTTTTTTTTTTTTTTTTTTGCTTGTTTTGTCCTTTAGCGGCTTGTGTTTTCAGCTTTTTTCCTTCATCTTCTATGCAGCGTTTGTGTCGATACTTGTATGTATAGGTATGCGTGGGCGCCTGTAGGAGACAGTATAGCAGGCAGGCAGGTGGGCAGGTGTTTGGTTTAATAGAGAGACAGACCCCAGATCAATAGCAGCAGTAAACCAATACGTAGAGCCTGAGGCCCAGCAGGGCGTTCAATTAACTGGAGCTGGTACACACAAACAGAACCAGTGTCTCTGTTCACCATCAGTGTTTCTAAAGCGCTTTAAAGCAGATGTCCAAACTTCTAGGAATGGTAGAACATAATGGGAAGGTCAGTGATGCTTGACCAGTTTCATAAATGCTCTCTGGTTTCCACTCTATCACAGGCCGTCTGAATAGAGTGGTTTAGGTCGTATTGCCAGCTCAGAAAGGTTAATACAACTGGTTTGTTTCAGTCCCGAGGGGGTTAGCAGGAGTTCACGTCTTTACCTGTACTCGCTGTGAAGGGTCGATGTGTCTCTGATCCCGACCGAACAACAGCCTCAGAGGGAAAATCCTCAATAAAAAGTAATGTTGCTGTTGAGAAAAACAGGGTTGAAATTTTTCATGTGGGCACAGAAAATAAAACTGTAGTCGAAGGAAATCTCAAAGTTATAGAAAGAATAGTTGAAGTTGGTCAAGGGTCGACTCTTTACAGTATTTCTCTGCGCTGCTGAACTGAAAATATATACATTTACCACTAAATACTCAAATAGAGAAGAAAAATCCCATTAATAAGTTAGAGATATATTTGTAAATCCAGTAAATGTGACAAAGACTGCACATATTTAAAAGAGATAGCAAGTAATTAACATTGAGTGTATAAAATAGTTCTTTTTGGTGGGAAAATGTAAAGGTTAAAGATCAAGTATTCATAAATATAATCTGAATTTCAAAGAAAATGCTCTTTTTTTACAGCAGTTTATCAAAACCATAAAACCAAAGATGCCAAGGTTTTTGATCTGCCTGTATTTTTTATGCTAAAATGTCTGTATCAAGTCATAGACATCTATGTTTTTTATTCAGCACAACCAGGGCTTTCAATAGGTATGCTGCAAGGAAATTGAATCTCATAGAACTTCATGCAAATCACAGCAAGATCAACAATAAACAAGCCTTTTTTACATTTGCATTTAGTTCCTACAGGAGAATAAATAACTCTCTGATAAACCCTCAACAAAAATGATCACTATTATTTATTACATTCCACCTGGCAGATAACCGTCTTGTCTTCTTTTATATCTTGATTGGTCTCCATAACTAAGAAAACAAAAGAAGACGAAACTGGAGCATTGTGATTGGCCGACAGGCTGACAGGAAGTTGCTGCATTTTACTTCCAGTGTCAAAATGGAGGAGAGATGTCAGATGAAACTCCACAAACTTATTTGTTCAGATGGCCAGTATTTACAGCCGATTTAGGCAGATTTTATAGCCAAAATATCGATACCGGTACCCATATTTCACTTTGAAGCTAATATCATGCCTATTCTATCCTGCATCCCTACTTGTAATGAACAGATTTTTCCAGAGCGCTCCAACAATATCCTTAGTGTCATTTAAACCCATGATGGATGGGCACTAAGTGTGCATGGCATGTAGACAAAATACAATCAAATCTGAAATCCATCCATCCATTTTCTATACCGCTTACCCCATTGGGGTTCGCGGAGCCTGGAGTCTATCATTGGGTGAGAGGCGGGGTGCACTCTGGACTGGTCACCGGTCAATCACAGAGCTGACACGCAGAGACGGTCAACTAGACACACTCACACTCACAACTACGGTCGATTTTAGAGTGATCAGTCAATCTAATGGGCGTGTCTTTGGTGGCGGGGGGAAGCCAGTAAGAACCCACAGGGAACATGCAGACCTCCACACATAAAGGCCCTGAATGGGAAGTGAACCAGGGACCTCCTTGCTGTGAGGCAACAGCGCTAACCCCTGCAGCCCCAATGTGAAACCTTTTCAACTTAATTGACTTCCTATATCGTTTCTTTAATCGGTTATGATTGCAGTTCCGTTGTGCTATATTCCATGCATTCACAGCAGAGAAAGAATGCAGATCGTCCTCTAGATTTTAGATGGAGATCACGTATGGATAAAGTGCTGCACTGATAAACATTATCTTAACGTTTGCGTCATAGCTTCGCCTCAGTTGTGGGTTAATTTGACCTACTTCTGAGCCGCTTTGTCTCAGACGATAACGGTGTCTCCCCATGGTGTCTGTCTTCAACACTATAGCTGTGAGTGATGGCTTGTCTCGGTTATGAATGGTACGCTCAGATATGTGCCTCGGTCTGTTGTAGCATACACTTTACAATACTTTCAGGTGGGTTTTATGGGTGAAAACATGATGTATTTTAATGCCGGATAGGACACTTTTTCAGGTGGTTTTATGGGTGAAACCAGGACATATTTTCATGCCAGATTGGACAGAATCTCCTTAGATGAGATAAATTGAGTTTATTTGAATGTTCAAAATAATTTTAAGGATTAAGCTAATAAAAATAAATATTAACCAACCAATTTTGCCCTAATTAGAGGTCTTGTGCCAGTTTTAGAGGTCTTAACAAGTAGTTTTCCTTATTAACCTCCTGAAACAGCTTCAGGTACCAAGTGAAGTCTTTCTTAGCTTAGTGTTTTTGGTCACCCTTAATGGTTTAAGTCGGCACTATAAATCAGGACTCTGTAACATTAAATCACAGTTTGGATGTTTGCCAGCATTTCCAGCTCTGCTGATAAGATCAGATCATAGTTCATTTGTATTGAAGTTAAGGTAAATATTGAAGGATAATTCCTTGTTCAACAATAATGGTCACAAAGGATGCCTCTCCCTTGAACTTTAGCTTTGTTTGCGTATAACTTAGATATTAAACCTTTAAAGAAACACTTCAGATTTCAATCCAACTGTCAGGCCTTAAAGCAACAGAAAATAAAAGAGAGATGTTTTGGCAAAACGTCAACTCTCCTAGAAAAATATGAACATAGAGAAGTGCACACCAATAATAACATGGGTACTGTCTGTGTTCAGTGCCTGGATAAACCTCATGGTATTGGACATTAAGCCTGTAGAAATTATATCCCAAAAGAAGAGGATTTATGAAGCCATATTTGTTTTCCTTGTAATGAAAGTTAAATCTGTTAAGGAAGTATAGAGGAGCAAAGGTCACACACGAGATGGAGCTATGGTAGTGATTTATGAAAACTGTACACAGGTTTATGATAAGTTAGATAAACAACAGAGACGGAGTAATTCAAACTTTTTATCCTGACACGCCCAGCGAGTGTTTAAGTTGGAACTCGTATGTATATGTGGACCTATAGAGAGGGTGTGGATCTGCTATCTCTAGCATGTGAGGAATGTGTGAGAGAGCGCTCGGTTTTATGAGAGCCTCTCTCAGCGCTCGATGGAGATACATGACAGGTGGGAGGCAAATTGTCGGCCCGGGTCAGGGGCCTTGCAAGGACAAAAGACATTTCAAAATAAAAGACCACAGAGACCTCCCCTTGTTCCTTTCATAGCACTCTTTATAACATAAACGGCTGCACATTATGTTTTTTCATGGTACTAATACATCTGCTGATTTTTCTTTATTTTGATACATTTATGATATGTATGATATGGTTCCTCATATTTAGACTTCTATTAACCTGACACCTGAAAACCTCCCATAGACAGTGCTTGGAAAGGGCAGAGCCTTTGAAATAAAACTCGGAGGGTGATTGGATGAACGTTCTGTCTGTCACATCTTCATGAACAAATCAGTCGTAGCTGCTACCGCCCCTACTGCGGAGTCAACTCCATACAGAGCTGCATAACCTGAACCATGGCGACTGTAGACATGTCAGTACACGACTTTTTGTCATTTTTGAAAAGAAAACAACTCACTGCTGTTCTTTCTTCTTCTTTTAGCGAAGAAATGTCATCAAGTTCTGATAAAACTGGTGCTTTAGTAGCGTCTACGCTAATCTCTTCTGCCATAATTGCACCTGTCTCTTGTTGCTGCTTGCTTACGTCCCGACTCAGCCGTGCCCGAAAGTACTGCCCCTCAACGCTGATTGGTCCTGTCACCCAAACAGCGCAGACGGGAGCTTTGCAAGATGGATTCACCACTGAGAAGCACAGAAACAGGCGAATCCATCTGCTTTGCAAGGTTAGACTACTGTAGGATGCTAGCAAAAATTAACAGTATAAATACCTGTTCTGATACCGTGCTAACAAAGAAATCTTAGGTAGCCGATATTGGGTAATTTGTCGTTACACTCTAATTTCCCCTCTTAGCTTCATCCTTTGCCCTCCTCATCCATCTCTTACCCTCTTATTGTAACAATAACTGAGATGAGCTAACTGGCTTCTCTTTAGCTGAAGGCTGGTGTATGAACTAGTCCCATAAAGCTGCATACACTTTATGAGAGAAAACCCCTGTCAAAGTTACACAGTGCTGAAAGCAGGCAACCAGGGCTCTCTGTGGAAATGGGATGGATTCACCTCTCCTTTTTCAACAATATTATAGTGTTAAAATCGACTAATGTTTTGTTTTGTTTTGTTTTGTTTTTGAAGATTTTTATTTTTGGGCCTTTTCATGCCTTTGTTAGATAGAGGAGGACAGTGGATAGACTCGTAAACAGGGAAGAGAGCGGAGAGAGACATGCAGGAAATGGTGCCACAGGTCAGGCTTGAACCTGGGCCGGACGCATACATGGTGTGCACCTTAACCTCTCAACGCCCTAGACTAATGTTTTAAGGTGGAAAAATTAAATGTTATTGCATAAAAGCTCTGAAAATTATTGATATAGGGACAGAATCGTAAGGCCAAAATAATCCATGTGTGGTTGTAGTTCAGTCTAATATAACAGACATCCAACAGTCCATGCAGAAAGAAATCATCTCACTCCACTGTATTAAGGTTAATAACTGTTATTGAAATCTGGCTGTGTGGTTTATTTCCTGCTCCGCTTGCCTTCCTTTCTGCATGCATTTATACGCTCATAATGACTCATAATAGGACCTTGCAAATGATTGCTATCTTGCATACACATGCAGTCATGTGTGCACAGACATGTACAAATTAAACATTTATAAGCTGAACATGCGATCTAATGTTCTGTGTTTGTGTTTCTCTAGTTGTACATCCTGTTAGGGGGTCATATAAACATGCAAACATGAACGCATCCCTGCACTGTGATTGAGAAAATGATTTATTTTTATCTCCTCTAATGTAAAAATAACACTGGATACCATAAACGACCTCATATTAATTATCCTCCATGGCTATTAGGTGACAGACTACGGTGTTCACAGGCATTAAACAGCCTTGCATGGCACCCATTCAAGAGCTATTAATTAAACATAGACACAACAATGACATGTGCCCGTTCTCCAAACACCGTGCATGGCAGTTAATAAAGATAACCCTGGGCTTTTGACTAATGAGCAAGGTAATTATATAGCCACATACAATGTGATTAGCTGTACCGTACAGAGGTCAGTGAGGGGACATACACATACATGAGGGACTGGGAAGCAGCAGGATGGCTCCAATCCTCTTTCCCTGGTCCCCTAAGGTCCCATGTTATTTTAATGTTTCCCATCTGACAGCAGCCATGCATGTCCGGCTCTGTTAGTGAGCGGCAAGGAGAAGCCGGCATAGACTCCCTGTCTCCTGTGTTAGCTCGCGTGATCGTTGTGTGTGCTTAATCGTGACACATGAGGGAACACGCTGTGCTATCTAGGTTATCTATTTAGACTCCTTATTTAGTGGCAGAGAGCCTCCAGGGACCTGATTATGAGTCACCACACTCCAGTTTGAATCCTCTCCTTGTTTTCTTTTTGGTTCTTTTAGAAATAATTACAACTTTCTGTGTTATAGCAAAGGTAATCTGCAGGATTCGAGTCAACCTTGCAGTCAGTCAAATTTTAATAAGTTTATGCAGAATTATTTACATTTTTATGCTGATGAGCTCTCGTTGCCGGAGGGTTTTCATGCATGCATAACATGGCAACCTTGTGGCATGCATTGAATGTGGATTTTACGTACATCCTCCCATGCCCTAAATATTTTTTGAGAGGATTATACCGCATAAAGGAAATCTGCTTCATACATACTGTATATTTCAGCTGATCAGAGTCAGATGTGATGTGGTTTGTTTGTTTGGCCTATAAAGTCATACTTTGCTGATTTTTTTTCCCCTGGATTAATGCTGGTAATAGGTTATGGTTCGCCGCTACTGTCATCATTATATCAACTTCACAAATAATGCATAGGCTTTCAAACGCTCTGTAAATAACATCCCAATGGGGTGCTGCATTCAAAGCGCTGGCTCGAACTTCAATGACATCAAAGCCCACACGTTTGCTTTATAGCCCAATTACACTGAAAGATAAAAAACTCTGCAATGGAAAGTTTCCGCTGTAAACAAGCCACAAAACTACTGCAGATTGTGTTGATTCATAATTAAACTCATTGATATGACAGTGATTGATTTTTAAACTTTTGTTTTGAAGGATTTATCACCAGCAGCTGGAGCAGGTTGGATTCGAATCTAAAAGGGAAATAAGCTAAATATGTCATGTTGCTGCTGGCAATTCATTAATAATTATTAAACGCTCTCTCTCCAAATCATTTATTCACTCTATTGCTGCATATCCATGGGACTTTAATATTTCACTGTTTCACCAGAAGTGGTGTGATGCAAAATAGGCACTGTGCAAACATAAAAGAGAATGTTTAAAAAAAAGAAAGTTCACTCACACAAAAGCCTGCCTCATTTACTTACTCAAACAATCCTTACTTATACATATTTGCTGTCGGCAATGCAAAGGCGAAATCCACCTAAAACTTTCTGTAGCTACTCCATCATCTGATGTTTGACAAGTCTCTGCCTCTACTGTATCCTTTTATGATAATTTCTTTCACTTGTACTACCAACAAGACTATCTATATTTATTAGAGCCTGGGCACCCTTTCAAAATCCTTAAGGTTTCTACTTCCTTTTAAGTTTTTGCACATTCGAGCCCCTTATACTACCTTAGAAGTCTTACAGCTTTGCCATTTTGTGTTTTTTGGCCACTTCCAAGGGTCCTTTTAGGAATAGCTTGTCCAAGGGCGTTGTTCCAAACTGTATGAAATTTGACACACAGCTTCAAAAGACCTTAATGGTATAAAGTTATTAATATTGTGTACAAAACTCAAAGGGCATGGTCGTGGCGAGCCCTCAAATTTGCATATTATTAAGGAATAAGTCCCATATATGGTCCAAGATTTTCAAGGGCTTGAAACACTTGTACTGCCACAGATGTTGGTAGACACAATGCCAGGGGAGAAATTAGAAGTTTCATATTGAATTCTTTGGTGGGTGTGACTCAGTGGCGCCCCCTAATGAAGTTTTAAAATTCAGCCGCTACAGCACACTTCACTTATGATTATGAAACTTGGCAGGAACATGTACAATGACAAGATGTACAAAGAACCCTTTTGAAGTCGTCGCCAAATAAACAGGAAGCTGGCATATTTGAAACAAAGTGTGAGTTTTAGTTTTTTGGGGCCATTTCCAGGGTTCCTTTTAGGATTAACTCAACCTAGGATGTTGCTCTAAACTTCTTGAAATTTTGCTTGTAGCCAGAAGAGACCTAATCATTGAAAATTTATTGATATCATGTTTAAAACTCAAAAGGTGTGGTCATGACATGCCCCTAAATTTGCATATTTTTCAAGAAAGAAAAAATGTAGTCCAAAACTCAGCTGTGCAAGGTCCAATCTGACTGGGGTTTTCAGGGTCTTGATACACTTGTACCACCACAAATGTTGGTAGACACAAGGCCAGGGGAGAGTTCAAAGTTTCAAACTGAATACTCTGGTGGGCGTGGCTAAATGGCTCAGTGGTGCCCCCTTAAAAAGTTTAAAAATTCAGCCCCTGCAGCACGCTTCACCTAGGATTAGAAAACCTTGCAGGTGCATTTACAATAACAAGATGTATTGCCAAATTCAAAAGGAAGTTTTCCATTTGGAAATTTTGCTTAACAAGACTGGCTAAAATTAGTCTTCCTAATGGCGGAGGTCTGCGCTCTCCGAGTGCTTTTCTAGTTTGAGGTCTGGGAATCCAACTGGACATCCAAAGATTAGTATCAATGCTCTTAAGAACATACCAGGGATATGTTATTCCTCTTTGACAGAATGAGAGTGACAATGATGTTGAACACTCTCTGCTTCCATGTTTTAACTGATATTAAAATATACCCTTCAGATATCCCCAAATTTAGCGGATTAAACAAGCTTTTCTCGTGTGATTCTTGGATGAAATGTTGACTTGTTCCTGCTTTAAAATAACTCATGCAATACAAACTGTGTTTACGCACCATCTCATGATACAGGTCGAAGTCGTGGGAATGTACTTTGCTCTCTGAAAACTAAAGTACTTAACCTTGGCCATTAGGATGCCCATACAACTAAGGAATTCTGCATTGGCCTCATAGTTTGACCTTGGAGGATGAAACCGATTTACAGGCAAAAATTCAAAGAAGATTCAGACATTTCTGGGATCGACAGACACAAAGGCATAAATGACTGACTTAATTAAGCAAGTAAGGACAATCACAATGACAAAACTGAAGCTTGTAAACACACAATGAACATAAAACTTTTGGGACATTTATTGGCTTGTTGCCAGACAAACCTTGAAAACATGGCATTGTCCCAGACGTGCAGCCCCAGATAGAGGACAGACAACACAAACACAGAACACTTTTGACCACCTCAATGACAAGGTGACTTTAATACTTTGTCTAAAACTCTGGCTTCTATGTCTGCCATATCTTCATTGGGATTTTGGTTTCGAGGAGGACTCTCTAGATGTGATATTTCCTAACGAAAGATTTTGAGTAGAGGAGGTAACTCTTCCACCAGCATCTTTGTCAATGACTGCCTGCAGATAGTCTCTCGTAGACCGTTAGCACCCACGCAGAGCTTTGGTCAGCCTCCAGCTCTCACTCATTGTGTTGAGGTTTGGGCATCAGCCAGGAGATCACAGACACAAACAGCTGTGTCAGGTGTCTGGGTTAGTCCCCCCTTTTAAGATCAGGTACGAGGCTGAATCATTCACATGAGATCATTCCTCCCTGGCACTGACAGGAGTCAGATGTGGTGGCTGAGCTGATTAGGGTGCCTCCTCTTGGAAACCTCCTGCTGGATGTTTTCCAGACACGCCCAGCTGGGGTAGACCTGGAACACGTTGATGGGATTAAATGGCCTGGATTGTTTAGAGAGTTGGCATAACAAATTTGCTGAGTAGGTGCTGCTGAGGCTGATGGGAATGGCAGTATTTTAGCAGGAGTTAAACAAAGATTCAGAGGAGATTAGGGAAACTAAATCCAAAATTTACCCAGACTTTTCTTGATAAATTGGACTGTATTTGCAATGGGACTAAGATTAAAGCAAGAGCTAGTGATGAGACCTCTCCATAGCAATTTTGCATACAAGAAAAAGTTCATCAGTGACAGCATGTCAAAAGCACAAAGCAAACAGGCTTGAAATGTCAACTATATTAGTGTGTGCATGCTGGCCTTTTGCAGCTGCTTATACAAACAGTGCTTATAGAAATATCAGGTATGCACAATAACTGATTTTGATTTATGTTTTAGCAGGTTTTAGGACAACATGTACATCAGCTACATTCCAAATAATAACTTTTGTACTCCAAAATATGAACAATTGCAGGGCAAATTGTTCTGCAAAACAACAACAAGTATGCACAGCTGGCTTGTCCTTGAGTTTAAGTGACAAATAACATTCAGTCAATCTGTAAACATGACCATAGGCTTGACAGTAACACCTGCTTAGGTGACGTTTGTGCAAGCACCTGCTGCCGCCTCTGCAACAGCAAGAGGTTGAGCCATCCGGATGGGCTGTCATTGGCTCATGACAGTTGGGGTGGGAGGTGAGGGTTGGATTGGACTGACATATTTATCAGCTATTCAGTGTGCTAACAGGCTGCTACCTTTGCTAATATGCACATGACATGATGCGTGCTGTCATAGAGAGATGATGCAGTATGGAGCAGTAAATTAAGTGTGTGGGCAACGTCAGATGGAGCGAACCTCGCCTGAAGTCAGGCTTAAGTTGCATGTTTGCTCCATTTACATTTGGAAATAAGGACTCACACGGTGCACCACATCGCCTTTTATGCTACCTCATCTGTCTTCTGCCAGGCTGTTCTGTTGTAGTATGTTGTAGTGCCTACAGTGGTGAGCTTACAGCATGTATTTGTTTGTAACCTTTTAACAACTCACACTATTTGTGATGATATTTTTTCCACAAGTTCAAGTGAGTTCCACTATTGCTGTGTTTTGTTTTGCTGCTCTGGCATAAACTGCTACATTGCTAGACGATAGGCTGTGGCAATACAACACTTGGTCCGTATCTGTACGCTTTGAGAGAATCTTCAGAACAGATTAGAAGGATGCAGAGTATGAGGAGAAAGCTCTTCTGAGAATTTAAATGAGCTTTGAACCATGAACCTCTTACCGTTTTTTCTTCTGGAAGCCTTCTAATGATGCTATCCATGCTTTTGCAGCCCTTAAAGAGGCTTCTCTACCGAGCCTTAAACCTGGGCGACTTTCCGGGGCATTTGAAGATTATATTCAAGCCAGTAACTCTGACATTGCACGTCTTTAATCATTTTTTTAATTTCTTTTCCTAGCAGCTAATGCTATCCGCTGTATTGTCTCTTTTGTATCCCACAATGCATCATGGCTGGGCTTTGTCAAACTGTGCATGAATGTTATAACAGAGGTGGCCTGAATAGCTCATAATAGAGGGAAAGAGAAACAGAGAGTATGTAATGTGGCCCTCTGCGTCACAGCAGGCAGGAACTGCTTTGAATAATAGCACAAATAGAGCCAATTCAGAGATGCACAAAGACCTTTTTGTGTAAATAGGTGAAGATTTCGAAGAGTTTTTGTCACAGATTGATCTTTTTTTTTTTTACTTTTTGACCCCCGAGATGAGAGAACAACTTTCTGCCAAAAAAATCTTTCAGTTTTTTTGTTTTTCATTTGTCTTTTTAGTCCCATAACTTTTAAAAACCCAAGTGACATTACTGCAGCACATGTGCTCTTAAAGCCAAGTTTGTCCTGAAAAGTGGATGTTTAGAGCTTGACTTTGCACCACAGGTGTGATGTTTTACAAGCTTTTTAAGACAAAAGTCCAGTCAAGAAAAAATGGTTACAAAAGAGTTAAAGTCATGTAGCATGTGGCCAGCCTATGTGGTTTAGAGAAGTCTTGAACTGGACCACACATATTTGGACTAAAATTTGGTCTAAATTGTCCATTGTATGCTCAAAGTGGACCTTATTGTCATTTCTTTTTTCAGGTTTTTCCACCAAGGACTGTTAGAAGACTGCAGACTGCAATTACATTTTCCTCCAGATCTGAATCTTGCGGGGCAACAGCTATATTTCCGGCATCAGGTATGAAAAATGTCTTTTTTCTTTGTGGCGGTCAGCAAACCGCTTTCAGATGCACCAGCTGCAGTTGTAACATGGTACAACAAGTACCAGTAAAAGCTGATGAGATTATAGTGACATGAATGAAATAACTATGAATTGATGCCTTTCAAAAACGCTCATGCTGATGCTTACGCTCCTTGCTCTAACTTTACAGCCATACAGCTTAGCATAGGTAGCAGCAAAAACCAGATCTAGACTATTGGATAGTTCTCCTCTTCCTTATTCTCACATTTCTTTACTCTGAGACAAACAGGCTCTACAGTGAAACTGTAAACACTGACCCAAATGGCCCCTTAGCCTCCTTAATGTACTGTTTTTTTTGTTGTGGTTCTTATACATACGTGGGTCAGTTCAGGACGGTGACCAGTTCACACTGGAATCTGATACTGGCTAAACTTTAAAAAAACGGGCTTGCTGTGTGAATGTAGCCTTGGTAACCTGATGTAGGCCTCACAGAATCAATTCATATGGACTAAATAGAGGGTGTGTTATAGATTATGTTCTATATCTGATTTGTCCTCCAGCAACCTTTTTTTGTATATCATGTTTCCATTTCCAAGCATTGGGGAGCGGTTACATAATATCACGAAACAAAACAGAAATTTAAGAAGTCTTTTTAAAGAAAAGAAGAAAAATGCCTGTTCCCGCCCTGGATTGTCCCATTTTTATCCGTGAGGTGTAATCGTGGCAAGCCGGTCACAAAAGGAGCAGAAAGATGGATCATCGTGTGATCGAGGAAAAACCACAAATGAAAAGTAGAAAGCCCCCGCCGGAAGAGCACACCCCTAAATTCTATTATTGAAAGCTCTGCGGTGACCTGTAGATCTCCTGATATGAGCTCTGCTGGCATGTTAACATTAATCGACGGCCCATTAGCGTAATGACAGGTCACATGAGCTCCGGGCAGCTGCTGCAGGCCTGCTGCTGGTGATAAGGCTGCTGAAACAGACAGTTTGTTTTTGGCTGCAGCTGGAAGAGGAACTGCACAATAATGGGCTCTTTTAGCTTCTAAATCCTGGGGCAACACAAACTGACAATCATCCACTTTAAAGTTTATTTCATTCTTAAATCTTTATTCTTGATTCATCCTTTTATCTGGATTTTGAGGGCATTTTTAATGACCGCAGATTACAATCAAATTAAATTATTCAGACTGTCAACTACAGTAGTAAGATGGTTATAAATATAAAAGACTTTTTATTTTTATAGACCTATTAAACCAAATAAAAATTGAACTCCCACTAACCTTTTAGAAAATTAAAATTAATTTGCTACAGCTCTAGCAGTCATTCTTATTAAATAAAGCTATGGCATCTATCTTCGAGGTCACAGAGTGCATCTATGGGTGACATAATCGAGTCGTGTTGCATGCATTATAAAATATATAACACACCGAGGGGAGGAGGCGACTGCAAACAGGCTTGGGTGGTTTGATGTTTGTATAATCCAATTTAAATTGATCTTAAATAAACACAAAGAGCAGTGGGGCATTACAAACAGTAGGTTAGTTATATAACACCAACTGTACAGGAAAACAAGGGTATAAGCATGTAAAGGTATCAAAGGAGTTACATCACAACAAAATGTAAGTATAGCATATAAAATATGCACTAATTCACCCAACAAATAAAGTCTGGGCCACACTGGGGTTTGAAAGCAGCAGTGGAGGTAGAGGTGGGAGTAAAGCAGGAGATGGGGATGCAGAAAGAGGGACAAGAGAGACAACAGAACAACAAATGGAAGACAAATTCACGACTTTCATGCCGTTAAACTTACCTCCCATTTTGCAGGATGATATGGCTATCAATACGCTGTAATCATAACTGTGTATGGGAAGGCTTCTTGTTGATGAGGAAGCAGTCATCATCCTTGAGTGCAAGAGTGCAGGAGGATATTGATAAGGAGCTGCAGAAAGTTAGGTTATCTATGAGTGGATCTCCCTCATGGATGGGGTTTGTATAAAAATTAATAAATAGAAAAGAAAAAAATGTTATTGGGTGGCTGCAGATATGCCTCAGTGGCCCTCTGAGGCAAAGTATCTTAGTATGGGAAACACCGTACAAATCAAAAAGTGAGTGAAACTACTGATAGGAACACTAAACAACTGAAATGTTTAGTATCATAAGGTGAAAATAATCTCTGACTTGATGCCAATGGCACAGAGATGCTCTTATTTTCCACCACTGTGAGAGCAGGACAATGCTAAAGTGAGCATCTGGCTGCTGCCCTGCAAGGGTGTATGCCCCTGTAGGTGCAAAAACTACAATATAGAACGCAAATAATGTCTAACCTAAATGTGTTAATGCTTACAGCCCTGAAAATGCCAGAAAGAGTGTGCACAACTTGCACAAATACCAGTAGAAAAGAAAGTAGTCCATTTCTACTGCAGCATTTTGGGGGTTAAAATGTGGAAAAGTGCCATACTAAAGATATTTCTCATGCATTTAACACGACTTTGTGGATAAAATCCAATTAGAATAGTATCAAATGTTATAGAAGTCAAAAATTGTGGCAGTGTATTAGAAATTAGTACATATATCTTTTGTCAAAGCTCAAAGAAAACAGGGACATTTTTAAGTACGCTGTTTATGATGCTTAAAAGCAGCTAGGTTTGAGGAATGAACAGCAAATTGAGTATTTACCCTCGGTCTTCTAAATATCTTTCTACATGGTTATCTGGCAACTTAATCGTCTTTTTTTAAGAAGTTTTATTCACACTTTTAAATTTACTTCATAGTTAAGAGTTGCAATATAAAAACTGGGGTAAAAATCCTCAAACCAAACAGGGACCAACCAAGGCCAAAGGAGGCCACTGAACACACCATCCTCAGGTAACTCAGTCCTTTAAACTGCTCCATTCAGGCTTTGTTAAAGGGTTTAATAGAGCTGCTGTAAGTCTATACTGCCTCCACATACTGTACATACTCTAAACACACAACAGGAGAGTGTGTATGTGTCAGTGTTACAGACCGGATGACCCTGAATGTCTTGCTGCTCCGGCTCCATCAAAGGATTAGTCATTAACGCTCACGCAATGTGAAGCCACGACACGAACATGCACTGTACATATATGCACTCTGTGAATGTGGCATTCAGGATGTTTATCATCGAATCTTCAGCGAGCGTTTCACATGTTTGCCTCCCACCAGAATCTCTCGCCTCATCTTCTTCTCTTCATTCAGTCAGCTTCCTCTTCTTTGTCTTTTATCTCTGTCACTTCTGTGGGTGTTGAATCAGCTGTTTCAGCTGCAGAAACAACTCAGGAGTAGATTTAGGGACTGATAGTTCTGAAAAAATGGTATTTAGTAGGTTAAAAATTCAGCAGGAATCTTTTTTTTTATAGGAGAAGTGGCAAAAGTACACCAGTGAATCAATATTCCTTTTCAAACATCCTGCGGCAGATCATTGATTTTTTAAGAAGGGCCACATTAGAAAGAAAAGACTTCAGAGGGGTGATGCATCAACATTTCCTCTATCAGACCTTTAGTAGTAGAAATGAAGTGCTTGAACAGTGCTCCTTTTGGCCCTAGAAGAGAACTATCTTGTCGCTTTAATGACAAATAATGCTTAAATAAAATCTCCTATTGGATTTGACTTTCTAAATCCTGGTTGCTAAATCAACAGTAATTATAAAAATAATAATTGAATTCCTTATGGAAACTGATTTTCTAATGATAGAGGAAATTTCTTTGGGGCCAAACTTCTGGAGTCGAGCCGCGAAGGCCGGCTTCAACCTTGTTAATCTTGAATTAATCAATACAAAACACATTTACTGTTTATTTGGTGTATTTGTACTCAGAAGCTATTTGCCATCAGACATGCACAACTATAACATGCCAGACATCTACATACTGTTAACTAATTGCACTTGTGTCTCCTCCTTTAGCAAGGGTGTCAACAATTTTACCACTGAGGCCAGCATACAAAAAATTATGAGGCAAGGGGCCGCTTTCATTCCTTTACCTTTATGACCAGATTTCAGGTGAGCACAGGTTGGCCTTGGCTATCACTGGCTCCGTCCTGGTCAGAATGAGAATGACGCTCCATGTACCAGAGAATATACAGTATGAAAGCGCAATCAATAAACTGTCCTGTTAAAATGTTTGTTTACAGAATTATCACAACAGCACTGCCCAGTGCTGAAACTAAAATATACACTAATCCAAAAACATTCATACTGTCTTCACAAACTATGCGTTTTTCTGTTTTCTTATTGATGGATGAGTTTAGTTTTGAGTGACCTTACTGGACGAGCCCCCAAGGTAACAAAAACCATACTCATCTGTCAATAAGAAAACACAGATAAAATGTACAGCCAAGCACAAACTTCATTTTCTTATGTGGCCATTTTCATTTATGTTTTAGAATTTGATATGGGACAATTAAAAATGGACCAAAAGCCACATTGGGCACCAAGGCCATAGTTTGGACACCCCTGTCTTAAAGGGAAGATATTGAAAACCCACCCTTTTCAAGTATTTTGTTTTCCTTTTTTTAGATTTTTGTGGCCCAGCTGAAAAATCAGCTAATTTTTTCCTACATGTCTGCCTGTATTCTGATGTAAACTCTTCGTGCTGTAGATTACCTCTCTGGGAACACAAACCTGAAAACCTTTAAAAATATTTAAATTTTAAGTTGAGACATTTAAGGGTTGAAGGTGTTCAAAATAGCCTGATTTTGACCTGCTTTAGCCAACTAAATTGGTCTTCCCTCCAGTCGGGTCCAGCTTTAAAATCCTTTTCTTCCTAGCTAGATGGCTGATATCACTTTGCCACAGGAGGAGATGATAAACCCTTGTTAATAGTGTCACTGTTTATATCGTCAAACATGGCATAGATTTTGGCAGTATACAGCTAAAGTGCCTTCAGTTTAATTAATAGATACAATTTATTTCCATTAATCTCTCTATATTTGAAGTCCCCACTTTTTATGTAGCTAAAGGTCTTTTATTATGAAATTGTCATATCAGATTTTTTTCACGTCAAGTTAATGTTTTTTATTTTCATTTTTTTTGCCACAGATTGCTATAGTCCTCTTTCACACTGTCAGTTATGTCTTTACATACTTAAAGCTGGTTAGACTTGTTCAGTGCCAAAAATAAAACATGTTCATTGCTTAACCACAGGCAGAGAAGCATCTGTGATAGGGTTGTCAAACGTTTGGATGCTTTGATATTGTCTCGATACCAGGTGAATTAAGACAATACAGTTTCTAAAAGGAACCAACACCTAAAAAAGACATTTATTTCACAAGGGACGACAGTAACAAATCCATCAACAATTGTATGAAAACTCTTTTACACTGTGTAAACAGCTTGTTTTAGTAGTGAAATGTTGCCACTGTTTTTGAGTGAATTGAAAATTTTTTGCAGTTCCCCTGAAATTTTTGATAATTGAAAACAAAAAACAGCCACTATTTGGTACCCAGACCCTGTTTTTTATTTTTGGCCTGGTATCAATATAGCACCTTTTTTTTTTTTTTTTTTTTTGAATGATATGGAAGTTTAAAATTCTGGTGTCACGCCCGCCCTTATCAGTGACAAACAGCCCCTCAACGGTGCTTTATTTTAGCCCGTCTGCCGTGCTTCCTCCAGCATCAATAAGCTTCATTTCAGGGATCATTGCAGGAAAATCTCTCATCCAATACAAGCCTTTGCTCAGCTTAAGTAGAACAAATCCTCCACACGCTGCTCGAGCTGTGTGTCCCATGGCAACATATCATCATCTCCCATTATATCTCGTCTGTGATGCAGCACGAACGCCACGGTCAGATGTAGACCACAGATCCCAGTAGTCCTGCGTTCCTGTGCTGGGCTTAATGGGGCTAGGCAGAGCTTATCCACTATTTATGTCACTGGGGCTCTCCTGGAAGAAAAAAATAGCCCTTCAATGAACTTTATTCCCACAGATATGAGTTAACCGCTTCTTTGAAACAATAAAGGACACTTTTGATCTCAGATTTTCAGTCTTTATGTCGGCATCGGCTGCGTCCCGTTTGACTAATGGCGGCTGCAGGCAGTGTGCTAGATAATCTATCTGCCTGTACAAACTGTGTGGCAGAATAAGCAGCTACTGATTGTCTGTGAGTGACAGCGGCTTTGAGGTCAGATTACTAAATGAGGGAATTATTTTAACAGCAGCAGCGTAACCTTGGTGTAACAACCAGATTCTCCCTTCTCTTTGTGTTTCTATCTTTGGGTCAAACGCTTGGGAATTTGCTGTTGGTATGTTTGCAATGTGTGGTATGTTTTTTGAAACATTCACATGTTTTTCCCCCTTCCCTCACTTGCCTTCTTGCTGGGAGTATATGCTCTGTGTAGGCTTGTGAACCAGCAGCTGAAGATCCCGTAGTTAAGTTGAATTTGATTCACAGTGCTGATGTGGCAATACTTATTGTCTGGCAACTCAGGGAGGTAGATGTAGGCAGAGTTAAACCACACTTACATAAGTAATTAGAACCTTTGCAACAACGCTTGAAATTTAGATCAGGTGTCTCCAGTTTCTCTTGATAGTTGCTGAGATGGAACTACACCTTGTTTGGAGTCCAGCTGTAGTTAAATAAATTGATTGGACATGATTTGGAAAGAGCAAAAAGCAAGCCACGAGGTCAGAGAAACTGCAGAGCTCAGAGACAGGGTTGTTTTTGAGGAACAAATCTGGGGAAGTCTACAAAAAGTAATGTCTTCTTCACTAAAGGTTCCCAAAATCCCTTTGCCTCCGTAATTTGCAAATGGAAGAAGTTTGGCACAACTAGAACTTTTCCAAAAGCTGGCCACCTGGTCCATTTGAGCTATCAAGGCCCTTAGTAAGAGAGGTGACCAAGAACCGGATGGTCAGAGCTCCAGAGATCCTGTGTGGAGATGGGACAGAGTTTCTGCCGTCACTGCATCGATCTTGGCTTTATGGCAGAGTGGCTAGACAGAAGCCCCTCCTCCTTCAGAACACATAAAAGCCAAGCAGAGAGCAACCATTGGGCTCTTGTGGGACTTTTCCATTATACTGAGCGGCTTTGCTCTACTTGGTTTGACTCGGCACGGCAGGAGATTTGCTTTTCCACCACAACGCACCCTGATATAGATCATGACAAGCATTGTTTTGTTCAAGAAGACAAAGAAGCAGCTATTGTTTCTATTTCAAAGTTTCTTCTTCTTCTTCTATTGGTAATCCAGCAGGTGTTCTGAAAGTTTGCTGCAGCAGTTGCTATGCCTGCGAGGTATCTCCAAATGATGACGAACCCCAGTGATGTCAACGCGGCAGGCTTGGACCTTGCTCCAGAGTAGGACCATTCCAGGCATGGCTCGGCGTAGACCTGCACGGCCAAACTGGAAAATCAGCACAGCTAATTTGGATTGCTGCGGCCAAAAGTCCCAGTGGAAAAGCCCTATTGGTCACCTCTCTTACTAAGACCCTTCTCCCCCAGTTGCTCAGTTTGACTGGACGTTCAGCTCCTGGAAGAGTCCTAGCTGTGTCAGGCTTTTTCCACTTGAGAATTATGGAAGCCAGTGTCACCTTGGGAACCTTCTCCAGATCTGTGCCTTGCAACAATCCTGTCTCTGAGCTTTGCAGGCAGTTTCTCTCACCTCATGGCTCAGTGTTTGCTCTGACATGTATTGTCATCTGTGAGGTCTTCTATAGAGAGGCGTAGAAACATCTCAGCGAAGATCCGGAGAAACCTGAGCTAAATATCGAGTTTTTTTGCAAAGGGTCTAAATGTCTATATCAATGTGTTACTTAAGTTTTTGTTTTTCAGAAAATAGCAAAAATTTCTTAAATCAGTTTTCACTTTCTCCTGATGGGTTACTGAGTTTAGATCAATAAGAATAAAATTGCAACTGTAGCATCAGGCTGCAACATAACAAAATAGGTTTAAGTGAAGGGTAGGGTTAGGGTTAGGGGTTTGAAAACTTTCTAAATACACTATTAATGAAATGCTTTGTTTATCCATCCTAAAACCATGCCTGCATGCCCATATGTGCATTAAAACTGGTTTTGCGTGCTCCACACTTTCCTTTAGTTGATACTACTGCAGCTGTTGAAAGACCACATGGGATTTTAAATCCAAGTGATGAGCAGCAAAATCCTGCTCGTTCCTGGCAAAACCACATCCCACTTGTTGAAAATATTAGAGCATTTCTGTCTTTATTCAATAAGGAAAGCTGAGGCTAAAGCGGGGGATAACCTGGTATCACTGGGCCCAGGTTAGAACCATCCGCTGAAGTCCTTCTCCCAGGGAACTTTCCAAACTCCTTTGGGGGGATCTCTAGGCGTTCCCTCACCAGATGAGATCAAAATCCCCTCAGCGTGTTTGGAGTATATCCCAGGGTCTCTGCTGGTTGGACATGCCTGGAAAACCTCCAAAAGACAGCCCCCCAGGAGGGATCCTAATCAGATGCTTGAACATCCTCACCTGGTTCCCTTTGATTGGAAGAGCAGCAGCTCTACTCCAAGCTCCCTCCAGATATCTCAGCTTCTTGCCCTATCTCTGAGGCTGGGAATATGAAGACCTTGAACAGTTTTCAAAATGTAATGAGTCTTTCCCAAGGTTAAAAAAAATCCTTTTTTCCTCCACTACAGTTAAGAAAAGAAATGCTGTTTGAGGAAGCACAAAGACACTTCTCCGTTTAATAAGAAATGATACACTGACAGATTATAGCTTAATTTGTGTGACTCAAACTCTCAGAGTTTCTTGTTTTATTCAGATACTTTTTTCTGTATGATCACAGAGAGTCAACCCCTCCTCACGTCTTTTCACAATACTACAATTTTCTGGAGGTTTCTTTATGCGGCAATGAAAGAGAAATGGAGAAAAATCTGTGGAATAACTCCTGTTCCTTATGTAGGATGGTAAAAAACCTTAGTACAGTGTGTCCCTGCTTAATTTGCTCCTTCAAATAATCTTTTTTATTTTCTTTTATGTTTTTTTCTCCTTGAACTCAAGGATGTGATGCTAGCTCTGATAAAGAGCAGCACCCTAACCCTGTCTTTAAGCTATAATCATGTTAAGTAGCACATTTGTTCCATTGCTGCTAAAGTTTTATGGACTAAATCGATGTAGCAATCCTTCATTGTGATCAGGTCAGATGCTTCTGAGAAGAGCGTCGTCCCTGACCATTTAGAACACCCACTGGGATTGTTTGTTCTTATTTGTGCTGTATATACTTCATATTTTTGAGTTTGTATGTTGACATATATTCCAATAAAGTTTTATTTAGGTCACCAAATATATACAATGAATTCTTCCCATATAAACAATGAAAAAAGGACTCACAGTCTTAACAAAACTAAACAAAGACAGAGCGATAAGACAAAACATTAAGCAACCCACATTTAACCCATAAACAATTCCAACCTCAATATCCTCAGATGTAAACAGCTTTAATTAAATGTTAATGTAAATAAATACCTCCATCATATAAAAATTAAAATGCCTTTCATCTCCAAACCTTCATTCATTGCATGTTTACCCTTTCAGAGACTGTATTTACACTGTAGTTTCAGTCAGGAACACTCCCGTCATACATTTAACCATTTGATTGCAAAATAGATCTACATTTTTCCTTAGCGGAGAAAGCTCTGCTCTAAAGATGCCCCCTGGGTTAGTCAAGCAGCATGCTTTGACTTTCCAGGGAGCACTTTGAAACCCCCATATGGATAGATACATTAATGGCAATACATATTGAATGCAGTAAATTTAGTTAAAATCCGTAGTAGCTTTCTGCTATAAAGGAGGAAGCTGGGGTGGGGGAGGTCAAGCTTTGCCAGTAGCAGCATGGTTTAGTAGGGATTAATGAGAAATAAATCATATTTAAATACACTGCTGTTTTGAGAGAAAGAGCTGTGAATTCCCTCTGGGAGCTGGAAGGTGATAATTGGCTGGCCATCAGCTGATCACAGCTGGGCATATAACATTGAGCTTCATTTCTGGTAATATTGTCCCTCTCTCTTTATCGGTGGCTGCCAAAGCCTTATCAGTGTTGGAATCTTTATTATGCTCTGCTGTGACTTGGATTCTAACAATAAACTATTGTTAGAACACACAACAGACATACTGCCTAAACCAGTGTTTCCCAACCATTTTTCCTTCGAGGCCCCCAGGACAAAAGAGAGAAGAAAAAGTGACACCCTGCTGTCAAAAATCAACATAGATTTTAACTGTTTCACTGATTAAAACCCTAAAAAAAGCATAAGCATGCTTTTCTTATCAAAAGACCTTTGTATAAACTACTTCATAATTGCTTTACCATAGTTTTTGTCAGTATTTGCAAATCTAAATTTGGCAGTTTCAGAGCACACAAAGCCTTGCGCCTCCCCTGCAGGGTCCTGAACCCCAGGTTGGGAACCAATGGACTAAACGATACCTCCTCTTGTTAGAGGGGGTTTCTGTGTGTACTGCAAAAAAGTGTTGCTGTGATTTAGGGCTGGTACCAACACATCTGATACCTACTGTACTGAATTGAAGATTAAAGGTGGTGCTTCATTTTGGTGCCTGACCACCCCAGAACAATCCCTCCCACTCCAAAGGAAAGGCATGAAATCCATTATGTGAAGACATTACACCTGCTTCCTCTACTCATATGTTCTATTGGCATCTTATATCTGAATCATCCACGATACGGAGACAGCTTTTATTCATCTGCCAACTTTAAAACCACATTTTTTCTCTTAAAAGTATCAATTCAGGCACTATTTATGCATCAGCACCTTTTAAAAAGCATTGATTCAGTGCTGGTATCGGTAAAACAAACCATAGGATACCTAGCCCAATGATTATTGAGTCAAAAGCGGCAGCTCTGTACACTTGCTTGTAGCTCTGTCCCCACTTATTATGTGGTTAAAGTGCTTTTATTTTGGAACAGCTGTATCAGAAAATGTGTTATTTTCAGTTGCAGCTTCACAAAGCATTATGGGAGAGAAACTTAAACCATACAGATTCATTTAAAAACACAGTAATGTATAGAGGCTGCTTTCTCTGGTCTCTTGCATAGGAACAAGTTGAACATCTTTTGTAGGGCTGCAGCTAACCCTTCTTTAAATAATCTATTTAATCTATCTGGTTAGTCTAAACTGTCCCTTGAGGCAATGCTGAATCAGCTGAAAGTGAAAATGACTGACTTCAAAGACGAAGGAAAACAGATTAATAAGAAAAATGTTTGACAGGTTAGATTAGGCCAAACACTTTCTATAAAATAAGGGTGTTAGTATGGATTAGTCTTGTGCACCTGTTAATGCAGACAGGTTTGAATATCAGGAAGTTGTGACAGACGGCGTTCCTTCCCCTATTGTGCACATGTATGTATGCATGTGAGCGCCTGCATGCATGCACCCATACATAATGTAAATCAAACATACACAGATCATGGTGTGAAGCCGACCATGCAGCAGACACTCTATCTCCGTCTCCTTTGTTCGTCTCCTCTGGCGTCCTTCCTTCATGCCTCCTCTCTCCGCCCCCCTCTCTGTTGACTTTTCCTCCTCTTTGATGCCGAGGAGCCTGTGGGTGAGGGCATACAGGGGTCAGCGGGGCAAATTAACACAAATAATAGAGATTTTCTTAACGGGAGAAAAAGACATTGTGTGTGGGTTGCATGTGATTCTTCAGCAGCCTTAAACAGCCTGCAGTGAAGCGGTGAACTTAAGCGCACTGAACCTTTCCGTGGGTTCATACGGTGCGTGCAGGCATGTTTCTGTATACATGTTTGTCTCACACATGTGCAGGCGTCTGCACGAGTCCATGTATGTCTGATATGAGCAGTTGAATTCATGTTTGTGTACAGCATGCTTCTCTGAACACAGGTTCTATGGAGTGTGAAGGATCCTCGCCGCCATCTGTAACGGCTGCTCTGTATCTGGTCGAACAGGACCGTCCCGCTATGGTTCATTCTCATTCTTCTCCCCATCGAGCTGCACATATGTATCCCCCCACCCCCAACCCCACCCCCCGAGGGCAAAAACTGCTCAGACAAGAAGTAACTAAGCACACATAATGTGCACTTGGTCCAAGAGGCTTTTTATCCAATATACAGGTTAATTAAAGCATAAACCCAAGATTTTCACTGTCAGATTTTACCTGACAGCATCATTCTGTTTCAGGAAAAGGCAAATCTAATTACTTTTTCTGCCTTTTGGCTCAAAATGTTAGCGTTTCACAGTAAACCTTTATAACTTTGCTGTAAAGCAGCAGCCAGGAAGATCACTGACTGTAATATTCAATGTCAAAACACTATGCAGGGTAGAGTTGAACAATACTGGGGAAGTGGATGTGGTGTTTTAAATCAGATAAATGATGTGCCTTTGTTATGTACTCTAACTAAATTTTTAGCAGGAATGCACTCACTTAAAATCAGCCTAATGTAATTGAGCATCTGCCTCGAGCATCATGCTGGTGTATCTGTGACGGCAGCTGCTTTACTTTAAACCTAAATTCCCAAGCAGGCGATACACAGACTCTAATTAATGCATTTAATTTGTAGATTGCATTAATCATAAGGTGTTTTGTCATAAGGTGCACTCTAGTGAAGCTACTTTAGCAGAGCTGCAGCCAGGTACTACTCACTGTAGCGTCTTCCTGTCTTCACAGTGACGGAAAAAAATGAATGAAATAAACCGCTTTCTCCTTAGCCATGCATTGTATTGAATTATTTTAGGGTTTTCAGTGTTAACACGTCAGCATTAACAGAATTTAGCTTACTGTAGTGAAGCCACCATAGCAGGGTGGCAGCCTGATGCCACACTCCTTGGTGTCTTCCTGCTCTGATGATGAAAAATTAAAGCATAGTTGTGCAACAGAATGTCCTGACAATTAAAATCCAAGCCTCTAGATACCAAACATTTTAACTTTTTACTGATCCCTTTGCTTTTTTCATCAACTGTTTAATCTGTAGCATTTCTTTTTTTCCTCTTGGTTAAGCCTTTGTTGTAACTTTCATCCTGCAAGATGACCCTTCAAAATAAGAGCAGCATTTTATCCAAACTGGAAGTAAATCACTTCTGCCTTTAAACTGTAGTAAAAGCATAACAAAGAACAGTTAGTTGAACAACATTTGAGAATCATTGTTAACTTCTGCTGTTGGTAGCATAGTGGTTTTGTCCCGGTGGCCCACGCCCCGTCGCGGCTTTCATCGAAGAAGGCGGCCCAGGTTCCAATCAAGCCTGCATGTCATTCCCTATTCTCTGTCTCCAATTTTTGACTCTAGCAGCTGTCCTGTTTTGATAATGAAGGCAATAATAAAAGCCCCCAGATAATTCTTAAAAATGAAATCAGTTTGTTGAGAAAGTCTTTTACTTTAATTCTTAAAATTATTTTAATAAATAATATCTCTGTCTTTCTAGTATTTATTTGTTATTTTGGTATTTTTAATGTTTAGTATTAATAGTATTTCTGTCTGTCATAAATATTTATCAATAACTTATTCTTTGATTATTCTCCAATTTTTTTTTTTTAGTTAGTAAGTTTGTTTTGTCTTTGATATTGGGGCAGTACCTCTTTAGAGGTGTAAGGTTGTGTGTTCATGAGGATATTTTTTTTCTATAATAGTCAGTAACGTTGTGATTTTATTGTTATTCTTATTCTTATTGTTATTCTGACCTCTTGGCCAGGTCGCCCTTGCAAATGAGATCCTGATCTCAATGGAATTTATCTGGTTAAATAAAGGTTAAATACAAAAAATAAAAAAATAAATTATTATTATTATTACTATTATTATTATTATTTTCATTATTATTATTATCATGATAATTATTATTATCAGCATTATTATTAGTTTTGATGTTCTCAACTTTGGCAACAAAGGTCTTAAACATTCCTGCCATTGAAGCATTTTTTTTAACTTGAACTTTGTGATGTTTTATTTATTTTTAACATTTCTTTGGTCTATTTTTAATCTCTATTAGATAGTGCAGCTGTAAAGAAACAAACAATTGGGGAAAAAGAGTGGGGGAATACATGCACCAAACATGCAACCAGTACATTTTGGACTCTGCATATGGGTTCCTGTTGTACCAGCTGAACTAAGCAGGTGCCCAATTATTAATGCTAACTAGGCCACTTGCACAGAAAAATAACTAATAACTTCTAAAAAGTGGAAATACTCACTGGACTTCAGTTGTTTTGTACATGCGCCCCTGCTTATTTCTCAACAAACAACATTGTGAAACACTTTATTTGACACAGTAAGGCTGTCTGCTATCTTTCAGACCACACTGGTGTAGCTCTGCAGCACTCATCTGAATTACAGAAGTAAAAGTCAACATAAAATACAAATCATGATTTTATTTAATTCTCGAATCAATAGACTGCGAGGGAAGAATAGAGTTAGCTCATGTTTCTGTTTATCTAGTGCAAAAATCGTCACCATCATACAGTAAATTCTCCTTCCTAATCATATTTGTGAATTCATCATTCATTGTTTCAGCAGTCTAGTTCCCATGTAGCCCTGCAAACTACAGCAGAATTAAATCAGGAAGATTTGTTAGCCTTCAAAGTCAGTGAAAGGTTTTTAAAAAAGGCACAATAGAAATGGCATAAAGAGGACGGTCACTCTTAGAGTGTTGTGTGATTTGATGTAAAAAGCTGGACTGACACCTGGACAGACTCGGGCGTTTGTCTAAATCCAAGGGCAGTTAAAGACATATTCATGTGAGAGCTGAAAAGCCTCACAAACGTCTCCGCTCCGCTCTGAATTGTGCTTTTCTTATTGTTGCTTGACTTGGGTGTTTGACCTTCACAGTGCAGGATGATGTATGTGTCACCTGAAGCGGAGTGCTGCCTCCACATTCATCTGCTGCAGGAAAATGTCGCCGTGTTCACCTTAAATCAGAGCGTGCATACGCTAGGAAATGGACTTTTCATCTTATGTGGAAGACACATGTCTGCAGGGCATCTTTAACAAAAGCAGAAGGATTAAATCCGCAGCCCAACAATCCAACATGACATCAGTCTAAATACAGGATAAAGTAAGACGTATAAATTCTTGGTGTGGCTCTAATACAGTTGCAGAGTGATCACACATACTGTATCCACCACAGATAGCCTGCTGTATCGCCTCAACACTTATTTTATAGAGTCTACCCCATCATTACCCGGATTCCAGCTCACCAAGGCAGAAACACAAAGCGGAGGTGGCTCTGACGGGCCGCTGACAGCTTGCCCGGCCCCTCCTCCGTCTTCTAAAGACGCAGCCTTCTCGGCCTTTTGCCACATGAAGTTCACTTCGTCACAGGAGGCGGGACGCTGCACGCTTGATTAGGAAATAATGTGTGTAACATGTAGGATTAATTGTGTTAAAATGCTGTCATGTTTAGTAGACCATCAAGTGAAATAAGTGCACGTGAATCTTGGGTTGCCTACTTCTCATGTCTGCTCTGTGTAGAATGCTTCTTAAAGGGTTAATCCGCTGCTTTAAAGTAAGGTCCTGTTTTTTTGGAATTTCAGTGGGCACAGGGTACAAGAACTTTTGGAGTAGCTCCAGTAAAATGCTTAAGCCCACAGCCCACAAAACAGGCTATAATGGCTGCAACGTAATCCCTGCAGGGAAATGTACTCAATCAAAGTACCTCCACTTGAAGAGCTTGTTTTTGCCAAACATGCTTAGATTTTTCCTTTTTAGTATCTGACAGCATTACTCAAACGATTCATTTTGAGTTGGACATTTTTGGTTAAAGAAACTGCTACCCAGAAACTGCTGTAAAAAAATTGTCATCAAATCTGCCGGGGACTACATTGACAAAACCTGTAATTTTACCACACAGAGCTCAAGCTTTATTTGTTCCTTTTTGTAATTGTTTGTGACCCAGGGGGTTTTAAATTGCCAGCTCAGTTTGATATCTTTATTTTTGTCATAACAAGTACCCCCCTAGTATTTTAAAGTTTAGTCAGTGGTAGACCAGAATCGTTTGAGCTGTATGGGGTTGAATCACTGCTTTTGTCAGGTCAATTTGGTGGCATCCTGAGGGGCAAAGTAACAGCCAGATCTGGTTCAAAGAGCGTCATGTTCTCTACTTAAAGGCTTCAGTGTATTGGGGTCATTTTCAAAAATATTTTGAGTCAAAAGACAGACTCTTAGTGTTGGCAGAAACTTTTGGTACAAATCTGTGCTTGTCAGAAGTTGTGTTTCCATCCAAATTCATCACAAGAATTAAACTATTTTTAGAAATTTGTCTAAAGAAAATGCTAATTTGTGCATTTTTGTCATCCACTATTGTCAGCAGGACACAGCTGGAGGTGCTACTAATGAGAAAATAAAGAAAAACACTGCAGAAGAGAAGGGCCCAGCACCTTTGCATGTGGTCAGTAGCCTTTAGGCTATCTTGGGAGCCACTTCAAACTACTGTTGAACACAGTATGCTATACTACCATCCATCCTACTCCTTCCTCTTTCTGTTTGATTTTCTTTTTTGATTCTGCACCCTGATCATCCAACAGATCGTTTTATAAAGTTGCTTAAATAACATCACTCAGCTTGTCAAGAAGTTGCACATTTAAATTGATACATTTATTGGGTGTTCCAGTGGATGTCTCTTGCACATGCTAATATTTAGTCTCCCTAAACAGTATGTGAGTTTGCACTTTTTTAAATTTTGAAAGTGGAGAAACAGGAGAGATTCCAGATATACCCTGTAACAAATCCATTGCATGGGATGTATTTCATATAGATCTTGGACACCACCCACACAGTAAAACACTAAAATGTTGAAATATCAGTGTCAAACATTTTAGAGTGTAATTTTAACCCAAGTGTTCAGTTTTTGAGTTATTTGATAATGTTAATGCATTCAGTGTTAGTCCAGCTCTGTAGAGAGTCAGTTGATCTATCTCAGCCTACTATGATTTCAGACCTGGGGCTTGAGTTTCCCAACATGCCCTTGGGCTGGGAACTCTGAAGAGTTTCAGAGATATTCAGATGTATTTGTTTAGATGTTGTCTGTTGAACAGTGATAGCTGTGGGGATTCTTTTGCTCATATTTCCGATGGATTATAGTTGTTGTTGATGTTACACACTTTTGCACCATGAGTGAAGTTATCCACTGAGTTAGTCAAGTCCTGCCTGTAGCAGGGAATGATCAATAGTAAAAGGTGATGTTCTGATTTTCAGTTTATAGAGTGCATTTTTCTTCTTTTCTTTTGTTTTGTGCCAATACTGAACTAAAGTTATCGTAAGACACTTAACAAAGATGGCAGGCCTAGACTGTACTCTCTGTTGTGGCTTATTATAATAGACCAGGGTTAATCATTAATATCATACCTAGATTATACCTTATTATAATAAAGACTAGCATTAATCACCATGAGCACAGCACTGGTAGGATTTAGCCCCATTACAGTGGTGACATAAACCTTCCCTTTCTATAGGGCAGGACTATCAAGCAGACCGGACTCATCTTGCCAAAGCTACACTGAGGTTAGGAAGGGCTAAAGGGAAGGTTAGGGGCTGGGGAAAAGCAGGAAGAGGAGAGGGACAAGAGGGACAAGAGCAACAACAAAACAACTAATAGAAGATATTTCTTCTCCATAAGACACCTGACTTTGTCGCAAGTGTTGAATTTGAGGTGGCAAACTTTGTTAAGTATGAACAATGCATTACACTGCATCAATAATAAAAACTATAATACTTCATATTTACACTCAAAGTGAAGGAAATAACACAGTATTGTGTTAAAACCACACTTTAATGTGTTACAGAGGCAACACTGAGTGTTTAAAAGTAACATCTGAAAAGAGTTGGAATATGAACACTTTCCAAAGTGAAAATTTAACACAGGACCTCTTAGAAAGATATAAATCAGTGTTAAATTTAACTGTGTGGGAGTTGAATTAACACAGATGATTTTGCTGTGCATATAAACTGTTTGGGAAAGACACATCCTTAAAAAATGTCTATGGATGACTGGACAAATGTCCTGACTGTCACTTTAATTACAAACCAATCAGAGCAATAAAACATGACATAATTGGTATGCTGTTATCTTTGTTCACTATCAGCAGAGCCAGTACGTAGATTAAACTCTTACTAAAGCTAGACAGAAGAAGAGCAGACAAATTTTTTCTGCTTGATAAACTTCTGGTGTATTCCTAGTTCTGATAAAACTGCCGCTTCATCCAGGCCTCACTGGCCACCATTGTTTAGCAGCTTGCAGTACAACTTAACCCCGCCTGTAGCTACTGCCCCATTCCCTTCAAATGACACTGATTGGCCCATCCATTCTAAGATTGAAGCTTTGCAAGGTGGATGTTTCTGATGACAGACTTAAAAGCAACAACAAAAGAATGGAAATGAGGTGTGGGGGTCATTGCTTTGTGCTTGCAGACTTTTGAGACAGTACAACAGAATCTAGTTGCCTATTGTAGTGTCACTGCTCGTGTCACAGGAAAGGTTTCTGTATTCCGGCTTTTATGGTAGACACCAAAGTATGTTCAAATAGATCCCATGCTCAAGAAATCACAGAATGGCCCTTTAAGGCTTCAGATTAATCTATCAATGTATTAGAAAGCAGTGTGTAGAGTTAAAGGGAAGTAAACTCTGAGATTTCAGACCATAAATCATCAGCGCCTTTGTTGTAGCGCTACCTTAGGCGTTAGCAGGACAGGTGGAGCCTGTCTGAGCATAAATGAGAAGATACTGCTCCTTTTTCTCCGTCACCCTCACACCATTATCCCTATCTCACTGCCAGACAAAGACATGTTTAGGTAGCAGCAAATTCATTCTGACATCGGACATAAAACACATTTCTAAGCTCTTTTATTCTTCCCTTTTTTTAATCATTCACATGCAGACAAACAACTTGGACATGTGATGCGCTCACCGCCACATGGACACAATTTCCCTCAAGTTCTTTAGGCAGATACGCACTGGCGGCAAACTCCGGATGAACTCATACGCTCGGCAGGAAAACAACTCTCTCATGCGCGTACAGTGTTGTGTCTGTTGCCTTAGGACTGAAGCTGGGTGTACTCTGTCTTTGTGTGGGAACATGATGCAGAGAAAATTAGGAGAACGCATGGAAAATATGAAATGATTGAGTAACCGTTTTATTTGATTCCTCAGGGCTGAGTTTTCAGTGGGAATGTCAAACTTTGCGTCCAGTCTTGGCTCCCCCTGCATCTTTCCACGTCTTCTTTCTTTACCGTTTGGTTCTGTTTCGCATCATCTCGTATCGTTTTTGAGTGGAATAACTGTAAACTGTCATCTTGATCTACTCTGGCACCGCTCAGATAACCAGTGAATCTGAACAGAGAGGAGCGTGTGCTCCTTTCAGGCGTCCTGCATGTGTAAAGCACATGTACGGTGAAATGAGAGTAAATGCATGCCTGTGTTACAGTCACATGTGGGCAGCTGTACCATGCGTGTGCGTCTGTTGTGTATGATGAAGGTTTGGCACTAATCATATCCAGGACCACACAGGAACTGGAGCGAGGGCCGGTGGGAATCAAGGGGCCCAAGACCCTTGGTTGTGCCAAGAAAATCACCTTCCAGCCTGTTAGCTCCGCCCTCTGGACCCCTCAGATGTCCCCGCCTCCTTAACCACCTTCTCCGCTTTCATAGATCCTCTTGTATCCAGTCAGGAAAAGATGGAGATTATAGTGGGAGCTGTGGGGTGCAGTTATGGCCTCGGGGCACCAAGGGGCCTCACCAGGCCTTGTAGGCTTCATTACAGCCCTCTGAATGGGCGGGGGGCTGGGGGGCATGTTAGAAATGACCATGTAGGTCCTTTTGTGTGAGCGTCTGTGGTCCCTTTACTGTACGAGTTTTATGGCTCATTACAGAGGTGGCTGAGATGTGGAGATGAATGGACGGGGAGAGGAGGAGGGGAAAGGTGACACGGGGTAGAAACTGAGTGTTGTTGGACACGCATGTGTCTTAAAAATGTCTCTTACTGTAGACATGGACATGATGGGAACTATAGTGCTGAAAACAGGTCACACTAGTCCTCTGTAGTGAGGTCAACAACATTTAATACTTTCTGTTATCATGAGGTTTAAAACACTGCAACCCTGGTTAATTTAACTATCCATCTCACAGTGTGATGATTGATTAAATTCACATGTTAATTCATGTCAAATAACAACACAATTATACAGTCTGTGGGCAGTAAACCGGCCCTCTCCCTACAGACTGTCAGAGTAAACCTGCACATTTGCACAGTTTCTCCTTGTTTGTGCTGTTCATATGGACGTTTGGCTTCTCTAATGATAGGTGTTCAGGGCAAACATCGTTTTTTTAGAGCAGCGGAATGGAAACTACAGGTCCCATAAGCCTTTGCACTCTATTTGGTTCACAAAAATGGTGGATGCTACAAATGGCAAGACAGGATCAGTCTATAGCAGGGATATCAAACCCCTGGCCCAGGGGCCAAATGCGGCCCGTGGCACAGTTATACCCGGCCTGCAAGATCATGTCCTATTTTTATTATATCTGGGCCATCAGTATGGGGTCTGCAGATTTCCTCCATTATAAAAATGTCAGCCTTGCCTTGATGATTAGAAATATTAAGTCATAACATTTTTCAGAAGTAAAGAGAAAAATTACTAAGATTAAAAAGTCAGGAATGTGGGAAACTTGTGTTTTTATTTCATATTTTAAATTTTGCATCACACAATTACGACTTTAACTTGTGATTGTGACATTTTATTTAATATTTTGATCTTTTCAAGCCATAGTTTTAACTTTTATATTTCGATCTTTAAAATATTTTTTTGAATTTGATCTCTTGTTTTGACCTTTTTAACGTCATGATATTGAACTTGTTCTCATATTTTGACCATAAATAGTAATGATTTCAAATATGTCAGGTTTTTACCTTTTAAAGTCATGATTTCAATTTTGTATCTCATATATTTGCCTTTTAATTTATGATTTTGAATTTGATCTCATGTTTTGACATTTTTAACTCCTAACTTTGACTTTTAGAGTCACAATTTAAACCTAAACTCATATTTTAACTTTTTAAATTCATGATTTTGAATTTCATCTAATGTTTTGACCTTACAACTCATAATTGTCGCATTTTTTTCTCATATTTTGACCATTAACAGTCATGGTTTCAAATTATATGTCAGGTTTTTACCTTTGAAAGTCATGATTTCGATTTTTGATTTTGTATCTCATATATTTGCCTTTAAATGAATGATTTTGAATTTGATCTAATGTTTTGACATTTTGAATTTTTATCTTTGACTTTTAGACTCACAGTTTGAATTTAAACTAATATTTTGACCTTTTGAATTCATGTTTTTGAATTGATCTCTTTTTTTAACCTTTTTAAAGTCATGATTCTGAACTTTTTCTCATTTTTGACCTTTAAAACTCATGATTTTGAATTGATCGTTACGTTTTGACCTTTTCAACTCAGGATTTTGAGTTTCAGACTCAAAATTTAAACTTAAACTCATATTTTGACTTTTTAAAGTCATGTTTTCAAATTTTATCTCGATTTGGACCTTTTTAGAGTCATCATTTTAAATTTTATCCCATCTGTTGCCCTTTAAAACTCATGATTTTGACCTTCAATCTCATATATTTCTATTTTAAAACATTCCATTAACTTTTAATCTCATTTGGTGACCTTTGAACTGTTAAGTTTGATTTTATATCTCAGATTTTGAGCCGTTAAACTTTTAATTTTGACTTTTTTTAAATCTCAGAATCATTCATCATCAGTGCTAAGGTATTTTCCCCCATAGTTCATTACTGGTGAACATGAGGATGACAGTTTTTTCAGTGTTTGTCCTGTTAGGCCCTGAGGTTAGACCTAAATTCAGAATCTAGCCCCTGCTGTGATTGAGTTTAGCACCACTGGTCTGTAGGGAGGCCGTAGCGACTTAAGTTTTTGGGATGTTGGAGGCTCCAGTGGCCGAAGTGTTGAAGCACTTTGGTTTCCTGGTGGCAAGAAATGAGAAAAGGTGAAGGCACTTTTTTTGCCATATTGCAACATTCAAAGTGAAACTGTTGTTTAATAAAGGCTGTCGCCACTTTTATTCCAAGTATTTATTTGTTGTTTTGGGTTTTTATGAAAAATATCGTACCATGGACTTGGTACCGAGGTATTACTAGCACTTTGATACCGTTACATCTCTGCCAACCTGTGGTGGGTGACTAGAAGAGCCGCATATTTTTAATCAAAATCAAACTACGTGATTTATACTAGTCAAGACTATCCTACTAATCATGGTAACCCTACTCCATCATTATCAAGATATTAGAGAACTTAGTTGTCATATTCTCCTTGCATGAAATGGTGCAAGAAACATGTGCAGTTAGCAAACAAAGCCCTTTAAAGTTTGCTGCCTAACAACATGCTGCTGTAGATGAATTACATACCATTTTAGAGACCAGACTTATCTTCTGTAATTCAGATAGCAGACACAAATGACATTTAAATGCAAGCTTGTAGAGCTTTCATTTTGTCTGCAGCGTGTTTGAAAGGGTCGACTTTTAAATCAGGACTTGAGATAATTGCTTCATGATAAAGCACTGGTGGAATAAAGGAGCAGAGATGTTGCCTTTTGTGTTTGAGAGGTAAGCATAGCTACAATCAAAGTAAAACACAGACAATTTCTGACTGCTCTGTTTTTAAGATCTAATATGCTCCCATGATGCCTCTGTACAGCCTCAGGTCAAACCAGGCTCTCTGCTGGGTCTTCAGTAAACACCCTTGTGAATTCTCCCCTGTCTTTACATCTGAACATCTGTGCTCTTAAACTGGAAGAAGCAGCCGGCACGCACATGACCTGAATAACAGCCTGACACCACTCACTCCTTTTTGGGCGCGCTCCTCACTGCTCCTGAGATCTCAAACACGGTCAGAATGGCCTCCGTGTCTTTGCAGGGTGTCATCCTATACCAAGCGGCGGGAGGCCATTTAGCGTCATGTGTGCATGTAGCGGGCGCTCGCCCAATTTCTGCTACCAGAGCATGTGTAGAGTCCTGCAGAGCGCGGACCTGCTGCATCCAGACAGCTGATGGTGTAGCCCCATACTGAGCACAAGCTAACAGCAAGGAAAGGAAAGGTCAGCTTAAAGTTCAAAGCATCACTCGCCGGTTTTTCCCCTGCCAGGGGTTATATATGTCCCTGTGCATTAAAAAAAAAAAAACACCGGCTGAATAATCAGGCTACTCTCTCTCACCTTGGACCTCCTTCAGCTGCAGCTGGAGCCATAATTTCACAGCTTTTATGCTTTAAAGGGAACACTCATTAATTAAAATGACCTCTAGACTAAAAGCAGAAGTGGTAGGGGTTGTTTTCTGCCACTCATACTGGCACTGATAATCTCTGAGTGAGATTAGCAGACAGACAACAATCATATTTTGTGTTTGGACACAGCAGGAAGTTTAGTTGTTAGAGCTCAAAAGTCAGCAACATGAAATTCAAAACCCTCCCAAGGAGCAATGCAGCAATTAAGGACAGCTCAATTACACAATGTAAAGATCCTTTAATTACACATGTTGATATATAAGAATTAAGTAGGACATATATTGACAGACTGAAACAATATCAAGCCTATTCAATTGGGTAAACAGTGCAAAAGTCTAATAAATAAAAGGCCAAAATTCAAAATAAAAAAAATCTGATTATGCAACTGATGCAATTATCTTTATGCTCATAGACAAAATTTCACCTTCATACAGCTGTCTTTATTTTTTACTGTAGAGGGTGTTTGAAGGGAAATTACAAAGTCCCAATAAAGAAAATCAGTGTGGCATTTTTTCTTTTGTGCTATTGTTGAGCTCTTGAAAGTCAGTGTTACATAGTGAGAGAGTGACTCATGCATTATATTATAAAGGCCTTTGATTTAATAACTTGGCAGGAGATTCATATTATGTTGACTTTTTTCTTGCAAATGAGGAAAAGATCATAATTTATTTTTCAAAGGTAATTTGAATCTGATATATAAGCCTCACTTTTAATACCTTTTGTCATCTAGAAAATTGTCTGCAGCTTATATACTCAAGCTACATGTATGCAACATTAAAGTGCTAAGACACTTGATGTAAGTATCGCAATTGCATTCAGTTGCCAGCATCACACGCTGCATGAGACCTAATTCAATGGAAAATTCACCCCATTCACTGCTCAAAACTTGCTGGAATAAATGATGACAAAGACCAGATTAGTGGGATTTGCAGCAGCTTTTTAACCGCTTTTCATCCTCAAATGGTCATACCTATTCATTTAAAGAAAGCAGGATTTATACAAGAAATAGGTGGTAATACCATATCTCAGGGTATTAAAAATAACCAGTGTTGCTTTAATTACCGTCATGAAGACTGTGATGCATAATAACAGTACTTTTAGGCAAGGCAGGTTTATTTGTGTACCACATTTCAGCAACAAGGCAATTCACAGTGTTTCACACAGACCTCAGAACAGAACTGATATGGTCCACTCTCTTGGTCTTAGTGAGGACTCGAGCTGCAGCATTCTGGATCAGCTGCAGCTGCCTGATTGACTTTTTGGGCCGACCAGTAAAGACACTGTTACAGTAGTCAGCTCGACCATAGATAAATGCATGGACAAGTTTTTCAACGTCCTAATGCGACCTTCCTCCTTTAATCTTAGAAATATTCTTGAGATGATAATAAGCTGACTTAAGCTGTAATTGATTTTTTGTGCTGAAAGCCTTGGGAATATGTGTCTGTTTCCACCTGCATCATCACTTCCTGTGTGAAGATGCTTTAAAAATGACAACAGACCTCCTGTTAATGATATTTTTCATTTTTCATTTGCCATATTGGCAAATGAAAAATGGATGTATAGATACCAGGAAGGGCTGGCACAGCCATTTGGTCTTCTCTAGTCCAACTGTTTCAGAATGATGTAGCTAATTAAGAGTCCTCTGCCGCACTGTGCAGCAGCAAGGCCAGACACAATTTATATAATTGAAAGTTTTTAAAAATGTTTAAACTAATCTTTCCTTTTATTTGAAATGCAGATGAAGTTAATCAGTAGATGGTATTTCTTTTTTAGGTGCTGAAATATTCTGTAGCTTCCTGTTTAGTGAAACCACGACTGGATGGGGCTTGCCATTGATGCACAGCGAAGAAAAAGTAACAATAAAGGCCTATCTTTATCTGTCAAAAAGCACAAGAAGCATTACTTCACATTACCAGATCCAATATGATGATAGCTGTTTATTATTTCTCGTATTAAATCAGGGAGAAGAGGGGAAAAGAACACATGGTGACTGTACTGGGTTTTTCACTAGTTTTGGTATCTTATTTTTATTTTATCCCCCTCCCCCCTTACCCTAATCCTAACCTTTAAGGTTCAGGTGCCTACCCCTAACCCTCGTCATGTTTTCCTTAGTTTGTGGTGTCTTTAGATTAAATTTACACCCCTCAAATTTTAGATTTTATTTTTGAAATTGTTCTGTTGTGAAAAATGGCCACTTACAATGTTTTCTGACTCCAAGCGCATAAATTACATCATTCAGTACATCATTCTGGTTCCATCTTGGGTAATCTACATTACTTCCTGCCCCACAGTCAAGGTGGCCCACTATGGAGGTCTGCAGCCAGATCCTCTTGGAAATAGCACAAACCCCCATTCTTCTCAAGTGTAAGAAAAAATAACTGTCTGTAGTTCAGTGCTAAAACTTCACACCTTAAATAGCACACAAAGCTCTCAGAAATGAGGACGAAAAGAAGAAAACTTTGCAGAATACTTCTATTCTGCTGAAAGTGCTGATAGATCAGCTGTGAATATCAGCAGAATTTTCTTTCTGCTGATATGATGATTAACTCTCTGAGCTATGTGACCTGCTGACACCAATTTCATGCCGATAATATTCTGCATCCCATATTTTAATGCTCATGTCTCCTCCGCATAAAGTCCATCCCAACTTGAATGTGGAGGCTTTTCCTTGCTATTTATCCAAATAAATTCACACATATTTATTTTTATCATCTTGTTTGCTCTCTGGTTTATACGCATGACGCAATCTGGTTTGTTTTATTTGAGCTGAGGCCGGTGCCTGGATCGCAGCCCTGTTTGTAAACTCCAAGAAAAATGAGCACACAGACGTAAAGCACACACAGATCTCACTGTGCACGTGTCGTGCACTCACATGCAAACAATTGGTGTTGTTTCACAACCGCTGTGGGAGATGGGGATCTGTTTCTGAGTGTTGTTTTTTAGCTGAAACAACTTTCAGAATCAATACTCGTGTGTACTGATGCATCATAAAAGCTTTTAAGTCGGTATAATTATTGATTTTTTTCTCACTTAAGGCAAAATAGACAGAAATAAGGAACAAAGTAAAGGTTTGGAGGGAATGAAAAGCTTAAAAGTCTAATATGTGTAAGAAAAATGCACAAAATGAAGTAAAATAGCAGATATTGAATCAGAACCTTGATATTTTCTTTCTGAAGTGATACATCTTCTTTCACTTTAACTGCAAATGTTATTTTCCTTTTTTGCCCGCTGTTTTACCCACTGGAGCTGTATATTTTGTGGGCACAGCGAGTGTGTGTTTGGTTCAGTGAAAACATCTTATTTCCCTCCCTAACATACGCTGATATTTCCAGATATTTTTTTACAAACCTGTCCTTGCTGTGGCCTTTTGGGGATTTCCCTGCTGCTCCGTCTCTAATCTGGGGAGAAGGAGTCCTCTCCGCGGGCTGTTGGCATGGCAACAGCACCTGTGTGGGTGCGGCGTGCGGGAGGATGAAGCAGGAGGAGACGGGCGCCAAACGGAGCACAGCAATTGCCCAGATTGCTGGCACAGTTGGACAAAGTTACCCATGCAGTCGCAGCAGCTTGTTTGTGTGTGGGCATGTGCGGGGTTAATATACACCAACACACACGCAGAGGTGCTGCAGGTTAGATTCGGCACCCGAACACTCACACAGACACGCAAAACCTCCTCCTCGCCAGCTCAGCCTGCTTAAAGTTGTAATCGCAGGCAGGCACACACTAACACTTTAATAGAGTAATACAAAAAAAACACCCACATGCTGAAAATAGAATTCCCTACTCTGTAAACCACCTAATTATACCACCTGCACACACTGACACAATAACACACTCCCCTTTTGTCCCAATAAATTTTGGCATGGCGTATCCATCTACGCCTGAGGTTTCAGCCTCATATTTTGTGTGCAGGATGTGTCTAAATGAATCCTAATAGTAGCAGATTATTTTTTGCAAGCAACAGTATGACTCAGCACCCATGTATGGGCATTATTTGCTGATTTAATTATCGATATCATTTAAATAGGTCACTGTTTGGGTTAGTCATTTAGATCTGCCCGGAAGACATCCACAAGTAAGCAACCCAGAAGCATCCTGATCAGATGCCGGAACCGCCTCGACTGGCTCCTTTCCACACAAAGGAGCAGCGGCTCTACATGGAGATCCTTCCTGTTGTCCGAGGTCCTCACCCTATCTCTGAGGCCCACCCTCCTGTGGAATCCCATTTGAACCTGCATTCTCATTCTGTTTGTTTATTACCCAAACCTCATGACCATAGGTGAGGGTTGGAATGAAGATCGACAGGTACATTGAAAGCTTTGCCTTCCGGCTCAGCTCCCTCTTCCCCACAACGGTCTGGTACAGTGTCTGCTGATGCTGCACCAGTCTGCCTGTCAATCACAGTCCACTCTACACTCCTGATCAAGACCTCAAGACACATACTTGAACTTCTTCACCTCCCCGCCCGTAGAGAGCAATTCACCATTTTCCAGCAGAGAACCATGGCCTTGGACTTGGAAGTGCTGATTCTCATACCAGCTGCTTTGCACAAAACCGCCCCAGTGCCTGCTGGAGGTCCCCAGCTGAGAAGGCCAACAGAACCACATCATCTGCAAACAGCAGAGATGAGTTCTAAAAGCCCTGAAAGAGATACCCTCCCCCACCTGACTGTACCTTGAAATCCTGTCCATTAGAATCACAAAACAGAACAGAATCAGGGCATGGTGGAGGCCAACACATACCGAGAATGCAGGTGCAGCTCTCACTGTGGTTGTACAGGAACCTGTGGTCTCACCACAGCAGCCTGTGAATTCCCACAGTAGCCCCCACATGAATCCTGAGGGACACAATTTTAAACCTTCTCCAGGTCCATTAAACCTGTCGATACTGGTATCGGCTTAAAATTGTTTTGTAGATATTGGCATATTAGATATTGGCATTTACTGCTGTGCATCCCTACAATGGCAGTTTGGCTGAGCAATTAAATTGAAGTTTAGATTAAATTGCAATATCCTACTGTCATTTTGTTATTTTTTTCTTTTTTGGAGCAGCAGTTGTTATGCTCTACTTATCATCCAAACATTCAAGTGTGCTTTTTATAATTACAATAGTTTGTAATGAATCCTAATTTTTTTCATTTCCTGGGTGCTGTATAAGATTTTTAAGAGCCCAAAATTAACTATTTATCTAAATTTCTTTATTTTTATAAGGTTGCCAAATGATGTAAACTTGTTATAAGTTGGGAATTCATTTAGCCATGTGGCAGCTCTACATCAGTGGTTCCCAACCTTTTTCCTAAGTTTGTGCCAACCTTGAAATCTCTGGCACCCCTCTAATGGGTCCCAGACCTCAGTTTGGGAACCAAGGCTCTACATCATAGAGAAGGGTACCACTTCCCTAACGTCTTTTTGCCCTGCAGGCCTCTTTGTCAGTTACATGACTGAAAGTTATGAATACTGAAACCAGCCAGTAGAGGGAGCTCTATTTATGTCAGCTTCAGTCCCACACAAGTGTTGCTGCGTCCATTTTGATGTACCACCTATGCTAGGTGTATATTTGTCTGTTGCGGAAAGTTCATATTTGATTAGATTTTTTTGTACAAAGATTTAGGCTTTTGAACCTTAATTCAGAACGGACACTGGCTAGAAACGAGCTGGGGGAAGAGAGGGAAAGGAGAACCCAGGCCACCCATTTTAGGGGCAACAGCCTACGCATTGGGTATCCAGATACAGCCATGAGAACCCCTGAAACCTAATACCTGAAAAAGTTTGTACCTCTCCAGAATTGCTGGATGAGACCAGCTAAAGGGCTAAATCAGGCCCTTTTTCTACCACCTGTGCTCTTAACATTTCCTCATCTCAAAGGGATTCAGTCGACAACATAGCTTGTATTTTTGTGCATACTTTGCAGGCAGTGAAACTCGTCTCTCACCAGTTAAATCTTCAGTTAAATCAACACTACATCCTGCGTGTGTTACCATCAGGGAGTTAAAGATGCTGATATAATGTAATGAGTGTTTGTGAAAACACACAGACAATGACTGTCCACAGAGTGAAACTGTTAACCCCCCCTCCCTTTAAAAGCCCGTTAACATGTTTTTTTTTTTCTTCTAAAGCAATCAGCAGCTCTTTAAATCTCTCATCATCCCTGAGCTGTCCTGTTACAACCACCAGCTAACTTCCATTAGCTGTGAGGAAATGAACCACTGAAGGGAAGCGGACATCTCCGGGAAAAACAATCGTAGAAAACACACATACATACATTTAGAGTTTCACACTGAGAGCAGTTTTTCTTAAGGTGGGCCGACGAGGAAACGTAAGGCAGGAGAAACAGCTGAGTGTTTATGTGTGGGAGGGGGCCTTGGGTGGAACGAGTTCAGGGTTAGCTGAGGTCGAAAAACTTACATTGAGCCGAACAGAAAGGCGGTGATCTACGGACAGAATCATCCATCTTACACATCAGCCTTTGCATTCACAGGCCCACCTTAAGAAAGGGGGGAGAAAGACGTAAAGAAAAAAAGAAAAGTGAGCTGGATTTGTTTTCCAAACGCAGTCACATTCTTGGCAGCACCTTCGCCTGTCCTTGCCAAAGGAGGGTGGGAAGAGGAGGGATGAGAGAAGGTGGAGAGAGAGGAGAAAGTGGACGTGGGAGAGAGAAAGAGCAGTTTGTTTTTCTTTTTTTCGCTCTCTTTCAGGACATTAAAAGTTAATATGTTAACATTATCTATAGATGTACTTTAATCTTTGCCCTTGGCTGTCTATAAGCGGACACATGCATGTTTTTATCTCCCTCCATGTTCAGTACATGGGTCCTGTTAAAGTATACATTGCCTCATTTAGCCCCTGCAGACAAGATGTTCCATTTTATGTTAAGTTGTAACAATCAAGCAGACAAGTCACAGGATGTCCCAGGTGTTTCCCCACTAACTATAACCCACTTTCTCTAGCTGTATATACACCTTTAAAAATAAATGAAGTACGCTTTCATTTTCCTCTCTGAAGTGTGGAACATCAGCATCCCATAAACCAGTTTAACCCTGCGTCTGATGCATTAAGAAGTTAGAAACTTTGCTCTTGCATGCAATAAGGTAAGCTCTGCCACTTTTTCTGCAAAAACAATCAAGTGTTGAACAAATGGCAATGTTTCCTGCTGTAGAAAATCTGTGCAAAATGTGCATGGCATAGGAGAGGTGTGTTTGGAGGGATGTTTAGGTCTTAAAGTGTATGTTGATTCTCAGATTGTTTAGCTCTGCAGTCTGTAGGGGTGGGGTTAGCAAGGCTAATTTTTGTACTTCCTTGCATTGAGGCAAGGGTGTAGACTCTTGTTTTTAGATTAGCCTTAGCTTTAGCCTGCTTGTACAGAGACACATTACTCTGTGATTGTTTTTCTTGGTTTTATGTTGATTAAAAGTTGGTGAATTGGTTAAACTGATGTTTGTATCTTGTCAGGCCAGTGCGACATGATGAGGTAATAATGTGCAGTTGCAACTGTACTGTGTTACATTGCAGTTTGCAATTGCAAATACAATTTAACACATAAATGGCATCATGAGTGTGCTTGATCTCTAGATTAATCTGCAGCCCCACGTTATCCATCCCGCTGGTGAGGGAGCGGGCACCTGCAAGAAAGATGCTTGGTACGGCAGGTTTGTGTCTAGGGGATGCTAAACAGACAGTGTCCAGGGTGCTAGGGGTCCATCAGGATCCTGGAAGCCGGCTTGTGAAGATGACTCTGGTAGATGTCTTTAAGGGGAGGGAGGGGAGAGCCAACAACCCTCACTAGTCTTAACAGAGTTGGGTGTCTAGTCCGCTCTGTATATAGCATGGCCTCCTAGCTCCACGGCTAGGTCCAGAATGCTTGGATGACCAAGCAGTGTTTAGAAATCTGCAGTCTTAAGTGCTCCATCTTGTTAGCAGGGGAGCGCGCATTTGCGAGAAAGATGCTTGGTATGGCAGGTTTGTGTGGGGTCGCTCTTAGCCTAGCCTGCAGCCAAGCTCGATTGCCCCGCTTCCACCTTCTCGCACAAAGCTGTCTCTGCCTCCTCAGGTGGACCTACTCTCCATACTGGCTTTATTTTAGCCTCACTTTTTGGTCCAAATATGCCTTAACTTGTTCACATGTTCAAGGTGTGGGATATATTTCACATTTATCAGGGTAACACCCCATAGACAGAGTTTAGGAGGGACAGAATGTCTAAAAACGAACTCAGGGGCTGACTGGCATAATGTGTCAACACATTCATTACTGGCAAATTAGAGCAACAAAACATTTGATATAGTAGTCACGCACCTCTGCTGTGTGTAAAATGCTGCATCCATGGTGATCTTTTCATTGGCTGGCATTGTTTACAGGATTGCAGTTGCTTCAACTCAACCATGCTCATTTCTTCATAAATGATGTTGATTGGTCCGCCCATTTTCTGACTGGGAGCATGCATATCTGCTTGAAGCTTTGCACGATGGATAACAGTTGTAGAATTAAGGCAGTCCATCATCTTTGCAGGATTAGCCCCACCAATAGCTCAGACTGTAGCTGCTGAAAATAGCTAAGGCCATAATGCTCTACTACCTGTATATACACCAGCACATGGCAGGGCTGAATGATTTGGGAAAATAATGTAATTGCATTTTTTTTTCACCAGTATTGCAATTGAGATTCAATATGCAACTATCTCTGAAGTTCCTTGTATTATATTTTTACTAACAAACACAAGCAATAAATCATTCTACATTATAACAACACAATAATAGATAAAACTAGAGTGGAACAATTTTGAAAAACATCTAATTGTGATGATTTTGACTTGTATTGCAAGGAATTGGATAAGAATTGATGTATTAAAGGGAGTTATAATTTTTATGTCATTCTTATATTTAATAAGAAAAACATACAAAAAAGTAGGATTTTTGTAGACTATTCTAAAACATAAAAATAAACTAGAAAAGCGATCAGAGAGCGCAGACCTCCATCAGCCCTATTTCCCAATAGTGAAGAATACTTTAAAAACATTCCTGGATCCAGACAGTGATCTGGATCACTCCCAAAATCTAATTCGTCGATTACTCCCTCCTCGGTGGGGTGGAGACACAGTGAAGCAAAGCATTGGCTTCGCTACGTGTGGACTGTCATGGCGGGAGCACCCATGGTCTCACCAGACGACTGAAAGTCATGGCAGAGGGTGAATATTCCTCTATTCCTCCCAGCATTGTGAGTATTCTCGCTACAATTCACTGTCTTTCTCTCTGTTACGCTCCGACTTGTGTCCTCCACAAGGCGTGCGCCTTTCAAACTCTTTAAACTCCAAAACTTTGAATAGAAACATACCCAAAATGCTGCTGGGATTGAAGTTACTCATGTCCGCCATCTCCTGGTGTGAAGTGGTAATAGTGCAGACCTCCGCCATTAGCCCTATCTCCCAATAGTACAGAATCCTTTAAAAATTCCTGGATCCAGATGGTGATCTGGATCACTCCTAAAATCTAATTAGTTCTACCTTATGCCATTTTTTGACATTTCCTGAAAATTTCATGAACATCCGTCCATAACTTTTTGAGTTATGTTGCTAACAAACAAACAAACAAAAAAACAAACAAACAAACAAACCAACCCGATCACACAACCTCCTTGGCGGAGGTAAATATTGCACCTTCTGCGATTTGAAAGTTCTAGCAGGCCATATTGCAATTTAATCTAATTTTCAATTAATTACCCAGCCCTAGTTTTAATCCAGGAAATGAAGATAAAGTGGTGGGTAGACTGTGCCAGGTCAAACTGGACTCTCAGCACAGCCATGTGGACCATAATCTGCTTTAAAGATTGTAAACAGGTGAAGCTAGCACAGCTAATGTTAACCTTGGTTGGCTAACCACTTCATAATTGTTTACCAGCAGATGCTGTGATCCTGTGTTTGATAAAATCTAATGAATTTGGACTGTTTCCAATGTGTTTCCTTACCTTAAGACAAGCCAATTAGACTGCATTTCAGACTGCATTTAATTAGAAATTAGTTCACTGACTCAAGGATCATGTGACAGAGATTTTTGAAATAACGTAATAATCATAAAAAGCTGAGAATGGTTTGTTGTTGAAAGCTTTATATTCACCGAGTGTAACCTTAAAGGATGCACATGAGGAGGTAAACAAAGGAGAAAAACAGACACACATGGCAAACACAAACCATCTGTTATATGTACATGAGCCTCTCATGATGTCATCGTAAACATGTACATGTGGTTGTCTGTGATGGGACCGTAAAGCATAAAGAATGAGCCACTCTGTAACGCTGGGATGGGGAGGGACGGGGAGGCAGCAGCATCCATAGCCGTGCCCTGAGAGTATGCAGATGTAGATTTATTACTGTGAATGCTCATCAGTGTCGGTGCCAGGCGCCAGTGCGCTCTACCTTGCTGTACCACTGACCTTCTCCTCAGATAACTGCCGGTGAAGCCGCTGAGCAAGGCAGCAGAGCTGTTAGTAAGGCAGCGGTTCTGATGAGGTGTTGGTGGTGAACAATGGTGCCAGTGTGGCTGTGTTTTGGTTAATCGGTGCAACTCTTTTATCTGGATTTCAGCAGACAGATCTGAGCATGCCCCCCTCTTTCACCATATTTATCTTCTCCTGCCTGTGGGGTTTTGTTGCAATCGTTGATGGATTATACAATGATGGGCCCCTGGGCACAGGCATGTAGAAGGGCCACTAGACCCTCCTGCACGGGGGTGAGACACGTACTTTAAAAGAGATGTGTGTGTGTCTCTTTGAGGTATTTCTGCATGCTTTCACGGTTGCTTTTTTGATTTATTTTTGACAAGGAGAAAACATGTTTTAACTTTGGAGGCCTTTTCACCACAAAGCCACCTCAGTAATCCATCTCTAGTTTGAAGTTTGTTGTCCCAGTCATTTTGGCATGGCGTTAACCTAAGAGCACATGTAACAAGTGTTGCAGAAGCTCAGCTTTCCCAGGAGTTTTGTTTTACGAGCCTTATCTCCTTCTTTATCATCATTAGTTCTGTTGATAACGAGGGTCAAAGAGGAAGGAGAGGACAGCTAGATAAACGCTGATGTGACAATGTGAAGAAAAGCAAAATGACGTTTAAAAGAAAGAAAAGAAAACTGTTGAAATGATAAGACTGTTAGTGAAAGAGAGGCAGCAATGATGACATCATACTAAAAAATCAGTGCTTATTTGCTGCATTGTATATTTACTCAAGAACACTAAGAACACTACTAACATGCTTTCACTTGGAATATTTCCATTTTTCTGTGTGCATGCCTCTGATTAATTACAATAAAATACTTTTCCTCATGTGTTTCTTAACAGATTCAGGTTACAACTGATAAATCATGTTTTATTATCAATTAAGATGAAGATTTATTGATCCTTAGATATAGGTGGGGATCTCATGCTCACTTCAAATTAGCCCCAACTTAAAACAGCAATGATATTAAGTTATGCAAACTTTATTGCATAATTGAGAACAATTCACTTGCATAACACAGCTTTAGAATAAAAAAGAGACTTGCGCAAAAATGTTTTCTCAGGTTAAAAAAATAAAATGTAAATGAGCTACAATTAGGAATGGGAATAAAAGTTAAATGTGTTGACTAAAATATCACTCAAAACTCTTTTTCCATGAGGAGGTGTTAGCATTTAGACTGAAATGTTAGCACTGGACTGTCCAGTGTTCGAAACCCTTGATATTTATATGCTGTGGGCATATTATCCGTCAAAAACAAAGGCAGAGATGCAGTGAGAGATCAGGAGGGCTTGCACATTGTTGTGAGAAGCAGTATGACAGAGAGAGCATGAGCTGTTAGGCTGGTTGAATCTGTAGCTTCTCTGTGTTTGCCAGGGGTAGTACGGGCATCAAATTAAACCAATGTGCAATACCAGGTTGAAAAGCAAGAGGCATCCACTGTAAACACTCCCAAACATTTAGTATTCACATCAATTTGTCTGAAACTATTTCAGTGTTAATAGTAAATTGATAGGAGTCTTTTACATTTATATGACCATTACAGACTGGCTGAGTAAATGAGGTTAAAGATTTTTTTTTTTTTTTTTTTGACTAAACTAAAGGCTAAAATGTGTTCTGAGTTTTCATCAACTAAAACAGTTGTTTGTGGCGCTTTGTACACTACTGATTTAATTTAAACGACTTAACTTGAGACATAACGTCACATTACAGGACCTGAGACTCAATAGCAGTGTATCGCTGAGCTCAAACATTATTGATTTGTAGTTTTTTTCTGCTACTGTTGGGAACAGCCATACATCAATTCTCAGCATCTATCAATGCAATGTTTAATTATAATCAAAGCTTGCCATATTGATTATTTTAGCTAATTAAAGATGTGTCGTATGGTGACAGTATGAAGTGTTAGGATGGGAGTGAAGTCAAGTGAAACATAAATGAAGCCTAGCATTAGCATATGCCTAGACCTGATCAGCTGATGCTAATTATCACCTCCCAGATCCCACAGCCAATCACAGCTCTCCCTCTCAACACAGGGTGTATTTAAATATGACATACTTCTCACTAACCCCTGCTTACATCAATGCTGATGCACCACACTGCTGCTGCTGCTGGCAAAGCTTCACCTCCTCCACCCCAGCCTCCTCCTTTATAGCATAAAGCTGCACTCTCATATACACATTTATTCGACTTTATGCTGTTTCTTTTGAACTAATTGTATTCTATTCATCAGTACACATTGCCACAAATGTATCTATCCTTATAGGAGTTTCTAGCTATGTGCTTTGGAAAGTCAAAACATGCTGCTCTAGTAACCCAGGGAACATCTTTAGAGCAGAGCCTCCTCAAGATCCAATATTAGTAACCGACATGTGTCAGTTTAGCTTTGATTATCTGCTCGTTAAATGTCTAGTCAGTCTGATAGGGTTGTGGGCGGGGCATGAGTTGAGACAGCTGGGAGTAAAAAAGGAGTTGGAGGGCTTGGCACACTTTGAAGAGAAAAGTAGCAACAAAGCTGTAACATGCTGACACAGATAATCGGCCATATGTTGAATACAACAACAAACAAAATCCATAAACATCATGATCAACATCCCTAGATGCTTTGCAGTATTTCAGAATCACCATGTGAATCAACACCCCAATATTATGATAAGATTAAATCAGTGTCATTGCATATTGCCCCAGCTCCACTGTATACATTGTTCTGAAATAGGTCATTATGTTCTGCACATAAAACACGATTTAAACTCCTAATGCATGCTTCTTCTGCTTTTTACACCTTTGTTTTCTACACTTGCAGTAAAAGTTTTGCCCCTGCAGATCTGATAAAGTTTCTGCCTGTGCACAAACAGGCAGTATCTTTCCATGTGGCCCTGTCTACCCAGCATGTCCCATGTGTCCTTGGCCGGTATCTATAGGCACACCCAAACACACATATAGTACATGCAAACAGAATAAGAAACATACTGTTACCAGCCGAGTCAGGGTAGGACACCGTGTTCCCGTTTCCAGTCCGGCAACTCTCAGGGATTTAGAGTGTGTACTATATAAAGGCTTTAGACACACACTCTTTAATGAAAGCTCTTTGAAAAAATAAGGTTGTGTAGTAACAAGCACCCTGCTCTTACTTACTGAGCGGAAGAACATGTTTAAAGGCACGATTGTTTGCTTGTTTTACATCTGAATTTGAGATACATGAGACGCTGTGAGTGCTGCTGATCACGGCAGAGCCGTTCAGTGTCAAACTAGGTAAAAGTTCAGCCGGTGTACAGCACAGACTCATGCTCTCTCTTGGCTTTTCTTCAGCAGTTTCCTGTATGCTGAGTCACGTGTACCTGCTCCCTCTATACAGTCAGCATTAAGCATTTCTGTCTTTCACCAAAAATGCATAAATCTAAACTGGTGTTTACACATGTGAGTTGAACTTTAACTTCTTGTGTGCAGATGTCTGTGTTTGTGCACACTGAAAACCACAAGGTCACGTTTTAAAGATTGTCCAAACTGATAGCATTTAGCCACTTTGCTGTGACCCATTAGCACCTATAAATAATCCCCTTGACACTAATTAGCCCGGCGAGAGAGCAAGCAGAGATGTTGCAAGAAACATGATCTCTTTGCCTTTGACTGCTCGTGCCCCTCAGGGTTCTAACTCCCACCTCCTCCTTTTCTACCTCCATTTCTTGCGTGATCAGGCCGCATCAACAACTGGGCCCAACCCTGCTCCCTTCTCTGAACCACTAATTGCCTCAGCCACCCTTGGGAGTCGAGAGCACTGACCCCACGTCTGCTGCCATGGTGTGAATTTTAACAAGGGTTCTCCTTGGGGGCTTTAGTGTTGAACTTTGCTCACTATGGTAGAGCATACATGGGCATCTAATGCATCAGTGCTGAGGTTACATGGGACCCACTGTGATTTCTACGTCTGCGTTTAAACTGACTGGCCACTTCAGTAGGTGCACCTTAATAGTTTTTGTGCCGGACCCCCTTTTAACTTGCCTTAATTGCCTTCAAATTATGTTTTTTCCCGTCTCTTTTTCAGACATATATTTAGTTTTATCCAAGATTGAAACATTTTTCATGTAGCGTTGAAACATTTTGGAAATTTGGGTCACATGTGTTACTAAAAAGACTGTAGTGGGTCTTAAGTCTAGACCAGTTGAGAAACATTGGTTTACTCCCAACTCTTGCTCTACCATGAAGATGTTGCTGCAGAAATCATGACTCGTCAGACAAGGCATAGATGTTCCTCTTGTGGAAAAATTACTTTCAAAGAAAAACTTATTTTCTAACAGAAGGGGCATCTGAGTTTGTTAGCTTCATGCTAACACATTATAGAAATTGACACTAGCAGGCTGACATATTTAGCATTGGTTCAGGATAATAGTTTCAAAATAAGAAATAATTTCCACTTAATAATACTAAAAAGAAATATACTTAAAAATGTTCGATAAAATAGATCATTTCTTCTGTTTAGGCTACAATATGTAGAATTTTTGCACTGAAATTACTATATTAATTTTGGAAAATGACTTGTCCTATGTGCTATATAGATGTAGTTGAGTTTTTACATTGCTTTAAATATTTCAAAACAGGAGAGTTATACATTTTTATGGTTGTAAAGGGTCGTGTCTTGTTGTGGACAGAGCCACTACTGTGTCAAGGAAACACTAAGTGTAACATAAAAGACCGCTACAGGAACCTCCACTGGAAGCTGCTGTTCTGTTGCTGTATCTTATTCATGTTTCAGATTACTTACTTGTGATTGTCAATAATTTTTGTCTCAAATCAGTTCAATCAGCCAAACTCACCCTTATAACTTTTTGTAGCCACACCAGAAATTTTCCGGTCAAGTAAAGATGAGATCTGCTCCCCAGCTTGACCTCCTCTGCTGGTTACTTCTTGCTTTGAATGGAGGACTCTGCTCCGTAAAACTGCTTTCCTTGAGCTGTTTTTACTTAACAGTAAACCATTGTTTTGGTTTCATGGACAAATTTCATGTAATGAGGGGAAAAAGCGGTTAGAAGTGGCCTTCTTGCTTAACACTGCAAGCTAACTAAAAGCATTTTGAAATCCCCTGCACATAGCTTTTCTCCCTCCATAATCCAAAACCTTGGATTGCTGTTTACACTGTATTGTGTTTTTTTAATGAGGGCCCCCATTGTGGTGGAATTTACATACCACGCATTTAAGAGAAATGAAGTTAGTTCCATAGCACCTTCAGATCGGATACTATGATTATGTCACTTGATATTTCTGCTTTCTTCTTCTTTGATATTTAATGGCGGTAAGCAGACAGGTTTCAGGTGAGCTGTAGCCATCGTCTGTCAATAGAAAACTAATGGAAAATGTAGTTTTTAAGTACAGATATCTTTTATTTTCCAGTAGATTTGTGACTGAATATTTGAAAAGCAATTCTTTCCCTAACCTTGCTGAGGCTGTGTGAACTGTAGCCTCAGTTTCCTGCTCTTAGCATACAGGAGATGTACCTGTTGGTCTTCTGCTGCTGTAGCCCAACTTCTGCAAGCTCAAACATGTGCATTCAGAGATACTCTCATGCATGTCTGTTGTAACAATTGTTTACTTGAGTTCTTGTTGCCTTTCTATTAGCTTGAATCACGGCAACTGACCTCCGACCTCTGTCATCAACAACGCATTTAGAGCCAGAGAGCTGCTGCTTCCTGGATATTTTATTTTTCTGAACATTCTCTGTAAACTCTACAGATGCACGTTGTGCATGGAAATCCCAGTAGATCAGACGAGTCTATCTGGTGCCAACAAACATGCCACTGAAACCACCTTTCTTTTCTGTCCTTTCCCTCAGTTTGAGCTTCAGCCCATTGTCCTCACCATGCCTGCAAACCTAACTGCATCAGTTTCTGACATGTGGTTAGCTGATTAGATATTTGTATCAATGAGCAGTTGAACAGGTGTTCCTAATAAAGTGGCCACTAAGTGCACATGGAGAAAGGTTTTGAAATGTTAAAGGTTTTTGCTCAGTTCAGTACAGTTTGAATAAAATGAGGTGAAGATTTTTATCATGAACTTCTTGTGAAGTCTTGTGATCTACTTCATGCTAGAACATGCCAGCAACTTCAAGTAGCATATAGTTCTCTTCAGAAGTATCTCATGGACTGAGCTGCCCTTGGCTCTCTTAATTGGTAAAAAGTCTTGAATCTAACTTCCTTTTTCTCTAAATTGGCACTGCTGTGACATTTACATGGAATGACATTTGCTCAGTGACATGCTGAGGGGGAAAATGAGATAAGTCAGAGATTCAGACGTTTCCAAAGCGGTGAGAATCGGCTGAATGTTTCTTTAGTACTTTTCAATGCGCTGAATCAATTTGCAATTACATTTTAGTCTCTGTGGGGGAATCCCACTCGTTAGTCCTTAAGGAAGCCTCTGTGATTAGATTCTGAAGCTGAGAAAGTGCAGATGGAAGGATCTTAAAACCCGGCATCAAGACTGCTATTAGGTTAGATAAATGGACAGTTTCACCGGCACACCTGTACCATTTTTTCCAGAGTAGATTTAATGAGAAGCACTTTCATTTTAGGACTGGAAAAAGCTGTGTTGGCAGTATAACATTACTGTAACTCCTCTACTATTTACAGTGGCGTGTAAAGCCTTGCAGGTGTCACAGCATCAATATGATGCTAGGATAATCAAATGTTGATACCTGTTTTGATACATAAACAAGAAATGACTATCAAACTCTTTATTCAGTCATGTTTGATTTATAAACTGAACATTAAAGGGAGAAGTGCAAAACTGCAATCAGTGTGAAGGTCAAGGCATAAAGAAAAACTTTTAAGAACCAGGAGACATTGCTGTCTCTCTCTGTGTCTGTGTAAAACAGACTCTAACTATACTGTGTAAATCTTCATGAGCCACTAAAGAGACTTAATGATACTTATTTTCCAAGCCGTGAATTTGTGGTGTCTGTGACAGAGGGCAGAGCAGGGTTGCAACAGACAGAGAGAAGCACATCTTCTCCATCAGTTTGGTTAAATCCAGAGCCTTCCTGCACGTCCGCGCAGAGGTGTCGGCATGTTCTTTGGAGTGTACCACCGTGATAAAATCAGAAAGTAATTGTTATTTATCTTTATCGATGCTTTGTTTGTCAAAGTCAGTTAACTACTGTTTATGATAAGAAAACATGCGTCAGAGGATATAAATGACATATTTAAGGATCATTGCCCTATCTTTAAAAATGACAGTTTGACTTGCATATCCTTTGAATTTGTTGTGTTTCTTCTATTTCAACCTCTAGTACATGTGTCTATGTGCACAAGATTTAAAAACAGTCAATAGTATTGATAGAAAACAGAACTTAGTTATAGTAAGTATTGGTTTGTGAACTTCTGGTCCAAATTTGGTGACAGTCTGGTCCAGATTTCCAGAGAAAAATATGCAAACTGGAAATGAACGCTTTTGGAGAATTCTCAATGTTAGCTCTTATTGGATATTTTATGATCCAAAAAAATCCAAAAAGTAATTTTACAGTAAAATATATTTAACAACAATCCATGTCATTGCAGATAAGGCTCTGCTCAAAATATGTTCCCTGGTTTAGCTTGCTTAGACTTTCCAGGAAGTGCATGGCTAGAAATACCCAAATGGATGGATACATTTATGACAATACATACTGAATACAATAAAATTAGTTCAAAAGCAATTAATCCATAGTAGCATAAATCTGAATATGAGGGTGTAACAAGCCTAATGCTATAAAGGAGGAGGCTGGGGTGGAGGAGGTGAAGCTTTGCCAGCAGCACCAATATGGTACACAAGCATTAATGCAAGAAGGAGTTAGTGAGATGTATGTCATGTTTCAATAAACCGCTGTGTTAAGAGAAAGAGCTGTGATTGGCTACTGGAGCTCAGAGGCGATAATTGGGATCAGCTGGCTGTCAGTGGACTGTGAAATAAGGTCATGATGTTCTTTGTTCTCTTATCTTTTAGTGTTATAATTATTTTGTTGTATTCAGTTTCTCCTCGTAATTATTGTTGTCATTTTTTTTACTATTTCTATGAAAATCTGTACAATATACAGTATATTCAGAAAGAAGTCGGACCCCCTTCATTTATATAAAAATTATGTTGCAGCCTGATGCTACACTTAAAAATATATAGTTTTATTGTCTTTAATCTACACCTAGTACCGAGTCATGACAAAGTGAAAACAGAATTTTAGAAATTTTTGCAAATGTATTGAAAATAAAAATCTGAAATATCACATTGACATAAGTATTCAGACCCTTTGCAAAAGCACTTGGAAATTTTCAGGTTCCTCTCATTTCTCCAGATCTTTGCTGAGACTTTTCTGTGCCTTGACTGGAGTCCACCTGAGGTAAAATAAACTGATTTGACATGATTTGGAAAGGCACACACCTCTCTATACCGCTTATACTGCAGCAAGCCACAAGAAAGTGATAAAGATATTTTAGCTCCATATTTCTGGAGTTTTTATGTTGTCCATTGTTGGAGCCTGAAGTTGAAGTTGACACAAAAACCTGCAGATTTAACTAGGACTTGAATGGTGAGTTTATGTTTTTCATGCATTGTTTTTACTAATGATGGCTGACAGGTGGATTTCTGTAAAAATAGGTCAAACCGTTTCAATATTGATTGTTTATAGGTTTGAATTAATAGCAAGGGATATTAAGACAAAAGAAACCCAAAAACATCTGAATTCAGTTGTCTTTTGGGGGCCAGATGGGAAGCTTTGGGGAGGCCTGATATGGCCCCCGGGCCGCCAGTTGATGATCACTGATGTTTTTGATCACTGTGGGAATGGAGATTGCATCGGTGGGGACTTGGCTTGGAACTTGGAGGGTATTAGAGGAGGCATTAGATCACTGCCTGGGCACTGCTGCAATGCAATGAACCCTCAGCTTGAACTGCTTGTTTGTATGCATACGCCTCACTCTAATCTCCTTAGTGCATGACTTTATCATTACTGTTTGTGTGTATTTAAGGCTTTATAAGCATCACATTGCTCTAATAGCAGTACACTAGTATAATGCGTCTAAGCAACAGACCTTTGCTGTCAGAAGCTGCCTGTCACATCATACAAATCAAAGTCTCTGACGTATTACATCAATGATGTTGACACGGGAACTTTTAGAGGTCAGAAACTATACCTCAGTCTGAGAGTGAAGTGTCAACATTCACAGTTAGAAGCTTCCCGGTACAAATGTGTTTTCTTTTGGCTGCTGAGCAGCTCCAACAGAGCAGCCAGGGTTTTAAGGGCCTCCATCAAGGGCACCTCAGTTGTGGTAATAAGGGAGGGGCCCTTCCAGATTTATGCCGCTGCCCTAGGGATCGAACAACAACCTTGCGGCCAGCTAATGCAGCCTCTCAAAATGTACTGATATCATAAAAAGGGGATTTATGATTCCACCAGCTTGATGAGTTGTGTGCAGGCCATGGCGATGCATTTCCCAGTGTGGGTTTGATGGATGTGTGTACGGGGGGTAATGACTTATTTTGTGTGTAAACTCGGCCCAAATAGTTTCAGAACTGGGTTTGAAGTGGGAAGTCATTATTGCAGGGCGGTTTTTCAAACACAGCAGTTCCTCCAAACCTTGGATCAATTATGCAGCGGGTAGCCAAGGCTGCAAATATGCCAACTATGTCACTTCCTTGAAATGGGCCATTTTTTATCAACGAAAACTTGTTTTAAAGCAGCAGCCATGCAAAAGGCAGTGAGCTCACAGCTTCAGTGGCTACTCTTTCTGCTCCCTGTAGTGAATCTATGATAGAGCCTTAATGAACTCCTAAATATTTATCCCACAATCATGAGCTCAGTCTCTAAATAATGTTCCAGAGCATTCTTGCTGTAATAATACCTCTTATTGATTTCTCTCCATCAAAATACTTCTCAAACATCCTTGAACTTAATGATTTCTTCCAGGTGTAGCTCTACGCTGTATCCTCGCCTGCCTTATTTTAAACAATTCATGCGCCTCTTTTTTCTCCTGTCTTTCTGAAGAACACAGGGACATCGATCTCTCTGGCCTGCACAGAGCAGAGAGAGCGCAGGTCATGTTTAATTAATTCTGAACTTCTCCAGGCATCAACATGCATTCACTAGTTATTCTTTTGAAGCATTTTAAAGGCTGCATTTCAGAGCGTGCAATTAAAGGTGAACCCTGCTGGAGGGAAAATGCCGGTTTTTGCAGGCCCAATTAAAATTTGGAGGCTGTCTTTGGAAGGGGGAAAGATTCAAGGTGCATGTGTCAGGGCTACGTGAAGAGCTTATCTGTGTGTTTGGGTGTGTGTGCTCTACAAAGACCATACTGTGAAGAATCAGAGAGCTTGCATGTTGGAATTTGCAATCATAGAAACATCATTCATTTTAAATCAGTAGTTTCTTAAATGCTTCGGGGCTGAAGAGACAAGAAGTTAGAGTCATACTTTAGCCAGAATTTACTGAAAGACTCACAAATACAGCAAAAATATTTTTTGGTCCTGTTATATATTTTAGTTAATTTTATTTTGAAGGATTGGTAGCATAAAGGCAAGGCAAATCGAACAACTCAGTTATTTACCGATGCAAACCCAAGTGTTACAAACATTATAAGTAATAAAATGCAATATTAATTTTTTTCTTGTATGGTTTGTTTGTAAAAGATAAAATGTTAGAAATGCCATATAAGATAACTTTTGACTCTTGACCTCCAATTTACACATATTACTGATGCTCCGCATCCGCCGGCAAAATGTACCTGGGAGAGAATTACTCCCTCTCTAGTTAGTTGGAGCAGTTCCACTGCTACAGTATGGATCCGCACGTTCCAGAAGCATCACTTGGTGCTGCTTTGTTGGAGATACGCTGCAGGTCTATTTTCAGCACTGGCCAGTACCAAACAATGTAGATCTAAATAGATCAGATAGATTCACGTATGTCGCTAGGCAGTCAAGGTCAATGTCTTTCTCCCAGGAGTTTTTACCCCTGGTAATTCGCCCCAAGACTTGACAGTTTTTGGGACCCTTTGGACACCAACATCACGACCATCGGCTTATCAATCCTCCTTTCTGCCCAGTGGTGCCGTCAGGTGTTTTATTCGCCATATCTTTGCCTTACTTCAGCCTCAATGTTTGGTCCAAACATGCCTAACAGTTCTGTGCAGCATTACTGTATGTTATTAGGGGAATAATCCTGCCTTTCATAAGGAAACCGGCTCTACAAGCTTACTTTTATATGAACAACAGGAGCTGGCTCCTGTTTTAGAGCCAGTCCCTTTCCTCAATTTCTGTTGTTATTTGATCTAAATAAAAAAAAAGCCAAACTAGTACCAAATGAAGAGCCATTTAGGAGCCAAGGTCAAGCTTGACAGCATCTCTTTTTTCTGGATGGTAAGCCCTGGTAATACACCTGGAGACTACTGGCAGCTTTTGGTTCCTGGAACATCCACGTAACAGCCAGGGGCTTGTCAATCCATCTTCCTGCCTGAGGTTTGGTTTTGGCCGGAATATGCCAAAACGTTCTGCACAGTAGTGGATATTGTTAGGCAAATAAACATGCCTTTTGCAAAGAAACTGGCCTTACAAGCCTACTTTTATATGACTGACAGGAACTGGCTCCCAATTTAGAGCCATTTTCCTTTCTTCCATTTTTGTTGTTATTTGATGCACATTTAAAAAGCCAAACCAGTACCAAATGAAGAGTTGTTTGGGAGCCAGAGACCTGGTCTTATTATTGAGCTAAGCCAGATGATGCAGATCTCTAAAAAGACAGCTGTAAATACCCAGTTATGAACAGGGTTTAGTATGCGAAATCGTAAGAATCTGTGCCAAACCAAACCGGACTGCTTGGTGGCAATAGCTTTTAATGCATGTTTACCCCGATTTTCCCATTTGCCCCAAATAAGCAACTACTTTCAAGACTCAAAAGAAGCTCCGGATTGTTTTTTTCCCCAATTTTTAATCAGAAACAGCAGAAAACTTTGGCGTTTTGATAGTGCTTCTTTATGCAGAAATCACATCCTGCCCCCCATCTGGAGTTCTTCATTGTGATATGGCTTTATGCTAACAATCTCTTGGCCTGACATGTTCCTACCAAAAGACTGTGAATATTCTGTCACGTAGGTGTTTCACCATGTTTTTAGCTGATTATGTAAAAATCTACTTTTGACAGGTTTAAGACAAACTGTATTCAAACGGAAAGGCTGGTGTTTGTCTGGGGGCCTAAAACCACCCAAGCTAAGCTTCTCCTCTCCAACACGACCACTTTCAACGCATTTAAAGAGTTTTTCTGCCTTAAAAAGCCATCCATCTTCACACTGGCCTGGTTTAAGTCCCACACTGTTTAACTGCCTCTGGCTTGTCCTTGGATAGACTCTTTATGTCAGAACAGACATTTTGACTTGTCAAAGCAGGAAAGTACAGGTGGGGAAATAACAACATTTATGTCTCTGCTCCATTATTTGCCCTGCTAAGCCATGTAAGCATGCAAAAGAAACACATCCCCGTAACTGACTAAGCTTAGTGGAATGCAGCCGTCGTTTGTGTTGTTACATCTGAGCTTTTCCTGCTTTGACAAGTTGAAATATCTGCCGTGAAAATGCTTCTATTGAATTCAGCCTGGGACCTTTGATGAATTTCATCCCTTTTCCGTCTGCTTTGAGAACTTTTCGGATCCTATAATTGCAAAAAATGTCTCTGAACTAATCTTAACGTAAACATTAGTTTTAATTGAAGCGTCTCGACTGCCATTGGAAGGTTACGCCACAAGTTAATTTAAAGAATCACATGTTGTTGCAATAGATTTGTTCCCTTAAAGCATAATTCACACCACAAGATGGATATTCCTGTTTAATCGCCTCTTAATGTGACCATAAATGGGTGTATAATAAATCCGGATACTGCACAGTCCCAGACATTTATCTATATATGTACATTCGTGCTCAAAAGCAGCTCAACGCCCTAAATCTGCCTTCTCACACGCCCTGTTCTTTCCTGTTATTCATCTTTTAGCTCCGATAAGACGGTTTATTTTGTCTTCATTCCAGCACTGCCCTAAATCGTGTATTTTTTTACCTTTCATCACCTTTACCTCCTAGTCCCCCCTCCACAAAGAAGTGTACATTTTATCTCTCTCCAACTTTATCGCCGTTTCTTTCATTGCTTTTCTTTCTTTCTCACTTTCCCTCCTTATCGCCTCTGCCTTTTCTCAGCACAAGTATGCTATCTATGTTCTCTTTTATTGCCCCAGACCACTTGACAAACCATATTTCCATGCTATGACCTTTAATATAAGGGGATAGTAATATAAACATAACTTCCTGAGAGAGAGAAAGGGTGAACGAGTACATACAAGGACACAGGAGTTGAGAGGGGAACTTTATGGCCTACAAAAAGGCAGAGAGTTTTCTTAAAGAGATTTGTCGACTTTTCCTCTTTTCCTGGACATATGTAGATGCAATTTCATATGTTTAAGAGGTTTTCTACTTGTTAAGTTTTTTGACTGTTTTTTGTATCACAAGTAAAAATATAAATACAGAGACTTATTTCGTTTTTCTCTAGAAACCCCTTCTACCTAAAGGAAAAATGTCCACACGTCTCGGGACGTACAGCCATGTACTTAGCATGCCACTCTTAGAAGATGAGGTTAAGCTTAGCAAACCTCTACACTTTGTTTAGCATCATAACAGAGGGTCAAGATCCATTAATTTTCATATCGTTTTTCCTGACTTGTGTTGTATTTTAAAATTTACTGGTTGCTATGTACGTTCTCTTTCATGTTTGGTTTTGCAGTAAAGATGCAAGGATTAAATAGAAAGTGGTCGATTTGTTCTGGAATACATTTTGCATGCTGATGCATTATGTGGAATTTGAGGGTCAGTATTTGCAACCAACTGCAGAGCAGCATATATACTGAGCGCTCTGACTTGGCATTACTCTACTCTTGTGAGTTATGTCACTCATAAGGAGAGCAGTTTCAGAACAGGCTGTCAGATGTCTTGTTCTAAGACATAGATGAACCACACACTATGCACTAGGGATGCTTATATCACATTTTGTTCGTCAGTAGATAACCCAAGTATACACTGCATTCCAACTTATGCAAGTGATATTTTTTCAGATTTTCTGTAATAGTTGATGCAAATGACAGTCACTATAATTTTTCAAGTCATCAACTGTGAGAGCATAATTCAAATTTTATTGAAAAACCTCCCAATGATAACTTTTTTTTTTTTTTTCAAAAATAAAAAACTCAAAATGCCCTGTTCCAAACCATTATGCACAACAGAGTTTCAGAACATTTTTAGGTTGTAAAGAACTGAAAATTGTTATTTGTTGAATTGGCAGCATTAGGGAGGTCATATTTACTGAAATCAGGAGCTATTTCAATCAAAAACATCTGAACAGGCCAAGTTACATGTTAACAAAGGAGCCCTTCTTTGATTTCACCTTCACAATTCTTGTATCCATTGAACTTGAGTTTCTGCTTGAATTTCTTTGCAATATGTCAGAATAGCCTTCCAGAGCTGCTGTTTTGATGTGAACTGCCTCCCACCCTCATAGATCGTTAGCTTGAGGATGCTCCAGTGGTTCTCAGTAGGGTTGAGGTCAGGGGAGGATGGGGGCCACACCATGAGTTTGTCTCCTTTTATGCCCATAGCAGCCAATGACACAGAGGTATTCTTCGATGGTGCATTGTCATGCATGAAGATAATTTTGCTATGGAAGGCACGGTTCTTCTTTTTGTGCCATTAAAGAAAATAGTCAGTCAGGAACTCTATACTTTGCCGAGGTCATTTTCACACCTTCGGGGACCCTAAAGGGGCCTACCAGCTCTCTCCCCATGATTCTGGCCCAAAACATGACTCTGCTACCTCCTTGCTGAGCCACACCAGTGGTTCTCTACTGGTCTAGCCTCGGGTCCCACCAGTTCCTCTACTTACAAATTGCAAGACTCTAGAAACTCCCCCTTCCTAAAGGAAAAATGTCCACACATGTCTGGGGACAGATGTATTTAGCACACTACTCTTAGAAGTGGAGATGGTTAGGCTTAGATAGATGTAGTAGGGCTGCAACAATGAATCAATAAAATCCATAAAAACTGACAATTAAAAGGAGTCACTTGGCGTCACTTCACTCATTTTTTCATTTCTCACCCATTTTTGCCTCTTTTTCTCCCCATTTTTGCCACTCTTCACCCAGTTATGCCATTTTATGCCTACTTTGCTCCTTTTCACCCATTTTTGCCACTTTTTTGATGCTTCTTGACCATTTTTGCCACCTTTAACTTGTCTCTATTGCCACTTATCCCATTTTTGCCTCTTCACTTAGACTGTGGCTCTTGCGAATGTTTTTTCCAGCAATTTGGCTCTTTGGTTGAGCAGGGTTGAGTAGCACTGGTCTAAAATGTGTATTTACTTGACTTTAGACTAGTTGGCTTAATGGCATTTTAATTTGTATTTAATCAGTTGGGACATTACACACCATCCCTTATATACCCCTTTTAGGACCTAGGTTTGTAGCAGACAATTAAGGTAGTCCACTTTCTGCTATAAAACTCTTAAGGAAGGGCTTTGTTGTTCTTGTTGAATGTTAAAGTGCTGTATGAAAGATTCATATCTAACATTTAAGAAAGGTGAAAACATCCTATACCCACTTTGATGTTAATTAAACATAGGTCTGCCTGTGCCTTTTGTGAACACTGAGCCAGGGTTATTTCTGCTTCAGGGACAAAAATAAAGAGGAACATTACAACCCTCGGGTCATAAAAGATGTTTCTATCTAATAGCAACATGTGTCTTCAAATGAGTTTGGCCATTTGGTCATTCGTGTGCCGCTAATTAGAATTAATTTCAGTATCTTAAGAAACAATGAGCCTCCTTTTTCTCCTCTGTCCTCTGTGTCCTGTGTGATGAACAACTCGCTGTTTGTGCTGCAACACAAACGGCAGCAGTGAGCACAGTGGCACTTGTAGTAACAGTGGATGTGATAGAGAGCAGGCCTTTGATAAAGCACACACTCCATTAGTGGTGGGCCTTATATCATCACTGCCCCTCTTTACCGAAGCACCACAGTTGGTGCTGCATGGCCAGGGCTGACCCAGCTTTATCACCATTACTGTGATTGTAGAGACGCTGTTGTTCACTTTTTTTTAGGAGTGTTTGAGTGCCTGCTTGAGTGAAAGGCTTGTTCAAGCCTCATAAGGTTCATAATTGAAGTTTAATTCAATAGAATAATTTTGAATACGTGTAAGAATGGAGAAAGATGGATGCTCATGTAACGCTTGAGATGATAATTAGGTGATGCTAATGCTCCAACAGACTGCAAAACAAGTTTTAGCAATAGTTTCTCATGAACCAGAAGCAGGTTAACTATGGTGTGAGAGAGTTCACCCTCTGTGTCATCCACACATCAGACAATCAGCTTCATCCTTTAGTGTTCCTTCAAACAGGCAATCAAGTTTCCTATCTCAGCCTTTTGATTGGCCTTCAATTAAAATGTCCTGCTCTTTATATGCATATTTAAAGCTTTGAAACATTGTGAAGGTTGCACTTCATAAGCCATACCACACCAGAGTGCACTTAAAGTCTGCATATTTTACTCTTTTGTATATGAAATGACACACAGTGTCATGATTATTCATAAATTCAGCACTTGTGCAGCCAGAACATTTGATGCTTCAAAACTTTTCAGTACCATGTGATTCTAAACAAAACAGACTCCATTTTAATCATCAGAAGTACTCTAAAGTACAAAGGCTTTCAAACATTGCATCTATTTTGAGGTACAGGCACCTACAAGAAGAATGAGTCCATCAAAAATGCAAAAAAAAACTCCAACAAATGGACTGAAAAAAAACAACAAACACATGGAATCAGTGGCCAAATTCATTGTGTGTTGTTACTGTGGTACAAAAGTAGTATTTTTTATTTTCTAGTTTTGTATTGAAGTTGAAAAATAGAGTATTACAACCTTACTCAATTCTAAAAGAAGGTGATTTTTCCTGCTTCTATCAACCACTGAATTACCTCAATTATCTCTCAATTCCTAAGACAGTGGTTCTCAACTAGTCTAGTCTCAGGGCTCACAACCAACTTCTTAATGAGCAATCACAACCCTTTTTTTGTTTTGTTTTTATTTAATTCCAGATTTGTTCAATTGATATCAGCTTCTCTTAAGCTGCAGCCCTCATCCACTCACCCCCAGCTAATTCACTCAATGTACGTATTAGTTAACAAGCCACTTTTTGCAACCCTCCTCCACCCCAGCTCCTCCTTTTTCTGCTTCTAGCTAAATCAGTGTAATCTGTTGCCATTGGCTGTGTTTCCATTACAGTCTTTTCGCAAAAATAAAGTGATATTTCTTAAATTTTAAGTACGATTAAGTACAATTGCACTTTGAATGTGTTCCCATTGAAGGGAGTTTTGGGAATGAGCCTCGTAAAAAACCTGTTTCGTGTTGCCATGTTTATGATTACATCTACAGCAGTTACCTTGACAGTTTTGACCAAATTGAGGCAATGGATGATAGTTCTGAGGTAAAGTCTGCATTTATGGCAAAAGCCAAGAATAAGGGTATAAATATGATGTTAAGAAAAGTCTCCTCCCCTCTTCTGTCCACACGTACCTCTCCATGTTGTCTCGAAGTGAAATGGTCACATGGCACCGTAGGTTACGTCCTATGACTTGTAAATGTGTTTCCATTGCACTTTTGCGATATATTTCTACACTGAAACGTCTGATAAACCTCCTCATGACAGCGTAAAGTTTTTTTATTTAACGATATTTGACAGTTTTTTGTTTTTGTTTTTTTTTAATTCGGGTGTTTCCATTACCAGGGATTCTGCTTCTCTCTTTTGAAAAAGACAGTGCAAGCAAAAAAGATTTAGAGCTCCCCCTGCTGATTGGCTGCAGTATATTTCCTAAATGCTGCTCCTCCATGTTTACAGATGGGACATGATGTCAACTTTGAAATTTAAATTCATGTCAATACATTTTTCTCAAACATGGTTACTGTCATCAGAATAAGTTCTTATTATGCTGTTTATTGTCCAGCTGTTAATTCTCTAAGAATTTAAGTTTGATTTGTTATTTGATGTGAAAAGAGCAGTCATGACTGACAGCTCTGTTGACAAATTCAGCTTCTGCAGCAATCTTTACTTAATTGGTGGGATAGAGGAGGAACCGGTTTTGGAACCAGATGTTTTTTGTTATGAAATAAAACTTTTTCTGATTTTGAAAAAAGTGTGAACTATAAAGCCATAGCTCTGCAATCTGTAAAATGGACAGAACAAATAGTAGAACTATTTCGAGGTATTTTCCATGTAATATTCTTTTTTAAGTTTCTGCAAACCTCTTAACAACCACTACTGACGTCATAAGTCAGGCTTCAACTTTGCACAGTAAAAGGGGATGGAGATACACTGACCTGTATTTACAGCCTATATAAATAACTAAGAAAACCTGAAAATCCTTGTGTTTAATCCATTGAAGTTTAATATTTTTCTTCATAAATTACATTTTTAAAATCTGTCATCAGAGCTGGTGTCAGTAAATTTTTTGTCAAACCACAATTTCATGAATTGAGCGAATGTTTCAACAGAAGGACAAAAGAGCTGATTTAAAATCATCAATACTGGCTTTTTTGAGTAATTTCTATGTGTTACAGTTCATTTAATTTCACATTATTTATTTGGATGCCATCAGCATCACAGAGAAGGTTTTGTGGAGTTAATCCTCTGCTGTAATAAGACTCCAAAATAACGCGTGTAGGTGATGAAATCCCCCTTTGCTTGCAGAGAAAGGTTGTTTTGAATATAATCTCTCTATTAGCAGTAAGAGCAACAATAATATCAGTCGTGTCTAAGGACATTTCTCATGCCCTGCATCCCACTGTTCCGGATTAGAGGAGCATTGAGCCCAGGATTAGCCGAGGAAAGAATAAAGCCTTCCTTGGACAACAGAGGAAGCAGGCAGGGCCTAATGGATCAGGACCCTCTGCACACACACACAAATTCACAGAGATCTGCTGCTCATCTAAAAGCTACTTAACCCCCATGTACAGGGTGACTTTTGGTAAACACTTTTCTTAGAACAATCCAGCTGCAGCAGCAACAGTCAAAGGTGACATAGTTTCTCGTCTGACCTCCAGGCCACAGTACCGTTTAGTCTTAACTCGGCGCCTGACTTGAAAGAATTCAAGTTCAAGATGGCTTTATTTCTTCTCTCTTTCTCTTACTTTGCTCAACCTCCATGTCCCTGCATGTCACATGTTCAAATAAATTAATAATGTCCAGTGGATGGCAGGGTCAAGACAGAGAGTACCGTGAAGAGCTAATAGGCTAAATAAGCAGCAGTTAGTCTTTAATTGAGTTAAGTTCCCAAATGCTTGGTTGTTGATCAGCTTCAATCAAGTTATTTTTTATAGGTGGTGGTATCGGTCAGGTTGGGGTTTTCTTTAAAGAGAGTGATCTTATCTGAAATTTTTAGTCTCAAGATTCCAAGAATTTATCTGTCATGGTGTCCAATAGTTGAATGAAAATCCCTAGAAATATATGACCAGTTCCCCTTTTTCATTGCCAATAATTATTTTGATCAGAAGTGCAAATAATTAAAAAATTCTAGCCAAAGTCCTGATGTTTATAAGGTACGATATGATACATCTGAAATTAAAACATTTTGAGTTTAAACTTAGGTCAAAATACTTACATAACAACCAAACACTACTGTACATAGATAATAAAATTAAGGATTCATTTTTACTTAAATTACAGAGACATTTTCTTTTCACTAAAATACCTTTAATTAAGTTGATGTACTCTTGAAGTAAAGCCGAAATGTACAAGAAAAGCTACTTGAAACAGGGTAGTCAAACTAATTATTTGTCTGCAGAAGGAAAAAGTAGCCACGATACGATATATGATATGATACAGTAGTAGGATAAGATATTGATACAGTATGCTATGATCAGAGACATTTTCCTTTCTAAAATAACTTTGATTTGGTTGATACACTGTTGTAATGCAGCTAAAATGTACAAGAAGATTGAGCTGAAACCTGTTAGTCGAAAAATTTCTTGTCGACTTCAGGAAAAAGTAGCTAACTAATGAAGTGATTAACAGGCTGTTTGGGTAACATACAATGTGATACCATACGATAAGATATGATGCAACCATTACAAGACAAAATTGTATGATATGGTATAATATGATACATGATTTGATATGAGATATGATGTGATATGACACTGTACAGTACGATATATCAAGATACAGTAGGGTTTGATATAATAAGGTATGGTGTGGTATGATACAATACATAACAGTACAACATGATATGATTCGGAATGATAAGATACGGTATTATGTTGTACCATACAAAACCATACCATACCATACAAAACCATACTATACCATACCATACCATGCCATACCGTACCATACAGTACGAAACCATAACATACCATACAATACTGTACCGTACCATACCATACCGTACTGGACCATACCATACCATACCATACCATACCGTACCATACCATACCACACCATACCATACCATACAAAACCATACCATACCGTACCATACTGTACCATACCATACCATACAAAACCATACCATACTGTACCATACCATACCATACAAAACCATACCATACTGTACCATACTACACCATACCATACCATACCATACAAAACCATACCATACCATACTGTACAATACCATACCATACCGTACCATACCATACCGTACCATACCATACAAAACCATACCATACCATACCGTACGAAACCATACCATACCATACTAAACCGTACCATACCATACCATACCATACAATGCTATACAAAACCATACCATACCATACAAAACCATACCATACCGTACCGTACCGTACCATACCATACCTTACCGTACCATACCATACGAAACCACACCATACAAGCCAGCCTGTGGGCAAAAGTAGCCAGCGTGGGACAATCAGCAAGCGTACCCTCCCTGATTTACTAAACAAAGTGAGGCACAAGGAATAATTAGGTGGTCTGGTTGAATATTAACATGAATATTAAAGCAACAATCCATATGTCACATAATATAGAAAGTTAAGGCTGCAATTTACTCTCACTTTTACCATGCTGTTTTTTTAAGTTGTACAATGGTTAAGCAAATGTCTGTCTTAGTTTGCATGGCAATGCCTTGGTTTATCAGCACTTCAAAAACAGAGTCCTTTGAAATTCACTTTTCAACTATTGAGACTACTGAGCATCTGAAAGCTAGTTTGCCGTTTATTTTGTGGTAATTATACATAGCGGTCAGCTCCCTGGATGGTTTTATCTGACAGTTTCGTTGTGCTCTGTCTTCCAGATTGCATCCTACTCCCCCCTCTGATCCCTGAGACTGACTCCCACCTGCAGCTCTGGCCCTAGGGCCCGCACTTTTACCTCAACTGGACCTCCGACATCATCCAGATTTTACAGTTTCACACTCAGATACACCGCACCAACCTCAAAGCTGCTCTGCGCCATCTGAAGACCCGCCCCCCCTCCCACAAACACCCCAGGGACGGGACCCTGTCATGTTTCACTGACTGACCCCTCCCGACCGGCGAATGACAAGTGTGCATCCGAGGGTGGGGCTTGCCTCAGTCTCTCATGATTGGCTGCTGGATGGAATTAAGGTGAATGGAACACGTTCCCAAGGAGCAGGACCCTAACCCATCAGAGGGAGAAGAGAAACGGTGAGTTCTGTTCTCCACTCTTTCTTATTCAAATGACCTGGAGAGCCTTGTTAGAGGTGTAAATGACACCGCCGCTTTGCCTTTAGGACTTTCTCTCTTTCAGTCCTGTCCTGCTTTACTGTCCTGCGTAAACATATCCCTGAAATGAAGCAGGAATTGCTGTCTGTTATCGTGTAATGCTGTTATGTATGGAACAGGTTTTCTGAGGACATCCTAAAGGGAATCTTTGTTTCTGTGCCCTTGGTTTTATCGTCTGAATCTTTCTCATGGTCCCGGCTGTTTTTACATCCCAGGACCATGTTTTCCAGACAAGCTAAACATGGTAGCAGCCCATTTTTTTTTTCTTTGGTCTGAATTGTTTTCAGAGTACCAGGCCTATGGCTACATCTGACCCCGACGCTCCACCCCTGTGCTCCTTTAAATCTTGAGAAGCAGAGGCAGTCAGACGGGCCCGAACACAAACAAACACAGCTCTGTTTAAAGGCCCTTCTCATTAATGAAAACATAATATTGGTGGAATGGAGCCTCTCGTGGTGCTGTTTCTAGACGGAGGGGGCCCTGTGTGTGGTAGAGGCCAAGAGGGAAAGGAAGTTATCAGTCAGTTTCAGTTTGATTCAGCTTTCATCTGAAGTAATGAACAAATTACAGGATAATATCCTCTCTAGAGTCAAAAAATGAATTATGAATAAATCTTTTTCACTGGAAAAACTTTCAGTTGTGAATCAGGAGACTCCTGCTGGATAAGAGATACACCACACTTGCTGTTTAACCTTATTCCATGTATGCATTTTCACACAAACTCAGTGAACCTGCTGCACGCATCATACATATGTTTGCAGTCTTTCAAACCATAGTGTGCTTAAAAGTTTGTATATGTGTCAGGTGTGTGTCTTTAGATGATAGATTTACGATCATCAGTGAGGTTTCTGTTTACCCAGATCATGTTTTCATTTTGTTTAACCTTATCCACAGTGCATTTAAGCTGTTAAGGAAGTAAAAACAGTGAGAGACACTGCTCTAAAACAAACATTTTTTCTTGTGAAATAACAGTATGAATTCAGATGAAGTTGACTGTTTTAATCTTGACAAATTCTGCAAATATTCCTCCTCCTCTGGCTCCAGTACTAACGTATGTCTTGAGTTTTATTCAGCCAAGAAGCTGGGTTTCTCCACAATGTATACAAAGATATCCGTCCATTGTTTGGCCATGTAGTCAGATGGTTGACCCTCTGATCAGTGAGTATGACTCAGGACACTTCAGCCCAATGCTAAGAGTTAGCATGTCATTGTAAGACAACTATCCCTCCTCTGACAAACTGTTATAATGAGGGCTGTCAGCATTAATGCTACAATCATCATCAATTGAGATCTATAATGAGGATGTTTCAAGGATGCTGTTTCCTAGCATTTAAATTCTGTAACCCTTAAGTCTAAAGAGGAGAAAATGCTCAGAGGACAGTCAAATTTATGACAAGGTCAGCGGGTGCGAATAGAGTGTGGCTAAAGTTAGCAGCTCGCTCTGTCAGCCTTTGTTCCTCTTTGCAGATTAGTATCATGCTTAATGTGGTTACTCACCACTTTAGAAAACTGTCAATCAGTTGGGACCATCTCTCTTTGTTAGTAGTTATACATTTTCCCTTTTTTTTTTTTTTTTTTGTATTTAGCAGGCAAAGCAGGCATCATGCAAAACTCCCAGAACATATTTTTCCTGCATCAGTGGTCACAAGGAAGTCCTTGATCTGAGGCAGAAGAGAGGTAGTAGGCAAACTCTCAGATGTCAGCAGTGGTCTGTGGTGAATAGAATGATATCATTGCCAGAGTGCAGCAAAGGAGGAGCTGGGGTGGAGGAGGGTTGCAAAAATTCAGCTTGTAGAGGGAGCAGCAAGGCATAGCCAGGCTTTAGCAGTTTATATATGGCAGAATGAGTGGGATTAGCATATTTTTTCAGAATGAAACAGCTATGTGTCTAGGAAGTCAGTATCTCTTAGTTCAAGATGAATCAAAAGCAGTTTTCAATGCAAAATTGTGAAATTTCAAAACTCAACAAGCAGGGAGATTAACTGCAGAAGTTATGAGATTAATCATGATTAAAACTTCAATTGTTTGAAAACCCTGTTTAAAATATTTGGAAAGGGTGGATTGACATGCCACTGCTACCTGACTGTATGCCAGCCCACAAAACACCTTGTTTATTTAGTTAAAAACAAAGCACAAATCTGTGTTTACAGCTGTGTTTACCTCTTTCAGACTGAGAGGTAAGACGATACAAGGAGTACGTGAAGGCAGTATGGGACACATACCATTCATGCAATGTCTTTGACTCTGACTCCTAAACTTTATTGTCTTCAAAAGTCCACAATTAAAGCTAAACAAAGGTAATAGAAACAATTTGAGTTTGTTATTATGACCATGTGGACGGATTATCTGGCTGCCCAGAATGCCTCATCAGATCGCCCTCTGCTGCGTCTCCATGTGCCGTATTACAAGCTCATGTTAAGAAAGTCAATCCGTCGGAGCTGGGATGGATTCCTCAGCTAACATGGACACCTGTCAGGAGATTAACAGCTCCGCTGCCAGGGGACGGGGACAGTTGGTGTAGTCATGGATGGAGGAGCCCGCACACCGGCCTTTCCGTTTCGGTTGAAAGGAATTTAGAGTGTGCCTCTGCTTGTGTCGCAGCACATGTACCACATGCAGCGCTTTGCACCTCACAGATAATTAAAAGCACAAAGAGTTAAGCTCCCAAGGCTTCAGACTCCAACACAGAGAAGATATCAGTAGTGTGTTTGGTGTGACAGTGGCTTTTATGAAATCTCCACCCCTCCTTTTCTGTATGTTGTCAGCATGTTTTGAACAGGGCCGGCTTTTTGAAGTGATGCTATAGTTACCAGCATGCAGAGGGAGAAAACAACACCTGTACCTGACGTGCACTCACCACATTTCAGGTCCTTTTTGTTCATAAATGTGAGGGAATAAAAGAACACAGTCATGCTGTTATTTAGATTGTACGGATCAACTTTCTTGACAGCACTAAGCAGCTTAACCAGACGTCTTTGTGCCATTCTCTATGATGTGTTTTATAATGCCCTCATACACTTGCTTTATAGCTCATTAAAATGCATGAATTCTCGTTTGCCACGCTTATTTAGTTCAAACATTGATATGTATTTGCAGCTTGCATCACGTCTCTGAACATGCGATTGCAGCTGATGTAAGAGTGCTTGCACTGGGTTGCAGTAGCCATGGCAAAGGCTCGTGCCACTGTGGTGTGTGTGCCTCGCTGTGTATCCAGGAATCTTTGTTGTTGTTGCTCTAGAGAAGCCTGTTTTTATCCACAGCACTTATCCGAGCACCTCCAGGCAAAGTTGTACAAGGAGTCAGTAAATTGTTGTTGAAGTCTTTGTCTGGGTTTGGTCCTGTTGGTGCTGTAAAGATGAAATAACAAGATAAGTGATTCCGTAATGGTTTTGGCTTCCAATTTGTCCATTTATTCTGTGTTATTGGTGCTTCGTAAGGCTGTATCTTGCTCATGCCATGGGGAAAAGAGGAAATATCGGTCAATACATCTTTTTTAGTCCAATTTTATATGATAAACTCTTTCTTGTGTCATAGATGACATCTAAGGGTTGTATAACACAAGGCTCTAAAGCAGTGGACATGTTTGTAACCATTCTAGTAAACAGGAATCATCTTTTATAGGACTTTATAATAGGACACCATCATGTTTCACACAGCTAAAAGAACTGTGTACCTTATATGGCCAATGCAATTTCAGGTGATTCCATATTCCAGTTGAAATGAGACTCAAATATCTAAAGAAAGTCTTTTTATTCTGTTTTTCTTTTTTTTAATTATTATTTTAAAGAAACATGAGAAGAACAGGAAATCATGTGACCCAATTGGAAAGATGAGCACTGCATATTAAAAGCCTCCATGTCAAAAGAAAAGCCACTTTCTATAGTAAACAGTATAACAATGTGCATATTTCCTTTTCATAGTATATTTTAAATAATGTAAAATGTGAATGCACTGGCAAATTAATCCTCTTTATTATTAGAAAATCTTTGTTTGTTTGTTTGTTCATACATTCAATCATAAAAAAATCTTTCCATCAGACAGTACAATCATGAATAATGACACATTTTAATCATATTGTATACATGAATATCAGGCTTTTTAAAATTTTTTTTATCAGTTTATTGTCTTGTTAGATTCATATTGTCCATTAATTCATCGATAGATTTACTATCAATGTAATTTTAAAAGTCAAATAGGCCTATTATTATAATGTAAATGCAATGGATGGCAATGTAGGCTTTATTTGAACATGGATGCTTTTATTTTGAAATATTCACCTTTCCCACTGACTCACATGAGTGAGTGAGACATTTTTGAAACAAGAACTTTTTAACTCCTAAGTTTAGGACCCTGGGAAAAAAAAAAAAAAAAACAGAAACTTGCGAGTGAATAATGAAAGAGAGAACATGTTTAAATGAAAAAGAGATACTTGATGCAAAAAATGAATAACAGGTAATTAATCAATTAATTAAAATATAAAGCAAACATAATCAATGTTTTATGGTTAGTTCACTGAGTTTAATTTAAAAGGAAAATATTAACGTGTTAGGACCAGGAACAATGCAAAACAATAAGAGACATAAGATAAGATATTCCTTTATTAGTCCCACAAGGGGATATTCCAATTTACAGCAGCAAAAAGTAGTATAAACAAAGCAGGCCATAGGTGACAATAACACAATAGAAATAGAGGACAATAAAAGTAGTGCACACAAGAGCATTGGTAAATACAAAAATATGGATCTACTTGGAAATCTACATTTTAACATGAGTGTGTATGTGACTTCTGGACTTTCTGCAGCAGCCCTCAAGTGGACACTTGAGGAACTGCAGTTTTTGCATGTATTGGCTTAATTTTTCATCATCGAAGGTTACTATTTGGCCCCAAGGTGTACCAATCCCAATCTCCTCTAATCCCCTTTTTCAGATGACTTCTTGCAACCATTCAGAATCAACTGTCCACCAAGAGCATGGTATAGAAGGACTTTTTTGCTAAGGTGAACAGATGAAGCTTTTGTTTCGCCTCCTTGAAGTTCAATTTGTTCTTGTTAGATTGGGGTGTCAGTTCTCATCAGAATTTCTTTTTCCATCTATGAGCTGCTTCTCTGAGGTGTAAATAGCCTGAGATGGGCGATAATAGCTGCTGTTTCTCAGTGTTAGAGAACACACCCAAGTCTGTGCATCCAGAGGGAGAAACATCAAACCTACCCAGCATACATTCACACACTAAGAGAGGCAAAACAGGACGCGGGCTGTCTGCTATAAAAAGAAAACATTTGCATCTTGACACACTTGGAGACAATTTGATCCTCTTCCAAGCCGCGCACGTATGTAAAATGTATGAGCACTTTGTTCTCTCGACCTCCTGTGACATTAGACGTCCATGTTTTTTTCTCCCTCTGTGTGTCCCAGTGTGTCACTGTGTTGATTTTTCATGCAGTGCTGTGCAGTATGTCTGCTCTGTGTCTCAAAAGTAAACACGATTCAGCTTTTCCTTCCCCTGGGAATGAGGATGTCCTGTCATGCCTGGGTTGGAGTCGTGTTAATTGCCACGACTTGAAATGTCACTGCTTCTTTGTCTGTCAGGGATTAAAACTTGACATTAAGCTTTCAAACAAGTATCAGCCTCAATAGACTGGAAGTTTCTTTACGTATACAGGTTTTGCTGTCAGGTGATCAAGGTGTATATATTTGGTTGTGATACAGTATGTTCCTTATGAAGTAAATAGGCGTGTCTATACATTGCAGAACAGTGTGTATAGGGTGGAACCATATCATGAATACCTACAGTGTCATGCAATCATCAGCCTTCTTATGCACCCATTAAAGACAGACTTTAGACTGCATTATGTATGTTGCAAGCTCCTACAGGAGAGTATGTGGAGATTAACCTCTCCCAAAAAAGACAAATGCACAGTCTTTGTGCACATTTTCATCTCTTGACCTCAACATTTCCAGCTCAAAAGCATTCAAAGTCAAAAACAAGCAAAAATTTCTTCTGAAATGAGAAATAAGGAGCAATTTAAAGCCTGGATTTTGTGTGCTGTGTGTAGTTGTGTCAGTCAGTGAGTCAGTCATCTCTGCTAACAAGAGCAATTGGCTGAAACACTGTCAATTTCCTCACACAATTATTGTTCCAAGAGAGTGTTTCTCTGCAAAACTCTCCAGCTCACAGCTGTAACAGCAGAAAAGAGCCAGTCTTCATGTAAAAGGAAAAGATAAAATTATATTAACAGCGCCAGGATAGGACTGTTTGACTGGGGTGGCTGAGATGGGACTTCTGCAGGGGAGGCCTGGAGTGGAGAGTGAACACACACAAATGCTGAGGTCAGATTACACAATCTCTGTCTGTTACAGTGGTCACTGTGTCAGATTAGGCAATCACAGAGCCATAACTTTGTGCCATGATTTGACAGACAGACGACAGCCAACATGGAGGTATCATCCCGACTGAAATAGTGCAGATGAAACATTGAAGCACACCCAGAACAAATGCAGTATACAAACAAACTTAATTTCCTATACTGTGTTGTATTTTTCAGTCTGACAAGTTATATTTAAACATATTTATTGCGGCAACAGAACATAGTTTGTGTTTGGCATCTAGGCTAAGATCTCATTTCTCCTTGCAGATTTATTCTACTTGTAGAAATTGAGGAGTTATGGGATGATATCTTAAATCCCCCCGCTGAAGCCTCTAAATGGATGCTGGTGTGCTGTAGGGGTTGAAGGCAGGAGTGCAGGGCTGGTGCAGGGCAGAGCAGAGAGAGAACAGAAATCTTGCAGCTTTAACAGATCACCAGTTGGGAGGACGGTCATCGGGTGATTGGATGGTGATTCAACTTTTGCATCCCTCTGATTAAGGGTTAGGGTTGTTTCAGGACCAGTCTGCCTGATTTTTTTTTTTTTTCTATAAATTTAGAGAATATGTGAAGCACTCATTAGTCAAATTAAAGACACAGATGCCAGAAAGATCTTTGTCATCTGATCCAACGATTATGGAAAAACACAACGATAAGACATTTAACGATTCACAAGTATGATCAGAGGAGTTTATTCCATCTGGTGTAATTCTCTGAAGTTGTATTTTGTAGTGCACACTTTGTACATGGAAAGTTTAAAGTTTGAAATGCCAGTGTCTTGGGTGAAGATGGCCGAGTGGTTGGGTTGCACCCCCTGGTGGCCTGGGATCAAGTCCAGCTTGTGTCTTCTTTCTCTGGCTGAACTAAGCTATATAGGTTTGTCTATCAAATTTGTTTTTTATTTTTATTTTTGGACTTTTTATGCCTTTATTGACAGAGGAGGACAGTGGACAGAATGGGAAACAGGGACGAGAGAGCTGGGGAGAGACATACAGGGAAGTTCCACAGGCCGGACTCGAACCTGGGTCAACCGCGTACACGGGACACCTCAAACCGCCAGGCCACCTTTGCCCCATGTTTATTAAAACATTTTTATAAATAATACATAGATGGGTTCTAATGCTAAAAGCAAGTACTCACTTAATTGCTGAATGGGGCTGGGAAATTAATCGCAAATTAGATTAAATCACAATATAGCCTGCTGCAATTTATAAATCACAGAAGTTGCAAATTTCTTAAACTTGAAATGTGTCAAAATACCAGTTTAATAAATCAGGTTTTTGCAGAGATTTTTTGCACATTCAGCAAGCATTCAAGTGTCATTTTTTTAAACAATAGTTTACAAAATTCCTCCTTTTTGTGTTTTATGTATGTTTTTCTTAATCAAAATGAGTGACACAAAAATGATAATGCCCTTAAACAAAGCAAATGACATCACATTTGCAATATGAGCTAAAATAGTCAGCTCATTCTAAATAAAAATGATGAAGCCTGGCGTTACTTCACGAAAGTCATACCCCAGCTGCGATCAGCTGGTAGCCAGCTTCCCCTCCCCCACCCCAGCTGTCTCCTTTATAGCTTAAAGCTTGTTGCACCCCCATATTCAGATTCATGCTACTGTGGATTAAATGCTTCTGAAATATTGCATTGTTTTCAATGCACATTGGCTTATTTGTGGAATTATTTATTGCTTGAATTTGCCAAAAAATACATGAGATTAACCCAAGAATAATCACATATTAAATCACAATCGCAAAATTGGGGGAAAAAAAAACGCAATTAGAATATTTTGTCAAATCGTTCAACCCTATTGCTGAAATATGTCTGTTTTGTTTTTTTTTCCAACATCTGTCTGTCAGACTGTCATGGTACTCCCTCAGTGACAAATCAGAAAAGATGGGATGTTTTTGCCAGAGCTCAGTGAACTTCTCCTCTGTCTGATAGTTAGATAGATAGATCTTGCTGCACCATCTTCAGCACTTTTCTTTTGCTTTGCTATTTATTTCAATTCAAGACACTTAGAGTAGCAGCTTTACAAAAAGAAAAGAGCAGAAGTCAAACTAAAAAACAAAACTGAAAATATAAATATATTTAGAAAGAAAAGATACGGTGCATGTATGTCTATATACAAATAAACACTCTCAACAGCAGTTTTAAATATAGTTCTCAGACACTGGTATTAACAGCATTGAAATATATTACCCAAGCTGTACAACTACAGCGAAGAAATTAAAGGCCATGAAGGATTGGAGTGCAAAGAGAGACAGATTTTAATTGGAAATAAATACATAAATAAATACTGAATAAATAGATGTTATTTTAAAAAATTTTAAGTTGCAACAAAAGAAATGCATCGCATTAGAATGGAGTGTGGTCTGTATCAGCCTGCATAAAAAGTTGATTCAGACAAAAGTCACGCCTCTAACAAGGCAAGAAGCCAATTATGCAGTTATGCAATTTTGCACAGCAGCCAAAACACCCCTGGAATTTAGAAAAAAAAAAGAGATAGTGAGCTTCCCTGTATTATAAGTTATAAATTCATGATTTTTTTTCTATTCTTTGTGGATTTAAGTTTATAAAAAAAAAAAAACTACCAGGAGGGATTATTCATGAAGATGACACAGGGGAATTATCTGATAGTTCATGAGTGCAACATGATCTGGTGATGAACTAGTGGTTTGACTGGTTATGTTTACCATAGGATTACAGCATGTGCGAATGCAAACACCTAGAACTTATGCAAATAAGCTGCGATAGATTTAGATCCACCTGCCGCAGACATTTGATTAATCTTCACAGCTGAGCAGAGTCAACAAACCTTATAAAGGCAAAATAGCTCAACTTGAATGTGATATTTGGATATTTTATATTTTTATTTATAGCATCAAAGCTTCAACCAACATTTCTGGCAGTGTTAAGTGCAATAGGGACAATGTGCAGGAGTTTTTTTTCTGATAATAAAAAAAAGAAGTGATTATTATTGGATGCCAGGTCTTCTATTTTTTGCCTTGATATGGAAACAGGAAACAATGCTCTTTAATTTTTACTTTCATTTTACCAAGGTTTAAACATTTTCTCTGACACAGCCCAAATCTCTTGTGCAAATTCTAAATGATTCATTACAGTCACAGAGATTTGTTCTAATGAAATATTCAGCCAACAGCATTCATATGGTTTGATTATCATCTCGAGAGTGCTCCAAATTCCCACTCTGCTTGTGAAATAAATGCAGCTAAACGCAGGCTAAATGTGGCCCCAGCGTCTGTAAAGTCTTTATTTAGTATCCCATAGTACAGGATGTATTGAGCTGTATATATTTGAGGATTTAGCTCCATGTTTATTATTGGCTGTGTGTGGGTTGCTGTACACTTGTGTATTTGGACAGAGGGAGTTGTCTTGCTTTCACTCAGTGGCATGCTATATCCCCTCTCGCCCAGCCTGTAATTTAGACAGTGGCGGGACACATAAGGGAACAAAGTATCCATTAGCTCTGGATGTACAGGACGGGACGGACCCAGCTGTGGGCCTGTAGCATGCATGCTTAACAATAGGCTACTGTGGCCCTCTAAACATAGGACAGGGGGCCCCATTCAGACACAGTTATGGATATAATAATGTGCACTATTCTCACTGTCTTTGTATTGTTCTGTCTGTTTGAGGAGCAGGAGCTTCAAAGCAGGTGCTTTTCAGGCCTCCATCTTTGGCTGGATTTTTTTTCACTCACCTGTGGTTATCCAGGAAGGCTGGTCATTATCTTTCTATTATCTGTCTATCTTTTTAAAATAGGTAAGTAGAACTTTAGCAACCACATGAGTAATTCAGACAAAGATAACAGCATCAAACACCTCTAAAACGGCCTAAGATGTGGGTCCTAGTGATGGTGAAATTGCATGTCAGAGCGCCAATCTGCTAGCATGATGAATCAAATATGTAAAGGCAAATAGTGCTAGCTAGAACTTTGCAGAGAGTTCAGTGTATGTCAAACAAGCTGTAATTCAAGAATCAAAGATTTGTCCCATTTGTGTTTAAAGTTAAGATAATAAAACTGCTTTAAAGTCAGGAATATAAGGGTGGTTTTACATTAGGGCCTCCAGCCTGAATCCAAGTACGCTAGACCCCAAAGCACACGATGGCACTATGCCAACATCTGCTTGTGGATGTCGTCTCAGGTATGTTTCATGCAGACTTGGGTGCGATATGCAGGCGTTGTGAATATCCAAATCTTTTTCAAGAAGACAACTGGACTTGACTGAGGTTCTTGAAGACATTTCGCCTCTCCTCCAACAGGCCTCTTCAGTTGGATAACCATGACCTGGGTGAATGAGAACATACATGGACATCAGAGTTGTGAATGCATTTGTGTTGGATAACTGGGCACCTGCTGTGAGTAGAAAGCAGCATAGGCCCGTTTCCTATAACATGCAAAGTAGATGCAGAGGTAGCAAGAGGGTCATAAAAATAGTAAAATCATGCATAGGAGCATGCAGAATGGACTCCATTGTCTACATGGTGCATGAACAGATGTCAGCTGTGGTGCTTGCCATGATTGCCTGTTCTTTCTTTGCCTTGGCAGATTTGCAAATCAACTACATGCATACTGCCACCTACTAAATGGGACAGAGTAAGCCCCATTCAGTAGGTGGTATTACCTATTCAAATCATTGGACACGTAGGGATTTAACTAATGTGAAACAGCCCAGCATGGAAGGCTGCTGAAGGGTTGTCCCAAAGGGGAAAGAAGAGTTTAAACTGTCTTTCTGTGTAACAGTTTCCATTGCATTCAGCATATCTACCATGTCCTGTTTCTCTGCGGTTCTTTTGGTACCATGAGGAGTTTGCACTCTTGCCAGCCTACAGTGATAGTTGTGAAGTACTGACCCACAGACCGCAAGTTGCACTTCCCACCTTCACTGGTCACCTGTTGTCTTAAATTTAGGAGTCTTTTTAATGAAACCAGCACTTCACAAGCTTTATTTATCCATCCATCTTCTTCTTCTGCTTGTCTGGGCCTGGGTCGTAGTGGCAGCAAGCCAAGCAAGTCAGCCAAGACATCCCTTTCCCCAGCAACATTTTCCAGCTCTTCCTGGGGGATTCCAAGGTGTTTCCATATATAATCCCTCCACCAAGTCCTCAGTCTATCCTGGGGTCTCCTCCCAGTTGGACACACCTGGAAGACCTCCAAAGGGAGGCGCCTAAGAGGTATCCTAATCAGATGCCTGAACCACCTCAACTGGTTCCTTCAAGATGAAGGAGCAGCAGCTCTACTTTAAGATCCCTCTTGATGTCTGGGTTAGGAATGACATGAAAAATGGGTCGAGAATTAGAGTTCAAGCCGGGCCACCTGCTTTGGGGACTACAGCCTCTGTACATGGGGCATGTAGCCGAAAGGCTAGCCCAACCAGCAAGCCAAGTATATCTTCTTTTCTTCTACACTGTTAGACTTCTGCATAGGGGTGCTCTTTCAGTAATCCAGCAGTTCTAGGTATCAAAATCAGTGCTGTATATAAGACAGCAGTATGCTATCCTCTATTGCCACCACCCTAACACAAAGGAGGAGATTGTAGTTTTATAATCGGTGTTCACATTGTGAGAATGACATTTAAAAGTCATAAACACGTCCCTGTTACAGTGGATGACATGAGTTCTTGACTGATGTGTCATTACCGTAAGTGAGATTCCATTTCTCTAATTACATCAGCAATGAGGAAGAAATGAAAGAGCAACAGTTGGCACCTATAGGTACAACGAAAGTACATCAGACCAGAATATCAGGGCTGTTACACAATACGAGATGGAAGTTTTACATTTCATTTTGGATCACTTTTGAATTTAGGTCAGATTTTATGTACAGGATATAGCCAGCAACCTCGTAGAGTTGTTATTGTGAATGCATCCCATGAGACAAACAACTGAATGGATGCATCTACTAAAAGTTTTATTTGTGTAATCGTGTCAAAGCCTGCTGTATCTTGTTTATCCTCTGTGCTAGAGCTCCATTGTTGTTCCTAACTATTAAAAGCACATCAATGAGCCTCACTGATGCGCTGGATGACGTTTATCTGTATTTCTATGAACACACGTACTGTGGTGTTTATCTTGACTTAATCCAAAGCCAACCTTCTGCTGCTGTAAGTGATCAGTCAGCAGCACTTTGGGTGTGAGAACCAAATATTCAAATGGAAAAGTTAACTGTTTATCGACAAAAAGCTCAGCTACTTAATGTATGAGGCTTACAATTTCTCACATTGTCATTTTAAATTTAATATAGAGGACACAAACACAGCAGTGATGATATCATATTATTATTATTATTTCTTTATTACATCAGTTACGCACTGAAAAACACATCTTTAACTTGACACAAAGATGCAGGATGTTTGCATTAAAGTGGCTTTCTGAACTCCAGCTGCAGGTTTAATTCAGTTTTCGCTTTATACCCTTAGACACCATGTTTAGATTTGTTATAGATGTATGTATTTAGCCATAACACATCTAACTGTGCCACAGTTGTTTAATGCAAGGTGGCAATCTCTATGAAGTATGAAAAGTGCTTTGCACTGGGTAAATAACTGGAATTATAAATACCTCCAATTCACCCTTTAACTTTAAAGTAAACAACACAACATGGTGTTGAAGCACACTTTGATTTGTGAAAAACAACAAAACTAACACTACAATTAACACTTCTCAAAGTGTGACTTACACCCAAAACCAGTGAGAGGTTTTTAAACTGAGATAAAAAAGTTGTTTTTAACACTGAGAGTTGAATGAACACTGATGATTTTGCTGTGTATATGATTCTAAATAGCTACCATGCTGTGATCACAGAAATCATACGATTATGGTGGGTTCACACTGGTTGTCTGAGTCAGCTGAAAAACCTTCTTATGGTCTAAATCCAGAATTCAGTCACATGTAGATTTCAGTGTTTTCACATGTTTACAGCAACCATATTCCAACATATCTCTAGTGTGTCGAGACAAAAACTTTGGATTTCACTTTACATGGTCTATAAGTGCGTGTTACCCAAGGCAACCACAATACCTGATGCTACATTTGTACATTCGTCAATTTTTAATGCTGATATATAATTTTCACTGACAATATTTACGGCCAATATATCAGCTGTGAATATCGGCTGATCTTTTCAAGGCAACTATACCAATATTTAACTTTTAAGCTAATATCTGCAGACACAGATGTCGTGCCAAAATTGTGCAACCCTTATCTGTAGTCTGCAGGCCTGCAGTCACATCATTTGAACCAGGCCTGTAACTGTTGCCTCTTTCTTCTTAAATGATGCTGATTGGGCAGGTCATTTTTTGATCTGGAACGAGCCAATCAGCATGAAGCTTTGCAAGATGGATCCGCCTGATGACAGACATGGAATCTGGCTGATGCAATGACTTTGCAAGGTTATTCATCATGACTGTAAAATGATTAAATGAACTGGCTGTGATTAAGTGAGTAGTCTGCTGTTTTGCTAACAGAAGGCGCTTCATGGATTGTCCAAAACTTGGTAACTGTTCAGCAAGTCCAGTTGTAACTTGCTGGATGAAATGTGGACATGCTTCAGTCAGTTAATAGATGCACCTCTGATGCCTGTGTGCTTTGTTAAAGACAGAAGTCCAGTCAAGCTGCATAAATTGAATGAATTTGCAGCTGAAATACTCTTGCTTGCTTCTGTTGTTGTTATGGTTGCTAAAATTAACAGTCCCTTGATTTTGTAGGAAATGCTGGAGTTTGTTTATGTGAAATGAAGCTGTTTAAATAAAGGTCTCCTGCAGGATTAAATAAGTTTAGGACCACAGATGAGGTCGAACAGAAGAGGTATTCAGAGATAGTTTTACAAATTGTTGCTTAGGACCCTTTTACAGGATTTGTTGACAACAACAAAACATGCGCAGTGATGACAGCATTATCCTTTGATTGTGCTGACTTAAAGGTAATTATGCACAGGAACATGTAGTTCTCTGTGGTTGGTGTTGATTTCTGTGCTGCAATGTTCTCTAAGATCTTTTTCAGTGATGCATGCTTCTTTAACTTTATTGAAACCTTTACTGACTTCTAATAGTCACGTTTCATGGGAGCGTTCAGATACTTGACAGCCCGACAATTACCTGTTAGACGCATTCCAGAGCGGCTGTCAAAGTCACAGGTGGAGGAGCTGGCCGTCCTCCAATCAGGGACGACTGGGTGGTACTACCAGCAGAGCAAGAAACGTCCTACAGAGTGAAAGACGAGGGAGGGAGAGGCAGAATGTATCTGAGTGGGTCAGCAGGCTAAAGATAGCAGCTCTGGTAGAGACATCAGCGTGTGCGAGAGTGAGAAACACAGATAGACAGCGGCAGAGTCCATGCATGAGGGCCGTGTAGCAGCCTGTCAGCTACATCTGCAGCTTCGACTCCAAGTACTCCTCCGCCATGCATATTTTACAGTCCCGCTGCGTCATCAGGTCAGCACTGTAAGTCGCTTTCATGTCATCTTTTTGGCTCCACTTGTCGCTCTGCTCTCTGTTTGCTCTGCTCTCTGTGTGCACTTAGTTGTGCCACATGTGTTCATGTACAACGCAGCTTTCAGGTCATAGGAATCAGACGCTTGCTCTTAGATGTCAACTTTAACACAGGCTGTATGCGATGTTCGCTGTAGAGAGAGTACAGTATGTGTGTGCTTGTGTGGGGTTGGCTCAGGTTGCTGAGAGGCACTGTGTGAGGGACTTTGCATATTTCGAGATGTGTTGCAATCCCATCAGAGTTTAAGAGCTGGAAATTGAAAAGCGCTCTGTGGTATGCCAGTGCAGCACACGGCGTCATGCCCCAACCTGCAAAAACTCACATTCCATCAAAAAATATTCAATCAGGCACAAAGTTTTCATCCCTGAAGTGTGGCACAATTTAAAATCTGTCAGGCTGCCTGCTTTCTTTCTGCAGTTCCACTTTTCCCTTTGTTTGTTTATGCTGATGTTTGTTTGAAAAGAGCTTCAAACTGTCATGTCAGACAAGATGTAAAGGGTTGTTTGAGACATCGCCCCCTGCAGGGGATCTAAACTCTCACACTGAGCCTTATCTGAACAAGGGCTGGGCGATGAGGACCTGAGTGGCTGTAAACACAGTGGCTGTATCCTGATATTTTTTATATTTTTCTTGAATTTCAACTTTTATATGATTCTAGTGAAAATCGTATAGGATTTTTTGTCTTTGATAATCATAAAAGGAACAAAAACAACTAAATTATGCAAACGAAATGGCAGCATTGTGGGTTTTTTTTTTTGCTTTTGAGATTTTTCTGTACTCAAAAATGTTTAGAAATGCTAAAATCTCCCTTATTTTAATGATCAGTGGTATCAAAAAGTGCAAAAATTTTATGCTCATCAGTCATATTTACCAAAAACAAAAGAGGAATTGCACAGATGTGTTAGCAATACTTGGTAAAGTAAGCTCCTTACTCTTTTCTAAATTTTACCAACATAATTTTGCATGTTTTCATGTTTACTACTAATAAAATGCTCCTAAATAGGAGTAAAGAAATAAAATACTTCCAAATAAGACTGTACATTGTGAATAGATTATCTTGCAGTCAATAAGCATATTACTATTAGAGGTTCCTACACTAAACAATCTTTTTACTCTTCATTTATTTTCTATAATCAGTATTAGCATGGACTATATCAGTAGAAACAACACTATCTTATTTGAAATTATATCAAGATATTGCCATGCCCTTATCTGATTCTACTGTCTTTTTTTTTCCTCCTATTGTGTTTTTCTTTTTTGTCTTTGAGCCACTTGACACTGTTTCTGTCCCTACCTCTTTTCCTCTCAGAGCTGTTGGAGGAGTGAAAAGCACTTCTGAGGTTCCGCCAAGAGCGCTAAGCTCTTTTTTTAGCTGCAAGGGCGCTAATATTTTCATTGCTGCTATTTTGGGATTGATGAGATCTTAATGGAGGGTTAGAGCTGGAGCTTATTCCAAGAGCTACAATTTGTGTTATCATTTCATCGCTGTGTGTCATTGCTATGCCAATTCTCCTGGTGTTGTGCCATTATGGGCCAAATGTGTGTTTGAAAACAGACAGCAGAGCTCAGCTGAGGGGAGAACTATGGTGGCCCTGAAGGTCAAGTGTAAAAACTTTTCTTTGAAGACAAAATTATTCATAAGACACAAAAATGTTGCTTCTATAGAAAATTTCATTAGAAACAAAGAAAATGTTGTAAAGTGGGAAAACATTTCTTGCAACACAAAAATATTAGCTGCATAAAAAGTGAATAAATAAATAAACAAAAAACTGTCTTAAGATAAAAAAAATTAAAGAAACACAAAAATGTTGCGTATAACAAAGATGTTTAATAAAACACAAAAAAATGTTGTCAAATACAAAATACATTTTTGAAAAACAAAAAATGTTGTAGAGTAAAAATACATTTTCTGCAACACAAGCTTGTTGTAGATTGTGTATGGATAAATAAAAAGATAAACAAAAAAAACACAAAAATGCTACATATAATAAAAATATGCAATAAAGTAAATATTGTTATTCTAAAAAAAGAAAACAAAATTTCATTAAATTATAAAAGTATCTAGCCAAAAAAATCTTGGAACGCACAAACATTTTTTGAAAAATTGTCCATTTAAAATAATAATAGAAAAGACAAATTGTTTTCCAATCTTTTTTTCTTTTAATAAAATGTTTGTTTTTTTATCATATTTTTTATTTTATTTTATGCTCTCTGCGCTGCTTAATGTAAAATGTTTTTATCATGTTTTTTGCATTTCATAACATGTTTTTCTCTTTGTTTTACAAAGTTTTTTGTCATCATTTTTTTTTCTTCATTTGATCTTGTTTACCTTACACACCAGTTAGACTGTCATTTATCCATAGCATCAATATATTTGACATTCATCTGGGAAACCTCCCATACAAAGCATTTTGGAAGAGCAATACTTTTCCAAAATTCCTCAAAGATGATTGGCCGAACACTCTGTCACATTAATTACAGGCCAATGAGAGCAACAAAACAAAATGAGGTAGTAGGCATGTGCTGCTCCAGTTGTAACCTGAACTCGACAGAAAACTGCTGTCAAAGTTTTTTTTTTTTTTTTTTTTTTTTTTTTTTTTTTAGGCTGGTCAGGAGAAGTGCAAAAAACATCTTCACCAAGAAAAGCTTCCAGCGCAGTTCTTTGCTCTCGTTTTGATGAATAAAATGGGGTCCAGTTCTGATAGAACTTCGGCTTTGCTAAAGCTAAATTGAAGCTAGCCGCTGCACCAGGGCTGCAGTTGTATATACCAGCCTGCAATACGACTAAATGACTGTCACAAACTCGTGCAAAACCGGGTCAGGAGAAGAGCCAAAACATCTTTTCCATCATAAAAAGCTTTCAGCTTCCAGTTACAGCTGAACCTTGCTTCTATAGCCTCATCTCTTCCAATGGCGCTGATTGGTTCGCTCCGTTTTCAGACCTGGCAGGGTTGTTTCAAAGTGCAGCTTTGCAAAATGGATGTGCCTGATGACAGACATGGAATCTGGCCAACTACTCTGCTTTGCAAGGTTATATTTTTTCAGTTTCACACGTTTTTTATGCGCTTTGTGGAAATGTTTTTGCACTATTGATTTTTTTACAAAAGGTTTTTATGTTTTATGAAATGTTTTTTGCCTTACACACTTCTTTTATGTATTTTTCACAAAATGTTCTTCTGTTCATGAATTTGCATTTCATTAAAGCTGTTTTTGTTCAGTTAAATGTTTTTGCACTTGACCTTCAGGGCCACGGTAGCACATACAGCTCCATATGTCAGGAGAAACGAAGGGCTTTTTTTTTAGTATACAGGGTCTCAGTAATGTGTAGCTGTTGACTGAAACCTGAAATTGTGTTTTTATTCAGTTTGCTTATGTTGAACACACCGTCACACTGGGGGAGTGAGCTGTCACAGGTTTGATGGTTGTCGCCTGTAGCGGCTGTATGGATTGATGTAGAGGCCGACACCTCTGAGAGTCAGAGAGTGAAAATCCCACCTTGTTCTTCTGCTGCTGCTCCATCTTTAATTGTTTTTCCCCTGGTGTATTGACTCTTAACTTACCTGCAGAGTGACTTTAACACATCGGCCAGGTTCAAAGAGCCTCCTCCCTTTAGTCACATTGTGTAATACACACTTGTTAACCTTTTAATGGTATGTATGCGGGAGGTGTTTCCACCTCATAGGTAAGCCTCCTGACTCCTCCTGTTCGTCTCCGCTCCTCCTCCCTCATCACAGCAGGAACATTATGTCCTTTAGTTTGACAACAAATGATCTTCTCAATTAGACGTTGCAGTCACAACAATTATGATAAATCAAACTTTAACTCGATAAGCTATTAAGAGCCTCATTTATGGCCCTGATGGCTGTTTGAAAAGGGCAAACGACAACTGAGAGCAAGACGGTGCGGAGGGTGAATCCTGAAGGTCAGTTTTAGCTGCCATTTAGGCTCGATTACAGAAACTCCCAAACTTACTTAATAGGCAATTATGTAGTTATGCTCTGAAGGGCAGACGTTGTTTACTGGTGAAGAATACAAATCATGCTTCCTTTTTTAAGAAGAGAAGAGGAAAGTTTCCATCATCTAAGAGCAGAAGCTAAAAATGAGACGTTTTGAAGAACATAACAGTCACTCTGCTTGGAATCTTTTCAAATAAACTGCGGAAACAAGGATCTGTTTCATGCCCACGGCTCATACTGTGGTGAATGTTTTTGCCAGGCAGTGTCTGTACATGTAAGCTAATAAAAGACTGAAAGGTGAGTTGATATATGAGAATAATAAACACACTTAGGGGATGTCTGCCCTCACAAGTATGTGTTTTTAATCCCAGGAATCATAAAAAACAAGTTATGTGGACAAAAATCCATCTCTGCACACATGTTTCAGACGACCTATCCCAAAGTGAACATTAGAGAGATCACTGAGGATGCATTGAAGTGTAGAGAAGGAATTAGCTCCCACGAAGTGAGACAGAAATGAAAAACTACTCAACAAATAGAGAAAAGGGTTGTGCAAAAAGCCTCATAAGCATTAAAAAGGATGCAAAATTTACTTGTTTTAACTTCAGCTTTCCAGCCACTCTTTATTCATAATTATTGACTTGTGCAAAGCAGCACACTCTATCTTGACAGCAGACCAGCACCTCAGGTTGAGTTTGAACTTCAGGGCCAGTGTCACCATTTACTGAAAGATTTTGTCAATTCAACAAAAAAGTAAATCTTAGATACTCAGAATTTAAGTAATTTCTTGTTTCAATGACAAACAGCAACAAAAATACTGTCTCAGTTGTTCCAGTCTTTTTGCCATGTTTAGGTATTGGTCCAGTGAGGACAGTGTGCAGGTGATAGTCGACAACGTCTGATGGGTGCACCAAACTTGTGCCAATGCCGTGCTGTGTGTTTTGGACCCCCTTAAAAATGGGACAACTCATCTATAAGAGCTATTCATTCAATAGATTTCAAATTCTACATTTAGCCAACTGTCAATACCAGTGGGACCCCCTTGGGGGGGCACCAGAGATTTCAGGGGTGCATGAGGGTCTGCCTGCTCCTAGGTTGTTAAAATTGTGGACATTCAAACTATCTATGATTATAATAAAACAAATGAATCGCTCATACCAAAGTCTTTTGGGTAAAAAATTGTGTTTTTGGCTATTTTGTTTGTTTATAAATGACAAAAACCACTCAAATTGGTGGCAGCAATATGTCACTTTTTATTTTTGTGGGTCCTTTGGGGCAACACCTCTTCTTAGATATGTGAACGTGGGCTCAATGGAAAAAAGGTTGGGAACCACTGCTTTAATCACTTCTTTTGGTGCAACATTCCAACATTTTTTGTCATGTTGACCTTGACAACAGATCAGAGTTTGTCCCATACTTCAGTAGCTTCTTACTTTTTTCCTTGGAGCTCGCCCTATGTAGAAAACTTGAGGCCCCCCAAAGACCAATACAAAAGAAGGTGATGGTAAGAGAAGGTAAACAAAGGTAAAAAAAAAACATCAGCATCTGTTTTATTTGTTTGATTAACAAAACCCCTAAAAAATAGGTCTACAGAATTTTTTTTCTTACCAGAAAACTTTTGTAAAAAGTATGCACTGAGTGTTTCATCATCTGACATGAGGGCAGTCCTAGATCCCCAGGTAGGGTATCATTGTAATAGGTGACCTCTCCCCTTCCTGGTCATTTCATTCAGGAGAGGCTTAATATGATACATTTACCAAGGTTTTATTTTATAAGTTCAGAAAATTCTGGAAATGTGTAATGTCATCAGCGAATAAAGTCTACTGTAAGGGATAGTGAAGCCAATAGCTGGTTAGGATATGGAGTCTAAGGGTGCTTTCACATTAGGCCCAGTTGTTTCAAACCGTGCCGTGACGCGATTCCTCCTCCTCCCCCTTCCCCATGCTGACTGGCTTGCTTTCACACTAGCGCCATCGATCTGTGCCCGGGCCCACTTGCGTGTGTACTCAGTTTGAAACAGCAGGTGGCAGTAAGCATGTAGCTGGTTTACAACCCTGCCAAGGAGGAGAGAGAAGAAGAAGCTACCATGGCAGCCACTCAGGTCATGACCTGATCGAAGTTTTTTTTTTTTTTAACCTGGCAAAAAAGTCCATCCTGCAGCCATGGATGATTTAAAATCACATTTTAAGATGCCAGCAACTTCGCTCACCTGCACATCTACTACAGCTCAGAGGATTAAATGGGCTCGCGCTGCACAGATACAGCGGTTTTTGAGGTGACAGGAGACTTTTATTGCCTTTTCATCTCCTCTCACTGACTCCAACTTGTGTTCATCTGTAAGATGAGTCACACTAGACTGTTTAATGACTGGATTCTGATGAGTTCCGCCCTTTATCGAGGAAAAAAGTGAACAAACTGCTGTGTTGTGGAAAGAAGTTTAGTTTATACGATGAGGTCATAAAGGTGATACGACGCTCTGTCCTGTATCCTGGCACAGTTTCATTCACATCTCATTCGAACCGTGCCAGAGTCCACTTGAATCGCACCCGAGACCACCTCCCCAAGTGGGCCCTTGCCTGGTGTCTGGGCACAGTTCGTTTGCGTTCACACTACCAAAACGAACCGGACTTTGGGCTCAAGTGCACTCGGATCCAGGACCAGGCCCCTAGTATGAAAGCACCCTAAGATGGGTATAAGTATGAGTATAAGATGACAAATGGACATCTGTGGAGCTTGACCCAGACACCGAGGAGATGACGTGGAAGCTTTGCAGGATGGCATGAAGAAGTTGGACCTGAACACCGATGAGATGTAAAGGAGGTGGCTGGGGTGGAGGAGGGTTGCAGCAGTTGCACTGAAACAACACACAGGCTGCTTAGGAGAGGAGAACAGTCTTAAAAAATGACATCAGCTAGATGATTGGATCGTGGGATAGGCTCAGAATTTTATTGAGTAGATGCCTATTACAGGTGATTAACAGAGCAGGAAACAGAGTGGGTTAAAAGAGACCAGAGTGGAAAAGAAATGAAAAACTCTTCCTGCAACCAACAACTAAGATTCAGTATTTCTCTGGGTGTTGGAAACATTTGAAGTTATGAAAGTAAAAAAAACATAACATAGCTTATGTCTATTTCTAATTGATGTAGACATTTCAGTGGGAAAATTCTACGTACCCGTCCTTTAAAAGCACCAAACCAGAAACTTTTAGTAGGGCTCAAAGTGTTTAATAGCCTGAACATTTACAATTCCTATCTTTCTAACCTTTGAATCAGAAACTGAAATAAAAAAAAAAAAATTTAATCAGATAAAAGATAAAGCATCATAAAGACCAAAGGAAAGATCTTCCCTCCTGATAATAGAGAACACAATACAATCCCACTTCTTCTCAGAGCTAATGTGACCTATCGTCCTGTGTATTGCATCCTCACAGAGTGAGACCTTGTTTTTTTCATGCTGCTAATGGAGTCCTGCTCCCTCTCCTGGAGCGGGTGCTAAAGGTTCCCGGTGTGGGCGGAGGGCTGGAGGCTGTCGGGACGTGTCTGAGAGCACAGAGCCAGACTCTGGGGATTCTTAATACATCGAGCTCTGACAGAGAGCACTCACTGACTCTCTTTTCAGAGATGCTTTTTCTTTACTCCCTCCACTTAACTCTCTCTCTCCTCCATCCCTGCGCTTTCATAAGTCCCCTCAGAGCGGCCAGTTTCTTTCTGAGCTCTTCATGCCTTTCACATGTGTCAGCGTGGATGCAGGTGTGTTTTTAAGAGCCGGTTTGAGAGTGTGTGTTGCTTTGTGTTCGCTTAAAAAAATGTTGGACTTGCTGCCTTTACTTTTGCTCTGTTATTGTTAGTGTTTTCCAATGTAAACCATGGTAATTAGAGTCATTATGGAGGCTTAATTGTGCTCCCCACAAAACGTTTTCTCCTGCAGCTTGGATTAACTTTGAGTGCGCACTCAAGAAACAAGCATTTTTTTTTTTTTTTTTTTAGACAAACACAACCATTTGTCGCCACAAATACTCCCATCTTGTTTTGGTTTCACAGCCCACAATTTAACTGCTTCGATTTAGTCCCTCTGCTGTCATCAGAGTTGTTTCCAGAAGGCAGTACTTGGCAAAAAGACATAAATCTCACACAATACCAGATTTTTAACATTTCAGTCAGGAACACTCTTGTCATACATTTAACCATTGTATTGCAAAATGTATATACAGTTTTACTTGGCAGAGAAGGATGCCCCTGGATTAGTCAAGCAACATGCTCTGCCTTTCCTGTGCCTACAAGGACAGCTTGAAGCAGGGAGAGAAGCAGAAGAGCAGAGCAAGCATCAATGACAACAGAATGACACTGATAAGGTCAGGAGCAGAATAAAGGAGGAGCTGGGGTGGAGGAGGACTTGCAAAAAGAGGCTTGTAGAGTAAGCAGCAAAGCGTAGCCAGGCTAGAGTAGTTTATATATGGCAGAATAAGTGCTATTAACCAATAGTGTGCATAGAGTGAATCAGCTGGCTGTCAGCTGATGAGGGCTGGCGTGAGATCAGCTGATCTCAATTATATGGCAGCGCTTGAACCAATGCTTTAAGCTCGATTTATATATTAGTACTGATAATGGTACTGGCATTATAAAATATCAGCTCAAATCACCTACCATGTATCCCTATTGATAAGGTTATCAATATCCAGAAAAACTAGGGCTACAAGCAGCACTGCAGCTAATAACCGCTACGCTGCGAGGAGAAAACTCCTGCACAGCACAAGCTGAAATGTCACACTTTTCTAGTTTGAGGCAAAACCATTATTTAATCAAGCAGATCAGTCCCCTCGGACAAGTTCAATCAAATGTGAGGACTATAATTTGACCAAAAAATGGCCAAAATTGGACACTTTTCCTTTACGATCTTTTACGAGAGTATATTCGTTTTTTGTTTGTCTGGAGTTGAAACACGTGTACCAGTTTTCATGCACATTGCTAAAAGTTTGTGGAGGGCCCCCCAAAAGGACGTTTGGGGCCCCTGTGGGGCCATTTTTTGAGCAAAATTAATTGAACCACCGGAATATGAAATTTTTCACCAGGACCAAACAAGCCACCAATTTTGGTGAGTTTTGGAGCATGATAAGGCCCCCAAAAAGGCATTTGCTGTGACAGCAAAAAACAAAATTCCTACAGATACATTAGGGCTGTCACACTGGTCAGTGCTCAGGCCCTAATTAATGATCCTTAATTAGGATCTGTAGATGTTTTTAAAGCTTTGTTACTTTTTGATACTGTTGATTGTTAACCCCTTAAAGCCTGAAAACACAAATTATAGCCAGAAAATTCTAATTTTTTGGAACTGAAATGTTTATTTCACTTTCTACTAAAATCCAAAACAATCAAAATTTCCATAAAATTTAATGTATATTTTTTGTATCTCATTTGATATATTAAGTGTTTTTGGTAACTGATAATCCACTTGAGGGAATTTTTGTCATTTTACAGATTGTATTCAGAAGTTTTTTTTAGTAATTTATGATCATATTGATTAGATAGAGGTGTCATAAAAGTATGTATCAAATATGATACAGCAGGCTTTAAGGGGTTAAACTGCTAAAAGCTCAGTAAGGAAAACTATTGAAAAGTGTAAAAGTGCTGAAAGTTTAACAATCAGAATTCAGACCGAATTCTTACCAGAAAACTTCAGTAAAAGACGGCATCACTTCTCATTCTTCACCTTTGGTTTTGCCCTGACATTTGATGACGCTGGAGCTTGTCAGCAAACATGACGTGTCTCCTCCAAGGGAGCCTTTGCTGAATTATACCTTCCAGTGCACTGTGCACATTCTTTTCTTTGTCTTTTACACCTGGCTCAGGTTTGATGATACTGTGAGCCAAATTCCAGATGTGATGTTGCTTATCCAGTTCTGATTACAGTGTCTTTTGTGCCTACACATATCCACGTAATGTTTCTAGGTACAGAAAACATTCTTGACTCATTCCTTTTCTCTTTGTTTCTCTCATTCTATTTCAGGTGGCTCAATGGCCCGAAGAGGAAGAGGAAGAACAGCCAATGTTCGGTGAAGAGTATGACTGGTGAGTACCTGATCGTAGGAAGAAACTCTAAAGCAGGTCTGAAGTGGCAGCCTTGAAACAAACCTTCCCCTCTTACACCTGAAGTGTGAATGAACTCTGGGTCTCTTCACGAGCAGAAATAAAGCCGAGCAGTCATCTTGAAAATCGCTCTCCCAGCATTCTGAAACATTTCTGTATATGTTTAAGAAAAGGAAGATTGTAGCTGTCAGTCACTCCACGGTGAATACAGGCAGCTGAGTGACTGCACTGAAGCTGCTGCTACATGATTCATTGCTGCCTTGTGTACATTGCTCTTTCTATTTGTCACCTCCAAAGAGAAAAAAATAAAACATCTTGGCATCTGTCATCAATAAACGAAAAGCCTTCTGCGCCGTCTGCTTTCTTGTCGGTCGCCGCACGTTGTCTGAGTAACAGCTCCAAATCCCCCGAGCTGAAAGAAGCAAGAAAACAGAGGAAGGGAGAGATATTGAAAGAGATAGGGTGGGAGTAACAGCAACATAAAAACCTACAGAATGGTTAATAGTATTTATAGAATATCCCTCTGAAGGCAGGTCTTCTTCACATGTTTTTCCTCCCAGCCGGCATGTTGCCTGCCTCTCTGCATCACAGCTGCTAGCTTGCAGCATATTCTACCTGCCAAGGTCCATTTGAACTGGGAAAAACTGACAATATGTCTGCCTGAGGGGCATGGGTGTCTGAGGCTGAATCACACGCACTTAAATGATGTCAGTGTTTCTCCTGTGGGAGAGTGGACCCTTAACAAGACTTTGGATGCTTCAACAGGCTGTCAGGACACTGAAGAAGTCTGGTCCAACATGTGCTGTCATGTTGGTTAGATTTTCTAGCTCATGTAAAGAGCACAAACACACAGATGTGAAGCATTGCAAGCATTAGTACAAGCAGTACATTCACTGCTCATATGCCTAATTTAGTCAAAAGGCATACTTCAGATGAAATGCATTAAATCAATACTGTTATGAGTCAAGCTCTAAAGGGCTGCAATGATGCTCAGCAGACTGTATCAAAACATTTCACATACATATTAGATTAAAAGAATGCAGAGGCAATTTCAGAGTCCACTGGGGCCCTAGACAAAAAACTCCCATTTAGGCCCTCCAACCAGCTTTCATCACCAGTATATTATGAATAATGATGCAGCAACAAAAATGTGAAAACATTTTATTTCTAAATTTCACATTAACCTTATTTCAAAACTATGTAGAAAGAGCTTTAAAAACAGGGCAATTTTGAACTTTGAATATGAAGAACAAAAAAAAACTGGGTCAAGTAAGACAGTGTAGTTTTTTTGTCTAGGCACAGTGTTCAAAGATGATTATCATTAATGCATAGGAAATAGAAAAATGGTTGCAAGTCACTAATTTTCTGTCTATGGTTCCAAATAGAAAGACCGCAACAAAATGATACAAAGCTATTAAGTCAGAGAAAATGTGATGAGATACAAAAGTATTAAATAAGAAGAGATACAATGTGAAACAATGCAGTACTATAAAAAAAATTAGATAAGATGTGATACGATTGTATATTATATGATACAAAACTGTAAAAGAAGATGTAATGCAATACAAAATTTTTGAATAAGATAAGATGCGATAAAATAGTATGAGATACGATATAGAATAGAATAGAATAGAATAGAATAGAATAGCACAGGTACAAGACAGTACACTGGAATTTTTGTCCGTTGCTTCTTGAGTCAGCTCTACAAAATAGTAAAAGTATTAAAATATAAAAATATAAAATATAACAATATAAACAAGAAGACTTGTGACATAAATAAAGTTGTGTTACCAAAATACACAGGGAGCGATGAAACAATTTTAAATTTGATCAGATGGGATTTGATGTGACACTATTAAAAAAGAAAAGATGTTATATAAGATACGATTGGAAACTTTTACATAAAAGATGCAATGCGATGCAAAACTTTTTAATGATTTAAGATGGAATATGAAACTTTTAAATAAGAAATGATGCAAAATGATAAGGTACAATATGATATGAAACTATTAAATAAGGTGATTTTTCAAAATCTGTAGTGCCACATAGAAGTACCGCAACAATACAACATGATACAAAACTTTTGAATTAGGGAAAATTGCGATATGTTTATCAAAAAGTTTAAAAAGTTTTGTTTGGGAGCTAAACTGACACATTGAAATCAGTGCTCAACATCCATACAACTCCTTTATAAGAGTAAGTGTTGTCAGATGGGGCCCCCTTAGGGGGGTTCCCTACTGTCGTTGCAAATTTTACACAATAAGAGCCACTGGATTTGCTCAAAGATTTTTTCGTTTTTGGGACAAATGAACACAAAATATAAACATCAACCACTGTCATCCGTGCATGCCATATTATTTACTGACAGGCCGATGTCTGTCTACATGGCCAAAATTAGTCAATTACCATGATAAACTGGTGCATTGTGCATCTTAAATGCTTTCCTACGTATACAATTTAACAAGATTTTAGGACATTTTAGATCCAATTTTCTGCCTTTTCTGCTGCACTTCATTGGCAAAAGAGTTATAGTAGCTTTAGCAAATAATTAAAAAGCTACCAACAGAAACCCTGGAACTTCAGGGGGTTTTGGACTACAGTTTTTTTTCTACATTAAACTCAAAAAACTAAAATTAAGTCTCCGACGATTATGAATAGAATCCGTTTTGGTCTTCTGCTCATATGATGTGAAATCTTGGTGAATAAACTCAAAGTTTATGCACTCCATAATGAAAGAGTAATCATAAAGTTGTAGAAATTAATCAAAATAATACTTAGCGTCTCAAGCTGCTGCTATGGTTATTTTTCAGCGACCAGTTTTTGCAGGACTCAAGCTATATTTGAATGTTTTTGTCCCTTTTGTGTGCCAGTATGGAAATGGCCTTTAAACACAGCTGTGGTGTGCACAGTTGTGGTTTTATCCATCACACCAGTGTATTGTTTCTTGTGTCCTGGTGTTGTCAGTGTTTTCAGTGTCAAATGTCCCTTCCTCATTCTGTTGTCATGTAAAGACCTCCGAGAAACAATCTGGTTGCTCCTCGGGGACCTGATCCATCCTGTCCTGATTTACACATTTTGATTAAACCAAACGGCACATGTTATGTCGGCAAAACCCGCCAAGACAAAATATTTATCCCGCCTGAGCCGCTCTAGAAAAATCTCCTTCCCTTTCCTGGGATTTTGTTGGTGGAAGTATTGCAGGGCCCGTCGCGGGAGGGTGAGGCGGACCGTGCCAGAGAGCTGCAGCAGTATTGATTTTGGGCTCAGCTTCCAAACACAGCGACAGAAGACTGGCTCAGAGACCGTGCTGCTGCTGCTGCTCGCTCTGCCAACACATGGAGCTGACATTTGTCCTATGTGATCGTTCTCTCATGTACTCATTATGTTTGGCTTCTTCTTCTCATTCTCCTCCTGCAACCCCACTTTAATTTGTTTATTTCCTTGTTTTCTTCAGGGTTCTTCCCTCCTCTCTTAAGGATTAATTTCTTCATTTTCACTGATTTTAATTCGTGAGCTTTCTCCTTCATATTTCCCACTAGTTTTCATGTGACTACGCTGCCTTTTTCTCTCCATATGAATTCAAATTTTCATCCCAAATGGATTTTTCTCGTAAGAAACTCAAGAGTTTTTCTCCAGTATATGAAAAAATCAATTTGGCCAAAATGTCACTTGTGCCCTCTTGGCTCTTGCGCTCTCTACTCTCCTTATTCTTCTCTTTTTTCTTCTCTTTCCCACCATCTTCTTGCCCTCCCCCTCCTCCTTCTCCTCCTCTAAAGTCTGTAACAAAGCCAAAAGGCAGAGCCCAACTGACACTGCCAGTCACAGCTCTCACCACGCCTCAGTATACATGCACACGAGCATATATGTCACGCAAACGTCACCCACATGTATGCACAGAGCGTGTAGCGATGTGCCACTGGCTGTGTTTGTGTGTTTTTGAGTGTGCTGCAACTTAAACACCCCCATTTGTGAATTTATTTGTGACTTGCAGTGTACCATCTCCTCCCCCTCCCTGTTTGGGAGCTATAGATCATATGAAATGGCTGGAAATCTGCTATTTCCTGTGTCTCTGTGCTCACTCCCCTCAGCCTGGCTAGTCTTGCAGGCAGTATGGAAAAGAACAAACTGTTCTGTCCTCGTGTTTAAAGCAGAAAAAAGGCTGCAGGCAGAGAAGGAAGATTACAGAGAGAACAGTCCAAATAGGGAAAATGTAGATCATGGAAGTTTATGTAACCTATATGTTACGTTTGATGATTGAAACAAACCTCTGTGGTTAAAATCCAATTATAATCACATCAAAAATCCAAACAGTGGTGATGGCCCTGTGTTGACTTAGTTATGTTTATGTTCTTAATTAAGGAGGATGGGGTTTTCCTGAAAAAAATACACTTTTTTTTTCAGTGAGTCACTATTCCGACTTAAGGCTTAACCTGAGCCAAAGGCACGCACTTCATTCTCTATACTGTAATACTTTTCATAAGCTGGAGTTTCAAAATAAAGCATGCTACAACCATTCAAGTGCACAGGCCTGCAAATACAGATATTTCTCGAGTCCAGTTAACTTCCAGAAATGATGCAAAAAGGTTGTTGTCTCTTGCAAACAGTGGAGATAGGATATGCACTGCTTTAAGCCAACTTTGATGGTTGCTGCGTCAGATTAGGCAATCACAGAGCCATCAATGTGTGCCATGACTGGACTGACAGATATGTTAGAATACACAGTGTATTTGTCTATCCAAATGTTAGGATGAGTGATATGCTAGTATGATACTTGTGCTTATACTCAACCCCTTGGATGCTTTACCCTTTTATTGTTTTTATATATCAATCATGGTCAACATAAATTGGCTTTTTGACCAAAAAAAAAAGTCTTTAATGTCAAAGGGAAAACAGATTTCTACAAAGTAATGCCAATTTAACAAAAATGTGTCATGTGAAATAAGTGACTGCAGAAATATTCACCCCCTTCGGCTGCAATCGCAGCTCTGAATCTGTGTGGATATATCTCAGTCTTGACACTGCAATTTCACTCCATTCTCTTCTGCAAAACTGCTCAAGCTCCGTCAGGTTGCATGGGTCTGGGCATGATCAGCCCTTTTCAAGTCCAGCCTCTTTTGGATTGAGGGCTTGGCTTTGACTCAGCCACTCCAGAACATTCACCTTGTTATCTTTAAACCATTTCTGAGTAGCTTTCCTTGTATGCTCCAGGTCATTGTTTGCTGGAAAGTAAATCTTCTCCCAAGCTGTAGTTCTCTTACAGACTGATAAGATCCTTTACAAGCACTCCAGGGCCAGCTGCAAAGAAGCATCCCCACAGCATGATGCTGCCACCATCGTGCTTCACAGCAGGGGATGATGTGTTTGTGGTGATGTGCTGTGTTTGGCGTCTTGTCTGATGGCCTAAAAGCTCCATTTTGGTCTCATTAGGCCAAAGAACTTTCTTCCACTTGACCATGGAGTCTCCCACATGCCTTTTAGTTAACTCTAGTCAAGATTTCATATGAGTTTGATACGACTGCTGGCTTGAAAAATACTGTCACAATGTCTGCCAGATCAGTCATCATCCTTCAATCAAAACAGCAGTGGCAACATCCCCCAAACTTTGTACAGTGTCACTGGGGTTAAAGATTTAAATGCAGGGTTGACAAAAGCAGGCAAGTTAGTAAAACGAGACAGGATAAGGTTACTCTGTGTTGAAAAAAACATTGGGGTTTCTTTACATGCAAGGGAGAACAAGGGACTTGAATAAACACAGTTGTTAGGAGGGGTTTATTTAGTCAAAAATATGCAGGAGTGCATGTATAAAATGACTCGCCAAAGTCCAAGGATCCCTGGTAAATGTAGCAGCATTTTCACTTTTCAGGTGTTCCACTTTATTTGTTTTTTAGTAACTCTAAAAACATTACGCCAAGAGATTCACTCAAGAAACTTGTATTTTCTTAATTATTTTGAACATTATTTGGGGTTTTAATGCCCAGGCTGCCTAAATCAAAGACAACAGCCTCGGTAAATGGGGTGTATGAAGATAGCCACAAGGCAGGTGCCTCAAGTTTGATTGGTCTCTAGCAATATAAAGTAAACCATCTGTTGATCATACAGCCAATCAAACAACTTTTCTATCTTAGTAGGGAAGTAAAGAGCAGCATCAATAAGGACTTGGATAATAAGCGAATATCCTCAAGGGTATCAACATCTTAACAATCTATGATCCCCGTACTTCAGTGATTCCCAAACTTTTCACAACCCGTACCCCTTCAGACATTTGACCTCCAGTCATGTACCCCCTACTCTCACACGCTTACAGCTGCTAGAAAAAGAAATGTGTCTGTAAGCCTGCTGCCACCCCCACCTCCCACATTTAGCACGCATAACATACAAATAAAATCTCTTAAAGTGAATTATATCTCACAGAATAGATTTATTTACCAGCATTTTCAGTTAGAAAAATACCAGTTCACTTTTGAAAAAAGAAATTTACATTTCTAGAACATATTCAGTTATGAACTTGAAACAGTTTAGTACAAACTCAGCACAGCTTTAATGAGAAGGGTGTCTGAATATATGTTACTATAAGAATCTTGGGCAATTCAGGACAGATTTCCTTCTCCAAGATCAATCAGAAAGAAAAATCTTTTTTTTATTTTTATTTTTCGCGTACCCCCTACATGACTTTGCTACCCCAGTTTGGGAATCACTGCCATACTTAGTCTGCAGTCTATGGCTTAAGTTTAAACATTGTTTTGATTGAGAAGCTTTTTACTGCACCAGAAATCAATGACGACCATCATCATTTTCCACTTTAAGCTGATGAAACAACATTAAAAAGTTATTACCAAAAACCATAAACATGTCCTTTTGATTCTGCTTTTAAAGTGGGCTCAGTTTAAGGAGCGAGGCACTTTCAGTGGTAATGCTGTTTATGGACATGAGCCATATTGTGGATGTGGAGGAATTTACTTAATATGTCTGGTATTTTCCTGCACTGTCTGTTGTTGTATAAGATGAAAGAGCTATAGAAGCTTAAAATGCCCCGTAGAGTTTTCCTACCAGGAAAAAACACACATGTATACATTCAGAGTTAATTTGTGATGCATCCTTGAGAGCTGAAAAACATGTTGAGAGCATTTTCCTCCTTAGGAAGCACTCTGAAAGCCAATCCTTGTTTTTGAATCATCAGTGTGGTTTGCTGGTCGTATTCATGTTTATTTCCTTTTCTTGTGTTGCTTTATTTCTTACCTCACCTGAGTGTCTACCTGGGGAATAGTGGGAATCTTTGGGCAAATATGTGAATCATGTCACGTCCTTATTATGAGACCCATTTATGAAAATATGTCTCCATAGAGCTTCTATGGGTCAGAACCCTCAGGGATCGGTTTAACCTTTTCAGAAATGTACTGATTGTGTCGCCCTGCAGGTCAGGTGCTGCTGCTCCATTAATACACGACTGGAGAGAACTGACTCTCACTGCTGTATGTAAATGTCAGGATTACGTTCAGGCGTCATCATAACCAGAACCAGACAGAGAGACCACTGACCCTGACATTATGTTCCTATCTTTGTTAGTCTTTACTGTCTTATTTTAGAAGATTCACATGTTTGGCCTCATCTGTGAGTTTCTCTTGGCAGAGAGAGTAAATATAATCACTGAAGACATCTGAAAATAAGCAGTGTTTTCGTTTATCAGTCCAGAAGCCTAGACCTGTAATCTTACAAGTGTTACAGGGAAAAAGTCTAACATGATAAACAAGAAGGCAGAAGGGAAATAAACATTGAAATAAGCCAAATTACCCACCAAGACAACAAGAACATGTATTCAAAAGGGTTTACCAATGTAAAACAATCTGAACCTACAGATATCTTAAAACTTTAGTGTCAAATGTAGGCCAGGGGGCCACATCAGGCCCCCCACAGGTTCCCATCCTGCCCTTAGGTGATAATGAAATTCAGAAGATTCAAGAGGGCAACACTATTGCATGCAGTTGTTAAGATTTTTTTTTAAAGTTTAAATAAAGCCGACAACCTGAGAACTTGTTGCACCAGAAACACACTAGTATTTCTGTCATTTGGCGTGGTAAACACATACTCATTATTGTTATCTTGACTGAAGTTGCAGTTTTTCGCATCAATTTCCCACATAAGGCTCTTTGAGAGTGTAATTTCCCTCGAAACTTAACACAATATCTATTTCCTGCATGTGTTTTTGTCAATCAAGACATCAAACTCAGTGAAGGCTTCAAGAGGGCTGCAGAAATATGTAGCTAAAATGTCTGAATCGCCCCCTTGTGGCTGGCTGCAGTATAGGTGATAGGGACTCATTGTTAGATTTTGGAAGAAATTTTTTTTTTTTTTACAAGAATATGTTAATTAGACAGACATACTGATTATCCATCTGTTTTCTGTACCGCTTATCCAGTTGGGTGTCGCAGGGGGGCTGGAGCCTATCCCAGCTGTCATTGGGCAAGAGCCAGGGTACACCCTGGACTGGTCACTAGTTATTCGCAGGGCTGACATTTACAGACAGACAACCAGACACATTCACACCTATGGCCAATTTAGAGTCAACAATTAACCTGATGAGCATGTTTTTGGTGGTGGAAGGAGGCTGGAGTACCCGGAGAGAACCCACGCATGCATGGGGAGAATGTGTAAACTCTCCACAGAAAGGCCCTGACCAAGAAGGGAACCAGGAACCTTCTTGCTGTGAGACAACTGTGCTAACCCCTGCGCCTCCGTGCAGCCCAGTATTGATTTTATTTCAGTTTATTTCAATGCCCGGCCCCCACAGTGTTGGTCAAGAAAAAGCTAAGAAAAGCAGAGCAAAATGCAATCCAAACATCACACACTTTGCAGTTTTAACAATAAATGCTCAAATCCTGGATGAGCAAATGTAATGTGTCTGGTTCAAGAACTAAATTTTCTACGCTTTTGCTGTGATCAAAGACTGTGATTCCATTTGGTCATTATATATTATTCATATTGGAGGAAAAGAAAAAGTTTCTGACTTTGAAAAAGTAGTTTATTACTTTTAAATGTAATAAAATGGATAAATCAAATGGATATTGATTTATATTTCTAATTCTTTATTATATAATTTATATTCAAGCTCAGAGTTATTGAGAATCAGTGATCTCTTTGCTGTTAAGATCGACAAACACTTATTTTGTGACGTTCTTGTCTTGATATAAAGAAATACCTTTTAAAGTGTATAAAACTCCAACTTAAAACACTTTTTCAGAGTTAAAATGCTACATTTCTGTGGTTCAGCAGAAGTGGTGCAGTCTCAAAGCGAGCTGCGGTGCTGATGAGTGGAAATAATGTGTGGGGATCCTGGGAGAGTGGATTGCAGCAGTAATGCGACTCAAAGGAGAAGGCGATGCTCTAAAGTTGTTGCTTTGTGAAAGTAATGGGATAGCGGTGTTAGACCCAGGACGCCTGTGTAGAACAAAGAACATCTAATCATGTCTAACCTTGTCTCTGATGCTCCTCTCCTCTGCAGGGTACATCCCCAGCTACCTCGAAAAGGATGAGCCATGTGTGGTGTGTGGCGACAAGGCCACAGGTTACCACTACCGCTGCATTACCTGCGAGGGCTGCAAGGTACGCACATCACACACACTCCCGGGCCTCATAAGAGACATAATATCTGTCAGGGAAAGCTGATGTGAAGCCTCTGAGGTCAGCCGCTTCTGCACACACAGCTACATTTCTGACATACATTCACTGAAACTGACTTCAAACGCGTAGCGATCACATGGACGTGCTGTGTGCAGACACAGAAAGATGGATGACATGTTTGTGTAAAAACTGTCAGTCCAACACGTCAGCTCTCAGTCTCATATCCATTATCAGCCCTGCTGTGAGACACTTTTATGATAGGTGGGCTTTTCTTTCTTTTGCTCATGTTTGCTCATCAATAACAAGTGATATCTGAGACACTAGTGACAGGGCTGTGATTGAGCCTTGTTTGCTTTGATGTATTGATTGTTTGATTGATTGATCCTGAATTAAAGGCAGGGGATTCAGTCATATTAGCAGATTTATCCACTACTCAGTGGCCAGAAATGCAGTGAGCTGTTCAGCACAGGGCTGCTGCTACCATTTGTTTTAATCATTTGTACATCTGTGGATAATTTACAAGGTTAACAGGTTAATCTTTCAGTCTGTTAACTGTCAGAAATTGTGAAAAATGTCAACATAATGATGTCTTTAATGTGCTTCTTTTATCAAACTGACAGTCCAAAAACCAAAGTAATTTCTCTTTCTGTCATAACTGGTGAAGTCTTACATTTAAAGAACTCAGACCAATAAAAGCTTGACAAATCTGCAAAAATGGTATTTAAAAGTCATTTAAGTTGGCACTTTATATTCTTGATTTATCAATAAAGTTAGTTGATGCAGCTCTGCTTAGTAAGGGAGTCAGCTGGCTAAATGGTTAAGCATTTGATCCTGTAGTATTTAGCACCAGAATTACTAGTTTTTCCCACAATCCCTGAGAAATACTCTGTAGTTTAATGTAACCACTGCCACTGGAGCTCAACTAAATGGCTGCTGCCTTTCTGCAGTAATGCCCCGGTTACCAGATGTAAACACAGGTGGATGGATAGCATCAATAGCATCTCCAAAGTAGCGTTTAGCTCAGATGAAGCTGTAGTTTATACAGTGGCTGTCAGTGGAGCAGTTAGCCTGGATGTAGCTTCAGTAAAATGGCAGCTTTCTCAGAACTGGGCCATCATTCTTTATCAAAACAAGAGCTAAGAACCACACTGAAAGCTTTTAATCACGGAAAAGATGTTACACTTTTCATCGTTGCTAGACCAACCATCACTGGCTTACCTTCTGGTTAGTTGTGACTCCCCCTTTTTGTATTTGGGGCTGGCGTGTTGCTATCTCTCCATTGAAAGCCAGTGGCCCAGGTGGCATCTGCATATTGATATCTATGGCACCCACCACGAAGGCATCAGTTTAATCAGACCTCATTCATATATTTCATAAAAAACAAGCATCAAGAGCCACATAGAAAGCTTCCCTTAGCAGCCAAATATTTTTCTCACGTCTCACAGTACACTGTAAGACCAAACGGTTTGATGTACTTAAAGATAAGGAGTTGTTTTAACTTAAAAATCCAAAATAGTTATTTCAGCTCTATTTTTTTGAGTTGATTGAACACATTTTTATTTTTAATTGAACAGTACTCTTTCACTTGAAGTATTTTTTGTAATTGTACTCAAATTATTTGGCAATCATCCCTTCATCTGCAGTTTTCCCAGAATGCCTTTGGGCTTTAGACACTTTTGCGCCATGAGTGAAGTTACTGACTCAGTTGGACATAGATGTTACAGATGAAAGTATATGATAGAAATAAGGAAATTTGCAGCGGATAAAGATCATGTATTTTTACAAAAAATACTTAAACGTGTTTTTTTTTTTCAGACTCCAAACCTGCTTTTATTTTGAAGTAAAATAAGGGACTTTTTGTTAATCAAACTGCTTAAACAATGGAAACAGATCACGTTAGGAAAGTTAAAGTAAACAAATATATCAGAAAAGAATGATGAAAATTTAAAATGTTAGGAAAAGGCTACAGTTGGTGGTATCCAGCAACTCTTACTCTGTTATCTCAACAACAGTACAAAACAGCATAGAATTGATTAAATTTAAGAAATTAGGTGTGTGCACATGGTCAAGTGGTTTAATGCCCGCCCCATGTATGCAGGTGGCCTTTGCCACATGTCTCTACCCACTCTAGTCCCTGTTTCCAAATCTATCCACTGTCCTCCTCTATCAAATAAAGGCACGAAATGCCCAAAAATAAATCTTTGAAAAATAAAATACAAAATTTAATGCTTTATTTTTTAGTCTTAATCTGAATGGTTTTAATATGTAAAAGCTGAAAGAGAAAAAATAAACAACTTTGTATACCATCATATGGCCATACGGGTAGCTTTGCTCCTGCTTCCTCCATCTTCATTTATACAACTCAAGCATGCTGGGTAGGTTTCCTCTGTGCTTGCCTGCTGTTGCTGTATAGAAATATCAATCAAATAAGGAGGATGTCAATCATAGAAGACAAGGCGTCTGTCAAAATGTGATCTGCAGTGCCTACGCAGTGCTTATGAATGATCTAAGCAGCAGAATGAGACGTTTGTTGTTTATTTTCTCTCATCTGTTTTATTAGAAGCCCTGTTTTTAAACCACATATGCACATTTTACAATTTCAAGCCAAATTTCCAGACTCATTTATAATACAGCCTTAAAATTGAGGATTCATGTATGCATATAAATTCATCTCTGGGATTTGTTAAACTCCTACGCAACTGCCTTCCAGCAATTACTTATTACTAATTCCTGGGTGTTAATATTTACACAGACTGCTCCAGACTCGGTGGAAAGTCAGGTACAGAGAAAATTTGAACAAATTTAAGATCAGAGATTTTATTTCTGAGTTATTTTCTCTCTGGAGATGCAGCAGAGAAACAAATAGTGAAAGAATGTTTCAGCTTTCATTGGTACTGTCATTCTTCCCCTGCTCATTCACCTTGCCCTTTTACTCTTTGTACTGTATTTGTCTCTCTGTATATTTTCCTGTCTTTTATCGACATATGTCCTTCATCTGCCTTTAATCTGTCTCTCCTGTATTGTCTGTTTGCAGGGTTTCTTTCGTAGGACCATTCAAAAGAACCTCCACCCGTCCTACTCCTGTAAGTACGATGGCTGCTGCATCATCGACAAGATTACCCGCAACCAGTGTCAGCTCTGCCGCTTCAAGAAGTGCATTGCAGTGGGCATGGCCATGGACTGTGAGTGCTGCACTGCCGCATTTATACACACGGGAAAACTGAGCTCACACAATATGAAAAATAGCTTTAGTTTTGCTTTTGATGCAGAAAAGTAGACTCTTGTATTTTAATACTGTCAGCCTAAAAAGATGTAGTGATGCTGCAGATATGTAGGGGTAATAAATATTGTAGAAATATATTGCATCATCAACATCTTCATCTTCATCTTCCATCTCCTTTCAGTGGTGCTGGACGACTCAAAGCGGGTGGCCAAACGGCGGCTGATTGAGGAAAACAGGGAGCGACGCAGGAAGGAGGAGATTGTGAAAACTCTCCAGAACCGTCCAGAGCCCACCACATCCGAGTGGGAGCTGATCCGCCTGGTGACCGAGGCCCACCGACACACCAACGCTCAGGGCTCCCAGTGGAAACAGAAACGCAAATTCCTGGTAAGACAGCACCAAAGGGCCGACTCATGAACATATACAGTAGAATGACTCAACACCAGAAAACCTGACTAATATAAACCTAATGTAAAATCTGGAATTTACAGGAAGTTGCACCATATAAGACTCAGTCTGTTTTGGGTGTCCCCCAGAGGTAAACAAGGTTAAAACTCTCTTCATACATGAGGATTTCCATTGCATTTATCAAAGTCCACAACGTGCAGTTTTTCTACCACTGCATAGCTCTTTAGTACCATCTGTTTTCACCATGTGGAGTTTGAAATCCTGCTAGCAAACGGTGCTGCAGTTAAGCCCTTGGCTTACAATTCTACGTCTGTTTTTTAACTTGGTAAAGTACAGACCTGCTGGTGAATTTTTATTCATTGTGGAGTCTTTTTAATCACACAACTGCTCCTCGGTGCTGATTTATGTGAGATTTTCAAAATGATCAGGTAGTGATAATTTAAGATCACTATGTAGTCTCCAAAACCGTTCACATGTGGTTAATACTCTGGTGTCTGCAGCTGAGCGAAGCACTTAGTGTAAAATGTGGTGATGAGCTGATGGAATAACAGAAAAGTAACTGTCCCTTCATCTGCAGCTGCAATAGTCATTCTCCAAGCCTGTAGCCAGGGGTGTTTAGAGAGCTCAAAGAACCCCCCTCTGGTCCAGAGGTTAAGTATTTTATCTTTCTTTGATAAATAAATGAATGTAGATGAATGCATGCATCACTCCATTTGTGCCCACGTGATAAAAAGGGGGCACATTTATTTTTCTTTCTTTGATAAATAAATGTGCCCCCTTTTTATCACGTGTGCACAAATGGAGTGACACCTATGAGCTAGATTAGGCATAGAGTTTGACCATCACTGATTTCACACCTGACATGCATCACACCTGACAACCATCCTCCTAATATGGAAGTCTACTAAAGTTGTTCTAGTCTCAGGCAGATCCATCTTGCAAAGCTTGAAGCATAGCCTTTTTTTTTCCCAGTCTAAAGATAACCCCACAATTCAGTGTCATCCGAAAAGAATAAGGCAACTGTAGTTGTGTTACAAGCTGGTGAACAATGGCTGCCACCAGTGAAGTTATTCGGATATAGTGATAGTGGCAGTTTTAATTGAACTGAAGTGAACTTAAACAAAAGGAAATAGCTTTGAATTGCATTGTTACCACTGTTTTCTGATCTACCCCCATTCAATCTAAGGGCTTGCTTTCATCCAAATGGGGGCGCAGTCACATTGGAAAGCAGGAAGTGACGTTGCGCTACTCTTATCAATTGGCCTATAGTGACTTAAACAGACATAAAATTCACCCGATTACCCTTTGAGAATTTTTGACAGGTATTGCCCTTTTTAAACACCATCTGTGGGGTGCTTACAAGACAGATTTGAAATATATCCCAAGCACCCACCTGTAGGCTCCAAGGGGGGTTAATATATGATGTCATCACTCCTTAAACTGTACATGCCACATAGATCATTTAGGAGAGATGAGGTGGGAGCCTTGATGCCAAACTAATGTTTTACGAACAGTTACAAATGTGAGTTGCCTGACCGAAATTCTCACACAAAGTCAATGGATGGGCCAGATTTTGTGTTTGTCATCAGGTGGGTCTGTCTTGCAAAACTTCAAGCTCATACGCCTACTCTGTGACAGGGAATGACTGCACGGATCAGTGGCCTTTTCAGGAGAAACTGGCAGTAGCTATAGGTATGGTTTAGCTGAAGTGGCTGTAAGCCAGTGAAGAGATTAGCGTGGATGTAGCTATAGTGGCACTTTTATCAGAACTGGACGACATTTCTTTATTAAAAGAAAAGCAAAGATCCACACTGAGAGCTTTTCTTTAAAGGAAAATATGTTCTTACTCTTCTCCAGACTAGCCTTGATAAGAGTTTCACCAACTGGCTCTACTAATAGTGAAGAATCATGAATTGGTATGAAAGCTTCTGTACTTTACTCCTCTCCTCTGGCATATTTAAGTGCTGAAGTGCAAAATTAATAAATCTAACCCATCATATCAGCACTCGTATGGGTAAGAGTGCTCTGAAGTGTTCTTAGATGTACTTCTTTTCTAAGAACAAATCACAGATAAGGAGGAAAATTCAGTGAAAGTCAGAATTTAAAAACTGCGTAGCGGATTTTAAGAGCTCCTAAGAACAGCCGGTGAACGAGGCCCATGTGCCGTCTTTTCTCTTCCTGATAAGTTCAGCGAGTTTCTTCCTCCTTCTGATATGCTTTCATAGATGTCAGCACACACAGATCTCACTTATTATGTGGTGAGAACAAAGTTATCATGTCTGATAGGAACATTGGCGGACAACATGAAAACCAGATCCAAGTTGAACAAAACAGGATGATCCATCACTTTCTAGACTTATAGTAGAGAAGCTGTAAACACCAAAGAGAGATTGGAGGAGGTAAAACATGTATACAGTTTGAATTTATATTTTTAAGCACTCGAGAATGATTGGACTTTGAGAACATCAGAGTAACTTGAACCCTTTTAAGTATAAAGACACTCACAAACAAAAGCCATAGGGGTAAAATTACTGCCACTTTAGTGTTTGTGCTTTTTTCTCTGCTTTTAACCCCATCACAACCTCACAACGGGACATCCTGGATTATATTCTCACACAAATATTCACGCTGAAATGCCATAAATGATAGGGTTTCATTTTATCAGTGTGAGCTGAGGCTCTTTCCTGTCAAAGAAGCTCTTTATGACTTTATCACTTTGCGCTCCCCGCTGTCTGTTTCTGTTTCCACGTCTCTCTCTTCCTGTGTCTTTATTCCTCACTTCTCTTTAGCATTTGGGGGGTTTATTCAACCTAATCCTTCTGGGCTCTTAACCAGACCTAATTCCCTTCATAGTTTTCATTCACACCTCGATTTTCTCTTTAATCTCACTCCCGTCTTCATTTCTTTGTTTCCTCCCTGGTGCCTACCCTCACGTTCCCCTCTACTCTCCCCCGTCTGTTTTCCTCCCTCTTATCTCAGCCAGCGCAAATCCTCCATCATGTGCGCTCATCTGAAAGTTGGCAGGGATGCTGGCACTCGGTTCGTCCCTCTCAAACTGTCTTCCTGCTGTGCTCGTTCTCAGATTTATCCTGGACCGGCCTGTCAGGGTGTCCCTGCCTGGTATCACTCTTCCCTCTGACAGACACACTGACCTCATGCTCTGGCACAACATTATCTAGGATGCTCTCCAAGTTTTTTAGCACTCGTTAACAGTTTCCCTGCAGCACTGAACCAGAGCTGACAGCCAAATCAATGGGTTTTGTTTCATAAAGAATAAACGCAAGGGATCTGCTAGGTTTAGGTGAGCATTAGATGTGAGGAATATAGGGGGTTCATGTGGAAAGGGCTTGAAAGCACTTGTGTTGTAGTGGCAAGTATTGTGGTGGCAGTTGCCAGGCAACAAGAAGGACATGGCTGGTTGTGATTGGAAGAGGGACATGTGAGTATGAAGTAGGTGAAGAGGTGTGAAGCTTCGAAATCAGCAGAGGAAGTTTAAGAACATCCTTTGTGAAAAGAGAAGCATTTACGGCCTGAATTGTAGATTTTATGTGCAGTTAAGATACTTCTTCATGATCTAAGATTATTAGGCAGTTAGTTAAAGAGAAAAATGATATAAGGAATGCCTTGATTATGACTTTGCTGCTGATACTGATTATATATGAGTGAGACTGGCCAGTATGGATACCAACAAGACAGTCTGGCTGCAGATGGTAGCGCACCCCCTCTTGCAGACTGTTACTGTGGGACCCCATCTCTGTCAGGACAGAAGTTCTGTAATGTAAAACATAAAGCAAACAATGACTAAGCAACATTTCATAAATAAAACAGAGCTAAAGGTCTAACCTAAGGGTAAAAAGTCAGAGTTGACATCTGTCGCTCATTAGCCAAGGTCAAGCTCGATGGCATGTCTTTGTTTGGGCCTTTTCACCCCTGATAATACACCTGGAGACATCTGTTTGTTTTCAGGCTCTTGGGACATCCACAGCACTACCAGGGGCTCGTGGTAACCCTAAACCCCACCCGGATGGTCCCTTAGGCTGTGCTGACTTGCCACATCCACCCCTTACTCTCCCCTAAAGGTGTAAAGTTCGTTTCAATGGATTATTTCCCAATGCCTCTGGTCAGATGCAAGGAAATCCAGAACACAACTAGGGTTGTGTCCATCCTCCTTCTTGCCAGATGGCGCCATCAGGTGGCTTACTTGCCACAACAATGCCTTACTTCAGCCTCATTTTTTGGCCCAGACATGCCTAAAAGTTCTGCACAGTAATGCATATGCATTGCATGGGAATATATTTCATATCCATTCTGGCAGCAGCCCATATGTAGTGTCTGGGAAGGGCAGAACCTACCCTGGCAAAGAAATCCAGTGAGTGGCTGATTGGGAGTCTGAGATCTGCCTGATACGGGAATTTTATGGGCACCTGGCGTGCTTTCTCAGGCCTGATCCAGCTCACTGTGTCCTGGGTGCCAAGAATCCTGTGGGCTACTCCAAACACTGGGAGGGGGTAGCTGGGAGGAAACCTGGTGAAGAGGGGACATAGGGTTAGGCCTGGAGGATGGCCATCAGGAAGCCAGAGTAGTTCAGGACCAAGGTTGACACTGCAAAGTGCTAAATCGGCGTATGCTCCCATACCTGACCTGAGCCTTATAGGGTGCAAGCAGTGCCACCAGGAAGTAAGCTATCTAGTGCAAGCTTGACAGGCAGCCTTTATCGTTTTCCACTGTCAGTGGAGCAGGTTGGTTAAGCAAACTCTTGCCAAAGCTGGTCAGGAGAAGAGCAAAAACATCAAGATAAGCTTTCAGTGTGGTTCTTTGCTTTTATTCTAATAAGGCAATCACGCTTACCTCTTCACCAGCAGCCATTATTTACAAGCTTGCAGTAAACCTGTAGTTACTGCCTTTTTCTCCTTAAATAACACAGATTGGTGTGGTCATTTTCTGACTGGGAATAAAAGTTTTAGATGAGAGCATGGCAAGATGGCTTACTTAGCTAAATAACTAACATTGGATGGATATTTTCAACTAACGGGACTCACAACAAAGTTTGGGGAATTTAACCTGGCTGCTTCAAGAGGATAGCTGACCGACATCAGCAGCAGCTGTAGATGAATTGAGGTGATTTAAGCATACAGGCTAAGGTGCTGCATTTTATTTTAATTTGCTCCACATTGCTGATTTTCTTGACGCTTTTTGCCTTTTACTTCTGTATAATTACACCACACTGCATGCACAGTGCTTCTCTTAGTCACGGACACCAGAGTATTAACCACAGGTGATCGGATCAGTAGCCAGCGGCATTAATTCTGATCTACCAGTCATGTATTTTTAATGAAAATCAGCCAATATAATTTGTTTCCAACCAGTCATGGCATTTCTAGAATAATATTTTTTATTCAAAGTTACAGACAGCCTGTCAATAGAGCAGAGTGTGCCATAACCAGTATTCAGAGACTTATTAGCACAGTAACCCATGCTGCAGTGAACTGTCTATCTTGGCCCTGAGCTGGGTTCATCTAAAAGGATAAACAGTTCTATTTCACACAGGCTTCACCCACTAACGGGACTCTGGAGGCTGAAGCCGCTGAACCCTGAATATCTAAATTTCCATGCTAAGCCGACCAGGATGAGCCCTTTCAGTCCTGTGGGGCCAGCAGCAGTGACATCCGTCCTCACGCACCCCGCTCCAGCTCACAAATGACTTCTCACTCAAGGGTGACTTTGGTGAAATGATGCACTGATTACAGTAAGCTTTGCACCAAGTAAGGAAAGAAAGACGCCGCTGTTTGTGGGGTTAAAGGATGACGCCCTAAATTTGTTCAATTTAATCTGTGGAGCAGCCAGCGTGCAGCTGTGTGTATCAGGCCTGAAAACATCCTAAAATGAATACCAGCAGCAGGCTGGGGACTGATGGATGAATAATTTGGTGATAAGAAGATAAAGAATCACATGAATACTCTGAAAATTTGCAAGGGACAAGTGCAAGCCTCATTAAAATGTTAAAAGGATGCACATTTTTCTTTATACCCCCCAAAAAAACTGCCTAAAATTATGCAGTTTTGTCCTTCATGGCACACTGTAGTTGTCTATCATAGCTGGGCAGCAGCTGAGTACCACTCATCTTAGCTTCTTTTTGCCCCCGGAGTGATTTAATATATAGGACCATATAGGAATGCAATATTATCACATTAATATTGTATCATAACAGAAGATGGTTCACCTGTTATTAAAAACCTGCAAATCTGATTATTCTACATCTTTGATTAGAAGTGCTGTGATTTAAAATACATGATTGGCCAGTTATGTGTCCCATCGAGGCAAAGGAAATTGTTGACATCTTTAATTGCTCTTAATGCTTCTAATTAAACTAAATATCCACTCTGATACCACTCCATCCCCCTGGGTCGACTTGGTGAAATGTTGGCAGGACCATTAAATTACTTCAGGATCATGTTCCTGGAAACTCATCATGTTTATTTTGGTATAATCACTTGATGCACATTCAGAAAGTATCACATTCAAACAGCTTACTGGCCTCGACCGAGTACACTTAAAGACCTCTTTGAGTTTCACAGCTTCTTAAACCAAATACAACACAACATCCTTCCTGAATTATTATTTGGCTGAGTCTCTGAAACTGTTAACCCAAACACAGATTTACAGACCTGTTTGCCTAAATGCAGATCTCTTTTGTTATCTTTTGTCAGGAAGCTTTATCTCTGAGGTACACATATTCAGCTAATGTGCATGCATGTCAATTAGGGCTGTCAAGATTTAATGCATAAATTGGACTGTACTTGAGATACATAATTACTTCATTGATTTCTTTGTTCACACTCTTATTGCATGCTTTATTGTCCCTTTTAGCACACTTTTGTTAAGCCACTGCATCTTCTCTCTGCAGCCACAGTGTTGTAAAAAATTTCACCGCTGCTCCTTAATGTCTCGTTTCACTTTTAAAAACTCACAAACAGCTCAGTGGACAAGCCAAAAGTCATCTAGACCCTGTGATATCAAACATTCACCTTTAAACCTTAACTTTATTTCCTTTTTAATCCATAATAAGTTCATTTTTCCATTGTAAATCCATGTCATAATTTTCAGTCTACCCAAAGATACTTATTTTCATTTTCATTTAAAATAAAAGCAGGATTACGTCCTAATAGGGAGTAGATATCTGAAATCGAAACATTACAAAAATCCAAAATTCACAGTTTTACATGCAAATAGTGGGCATTCAAATTGTGGCAATAAAGGGTATTATTTTGATGGAATATCTCTATAGAAATAGCAGGGGTCATCAACTGTATTTGCACTAGGGTCAACTTTTTCTTCAGAGATGCTGTTGAGGTCGGACTTTCAAATGAACTAAACTGACATAAATGTTTTGGTCTAATTAACATGCTTGTAATTTTCTTTTAAAGTTTTTTTTTTTTTTTTTTTTTTTTTTTTTATACAGTAAATGCAAAAGCAGTCCCGCATATCTTTCCCTTTAACCACAAGGGGTGCTTGATATATTTGGCTTCATATTTCCTAGCTTGTTATGTTATCCATCCCTGAGTTTGACACTAATATGCAGTCATAATTGGTGGAAAACATGCAGGAAATATAATATTCTCTTAAAATATAACAAATTGCAATATCAATTCAATTCAAACAACTTTATTCATTCCTCAAGGGGAAACTGGTTGGTACATATTAAAATACACCGTGTTCCAAATTATTACGCAAATGATATTTTTCTTGATTTTCCTAAATAGTCGATGAAAATGACACTATAATTTTCAGGTCATAAACTGTTTGAGCATAATTCAAATTTTATTGAACAAACCTCCCAATGATAACTTTTTTTGTTTTTTCAAAAATAGAAAAACTCAAAATGCACTGCTCCACATTATTATGCACAACAGAGTTTCAGAACATTTATAGGTTGTAAAGAGCTGAAAATGGTCATTTGTTGAGTGTGTAGTATTAGGAGGTCATATTTACTGAAATCAAAAGCTATTTCAATCAAAAACATCTTAACAGGCCAAGTTCCATGTTAACATAGGAGTCCTTCTTTGACATCACCTTCACAATTCTTTAAGTTGAATTTGTGAGTTTTTGGAGAGTTTCTGCTTGAATTTCTTTGCAAGATGTCAGAATATCCTCCCAGAGCTGCAGTTTTGATGTGAACTGCCTCCCACCCTCATAGATCTTTAGCTTGAGGATGCTCCAAAGGTTCTCAACAGGTCAGAGGAGGATGGGGGCCACACCATGAGTTTATCTCCTTTTATGCCCATTGCAGCCAGTGATACAGAGGTATTCTTTGCAGCATGAGATGGTGCATTGTCATGCATGAAGATAATTTTGCTACAGAAGGCATGGCTCTTATTTTTGTACCATGGAAGAAAGTAGTCAGTCAGAAACTCTATTTGCCAAGGTCATTGTCACACCTTCAGGGACCCTAAAGGGGCCCGTAATTTAGAACTTGGTGTATATATACATGAGAACGGAGTAAAAAACACCAAAGCCCCCATATTAAATCAAATAAAAGTTTAATACCAATGTGTTGGGATGTATTTTTGGCACAACTTGAATTAAAATCCTCTGTAAAGAGGAGGGTCTTGAGGAAAGATTTAAAAGTTTTAATGCTCAGTCAGGTCAGATATTCTCAGACAGACCTCTCAGTATCAGCCTCAATAATCCCATTTATGTTGGACCTTTTATTGCAAATTATAAGTTGTTAATTCACAGATATATAAGGGTTATATATGACTGTCCATTAGTTCTCACTATCCATCTCTCCTACAGTCAAAAGGTCAGTCTACGCTGTTCACTCCGGGCCTTTTATTCCGTCTCCAGGCCGAGTGCGAGCACAAACCCGAGCGCCAGCCTTTCACTTCACATAGATCTTCTATTCTCAATAGGCTGTGAACTCATTAACTTTATCTGCAGTCACTTGCTGTTAGTCTCAGACAAACACTCGGAGAATGTGACCGCTCAGCCTGCTGGCCTGAATTTTTCCTCTCAGGTGTTCGAGTACTACATTTTTAAAGATTTCTTAGTGATAACAAAATCTTCTTCAGAGATGCAGAGCGTTGAGCACATATGGTTCTTGTTGCGTGCAGACATTTAGTGTTAGACGTTTGAAAACATCAGCATTTTTGAATTACATACTCTTAGTCATGAGGTGATCTTATCACCTTGTTATGAACTATACTGTGAGATGTATCTCAGTACATCATTACCAGATGAGTTATATGAAAACTCTGAAAAACAGCACAACCTGAGAGTCAGATTTCTAAGTTTCATCTGTAATGAAGTGTCCTGAAAATATGATGGGAGTTTTGTACCGTAGGAAAGTTTTAAAGCCAGATATTCCGGTACCTGGAGTTTTTACGTAGTATCAGTCAAGAGGACTGGGAAATATATGGAGTTTACTGAGGTTATAAGATGAAACCATATCAATATCAAAAGATATTTTGGTGCACATAGAGTAGCTCTTATTTCCTGTTAAACTGTTTAATATAACATCTTTGATCTAAAGACTCTCAAGACCTCACCTTACAGTTTACTGATGCTCTCTGCACAGAAACAATACATAATGCAATGAAATTAATCTGCATTATAATCAAATAGGGCATGGACAGAGTTTAAAGTTCATAGCACAGGACTGAAACCATCCATTTTGGTCAGCCACTTCAGGATATATTGGACCTTGTTTCTCTTCTGCAGCTCTACTGGAACAGACTTTCCAACTCTAATCCATCTGATAAAAGGTCAAGAGTTGAACTCACCACATAACTGATGGGACTGCAGCTCAAGACGAAGTTTCTCCTACGTTCTCCCCTCCAGATCGAGCCGCTGCCAACTCCTAAAGTCTTTATATCCAAGCCCAAACGTCTGATACTTCTTCTGGAACAAATCATCACGTTCCTATTTTTCTATACATGACAGAAAAGTGTTTTTCAGAGTCTGCATTGAGCCATTTCCCTGAACATTTACGCCCCCCTGACCAGCAAGCCTATACAGCAGAGCCATAACTCATCTCCAGCTCAGCGGTGTGCTGCAGCTAAGTGTTTTCCCTGTACGCCACCCTCATGGCCATCTCGTTAATAAACAAACATTAACAATTGCAGGGAAATTACATTAGTCCATAACAAGCCCCAACACGCCAGAGAGAATATTCAAGAAGTCAAATATAGACCTGTGCACAGCTTAATCACAAACATTCATCTGTGTGGTCGGAGGTCTCTGAGCTCTGAACAACACTTGAAGTAATGAAATAAACGTGCTTCTATGGAAGAAGGATGGTTAAACTCTCTTTTCATATACATAAATAGAGTTATTTCAATCTGTAGCATGGAGATCACTTAGCAAAACTCCCAAGCATACTTGTTCTGTAGAATTAAAAGCATAATTCTACTGATTTTCTCAATTAATGCAGGGCACAGTCCACTAGATAGGCTGATATCTGGCTTGATTCTTCCTTTTCCGACTAAGTAATCAAATTTTCAGTATTGTGATGGTTCTACATGATACGCAATCTACAGCCGGGGGTCACATACAGTTGAAGACAAAATTATTAGCCGCCCTCTGAAAATTTCAGTTTATCTCAAGTATTTCCCAAGCACTGTGAAACAGAGTGGAGAGTTTTTAACACAGCTTCTCCAAACATCCTAGTTCTATTTCGGATGCTTGCATTATTTTACTTTACACACAGAAACAAAATTATTTCACTAAAACAAAAAAGTACCAAGGTCAAAAGTATGAGCCCCCTTTAGAATTGACCTTTTAGACAGACCATAGCAAAAACCACTGTTGGTCAATGATGTGCCTTAACTCTGCAATGCTCAAAGCTTGTAAAATCAAGTGAAAACCAATGGCTATTTCCCAGTTTGCACACAGTATAAAAGCCTCAGAAAGAGTTTAGGCTGCCACTTGAGAAGGCACCATGTCAAAACCAAAAGAAATCAGTTTAGACTTGAGGGAAATAATAGTTGATGCTCACAAAGCATGAGAAGGATATTCAAAGTTATCACAGCATTTCAAAGTGTCAAGAACTGGAGTGAGAAGTATCATCAAGAAATTCAGTGAGAACCACACAGTCCAGAACAAGCCTGGCAGAGGTAGGAGGAGAAGATTTCAAAGACCCTGGGAAGAAAACTAGTGATAGAAGCTAAAGATCTCAGAACAACTGCCAAGACACTAGTGAAGGACTTAGCCAAGTCAGGAGTTGTAGACTCAAAGAAGACCATCGCTAGAGCCCTGCACAGGAATAGACTGAGAGGTGACAGACCAAGAAAAACTTTTGCAGAAGAGACACCTTCAAGCCAGACTGAAGTCTGCTAAGGACAACGTGGAGAAGGATTATGAATATTGGAAGTGTGTCCTTTGGTCAGATGAAACTAAACTAGAGCTCTTTGACCGTAGAGACTTTGGTGAAGTTTTGAGAAAGAAGGGAGAGGCCTGTCCACAGTGAAACATGGTGGTGGGAGGATTATGCTGTGGGGATGCTTCAGTGCATCTGTAACTGGAGACCTTGTCAAGGCAGAAGGAACCATGAAGAAAGAAAGATACGTGGAGATTCTGAAAGAAAATCTGAAACAGTCAGCAACAAGACTGGGTCTGGGTCAGTGCTTTGTCTTCCAACACGACAACAGCCCAAAACATATATGGCTCCTGGTGAAGAACTTCCTTCCGAAGACCAAAGTGAGCGTTTTTGAGTGAGCCACATGTGGCTCTTTTGTGATGATCTGTGGGTCTTTTGTGTCTTAGTTTGAAATATTATTCCCCCATAAAACCTGAAAAAGAGAAACTTTGTCTTCAGAAATTATCCATTACAAGTCACATTAATCAATTTTTTTCTTAAACTTATACAGCAGGCTTTAATTGTCACACTCAATTTTCAACCTTTATTCTTTGTCTGTAAATTTCCATTGCCCTAATTTGCAATTTTTTGCCCCTTTTTCCTTTTTTTGCCACTTCTAAAGCCCATTTTTGCCACTTCTTTTTGCCACTTTTCACCTGTTTTGCCACCTTATGCTGTTTTTGCCCACTTAAGCTGCCTTTTGCCAGATATTGCCACTTTTTTCCCAATTTTTGTCAATTTTGGCTGCTTTTTGCACATTTTCCAACCTTTTTGCTGTTTTTTACCCATTTTAGTTGCATTTCACTCAATGTTTGCCCCTTTCACCACTTAGACTGTGGCTCTTGCAATGGTATTTTTCAGTAATTTGTCTTCTTGGTTGAGCAGGGTTGACAAATACAGCTTTTTGGTATATCAGTGTTTCTATTAGAGGCATGTCAAAAGAAAGGAGAAAAGCTGTTAAAAAGGCGCAGTTAGTCTTTTAGCTTAGTAGAAGACTCATCAAGACTATTGTTTTCCTTCATCTGACTAGACATGTCGTAGGAGGTCTGCAGGACTGAGTAATGTGTGGTATCAATCACCTCTATGTCAAGTAAATTGGGTAACGTGGGGAAAATCACTTTTTGGTAAAGCGTAGGGATCATAGAGCCTTTCTCCAATTCCTTTTCATGATGTCCCCTACTTCCTGTCCCTTATCTGACCCTTGCACATCATTTGACTGCAAACAAGCCAAAGGAACAACTCAGTTTAACATGTTCCTTTATCTTCATCATGTGGGGTGTCCTTCAATGTTTAACATCTACTTTGACTGTTTTTAAGTCGAGGCCATGCTTGGGCTTTGCTGATATTTCCTTTTATTCTGATATCTGTAGATTTCTGCTTGAGCACTTTCGCAATGATGGAGAAAAATTTTAAACATTCAAACCATGAGCAACATCTGTTACTAAAATCTGTGGAGATTTCTTTGAGGCGACAGTCCACTGAAGAAAAAATCCCTCCTAAAACGTGGGTAGACATTGAAGTCAGTAGATATTCCAGTGTTTTAGGGACATATTGCAGGTGATTTCGTTAAGAGACGTTGTTCCTTTGTAGCACCAGGGTCGGTGCAGAAATGTCAGATGTTTCAAACCTGGACAAATAAAACCAAAATTATCTTTCCGCTTTGATGCTTCTGAAGGTAGTCGAGGCGTGAAAATGTGTTTCTGAAAGCGACGCCGTTGGCAGACTCCACTTAAAGACTCCATATTCATTGCTGTCATCTGTGTCAGCTACGACTCCTGACCTGCCGCTGAACCTGTGCCGGCTTAGTCTTGCGGTTTGTTTCCAAGCTTCTCCACTTGATACTGTGGCGTTCATTCAGCAGCTCTGAACCTCAGCTGCTCTCTCCGTCTCCCTCCTGAGAGCTATATTAGAGAAACTCCAGCTTTGTTTTGGCTCTCGTACGGCAGAAGTTGCAGTCCATCAAAGTTATTATTATGATAATTTCATTTTTCCATAATTTCTCTGCAGAGTTGGCCAGGTTCGCGCTGATTTACGTAATTCTTCTCTCTCTTGGATTATGATTGATTGCTCCTGGTGTGAGGTGATTATTCCGACATTTCTATCTGGTCCCATTTATTGTCGAAGCCCGGGCTGAATAAATAACTCCGGCCTTGTCATGAGCTTTTATTTTTCACACAACCCACACATAAACATAAATACTTGTTCTCTGCAGTTTCCCTCTGCAGTCTTCCTGGAAGTAAGCATTATCTGTCTGCTGACATGTCCCACTCCTCTCACAGAGCCTGATCTGCTGCTCTTATCTGATATATTGGTTTTTAATTTGTCTCCTAAGGAACGAAAGCACTCTGTAGAAGAAGAGCAAATAAGGGTATAAAACCATTTTAGACTGTTTGTTCCCGGCTATATTTTACTCTAAGCCCCACATGGCTTTTATTGATTCTTCTGTTATCTTATTTTATTCTTATGTGCTCTCTTCAAGTCTAAGAACACACCCAAACTCTCAGCTATATCACTCTCCTTCCCCTTTGTTCTTTAATCTAGCTGGCTTTAGTATGCTCTCATACTCAGTAAGGTTACACCCACTTTCATGATCTATTTAAAGTTGTGAGTCTGGAAGTATTTTGTATATTTTAATACCAAAAATCCACCAAGAAGGCCAGCAGACATATGTTTTTAATTCTTGAACTCTGAATCCTGCACCGTTTGCAACAGTTCCCCCCAAGTTGAATCAATCCCATCAGAAATCTTGGGAAGTAGCTCTAAAATGTTAAGTTTCGTTTTTATAAATGTCTCATAAAGGCCTTAAACCTTTGGGAACTTCAGTTTTTTAAAACTCCACTAAAATAAGAGTAAGTCCTGCCCTTCTTAGGTGCTTTTTTCAGCTGAGGACTAATACATTATCACTGCTTTAGTGCTTTTTTACAGCAGCAGGATGGTGCATGTGGGACTGAGTCGGAGAAAGCTACAGATTGTGTTCTTGTTAATGAAGATGGAGACCAATGGAGCCATTTCACTGATGTGTTTTTAATAGTTCTTGGTCAACAGCGGCACTTAATAGCACAGATAAATATGCTTCTGAGGCTTTCACTACACAGGTTGTGTTTATAAGAAGGATCAGTTCCTTGTTGGTTTTGGTTCTGCCTGGGATTTGTTGATTTATTCCTTTATTTATTCATTCATATTCATCTCACACAGGATTCCAAATACAGGATGCTTAAACTAAACATTCAAGCACATGTGTGGGGCTGATAGAAGCCCGGAAATGGCAGAAATACTTTAGCATTTGTGCAGCACTAGTAAAGGGGTATGGTGAGATTTCACTGTCATTGATTCTCTGCAATTTAATGCATTTTCTTTAACTTGTATCCTGTCCGTGCAAGCTTTTTATGTTTCTTTGGACCGTCGCTGACTTTTCCTAAGTTTGGCTTCCAATATGCACACATTTGATCAAACAAAACAGTCATTGCTGATAGCGATGCATGCATCCATTTAGTCAGAGAAACCATTAAATTAAAATCCCTTGGTAGTTAACACCAGAATTGCAGGTTGGTTGAACTAAATCTTAATAAATCAGCTCAGCAAGTTCAGGTCTCTGTCTAAAGTAAAAAAAAAGGCTAATTGAAGGGGTCCTGACCGAAGTTTTATTAATGCTTAGAGTGTGCAATTATTAGAAAATGTTATCAAGATAGCTTATATGAAAAACAGACCCCCTAATATAATATAACCAACACAATCAACTGAACTATCATCAGAACACAACAACATGAAGATAGAATATGAATCTTCCTTCTAATCACCCACTAATGTTTGTCTCCCCATGCAGCCAGACAAAATCGGCCAGTCCCCGGTTGAGCCCACGTCAGACGTAGACAAGGTGGACCTAGAGGCCTTCAGCGAGTTCACCAAGATCATCACTCCTGCCATCACCCGTGTGGTCGACTTTGCCAAAAAACTGCCCATGTTCTCCGAGGTGAGCGGCTGTAATGTTTTGTGTGTGTTGTCAAGGATCAGAGGTCAAGTGTGGGAGTGGGACAGATACAAAGGAGCGAAACACACAGCAGACACAGCCAGGCTTCTTGTGAGTTCAGGAAATGAGTGATTTAACGTGTCCAGCTGAATTAGCATTTCCTACCACTGGAGGAGGACCAGAAGGACACGAGGAATAAAAGTTATGAGCTATATTTACAGCTTAGCAGGGCTCAGTAGTGAAAGATAAATCTATCGTGGAAAAAGTGTCAAAAAGATTTAACGCATAAAAGCTTCTCTAAATCTTTACAGTTCATTAGGAAACAGGGATTCAACTCAGGGTGTAGACCTCAGCCAAGGTCAACAGTCCACTCTTTTATGATATTTAAATCTGCAAGTTAAACCAACATACATATGTATATATAGATCCATAACCATTAGAGAGATCTGAAAAATATGGCTGTGTCAAGTTTAAGTGTCATCCTCCCACTTGTATATTTATTATCTGCTTCTAACAGAATATATGATGTTTGACACAAGTAACCTTTGTTTTAGAAGTAAAGTGGAAAATGTATTATTATGTGCCAAATATTTACAGAGATGAAAAAGTAGACTGAAATCACATTAAGAGAAAAAGCTTGTTAATATAAGCTTATAAAATACAAAACTTCGTGTCAAAGTTGTTTTATCTGACAATATTGAAAAATTAAAAACCAAACGCTCTGCCCTGTGAAATTCAGGCTCCCTTATTAGACTGTATGACATCTTGCACATTTATTTTGAATGCAGACGAACAGAAGTGTGGTGCTTTAAGCATTAAGCCACAGAGTTCAGTCTCCGTGTTTGCACGAGTCATGACCATAAAACATTTAAAACATGGTTGAATCATGGTAAATGGACTTGCACTTTTGCAGTATTCTGACTCAAAGTGCACTGTAGGCCACACTTGCTGTATCTAATTCCAACCATTCACTCCACATTCATACACTGATGTCGAAGGTTGCTATGTAGAGTGGCCATCAGTATCCACTATTGTCATTTATACACGTCAAAACGCATTCACACACCATTTATGTAGCATTAGGAGCAAATGAGGACACAATGATATGTGACTGCAGGAACTGGGGATAAAACCAATGATCTTCCAATTGCTAGAAGACCAACTCTACCAACTGAGAGCCACAGTGGCCCTAGGATATTATTCATGTACAACCATCTAACCCCAGACAATTAGTGTGAGATTCTGTCCCTGTGAGATCAGAAGTTTTAGGGTTTTTTAAATTCAACTTTATTCATAAACAAAATCCACAGTTACGTTCATGAAATAACTATATTGCAAACATTTCAGACTAAACAACATTTCATAAATGATACAGAAAAAAGGTCAAAGGTCTAAAATAGGGGTAAATTATGTAGAAACCTGTTTTTAAAGTAGTTACATGAACGGTGGCTTCCTGTAGCTTTATTAGCTTAAGCTAAAGCTAACATGGCTATGCTAACCACGATGTTAGAATTTCTATTCAAGCCAATGTAGCTAAATTAGCTTATGGAATGTAAGCTTTAGCAAACACAGCTACAGCTAAGTAGCATAGCTAACAATAGCTTCATAGCTTCATTAGTAAAGATATCCATGAGCTTGGTGATTTGAGGCTTTATCTACATCAGCTATGTAGCTCAGTTATCAATGTATCCCATGCAGCTAATGAAGCTACACAAGCTAAGTTTGTTACAATTTAATGTTTTCATGCAGACAAGCACACTGTTTCGTCAGCTGTATAAAAAGTTTTGTGATTAGGTTTTGCAGGTCAGGTCTTTACCTATTAGCTTTAGGTATCCTAACCATTACCTCAACCGTTACCCTAACCCTGAACAGAAGTTTAATTCAGTTTTGTTTGGATAGTCTCACTCTAATGGTATGCAAGACAGAACGTCTAAGAGACTGGGTCTGTAGCCAGACCCCTTTCCATGCATGTCCTCTTTGTAACATCAGATAAAGCTCTGCTGAGAGAGAAAAGTGAAAAAAAATAAAAATAAAGGAAATCTTCTTTTCAGACACTCCTGGTACCTTGTCATCTACCTCTTTCCTTGTTCCTCACCTATTTCAATGCAAGCAACAGGGAGGAAAATAGGAAAGGGGCCATTGGGAGGAAAACGGGACACCACGTGGTGCTGCTACATGCTGCACTGCTTGCCTGCTTCCAGAATTCTACAATAGGAATCGAAATAGTCAAGCTTATTAGTTGCTGACTTTCACTTGAGTTGCATCAGGATAGACTGTTAGTTTCCCCTTTATTGGCCATGTTTTATGAAATCCCTTCAGTTGGGTTGTTGGTTTATCTCAGTGGTCAATCTGCATGTAACGGGGCTATAATCATAGAAGTAGCTCCCCCAGGTTTGACTACCATGCATGTTTCCCTCCAGTTCTTTCAGTCTTATTTCTAGCTCTATGCACTATCCAGTTCTGGTGATGAAGGCACAGAAACCCTAAAAAAGTCCCCTAAAGAAAGAGAAATTAGTCTATAGTAGCTTCCCTGTAAACGTGCTGACAAAAAGCTAACTCCACCACGTTGTTGGAGGTAATAACAAAGGGCACAGGTTAATGTGCTGACGCTGCTCATGCTGCTACAGCTCTCATGATGTGCATCTAACTCCAATCTTTGATTTGAAAAACAAACCCAGAAGCAGTTTCAGTATCTGCTGACAATCAGAGAAGCACTCCTGTCTGCCCCGCCTTAATTAGCAACATGTAATCATGTTTCTTCCCCCTGCTGCTCGCAATGAGACCACACGTGATTGGATAATTATCAGGGTAGCTGAGGTATTGTCTAGGGCGACAGCTGCAGAGAGAGCGTGCATATGTGGGTGTTAAAGGAGGAAAAGTGTGTGCTGGAGTTTAATGAGAGGAAAAAGTGTAACTGTAATACATCACTGTGTTTGGGAACATAAATCAGGGAAAGTTTTGAAAGTGGAGGTCATCACTTTTTTAATCAGCATAATTTTAAAAGTATAATTTTTACTATTATGATGGATACTACTATTCAAATGAATGTAAATGAGAACAGATTCCTCATTCTGTTGCTGGATATTCTATTAATTTTAAAGAATCTAAACAGAAGCAGATAAGAACATAGACTTTAGTATTCCAGACAGTGAAGCAGATAATCAGCCATGTGTTATATGTTATCTTTTATTCCCTTTATAATAGATTATATTATGAAAGAAACCCTTTTAATCTGATGGAGGAGAACCTGTTTAGCCTAAATGAGATCTGTTCGTGCCAGCGCAATGAAATACTGATAAGAAAGCACGAGAAACAAAGCCAGCACTCTTAGAGTCACTAAAAATTAAGCGAGCCCTCCAGGAACAAGACAAATCAAGGCAGTGAATGCCAATTAATCTACTCAGCAGACGAGAGCAGTGAAAGGAGAAACAAGCTTACATAAAGGTGAGATTTAATTCAGCACAGCAGAGTCTGTAGATTTAATCAAGCAGGCTTCAACCCAGAGATTCTAATATGCATGTAAATCAGGCTGTATTAGTCATAATCTGTTTTCATCTTTTGAAAAAAGTGTCTGCCACTTTTCAACCCCATCCTTCTATATCTCCTCCTCCTACTGTGGCTTCTTCTACACAACATCTGTGCCTCCACGGCATCTTTCTCTGCTGCAGAACTTGTCTCATAATTACTTCCTCCGATCATTTTAATGATCCTTTTATAAGGGACAAATTTAATTTGTTAGATTAATTGTTTGGTAAGGGAAGGACAAAAAATCAATGATCAAATGTATCAAATCGTTATGTCCTGACTTGTGTGATACAATTATTAACCCTTTTAGACTGGATGCAACGTTCACATGTATAGACCTGATGCAGTGTAGGTGCATCTTACTGACAGACTGCAGTGTGATTTGCTACAATGAACACTTTAGGAAGGCAGGTGGGAAGATGATGGTTTGATTTTTTTATTTACAGTCAGTTATCGACAGATAAAGCCTAGGATTTAAGCTTTCAAATATCTTCTAATGGTTTGGTATTATTTGTTGCTGATGTAAAAGGTTGAAACTCTGTGCAGTATGCCAGAAATCCTGCAAGATTATATTTATTTCAACCTTAGTCAAGCAGCATGCTTTGACTAGCACATGGCTAGAAACCCCCACATAGATGGATGCATTTATGAGAATGGGCACTGAATACACTAAAATTAGTTTAAAAGCAATTAATCCATAGTAGCATGAATCTGAATACAAGGGATATAACAAGCTTTATGCTATAAAGGAGGAAGCTGGGGTGGAGGAGGTGAAGCTTTGCCAGCAGCAGCAGCAGCATGGTGTATCAGCATTTATGTAAGCATGGATCAGTGATATTACATTATTTAAATACAGCACTGTGATGAGAGAAAGAGCTGTGATTGGCTGTGGGAGCTGGGAGGTGATAATTGGGATCAGCTGGCCATCAGCTGATCACGGCAGGGCTTCATATACCAACATTACCTCAAAATAGGAAGCAAATAAACAGCAAATCAAGGCGACGCCTGTTTTTAAAAACAAACCAGGTAGTTGAAGGTTTGCATCATCAGACAGATCAGGACAATGGTGAAAACTGACTGCAGCGTGAAATATCTAGTGGGTTTGGTTAGCAGAAGCTAAATGATAAATGTAAATGAAGCATAAGAAAAACTGAAACCAAATTGCACCCAATAAGTAGATCAATCCTGCCCTTTACATTTTAAGGGCCATTTAAAATATTTCAGTTATTGCAGAATCACTCCTTTGCGATAGTAAGGAAGTTATCATAGACCATAGAGTGCCTATCATGTGAGGACTTGCTCTCTGGTGCCCATATGGCAACATAAGTAAAAGTGAAATCCATTGAACACAAGTAATAAAACTAAAAATAGTGTCTGCATCAGCCTGAGTTATCATTTTAATATAAGGTAGTAAGAGCTTGAATTGGTTCCATGTATAAAAACTGTAATCTTTCTTCATTCAACATATCAATTCCTAGAAATGACTTTATTTCTGGGAATTTTGGATCTCCTGTACTTCCGCCTCCCTCATGCCGAGCATGCATCAAACATATGTTTTATGTTTTCAATATAGCGACCCAGGGCAGGCACATGCAAGCGGATAAGGGGAGGAAGAATATTTAAAGTATTTCCTGGAACATACAGCGTTTCCCCAGTCGTATAATAATGTTTCAGTATCAGTTAATGCAAGACATCCATCTCAAGCACAGGCAGGCACATACATGAGAAACAATCTTGGATGGTGTTTACTATTCTAATTGTTTTCCCTCAGTAGAACAACAGGACATAACTCATGTTTATGTCTCTGGAGGGATTATATGAATGCTTGGCTGTGTTGTGTTGTTCACCTTTTAAAGCATCTGTCTCAACATTCATGACCGAGGGCATCATGTTTATGCTTGTTTGTCCATCTGTCTTTCCATATTTTCCCATTTTTATAAATGCAATATCCCAGGAAAACCTGGAGGGATTTTTTTTTTCAAATATGCCTCAAACTTCCTCTTGGATTGAAGTATGAACTGGATTTTAGCGGTGAGAAGTTCAAATGTAAAGGCCCCCATGACCCCATGTCCTTCCAATTCTGATGAACAGATTATCTCAGCAGCACCTGGGCTTAATTCCTTTACATCTTCTCTATATTCATTCTTTTGATCTTCCAACTCCATATGTGATCATAAAGTACACAACCTCCTACCTCCTGGAAATGATAATGAGACCCTCCTGTCTTAGTTTGTAGAGAAATGGATTAATTCAGTTGTTCTATTAAGAGATATAGCTGCAGACTGGATGCAGTTGCATGAAAATTTAAAAAATAAGTCAAAAGAAACTGATTTATTGTGTTAGTCTGACTCAAACTTAACTTTTAAGATATATGTGGATATGTTAATCTATCTTGAAACCCTACTAAGTTGAATATCTCAAAGTTAGGTTGACACACCTGAATAATGGGATTCTACTCTTGCATTTCTATATCTCAGTCGGACCCAAAACTGGCCGAGTCACTCTGAGCATGCTCCTCAGTTCAAACAACAAGATGAAGGTATCAGCAGAGCAAGGGTTATGCTAAGAAACATGTATTTTTGCAGAGAGAATTGTACCTCCCAAGACCCTGCATGTACATGAGGACATTACCTCAGTCAAGTCCAGTGACCTCCTTCTGGACCAAGAATTGGATAGCCATGGCCTGGATCAATGAGCACCTACACAGATGTACGCTAAGATGAGGAAATACTAAAGAAATGTTAATAATTTAGTAATGCTTAAGAAAGGATTAAAACACTGAAAGATAATTCAGTGAAATATGCAAAAATAAGAGAAGACAACGATAAAGAATTCTTTAAAATCCACTTAAATACTTAAACAGTAACAGGATTCAAGAAACTAGGAGTGAATAAGATAATAGTAAAATCAATAAAACAGAGTGTGAGAATGATATAAAGTTCTGTTAGAATCCAGACTAAAAAACAGGTCTTGAGTTGAATGTTTTGATATTTGTGGCTAATCTTCAGTATGAAAAGGGTATTCCCATCTCTAAAACTAAAGAGAAAATGCTAAGAAAATATACTTATTTGGTAAAAGTAACAATGCCGCTATCATTTGTGTAAGGGCTGTTTTAATGTCAGTCCTTTGTGCAGTATCTAAATATGCCTGTTGAAGAATTTAACATGTGAACACTGAATTCTCTGTCCTAACCAGCTACCTTGTGAAGATCAGATCATCCTGCTGAAGGGCTGCTGCATGGAGATCATGTCACTGCGAGCTGCCATGCGCTACGACCCGGACAGCGAGACGCTGACGCTGAGTGGGGAGATGGCTGTGAAGCGAGAACAGCTGAAGAACGGTGGGCTGGGCGTGGTGTCGGACGCCATCTTCGACCTTGGCAAGAGCTTGGCACAGTTCAACCTGGACGACACAGAGGTGGCGCTGCTGCAGGCAGTGCTGCTCATGAGCTCAGGTAGTTGTCGACTTAAGAACTTATGACCTTGGCTTTTTTTTTTTTTTGCATAAAATCAGATTGTCTTATCACATTGGTAGCAAAAGAGTTTCAGGTCAATGCAATGTAAATGTAAATTTCATTTTTCTGCTCCTTTGGAGACAAAATTCGATGACTGTCCATATTTCTAGTCATTACTTGCTGCTATACAGGGTATATATGTAGCCCATTGTGAATCCAAATGTCATTATACCCTGAAGAGAAAAGTCCAATTACTCTGTCAGTGTTGAAAAGAGGAAATCCAGAACTCATCCCAAATGTGATTAAAAAGCTTTGACTCTTGGACAGTCTATATAGAAGCTCCTATTCTGGTTTAGGACCCGTGCCCCCATAATATTCTCTGTTAGAAATGATAGGATTCAAATAAAAGGAGGGTATGAGGAATTCTGGCCCATTAGTGAAAGGAATACTGGCATTTTCAGGGTCATACAATAATATCCAGATTATTAAAAAGCAGGAGAAAATATTGGATAAAATTTGAGCATGAATGCAATATTCATTTTATTCCAGTTTCATTACTAAAAAATAAGCATTCCATTATCTTTCCAACAATCTGGCACATGAAATTTTGTAGAGGAAGATCTGTTTCTCCTGCTAATCTCAAGACCTTCTTACACCAGAGTACAAAAGTTGAATTACTGCAGTAAAACATCTCACTAACAAGAGCAAAATTTTAGTGAAAGTGATTTTATTACTAATTTATATTTGTAATTTGTCACCTCACCTCAGTTGACAGCAAGCTGTCCAAACAGACTCACCAGCTGAGGGAATCATCCTAGCTTTTTAGCTGTTATATGTTGACAGTTTTATTGTAAATAACCAGGATTTCCAACAGTATAATATTTATTGCCAAGAAGCATTGTGACAACAAAGAAATAATCTACCAACTATGCTGAAAATGTTGAATTTTAGACAGAATTTAGTAAGTCCATGATTGCTTATTCACTTCAAATGCTCATCCTCTTATCCCTGCCCTTCTGCAATCCTCCCTGTGTCCCCTTCTTCCCGCCATACTGTCCCATCTCTTCTCTAGACCGCTCTGGCCTGACCTGCATGGACAAGATCGAGAAATGCCAGGAGACCTACCTCCTGGCGCTTGAGCACTACATCAATTACCGCAAGCACAACATTCCCCACTTCTGGCCGAAGCTCCTGATGAAGGTGACGGACCTGCGGATGATCGGGGCGTGCCACGCCAGCCGCTTCCTTCACATGAAAGTGGAGTGTCCCAACGAACTCTTCCCGCCGCTCTTCCTGGAGGTCTTCGAGGACCAGGAGGTGTGAAACACGGTTGCCATCACGCAAAGGGAAGAGGAAGTTGGAGCAAACTTGGGAGATGGGAAGGGCCATCATTTCTGTAGGGGAAGAATGGAGGGAGAGTCCTCGTGGCAGGAATCTGCGTTTCTCCAACATCACAATTTACAGTTTGTGGTTTTGATAAAACTGGAACCAACAATAACAGAAACAACACACCAGCAACAGGAGAGTCAAGCAACCAGAGGATTTTGTTTTTTGAACACCCTCTCCTCCACCTCTTTCTCCTTTTTCTTACCCCTGTTTTAAATCCGAGTGGGGGCCCTTCTGTCTGAGCATGATGTCTTATATAGTCAAAGTTGTAGCCATTTGCCAAGACACCTACACAGATACATACAGTACACACATAGACAACACAGCCAATTCCACCTCAGTTCTTCAGAACTCTTCATAGGGGTCTGTTCCCCTTCTCTGGTTCTCTCTCACGGTCACAGATTTACACATTTTGAAGCCCTAGTTCCAGCTTTCATGCTGGCTGCACCTCTCAGTATTATTTCTGAATATTTGTCAGAAAACATGGAAAAAAAATTTACTCACAGTTATGCAGGCACACACAATCAGCAAACACTGCACATAGAATCCTCAGCAGACACTTTTTAGGCATTACTCTGGTGTATAAAAGCTGTAGTAAAGCAGAACTACCAGAACTACATCATTATCTATATTCCTCTACTCAATCTGAGCCGTTACAGCTGTTCGTTGGAGCTTCTTCTACTTAGATCCCAGTGAAAACCGGTGCTATATTTATATAAGGCTACTCCAGTTTTATGAAAATGTGTTGTCTACCTTTGAAAACCATGGCTCCATATCTACCTTCATTTGTGTCATTGGACCGGCTCCTGTGACATATAGTGTGCACACATACACCACACACAGACATATATGAGCAGACTTTGCCTTGTCATTGCCCCTGCTGCTTGGTCCAGCAGCGTACCATCTTATGAATGACAATTAAGCCCTTCTCTCTCCAAGGAAAGAAAAAAGAAGAGAAAAGGAGAAGAGTGTAGAGGAGGGAGAGGGAAACTTGGAGAAGGAAAGGAGGGAGGAGCAGAGCAGAGAGAGGAAATAAGATTTAATATGCCGATTGTAGATTCAGAGCCAGAGGTCAGAAGTAAATCTCCTACACCCAACCTCCAAGGAGGTTTTGAATAGCAGCAACCACCAGCAAGACGGCAGAGCTCAACTTACATAAACATACTTACACTTTCTCTCTGCCTCTCTTTCTCTCTTTCTCTCTTTTACACATAAACATAAAAACACACATCACCTCAGAGTAACGTGAATGCCTCATTTTACTGTATGCACTGCTCAGCAGTGTCGATATACAGCCCTAACCTGCAGGGTTTGTAGAGAGTCCACTCCTCACGGACTCCACTCAGTGTGGCCCTCCAGGCTTCCATACACATTTGCCTTTTTACCATGGGCGTCACTGAGAGCAGGCAAATGCCAAGAAGGCTACCATTTACCTCAAAGTGGACACACCCCCAGGCTGGGGCAGCAATACTGCCCCTATGGTGTCAGGCACTACCTCACCTCTGTGGACACAGGGCAGCTGCCCACAGCCTACACACAGACATACACCATTCAAGTTGGCGCATGTGTAGATTAACACACAAATGTGCATATTTTTTTTTGCGTAGGTGCACACTTGTAGTTATGGAAAGACAAAAACACTCACTGCATACACACACACACCCTCAGTGCTATCACTTGGTTGAAATGAAATACCACTGAAGACAGGAGGGCCGGCCATCCCCCTGGATGGTTCCACCAGCTCCAGGGAATGGTACCCATCACATTCGGGTTGTCTCTTTTTGTTATACGGGACCAAGTGTCATCTTTTGAGATTTTTTTTTTCTTGATTTACCTGTTTCTGTCAAAACAGAAATCGACTCACAGAAGTGACAAAGGACAGTGTGGTTGTGCAGCCCAGCTGACACCCATCAAAGCAAAGCAGCAAGAGGAGAGATAACATGGAGTAACTGAAAACCCGTGGTGGCCACGTCCATTGAATTAGTATGCACAGAACGGATGGTCTCCTTCTGCATCATGGCGATCTTCCACAGTACACTCATGATGAATCCCATCAGATCTCAATAAACATCCTCACGGAAATAAGCTCGTACAGTGCATTAGACGTAAATAAGTGGAATGTTCACGACCGAAATGAAGCCCTTCGAATGGCGACTCAGAAAGCTCTTTCAGTCTCATGCACTTTAACAAAGCTCACCACTATTACAGTAATCTCTCACTGCAAACATCTGTGGCAGATATCATAGTGTACCAGCCAAATGACCAGTCAAGAATGTTAATTTGATTAGAAAAGCCCACTCTGTTCATTCCAATTCTGGGGCCAAGCCAAATCTAACTGGGTTTACCACTCCTACAAGAAGAGAACGGAAAGAAAGACTACGAGAATCTATTTTATACTTAATGCCAAGCAGTAGATCATACTGGGCACTTGTACAGGATGGGTGATCTGAACCCTTCAGAAGTACCTAAGCAGAGGAATGCGTGGCAGGAATCGTGGGTAATCGTCACAGATGGCCAAGCCTCACTGAAGTGTTTCTGGTTGGAGGGAGGAACCGGAACACCACCTTTGGGCACGATGGCGGAGTCCAGTGTGGCTCCGAGAAGAAACTCTTCCTCAAGCATCATCGCCCCCCTCCAGAGATCCAGCACCTGTCCTGCCTGACCTGCCCTACCCCACTCTCAACCATGACAATGCCCTTCTGGGAGCCCGGCTCTCTCTAAATTGCACCCCAGTCCCATTTGAACAGCCCCAAACCAGCCAGGCTGGAGGGAGCTTTTGCACTATTGCAACTTTGCCCCCCCTTCCTTACTAATCAAAGTATATCCAACAGTCCTTGTTGGGTTTGCCATTTAGTTTTCCTTCTGCTCTGTGTGAATCAGAGCAGATTTGGAGTTTTGGCTGCTCTGTGTAACAGAGGCCAGTAGTTGCAGTGGACCCAGTCCCCAAGCTGCCCCTTAATGTCAGTATTAGATCAACAGCACGTGACCCTAACCAACTCAACCAGGGGTTCAAAGAGATCCCTGCGTAGGAAAGTGGAAGGGCTGTGTAGCACTTATTAATCCCCCTTTTAGTACTTATTTTCCCATCATCCTTCCCATAGCAGAATGATATTTCAAACCCAGAGCCCTCCCCCAAACATCATCCCCTTTTTCCCATTCCTCTTCCCTTTAGCACCCTAGCCATCATACCCACTTAACATTGAGTGGGCTGTCCCCATTTTGGCCCCGAATCATTGACATCAAACAGGATCCAGGCCTCTCCCTTGTGAGACAAGGCTGGCCATATCTGCCCTTTAGAGTGGCGCCACCGGATGAATGTGAACGGCAAAGCAGCAGCGATGGGAACGAGAGACTTGAGCGCGAGAATGTGAGGATGCAAGAGACGAAGAAAGCATGGGACAAGAAACACGATAAAAGCCGAAACACGGCTGGTTGTAAAGACGATGCTTACAAACACTCGGACGGAGGGGAGACGGAGGCGACGCAGGAGTACGTACAGTCTCCCCTTCAGCAACCCCCCATATGAGCTCCCGCTCCCATGCCAGCTGACAAACCCACATGCCCCCCCCTTCAGCTCCACCCCTGAAAAGGATAACCTCCAACTTTTGCAAGGTGCTGATCGGAAAGAGATCGCACATTCCAGAGATGCCGGTTTGGAGTTCCAAAACATCTTTGAAAAAGAACTGAAAAAGAGAAAAACCTATTGATGTCCTTTGTTCTCGTGAGCTGACTGGGTATGTGTGTATGACAGAAGGGGTTATAATGCTGCTTTACCTTCTGAGTCTGATTTAGAGTAAGAAAAAAAGATATATGAAATGATTATAAATCCATAAAACAAAATGAAAAAGAGATGACTTTAAAAAAAAGACTCCTGAACAAAATTATTGGAGATTTTTTCATTTTATCATTGTTTTCTTATTTTTTCTGTTTGTTTTTTGACGCTTAAACTGCTCTGTGTAAAAAAGGAAAAAAAAAACAGCTGTAGTCACTTTTTGACCATGCGTGCAGTGTAACATAGAAAATATTTCACTTCTTTTTCACATCTATAGTTTGTGTTGATAAGCCAACTGATCTGTTTGTCTGTGTGTCTGTTCAGCTGTCCGTCCCCTTTTATCAGGAGGAATTTACAAACCAACAAAACAGGAATTTCTTTTTTATATTTTGTTTTCTTTTTTATGAAATACGACTTTGGAGAAAAAAAAACCTAAACAGGAAAAATAATGCAACAGAAACTGAAAATACAAAAAAAAAAAAAAGAAAAAAAAAGAAACAATCTCGTCATACCTCACACAACACAAAACTCAAAGGAACTTGGGAGGAGTCATATTCTGCAGGCACATGTGAAAGTTCAGAGATGCATATATAGATTTAAAAAATGTATATGTTAAGATAATATGTGCTTGTGTGTACGCATCAGTAGAAGTTACAAAAGGACTTTTCCCTCATGCTTTTGTGCTCTCTATCTTATTGATTTGGTTCTTGGATGATGGGAGAAGCATCGTCAAACGTTGTGTTTTGGCTTAAGATCACTTCTAGTGCTTCTCCAACTTAAAGGCACAGTCTAAAGACAGTAAACTCAAAATGTGAATAGCCCAGAGACTGAGGGATAAAGACTTTTGTAATGGCTGAGTGTTTTATGGTATTGAATGTAGCTGACAGGAGGGGGCTGGACCTGAGCCCGGCACCCACAACCTAACTTCCACACACCAGCAGAAAAGGATAGTGGTGTCACATAGACGTTACAAACAACCAACAAAACTGAGAATATATATTGCCCGTCTGCAAGGTGCAATACTATGTTATGTATTTTTGTATGTTTTCTGTTTTGATTTTTATTTTGTTTCTTTTACATTTTCTTTTGGCCATAACCAAGGATGTAAATACAAAAACATACAACACTCAAGATTTATTGCAACAGAGTAAATTTAACCGCTCCATCCCGCTGTCATGTAAGAGGAAGAAAAGCTACGTAATGTGTAATGTTTCAAACATTTGTATGTATGCACTCTCTCACATGTGCATGCCGATCCATACTCAGAAGTGCCCCGTGACATTAATCATAAACCCTGTGCCTCTTCTTGTTTGCAAAGAGATAGATTCGTACCCCTCATTTTCTCACAACTTCGAGACACGCTACACATGAATACCTATAGTTGTGTGTGTTTTCATCTATGAAATAGTTCCTCCAAACTAATGATGTGTGTTGCCAGCAGACACAGTGGCTAAAGGTTGTTGAAGCTTCTGGGTTGTCTTGTTGAGCAGAGTGGGAGGTTGGTATAGAGAGGGTATAAATAGAAGGAAAGTTTGTTTGAATGTCAGCTAACGTGGCTGCAACACACCCACATCATAGTTAGGAGAACTAAACAATGAATTTCCCCATTTGTGCGCTACCCCATTGCCTCAAAAAAAAGCCAGCCTGAAGATCTATAAAGCTGAGACAGAAACTTGTCTAGAAAAGAAAATGGGCAAAATACAGACTAGTTTACAATAGACTCCATTTTCACTTACCATTTCAGAAGTCTTGTACCTAAAAAAAAACAAGACAAAAGAGCTACTTTTGATGTTTTTATTGGTGTTTAGTTGCTATTGGACGAAATGCTAATGGTAGTAGCTCAAGACTGAAGTAAAGCTCTTAGAGAAAAAGCAACTTTTGCATGAAAATAACTGTACACAAGGGCAACTAGCTACCCTGATAGTAGATTTTCTTTGGCTCTGATATGGGCCAAATAAACAGCAAAGATGTGGCCAGTGACAGTCAAAATCTAGTCCAAATTTAGGAATGCCATGTCTGAACCGTCACAAATCCAAGACCTAAAAATACAGACCTCTATCAAGTAGTACCGACTTTAATCTGAGCCAAATGCTTCACTCATGTAAGTGATCCTGAAAAGAAACCCTTCCAATACTGAAAGCATGGCAAGTGCTTGAATTGCATAAGTCTCCCAGATTAGAATTTCCCTCCAGTTTGAAGGTATGGTGAAGTGTATGTGGTAATGATTAGGCCCTCATTCAGTTTGCCATCTTAAAACCAAGCAATGACTAATCAGCTAACATGATCATAAATTTAATCTTGATCTGTAAAAAAACCCAACTGTAATCTGTTTTTAGGATTCAAACTAACACACCAAGAAAATAAGGTTGGAAATAAGTTTACTCAGCTATTTAACAGCTATTTTTGATGCTTTATTTGTCTATAGGGTCAAAGTGTTAATTATAGTGGCTCAAGAGAGAACTGTCAAAGTAGTAAAAGCTGTGAGAAAAGGCAAGAGAAAAAAATAACTTTTGCATGCAAATAATTGTACTTAAGGGCATCTTGCTACCCTGATATTAACTTTCATTGGCTCCAATACAGTCTGAACAAACAGCAAAGATGTGGCTGAAGGACAGGCAAAATCCCACCCAGGTTAAGGAAAGCCATGTTTGAATCATTACAAATCCAGGCCTCAACCAAGTAGTATCAACTAAAAATGGGCCATATGCCTCACTTGCATTAAGTGATCCTGAAGAGAAATCCTTCTAATTGTGAAGGCATTTCAAAATAATGGGCTTTTACAAATTTTGCTAGCAGCTCATTTACATGCAAGTGAAAAAAAAAGTAAACTTTTTCCGTTAATCTAAATAAAAGTGGGCTTTTGAATAGCGTGTACACTTGTTAATCTGACTGGAACTGGGTTTCTTGGATCGCACCCAAACTGGGCTAAGATTTCTATGCATGCTTCACAGCCTCTGTGCCAAGCTTTGACCCAGAAGTTGAACAGCATGAATGCTAAACATAGAAGAAGTCACATTGTAATTGACCATAGGGTATTAACATAAGCTAGCAGGCTAACGTGTTATATTTGTTCCAAAAGTAAAGCGTATTTGTGTTAGAAATGTACAGAGCTGCAAACTTGTTTATGCTTTGCCCTTCCGAAACCAATTACCTACTTATTACTACTATTTACTACTAACTTGTTTGCAGAGTCAACATGAAAAAGGGTTGATAGTAGCTAATAGGGGGTTTATCTCCACCTGCTTAACAGAGTCCGACATACTGGTGCTTTTATACTAAGGACAGTAGGCTGGATAATAGCTCTGCTACTACTTGCTGCTTAAAATATAACAACTGTTGTTATCTCATTGTAACTATATAAGCTATCTGCTACAGACTTAAGACCTTAACTTCTTTACCATTTAAGTTATTTAAGCTCTAACATTTGTTCAAGACACATGAAGTGAAGCGTAAATGGAGTCTTGGATCATGACGACAGTTTGAGCTGCTATCTGACTGGTCGAAACTGAAGTAATTTGGTTAATTTGTCATTTTCCAGAGTCAGGGGGTTTCAAGGCTGGCTTCATGAGGCTTCCCATCCCTCCATAGTTGTTACGATCCTGATTTGTTCTCACATGTTGACACATTGGACAAGGGTGGATATTGTCTGTGATGTTTTTGGTTTTATGGTTGTGTTTGGTCCCCCCCTCCCCCATGCCAAATGTAGAGTTTGTGAAGACATGCAAGTAGCAAGATGTCTATGCAATTTTCCCTCCAGCTCCCTTCTAAAGACGAGCTCATTGTAACAGCTATGAGCGAGTCTCACTTGGGAAATCAAATTCGGCCTGGCTTGAATTCCAGATGGTTTTTCCGAGACCTGTAGACCCTCAATACCTTACGATGGTCAAGACCACTTTGGCCCTAAGCCCAGCGGACTTAGCTGGTCTCAAGGGTCACCAACATCGCTCAGTAGTCCAGGTCTCGGAGAACAAGTAGGAGGGGTACTCGGGATGTTGTGGAGAGTAAGGATTCTACGAAATGTACTGTTTTTTGTAAACTGCTCGGAAAGTGGCATGTGTGTACATGTGTTTGCGTTTTCTGGATGTCTGTGTGATGCGATATCCTCATCGTTTGGTGGGTTGATCGTCAAAGCCTTTTGAATTCCAATTCTGACCCCTTTGCAATACGTGTGTGAAGCTTTAATATTTTCTATTCTGCGACCAAGTAAATGTAAAGTCCACGAGGATTCTGGTTGGTTGATTCCCATCAGTGGGATGTACGTAGCAATAGCAGGTCTTTACCTCTCCTTTCAATGCATAGGGAGGTTGAAATATCCACATCCCCTTCTGATAAACCATCTACAACCTGCGGACTATCATAGTACTTAAGCACTTAACTAAAAAGCACTTTGAATGGCCCAAACAAACCGACGATTAGTTGGAGAATCTTGGTGAAAATAATTCTGACAAAACAAGAATTTAAATTGCACCCAAGCCAATTGCCTTTTCCACTATTTAGTGTTTTTCAAATGAGTTTAACCCGAAAAAAGGCGCTGCAGCCTTTAGGCAAAAGCACTTAATAACTAATTATAAAGTTTACAATTATTTTTAATGAAGTGCAATAAGTGAGCGAATGAACCCTTCTGGATATTTCTCGTCTCATCAGACTTTATTTATACATTTGTTGGGGAATAATAATAACAATCTCATGAATGCTTATCAAAACGCACCCACCCGTGAGAGCATCAGCCAGACCGGCTCCAGACACACAACACACGTACTCACACAAACACAGACCACTTTTTGTGACTGGGTAAAGGAAGCTATTGAAGGATTCTCTCAGGTAAAAGAACATTTTCTAATAAATGATGATGAACCTTAGATGAAAACCCATTGTTAGCTCATCTTTTTTTGTCCTCTCAATTTTACACCGTACCTTCTTTTGTTCTGTTTGTTGAAAATGTGTAGACATCCAGGGTTCAAAGGATTTGGATCCTGAGTCTACTTCACCCACAAAGAATCACACCCTCATTACATGTTAAAACCCTGAAACAACAACGTATTTCTGCATGTGTGGAGGTGGGAGAGTGTTGTGTCAGTCTGTCTGGGATTGTCTGTGTGTTATGTCTGTTTGGGATTTGTGCTGCACTGTGTGGAAGCTCACTGCCACCAGGAAAAGAAGTCAAAGCAAGCATGTCTCAATTTGTCCAGTATCAAATTTACCACAATCTGTACATACATTTCACTTTCTTCTAAGATCTTTCAATTTTGACTCAACATCTGTTTGAATTCTAGATAGATCTTAAACATTTGCAGAGAAAATTGATCACAAAGGCTGTCCAGCAACTTCCAGGTCCTGCCGCCCAGATTGTGATTTAGAAATACAACACAAAGCTCAAGCACATTTACTCCAAAAGCAATTAAGCTCTGCAGAAAGACAGATTTTAAGCCTCACCAAAATAACAGCAACATACAGTCATAAACGAATCATCTACAAAAAGTTAAAGCCATTGAAAAGAGTTTTTAGTTGGTTGTGAAGCCTGAAATTGATATTAATGTCTCATTTTGGGATATAGTGCAAACAAGCTGATCAGTTAAAAGAAAAAAAATACATTTTCATGCCTAAAATACCTCCTCCTGGATAGGTATCCAACAAAAGGATGCTGTAAAGCACCTTTTCGTACATTTTCTAATGCAGTGGTACCCAAAGTGGTGGTCAGGACCAAGCGGCAACCTCCGCTCCTCAAAACATGAAGCCAATGTAGAAGTGTAAAGAATTGCAATACCACAAGTGTCCATTTGAGGCTGGCTGCAGGAACACCGGAACTTTGGTAAACAACATGTTAAAAAGCCGTTTTTACACTAGAAATAACTGGTTTACAGCCTGGTTAAAAAAAAAAAAAACTTGTTTCATTAGCTAATGTCTTCATGTGCTCTCATTGTATGGTGGGTGAACTTTTTGTATCACAATCGTTTTGATTATATTTAGAAAAAACCTCACAGTGCACCCATTGGCGTGTCTCATTTGATTGACAGATAGCTCGACAGGCAGATACTACTTTTCTGTCAACCAGAATGCTAGGTAGCTAGCTGACAGGAAGTCGAGTTAGTGGGTGGGCCATTAGGTTGATCCAAAGTTCGGTTTAGACAGCACGGATTGGCTTCAGAAGCTGTTCAAGTCTGCCGATTGTAAGCAGACCGCTGACGTCACACAGGCTTTGTCCAGTTCTTTTTAATGTCAGGACCCAACAGGGGGTTGCAAGAAAAAACAGAAAAAATATTATTTTTTTAAATAGTCAATTTTAACAATTCTTGTACAAGTATGAACATAAAATGAATTCAATTTGAATTTATTAGGCTGGCATTCCTTTAAGCTGTTTTTACAAGTGTTGGAAAGGCCTAGTGTATGCGGCACAACATTTTTATACCTAAACCAGCTACAGAGACGTCGGAGGGTACTTAGCTTCTTGCGCTGATATTCTGGGGGTCGTGGGCTGAAAAGTTTGGGAACCTCTGATCAATGGCAAAAATACTCCATGAGTCCACTCCATTATCACACATGCACAGAGCGAAATCAACACAGAATAAAGAGCTTAATACTTTGCCCACCAGGGATAGCCAAAGTCAACACAAAGGATTCCTACAGGTGCTTTAAGAGAAAAAGTAATAACAAGGGCTGACCACTTAAATGCATAAATGGTGATGCATTCAAGGTAATTACATCAGTTAGGTGCTAATTTGTCATTTAGGTGCACTTTAGGTGCAGGGGAATAGTAAGGTACTACTCACCTTAGCAACCTATAATAATTGTAAATACCAGCTAAAGCAAAAGGGACAAGTCAAGTATTCATCTATTTTTATATCCGTAATAGTTCTCCTTTCCATGGTTTCCATTGTTACAATCTACCTAAGGTTCCTTATTTTCTTCTGATATAAAAGCAGGTTTTTATATACAAAGGAACTGAAGTACTCTTGGATTACAACCCCAAGAATTACAAAATAAAAACATAACAAAATACTTTGTCTTCAGAAAATCCCCTAGCTTAATTTTTAACCCTAACTTGGATACTTACAGAGAGGAAGCAACTCAAATGCTGTCATATAAACTGGGCTTTAGCGGGTCATTTTGTCCATGCACTCGTGTAAATTAGGAAAAGTTTCTGATTTTGATTCAAAATTAAAGCAGGTTTTATCCAAAAAGAAAGTACTCTTAGCTCAAGATGGAACAAATTCAAAAGCTAAAAGTTTCTAAAGTTTCTAGTAAATGCCTTGCTCAATTTTTATACTTAATAGGGTTACTAACACAGAGAGCAACTAGACATGAACTCCAAAAAACATGTAAATGCTGACACGTTAACCGGACGTCAGTGAGTCATTTTGTACATGCACTCCTAATGTATATTTCTTTCAATTTACCAAAAGTTTTGTATTTAATTCAAAATCAAAGCAGGTTTTTATGTGGACAGGAAGTACCCTGAGCTTAAGACGGAACAAATTACAAAGCTAACAGTTCTTAAGAAAATCTCGTACCTTGGTTTTTAATCTTAACTGGGTTACTAACACAGAGAAAACAACTCTGGACAAATGTTATGCTCTCATATTAAGTTTAATTCAGTGAGTCATTTTATACTTACACTCCTGCATATATCTTTATGTATGACAGTGTTAGACATTGTATTTGACAGAAAATGCACTCTGAATCTTATCATATAAATTGATTATTTGGCAGCCCTTGGTACAATTTAAGGATTTAAAGTCGTGACCAGGGCCTGGATTAAAGCAAGACCCTATAGTTAACTAGATTGATACCACTTTGGAGGATGAATTTGAAAATAGACATGTCAACAACTCCACCCTCAATCAACAACTCATTTAGTACAGGCTCAGTAAACTGTAGGTGTAAAGCTTCATTTAGTTGTTAAAAATCTTGGATGTTAGCCTCTCTAACTGCTTCATCCTGTCATTTTGTCCACACAGATCACAACACCGGTTAAGATACTGTTGTTGTGGGCTTGGGTTCCTCGATTATCCCTCCACGATTCAGATTAGCCGCTATGTGAGAAGCTCTGGTACCCCCCGCAGACACTAAACAAATGCTGGTGATGCTAATCTAACACTGCAGGAAATGGAGTCTTCTATTATTAGCATGCTGGAGGAGCCACGCAGTGCAGCAGGACTACCAGCATTGGCTAGAAAGGGTTAAAATTTCTGCTCAGTGAGAAGGTTCATGCGGACGATGCTTCTCAGAGAGATTCCCACGGTATCAAACGAGGGTAATGATCATCTGCAGCCATGCTATGCTGAAATGTGAGATAAAGCTAGAGAGGAGTTGGGAGACATTTCCCCAGTCTGCAAATGCAACCATCAACATGATTGGCTAAGCTACGAGGCTAAGAGAAGCACGAAGCTGAGGTGCCCACTTATGCTAAGTTCATTTAGGAAGTCTAATATAATTAGTGCAGAGAGTAAAGGAGTGGATAAGAAGAGGGGAGAGATTAGGATGGAAAATCAAAGAGGGAAGCACTGCAGACAGACGGTTGTTAATCACATGGAAAACAGCGTGCATCAAAGGAAACAGCATCACCTGTCTGCATTCAAAGAATTTTAAATATAGGATTATATAAAGATAATGAATTAAGACCTTTCCCATTTAATGTAAAATTAGGTTTGTAAAGAAGCCCAAGAGGATGTGCATCCATTCGCTTCATTTTACTCTGTTGTCTCATGATAGCAGGTTAAATTGTTTTCTTACAATCTATAGAAATTCATTGGTTATCACAGGAAACCGATGTTGACGTCCCAAGATCATGGGAAATGAAATAAAATAAAAATAATTAAGGCATTGGTTACGACCGTTTTATTCTAATGAAATACTGATAAATTGCTGTGAAAAAGCATCAGTTTTATTGTTTGATTGGCAAAACATCAAGGAAATAAGTCTACCTATTTTTAAAACCAGCGTAACTATGTATAAACTATTGAAAAACTGGTCTTATTTAATGATTTTTGTTCGCTCTTACTAATCTTATTTGACAACCTCATTGGAAACAAAGCCTTGCATTCTCCCTGAGATCTTTGGCATTTATTTGGGCTGAGGTTCTCAAGCTTTTCAGCCCATGACCCCCAAAATACCCCCCATCCTTAGAGGTTAAAGCATACAATTTTGCACAAAGCAACATGTAAAGATTAAAATCAAAGGACTTTTTGTACACATTACCTATATTTAGGCACAAATCACTGTGATTTTATTCTAGATTTAACTCATTTTAAGGATATTTTTGTACAATAATGGATAAAATATATCACTTTAAATCATTTTGAATTTCTACTTTTTTGGCAAGCATCCCCCAAAACTTCCTCTTAGTGTCTCACGACCCCTTCAAGAGTCCTGACCCCAACTTTGGGAACCACTGCCTTAGGGAGCACAGAGAAACCAATGGCTTAGGGCTTTAGTAATTTTTTCCTCAGCTTCTTGTACACAAAATTATTTTTAGGCCAAATTTGGGGGTTAATCTATTCAAAGTGCGCCACTGATTGCTATCAATTATTCGCCCTAAGCATTTGGTATCAGTGCAATTGTTTCATTACCCTGATCAAGTCTGTTATTTGTACTTTCTTGCCCATCAGCTTTTCTCCTGTCTCATTTCTTGATACCGGGAAACCAAAATGCTTTCACTTGTCAGATTTAAAAGTTGCTGGAGCCTCAGTATTCTCCAAACTTTATCACTCAGTTCTCCCTCTCCACTTGTAGCATGCACCATTTTTGTGTGGTTGGATCAAGCCAGCGAGTGGAGGGCAAAAAATGATGGGTATGCAAGGGCTGATGGGAACTGTTGTTCCCACTTCCCTTTGCTGTGCTCCCCTAAAAACCTTCACTTTTTGCCCTGAAGACCTTTTGTTTAAAGCTGTCACATATTCACAGCAGTGTTGGACGCTTCTGTCTCCACAATACCGCAATGTTAACGATTCGGTTCAAATGCAGCGGCACTACTGTAAACTTAAAGGCCTTCTGTAAACCTTTCAAGTACTGCTTAATATGAAATTATTGCAGCCTTTTCTGCAGGTATGGAATTGTACAGCCTGGCATTGCAATTGCAATTAGATTAACTGGCAGGACTAGTCAAGATTCAAAAACCACTTATAGTGTTGCCAGTCATAGTTGCTCACAAATTAAGTAAAGGACAATCATGAAACGGCAGATTTCTTTGATCGTAGTTTTTAATTGACGGTCATAGGACAACAATACGATATTTCATGTTTTACTGTTGAAAAGAACAACTTTTGTAACTCATATATGAGAGTAATAACCAGTTGAAACCATGAGCATTTTTGCTGATTTCATCCCCAACATTTGTGTCTTCTCCTGGTGGTATGGGCATCCATTGTATAGAATAAAAAACACACTTTATTTGTGACTTTTTACTTAGGCCAGCATGTTTTAATTTCAGAAAGTCCAGTTTGATCCTAAATAAATCACACTTTGACTTTAGAGCTGTGCCAAAGTGCACAAAAGCAAATTCAGCCCTTTCTCCTTGCAAAAGTCTCGTCTTTGCACTTTCTCCCTTTACGGTCAAAGTGCCAGCAGCAATATCCAGTTCTCCCTCTCCCAGTTGGCTAATAGTGTGCATATATACAGCAGCAGTACATGGCTCACATCCAAGCTGGGCTCCATCCACCCTTTTGGGGGGGGGCAGAGAAACTGGCTTTGTTCCTCCGTCCGCAGGCCTGTTCTATTTCAGTGCACTTACTGTTTAACTCTGTGATGTACTGAAAGGCTGGCATGGCTAAAAAAAACGAGGCTGTGCATGTATATAGTGGCGTGCATGTGAATGTCAGTGTCCACGTCCATGTGAGAGACCTGTTTGGTGTAAATGTGTGAGTCTGTCTGTGGTGCTGATATCTGACTGACCTGCTTCGCTATCCCTCCTGAATCCCTTCATAAAGCACCTTTTTAGGCCGAGGTGTGTGACAGAAGTCTGTCAAACAGAGTCCTGTCATAGACTTGTGTTTTTCTCTTTGAAGAATGTAACTAATATTGTGTTCAGCAGGCTAAGGCGGTGAGGAAGTAGAAAATGAAATTGCAAGAGTGGGTAATATTTCAAAAAGTGAAGCTGAAAGGATTCCCACAAACAAAAGCCAGACTGTTGCTCGCTGATTACTGCCGCCGCTGCAGTCCAAGGCTGTGCAATTGTGTTTCTCTTTCCAAATGATGGCCTTATTGATTGCTTTTGTATCCCTGCTCCTCTGTGGTATTGTTCCACAGCGTGTTTCATAGGGCACTAGAGGATTTATTATGAGGTTTGCACTCAGAGAATGCATGCTGTGGAGTTGAATCTCTGGTAAAGGGTGACATAGTGTGCTGGATGGTAGTAGTTTAGGACTCCCAAGGGCGATTTTTAAGTTATCCCAACACACATTTCAAATCTAAACCAGACCCCCTTTTATAGCCACATTAACACAATAAAAAATCAGCTGAGAAAATCAAAGCCCATGAGCATGACATTAAAATTAAAGTGCCATATCTGCTCATTGGGCACATCATCGACCTGCTTCTGCAAAAAAAATAAAAAATAAATAAGATGACGACTGTTTAATATTAAATTGTGACTGTTCACATGTGTGCCACCCATGAAAGACAAGGACTGTCTTCCACTTGACAAATTTACTCTTCAGGGGCTGAATTTGTATTATCTATGATTTTTTTCTCAAATAGCATCCAGTTCTAACAAAAATGGCAGACATAAATTCACTTGTACCACGAGCATGACTGTGTCCAAAACTATATCACTACTACCTGATACCTAAACACTATACGCTGCAAACTGAGCTTATTCAAAACAATAAACATATCTTCATCATTAATTATGAGCCAGTTTATTAATACTTCACCTGGTCTAAATCCTGGCAGTTGTGTTTCTCTAAGAGGTGTAATATTGCCATCCATCCTTGAGTCAGAGTGAAAATTTGTGCAAAGTTTGAAGAAAATCCTTCAAAGCATTTGCAAGATATTACGTTTACAAGCAAGGGATGAACATGAGGCCCATTGACCTTTATATTTACTCAAAATGTAATCCAATCATATTTAGATGTAGTGGACCCAAGTTATTTAAGTTAGAGAAATGAGCTCAAAGTGTTTTTCGTATATGGTGTTCACAAGAAAGGGATGAACATGAGGCCCAGTGGTCTTCACCATTTATCTCCAAAATCTGAACGGTTCATCCTTTTGCCAGAGTGAACATTTGTGCAAAGTTTTAAGAGAATCAGTCAAAGTGTCCCTGAGATATTGCACTCACAAGCAAAGGTTAAGCATTAAGCCCAATGACCTTGACTTTTAATCTCCAAATCGGGTCGGTCATCAATAAGTCAAAGTGTATAATTGTGTAAAGTTTGAAGAGATTCAGTTAAAGTGTTAGTGATATGTTACATTTACAAGCAAGGTATAATGACCATGACCTTTGACATTTAAAATGTAATCTGTTCATACTTAGGTCAGAGTGGAAATGTGTGCAAAGTTTGAAGAAAATCAGTCAAATGGATTTTGAGATATATATTGCTGCCATTCTTGGCCAGGTCTCCCTTGAAAAAGAGATGTTTGATCTCAGTGGGACTAACCTGGTTAAATAAAGGTTTAATAAAAAAAATAAATAAATGTAGAGTTCACAAGCAAGTGATGAACATGAGATCCACTGGTCTTGACCTCCAATCACCCAAAATCTACAGTTTATCATTTAGTCAGAGTGGACTTTTTTGCAAGTTAGAAGAAAATCAGCCAATCAAATTTTGCTATTTGAACATGAGTCCCAGTGACCCTCAATTCTCGTAAAATCTCATCTCGCGTAAATCCGCTGCAAGGAAGCTTGACGCTCAGAACCTGTTGCGTGTTGGTACAGTTTTGCTTACATCTACGGCGGTTTTCTTGATGATTTTGAACAAAAGACGAAGGCAATGGATGATAGTTCAGGGGCAAAGTCTGTATGTATACGTATAAGGGTATAAGTATGATGATAAGAAAAGTCTCGACTCCTCTTCTGTTCACACATACCGCGCCATGTTATCTCGAAGTGACTGGTCATGTGACACCGTACGTCACGTCCTGTGACTTGTAAATGCAGAAAAGTGTTTCCATTACACTTTTGTGATTTATTTCTTTATCAAAACGTCTGAAAAACGTCCTCATGAGAGCAGAAAAACAGTTTTGCGATATTTGAGAGGTTTTTCGAAATTCAGGTGTTTCCATAACCAGTTTATTTATTGTGCTTTTTAGATTTTGCGCATTTCTAAGGGTAATGGAAATGCAGCTAGTGAAATTTGTGCATATTTTGACGACAGGCTCTCAAAGCTTTGTTGAGATGTCATACTCAAATCTAAGGATGAACATAAGGCCTCATGATTTTCAGTTTCCACCTCCGAAATCTTGTCAGCTAATTCTTCTGTCAGAGTGGATATCTGTGTTAAGTTTAATAAAAATCCTCAAAAGTTTTGTTGAGTTATCAGCTTCACCATCACAGGAGGAGCATTTAGCCCATTGACATTGATTATTGGACCTCCAAAATCTAGGGTTCTAGGAGCAAGGAATAAAAACAAGGCTAAACGACCTTTTGACCAAGTAAGTCAAAGCGTTCTTGAGGTATCATCCCCACCAAAGTGGCACCGATTCAACACACAGATGGACATTTGGACATATGCTGTTGCAGGTTTTTTGTTGAATCTAGTGCACATCCTGGGATCTTGGATGCACAGTTTACCATATGAATTTGGAACGCACTTCATACTCAGTGTGTCATAACATTTAGTATGATTAGTGTGCAAGTATGAGGTTTTGGACACAGCCCATGACTGAGTACGTCACCTCCCCATGCAGGCTGATGACAACTTATGATAAACCAATAAAAAAGTCATACTTTTAAAAAACTCGAAACAATAGAAGGACAATGACAAAATGTCTGAATTTACAACTGAGGAATATCAGCATGATTTGATATGTTTCCCTAGACTAAAATAGTCCTCAGTCATACATACTGTGACAGAGACATTTCTATAAATAGATAGACGTATTGATAATGAGTCAACACTAAACCCATTCCCTTAATCCCTAGTGTGATGGCACATGGGTGCCCATTCACTGCTCTGCACTACCAACTGGCCACTAGATGTTCTGAATAGCTTTGAGTGGACACTGTCTGTTGTGAGTCCATTGCCTAGTACACCAAATCCCAAGCCAAAACTAAGAGCACTTAAAGGCAGTATTTGTGGTGTGAACTTGTAAGGTTTTGTGCTGCTCGGACTATCTACAAGGAGATTTATAGTCATGGGGATATTTTTGTAACCGGGTGGGATATCGCATGCCTAGACAGCGAAGAATGTACGCAAAAGAATTCATCTATTAAAGTCTATCAATCAGAGATATACATCAGAGATTACGTAAATTATGTGAATCGTATTGCAGTTTGAGGAGATGTGTGCTTTTGAGAAAAATATGCAATGTTTGTCAGGTTGAAAATAAAGGTTTTGAATTGGGTTCGGAGCTGCTCAGGTTTGATAATAATAAAAAAACGGCCTCAAAGGGTGCTTTCTTCACATCCTCACTTGTCCCCTGTGCTCTTGATCCACACGTTCTCCCTTGTCCTCCGTCCTGTCCGACACCCTCAGAGAACATACACTTACAGTATATACACAATCCCACTGTTGTATGCAAAACCAGAGGAAAAGCTCACTTCTCAGCTAACCTTAAAGAAAGGGATCAATTTATTGCTCTGTAGCAGGTCCAAGACTCTTTACAACACCAGCAAAAATCACCAACAACCACCTTTAAGGCCACATGTCCAATGGGAACATCTTCTTTACTGTACCACCTTTTTTCTACACAGTGGGAAGTGTCGCATGTACAGAAAAGCTTAGCATGTTTATAGGATGTTTTTAAAAAAGATGTTAGCAAAAACACTCTATGCTTCAAAGTGGTATCTTTAACAGCAGTATCGATGTCTCGCTATAAAAAAGTCGATACCTGGTGGACAACAAGTTCTTCAATACGTCTTGTACGCAGCAGTTGGTGGTGGTTGATGTTTCCATGTAAGACTTTATTTGAAGATGGGGTTTTATGTTGTACAAATGTCTATGAACTGTCTGTGTCTGTATTCTACAATCCACTGTCCTGTTAGAGAAAATATGACTCTTACGGCGCCTGTTTTGGAGAAAAACCGGCGCATCATCAACATATGCGAAATCAAGAAAAGTAAACCATGAATGTCAAGAAATCTTTCCATCAATCTGAATGAATGGACCTGTGCATTGACAGCGTGCAGGAGTTTACTTTGTCTTGATTTAACATAAAGATGCCAGTTTCCTGTCTGGACGGTGCATTCAAAAAAAACACCTCTTTGCGAACCTTTTTGTGCGTTTTTGTTTTCAGCAAATTCCACCCACGCTGACTTCAGAATCAGCAGAGGTGGATTTGTTTTGATTTCTTTTTGTTTTTCTTGGATTTCTCAAGGAACCTGTTCAGCCTGCTCAGTATATTTCTAACTATGGAAACACTATATATAACGTTATGACTTCTAACCAGCAGATGTTTTACAAATCAGCAGAAATAAAGTTACCATGCAAATGAGCTATAAAAACACCTTCCCAACAACAGCTAATACAACTACTTTTCTTACTTTTGTACCGCTCCTTATGAAGTTCCTTGCTTCACTGTGACTGCAGAGGCTGCTGGGAAATCTATGACGTGTTCTGCAGACACTCAGGGGTCACTACCTGTCCGGTCAGGATCAGGGTTAGATGGAAGGTGCCAAAGACGGTATGTGAGGTGTTTTCTTAGTTATGTTAAAAGCGTGTCAGCCTGTTATCACAGCTCTCCATGAAAACTATCGCCCAGGCAAGTCTTATCGTTATCACTACAGAAAGCAGGGAACAACACAGCAGAAGAGATTGAAGCAAGATTGTAAAGTCCTGATCCAGGACTGTCTCTGTATGTATCATCTCCCAAAACCTGGACATCTCAGGAGTCAGCGGCTAGCAAAGGAAGGAGTGAAATGCTTACTTATGTAATCAAAGACAGTGGTCTGAAACCCACTGGAGTTTTCATGTTCTTCCTGTGTATGTTCTTCCTGACCAGTACTTAAAGTAAGGCTTATTGATCATGTGGTGTATTGGGGCTGCAAGGTGGTCCAGTGGGTAGTGTTGTCCCCTCACTGCAAGAAGGCTCCTGGTTTGAATCCCTATTAGAGTTTGCATGTTCTGCCCATGCATGCTTTGACACCCTCTTTCAGCCTCATCCCGCAGTACAAAACCATGCTTTTTAGGTTCATTGGTGATTCTAAATTGCCCTTAGGAATGAGTGTGACTGCTTGTTTGGCTCTATATGTCAGCCCTATGAATGACTGGGTATCTTGGTAAGTGTATAACATGCCTCTTGCCCTTTGACATCTGGGTTAAGCTGCAGCCCCAAACGGGACACGTGGTATAGACAATTGGATCAAAGCAATATTTTGACCCTGGATGCATTTGGCAACATCTGAGGCTATTTGATGATTGCAAAAGTCATAGTCACAATTATTGCTTGGTATCAACATTGCAGATATTGCATAGGTTGTTTGCATGTTTGCAGATGACGTCAAGTCACATTTAGAACTCCAGATGGGGAGCAAGAGGTTATTTATGCATAGAGACTAAAAAAGTGCCAATCTTGAGCTACTTTCAAGTCCCAAAAGTAGTGACACAGGAAACATTTTGAAAAGCTTACAAATACAGTGGCACACATAGATTTAAAGCCTCCATCTAAATCTCAAATGGTCTGGCTTGGTTCACTCCAGTTTGTCTTGGACTGGCATGATAAACCCAGATCTCGCCTGTTTCCTTGGGCTCACCAAAACCAATGGTTCTTTGTGACTCGGGTCATTTCAACTTTTTGCTAACAACTGCCTTTCTGCCATCTTCTTCAACTAACCAGAGTATGTGCTGTAACTCCCTCTGCTCTTCACTTAAATTAAAAAGAGAGCTGTTTGGTGGGAGGGGCAGAGTACACACTGTTCTATTAAAGAAGGGAAAGTGTGTGCTCTGTTTACCACATATGACAAAACCTATGGACAAAGGAGTGCAACTTGTCAGGTCGCACAGTAATCATCAATTTGGTCTGTCTTGTTTATGGGAGGCCAAATTTGTTAATAAAATCAAAATCTGATGAATTGGCCAAGACTACCAGCTTCCACAGATGCCAACATGGACTGTAAAAAGAGCTCCGAATCATGGTTCTGGAATTAAATTTCCCATTCATTTTCTCCATAGCAGATTTTATTATTGGCCATAATGTCAGAAATCCAAGTTAGACTTATTAAGAGCTACCTAAGTGTAAGCTTTTGTTCTGTAGAGGGCAAAAGTTAGTAAGATATCAACTTTGTTTTTAAAAATAATTTTATCCCAATCTCAAACAAAAAAGTAGAACACTACCCACAATCCTAAAGTGTCACAGTGGTACCTCTAATTGGTGGAAGCCATAGAAATGTCTGATTACTACTGTTGTAGCCCTAGTATGAGGCAATATATACCCAAACCACAATATATGACATTATCATTTAAATGTAGAAACTAAAAAAAAGATAAATGTAGAAAGAGGGTACATACATGGTTTTATAGTTTGAAAACTATTATTAATATTGGATAAAATGAATTGCAATGGATTATGGGATTTGTTGTTCCCTCAACCTCTTAAAAATATATATGCATGCTCTTAAAATCTGTTTGGCACCAAATTAGATGTTTTTTAGTCACAAGTCTTCAGACCTGGTTGGCTTGGTTCCTGGATTAATAAAGGGATATAAGGATTCTGAGAAATGCTAATGGAGAATTTAAAAGGTCAAATTTACTTCCAGGACCAGAGCTGTAAAAAAAAAAAGTTGGCTTGTATTGTTAAACCTTTTAATATTGCGACTGACTGGGAGGTCACCACTGTCTTTAAACAGACCTTGCTATTGTCTGTTTTTGTCTGAAAGTGACAATAATCCCAAAAGTTAACATATTGAATAGTTGAAGAAGACATGCTGTTTGCAGTTGAAACCTTAAACTTGTTGGAAATATGTTTATTTAAGTAGTAATTTGATTTTGAAGAAGGATTATTTTGCCATTGACCTCTATGGAGTACCAAATGAAATGCCATTTTCCTCAATTTAAGATAAAAAATAAAGCAAAATCAAGGCGTTTTCTGTATAGCTGCAATGTTGAACCCTTGTCTTGTGAATTAAGTGACTAAAAGATGCTGTTAAAATGTCCAAGTGGCTAATAGCAATTCAAAAAGTCCCCAAAAAACATTATATGTAAGACTTTCCAAAAGTCAAATGAGCCTAATATGTTGAGGCCCCTGCGAGTATCCACAGTCCAGAAACATCTGTACATAGTTTCTCTTGGTAGGATGTACTTTGCATGGTCCAACACTGTTTTCTCACCCCTATATAAGCCCCTTACATTTCAGCATACAACCCAAGAAGTTAGCACGTCTAGCATTCTTCCTCTGCTGTATTTTATGAGCTGCTGAATAACTGGAATGTCCAGGTTTTTCTACTGTTTCTTGGTCTTCGATCAGGATGCACTAGAGGGAGATTTCTCGAAAGCATAACAACCCAAAGGGAACACACATCCAAATGGTGAAGTGCAGTAACATAAATCAGTGCGCTTGCAGTGTGTGACAGAGTTTGCATGTACCTCCTTGGCCAGTCTACTGCCACAGTGAACAGAGGACGCAGTACGCAGGGAAACATATGGCCATTCACTGTACAAAGAATAGAGCTCTCTCCTTCTGTCTCTATCCAGATGTGCCACATATTCATATATTTTCAGGGTAGAACAAATACTAGTTTAAAGTATTTAAATGTTTATTGACTCTACGTGTCACAGCGTAGAGGATGCTATATAATACTACAACCCCCAGCCTCCTGGTATGTGGTGCAGGTTGAACCAGACAACAATAAGTATCTGAAAATATTATTTTTATTATATTATAATTATTATTATTTAACTCTCAGATGACTTTTACAGGTATACAAAGTAAAGGAACAATATTGAGGATTCATCTCCACGAAGCACAGGGGCAAACAAACATGCAAGGACAAACAGTGAAGCTTTAGGCGATGCTCTGGGCTAAATAAATAAACACTCTCTGACTTGTCTCTCAATAAACACACATGCAGGAAACCTCCGAATATCTACTGTGATCTCCTCTCACACCACCCACACCTTCATCACACTGAGCCCCCTCACACCTGGGCCTGTCCTCCCCTTTATTCCCTATAATCCCCTCCTCCTTCAACCTCCCCTTTCCCTCCTACTCCTTCTCCTTCGCTTCCTCCCAGAGTCTGGTGGGTGGTGTGATGTCAGGTTTTTGTGGTGGGCTGCTTATGACAGGTCCAGACAATCAGCGTGTTTGTAAATGTCAATGTGTGATTTTCAAATTCTTTGTTTTACGGTCAGGGTTTTAAAGGAAGATATTTTTATGGTAATTGTCGCTGGTCTATTTTACTATATATTTATGTAATAAATATGTGACTAAATTGACATCTCACTGGCTCTTTTGGCTCTCAGTTGTCCGGCCAGCTCCATCATGTGCTGGAGGGTTTTCATTAATGGACTAATAAATAAAACCCACAAAAACTGTTTCCTGTTATCCCCTCATTGTCTCTTTATTTGAAGTTGTATTGAAAGTTGTTGTTGACTGACTCTTAACATGCAAATGCTGCAGCTCGTGTGTGTTCCTAAGCTCCAAAATATGAAGATTTAGTGAAAAAGCTTCATTTTGGAACCAGAAAACAAAAATTCCCAATACCTGCCATCTAAAACAAAGCTTTGCTACTGTAAAGATTAATCACATTAATTGCATTAATTGATTGCCACAGTGATGTAAAATCACCTAAAAAAAAAAAAACACAGACAGCTCAGTGGACAAGTTAAATTCATATGCACTTTGTAAAATCAAAAATTTACCCTTTTTACTGTTTACTTATTTCCTTTTCAATCCATAACAAGTTCCTTTTTCCCTGGTAAAATTCACAATGTTATCTTCATTCTACATATTAAAGCCGGTCTGTATCCAAGCAGGGAGTCAACTTCCCTTACTGTAGTTTAAGACAGTAGAAAAATCCAAAATAGTGGAATTTTTAAATGCAATAAAATGATGCAATTAAATGCAATTAACCACATAAATTCTGAGATGAATTGTGACTCCAATTCTAACTTGTATGACAGCCCTATTGATAAATAATCAGCATTCTGTCATATGTTAACCTTGCAAAGCAAATGGATTCGCCCATTTCCGTGTTTCTCACTGGCGAGTCCATCTTGCAAAGCTCCCATCTGAACAGTTTGGGCCCGGTTAGAAAGTGACAGGACCATCAGCATCAAGGGGCAGTACTTTGGGGCGTGGCGGAGTCGTGACTTAAGCAAGCAGCAACAAGAGGCCAGTGCAATAATGGCGGAAGAGATAAGCGTGGATGCTGCTAAACCGCCCGTTTTATCAGAACTTCAAATTTCTTCGTTAAAAGAAGAACAAAAAAGACCATTGGGTTGTTTTCTTTCAAAAACGACAAAAGTTTTGTCCATGGTTCGCGCTATGCAGTTCTGAATGGAGTTTATTCCTCGGTTGCAGTGCACGTGCACCTCGGGAACGGCTACATCACATGTTTTGTTACGCTGATTGGCCGGTAAAGATGTGACAGACAGAACATTCATCCAATCACCCTGCAAGGGTTTTTTCAAAGGCTCTGCCCTTTCCCAAATGTCGATCTGGTGATAGATGTGCGTCTCACACATTCATCTGGCGTGTCAGGTTAGATATGGAGTGGGTCTCAAGAAAATCTTAAACCCCGTCCAAACGGAGATGAAAACAACATATTGCCGTTTCGTTTTAAAAAAGTTTTTTGTAAAGACGGTGTCATGTCAGGAAGCACTAAAACAACTGAAAATGCTGTAGTGCATATGTCAAGCCTCTATATGGCACTGTAACACTGCCACAGAAATGCACCAAAGGAGAAGAAGAAGATCACAGAAAACTGACACAAACTTTCTTCTAGTTGTCTTTCTGGTTGTTCTCCGCGTTGGATTTAAGAACATATGGTTTATACATTTTGTGGCGGTGGTAAAGGAGCATCAGATTTTGCTGTAAAAGTCATAACAATCTCAGTAGCTTCTGCAGCACAAACACAACCCTGTAGTCTGCCTTTGGTGTTTTGGTCCGACCCACGCAGGGAGATACGCTATGTGTGACGTAATCGTTTCAAGAGAGATGTGGATAGCCGTCCACATGGAGACGAAACGGTAGTCATTTACAGATTTATGCACTCTGGGACCCGTTTTCAAAAAGTGTCGTTTACAGTCACCCGAAACGCCATTTCCGTGTGGATGAAACACCAATCCAACATAAAACTTTTACGTATACACCTGGATTCGTTTCCGTGTGGATGGGGCCTTAGTTCAAAGGGCCTTGTAGCTCTAGCATCCTACCCCTCCATTCCAACAGGATTTGGGACACCCCAGCGCTACTCAAAATCACCCAAAATGTAGGGGTGGGGCTAAATGGTAGGGGCAAGGGTTGTATTCATGGCTTTACACATAAAATACTACTATTTCATGATTTCTTTGTTAAAAGGTGCACAGAAGAAGAGACAAAGCACGCTACTAAGGTGCTGAATTGGCCAGATTCCATTTCTGCCATCATGCAGATTTATCTCATAAAGCTTCACACTGAAGTACTAATTCCTAGTCAGAGAATGACTGGACCAAAAAAGCATTTGAGGAGAAAAAGGCAGTAGCTACAGGGGTGGTTTAGCTGAGTTGAAGTGACTGCAAGCCTGTAAACAAAGGCGACCAGTAAAGCGAGAAGCACGGATGAAGCTATAGCTGCAGTATTTTATCAGAACTGGGTAACATTTCTTTACTAAAAGAAGAGAAAAGAACCACACTGGAAGCTTTTCTAGGTGGAAAAGATGTGTTCGTTCTTCTCCCGAGTGGCTACAGCAAGAGTTTGATTCACCAACTGGTTCCTCTGATAGTGAACAATGATAATGGCTGCCTGTCTGACTTTGTTATATAGTTTAGTCCTACTAACCCATATGTGACCAACATGACTTTCATCCAACCACACTCTGGTTTTAATTTATTTATTTATTTATCTAGGTGGTCTGCCCTTCCTAATCGCCATCTATGACAGGGGTTTCCACTAAAGCCTGATTTATGCTTCTGCATCGCGTCTACGGCGTAGCTAGCGTAGCCCTCTGTGTCGATGCGGACCTCTATGCTGTAGCCTGACATGCATCTCCAAAAAAATCCTAAGTACGCATCGCGGCAACGCGGACCACAAGGGCTGTGATTGGTCAGCTCAAAACGTCATTTCTGGCAGTTGACTCATTTAGTGATCCGCCTCTGCAAACGTCTTCCCTGTCGGATGTGACCCCTCTGAAATCACAAACACACACAGCCACACCCCCCAGCGACATGGTGGTGAATTGCAGAGCGACGCGTTCCCTCGACGCAGAACTTCTAATGGTCAACGACGGCGTTGTGTTGACGGCGTGACACAGAAGCATAAATCAGACTTAAGGGCCTCACATATAAAAAAAAAAAGGGAAGACTTTGCCACTTTGATTTATCGTCAGTATTTAAAGCACAATGGTTAAAACTTGATCAAATTTGGTAAAAAAATTTAATTCTTATGACGTCGATTCATCGGGGTGTTATGAATCGAGATATCATTATTTTGGTTGTCAACATTCAGTCCTGAAAGACGCGACAAATTATTTTTATCAAAATGTTTGTTTACAGAATACACATTGTAGCACCACCTAGTGTCTAAACTCAGAAATACAAATACAGTCAGGCAGAAGATTTCTGTGCTAATCTGGGTTATATTTCAGGCCATTCATAAGTACACTACACAGGCCTCAGTTGGCCTGCCAGCCATAGTTTTGACACCCCTAGCGATAGCCAGTGTATTTGCTTTACATTTAAAGTGCATCATCTCTGCCTGACTTGTCTCAAACATGCTCCATGGTGCTGATGCAGGTTTCAGTAATAATAGATGAAAATGTAAATGTCCCGGTGTACCATAATCCAGCATGAGCGCTTAATCCTACTTAAATTGAGGACAGCTATGTTCTCCAGTATGTACTGGAGCACCTCCCTTTGGCAAAGAAATATTTGCATAATTGCAAAACAATGTTGCATGCGGCAGAAGGATGTAAAGTCGGTGGGCTGAAATAATGGCTAAATGAGGAGTAAACAAGGTTTGTCTGCTTAAATCAGTGTCGGGGGGGAGAGACAGGCACTGGCAGCACTGCTCAGTTCATCAGCACATGTGACAGCACATCCTGTCTGACTTATTGACAGATCAAATCAGATGTCTCTCAGAGCGCTGCAAGGTTTCCCAGAGAGAGACAGCTGGTCACAAGGCTATGACTGCTAATTCTTCCACCCAGAGCGATTCGGCGTCACAGATGGGAAGGCTGCTGGTTCGCACGCCTAATCCTAAAAAAATGCTGTATTTTGTGCATCTCATCTCATGGTGTGTTATCAACCCTCCATGAGCTCCAGTCTTCTCTGTTTTACTAAAAAAAAAAATGCTGCATATACCTTATAAATCCTCATGTCATGGGTTTATGATACATGCTTTGGCTGCAAGTTGGGGCAATTTGGATTAGGGGTTAGCAGCCCAGCAGCTCAGCAATATGTGGAAAGCCTGTCATCAGCTCCCTTTTGACACCTTAAACTCATACAGCACAAATATAGAGTAATATGTTGCTTCTAAAAAAAGTCTTGAGAGGCAAAAAAAAAAAAAAAAGTGCACCATATCGAATTGGATTTATGGTCCAGGAGGTTTCAGTGACTGGATTTTCGTAAAAGCAAGGATTTAGGGTGGGGTCTGGCCACTAACATGAGAGAAAAGACTGTAAATGATGATGTGGGGTAAAGGTCTCCAGTGCAGGGCCAGGTTAGAGGAGGTCACCTGAGGGTGATACAACCAGTCTGACGGTGTATCACCATCTGGTGGTCAAAAGATAAAGAGCACATTCAAGGCATCGTGGGAAAATCTTCAACATGGCAGCTGTTGTTAACTTTAAAGAAGTATATATGTCTTCAGACAGCGTGCAAGGGAGGACACGGTTAAACACCTGCAGGATAAGATAAATATACTGTGTATGAATATTAACACAAGGCAAACAAGAGATGTATTCTCTCTGTAACTATTCATGAGCTACAGTAGCTGGAACTAAAGGTGTGCTGTAACTCCTACATTAGATTCAGGCCTGAAATTCTAGATCATATAGATTTTCTTTCAATTATTAGGCTTTTTTGAATATTTGATAAATTTTCACCCAGGCACCAACTTCCAAACAGCTACTTTTGGTAATTACAGCACAACAAAACAACACGACCCAAGTTTAAAGCTGCAATATGTTGAAGTTTTGCACTGAAATGCCTTTATGTATTAAAATAACTACTCCTATGTTATATATATTGTTTTGGTTGAGATTTTTCAGTACCCCAAATATTTCCAACAGTTACAATCAGGACCATTTTGTCAAGAAACACAGATTTGTGGCTTTAAACATTTCTTTATTAGCGGTTATCAATTCGCACTTATTGCTGTTATTCATACATATATTTATATTACACGTTTCTACTCTATATGCAGATGAGGCAGGCATAATGCAGGGAGAAAAGCAGCAAAAAAACCCAGAGCAGAGCAGGCATCAATGACAATAGAATGTCATTGATAAAGTCAATAGTGGGATGAAGGAGGAGCTGGGGTGGAGGACGGTTGCAAGAGCAGCTTGCAGAGAGAGCAGCAGAGCATAGCCAGGCAAGAGCAGTATAAATATGGCAGAATGAAAGCGATTAGCCAATTGGATGCTTGCCGTCAGCTAATAAGGGCTTGTGTGAGATCAGCTGATCTCAACTGAACTAACTTTTTATGCTCAATTTGTGGAGATTAGTTTATAGTGATTAAAGGTCACATATTTAACCCCATAGAGACAAGTTTATATTGGTCTCAGAGGTCCCCAAAACATGCCTGTGATGCTTAGTGCTGAAAAATCATCCAGTATTGGATTTTTGCATGTCTAAAAAACACTCTGTTTCAGCCCTGCTCAGAACGATTCTCTGAGAGGAGAGCTGAACTTTCTTCCAAGCGGGGAGGGCCAAGCAAACCTGGGGGTGGGGCTAACTCCCAACATGACATCATGAGGGGAAAATCAGTATTTATTTTAGTCTATTTGATACAAATTTCAGACTGATGACTGATTCATTTTGTCACTTTTGATTCAATAATGACAATAATTACTGAGAAAAAATAGATACAAAAACACTTTTCATTGCAGACTCCTCAGGGGCCCCTCCCTGCTGTGGGCCCATGTAATCAGTACCCTTTTTTCCCCCGTGCTACACCCCTGGTCCTGATCCCCACTTTGGGAACCATGTATTAAGGGATAATTGAAAAAAAATCGAGCTGAAAGAGCTGTTTAGATTTTTGTCTTAACAGTGAAAGACAGAGAGGTACAAAGTGCACTTCCAAAGAGTTCAGGACATTCTCCTTTTAATATTTAAGATGATCCCCAGAAGCAGGACATCACTAAGTGAGTCAGTAACTTCACTCATGGTGCAAGAGTCTAATACCCACTGAAAGCACAGGATGATTGTCAGTTAATGTAAATACAGTTTTTAAAACTACTTAGAATGATTTAGTACTGTTTACTTAAAACTAACAATGAGTTCTATTCAGAAAAGAGTTCAGAAAAAAGACCTGTAACAGTTGTTTTGGATTTTTAAGTTGACACAACCCAACATTATTTATCAGCCTTTAACTTTTCCATCTTACAGTGAGAGACTGAAGGGTAACTTTGATCCAAAAAAGTGAACTACCATAGAGTCCAGTGTATCATCCTTGCTGTGTTGAAGTTGGTCATCACAGGCATGACTTCACTAACTGAGTGGGTAACTTCACTCATGGTGTTAAAGTGTGGAATTCTTGAAAAACTATGCAGATCAAGGGATGGTTGTCAAAAAATTACTTGGAATGATTGATGACTGTTTACTTAAAACTAAAATATGCTCCATTTACTCAGAAAAATCAAACTGAAATAGCTGTTTTGGATTTTTGAGTTAACCCAACTCAGTTTTTCTTAACAACCCTCAGCTGTTTAGATATGTTTTAAACATTATAACCTCTACAAACTGCTCCAGGATGGTGCCAAAATGATAAAGCTGAAGACAATTGAATGTAGGACTCTGTTAGGACATAATTTCCCATTTAAGTAGTCTTTTAGAATTAAATACTTTGAAATATTGATAAGTGCTGCTTACATATACCAGTAATTATTGACCTACACTTGAGTTATGGAGTTCTGATGTATTTTTGTGATAGAAAACTGTAAAAAGTTTCCACCTGTTTGATTCCACTCCAGCCCTGTAAGGCTTTTCTATTCACCTGCAAATCAGTGAAATTGTTCATTATCCTCTTTTCAGCTGTCTTCACAAAGAAGCTGTGATTCATGCTACACTTCATTGGAGCACATAAGGAAACGCTGCTGCTGTCCACATGACTCATCTGCAGAAGTGTGTAATTGAGTCCCTTGTTGTGCAGCAGGTGATGCGCATGACTTGGAGGTTGGACTTCCTGGGGAAACGCGGGGTTCTTTTGATGAATTTGGCGTAGGAAGGGTGGATCTCTTCACATGAAGTCCGCCATGTGGGTGGAAGCTGTTGTGGGGGCTGTGATCTCACAAAGGCAGCTTTTCCGCCAACCAATCCCTCGCTCGCTGTTTGGACTGTAGCCCGGCCCCCTTTGGATCACCCTCCTTCTCTCTCTCTCTCTCTCTCTCTCTCTCCCTCTCATGTGTGTGTCATGCACAGCCTCTCGCCCTCCCTCTCATACACACACTTCATGCTCCGTCATAGTAGGAATTTTCCACTCAGCAGCAGGAGAACATTGCGGCCAGCTGTGCTGTCAATTGAAGTACATGGTCCAATCTCAAAGACTGTCTGCAGAAAATCTCTCTCTTCGAGGCTCTTTTTTAAAAATTCATGTGCATATCCACACACGTGAGTGATGAAAGGAACATCATGTGATGTGGCAAGAGCAGGAAAACTCTTCATTTCCATCTCTGACTGTGCTCTATTCCTTGCAAACATGACTCTATGTGTTTACAAGGAGTGTGGGACCCAAAGGAGACAAGATGGCCTACTAATGCCCCTCCCTCCTCTCCCTCTTTCCCTCCCTATACGCCCTCTCTCCTCCTAAACAATCTTACATGGATCAGCTCCAACCGTCTGTCTAATCCACACAGTCTCTCCCTCTTTTGTGCCATGAGTGCTCGCCATAGAAATCACGTCTAAACTCTCGAGAACATCAAGGACTGGCGTGTACATGTACCATGTGTTCTGTATACATTAAAGGCCTCTTATGTAAGTGTGAGCCCACCCCTCCTCCCCTTCCTGTTGCCCATACATTTCCCTGCATGCACTCAAATCAGGTCAGGTGAGGACGGCGGATGGAGAGATATGCATTGGAAACATATACGTAATCCTGTAAGCCTACACCACACACAGGAGGTTAAGGAAAGGAACATTCATTATAAACATTGGATAGATCCGTGGCAGTGTGCAGAGTGGACAGAGGGAAGGAAAATAAATAGATTCTATACGATTACGGGGGGAGAGTTTTGCTTTCAAACCTGTTTGGTTCCATGATTAAGACACATAAGTAACTTCATAGCTTTTTAAACATCATGTTTACGCTGATGTTAATACCAAATGTTATTCCAAAAGGACATTTGGGTGCTTCCAAACACGCCATAAAGCCTGAAGTATGTGGAGCTGATCCTGGCCTCTGCTGGGCCATGGTTGTTTTTCATGTGTTGGGCCTGGCCCCTTCACTTCAACCCCTCCAGGGCCTCACATGTAAACTCACAAGTCACCCCTGTTAAACTTGGCAAAAATGTAAAGAGCCAAGACAAGGAAATAATAGACAACTCCTATAAAAAGTTAGGACACTAGATGTGTAGAAAAACAGAATGCAATGGTTGTCAAATCTCATAAATCCACATTTTATTTATGATAGAACAAAAACAACATATCAGATGTTGAATCTGAGACATATTACCATTTCAGGAAAACAAATAGCTCATGTTGAATTTGCCAGCAGCACATCTAGGGACAAGGCCATGTTCACCAGACCTGTTGACTTGTTGTTGGAGTTTTTGGAGAGGAATGTTGTCCCATTCTTGCCTGATGTAAGATTCTAGCTGCTTCATTGCTGGATTTTTTGTTTTATGATGCTCCAGAAGTTTTCTATTGGTGCAATGTCTGGACTGCAGCCAAGCCAGTTCAGCACCTTTACTCTTCTATTGTGAAGCCATGCTGTTGTGATGGATGCTGTATGTCAGTGGTCTTCAACAGGAGGCCCATGGGACATATCAGGCCCCTCAAAGCTCCCCATCCGGCTCCAAAATGATAATATAATTCTAAAAATATGAGGAGGAAAAAGTTGTGGTTTTTAGAGTATGTTCCATCTTAAATTCCAACTCTAAAAACAAAATCAACCCGAAAATCAACAATTTGTTTGAGAAATCCACTTGTATAATACTTATCAGTCCAGTCCTGATTAAATCTGCACTTTTCTGTGTCAAATTTACGCTTCAGGCTCTTGGAGAGTTCACTTTCCCTGCTGGAGAATCAAAACAATACATCTGCTCCCATATTTTTCACCAATCGGGATGCAGCAAATAAGCCTAAGCCCACTGATGGACAACATGGCAGCCCCAAAAATATCCGGCTAATATTTTCTAAATTCCCCCTTTTGCTGGCTGCAATATAGGCAATAGAGACCGATCTGAAAGAAAATACAACTTTTAATACAATATTGTGTTAATAAGATTAGTATATGACTTTTACTTTTGTTTAGTGGGAAGTCCGGCCCCCAGAAAGTCTGCTGAGAAAAAAATTGGCACGTGTATGAATGTAGTTGATGACCTCTTCCCTATGTGGTTTAGCATAGTCTTACTGAAATATACAAGGCCTTCCATGAAAGCCGCATTGTCTGGACGGGAGCATATGTTGCTCTAAAACCTCTCATCTACTTATCAGCATTGATAGTGCCTTTCCAGATGTGTAAGCTGTCCACTCCATAGACATTAATGCAGCCCCATACCATCAGAGATGCAGGCTTTTGAACTGATAACAAGCTAGATGGTTCCTCTCCTCTTCAGTCTTCAGGACACAGTGTCCATAGTTTTCAAAAAGAATTTCAAATTTTCACTCATGTGACCACAGAACAGTTTTCCATTTTGCCTCAGTCCATTTAAAATGAGCTTTGGCCCAAAGAAAACAGCTGCATTTCAGGATCATTTTCACATATGGCTTCTTCTTTGCATGATACAGCTTTAACTTGCATTTGTCCATGAGACAAGTGAACAGTGTTGACGGACGATGTCCGCAAGTATTCCTGAGCCCATGCAGCGATTTCCAGTGCAGTATCATGCCTGTTTTTTAATGCAAATTGAGCTTTTGCATACTTAGGTTTATGAAAGACTGAGCTAGAACAGTAGGGTTTATCTCACTTGAACAAAAAAATAAAATATAGTGTGTATGAAAAGTTTGGAGCTATAATAAATTTGCCTTTCAAGATACAGCTGGTTAGCTTCTTGCTATCTTGTCAGCAAGGTCAACCAGGAGAGCTGCAACGGTAATAATTTAGAGGAGGCTTTTCCCATTATACTGTGTATTTATTTAGTTTTTAGTGGACGTTCTTTCCATGTGGTCTCAAATATCTCAGAAATTGTTGCTCTTTATAAACTTCTTTTTATCTGCTTATTCCTGAATGAAACACAGAAAGTTGTCTTTAACTTGCTTGTGGAAATATATGCTGTTTAAAACACACTAACACATTTTTATGGACTGAAACACTCTAAAACACCTTAAGAAAAACAAACCAGACTCAATAAATCTACATTAATGAAGAAAACAAGGTTATTTTTTATGACTCCTAGAAAGGTGCTAAAGAAACTGTGCAGTATGAACCAACAGGCTGACTTTAAAGATATTTTATGGCAAGTTAGTCAATGATTTTACTATAAAGCATTTTAAAACACACAGGCACAGTCAGTGGGTAATAGAAGAGTGCCTAAGTTAACCTGGAAACAAACGGGGAATTAACAGCTAACCATTAATTAACATATAGAAGGTGATTAAGAGCTGAGTAATTACCCAGTGTGACGCTCTGCTTTACTATAGGGGGACAGGAAATGAGTAACTAACGACAGGCGACTGTAATGATTCAGAGTTGACTAACTACCTACTATAATGATGAACTTCAGTCGTTACACATTTAATAACCATTTAGTGCCCATACATGTACTTTAATACTGAGCTGGTCACCCTTCTGCAGCTGTAACAGCCTCCACTTTTCTTGGAAGGCTTTCCTTAAGATTTCAGAGTGTTTCTTAGAGCATTTATGAGGTCAGGCTCTGATGCTGGATGAGAAGGCCTGGCTCACAACCTCTGTTCCAGTTCACCCCAAAGTCTTGACGAGGTTGAGGTCAGGATTCTGTGCAGGCCAGTTCTTCCACATTGAACTCATCAAACCATGTATTTATAGTCCTTGCTTTGTGCACTGGGGCACAGTCATGCTGAAATTGACAAGAGCCTTCCTTCCCCAAACTGTTGCCACACAGTGGGAAGCATAGCATTGTCTAAAATGTCTTGGGATGCTGAAGCATTAAGATTGGCCTTCACTGGAGATAAGGGGCCTAACCCTAACCCTGATAAACAGCCCCATACCATTATGCCTCTACCAAACTTCACAGTTTGCACAATGTAGTCAGGCAGGTAATGTTCTCTTGGCATCCACCAAAATCCAGACTCAACCATGTGACTGCCAAACAGTGTGTGTTACACCACTCCATCCAACGCTTGGCATTGGACTTGGTGACATGAGGCTTGCATGCAGCTACTCAGCCATGGAAACCCCTTCAATGAAGCTCCTGCCGCACCGTTTTTGTGCTTACATTAATGCCAAATGGAAGTTCAGAACTCCTCAGCTCTGCAATCAGCAGAGCACTGGCCACTTTCATGCACCATGTGCCTTAGCCGTGCTGTGATTTCACATGGCCTTCTGCCTTGTGGCTGGATTGCTGTTGCTCCTAAACGCTTCTGCATTTTAATTATATAACTTACAGTTGACTGTGGAGCATCCAGCAGAGATGAGCTCTTCAGAACGACCCATTTTGTATTACAAATGTTTGCATATGGCCAGATAATTTTGTTCATATGTATGTTTTAAGGTTGCAGCCTGCACACATGGGTGCCAAATCTACCAAACCAGTTTGGTTTCTTGAAAATTTAAAGTGGACTGCCCCTGAAATCTTACTGATTTGGTTGCTCTCATGTGCACCTCACAGCAGGAGACAATTAAAGGTGTTGTGTGTGTGTGTGTACTTCTAAATGAGGCAAGACATGACTGACAAAAAAAAAAATGTGGAATTGGTGGATGACGCAACAGAACCCGACGTATGGTCTGAGGGCATTAATGTTTGCCTTTATATCAATGCTTTCTTTAGTTACACCCATTCATTATATCAACAAAACTGCAAAGAACATTCTGGTGACCAGGAAACATAATGAATCGCTTTCCTTCTGTCCTTGGAGATTGCACTGATAGCATGCATACAACCTGTGGCTGTGTGCCAGTTGCAGGATATGAACATCAACACCCCTCCCACTTGTTTACAGTGAATTTTCTTGAATATTTCCTGCTGCTTTCACACATGCATCTCACCCTGGTAGTTTTCATTAGTTTTGTGCATGCACAAAAACACCAGGGTTGTTACTGCTAGAGCATAAGTGTAAGACACTTGTCCTTCATTAAACAATCAACAATCCAGTATTGCACTGATTTTTATATGTTTGTTTACTTTATCTTAGCAGGAGAGAGGCTGACGTAAGAGCTACTTTATGAGATACTGTAAAAAATGTAAAAACCTTAATAAATTCCAGATTATATTTTTAACAGTACATGGGGGGAAATGCTTGAAATATCAAAAATGCATTGACTTGGAAGAGATCTCTGAGGAAAGAGGCCCCATCTTTCCATTAAAGCCTCGGCATGAGAATCCATTACTTCCAAAGATGCAAAATGTATGCCTTTTAAAGAAGCTGGATGTGGAGTGTGAGAAAGAAGAAATGAAGTGAAAATAATGGCCAAAGATTAAGGGGGTTCATCCAGTGGAGTAAAGTGTACCGAGACGCATGCAGACATAATCTCTCAGGTTTACTCCCTTTCAGAATGGAGAAACTTCAGAGGCTGTTTTGACATCAGAATCATACAGAAACTTATCAACAGAGCGCTGCTTAATTCCTGATCAGGAAACCTTTAGAAAGTGTGTTTATAGACGGGTAATGAGGATTAAATTTAATAAGGAGATTAGAGGTAGGGGGCCTGAGAGGAAAGAGCGAAGCTAGACAGCGATGGAGGGGAATATGTAGAGTAAACAGACAGAGGACGGAGTGTGCGTGTGGGTGGGAGGGTCCATAGGCTGGGTCACTGAGTTGAGATGTACTGGAAGGTATATGCAGGGTTATCCCAGGGCAAGGGGAGGCAGGCTGTCTACCATGTCCTACATACCAGCCTGTACTCCCAGATTAACACTCAACACCTTATATAATACATTCTGATGACCCTGACAGCAAAGTGATACAGTGTGCAAGCCTGATTTACTGGTCTGCACTACTTCCCATGGTTGAAAAACTTGTTAGCGAGTGCAAAACTATGAATCATGGCTGTATGGACTGACATTTTGTGTACAGGCCGAGATAAAAGCAGAGATAACGTCCTGCGGGAAGCCTGAGTTAAGTGCTTCAGATTGCATGGGTTGATTTATTGCTTTATTCTGCGTACTTCGAAGCCAGAGTTCATGTGTCTGGTTAATTTTTCAAGGAATATTTCTGTCTTTGCTCAACACTTTGTTTTTTTGACTACAAGTCATAATTTGACACACAATACATGGCCAAAAATGTACAGCACTGGAGATTTTTGAGCATGATTGTGGAGATTTGCTCCCATGAAAGCAGAAATAATTCATATTTAAAGTGGAGCATGATTCATCTCAAAAATTTTGGAGGGGTTAAGGTTCTGTGGAGGCCATTTGAAGAGGGGAAAATCACTTCATAGTGGATCAGGAATATCTTCTCCAAAATGTATCCACAAAGTTGGAAAAAACATAATGTCATTGTATGTTATAGCGTCTTTATTCTCTGAAAGACAGATCATCAAGGTTTTGTATTTTTCATTAGTTTTATTTAGCCATTAAAGTAGAAATAATTCAAATTAGGGCTTTCAAGATTGATTGCACTAATAGTGATTAATTAAGGTCCAAAATTAGTGCGTTCATTCGTTTTTAAAATTGTGATTAATCACATGATTGATTGTCCGAATCAGCACACTTGCTCTGAAGCAGCAGTGTTCATTTTAGCTGCAGTTTTAAATGATAGTTGTACTCTGTGTCTTTAAACTAAGATGACTTTTAGTTTTAGTCACGTTTTACTCATTTCTAACCTTTATAGTCTAGTTTTAGTTGACAAAAACTCAACATTTTAGTCCAGTTTTAATCATAAAGAGTCCTTAAATTTAGTCTTTACCTTTAGTCAAGGCTTATATTTTCTTTTATCAATTCATATAACATGCATTATAGTTCACTCTTACTACTTTGGAGTTATCTAAAATAGACTTATGCACTGTGAACCTCGACAAGTTAAATGTTAAAGACCCTGTAAAGTGAAATACAAAATGTGTGTCATAACACACTCGATATGTTGGAATATGGTTGCTGTTAACATGTGAAACAATGAGATCTACATTTGACTGAATTTTGGATTTAGACCATTTTTCACCTCTTTCCTGGCTGGGTTTAATGTGGGCGGGGCAAATATGTGGACTGGTGATGCCACTAGCCCACAGTGAGGAATGACTCCGCCCCTCTAACACTACAATATAAAATCACAGAGCAGTTCATCTCAGTACAGCTTGTTGTTAGCTGATGTCACTGGCTTTATTGAAAGTTAACAGTTAGTTTAATGCTGTTTTGTTGTTCATTGTGAGGTAAAATTTCCCCAAATCTATCAGCTACAGTAGCCTATGGATCATTTAAAGCTTCATAACAGAGATTCAAGCCAGAAAACAAACTTTATCTCTGCTCTGGCACAGAGCCAGGCAGCTGCGCTCTGATCATAAGGTCAACATAAGGTCAAGGGGCAGACTGATAGCGTGAGAGCTTTCCTCCATTCAGATTGTAGCATTTTTCAAATTTGGGAAGATCGTATTTCTCCTGAGTGGGCGTGGCTTCATCTCATTCAACAGACACGCCCACACCACCCTAGAGCAGATTTTACAGCCTCATTTTTCATGATTTTAAAGCTTCATTTCATTAACTTAGAGATGTTTTATTTGTCTGAAATTTAACCTGGGGGTTCATAACACAGTGACCTGTCATACAATAAACCTAAATGCAGATTTATTTTCACTGCACAGAGTCTTTAAACATTAGAGGGAAGCGATTACCTAAAGATAATAAGCAATAGCCATCTCAAAAAATAGTTTATGTTAAGTAGCAGGTACTTAGAAATTTCACAGTTTTACTTGTACATTCATGTTGGGTTAATGTCACTGTCACTATTGCTGTCTGACTGAGAGGGTAACTTCACTCATGGTGCAACACTGTCTAAGGCCCAAAGACCTCCTGGGAAAACTCTGCAGATTGAGGGATGATTGTCAAATAATTTCAGTACAATGACAAAATTGAAAAATGATTTAATACTGTTCACTTAAAACTAGAAACATTTTCTGGTGACTCAGAAAAATTGAACTCCTAACTGTTAATTTTAAAGTTAATAAAACAATTCTTTTTTGTTTGGTGTCACAGTGTGTAAATACTGGTGCACCTTAAGTGTACAGTAAAGAAATAGCCCAACAGTCCAACACGCACATTTCAGTCTTTGATTCTCTGTAATGAAAACTAAACTCACTTTTCATTGGGGATTTTATCACCAAAGATCTATTTTAGCAAGTCTTAGTCTCGTCTCCCCCTTGAAAAAAATGGTAGTCAACTAACATTCTAAGTCATTGTTTTAGAAAAAAAAAAGAGCAATGAACACTGTGGCATTTTTGTTAAATTTTCTAAAAGTAGGTTAAACCATGTTAACTCCGTCAAAGGTTCAGTTCACTGGGGTCACATCTGAGCAAAGTAAAAGAAGAAAAATGCTTCCATGTCTAAAATATCTCAAGCACATAAGACCTGATAAATTTTTCATGCAATGTAACAAATTATTTAGGCAACATGGCTATGCTAGACTTAATGTACCTCTGCTATGCATCCCAGGGGCCACAGCTGAATCTGTAGGGCCACAGAATATAAAACACTAACAATTATGCATGGTTTTGGAAAGATTGTTTTGGAACACAACAATAGAAAATGCCAAACACAATCATATCAGCGCTGAAATCAACTAAGATGTGCATTGAATAAACATGTAACATACACAATTCATTAAACACAGAATAGAAGCCAAAAGGGGAAACATATGCAGTTGGCCAATCTATATTTCACAACGTAAAACTAACATACACAGACGCGGTTTGTTTTATGTACATTTTAATAAGAGACAGATTTTTGTGCTCTGGTGCCAAACCTCAAATGATAAATTGATATTTCACAGTAGAAACTGAACTCAAAGGCCATTGGACGGATATAATAAACCATTGTGAGGGCTTTCAGCGCCATCCTGAGGCACAGAGAGCGAAAACTGACAGGCAAAACCCCAGCCGTTTAACAGTGATGACGTAAGGATTGGCTGAACCAATAGCGTAGCACGTTCGACAACGCAGCACGTAAGAAATAGAAGGCGGATGTTGCCCCAATCCAATATGTCCGCCGTCGTTTGCGTTGCTTGAACAAAACAAAGCTCGTGGAGGATGGCAGACGGCGGGGTTGAGGAGCTTTCAAAGCTTGAATATTTGTCTTTGGTGTCCAAAGTCTGCACGGAGCTCGACAACCATCTGGGAATAAGTGACAAAGATTTAGGTGTGTATTTTTAGGCGGAAACAGCCGCCGTAAACTACTCTCTGAGCTAACTGGCTAGCTAATGCTAAGTTAGCCACAGTGCTGTCTCTTCAAACGGTTAACAGCGTGTTTTTCTGTTGGTTGATTTTCACTCTTCTTGCTGATTTAAACATTCTATCAACCCATTAACTGTTAATAATTGTAAAGGAAAATACATCGCTTCGACTAAGTTGACTTCAGATATTATGACTTGGCTAGCTTAACTTACCGAGCATTGAATTTCCTCTTAATAAATGTTGTTTTAATGTTTCACAGCTGAATTTGTCATCGACCTCGCCGAAAAACAACCGACTTTTGACGGATTTAAGGGGCTTTTGATCAAAAATGGAGCTGAATTCACCGTAAGTTGAAGTTTAAGGCCTGCAGATTGAGGGACAGCTTGCCTCTAAAGTTAATTGTGCTTGAAACTTTAATTTTCTTGTCTGTTTTGTCATGTTTAGGATTCTCTCATCAGTAATTTGCTCAGGCTCATCCAGACGATGCGACCTCCATCCAAGGCATCGACTAGTAAAGGTAAGAAAACGTAAACACTGGACTAACCAAGTCACAGATCTAGTCATCACTTCCGAGGCGATATCAAGGGGGAATCCACTAGCAATGTTTTACTAAAATAAAATTCTAGGCAACATTCCCCGTTGACGCTCACAGTAAAATGATCACTTTGACTCCCAACTCGCAAAGTGAAAGACCAATACGATGCTGTAAAATAATACTCATTACAGTATCTTCAGTGTTGTATGAACACTCAGGCTTACTGACACCTGACACTGGTACATCAGTATTGGTCTGCAATACTGTGGAATAGTTTCTTGAATATTATTTATGTGTGGCCTGTAACTTAACTGCTACATACCTGCAGTATCTCTGTGCATTGCCAAACATTATTTCCTCTCACATTCTTTTCTTGTTGATAATAAACAATTGAAATAATCAGTTTTTTTTTTGTTTGTTTTTTTTCATTTCAGCCTCTGATGCTTTGGTCAAGCCGAAGTCAGAGAAGGATAGGTTAAAGGAAATGTTTCCAGCACTGTGCAGAGCAAATGATCCAGCACCAAAAGTAAGTTGCGTAAAATAAACACCAGAAGCAATTTCACTACTTAGAAAACTAAAATTGTAAAAGAAAAAAAAAACATTATTTTGTTTGTCTGATCTTTTCAGAAGCTTCTAGATGAAGATGATGTGAAAGTTGCAGCCGATGCCATGAAAGAGCTGGAGATGTTTATGCCCAGTGTCAGTGGTACGGACTCCAAAGTTAGCAAGAGCAGGTAGGTTCACTTCAGATACCTTTCATGTTTTTACTTGCCCTCCTGAAATAAGATTTTTTTTGCAGGCATTCTTTGTTTGCTTTCATTTTTCTTCTGAAAATACAAATATTAGCTTAGAGACACTTAATATATTAACATTATTGAGTGAATTGAATTAGTTTTATTGAATTAAAGACGGGTTTAAAATATTTTTCTCTTGCAGGTCAGAAAAGAGCAGACATCGAAGTCGCAGCAGAAGCAGAGAAAGGGACAGACACAGAGACCGAGACAGAGATCGGGACAGGGACAGAAAGAAACGGCATCGTACCCGTTCCCGCTCAAGGTCCAGGTCTCGTTCCAGAGATCGTGATCGTCACAGAGAGAGAGATAGAGACAGAGATCGTGGCAAGAGAAGAGACAAATCTTCACGCTGGTCAGAGCGCTCACCAAGCCCCAGAAAAGACCAAGACAGAGATTCTGATCGCTGGAAGGACAAACATGTGGACCGTCCTCCACCAGAGGAGCCTTCTGTTGGTGACATTTACAACGGCAAAGTCACCAGTATTATGCAGTTTGGATGTTTTGTTCAGCTGGAGGGGTTAAGGTGAGTAGAAAGTCACCAAAATGATTTTAGCAGCACACTTGGAATTTTAAAGTAGCCAACTGCTTACTAATCAAATGTCCTGTTCATTCCTAAAATCTGCAGGAAACGATGGGAGGGTTTGGTTCACATTTCTGAGCTGCGTAGAGAAGGTCGAGTAGCCAATGTGGCAGATGTCGTCAACAAAGGCCAAAGAGTCAAGATCAAGGTGCTCTCGTTCACTGGCTCCAAGACCAGCCTCAGTATGAAGGTAAGTACAGCAGGCAGTAAAGCTTTGAACTAAGCTGCAGTTTATCTTGGTAAACAAAAGCAGTTGTGCTGTGTGAGCTTTTTTAAAGTTATGTAATAAAGATCTAATTTTACAAGCCTGTAGTCTTCTCTCCGTTTGGACTGTAACCTCTTGCAATGTTATCATATAATCTTTCTGTTGACGTTTTTCCCAGGATGTGGACCAGGAGACAGGAGAAGACTTGAACCCCAACAGAAGGAGGAATGTTGGCCCAGATGGAGGAGAGGAGATCAATATGAGGAACCCTGACCGACCAAGCAACCTGAACCAGGGCCACGCACCTGAACTGGAGCAGGATGACACCCTGGAGCGCAAAAGGCTTACCAAAATATCTGACCCGGAGAAGTGGGAGATCAAACAGGTGGGATAATGAAGCATTACACAAATTAAAAGTGGCATTTGTTGACTCTCCAGTTTTTCCATGTGTACCCATGCTCTTTTTCTCCCCCCAGATGATTGCTGCCAACGTTTTGTCAAAAGAGGAGTTCCCTGATTTTGATGATGAGACGGGGATCCTTCCCAAAGTTGATGATGAGGAAGGTAAGAGATTTGAAATGCAGCTTTTCATTGTAGTCTTGTGTCATGTGTTCTTACAAGATATAATTGTGAGTGGACTTCTTGCTAAGAGATCATGCTTGTTTTCAGATGAGGATTTGGAAATTGAGCTGGTTGAAGAGGAGCCTCCATTTCTGAGGGGACACACCAAACAGAGCATGGACATGAGCCCTGTTAAGATTGTCAAGGTGAGGTTTATGCATGGAGTATTTATGCACACATGCAAATATTTCATATAAACATCACATGAGAGCTCAATCAGATATTGAGGAAAAAGCGAGCATCTTATAGTAAGTTATTGAAAATCAAATTTCTGGTCTATTTATGCCAAATTTTTAATTCATTGCACACTGTAATAGAACAGCTGCATTAAATTGTTTATCATCTTTCGAAAGAGGATCCAGGCACTTCAATCAAGGAAAATATTAAAACGAGGAAGGGAATACTTTAAAAGCCTTTATTATAACAGCCAACTCTTTTAAAAAGCCAACATGTTATAACTCCTAGGTCTTCATCAGGGCAAAGAGACTGTGATGTGGTTTCCTCTTTTTATATTGGACATTACTTCTCCCTGTTGTCCAAGAGCACCCAACTTTGTTCCTCCTCTTCCGCTTCAGCCACATTGAGCTGCCAGTCGCCCCCCTTTGTTAATCATGTTTATTTGGAATATTATTTACACTGCAAAACTTCAAATCTAAGCAAGCGGATTTGTCTAATGTCTTGTCAGATATATTTCATCAAACTTATTTCAAGGTTCTTGAATTGTCCCCCTGGGGACTGATAAAGTCTTTTGATTTTGCAATAAGCAACATTCACTGTTACTGGGCTGGTTTGGATTCAATTCTATTCAATTCAAAACCCTTTATTTGTCCCTGGGAGGACGATTAATAGCCAGAGAACTTGCTCTAGAATAGAGACTCTGGTTCCACTATGGCACCACCTCCAGGGTCCAGGGAAAAGAACCTGTTGCGTCCCTGCGATGGGGGACTGTGTGCTTATTAGAGCTGAACGATTTGCAAAAATAATCTAATTGTGATTTTTTTCCCCCCAATTTTGCGGTTGTAATTTAATATGCAATTATCATTAGGTTCCTCATCTTATGTATTTTTCACAACAAAATTAAGCAATAAATCATTCTATATATAACGTACTTTCAGTCCAAACATGCTCATCCTACATTTAACCATTTTATTGCAAAATGAATACTTTACTTGGCAGGAAAGGCTCTGTTCCAAAGATGTTCCCTTGGTTAGTTAAGCAGCATGCTTTGACTCCCAGGGAACATCTCGCGTGAAACCCCCATATAGATAGATACATTTATGACAGTGTGTATTGAAAACAATGAAATTATTTCAGAAGAAATGAAGACATAGTATCATGAATCTGATTATGAGGGTGCAACAAGCTGTAAGCTATAAAGGAAGAGGCTGGCGTGGAGAAGGAGAATTATTGCCAGCCAGCAGCAGCAGCAGCAGTGTGGTGAATCAGCAATGATGAAGGCAAGGATTAGTAAAAAGCAGTCATATTTAAATGGACCACTATGTGACACTTGAATGTTTGCAAAATGTGCATCAAATCTCTGCTGCAAATAAAAATGAATACATCACACTGGTATTTTGACACATTTAAAGTTAAAAAAAAATATTGAAACTCAGCGATTTGTAAATTGCAGCAGGCCATATTGGGATTTAATCTAATTGCAATTAATTGCCCAGCCCTAGTGCCTATGCCTTTGACTGGGGGTGAAGTTTGGAGTGTACACGACTCAAAAAAGTGCCTTTTTTGAACAACAAAGTATAAAATGAGACTGAAAGACAACATTGCAAGTCAAACATAGATCTAAAAGCAAAACAGCAGGGATCTGAGGAGAAGCTGAGCTGTCTCCTGGCTGTACAGGCCTCCGATAAAGGAAGTTGGAGTGAGCTATGAGCAGCATTCACAACTGTAAACAAACCAGAATGACAAAGTGAAAGAAGAGTGATGAGGTTGGTGCTGTGAGATGAGACTGTGAGACAAAGGAAAAGTTGGTTGAGCTCTTGCACTAACACCCTCTCCTTTGTGATGTGCTGTACTGCAGTGATCATCAACTGGTCAGAGGGCCACATCAGGCCCCCAAAGCTTCCTGTCTGTCCCACTGAAGATTATTAAAATCTGAAAATGTGAGGAGGAAAATTATTAGAAACATGCAAACTCCATTAAGAAATATTGTGTCTGTTAAGAGGTTAAGAGGATTTAAACCAGGGCTTCTTGCTGTGAGGAGATAGTGCCCACTACTACACCACTGTGCAGCCTGCTTATAATAACTGAGATTTCTGATGAAAAATTGCACTAGCACACTTTTATTCTTATTTGTTTTTTGCAGTGTAATGACTGACTCGGGAGTTCTTCAGCAAACTTTTTCAATTAAATTAGGTACACACTGCTCATTTATCCCACTATTGACCTCTGTTTTCCTCTTCACACAGAATCCAGATGGCTCCCTGTCTCAGGCGGCCATGATGCAGAGCGCTCTAGCTAAGGAGAGACGAGAGCTGAAGCAGGCGGCTCGAGAGGCAGAGATGGACTCCATCCCCATGGGGCTCAATAAACACTGGGTCGACCCGCTGCCAGATGGTTAGAAATCCATTAGATGTGCACATTAAGTAATTTCTAAGACACAAATGTTGATGCTGTGTAACTGTTTATCAGATCAGTTTGCAGAAACATCTCTACCAGCTTGAGTTCTGCTTATCAATCACATTCATTTCATGGCTTTTAAGTATATATGTCACTTGTTCCTGTGCTCTTTGCAGCCAGATTGCATCCCAGAATGCATTATGATAATTAAAGCTGTGTGTTTGGCTTTTGTTATAAAAAACACAGCATGGTCTGAGTCAGTCATGTTCTATGATGGCAGGCTGCATCCCTCAGGCGAGTCAGAATTGTAGATGCTTATCTGGCTTCCTGGAGCCTGTTTCTGTCCGGATGGAAAAGTCCTGCAATGTTTCTTTGCTCTTATATGCCCTCCATGGCCCCAGGTGGTGGAGAATGTTTCCAAAAGTGTCACTTATCCTGCTGTAACAGTGCTGATCTGGCAGTGACATAGCTCTTAATGTGATGAGATTTTAGCTGTTAAAACAACGTTTTTCAAGAACGCTTCTTCTGTCTCTTACAGCCGATGGGAGGCAGATAGCAGCCAATATGAGAGGCATTGGCATGATGCCCAACGACATCCCAGAGTGGAAGAAACATGCTTTTGGGGGCAACAAGGCCTCGTATGGAAAGAAGACCCAGCTCTCCATCCTGGAGCAGAGGGAGAGTCTGCCCATCTACAAACTGAAGGAGCAGCTCATTCAGGTTTGTAACGCTTTTAATAACAAAGCCCAGAGGGAGTCTTTTCAGATGCTTCACACGAGAGGTTGTAATTGATTCTGATTAGATTCAACTGAAAATGTGATTACCCTTTAACAAGCAGCTGTGCACGCTTTGAGATACACTAAAAGGAACATCTGCCAAATGCAAATTACCAGATTCCCCCAGTTTTGGTAATTTGTGCTTGTATGCAACTGACAAAGTGATATTAAATAACTGTAACACAAATCTGGCTGAAGCTCAAATAGGGTATTAAATCCATGATGCAGCAGATTAAACCATTACTCTGTCAGCTATTTTTGACATGTTTGTTGATATCAAAGAGCAATGAAATGCAGAAGCAGAAAAGACTACTTTTTAATATTTGCTCAACATCTTTTTCTGTTACAGGCCGTCCATGACAACCAGATCCTGATTGTGATTGGTGAGACGGGGTCTGGTAAAACCACACAGATCACTCAGTACCTGGCAGAGGCTGGTTACACCACTAGGGGAAAGATCGGCTGTACACAGCCTCGTCGTGTGGCCGCCATGTCAGTCGCCAAGAGAGTCTCTGAGGAGTACGGTTGCTGTCTAGGACAAGAGGTAGGTCTTTCATCTTCACTTTAAGAGGTTATCCTACAGTTTGCCTGTCAATCAGTGTAGCGATGAGGCATGTGGAATTATAAGGTGACTATTAGGGTAAAGTCAGGGTGAAAATCACTGCTGGTTGTGTTCACACATGCAGCTTGCCCAGGTAAATTCAAGTCATTTTGTTTTGTGCAAGTATGAATTGGGCCCATTTGATGATAACAATGGCTAAATCTCAACATTGATCATTTGCATTGGTTTAGTTCAATTGCACAATGGTTTACCTGTACATCTTTTGGTCTAGGTGGGTTACACAATCCGTTTTGAGGACTGCACCAGCCCCGAGACCGTGATCAAGTACATGACAGACGGTATGCTCCTGAGAGAGTGTCTGATCGACTCTGAACTGGGCCAGTATGCAATCATCATGTTGGATGAAGCTCACGAAAGGACAATCCACACTGATGTCCTGTTCGGTTTGCTCAAAAAGGTAAGGAAGATAAGAGCTGGAATTATTCGGCTAGAGAGGAAACTTTTGTAAACACTTACACTGCTCTTGTTTTTATTTCTCTCAGACTGTACAGAAGCGCACAGACATGAAGTTAATCGTCACATCAGCTACTCTGGATGCTGTGAAGTTCTCTCAGTATTTCTATGAAGCTCCCATCTTCACCATCCCTGGAAGAACATATCCAGTGGAGGTTCTTTACACCAAAGAGCCTGAGACAGATTACCTGGATGCTAGTCTCATCACAGTCATGCAAATACATCTAACAGAGCCTCCAGGTAGGATTTTAAATCTTTGACTCACTTTCTTCCCACTGGAAGGGCTTGAAATCATTTCAACTCTGAATTAATTTGTCTTGTCTCCATTCAGGTGACATCCTGGTGTTTCTGACTGGTCAGGAGGAGATTGACACAGCTTGTGAGATCCTGTATGAGAGGATGAAGTCTCTGGGTCCAGATGTTCCTGAGCTGATCATCCTACCTGTTTATTCTGCTCTGCCCAGTGAGATGCAGACCAGGATTTTTGACCCTGCGCCTCCAGGCAGCAGAAAGGTGCAGACACTCAACAGTAATCTGTTGCATTGCAAAGTTGTTCAGTTTAAAAATGGTAGCTGTGGCTGTTAAACAGCAGTGATATAGCTCTGTAAATTAATAACGTTAAGATCCAGAGTAGAAGCTGCACCAATATACAAGATGCAGTTTATTTTTGGGCCTCTCTCAGCATGAAAAAGTTTTAAACTGTCTTCCTGACCTATGATTTCATCACTATCTAATGTGCACTTTCTGTGCAGCTCTTAAAGTGCTATCTGCTTTTATCATTCAGAGGTAAAATTCCTGCTGCCTAGTGATACGGTTGTTGAGCACTCAGCTTACATTGATATTTGTGAAATATATCCCCACAGCTGACGAGTTGTGCTGCCCACCTTCGCTGGTCTTTTGTCTTTAATGGAGGAGTCTTTTCAATCAAAGCAGCACGTCAAAAAGTTTACAGACTTGACCGTTAACCACTGTTTTCTTTGAATTAAGGATTATGACCTTAATAAAGGGGAAAAGATATAATGGTGGCAGCTCAGTTGTGCTATGAATGCTGGATCTCAGTGATATATACAGGGATATCAGTTGCACGTACAGCACTGTGCAGAACTTTAAGCCATGTTTGGGCAAAAAAGTGTGGCTGACGTAAGGCGTGTAATGGCAAGTTAGCCCACCTGAGGGCAGAAAGGAGGAGTTGCTCTAGATGTCCTTGTATATTACCAGGAGCATGGGGAAAATCTGTTGAAAAAATGACAAAGTCTGCACCTCTAGGGTGGAGTAAAGGGTGGGTGTGGCAAGTAAGCACAGCCTAAGGTACCATGCTAGCGAGTAGTGGGGTTTCCATGAGCCCCTGGTTGTGCTATTGATGTCCCAATGACCCGAAAAGACCACTGGCGGTCTCCAGGGTTGAAAAGGCATGGACAAAAGAAATGCCATCAAGCTTGACCTTAGCTGACATTGGGCCCCATGATGCCTAAAACGAATGCACAGGACTGAACATGTTGGACCTTCTGCTGTTGAGTCTTAATGACCTGCAGTGCCAGTTTTAAGGCTGATATTACAAATTAAAAATGGGAATTTCTTTTGCTTCTGCTCGTCCAAAGGTGGATGATTCAACGGACTCTTTATCACGATCAAATCTAAGTAAAAAAACTCCAGCACACAAGTCATTTTTAGCATTTTAATAACATTGAAACATTATGTTTTTTGCACCTTGTTATATTGCAAAAAGTGACTTCTGTGCCCCACTTTCCTCCTCGGATGACGTGATGTATTCCTATTGAACATTTTTAGAGAAAGTGTTAAATCATATTTCTCCCTCATAGGTTGTCATCGCCACAAACATTGCAGAGACCTCTCTGACCATCGATGGAATCTACTATGTGGTGGATCCTGGCTTTGTCAAACAAAAAGTTTACAACTCTAAGACCGGAATCGACCAACTGGTGGTAACGCCAATCTCACAGGTATGATAGGATTTTAAAGAACCCAAGCTTTTACTTGATTTATCAGTGTCCTCAATGCTAAATGGTACTGAATTTTATGAAAATGATTATGAATTTTAGGCCCAAGCCAAACAGAGGGCAGGCAGAGCTGGGCGAACAGGTCCAGGAAAGTGTTACAGGCTCTACACCGAGAGAGCCTACAGAGACGAGATGTTAACAACAAACGTGCCTGAGATCCAGAGGACTAACTTGGCCAGCACTGTGCTGTCTCTCAAGGTAAACAACAGGTGGAAGCAGACATACTTGTCTCACTTAAATCCTCTTCACTCACAATGTACTTTTAGAGATTTGCGTTTTTAGTTTTTCGGCATTAAGTTCAGGTTTTGATTGAAACATTTAAGATATACACTGTTTTTTTGTTCTTACATTAATGTTTCCTTGACCAGGCGATGGGCATCAATGACCTCCTGTCCTTTGACTTTATGGACGCTCCTCCTATGGAGACTCTGATCACAGCCATGGAGCAGCTCTACACTCTTGGAGCTCTGGATGATGAAGGCTTGCTCACACGGCTTGGAAGAAGGGTAAAGGACTATAAACTTAACTTTTTTCCCTTAGGTGTTAAGTGCCAGATTTTCTTTGCCAGTGTATCTGTTGTGTTTCCTTAGTTTTTTAAATATTTGTTAAATCATATCTTGTCTCCTGCTTGCTTCAACATGATTTTCTCTCTGTGTCTGTCCTCTAGATGGCTGAGTTCCCTCTGGAGCCCATGCTCTGTAAGATGCTGATCATGTCCGTCCATCTGGGCTGCAGTGAAGAGATGCTCACCATTGTGTCAATGCTGTCTGTGCAGAACGTCTTCTACAGACCTAAGGTATGCCTGACACTAAACCCCGAATCTAACGTGTCTTAATACCCTTTTTGAAAATCAACAATTCATCCTGATTATTTCAAGTGTTCCTTCAGTATTTAGGTAAGTCTGCAACATTGCTTTGCTTTTCAAAGTCCACTGAAACTAATGACAGGTGGCAGTTGTAGCTCATTGGTTATGTCTGTGCACCCCATGTACAGAGGTTGTTGTCCTCAAAAGGACAGCCAGGGTTCAGACCCAGCCTGTGGCTCCTTTTCTCTGTCATTTTCCCCTCTCTTTCCCCAGTTTCCTATTTTTTGATTCAGAGAAAAAAGATAAAAGCCCAAAAGTAAATCTTAAAAAGAGGGAAAAGAGAAACCAAAGACTAACCTTGCAAAGCCAATGGATTGGTCGGATTCCATGTTTGTCGTCGGGTAGATCCATCTGGCGAGGCTTCAATCTGAAATGTCGTTCCCACTTGGAATGATCGAACCGTCTGCTTCATTTAAGGGGAAGGAGCCTTTAGTAAAGGTTGTGGTTTAGTTGAAGTGACTGCAAGCCTGCAGGGGTGGGTGGTATGAAAAACATATCACTGTATCACAATTTTTCTATGGCTAGATCGCAATCTTGGATTTTATTGTGATGTTTATTCCATTTTTAAACAAAGTTTGTAAATTAATGACCAAAATCAACCAACATATTCCCCATATATTTTTTAAATGCACACATTCTGTGTTTACAAGTCGAGTTTTTTTTTCTTTTTCATCTGCAAAATCCTGCTGGTCAATGCATAAAATATTTTTGAAATTTGCTATTTCCTGGTTTGCACCATCAGGTAACAGGGTCTGTTTATTTTCCTGCATTCTCTTCTGTTTTATTGAACTTCAGTTTTTTGCACCACTTTAAAAAGATCATTTGTGCATTTTTTTGTGTTTTTAAATCTATTTAAGTGTTTTAAGGCACACTTTCACAGGGGTTTTTTATTTTAAAGCACATGGATCATAACAGAATTCCTTTAGCTTTAGCTTTGCACAAGTAGTCTGTTCATATGCAATATGTAGTTTTATATCACAAGGTTACTTCAGCCTTTTTTATAGGATAGCATAATGAGCAAATATGAACACAACCCAGAATGATCGATTTCTGAGACACGTGGTTATGCTGTAAAGAAGTGAGTGCATTTTACTTGAACATAATCTTTATTTTTATTTATAAAGCGTTGGGGAAAACATTTATTCACAGAGTGGCGACATATTTGTGTTACACTCGTACCCGTTTGCTGATCACAATTAAAGAGAAGAGGAGGGAGATGCGGACTGGGATCTTGCAGCAGCATGCATGTAGGCTAAAGAAACAAAATCAATGATTAAGAATAACAATCAATATCTGGACCTTGAGGACATCGCTGTCTCCCTCTGCAAAAAGGTGCCGATATCATTAAGCGTTACTCTTCATTCCGTTATGCTGACAGGTAAATCTCTAGTAGAGAGGTGAAAAGGCTTGCAAATACAATTTTATAATTCAACAGCTTGAGCAGATCCTCGATGCATTCGATTTCTTCATGATCTGAGATTGTCCTAACGGGCACCCATACAAGCCTGTTAACAGTGGTGACCGGTAATGACATTAGCATGAATATAGGATATAGTAACAGTTTTACCAGAGCTGGACAACATTTCTTTATTAAAAAAGAGCACAAAATCACACTGAAAGCTTCTATGGGTGGAAAAGATTTTTTGCACTTCGTCAGACACACTTCCGCAAGATTTCAAGACCAACTAGTTCCATTGATAGGGATGTGACAGACAGGTTAGTCCAATCAACCGCTGAGTTGTTGATTTTCCCTTTGAAAAATCTGCCCCACCCTAAAATTGTCTGAGGTGTTGCCTAGAAGGATGTGAAATATATGCCATGTAATGCATTTGTTAAAATGTCAGGTTAAACAACAACAGGATGTGAAAAGAGTTTATAAGTCAAACTATCTTGAACATAAGATAGTATGTAAAATAGTAAATGTTTTTTTCAACTTTTCTTTCTAGACTACTGTGTCCAAAGTTTCTTTTTATTTTCTCCATGTTGAAAAGTGGATTGCTGTTTTGCAATTTTGCAGATAGATGCAAAAAAATTTAAACCAAAGTAATTTTTGTCTCCTTTTTATGCTTCTTAAAAGTATTTGCTCTGAGTTTTCACCATGGATACCATCCGTATGTTTCATCTTGTGTTACAGGACAAGCAGGCTCTCGCTGACCAGAAAAAGGCAAAGTTTCACCAACCTGAAGGTGATCACCTCACGCTGCTGGCTGTCTACAACTCCTGGAAGAACAACAAGTTCTCCAACCCCTGGTGTTATGAGAACTTCATCCAGGCTCGCTCGCTGCGGAGAGCTCAGGACATCCGCAAACAGATGCTGGGAATCATGGACAGGTTGTTAGGATTACAATGCAAACAAAGTAACTTTTGATAACTTAAAGTGAAATAAGACTTATATGTCCAACATGCTTTCTCCTCTTTAGACATAAGCTAGATGTAGTGTCTTGTGGTAAGGCAACAGTGCGAGTCCAGAAAGCCATCTGCAGTGGTTTCTTCAGGAATGCAGCCAAGAAGGATCCTCAGGAGGGTTACAGAACGCTCATAGACCAACAAGTGGTTTACATCCACCCCTCCAGTGCTCTGTTCAACCGGCAGCCTGAGTGGTACGACCACAACCCTCTTTAAACTCTCTTTAAACTTTTGAAAAATACTTTATTAATGTGCAAATGTGACATTCTGCTTCTGCCCCTCAGGGTTGTGTATCACGAGTTGGTGCTGACCACTAAGGAGTACATGCGAGAGGTGACCACCATCGACCCGCGCTGGCTGGTGGAGTTCGCTCCCGCCTTTTTCAAAGTGTCCGACCCCACGCGCCTCAGCAAGCAGAAGAAACAACAGCGCCTGGAGCCTCTGTACAACCGCTATGAGGAGCCCAACGCCTGGAGAATCTCTCGTGCTTTCAGACGCCGTTAAGTCTGTTGTTATTAATGTGAAACTTAAATGTTTTGACAGTGATGACATAAACAGATACAGCACGGGACATGCGATCAGAGCCGGCTGGTTTATATCTGTTTCATCACAAATGGGCTGTTTTCACTCGTCTGTTTTAAGTTGTACACATTGTACAGTTTCCCACCAGTGAACCTAAACTGTCCTGGCTGATTTGGGGGCAATTTTAGTGTCATTATTTTAGAAAAAAATGGAGCACTAATGCATAAAGAAGAGGAAAACTTCCACATTTGCCTTTGAGACAGTTGTTTTAAAGATAATCTTTTATGAGGAGATTCTACAAAAAAAGTGGACTATTTATTTTGGTATTGTGTAAATTGTAACCGCGCAATGTTTAGCTTGAATATGACCTGATAGAAATGTAAACGGACCTTTTTATTTTACAGTCAGACCTTTAAGAATGGACAACTGGTTTGTGTTTGAAAGATTTTGTACAATGACTGAGACCAGTTTCACATGCTAGTATATCTTAAGTTGCTCTGTGAGACTGGTCAGTGTAAAATATGTCATCATTAAATGGTAAATTTTCTTAAGTCTGGTTTATGTTCTTTAATTTTGTTCTGTAATTTTGTAGCCATTTGTTACTCATGCAACCCAACGAGATAAAATGATCAAGCAAAAAAAAGACATAAAAGAACAACATACAATGGCAGCACACTTTAAGCTGAGTAGAAAGGATTTAAGCTTTAAAAAATTATGTTTTCATCTAATACAGTTAAGGTCGCTTAGCTGACCGCATTAGTTTTAGTGATATTCATGAATGGCTTTACAAACAAACGTGGACACTTTTCCAGTCAATGCAAAAACAAACTCCAAACAATTTAAATGAAAATTGCCCTTGAGTTTCTCAACTCAGTGAAATATAATCCAAAATTGCAACATTAAATCACTAAATTCCTCCAAATTAGGCAAATACGAACTTTTCAATTTTACTCTGTTAAAGTCTGCAGAGGACAAAATTAGATCCCCCTATTTAAATGTAAGATATTTGTTTCAACATGTACCAAGCATTGCCTCAATGGCAGAATAACTGTTAGAGGCTTGTTTATGTCTCCAAGTGAGGTATAAACTCACTTTTTAACAGACTATGGGAAGGAGTGCTGCTTGGACTCAATAAAATGTTAGTTTGAGGTGCTCTTTGGAAAAGGGATACATGGAGTCACTGAAGAAAAAACTCTCTACAAGCATTAAAATACCTGTATTTTCTCGGCATGGTTATTTGTAGAACTAAAAACATACTTTAATGCATATCTGCATCAAGCATTCACCAGGAAGTCAAAACTAGAGTATATTTGAATTAAAGAAATTGTTTTAAACAAAAACTTAATACATGTTCACAGTTCAGCCTCACTGGGGTCCCACGGTGTCAATTTAGAGTTATTGAATAAATAAAATGAATTGCCGACAAAAAACAGGATAGGACAATAAAACACTCTGAATAAAGTTGAATCAAAAGTGTTAAAAAAAAAAAGTACAATGGAAGCACTTGGTGAAATCTAAATACCTCAAAACGGCTGCTTCAAACACCAAGGTTTTATCATGGAGACTTTATTGTTGTCATCTGCCTGGTGACCAGGAGGGGGCAGCAGCGCTGTATCATGTTCGTGGTAAGCCGAAGGAGAAGAAGCAACACTTCCAGTTCAAGTCTAAATAAGCATGGCTGCTGTAGACGAAATTAAACGACTTGAATGTTTATAAGGTGTGCACGGAGCTGGAGAATCATCTGGGTATCATCGAAAAAGATTCGGGTAATGTTAATATTCACGGCAGCTTTATTTCTTCTCTGTCAGAATAACAGTTTGGTAACTTAAATACCATGACATAAAAGGAAAATGACATAATTTCACAAAATATAATTTCTAAAATATAATTATTACTGAATTAACGCGTGTCTTTATTTTAGCTGAATTTATCATCAGTCTTGTTGAAAAATATCCAACATTTGAGGAGTTTAAAAAAGTCTGGTCTGAAAATGGAGCAGAGTTTACAGTAAGTTCCGAGTTAAACACCTTAATTTTATTTATTTATCGTGTTTTTCGTCATATTTTTCGCACTAAATCGGTGTTTCTATTTTTCAGGACGCACTTACTTACTGGAGTTATTCACACCATCTGACCCAAACCATCCATAAGTGAAGGTGAACTCCTTATTAACCTTATTTACGTCCTCTTATGTAATAATATTTGGTGTTTCATGGCTGAATCTTAAATAATCATTTCATTGTTTTGTGTTGCAGCTCAACAGAAAGAAGTCAAATCCCCGAGTGAAAAAGACAAGATAAAGGATGAATATCCTGCTTTATGTAAAGCAGATGATCCTGTGTGGACGGTAAGGACCAAACAATAGTTTAATAATTCTCTCAATTTGATTAACATCTCTGGATAAGTTAAATGTAGCTCTTTGTCATTAGGAAATATGTCAAAAATGAATGCTGTGTTTAAGAAACAGTTTAATTTTTTTAGAAAAAACTAAAGTTATTGGGTTTTTGTCAGTAAATATATCCTCTATTGATCAGATCCCATTGTATCAACCAGATAAAATGATGAGCAGGTCGCAGCAGCCATGAAGGAGCTGGTGATGCTTCTGCCAAACTTCAGTGGGACAAACTCTGAAAAAAGGTAATTAAACAAAAGAAATGTCCCAAAAGTAGATACCTGCCATCTGGAATAAATTTTCTGTCATTAATAAATGTCAGAACTCCTGTTTGATATGTGTTGTATGTAAAGGTACAGTGTGTAGAAGTTGGCAGCATTTCGCTGAACAGAAACGGTGTAAATGGGATATAATGTTTATATATTTATGTGAAATATGTCAAAATAAGTGTACAATCACCTCCTTAAAACTTTTATCTTTTTACAAAATTAGAAAAAAGCGTTTTAAATTTACATTACCCCGGGTTGTGCTCACGGAGGCTGACATAACGAACCGCCATGTTGTCTACGGCAACGTTTTGGGGAAAGAAAGAGCGAAACGCGATATTTAAATACGAACCTGCCGGCCAGTCCTGAAATCTACCTGGAAGGCAGGCGGAGAAGAAGACTGACCTATAATCAATAAAAATAACGGTTACAAAAATTAATGAATAAACCCTCACCTCGTCACTGCTGTAAATGATGTCCGGCTCACGATCCTTTTTGGTCTTCACAGGCTCCTGTCGCTTAGTGGTGTGATGTTTTGGTAACAGATCGGCTCATTCTAAAATCTGAACGCTAGATGTCGCTAAAATTCCAATTTCTACACACTGCACCTTTAATCAGAGATGTCTTTTTTGTTTGAACATTAAAGGAACAAACCAGAAACTTTTACTTAGCCGTATTGGTGTTTGGTTTGGTGCTCTTTGGCACCCTTTGAAGGTTTCTGAGAGCAACTGCGCTGTTGTCAAACACATAGTGCTGTCCTGCAGGGCCATAGCCAAGACTCAAAAATGGTCCAGGGGCATGCTTCATCAGAAGTCTTTGGCTTATTTTGCAGTTAAATGGATTGTTTTCAATCAGTTTTAAATAAACATTTTGGATTTGCATGCCAACAAATCTACCAGCATAATTAGGGCAAAATCACACAGCTCCATTTTGAGAAAAAAACACACACATTTTGGAGCCAAAATTACTTAAAAAATCAAATTCCTCTTAAATTGTCCTCATCATTTTAAAATCACAATACTGTAAGACAAGATGAGATAGTTTATTTTCATTGTCTTTGTCCAATATAATAATATGTCATTGGTGGTGAACAGCTCAGCGGCAACAGACATGGTAAAGGAGATAGAAATAAAAGTTTAAAAGTACTGAAATGAGAGCAAATGAGAGCACAATATAAACAAAAAAGATGAATGATATTTATAGCCCGAGGTGGCCATATTGCAGCAGTTAAAATGCACTAGTGCTATGTTATTAAATATAGCCCTATCAGTTGTGGAAGGTGTGTACATTTATTTATCATAACAGCAGCAACATACTTTTTACCAACCTGAAAGATTCAGTGCTTTTCAGTAAACATTCAGAGCTTAAGCCCTGTAAGCCACTTCCTTGCTCCACCTATGCTGTTATGCCTCCCCAGGTGAGCCGACTGGCTCACAACGAAACATGAGAATCCAAAGAACCATGTTGACTCTCAAGATACAGGGACATTGCTGGAATTTGCACAGAAATGACTGTCATAGCATCTGCAGCCTATTGTTTTTGCATGTGTAGTACATGCGTATTACTCATCTGTCCAACACTAAGATACCCAGCCTTGTTTTGGGCTTAGAGTCTCACTGCTTTGAAAAACTCTCACCAACTTGTAAAAGCCTGTGCAGTTATTACTCTAATCTGGCTTTTTCCATCACTGTTCTCTTCCATCTCTTAGCCTTAGCCATTTTTGTCACACTCTTTTCATGGGCTAACTGTCTTCTTTTTAGGTGAAGACTAGTGTGTGAACTAGTTCTGCAAATTGTAAGCATTTCTCATAAAAGAATCATGGCCTGCTGCCAAAGTTACACTGAGCTGAAAGCAGGCGACCAGGCTGCTCTGAGGTGATGGCGTAGACATCCTGTTGAGAGTTTTTGTATTATTAGAACAACTTTGAAATTTCCATTTTAGTTAGAAAAATTAAACATTGTCGCTCCCTTGGACTCTATTAAAAAAACAAACCTATACCTAGAGTCCTCCCAGTACCAGTTTATAATTTGATAAAGAGTTGAGTATGGGTTGAGTGCTGGCCTCTTTAGAAATGTCTGTCCAAATTAGTCCATTATGGCCTTTTTGCAAAGCCTGTGCCATCTCCATTCCAGTATAATTTTAGATGGGATCTCATGTTTTATAGAGCATTGAAGCTTTGTCTTCAAGGAGGAAAAGGGGATGAGTTCTCGTCAAATCTAGACAAAATTCCGATTCCGATTTTGGCCGATACCAATTTTTTTTTTATAACTGACAGCATACACCTTCAATGTTCCTATCTTATTTTATTGAAAAATATTGAACAATACCTGTGAAACAATACAAACTTGTTGTTTTAACTGTACATGAGGTAGTTCTCTCAAATATAAATAATAAGTTTAGAGCATTGCTGTCCAAACTACTGAATTATATCAGTTCCTTTAGTCTTTCATTTTTCACATTTTAGTAGGTAGAGGTAGATAAGATTGATGGATAAGATCGGTTTCATACGTCAGTATCGGCCGATTGCCAATCCCCCAAAATTAAGGAAATCGGTGCAGATCAATCAGTGCACCCTTAGTTTGGAGGCAAAATGGTGTTTCTCTCTGCTTTTCTCTCCTCAAGTCAGCCCAGCCTTCACAAAGTGACAGAGTTATAGAAAGTCAAAGTGGATGCAAGCAAATCCCTTCCAGATCCAGAGATGGTGACAGAGAAGCAAACCCCAAGTGTAGAAGGAAGCAGGCGTCAAGCTGGAGTGACCATCCACCAAGCCGCAACAGAGCCGTCAACAGCAACAACAATAAGGACGACGGAGACTCAGATCAACGGCAGGAGGATTGACCACCCCCAGAAGAGCCCGTTGTGGGCGACATCTACAACGGCAGAAGCAGCAGCCTTATGCAGTTTGGCTGTTTTGTTCAGCTAGAGGGTCTTAGGTAAGTGCACTAAGCGGTGTAATCACAGCTACTGATACCAATAAAGTGAGAGACGAGCATTTATTAACAATTGCTGTCATAGTTTGTTATTTTTCAGGATTTCAACATGTTGCTTACGTGTCTTGTAACCTAGCTCTATCATTTTATGTGTATACATTTTACACTACTCTTCTGTAGCTATTGTTTTTGTTCCTGGTTTGCTACATTAAATGTGCTCATGTGCAAAAGCATCCTCTGGATTGCATTTTTCCCTGTGTACCAGTTGTTTTCTTTAATGTTTTCACCTAACCAGAAATGTGTATCTGCCTCTGTCTGCAGAAAACACTGGGAAGGCCTCGTACACATCTCAGAGCTGCGTAGAGAGGGATGTATTTATTGTCTGCCCTAATTGGTGGAACTGTGAGCACTTTTTACAGTCATTGTTTTTGTTTTTATCATTTGTGTAATTTTTAAAAGGATTATCATATTTAAGTAGATTTTCTTTCTGTGGTGTTACTTCTGTTTTGTAAATTCTGTGTCACTATGGGTGTTAATATCTCACTGGTATGAAACAAATCCATCTATGCCAACAACTGTTTTTATATTGTCCACTAGAATCCAGAAGGCCCCCTCTCTCCCAGGCAGCCATGAGGCAGAGCGCTCTCTCTAAGGAGAGGAGGGAGCTGAAGCAGGCGGCTCGTGCTGCAAAGTTGGACTCCATCCCAACCGGGCTCAACAAGCACTGGATAGACCCCATACCTGACTGTAAGGACTACGCTGCTACTACTGTTTATTGGATCAGTTTAGAGTAATTTCTCAGTGTTTTTAGTTCTTAACTAGGGTTGATTTTATGGGAGGCTGTTTTGTAGATATATTTACATGTCTGATCTTTTATTTACACTACTGTGGACTGATAGAACAGCAGTTTATTCCTTTTAACACATGTAGAAACATGAAGAAAATGACTAACTGAATGTTTATTACTGGGATTTTCAGGCATCATTGAAAAAAAACCATCCACATATATGGCTCCCAAACGGAAATAAGCTAAAAATGATGCTCTGTCATAGAGATTTGAAGTTGAGGAAATAACATTGAACCATCCACCCTACACCAGGCCTGCTACACAGTAACAATGTTCCCATGGCATGGCTGGAGATTGTTATCTAGCTTCCCTATGAGTTTACACTGGCAAACTCACATAATGTCATAATCCACTGTGACTCACTTTCCACAGCCTGAGGGATATCGGAGGCTGAACAAGTTCCTTCCTCCCTGGTTCCTACCTCGGACTCAGTTTAATACAAAAAGAGCTTGTTGGGGAAATTAAATATCAGTGTGGTTTATCTTACTTCAATTAAATAGTAGATTGTAGGAGGTTGACACTGGGACTTCTTGTTCCTCTCCTGTACAGATGAAGGAAGGCAGATCGCTGCCAACATGAGAGGCAGTGGAGCGACGCCCCTCGATCTTCCAGAGTGGAAAAGATCCACCTTTGGAGGGAGCCAGGTGTCATATGGGAGGAAGACAGAAATGTCCATACTGCAGCAGAGAGAGAGCCTGCCTATATTTAAGCTTAAGGAACAGCTTGTTCAGGTACAAACAGAAGTACAAAATATACATTATATATATAATTTCTTTTTCTACATTCAAATTTAAAAAGAGAAACTAACATGAATAAACTAAGACAAAACTAATAATAAGAAGGTGTAGTGGGGGGCTTAAGTTGAAAATAGTTCTTATATCATGGCTCAGAAGTCCATAAATGTCCAAATAGACTGAAGAAGATGGCGTCCTTCTCCTTTGCAATAAAACTGGTCCATAATTGGGAAGCTTGGTGGGCTGTGCAGTCAGATCTGCAAAAAATTCTACATACAGGTGTATCTCAAAAAATTAGAGCATCAGGTAAAGTTTAAATTTCCATAGATTCTAGGTTCATCTCATACAAAGTAAAATATTCCAAGACTTTTTTGGTTTTAATTTTGATGATTATGGCTTACAGCTCACAAAAATCAAAAAATCCCCAATCTCAAAATATTATAATATTGTGTAAAAGTCCAGTTTACAAAGGTTTCCCAAGCCTTCATTCTTTCATGCTGGTTCAATTCACACAACCACAATCATGAAGACTGCTGGCTTGACTTTTGTCAGAGGATAATCATTGACATCCTCCACAAGGAGGGTAAGCCCCAGATGGTCACTGCTGAAAGAGCAGGCTGTTCTCAGAGGCTGTGTCAAAGCAGATTCATGAAGAGTTGACTGAAGAGAAAAGTGAAGTTAAAAAAAAGAGGAATGAGCTTAGCCTTCAGAGGATTTTTAAAACAAAGCAGATTCAAGAACTTAAGGGAGCTTCACAAGGAGTTGACTGAGGCTGGAGTTGGTGGATTAAGAGACACCACACACAAACTGGTCCAGGAAACTACAAATGTGCTGTTCCTAGTCAAAGTCAAAGTCCCAGAGTCTGGAGGAAAATCAGAGAGGCACAGAATCCAAGGTTCTAAAGTGCTTGTAGTCCAGTGTTTCCTCAGTCAGTGATGGTTTAAGGTGCCATGTCATCTGCTGCTCTTGGACCACTGGTCTTTATCTACCTGGAGATTTTAGAGCACTTCATGCTTTCATTTGCTGAGAGGGTTTATGGAGATTCTGATTTCCTTTTCCAGCAGGACTTGGCACCTGCCCAGGGTGACTCCAAAACTAACAAAAACTGGTTTGCTGACCGTGGTATTACTGTGTTTAATTGTCCAGCCGACTGGTCTAACCTGAACCCCATAGACCAGTGATACTCAATGTGTTGTGGCTTTTTTGTGATGATTTGTGGCTCCTTTATGTCATAATTTGAAATAGTATTCCCCAAGAAGGCCTTAAAAAGGGAAATTTTGACCTCAGAAATCGTCTATTACATGTCACTTTAATCATCTTGTTCCTCACACTTGTATAGCGGGCTTTAATTGTCAATCTTTATTTTTTGTTTGTACATTTCCATTGCCCTTTCTGCAATTTTTGCCATTTATTCTCTTTTTGATCACTTTTAATCCATTCTCACTGAATTAAGCCCATTTTTGCCACTGCTTTTTTCCACTTTTATCCCATTTACGCTGCATTTGACCATTAATTGCCAATTTTTCCCAATTTTTGCTGCTTTTTGGTTGTTAATGCCATCTTTAACTCATTTGTTTTGTAATTTCTCAACCATTTCTGCCACTTTCTGCCCTTTATTGCCACTTTTTCTCCCCATTTTTATAACTTTTTACCCAGGTTTTGCCATGTTATACCTATTTTGCCCCTTTAACCTAGTTTTTGCCACTTTTCCCGACTTTGATTGTGGCTTTTACAAAGGTATTTTTTCAACAATTTGGCTCTTTGGTTGAGCAGGGTTGATTAATACGGCTGGAGAGAATCTCTGGAGAAATGTCAAGAGGAAGATGAGAGACACCAGACTCAACAATACAGACGAGCTGAAAGCTGCTATCAGAGCAACCTGGGCTTCATAACCTCCAGCAGTGTCACGGACTGATCCATGACATGTCGCATTGATGAAGTAGTTTGTGTAACTGGAGCTTCAACCAATTACTGAGAACATAAATGAGCATGATTTTCCAGAAGGTCAGACCAGTTTAAAGTGTTTATATTCACTGGATATCCAGATTATTGGGAAAAATCCAATCTTTCATAATCTGATAACAGCCTTTATATTGGATTATGCTGTTTACGTGACCACTGGAGTAATCCGGTAACGCCAGAAGTCAGATAACTGGTTTATAAGTATTTGCACTCACTGACAGGAATTAAATTGAATTTTGTGCTGCTTCTGTTTCTCTTTCTCTAGACTCTGTGACCTTGATTTCCAAATGAAATGGGAATTTTATTCCTGAAAAGTGGATTTTGGAATACTAAAGACTGATTTTGGATACTGGATGTTTGATTTTCAAAATCTATAAGCCATAATAATCAAAATTAAAACTAAAAAGGCAGGGAAAATTTCACTTAATGAATCTAGAGTATACGAAAGTAAAAAAAAAAAAGAGCTTTTATACTCTATTCTAACTTTATGGGTTGAATCTCAACTTGCCAATCTTCCTTAAATGAACCCTTTTTTACAATTTCCTAAGTCTTTATTATCACCCAGTTATTATGACTGTAATACTTAGTCAGTTCCTTCTTGTCTTGACAGGCTGTTCATGACAACCAGATCCTAATTGTGGTTGGAGAAACCGGCTCTGGTAAGACCACACAGATCACTCAATACATGGCAGAGGCTGGCTACACTGCCGGGGGAAGGTCGGCTATACGCAGCCTTGACGTGTAGCAGCTATGTCAAATCGCCAAGAGAGTCTCTGAGCAGTACGGCTGCTGCCTGGGTCAAGAGGTCAGTGATCTTCTTAATCTGGCCTACAAACTCTTCGTGCACTCGATGATTTTATCCCATTAATCTTACTGTGTGAACAGCTGGTCCCAGGCTGGAGCGACCACTCTAAAACCACTATACACTATATACTAATCACTGAAAACTCTGGATAAAAAAAACAAGAATTACCACTACTGTAATATCATTAAGCAATATAACTTAATGACCTTTGGCAGTTTTCTTTGTTTACAGGTATGTTTCTGATGTACAGATGAGTTAATAATCAGGCACTTCAACAATGTGTGTCACTCTGCAGGAACAATGTTAGGGAGATGAGGGCATCACCAAGAGGAGACTATTCATTTTAGGAAAACTGTCTGCATTTTCAGTCAGAGAAGCAGAAAAGTGGGACTCTATTTAGTCCATATCAGAGACTGTGTTTTTAAAAAGTAAACTGAAATCATGGCTAAAGGAAATCCAATCATGTGGTCACTAAATATGCACCACTCTTAGAGAGGATGCAATTTAATTTTAAACATGTTGTTTTTAATGATGTACAGCTGGTGAGTTTGTGCTGTTTTTAACTGTTTGCATGTTTTATTATAATTGTAATTATTGTTTATTTTTATATCTTCCTGCCCAGGAACCACAGATGTAACTTAACTTTATCACTAACTCTGGCTTAACAGTTGTGTTGTGCACGGCCCCTGCCAATTAAACTAAACTGAACTTATATATTATATATATATATATATATTTTACATAATTGATTGATTCAGTTTTATCATTGTGTCATACAAGATGAATATGCCCAGCCCAAAGATGCTTTCTAGACACCCTTACTAATAAAAAAAGACCATAAATTAAAAGTAGATGCTTGTTAGAGTGATACTAATGACATAAACAATCCTGGCGCCTTCAGTAATTATCAGAATGACAGTTTTCCCTTCTCACCCTCTTGCTCTCTGTCTTTCCACCAGGCGATGGGCATCAACGACCTTCTTGCATTCGACTTCATGGACGCTCCTCCCAGTGAGACTCTGATAACAGCCATGGAGCAGCTCAACTCACTGGGAGCTCTGGATGATGAAGGCTTACTCACACGGCTTGGGAGAACGGTGAGGATGATAAGAAAATCAGTGTTCTCAGACAAGTTGTTGCACCAAAACCTCTCAGCTGCATCTGTTATAGGCATGGTAAAGCTGGGGCTACGTGCAGGGCAGTGGTTTGCACTGTAGCCTCACAGCAAGGAGATTGCTGGTGTAAATCCTGGATGGACAGGATTGTGTTTTCTCTTTGCTGTTCTCTCAGTGCTCTGGCTTCCTCCCACAGTCCAAAGATGCAAGCTACACAAATCTCAAGCCAACTTCAGGCCACACTGTCCCCTTAGGGGTTGACAAGGAGCTTCCCTGACCTTGAATTATAAATGTAGACATGTTTCATTTGTTTGAGTCTATGTCAGACCCACAACAGCCAATGAGAGCGAGCTGGGCAACATCACCAACCAGATGTCATCTACTTTTGTAATGATGGATGTGCGATAAAGCTTAAAAGCAGTTTATCCTCCAAACTTTCAGTTAATAAAGGAAGTCTGTATTTTGTTTCTGAATGACTTTTCTGTAGATAGCTGAGTTTCCTCTGGAGCCGATGTGTAAAATGCTGATCATGTCCGTCCATCTGGGCTGCAGTGAAGAGATGCTCACCATCCTGTCAATGCTGTCTGTGCAGAACGTCTTCTACAGACCAAAGGTAAATAGGTTATGGCCACAACACTACATTAAAACTAATTTTATAGACGCACAAAGTAAGTGGTTTAATAATCAGGAAATGTTCTCTCCTTAGATATTTGGGTAGTAAAACAATAAAGCATTTTTTATTGCAAAAGCCTAGTGAAACTGAATCAGATGCAGCACTTTGTCAAAAAGACAAACATAGAAATTAAATTCTCCTGTTCCAGGACAAACAGGCCCTCGCTGACCAAAAAAGACCAAGTTCTTCCAGCCTGAAGGAGACCACCTCACACTGCTGGCTGTCTACAACTCCTGGAAGAACAACAAGTTTTCCAACCCCTGGTGTTTTGAGAACTTTATTCAAGCGTGATCGCTGCAGAGGGCTCAGGACATCCGAAAACAGATGCTGAGCATCATGGACAGGCAAGGATATCTTTTGAGTATTTGTTTTAAAATGGAAAATGGAAGTGGAAGTAAATATCTCATGATATTGTGCATCCTAAAATGTGTATCTCAGACTGGGAGGAAATGCCACACAGCGTTTAACCTCGATCAAACCTCAACTTAGCATTATGTCGACACAAAAATACATTTAGAACAGAGCTGATTCAAAATACAGCATACAAACTTTAACCCTTTATATTCCCCAGGCACAAGCTGGACGTGGTTAGCTGTGGGAAAGCCACAGTGAGGGTCCAGAAAGCCATCTGCAGTGGTTTCTTCATGATGAATACCCTACCCTGATTGACCAGCAGGTGGTGTACCTCCACCCCTCCAGCACGCTCTGCAACCAGCAGCCGGAGTGGTGAGTCCTGAATTTATTCTGATAGGACTGGGGAGCAGTGTGATTAAAGAAGGCTTTGATCCGTATATTCATTTAAGTATGGCTGAAATAATTAGTTATAAGGTGACTGAAAAACTCAAATTATTTGTTGCTTCTTCCTGTTTTACTGTCTGACTGTAAATTGAATAGTTACATCTAAGTGTTAGGCTGTGATGAGAACATTTCTCCTTTCTGCTCTGCTAATTTCAAAGACAAATCTAGGGGAATCGCAGTTATCTGATTTGACTTTTAAAAATTGTAGGGAAAACATCCTATGGTATCCCATTGTGTCTTCACATGTGTATAAAGTGTCAACCATTTATGTCTTCTTTTATATATAGGCTATGCTCACACCAAGGTACCTTTTATTTTAAATATCAGTTAAGTTTAAGTCGTTTTTTACTGCTGTTTTTATATTGCAAAAATGCTTTGTTTTTAGTTTTTATTAGTTTTTAGTGTTAGATTTAGTTTTTTTTCGGCAATGTGGGACACCTGCCGGAGCGAGACCCAAAAGGGCTCTTCACTTTTCCCTTTAATTATTAAATTTTGATGTTTGTATACAATATTATACCTAACATTACCATTATGTGAAGTTGTCTTTAATCAAATCAGGCAAATTTACAGGCTTGGGTGTTCAAGTCAGTGAGTATGCTAGTGCCCAAGAGTTTATGTCCCTAATTCTGTTTCATTGTAGTTGGTTTTGTAAGCAGGCAATACTGTTTTTGTTAGTTTTCATTTTATTTGTAAAGCTTATTTTTTATTTACGTTAAGTTGGCTGACTTTAACCTTTTTAATCAAAAAACAATTTTTAGATTTTAGTTTTAATTACTTGGTTCAGTTTAGTTAACTATAATAAACTTGGTTCACACTGCAGCTAAAAGATCCAAATCTGATTTTTTTGTTCTTAGATGTGGCTCATATCTAATTTTTTTCTGACAGTGTAAACAGCACAAGCCACATTAGTCTAATCATATGCGGTTCTAAATAGGGCTGGGCAATTAATCACAAAAGTTTAAACTTCAAAATTGCCTGCTGCAATAGTCAAATTGCAAAAGGTGCAATATTCCTTTAACCTGAAATGTGTCAAACTACAAGTTTGATATAGTGTTTTTTGCGGCAGAGGTTTTATGCTCAACACATTTTGCAGTTGCAGGTTTATTTTTTGGATTTTCCTTTCTTCTTTCTTTTTTTTTAAATAATAATCCTACTTTTCTTCTTCATGTATATGTTTTTCTTCTACTAAACAAGAATAACAATCATAAATGTGTGTCATTCATGGAAAAGACAGAAAATATTAGGAACAAGTCCGATTGACAAAAAGCACAGGTTACACCTTTCAGTGGATGTAGAAAATAACGTCAAGCCTGCTCTTTCTGACTGAACAGCAATATCTTAAAACTGCCAGAATATCTCCCTGGGAAAGTGCTGAATTCTGAACGCTTTCTTTATTCTTATTTTATTTTATTTTATTTTTAAGAATTTTTTAAAAATTTTTTCTTCCCATTTTGGTTTCATACATCCCTGTTCTAAAAAAGAAAAAAAGATGAAAAAGAGGAGTATTTAGGTTTTGACTGAAGCTTGTAGGCATTACCTGCACTGATTTATTTTTAGGGGCCAAGCACCGAGTGGTGTGAGGACCTAATTGTATTTGCTAGGATTATTTTACTTATGCATTTGCCATCATTGCATGGACTTTTGAGACCCTTAACATATCTGAATTTGCGGGAAACTTTGCATGTACATCCGGTCTCGTGAAAATTTTGACATTTTTTAGGTCTCCAACATGAAAATTCCAAATTGCAAAAATAGCGCCCCCTAACAGTTTTCAAAGTTAAAGCCCCCTCCTTTGACTTTGTCGTAGATTCATGAAATTTTGTGTGCAGGTGTGGCTTGGGGAGATCTACAAAAAAGCCTCTTGGGCCTACACTCTATCTCCAAAAGGAAATCCGCCATTTTGAATAAATATGCATAAAAGGGGCTGTTTTTGGCCTTTTCCAGGGGTCATATCTGGATTAACACCTCTGAGGGATTTCATCCGATTGACTTGTATTTCAGCACAGAGCTTCATGACACATGGATGATGTTATCTGGGGTATTCTCATTAGTTGAAAGGTGTGGCCATGGCGAGCCCTCAAATTTGCATATTTCTTTGGTAAACAGGAAGTAGTTTATAACTCAGCTGTGCATCGTTGGATTGGACTCATATTGCTCAGGTATATTAACGGTCATGGCCTGCACACATTCATATGGTCAGTTTTTTACAGGTCAAAGCGCCACCTAGTGGTGACAGGAAATGTCAAGGTTTATGGTGCAAGCTACAGTTAAAAAACTATCCAATATATCCACTTCAAATTTGTGTCAGGATGTCCTAAAGAAGTGGATTTAGCTTTGTGAAAAATAAAAATGACTTTTCGTCAGAGGGCGTGGACTTGGCGAGGCGACAAAGTCAAAAGTCGCCATTTTGTCTTGCCAAAAGTTTTTAAACAGTCATAACTCTAGTATACATGGTCATATCTGAGACAGATTTCATGTGCTTCATAGCAGTCCAGGCTAGAACACATCCATACTTGAAATTTTAAAAAATTATGTAGCACCACCCTCTGGCAACAGAAAGTCACTACCCCTGAATTTCACATCGCATTACCTACATGGTTGGACAGATCATTCTGAAATTCACTCTGGCTGTTCCCAAGGAGTTGGCCTTACACATATACAATGGTCAAATGAATATGTTGAAAAAGCGTGGCCATGGCGATTTTTTGTTCGCCATGAAACAGGAAATAGATTTTTCAGATGGTAAGACATCTAGAGCAATGAAACTTGTCAAAAAAAATCCTCATTGGCATTCTGAGATGATTGATATTCATTTTGTAGATGGGCGTGGCCAAACAGGAAGTCAGCCATATTTCAGGGGTTGTATTTGAACCAACTCGTCTGAGGGCATTCATCCAAACTATGTGATCTTTGGTGTAGAGCAAAAAAAGATGTCTTAGGTCCAAAGTTATTTGGGATTTTCTCATTCCTCAAAAGACATGGGCATGGCAGCCCCTTAAATTGAAATGCTTCATCAAGTGATAAAAGTGACTGATGCTCACTAAAAATATTTCCATTTATTACAAGATTGGCCAAATCCTGCTGAAATTAGCCAAGGCACATTCCTCAAGGTTGATATTACTCAAATTTGAAGGTCAAGAGTCCTTACCTAAAATGGTGTGGCGGTGACAATTTTTCATTCGCCATGTAACAGGAAGTAGAATTATCTAGTGCTTACAAAATTTGTAAAGCCATGAAACTTGGCAAAAAAACACCCAGTAGCAAAATGAGATGATTGATAGGATGATTGTCGATGGGCATGGCTTTTTGGCTCAGTAACGCCCCCTACAGTAATTTAAAAATTCAGCCCCTGCAACAGGATTATCCGAGGATTTTGAAAATTCTTGAGCTTATACATCATTTGAAGTTCTACAAAAAAGCCTTTCGGATCCATGCTGTAAAACAAACAGGAAGTCTGCCATTTTTATCTTTGTGGTCAAAAAGCAGCACATTTAGCATGATTATCACTACAGCCATTTTTACACAAAAACTATCCTCTGAGAACAGAATCCCTTTTCTTTTTTTTTTTTTTTTTTAAGATTTGGTGTTTAAATGTCAATCACATCCACTAATGTGCCTGAAACTGCTGTAGTATGCATGCCAGGCCAGTAGTTGGCAGTGTGACTGACAATGAAACACATGCTTGCACACCTTTCCTTCCTCCTGGTGGTGTCAACAGACAAACATGGCTGACACACAAATGTTTGTGTGGACAGATGAAGTCGGGTTGCTTCCTAGTGACAGTCAACCCCAAAATAAATAGATACTTAAAAAATGGGAACATATAAACCTTGGCAGGAAGTGAGCAGCACAAACAAACAGCACATTTTTGTGTGGTGTGTGCAGCACCAGGCCAAGATCAAGTCTCTGAAGGACTACATGCAGAACATGGAGCAGAAGAAGAGACAGCTGGAGGAGAGCCAGGACGCTCTGACCTAGGAGCACGCGAAGCTGCAGGCTCACGGTTTGCACATTTATATTAACCATTAAAACATCTTAGCTCAGTAAAAACAGGTTAACTTGATGGAATTTTCCTCTTTGTTTTTCATCAGAGAAAAGACACGAGATGTCAGGAGAGGAGAAGGAGAATGAGGACATCGGCAGACATGATGGGGACGGGGACATAAAGGTGATGAGGAAACACGTCACTGAGAATTTCTGTTACAGAAATGTGAATAGCTGAATGTTTTTGTGTCTGTGTGGCACAGAAAACTCTGGAGGAGCAGCTGGAGAACCACAGAGAGGCTCAGCACAAACAGCTGAGCCAACTGAGAGACGAGATCGAAGACGAGCAGAGGATGCTGGACGAGCTCACAGAGTAAGTCTGACTGTTTTAAATCCAACTACATTTTTAAAGATGTAAGAAACCACAGACATAAGAAGAAACACACGGCATGAGATATTTAAATCAAAGTCTGCAGTAAATAAATACACTAATTATTTAGACCAGTGTAACTGAAAACTGCTCAACCAAAGAGCCAAATTGTTGAAAAATACCTTTGCAATAGCCACATTTAAAGTGGTGAAAAGTGGCAAAAATGGATTAAAAGAGACATAAATGGTCAAAAAGCAGAAAAAAATGGTATAAAGGTTCAAAATTGGGATGAAATGGCAAAAACTGGGTGAAAACAGTTACAGATAACAGCAAAAAATATGCTAAAAATAGTGAAAAGTGACTAAAATGGCCAAAAAGCAGAAACAGAATTGGTGAAAAGGCAAAAAATAGGCATTATATGGCAACAACTAGGTGACAAGTAGAAAAAATGGGGGAAAAGTGATATAAAAGAAGGCGTTATGGATGATAAAAATAATCAGAAGCTGCAAAAATGTGGTTAAAAACTAGTAACAAGTGACTTAAATGGTAAAAAAGCGGCAAAAAGGTGGTAAAAATTAATGAAAAGTGACTAAAATAGTCTAAAAGCTGTAAACATGTGGTATAAAATAGTGAAAAGTGACTAAAATGGCAAAAAGCTGAAAAAAATGTGGTTAAAAAATAGTGGATGGTGACTTAAATGGGCAAAACGATGCAGAAATATGGTAAAGATGAATAAATAGTGATTAAAACGACCAAAAGCAGCAAAAAATGGTGAAAAGGTGCAAAATGGGAATAACATGGCAAAAAAACGGGTGTAAAGTGACAAGAATGGGTGAAAAGTGACATTATATAAGGAGTTACAGATGATAAAAATGGTCAGAAAGTGGCTAAATGGGCTAAAAATGAATGAAAAGTGACTAAAATGGTCAAAAAGCAGGACAAATTTGGTAAAAAAAATAGTGAGAAGTGACTGAAAAGGTAAAAAAGCAGCAATAAAATTGGTGAGAAGGTGCAAAATTGGAATGAAACGGCAAAAATTGGGTGAGAAGTGACATGAAAAAGGAGTTACAGATGACATAAATGGTCAGAAAGCAGCAAAAATGTGGTAAAAAAGATAAAAGTAAGTTAATTGGTCAAAAAGCTGCAAAAATGTGGTAAAAATAGTGAAAAGTGACTAAAATGGCCAAAAGGATGCAAAAATGGATGGAAAGTGACTAAAAGCAAAAAATTGGTGAATAGGTGAAAAAATAGGCATTAAATGGCAAAAACTATGAACAGTAGCAACAATGGGTGAGAAGCGACATACCAAGGAGTTACAGATGATAAAAATGGTCAGAAAGTGGCAAATGTGGTAAAATAATGGTTTAAAGTGACTGAAAGTGGCAAAATGGGCTAAAAAATGATGTGTAGAATTACTTAAATTGTAAAAAGCGACAAAAATGTGGTAAAAAAAATTTGTGAAAATTGAGTTAAATAGTCAAAAAGTGGCAAAAATATGGTAAATTATTGGTGAAAAGTGACTAAAGGGGCAAAATGCTGCAAAGAGTGACAAAAACATAAAAAGTGTCATTTAACGTCAAAAAGCAGCTTAAATTGGGTGAAAAGTGGCCAAAAATTGCTAAAAGGGAAAGAATTGCAAATCGCAAAAAGCAGGATGAAAGTGGCAAAAACTACAAAACCGGCAAGAAGAAGTGGCACGAATGGGCTAAAAGAGGCAAAAATGGATTAAAAGTGTCAAAAAAGTAAAAAAGGGAGAAGAATTAGAAATAAGGGTGATGAAAAAAACTAAGAGAAAAAATAAAGGTTGACAGTTAAAGCCTCCTGTATAAGAGTGGAAACACACTGATTAATGTGACTTGATATGGATCATTCCTGAGGTGAAAGTTTTTTTAAGGTTTTCTGGGGAAAAATATTTGAAATGAAGACATAAAAGAGCCAAAAACCATCCCAATGAAGCCACACGTTGAGTTTTACTCATTTAGACTAATAACTGTTTGTGACAAGACTTGAACTGGATCAGGAATTTTGTCTAAAACTGTCTAAACTGGGCCTAAAATTTATACTTCAAGTCCACAGAGACGAATGAAGCAGTAGAAAAATCAACAAACCTGTTCATGTTTGATGTTTTTTTAGATCTATATTTCCACAGATTTGATTGGTTCCTATTGAACCACTTTATGCTGGTTTAAATGATCCTAAAGTTTGTTTTTTATTGTTTTTTCAAACCAACATTACGACTGTCTACTGTGTGTGATCCTCATGAGGAAGGATGTAAAATCCTCGTACCACTCCTCTTTACTGAGTCAGGAACTTTTAGCTGCATACGACTGTAGTCTGGCTTTACACTGGCTCTAAAAGTCTACACACACCTGTTACATTGTTGTCATGTGAAGGTTCCCTACCTGGGGTCTGGGCACCCCTGGGGGGGGGGCGCCTATAATGGACTTTTATTTATAGAGTCATAATTGAAAATGTAATGTAAGAGGAAGTATTAGAGCCCTCTGAAAGGTCGAACAAAATTTTTGAGATGATAAAGTCGTATTTTTTCAAGAGCCTGAACTCAGAATGTTGTAGTTCAAAAGTCCTAAATTATTACATCATGCACTTTAAAATTTCAAGTTTGTAATGTCAGAATTGAACATTGTAAACTAGTGAATTTACAAGGATCCAACTAAAAATAGTGAACAGAAATATCTCTTCAGAGTCTGGGGAATAATGATAATGTGATCATTCTTGGATCATTTCCTCACTGATCAATCCTACTAAGAAAAATCTCCTGATTAGGCGATCAACTGTAGGACTTACGGAAGGAAAACAGCTTCTTCTCTTTTCATTTTCTTTTTCCACGTCTCTTTTGGATTTTATAATGACCAAAAATTCTACCTTTTAGTTGACATAAGTTTCCAGTTTTCTTTTTCTGGTAAATGTATGACTTGTTAATCTCAATCAGAGCTTAGCGAGCGTCTCCTCTCAGTCTGAACCAGGGTCTTCTGCTGGAGCAGGAGAGGCTGATGTCAGACTACGACAAACTGAAGACTGAAGAGCAGGAGAAGGATGCCAAGCTGCAGAAACTCATGTGAGTAAAGGACTCATCTGTATGTTTATTTATGTGGAATGTGAGTTCATGTGGTTTTTGTTTGCAGGCTGCTGAATGAGCAGAGGGAGCAGGCCAGAGAGGACCTGAAGGGCCTGGAGGGTCAGGGTACCAAAGTATCATTTACTTTGAAAGGGAATTTGAACGTATGGAAATCAAGAAAACGGACAACTTCACTCGTTTTTCGATTTGTGTCCAGAATCGAAAAAAATGAGTGAAGTTGTCGGTTTTCTTGATTTCCGTACGTTCAAATGCCCTTTCAAAGTAAATGATACTTTGGTACCCTGACCCTGGAGGAGAGCGTGGTAAGTATTTCCTGTTTCTACAGCGGAGGAGATGAAGTCCCCATGAGGGGCTCAGTGATCATCCATGCATGCAAATAAAGACTCCACCCTGTAAAACTCCAGCTGTGTCTGCGTTTTTGTTGCATAACCCCCTACTTATGTCTCTGACGGTTCCCCAGGGGGGCGCCGCGCCGCGTCCCCCCTTCTCCATCAGGCATGCCTTGATCCAGGTACCGGCCACAGTGGGGTTTGAACCCCAGCATCCCCTGCAGAACTGGTCTAGTCCAGTCCTCTGTGCCACCGCCGCCATACCTTTCACACTACCATCTCTTCTCCTGGCGCATTTATCCTCTTTGTTCAGGATGTGGCTTTAAAATTCACTGAGACCAAGATGGGAATCGAACCTGGAACCTCCAGACTCTCAGTCAGTCCACTATCTCATTAGGCTACAGAGCCAGACATGCAACAGAACCTCAGAGGGGCTTTTCCTTCTTTATTTGGACTCAAATCTTGAAAACTTAAAGACATTGGTTAGATTTGAAAGGCCAACTACTGTCCAGGTCTCCTGAAGTCTGTATGTGGACTCAGACTTTTAAAATAGATGACCCCATGGTAAGATTTGAACCTGTGAACTCCTGATTCACAGTCAGTCCGCTTTTCCACTAACCCACTGAGACACACACCTGTTCCTCTTTCTCAGAGGATCTGATCTCTGCTTTTGGGGACTGGACTTAAAACCCACAACCTTCCAACTCTATGGCAGTCCTTTTTACTCCTGAGTCAGTGATTTACACCAGCAGCTTCAAAAATCCACAGATTTGAACCGACAACCTCATGACTCCAGGGCACTTACCTGTCCAACTGAGCTAACACACAGGCTAAAGCTAACTGCAGTTTCTCTGAGACTTCACATCTGGAGTAGAACATCTCAAAGACCCCCAATCTTTGCTGCTGAAGACCATTTTCATACTTGAGTTCCACATCTCCATGAGTGATGATCTTTGCTGCTGAAAACCATATTCATACTAGAGTAGAACATCTCTACAATCGACAATTTTTGCTGTTGGAGCCCACTTTCATACTTGAGTAGAACATCTCTACAATCGACAATCTTTGCTGTTGGAACCCATTTTCATACTTGAGTAGAACATCTCTACAATCGACAATCTTTGCTGCTGAGGACCAATTTACATCTTGAGTTGTACATCTCAATCTTGAAATCTTAACAACATTTGTTAGATTTGAAAGGCCAACTCCTGTCCAGGTCTCCTGAGGTCTATATGTGGACTCAGCATTTTAAAATAGATGACCCCATGGTAAAATTTGAACCTGTGAACTCCTGATTCACAGTCGGTTGGCTTTTCCACGTATCCACTGAGACACACACCTGTTCCTCTTTCTCAGAGGATCTGATCTCTGCTTTTGGGGACTGGACTTAAAAATGCACCAAGAATCAAACCCACAACCTTCCAACTCTATGGCAGTCCTTTTTACTCCTGAGTCAGTGATTTACACCAGCAGCTTCAAAAAAACCACAGATTTGATCTGACAACCTCATGACTCCAGGGCACTTACCTGTCCAACTGAGCTAACACACAGGCTAAAGCTAACTGCAGTTTCTCTGAGACTTCACATCTGGGGTAGAACATCTCGAAGCTCCCCAATCTGCTGCTGGAGACCATTTTCATACTAGAGTAGAACATCTCCATGAGTGATGATCTTTGCTGATTAAGACCATATTCATACTAGAGTAGAACATCTCTACAATCGACCATCTTTGTTGCTGAAGACCATTTTCATACTAGAGTAGAACATCTCCATGAGTGATGATCTTTGCTGATTAAGACCATATTCATACTAGAGTAGAACATCTCGAAGATCCCCAATCTTTGTTGCTGAAGACCATATTCATACTAGAGTAGAACATCTCCATGAGTGATGATCTTTGCTGATTAAGACCATATTCATACTAGAGTAGAACATCTCTAGGATCGACAATCTTTGCTGCTGAAGACCATTTTCACATCTTAAGTTTTACATCTCCATGAGTGATAATCTTTGCTGCTGAAGACCATTTTCATACTTGAGTTGCACATCTCCATGAGTGATAATCTTTGCTGCTGAAGACTGGTTTCATACTTGAGTTGCACATCTCCATGAGTGATAATCTTTGCTGCTCAAGACCATATTTTCATCTTGAGTTGCACATCTTCATGAGTGATAATCTTTGCTGCTGAAGACGTTTTTCCCATTGTGAGTTGCACATCTCCATGAGTGATAATCTTTGCTGCTGAAGACCATTTCCCATCTCGAGTAGCACATCTCCATGAGTGATAATCTTTGCTGCTGAAGACCATTTTCATACTTGAGTTGCACATCTCCATGAGTGATAATCTTTGCTGCTGAAGACCATTTTCATACTTGAGTTGCACATCTCCATGAGTGATAATCTTTGCTGCTGAAGACCATTTTCATACTTGAGTTGCACATCTCCATGAGTGATAATCTTTGCTGCTGAAGACGTTTTTCCCATCGTGAGTTGCACATCTCCATGAATGATAATCTTTGCTGCTGAAGACCATTTTCCCATCTTGAGTTAAACATCTCCAAGAGTGATAATCTCTGCTGCTGAAGACTGGTTTCATACTTGAGTTGCACATCTCCATGAGTGATAATCTTTGCTGCTGAGGACCATTTTCCCATCTTGAGTTGCACATCTTCATGAGTGATAATCTTTGCTGCTCAAGACCATATTTTCATCTTGAGTTGCACATCTTCATGAGTGATAATCTTTGCTGCTGAAGACGTTTTTCCCATCGTGAGTTGCACATTTCCATGAGTAATAATCTTTGCTGCTGAGGACTGTTTTCATACTTGAGTTGCACATCTCCATGAGTTATAATCTTTGCTGCTGAAGACCATTTTCCCTTCTTGAGTTGCACATCTCCATGAGTGATAATCTTTGCTGCTGAAGACCATTTTCATACTTGAGTTGCACATCTCCATGAGTGGTAATCTTTGCTGCTGAAGACTGTTTTCACATCTTGAGTTGCACATCTCCATGAATGATAATCTTTGCTGCTGAAGACCAGTTTCATACTTGAGAGGAGATATAAATAGATATAAAAGTATTGACGAAAATCATGAAACAAACATACACATCTTGAGCTCGCTATTTGCTCCAATGGTTGATCTTCATCACCGATGATTGGAACATTCAGTTAATGCTTTTAGCCACTCTGTCATTTTTATCCTGTGAAGTGAGTGTGCACACGAGGGAGAGGGAGTGAGGCTGCAAGCATGCAGGAGAGAGAGATGGAGAAAGAGTGGCTGAGCCAAGCAGAGCAGAAAGAAAATGACTATACAATGATTTGTTCATAATTTGGAGCTGCATTCAGAATTTTCTGGGTGCATGCCTCCTTCCCATTAGTTTTACTGCCAAAATAATGGCAAGCCCTGGAAATTAATGACAGGTACCACCCTCTGTTTCTGTGACAGTGTGAGTGTTGCAAAGCTCACATAACCCATGGGTGCAGCGCGCCTTGTTGCTGGCATGCAGCGGTTGCTACGTAACTGTTTTCGCATAACAACTCGACATGCAACGGGTTGCGAGGGCCCGTTATCACTGCTTGCAGCTTTAATTAATTTAGTTTTTTAAGGATTTTTACCTCTGCCAAGGAGGTTATGTGATCAGGTGGGTTTGTTAGTTTGTTAGTAACATAACTCAAAAAGTTGTGGACAGATTTTGATGACATTTTCAGGAAATGTCAGAAATGGCATAAAGAACTGATTAGATGTTGGCAGTGTTCCGGATCATCGTCTGGATGCAGGAATTTTTTGAAGGATTCTGTACCATTGGGAGATAGGGCTAATGGTGGAGGTCTGCGCTATTACCACTTTACACCAGGAGATGGCAGACATGAGTAACTTCAATCCCAGCAGCATTTTAGGTGTGTTTCTATTCAAAGTTTTGGAGTTTATAGAGTTTGATAGATGCACGCCTGGTCGAGGAGACGAGTCGGAGCGTAACAGAGAGAAAGACAGCAAATTGTAGTGAGAATACTCACAATGCTGGGAGGAATAGAAGAATATTCATCCTCTGCCATTACTTCCAGTCGTGAGAGCAGGCAATGCATCTGCAATGGTGGTGAAGGCCACCTGGGGATGTCAGAATATGCAAATTGGATGAGTGAATTTACTCCCATCACAAAGTTTGGGTCATACTAATGATTTTTTAAAGGATTCCTTACTATTAGGAGATACGGCAAATGGCAGGGGTCTGCGCTCTCCAGTGCTTTTCTAGTTTTAATTGCAATCTTGACATTCCTTTTTGATGATTGCAGACTACACTTATGCACTTTGATAAGATGTTTGCCATATATATTGCCAAAAATGAGACATTAAATCATGCATGTAGTGACCAAAAACCCTAATGTTTAAAGGAACATTTTAACAAACATACCTCTGTGCTTTTTATCTGCAGAATTAGTGAATACCTTATGTATTTCCTAAATCTCTTAGTTTAGCATTAAGATATAAAACAGGGTCAAAACTGGTTGTTTTTGTCCAAAAGTGACACAAATTACATGCTACCTCATTTATGAGCTGCCAATTTTATGGTTTCACCTTGTTTTTGTCAAAGGTGCAATAAAATAAACAAATTGCCTACACTAGGTCTTTTCTTTTGTTTATGCTATAAGCTATGCTAAGCAGCTGCTTGCAAGTTAATGCAATTCTTTTAAAAGATGGACTATTCCTTTATCTGAAGGCTGAATAAATTCAACAGTTAGGTGTGTCATGTTTAAAAAAGAAGAACTGAAACAGAGTCATAAAGAAAAGTCAGGAGTTGAGTTAGCGTATTATTATGGGTATTTATTAAGCAATCTCTTCAACCACAATCATGTCTTCTGGCTTGAACAGGCCTCAGATGTGAGAGGAATGCAGCTCTTAAAAACAAAAACAAAAAAATCCCTAATGAGATTAATTTAAAACAAAAACACCATAGCCTTATATACAAGTGGAGGGGGTGGGCATGTGCAAGAGGTGCAGGGGGTTTCGGGGTGTGTATGATGATGGGTCGGTACAACAGGAAGATCTCTGGAGGTGGGGAGGAACGTGGGAGGATGGCTGGGAAGGGGGCTGGCTTTAGTACATGTAGCCTTTGGAGTAGGGCTGGGGGCCCAGGTTTTGGGGGGCTTGTTCTGTGGTGTAGGGGACTCCCTCGTCCAGGTGGGACAGGGGCACCGTGTCCTCTTCGTTGACGTAGCGCTCGAACTCGGACTTCAGGCTGGGCCGCTGATTGTCGGGGAAGGCCAGAGAGATGAGAGCCTCGGGCTCACACACAAACTTGTAAACATAGCGCTCCCCCGCCACCTGAAGAAAAAGACGGGACTGGGTTAGTTTTAGAGGAATGTATCACCTTCATCTCATGTTTTTGCTCTTCATATTGCACAACTGAGGTGCACATCAGAGGCTTTACATCCTTGTTTTTCTATTTTATCACGTAGTTGTGGTCAGGATTGTTTAAACACATCTGAAATCTAAGAGGCAAGCCTACATTACCACCATCCCCTAATTCCAGAGGTGCTCAAATAATGTTACAGTATATTTTGGAAATTTTCACTTGATTTTCCATTATCACAGCAGGTGATCCCAGTGTGAAGGCTTATTGTTGATGACAGAGTGTATTGGAATGATCTTTCTAAGCTGAGTGAACTCACTCTAGCAGATTGCAGCTGATGAGAATAAACTTTCTAGTTTTCTCCTGCCTGGGTTCAGTGTGTTTTTTTTCACTTGAATGGCCCCAGCTTATGGAAGTGTCTTTTTTTAGGTCTGGATGCTTGTGATGATGTGATGATGATGGGCTAAAATCACAACAATCTCCTTATTGTTCAGTCCAAGTAAATTTCTTACTTCATCAGGCATTAAACTGCCATACTTGTGCAAGGCAAATGGCTTTTTTTTTTTTTTTGCCACTCTGTAGACTTGACTTTGTAATGTCAAAAATTCAAAATTTTGGTGGTCTTAATTTCTGACTTTTTAAACGCAAAATGTAAACATTTTCTCTTGAATTTCCTTTTTTCAAACTCAAAATTTTTTAGTTCATTTCTCTAAAATTTTCATCTTCTTAAACTTGAAAATTTAGATTTTTTTTTTTGTGAATGTATGACTTTTGTATGTATGAAATTTGAAATAATTCAAATTATTTTGTCATAAATTTTGAGGCTCTTTCACATAAAAATTAGTTTGTTTTCATATATTTCTTATATATTCAAATCAAAAACATTTTATTAAACTCAAAAATTCTTCTTTTGGTTTCACTAACATTTCAGGTTTTTTTAAAACTCCAAATTTGCAAGGTTTGAAAATTTGAGTTTTTTTCTGAAATACTAAATTTGAAGATTTCAAGTTATTTCTTGTAAGTTTTCTAAGCCTGGCTTCATTTAAAATTGTCAAGCTCCAAAATGTCTAGGCTTATTCACCATACACTTTTGAATTTGTAGAATTGAAATTTATTATTATTTTTTTTAATTTGTTGACATTTGAAATTTAAAAATTTCACATTTCTTTGCTATAAATTGAAAGCTTAATAAACGCAGAAATTCTAAATTTGGTTTCATGTACATTTCTGATTTTTTAAACACCAGAATTTCTAGGCTTATTTCTCAAAAATGTATTTATTTAAATTTCTGACATTCAAGGCTTGAGAGGTTCAAGTTTCTCTAGTTAATGTATATTATTGTATGTTATTCATTTATTTATATCATTTATAACCTCAAAAATTCATTCTTTTGAGTTTGTAAACTCAATACAATCATGTTTGTCTCAACAGTTTTTAAAAGTATTTATTTTTTGTCCTTAGAGTTGCCCTAATATGCTGTTGTAAAAAAGTAAACTTGTGTGATGGTAAGTATCCCTGGGTTAGGGTTATGGGTATGATCTATATGTGGGAAACACTGGATGTTATTACTTTTGCATGGGACCTTAACTTATTTTTTGAAGTTATAAAGGAGTATGTGTCCATGCTTGCCTAAATTCATCATCCCCTTGATGGATGGATGCCGTGATCGAGTTGATATTTCACAAGAATCACTTTGCTGTGATTTGTTAAATTAGTACCATTCAATCTGACAACCTTAACACAGTTTTGCAAACTTTTCTGCACCCAAGACACATTTTTGTGCATGATAATACTGAACAAGTTGTTATACCAAGCTGCTCTGCAATTAGAAAGTGGTACCATGAACTTGTTAAAGAAAACCTGCTGCAGCAACTCCTCACTGCGAATGCCTTAGAAAATGACACACATTTTAAAAGATTATAATTCCTTCTAGCAAAAGAGTGTGTTTTGTACCTTCTGCATGATTCCCTTCTCATAGTAATAGCGCAGAGAGCGACTGAGTTTGTCGTAGTTCATGGCCGGACGGTTCTTCTGCATCCCCCACAGCCGGGCGACCTGAGGAGAGGACAGCAGGACGGGAAATGACTGTGGTTACTTTTCTGGCAGTTTTAATGAATTTCATTTTAAAGCTTTTTGTTATTCGCATGATTTTGTAGATCTCAGGGATAAAGTCTTCCTCGGGTGACACGTCAACAGCAGAGAATTGTTTGTGTCAGCATTTTTCCCCCTGAAGTTCAGATTCCCCAGATCCTAATTAGACACAGTTGTGTGTATTTCCACTCTGTGGCCACTAGGGGTCCTCGATGGCGAGCATAAAAAGTCCTCTCTGCTCTTTAACACAACAGCGTAAACATGCCAAGACTGGGGCGAGTCCCCACATGTGGATTCACTTCCTTTTTATGTAACCCATTACCACTTGAATACAACCAGAGTCCCACAGTGTTCACAGTGAAATAAGAGTCACGGCTGGTTGTCAAAGGCAGGCCATGAAATACACCCCCAACCCAAAACTGAACTCTCAGCTGATGAGGGAACTCTGATCGACAAATTAGTATCTCAGAACCTGACACAGATGGGAGACGTAAATCAAATCATCTCACAACAGCGGAGGATCTTTCTGTTGACAAACATGCGAGGAGGGGGAGGGACTGTAAAGTTTGGGGGGAGGGGGACGCTGAGATTCATGACTCAGGAAGAGACGGGTTGTATCCCACCGTGGCCATCAAGCCAGCAGCCCTGTTTGATCTCTGAGTGTGCTCTCAGCCCTAATTGCTCTTGTAAAACTCTTACTCCATCCATTTTTAATGTACAGTAAAAAGATAATGGAAAACACAGCATAGACCTGGACCTGCCTAAATGGATGCCGCCTGACGCGTCCAGTCAAATTTCAGACTTAAACATAGCAAAAATGTCTCAACTACAGAAATGTGAGGAGAACGGCGGGTGTTGGATGATTCTGTGATAGCGTGCTTGTCCTTCATTTATCAATCCAGAGTTTCATGTGTTGAATAATAAATGGGCGACTAATGGACAAAGATAAGAGAAGAAAGTGGCCAAATCTCACTTCTAATCGCTCTTATCTACATAGCGCCTTTAAACTCTGCTAACATAAAGTCATTCCCAGAATAACTCGGGTGCTGTTCGTATCAGATTTATATGCATGTCTTGATCTCTATCAACACTTCTCCACTATCTGTGGCGAGGCTGTGCAGTAATACGGACTAAAAATAGTGCTGATGCTTTTTAATTTATTTCCCGAAATGAGACTTTAGAGCTTATTTACATTACAACAAGCAATGCATGGGTGCAATATCGTGTTACGGATGCAACAAAGGGCTATTTCGATAGTCGACTGGCCGCCAACTGGTGAGCCAATTAGTGAAATTCTTCCAATGTGGTTTCAATTACTGTTCTTTAATAACATGTTGGAGTTTATTTATGTTACAACAGCTTTATATAAGCAAAACAGGGATACAATATCACAAAAGAGATGTAAAACAACTATGACAGGGGTGGCCACAGGTCGGGTGCGGCCCTTGGCCCTTTTCTATTTGGCCTGCAGAAAACATAACTTAACTAACATAACTAAAAAACAAACAAAGAAAGGACCGTGAAGTTTCTCTGTTGTCAAGGTTGTGGAAAGTCAGAACTTGATACAAAAGGCAGCTGATATTGGTTGAATTGAAAAATGGATGTTCTTATGAATATTTTAATAGTATTCAGTTCCTTAAAATCAGCTTGACTTTCTGAAATATTCCTGGCAAGGCTTATTTTCAAAAATTTACATTTGGAAATTTGCAAATGGGAAATCTTTGGCTCAGCCCAAACAAGCACCATCATTGTTGACGTCATAAAAATCTTAATACCATCTACCTAATCAACAACTATGAATCCATACTCCTTAATGGGGCATTAGAGTTCCCTTGTTATTTTGTGTGAATATAGGATGAGACAATCATTGAGTATCTTTTGGACTAGAGGAGATTAAAGTGAAGGAGTACCTCCTCTGGCTCGATGAGTTTGAACTCCATGCCGCGACCGGTCCAGGCGATGAAGTGGGCGTTCCCCGGGTCGTCCAGCAGGGCCACCAGGAACTGCCAGAGCTGCAGAGAGCCTCGGCGCTGGTAAGGCGTGCCCTCACGAAAAACGCCACCCCCTTCCTGCTTCACCTCGCCTGAAATGAGGACAACAGGACCTAAAATTTAGTGATAAATGACAAAATGCTTCCTTTTTTTCAATCCATGCACATTATTCTGATGTTGAACACATTTTTGACTCAATAATCTGCATCAAATTGTCAGACTTCACTCTTAAAGAGTATGAGAAAATCTTTGACTAATAACAGCTGGAAAGTTCTAGTGTGGTAACAGCATCAGCAGGCCTTCTAATCTTGATGTTTCATGTTTGTGAAGTGATGTCAACTCCTTAACCACAGCTTATCAAACTGAGCACTTAAATTGCAGCACTATGAGGAATTTAGACAGAAATAGCAACATATTTTGGAAATTTTGGGGCACTTAGGGACCAAAAAGGAGATATAAAAACCCCATAGATGCTAAGGAGAAAGATATGTGTTCTACTTGCAAAATAAGGAATGATTACTAATGCTGAGTTAAAGCTACATGCAGGTAAGTAGACACTGATTCGTGTTGCGTTCTCGTTGTTTACCTGTTACTCGATACGTTGTACACAAATGTGGCAACCTGAGAAGCTCAGCTAAGTTACTGCTGTTGTCTCTATGAGAGCTTGCACACTTCACTGGCTCAACCAGTGCTGACACCCTCGGGCTCTCCACTCAATCTCCTTTAGCGTCAATCACCAACACCACTGACACCATGGGAAACTACTCTTGCCCTGACAGAGGAGCCCGACATCGTGTGTGAGCAGAAACTAAACCCACTAACTAAGCCTGAGAGTGCATGGAGAGCCATGTACGTGTTACACAAGCAGCCCTGACGTCAGGACGAGAAGATAGGTCAGCTCGAGAGATGGGGTGAGTGACGGTAGGGCTAGAGTTTCTCTGTGATACCTGCTGTCATCTAACTAACACCTCAGCAAGAAGACGGCGGTGTGAAAATGGAAAAGTGTGTGAAGGCTGGGGCTGGGAAATATATCAGATTTTCATGATGTATCTATATATGAGATAAAGAGGAAGACGATGCTATTTACATCTTTATAGTTTTGCTAAAATTGATTCCAGGCCTTGTGCTTGATAAGAAGATTGCTTCCAGTAGTATGTTCTTTGAGCACAAGATAATCCATAAGTATTCACAACCCCACTTCCAAAAAAGCTGGGACAGGGTGTATTCAAGATATATGCACAATAGAACATAAATAACATATCAAATTTTTAAATTTCCTAAAAAATACTGGCTGATTTTGAATTTGATGGCAGCAACTAAGCTTTTAATAACAGTCTGTAAACATCTGAAAAGTGAGGACACCATTTGCTGATGTTTTGGGAGAGGAATGTTGTCCCATTCTTGTCTGATGTAGGATTCTAGCTGCTTCATTGCTGGATTTTTATGTTTTCTATTGGTGAAAGGTCTGGGTTGTGGGCAGGCCAGTTCAACACCCAGACTCTTCTATTGTGAAGCCATGCTGTTGTGATAGATGTGGTATGTGGTTTAGCAATGTTTTGCTGAAAGAGACATTGTCTGGATGTAGCTGTAAAAACCTCTTTCTCCTTTTTAGCATTGGAACTGCACTGGTGCAACCCCATACCATTAGAGATGCAGGTTTTTGGACTGTGCATTGGTAACAACCTGGATGGTGCCTCGCCTCTTTAGTCCTCAGGACACGGCGTCAGTGGTTTTCCAAAAGGAATTTCAGATTTTAATTAATCTGACCAGAGAACAGCTTTCCATTTTGCTTCAGAAGATGGCTTTTTCTCTGAATGACACAACTTTGACTTGCATTTTGCGGATTGCACGACCGACTGCGTTGACAGAATTATTTCTGGGAGTGTTCCTGAGCCCATGCAGCACCGTCTGAACATTACAAGCACCAAATATTGAACTTCATCCTTGTCCCTTACTGAGAGATTTTTCCAGATTCTCTGAATCTTTTGATGATATCATGTCCTGTATATGGTGTGATATTCAAAGTCTTTGAGGAACACTTTTTTCTGAAATTGTTCCACAACTTTTTAGATGCATTTTTTTGCAGATTGGTGAACCTCTGCCCATGTTTATTTCTGAGACACTCTGCCTCTCTAAAATGCTCTTTTTATACCCAGTCATGTCAGTGACATGTTGCCAATTAACCTAATTAACTGCAACATGCCACTTGTTGCTCCATCCCTAACTATTTTTTTAGATGTGTTGCATTCTGTTTTTATTTACATTTTACACAGTGTCCCAACTTTTTTGGAACATAGGTTGTGCATCAGCTAAAACATATCAAAATGTGTCACCCAGCCCTGGTGAGGAATATAGGGAGAGGGATTGTGGGTAGTAAAGTCTCACCTTCGAACTTCTCTGGAACCACACGAGAGTCGTTTTCAAACAGATAACCTGAGAGACAAACAGAGGAGTGTTAGAGTTTAGCTTTCATTTAAGCATGAACATTAGGGAATTAAATACAACCACAGCCAAATACAGGATCTTATAACACAATAAATAATGGAGAAACTTTAAGAAAATAAGTCTATTCTTTAGTTTTCCAAAGGTAGAGGAGATGAGTGTGGTGTTATGTCTTTATGCTCACAGCACTGGGGGAATCAGAATAGGTATGACCTCAAACATATCAAACAATGAAAGCAGAGGGAGGGTTTGTTTTCCCTTTTTTTGCAGGGGAAATTGTGCCTTTTTTCTCTCTTTTTTTCTGAAGTTATGTTTATTTAGGGATTCTTGAGGCAGGGGTGAGGCGAGGGCCCCTGCCAATGGAAACATAGTCCCACTGCTGGTAAGCCAATAGAAACATAGACACTCTGTGCTGGTTAGCCAATGACCACAGAGCTCTAACCAGCAGACTCTCAGTGAAGATAAAGTGCTGGAGGAGACCATGCTCATGTAACTGCAATGTTTGCATCATTACTACTGGATAATAGTTGGACTGGTGCTCTGAAAAAGGTAGAATTAGAAGATTTTCACAATAAGAGCCGTCATGTTACCTTCATTGCTGTGCTGGGCGTTTGGGTAGCCCTCATTGTGGTGGTACATGGAGGGACATCCAGGCACATCTGGAACAGAAACACAATCCTTTTAGGTCAAAAAATGTGTTTATTTGGTAACTCTAACTGTTACAACACAATGCAAAATGCTTTCATAACTTTCCACCAATTAATTCTTCCAACAACTTTACTTTACTTGTGTAGATTAAAGGCTAGTGCCGTTTCTTCTACTAAAAGTCAATTTTAACTAAAATAACTGACTTCTTACTTGAGTATGATAGTCTCTTATTTCTTCCCCCTTAAAATGCCACTGATATCCCTATAATTATTAAAAGATAAAACACAAACATATCTTATTTTCTATATAACTACTGATTGGGGTTTGGTATTTTGAATCACAGTAGAGATGCTTGATATTGAATTTTTGTTGTTACCCAGTATGCCGACACATGCAGATTTACTGATACTGATATTTAAGATCAGTTCAAACCTAAAACCTTCAGTTCTTAAACTCACGATCTAAGGTTTTAGGATGAACAAATTAACAAATTTAATTCTTTAAAACAAACAAACTTTAAACCGATGGTTCCCAAACTAGGGTCCTCGCCCCCAATAGAGACTGGGGCCAAGTGCCAGATGTCCTGGCCAGATGTTGGGAACCACGGTCTTCATTTGTAAAGAATGAATAAAAGAAAAGACACTAGCTGATGTAGGTCTGTTGGTCCAGCCTAAACTCCATTAACCTGTTTGTTTGTACAGCCAATATTTACAGCTGATATCGACTGACTTTTCTAGCAAGATATTGGCAGAAGAGGTCCTATCTGCTGATACGATAATTCACGTTTTAGCCAATGTTTTCTAGCACTGATTTCATGTAGATAATATTGGCAGTCTTGGATAAGTCAGAGATAAGTAGTAAATTAACTGATGCATAGTTGACTGTTTGATTGGTGTTAAATGTAGAATTTACATCATTTTTAGGTAGAAATATCCAATTCCAAAAAAAGTTGCTGAAAAAATCCACAATTTTTTACACTTTTTGGGGCTAAGTCTTTGGGTCAACTTCAGTTCTTGGCAAAACTACCAAATACTCAAATATTTTTGGGATCAATCAGTGCCTGTTTGAATACATGATGTCACTGTTTAATAGAAAGCACACACAAAAAGTGACTAAGTCATTTGCGGTGAAGAACGAATGAGTTAGCAACCCAGAGGGATCCCAGGGACAAGCTTCTTCTGTTTCCCCCCACATGGAGTGCATGTGTGGTGAAAACAGCTCCTAACTCTGTAAGTCCAATAAACAACCCCCCCTTTAACGCTGCCTCCTAAGCTGTAAGAGCTTTAGAGTGGCATATTATATAAATGTATTGTGTTATTGTCCCGGGCAATGCAAGGACAGAGTATGCATTTATCATATCCCTTCTCTTGTCTGTATGGATATTTTTAGGCCGTGAGACAGCACCTTCACCAGACCAGAAAAGTGCTACAGTATACAGTGTCTGCACTTTATCTGGCCTCATCACTGACTGTCTCCAATAGGTGCATTCACAAAAATAGATTGTATAACCCTGTTCATGAGCCCTCGAGGCGAAATCCTCTGCATGTTTGGACACTTCTGAATCACATTTATGCTTTAATGACTTCGGTAATGTGAGGGGCGTTGCTCAGAGATTTGTGCTCCACATCCTGTGACCGCTCCGCTCACCTTTGTGTGTTTTTGAATCTTTTTCTTTGGCGTAAAAAACAGGCGTGCCACAGACTATTGTATATGTTTGTCTGCTTTAATTCCGTCTGAGAGCTGTATGAACAAGACAAGCGAGAGCATAAAAAAGTGAAAAAGGTGCAGCTCTGAGCCTCTGGTCCCGCTCTGTGACTCACTTGCGGGGAATGCAGCTGCAGCTCTGTGACCGTGATAAGATGCCATTGGGGAAAAATCAAACCCTCCATTCTGGGGCGGCAGCACTCGATCATACTGTAAATAATACGTCCGCCTGCAATGGCAGTTCTCCCACTGGGGAGTGATGGGTAGATTAGGTGCGAGAGCAGCCAGGGTTAATTGTGCACCGAGTGGCATGAGCATTTTGTGTCTTTCATATGATACAATAGCAGTGATTAAGCCATGGAGTTCCTCTTTGTATGTGAAACTAAGTCTGTTTTCTTTACATGCTATTTACCTCAATACACCTCTCGATACGCTCCATTACCTTTTCTCATGGATGCTTTTAGCCATTTATGTAACTATTTATAAATGGATAGCAACATAAATCAAATAAACAGCCACCTTTGAAAACAGTGTTTCCTTTTAAACCTTCATTTTTGATGCATTCATTCATAAAGGTCTTTAAATTCCCCCAAAAAATAATATTCCAACTGTATATGTAAATTAAATCTAATTAATTCAACGCACATTACTCCATTTAATTACTGCTGGAGTAAGGTTTCCTGTTTATACAGATGTTTTTAATTGGATTTATCTAAAGACAACCTGGAGTCAAATGACTTATATACAGAAGAGATTTAGTGCCAGGAATAAGGAAGGCAAATATGAGGAGTTACATTCTGAGAAAAAAAGGGGTGAAAAAGAATTCAGACTTTCAAAACTGTTGCATTTTTGAGAGATAAAATTGAAAAAGAAAGATTTATCCTCTCTCTGAGAGTAGTTTTAGTTTCATCTGGCTGCTTCAAAATGGTGTAAGAGCGTACAAAATGTTCCCATGTTGAGTCAGAAAGCATTGCCTGTTGGCTTAAATTTACTTTTTTCTTTATTTCAATAAATTCAGACATTTCAGAGTGTTAATTGCAATAAAACTGAATGTCATCGGCAGCCCCAATATCCACGCTTATCTGATGCAAGGTTGCAGGGGAGGGAAGGTTGGGAACTAGACTTGATCCCCGCCAACTTCGCTGGCATACAAAAACAGATGGTGAGTTTCCAGCTAGTGGTCTGGTTTCATTTCACCTTGGTGCAGTTTGGTTTCATAAACGTTGATCTTGCTCGCCTTTTAACAGCCAGTTACTGCAAATTGTAATTGCACTAAGCCGACTAGTCTAAAGTCGAGTAAACACATCCTGTAAACCAAGTTCACACTGTAACCATGCAAAGTTGGAGTACAGAATGTGGCTAAAGTTAGCAGTGCTAGCACAGCTTACATTAGTCTCTTAATGTCCACATTATGTGCTAAATATCATCACTTAGTGGACGCTGTTAGCTAAAATGACTTATATCTAAGTGATAGACTGGTGTTCAATGGTGTTAGGGACTTTGCCAAAGGGTCCACACTGAATACTGATTGTGCTTACATAGGGATTTGAACCCCCTCCCTTAGCAAAGTCAGCGTTGTAAACCACTGAGCTATTGAAATAATGCTAAACATCACTGTTCCTACAATATGCTATCAATGCTATCAGTTTACTGTTATTTACATTGAATTAGAGAGCACAGAGGCAGCATGACAATAGTCATTAAGAACAGCTAGGCTGTGTTACAGTTTCGACAGAATGTTTGACAAGGATTATGGGCCTGAAATGACAGAAAACATTAATAATCAGTTCTACCTACCTACTTCTGGTGCTGCCCACCAAGGGATCTGAATCTATATAGTCAGCTAATCATTTGCCTCCCTAACTCTTACTATATAGCCTAGGCAATAAGCCTATTGCTCCTCCCTTACATGTACTGGAGCAGAAGAGTGCCAAAAAGTAGGACAGTATGGATTGGTTATCTTGGTATCTTTCCTAACCTCTGACATTGGGAATGCAAATAGATGTGTACAGAACTGAACCAGATCACTTTGTGGAAATCCACTTGACAAGGAGTCTTGCTCATACTTGCACCTTTGGGCACCTGTGTGCAATAAAAGCCCAATTAAACATGCAGCTTAAAGCTGCTATATTTACACCCCTGTGATGCTCCGCATTCTAGATGGTAACAGAGGTGTTACAGAGGCGAAAATGGGAGAAGCATGTCTGACTGTGATACCGTGCAATTGATGAATGTCTAAAGGTGCAAAGACAATTGAGCTTTATTATGGTGCAGAGATGCAACTGCACCACGGAGTCACCAGATTACCCAAAGAGCATGCTTTTGTGGACTGGGAGGAAGCCAAAGTAGCAGATAGAATCCACTGAGAAAATGCTAACTCTTTGCAGAAAGGCCAAGTAAGACAGGGATTTAAAGCAGGAAGCAGCCCAGCCTAATACAAACAATACAATATAAATGTGCAATAGGAGTTATGGAGAAACTGCAATATAAACATATTTATCAGTCTCATTTCCAGTCATATCTTTCCTATTCAACTGTGCAGCCACATTCATCTGAAAGATCCAGACGAACATTTGAGAGGATAGGAGCAAAACAAGACCTGAATTTCACTTGTTAAGTAATTAAAATGAGATGTACTACTTAACAGTGATTTAATAAGATACATGATTGACTTTGAAAGTTTAATGACATTTTCCACCTTATTCTGAAATGCAAAAAAGTCTCTCTCCTTTTTACATCTTACAAGACATCGGCCTTATCACCTTTCATTTTTAACTGATTTATACGTTGTCAACTCTTATAAGTGTCTTTTTGATGAGTCCTGCTGTTAATCACTGACAGTGAACAGAATGGAACCTGTAATATCTCCTGACACGTGCAGAATATTGTTTATCCGTCTACCAACCAAAGATAAACTCTGCTCTTTTGTGTCTCGTCGGCTTCTGCAGTCGGTCAAACTCATATCAGAGACACTTCTGAGGAAACTCCACCAATTCAACTTTCTCTTCCTCCCTGCTGTTATCCACAGAAAAACATCCTTTGGTACTTTTTGTATATTTTTTCTCAAGGTCGCATGATTTCTGGTCCAGCCAGGAAATCAAGAGCAAGACCAAAGGACAATAATTATAAAGAATCAGGTCCTTTCTCTTAGGTTTTTATGTTGCATCTAGTATGTTTGGCACTTGAGGGTTTTTCTTTCTTTGTTGTCATACACATATGTTCATATAGGAGTGGTATTTAGTGTAGATGATTGAGAACACAATGTAACTGGAGTATTGTCCTCTATGAGCAATTTTTAAGTTTTTGGAGATGTTAGGAAGTACTTATGATATTAATATAGTTTATGTTGATTTTAAAAAAGATGTTGCCCCCAAAATAATCTCTTTAAAATGTTTGATTCAAATTGAGAATTACCTTTTTAAAAATTTTATTTAATGTGGGTTTGTTTGTACTATTTTATTATTATTTGTAACCAATATAAGTCTTAATCGTCAAATATTGGGCAAGTTATAATGGTACCAAATATCTGAAATAAATGACTGGGTGTAAGAGTCAAACCTCGAATCAGGCTTTAAAGTAAGCTACGAAGGTGGGTGAAGCATGACACTACACCACAGCCTGATTTGGACGCATTCAAGGGGGTTGCATTGTTACAATGTGGTGATGCATGCACAAGAAGTAACCATGCTCAGGCTCGATTGGGCCTGGAGCAATGTGAGTGTAAGCCAGCTGGGTACTGGGGAGGGCAGCAGTCATGCTTTGGCACGGTACGAGGCAACTGAGCCTGAAGAAAGTGTGCCATAGGATTACAGAAAATTGAATAACCTCAATATGTGAAAACATTGCCAATATTTGATTTTCCATGGAACCATCTTAGAGTTTATAATAGTGAAAACCATTTGTTATGTATTTACAGAGAGAAATAAGGATATTTATCATGTATCTCCATTCAGTATAAAAAATATCAAGATAAGATTCTTGGTCCATGTCACCCAGCACTAGTCCTCGCCTGTATTTCAAACTCAGACAGCCAGAGGAGCTGGTTTCTGCTCGTTTTCAAAGCGGCTGAGCTTGCCACCCCACCCCATACTCCCCCCCCAGTCACCCACCACTTCCCCCCTCACCCTCTCCTTCCAAAGCCCAGCCAGTGGGAGGTTCGGGTTACTGCGGCCACGCTCATTTTTCCATTATGAGTTCATCTGCCTGCAGAAAAAGGAAGCCGCTGGTGCAACCTGAAACCCTGGAGCACTCCACCAGGGACTCTAGTCTTTCCAGTGCCCTCCATTTTCTCAATGAAATTCCTCTGCCTTGCTCTCTCTCACAGAGCGCAGGGGAGAGAGGGAGGGAGAGCGGTGAGGGAGGAGGGGTGAAGCTGCAGCAGAAAAAAGTGTTTTTTTTTTCTTTTAAAAGTGTCAGAGGGTTGAAAGGAGGAGTTTTGAAGGCAGGGAGGGAGTGGAGTAGGAGTGTAGATACAGTGAAGAAGTTTGTTTGCCTTTTGGACATTTTGTTCTTGAGTTTGCTTTGCACACTGGCGAGGGATTTGCCTTTAAAATGACTTTGGTAGTCCAACGCTAGACTTCCCTAATGAATTATCTCTCACAGACACAAGTCAAGTTTACAAGACAAAACCGTGCTTTATAAAGTTGATTTTCTACTCTATCTAAACCAATAAGAATGCCCATTCTCCTCTGTTTTAGGATTAATTTCTTTTAATGTTGTTGTACAGTGACTTCAATCCATCATACTTTTAAAAAACAGCCCATAAGGTTTACTTTTAGCCAACAACTTTCTTCATCAGTTAGCAAAAACTGCCAAACTTCTACTAGTTCAAGTCCAGAATCAAATTTCAAATATGTTTCATGTACTGTAAAATCCAGAATCTAAGCTGCATAGGAATATAAGACAGAAGCCTAATTCAAAGTGCTGTTTGAAGCTATGAAATGAATGCCCTGTAACTTTTTGCCCTCATAATGAGGCAGTTACAGAGTCGTTACTAAAACAGGATCAGCAGAGCCAGCAAGGTAGTTCAGCGCTGTGTAAGTGTAGCTACCATTTTGCTGTGCACTCTTGCTGTCCTGCAATACTGAAATGCACCATGAATTAACAGAAGATAACACGCTGCCCTGGTGTCAGTATGAATGTCTTGTCCCAAGGTATCAAGATGTTGCAGCCCTATTGCAGAAATGCACAGTGAAAACACCTAGAGTCCCTCATTGGAGTTTCAGAGCAAAAAAAAGAGGCTTTAAACTGTCTTCCAGTGTGACATTTTGCCATTTTTTTGCCATGTGGAGTTTGTAATCCTGTCAGCCAACACTACTGGAATTTAGCGCTAAGCCTATGGTGATAGTTGTGAAGTACAGATACACAGCCTGCGAGTTGCACCGCACATCTCTGCAAAGCAAATAGATGTTCAAGTTCCATGTCTGACATCAGGCAAATCCATCTTGCAAAGCTCCAGTCTGAAACAACTGTGCCAGGTCGGAAAACGGACCTGCCCAATCAGCGTCATTTGAGGGGAACAAAGTGGTAGCTATGGGCTGGGTTTAATTGTACTGGGAGAGGATAGCAATGGTTTCCACCAATTTAGCACTTAGCTTGGATGTAGCTGTAGTAAAGCAGAACCACATCTTTTTATTAAAACAAGAGCAAAGAGCCACACTGATAGCTTCTCTTGGCAGAGAAGATGTTTTTGCACTTCTCCCAACCGGCCTCGGCATGAGATTTATCCACCAATAAGCTCCCGTCAGTGCCTGTCTGTCGGGCTCAGGTTACTACTGAAGCTGCACATGCTCCCTGATTGGTCCGTCATGATTGTGACGGAGAGAACATTCGTCCAATCACCATTTGAGAATTATTTGAAAAGTCCTGCCTTTCCCAAACACTTTGTAGGGGAAGATTCCCAAATGAATATGAAATATATCTATGCAATACAGTCTATCTGGTATGTCTGGTATGTCAGGTTACAGTTGGTCAGTGGCTGTCTTCAATTAAGGAGACTTAAAAAAAAACCAAACAAACAAACAAACCAAAAAACCCCAATAGTTCATTTCCTTGTCAGCATACTTATTTGTATAAACTGTGTTGGTTTTGTTTATCTTTTGGTGCTAATCTTTTCTATGGTGACATCATCATGAATTACTCACCAGGCTCGTAGGTGTAGTCTGTCGGCTCCTGCTTCACCATCATGTGGGCTGGTGGGAACCTGTGTGGGAGCGGGTGTGAGTGTGGATGTGGATGGGGGTGAGGATGTTGGTGTGGATGGGGGTGAGGTCCGTGCCCGTGCCCATGACCGTGCCCATGTCCCGCTCCGCTCCCGTGCCCCGGTCCGGCCATGTGAGCCGCCCGCTCATACAGCGGGTCCATATACTCCTGCTTAAAGCTCTGCTGCAGGTACGGCATGCAGGGGTCCGAGTGCTGCCGGTGATAACCTCCACCGCCGCCGCCGCCTCCACTTCCACCTCCACCTCCACCCCCTGGTCCTCCACCTCCACCTGCCCCACTGCTTCCATGTCCGGCTGGGGCGGATGGCATGCGCTGAAAGGTCTGCCCTGGTGGAGGGAACTGGGGGCACATGGGGTCTCCTGAGGCGCCCTGATACCTGGAACTGTGATATTCGACAATGCAACTTGTTATTACAAGATATTATGCAGCCTTTTAGTTTACTCATTTTATACAACAGTGTTAACCAAGTACTCTGATTGGACAAGGGGCATTGCTGATATCAAGGCTAGCACCATTGGGACTTTTTATAAAATGTACCATCCTGCCTGAAGTGGACGTTTTGAAAGATTGAACACAGCAGACAACGTTTACAAAAATGTCAGCTTTAAAAAAATGTAAACTTGTAATTTAGCTTACAAATGACAACCACAGTTAAATCATTATCACTACTGTTGTTGGCAGTGTTTTCCACTCATGCTTAAGAGCCTTAATGCCTTTGCTAATAATAGAGTTTCTTTGTTCAAGAAGAGTCAATCCCAGCTGTCAATCACCTGGCGTTGATGGGGTAACTGTTGCTGGGCAATGGCTGGGAGGTGGCGGCGGGGTTCATGTAGCCAGCATCGGGCCGTCCGGCCGAGGCAGGTTTTGGGGAGTAATGCTGCTGCATGGGAGACATGGGGGTCCCTGGGCAGGAGCTCTTGGCCCCTCCAGCAGCCCTTTTCTGCTCATAGGCACTGAAACACATCAATACATAAACACATGTAACACATGCAAACACGCATGAACAACGGGGTCAGCTTTACTAGCTATTTTCAGTCAATACAACAAACAAACTAATGGTCAGAGGTGGAGTGGTCAATAGCATGTGGTCAGTGTTTTGACTTATGTGTGTCATACGCCTCATTGGACAAAGATAACTGCTGTTAGAGTGGACAGTGAAGTTTGTTTCCTCTGCTCACTCCATGGTAAAAAGGATGTCAGTAAAATAAGAGATATGAGAAGCAATAAATCAGTTTACATATCTGCGGAATAATAAAATCTGAAACATGCCCCAAATAAGAGCTAAAAAAAAACTTAAAGGAAGTCTGGTGGAGAGGAGAAATAAGGAGAGGAAATGATGAGTCTCTTTTTTGCTCTTATCAAGGAAACAAAAGTGAAAGAAAAGACCAGAACTCATGGACAGTTTGTAAACAAAATAGTTTACACTGAAGACACTGATGTACATGGTAGACATTGCATTGATTATTGCATTGAGAGTTTAGGCTTTATGTGTTTGAAGATTCTTTTTCTGAGCTTGTACTGCCTCTTTAACACAATAAACAGAGGATGAACTGTGTTTTGTTTGTTCTGCTGAGCTTTAGAAGATGACTGTTCTTTGGAGAGTAGAAAAATCACAACCTAATAGTTCAAACCAACCTTTGGTTTTTGGGGAGAATCATTTTTGAGCCTCATTTGGCATTCTTGGCTGCTTCGGTCCTATTTTTTGGAGCTAGAAATGTTCATATTTGTTAGAACCCCCAGTCATGATAATGCTCATAAACCATGAGACACTTGTCATGGAGGTGGCATTGCTGCCTTCTTTAATTCCAGTCTCTTAATCCACCTTAACCAGCTGAATTACAACTTGTTTGAAAGCCTTATGCTCTCTCAGTCAGTTTAATATGTTATACTTTACCACCCTCTTTGCCTTTACACTGAGTTTTTATCTGAATTCTCCCAATTCTTTTCAAACTTAGTCCCTTGATGTCTCTAAAGCAGTGGTTCTCAACTGGTCCGGCCTCAGGACCCACAAATCTGTCTTATGACAGATCGTGACCCAAGTTTCCAAACAGTTAGCAACAATGCATGCTTATTTACATTAATTTGTTGCAGTTTGGGGCATGACTGGCCCAAAACACCTGATATAAAAAAAAGAAAAAGGACAAACCGACAAATTTTATACCCGCTTTTCCCATCATTATTATTAATTTTCTAGACAACTTGTGAAATAACTTCATTATCATGGGTAAAGTAGACATTTATTGCAAGAAAAGGAGATGAATTAGTTGAAATACTGATCCAACATTGAAATTTACCAAATTTAACAATAAAATAGGGTAAAATAAAAGGTATCAGTGCATGTCCAATAGGGACTTCAGGACTTTTGACACCATTTTTTTTAGACACCTAGTCGCGACCCACTGAAAACTGCTCCGCGACCCACTTTTGGGTCCCTACCCACCATTTGAGAACCAGTGTTAATTTTGGCAGCTATTTTTACTTTAAGTCGCAGTTTTAGTCTCTAAATGAAATGTATTTTAGTTTTAGTCACATTTTACTGATTTCTATCCTCACATTTTAGTCTTTACATTTTGTCCAAGCATTTATTTTCTTGCCTAATCTTGGTACCAAATCATGGTAGTGTGTTCTCTGCCCTCTGCCTTACCTGGGGTCCCTACTCTCTACAGCTGAGAGGCAGAATAGCTAAGATGCATTCTTTTTTGACACATTAACCCACAGTAGAGAAATATCACAGATTTGAATATCTGACAGAAAACTACATTACATTTTAGTCATCTTGACGAAAATTAAACTCACTTTTTGTAAGTTTTAATCATCACAGATGTATTTTTGTTAGTCTTAGTCTAGTTTTTGTCATGGAAAAAAGGGCTGTTGACGAACATTTTTAGTCATAGTTCTAGCTGACAAATTAACACTGTTGAGAACCGTGTTCTTTTGGACTTCATTTTTTGTGTCACTGGCTCTGTAAAGCATGTAAAGTTTAAGGGACTGTGAGGGACCCTTTATGTGTTTAAGCACTTTTTAGGAGAACCTGGTGTACCTGGCATAAAGGCACTGCTCTCCGCTGGGGTAGCTGAAGCTCTGCTTGTGGCTACAGGACTGGCTGGGGTCGGATCCCGGGCTCTGCGGCTCCTTCTTGATGGTGACTGGAGGGCTGTGAAACGCCACGGCTGTAAACGGACAGGACACAGAGATGAGCGCTGGCACTCAGACAGCAGCTTTTGTGTTTTTTTTTTTTTTCTTTCTCTTGTTCGGCCCTGCCCCGATACTACTGTCATTAGGCTGAAAGGAGAAGGCAAATACTTCTGTCTGCACAGGAATCTCTTTTACGTGCCAGCCAAAATGCTTAAGTGACTGTCAGCGGCAAAAAACAGGGCAGCAGACAGACACGTATAAACACACTGAGGAGAACAGGAACGGTAAAAAAACACCACACACGCTCACACACGACTGCATTCCAGCAGCCCGGAGTGTCCTCGCCCACTTTTCTTCACTCTTCCAGACACAACAGCAGCCAAAACTTCCTCTGTCAAAGCCGAGCTTGGAGGTAAACAACTCTATGGGCCAGAGAGATGTCTGCACACTGATGAAAGAGACTGTCACACCTCTGTAGGAACAGCATATACACCAAATCTCTGTTTGGCATTCTTTCCTATTGGTATCCAGATGTTGGCCACAAGTTTTGCTTTTGGCTTTTTAGGAAAGTATCATGAAAACAAGGATTTCCATAGTCAAAGGGGAGATTTTTTTAAAATCACTTCATTTATTTTACCCCTAAAAGACTCCAGCTCACCAAACTGTCGATCAAGTTGCCCCGCTGGAGGGGACCTTTGCCTCGACGGCCACAGAAACCACCCAAAGTGGAGCTTCAAACTGTGCCGAGGGCTTGTGTTTATTATGTGAGGGGAGGTTTTCACCCGGAGAACTGTACAGGATGTTTTTCTGGTCCCGACAGGGTAAACAGCAGCAGCTGTGCACTTCCAGCTGGGGAGGCCTGTATTTATGTGAGTGCACGAGTGTTAGAGTGCACGCTTGTATTAGAAATCTCGGCGTGTGCGTATGCTGAAAAGTGCATATGTGTGTGGATGTGTAGTGGGTGTGGAGCTGACGGAGCGGGCCACACTCAAAGCTCAGCCCAGGTAATTACACACTGTCGTCCATTCACAAAAAGGAGAAGAAAAAATGTCTGGCTGGCTGAACGAGTCGACCGTTCTGCTGAGGCGAGAGGTAGAAAGTGACAAAAGAGAGAAAAGATTACAGCCGACCTTGAAGATGAGTTCTTAAAAGATTAAAATAGAAACTTTTCTTGAACTCTAGAGAGTTTTACTGGACTGTGTGCAAAATTAATGTCAATAAATATTCAATTAATACTCCCCCTTTTCTTTCTTATCTTAAAGATAACTAGGAAGTGGCTGAATGCTAACTTTATCTAAGATCTGATGGTATATCGCTGTTATCATGTTGTTGTTTTTAAACAGAAATATGGTAGAGATTCTCTCAGGATTTTCAGGATCCATTGTCTTTGTAATCGCTTTGCAGTTTGGTAAACAACAAAATAAAAAGTTATCAGAATTTATATGTTTATATGACATGCAGCCTGAAATATAGCAGTACAACATCATATGAGTTTCCCACCCTGAGCATGATAACATAGGACAGGGGTGTCAAACGCAATCAAACTCGAATTATGAATTTGGGTCCAACCTGAGGACTGAACAGGGTCCACATTTAACCATAAACTATCAACCTCATTTTCAGCAGCAATGAATTATGGGGGGAGAAAAACCTTTGCACTGATGATAAATGATTTTAAGACTGAAAAAGTCAAAATGAGAAGTTTAAAGGCTCAAAATCTGAGATCAAAATTTTAAGTTAGTAGCTCAAAAGGTCCAAACATGGTATTTAAAGAAAAAAAATGTTTTCAAAAGGCAAATATATGAGATAAAATCCAAAATCAATGGTTTAAAATGTCAAGGCATGAGAAAAAACTTTACATTTTGTGTTTTAAAGGTCAAAATGTTACTTAAAGTTTGGGGTGCAGGTGGCCTGGTGGTTAAAGGCGCGCCCCATGTACGCGGATGGCCCGGGTTCAAATCCGGCCTGAGACCCTTCACCGCATGTCTCTCCCCAGCTCTCGTCCCTGTTTACGACTCTATCAACTGTCCTCTTCTATCAAATAAAGGTACAAAAATGCCCAAAGATAAATCTTTAAAAACAAAAAGTATATATATTACTTAAAATTTAAAATTAAGGATCTAAAAGGTCAAATTATGAGACAAAAGTCAAAGTAAGGAGCTTTAAAAGGTCAAAATGCTACAAAAAAATTTAAAATATAGGATCAAAAAGGTCAAAAAATAAGAAAAAAAGGTCAAAATTGTGAATTGAAAAAGCTAACATGAAATAAAAAGTCAAAACCATAACTTTGTGTCACTACTGTGAGACGCAAAATGAAGAATATGAAATGAAATCAGAAATGTATTTTCCCACATTCCTGACTTTTTATCTGATTATTCTAACTTTTTTTTTTCTTTTTCAATTTTTTATGACTTAATAAGGATATTTTAAACCAACAAGGTTAGTTTTACATTTTTAAACTGGAGGAAATCTGCAGGCCTCAAACCAGTGGACCAATAATTAAAATATGATATGATCTGGTGGGCCAGGTATAACTGTACTCCGGGCCGGATTTGGCCCCTGGGCTTTGAGTTTGACACCCCTGACATAGAAACATGGCCATGTGGTCTACTGATGAGTGCATAGCAAATCCATGAGCAAAAAATTGGGACAGTTTGAAAATCATTTAAATGCCGAAAATGTGCTGACTTGTTAAATTCCCGAGTATTGTTTCAGATCAGATCGTGTTGTATAAGATCATATCTTATTACTGTGTCATACTTTATTGGAAAAATTGCAAATCATACCTTGGTGTCATATTGTATTAGATCGTGGTATGACACGGTATCATGTCCTATTTCAAATAGGTAAAAGGCCAGTTGATCTAAGCTCCTCCCACTGCAATTTTAAGTCTGGGGGATGTCCATCATGCCCTTGGGTAGGGTGCTTAGTCATGTTTGGAGATTTTTTCTTGTACAGAGATCCCTGCCACGAAGTTTGAGACCCACCTGTGACTTTAGGTGCTCCTATAAAACACAGTGGATATTCTTCATCAGTATGTATTGCCTTTCTATGAGGCTGACACACTGCTTTGTTCTTGGCAAATTTTCAAGAGCAACAAGTGTAATATTTCTGTCATATTGTAAAATATTTAAAGAAGTAGTGAACACTTTAACCTTTGTTTTCCAGCTGAACACTGAGGTATCTGACTGAATTAAGATAAAACACATCAATGCTGGGGTTTTTTCTGACATTTGCACTAAACCGATAAAAATCTGCATTTTACGACTTTTGATCAGCTCAAACGGACATCTGCTTAGGAAAATCTTTTCTTAGAAGGCGGTGCTTCTAAAAAACAAACTCTATACAAAAGGTAGAACGTTACCACCTCTAACTGACTTCACCATTCAGAGACCACTCCCATCCTCTCCTGCCTGCGCTGCCTTGGCTCCATGAACTCCGGCTTTAGTAACGCCAGCGCTGGAGCAAACGGACCAAACAGGTAGTGCTGAGGACCAACACAGTCTGCCACAGCTCCACAGCCTGCTGGAGGGGACTCTGGAGGGGAAAAATCCTCCACCTCAAAAGATCTCTCTGAGGCAGCAGTGCTGCGGGACTCTGTGTCACTCTCTGGCAAGGGGGCCACTGTCACTTCCGCTTCATCTGGAAAACCTTGTCCTTTTCCCCTCCCTCCTCTCAGTACCAAACTGCTCACTTTCTGTGCATTTTTTGAAATCTTGAAGTGGGCGGAGTTAGCTCTGAGCTGGGGGTTCACTTACACTTTAACATTTAGAAGTAGGGATGTGTGAGGTTAATTGGTAAAATGGTTAAATTTAGGATTCAGGAAAAAAAAAACACAGATGTCTGTCGATATATCCTCTTTCTGTCCCTCCACAACAGACTGTCCTAGCATGCACAACAGGTGCAGCAAAAAAATCAGATCTAGTGTGTGGCTCCTTTCCTCCGTCATTCCCAACTGACTCCCCATGTTTCACTCTATCCATGGTCCTGTCTCTTTAAAAGAGGCATGGAAGGCCAATAAAAAGCCCAGAAACATCAGCCTAAATCTCATCAATTTTATTGTATTGTTGCTATAAAAGCAGCATTTCTATTTATTTCACTGAAATTAGTCTGCAGTTTTGTGAGATCACGATTCTGCCCCTAAATCTTCATGAAACTGTGCCGCTCATCATCATAACCGCCCTATTTTTGGCTCAGACTCACTCTCCCATGGCAGGCAGGCAGGTGAGGAAGTGTTGGCTTTAGAGGAGATCAACAGGATTAGAGAGCATTTACCCAGATTTCCCAGACAGACACGATGGGATTCCAGCCTCCTCTGAGTCTGCGACAGCCCGTCTGCGAGCGAGCGAGCGCGCAGAGGGTGGCACATGACCGCCCCTCCAATAATACTACTGTGTTTGTCTTCTCCCCTTTTCTCTCTGCCATGGTCATGAACTGCAAACAATCCTCAGAGAGCGAACACTCAGAGTTCAGCCAAGTAGAGACACTAATGCGATTGGCAGGAATATTGCCCTTGATGTGGCTCCGCTTTATGAGGATGTTCTGTTTCAAACAGTCCGGCCTGGGATCGGCGTCAGGCGGCACATGTCTGTGTGTGTGGTGGTGTGTGTGTCTGCTTGAACCATTTGTGTGCGACCTTTTAGAATAATTTCAGATCATTTGGTAAATGAGCATCAGCCAGTGTTTTGTGTTTGTGTATTTGCCTGGGATTGTAAATCTGATATGCTCCATGCCTTTCCAATTAGAGAGAGATTTTGCTTTTGTGATAAACAATTTGTCAAACAAGGAAGCGGCAGTGTATAAGGCTATTGATCAATGAGCCAAAGAGAAAATTGCACAACTCAACATACTTTGATAGTTAGATTCTGAATTTGATTTTGATGAACAAATAAATTTTGGCTGTGCTGTCTGCTCTGTAAGGCTGTTTTCAGTCTTTTTTCCACTTTAGAACAATGTAAGACAAAGTAATCCCATCCCAAACAAGCATTTCAGAAATAAAACATTGACCAATGTTAACAGGAAGCAGGGCTGTCTGCTCTATGGTTTGTTGCTTAGCTGCAGAAAAAATTACAAACACAGAACAGTGACAGCGAAAACTTTTAGCAGAGATATCTGTTTGGACCACAGACTGTATGGTTTGGGTCAAAGTCAAAGTGTTTGCTGCTGAACGTGCAATCCACGAGATTTTAGATTAGAACTAAGCAGTGATCTTTCATAAAAGTCACCGTTAATAGAGTTTGTGAAATCCAGGATGGTGCAGATGTCAGGAGAAATTGAGGGTGTTTATGCCATGCATGCTTGATCCTATTTGATGGGCATTTGAATACCAAGTAACTGCACTAAAGCATCCATAACATTTATCACCAATACATCTGATATCGGAACTTAACTGCCGTCACTTATACAAACAACAGCCCATTCATCATTTCTGAGGCCCTTTTATCGTGGCTAAGCTTCCCTGCACGAATGAATGGGGGCAGATCACAGGCTAAGAAGCTAGTGCCTCTTTAACAGCTTTTCCCCCTTGTGTTTTTATAAGCATACTCATAAAGGACATGCTGACTTTTTTTGGCAAAAAATAATCACATGGGGAAATGGTTAAACCCAAATGGAAACTCAACTGGTGTTCAAATGGAGTTGTGATGTTTAATTTGCAGATGAGCCAGTTCTAATAGGTCGTTTCAACCAAGCAGTCTGGCTTAGTTCAGTGCGGAACGGCACTCATTCTTTGTGCGTTTCCATAGAGCAAAAGTTGGAAAGAGTCTGAAAAAACTGATCCGTACCACTTTTCGGCACCCTTCTGTAGGGGTACCAATCTTACCTATCCGTCCCAAGAAGGAAGCTACACATACAACAACAGGGGGGTTGCACTGACGTCACGTCAGCGTGCGACACAGCTGTTCGCCTCCAGGCGGCAAAACACGGAAGTCTCTGTGAGGAGCAGCGAAAACGGGAGACACATGGACTAATGTCTGCATTAATCTGGGATATTTGGACTCGACAGAAATCCAAACTGTTTCCTAGTCTGTGGATATTGATATCTGGCCGCAAATCAAGTTTCCTGACATTTACCTCGACCTGATTGTAAGAACACAAATCAGAGCCTGGAGGCCTACATCAGCCTGGTCTATCCACGATGGATGTGAAACTAAATTAATGCAGAAGTTTTGTGAATACGAAGCTTTGGATCAGTTAATTCTCTGTACTGTAACTACTTATTCATCTACTTCTCACTTTAGGTAACTTGTGAAAACATCGCTCTGTGGTTGTTGAACGTGCTCTTAAAACTTCGGCCTGCAGCCTATTTTGAAACAAGATCAGCGCACCCAGGATTTCTGACGCAATACAGTTTGATTTTAACACCGGCTGGACTTTTACTTTTTAAATATGGCGAATTCTCACAATACAGCTCTAAACTTTCATATTTTGTCATATAAACTGCTCTAGACCAAATATATTCACATATTAATGTAGCGTTATAACTCTAAATGTCTCTGTACACGTATTCCATCAGCTAAGGATCTGTACTGACAGCGGTTAACATCATCAATATTTAGTTATTTTTTTAAACTTTCAGCTGAAATAAAGCTGTTTAATTCTTATTCCCTTCTGATTTCTGTCACTCATCCTTTCTACAACTAAGCAGCTGGACCAGCAGACTGACTGTGACTTCACATGCATGCTTTTACAGCCCGCACACCAAGTGAGGGCAGTGAGGGTGTCTGTGGAAATGCAAACTATTTTGGGGGTTTAGCGTACCAAACCATAACAAACCGTACTGAATCAAACCAAACCCCTTGATGGAAACAAAGCTTAAGAGCTGGCTCCACTGGAGAGCCATGGGAGCGTGCTCCCATTCGAGAGTTGTTTATTTACTGTTTCTGTTGTTTTAAAGATGGCAAAATGGTGCCAAATGAAGAGCCATTTGGCAGCTGAATTTTCAGTTTCTATTTCTGAGCCAAGACACACAACCCAAATTTCTCAAAAAGACACACATTTCCCATTACTCCCAGCAAGGCAGGAAGGACCTAAATTAAGCCATGCTTTTAGTTTCCAAGCAGAACACAGCAGATAATTTCAGCTGATGGGGAAATCTTCAATGCATGTATCCAGACTGCTAGTCCAGTCAGGATGAAGGCATCCCACACCACCTTTGTGTTTAATATCACTAACACATTGACATCACATTGCATCTTTGTATCAGAATAATAAAAGAGAATGCCATGTCACAATACCCATGTCTGATACCCATATGTACATGGATGGATATTTTTGGGTGAAATTAGTATAAAAAATGCCTAAATGTCAGTTTGATGACAGACAAATTCTATCCAAGATCACCAGAAAGCTTTGGTTCTCAAGATTCTGACCATTCCAGCATAAAACCATCACGACAGTCACAACTAATGCATTTGTTGGGCTTTAAACAAACAAACTATTTTAAAAGCAACACCGCTCTTCTATACTTTCCTGATCATAATCTCCCATCAAAAACAGTCCTGCTGCATCAAAAAGAGCTCCCACAATCTAAAGGATTTCATCCATAACAATCCATGGACTGTTTTAGTATGATATCAAATTTGCTGCTTTTGTTCTAAACAGTCTGCTGTACCTGCTCTATTAAAGTCTTTTCTCAAGGCAATAATTAGCAATGTTATATTGAAAAAAATGTCTGGAAACCTTGGTCCTTTTTTCTGGAAACACCTGGACTTTCTCTCATAAAAACAGGAGTAAAATCCTCATTTTCAGTTCAAATGTTATCAGCTTTAAATCTGAACTGACTAATGCTTCATGCTTAGTCGAGTTGAGGTTTCTTAAAAAAGTTTTTGTTGTATCATTCAATACAGCAGCAGCTAAAGCATGTCTGACACTTTGAGAAGAAACTTCTGATCGTTATCGTCCTAAAGATGTCTTGTTTGTGCGTGTACTCTAAATTGTTTGATCACATTATTCAGTTTAATTTGGGTACCCTGGATATGCATTTTCACTCATTTCACCTGGATTTCTAAGGGGTTAATGACCATCCCAACATAGAGAACACATTGGAGTCTGGTAATGGATTTTTGGGATGGGATGGTGGAATGCAATTTTAAAGATATCTATGTTCCATGTTCATTGCTTTGGGTTAGCTTGTTAAATAGCAGTATATATGATTATCAGTTAACATTGAGACTGCAACTGGGGGCTCTAGGGAATGACAGGAGTTATCTAAGGCTGGCCTTACACCATAGGACTTTGCTAAAAGACTCTAAAAAGACGGACATCTGAGACCCTCTCACATCTAAAGTCGATTTGTCGGCAAGCCGTTGAGTTTTTAGTCTCAGACTGAGATTTTGCAAAGACTGTGGGTCACTAACTAGAATACGATTCCTTTTGAGCTTATTTCCCATCATGCATCTGGTGGACAACTGAGGAACTATCCCGAAAACACGAGTCGCCTCACCACGGAAACAAAAACATCAGGCTTTTACTTTGTAAAATCCCAGTGGTGGTTTACCGTACCTGTCATGTCAGCCTAAAATGAACTCACATTTTATGGCAAAGTCAACATTGAAATACGTGATCTAACCACAAATGTCTTACTACTTCACTGGGTAGACAAAGCTTTCTTGTAAATGTTGAGATACCCTGAATAAGTAAAACTTTACAGGAACAGGATGTACATGAGATATTTGCCAAATTTATGAGGATTCATCCTCTGGGAACTGGGAGTACTTGTGCCAAATTCCATGCCAATCAATGCTAACGATGTCTGGACTAAAGTGATATTTTTAACTCTGGGCTCAGCTGCTTGTTTGGCAAAAACTCATTTTTGAAATTGATCAAACAGTCCCAAGAATTGTCCTTAAAACAAACTCTGCTCTCCTTAAAGTATTCCAAACTCTCTGGTACATTGCAGTAAATCCTCCTGTCCAAATCATGTCCAATCTGCTGCTTAAGTTTATTCTGTGGTGGCAGTCTTGTAAACGGATGCAGTAAGAGTTATGCTCCTCAGGTTCCCTTCTCTTCCTGCTTTTATTCGAGGCAGTGCGACCTCCTATGACTGCTTTGTTGAATGTTACATCACCCTGTCAAAGAGATCCTTCATTGTTTCTTTTCTACGCTGAAGGGGACGATCGGTTCGTGAACTTCAGCGCAGAGCGTGAAGAACCTGAAAGGTGTTTAGAAGTGAGAAGACAGATACAGTACACAGTAGATGCTGGCGTTGGGAGCAGACAGTTTGAGGTAAAGCAGAAGTGCGTTGAATGTATGCACTTTCTCCGTCAGCGCTGGGTGAACCGCGGCACATTCCCAGCACCTCCTACACTGATAAGGTCAAAGGGTTCTTCCTCACCCAAACCTTGTCATGTCTCCTCCTTCCTTATTTTGTTGTATTCTTCACCAGCGCCCTTTCACACCCTATTCTGAGCCCCGGCGTATAGAGATGACCCCCAGCTAAAGACTGGGTGGAGATGGACGTATACAAATGTAAATGTTGGCTCTAAGAGGGGGAGGGTGTGGGGTGAAAGGTGATGGTCATGGTTGAGTGCTTTAGGAAGTAGAGGGATCATTACATGGGGGGGGTCCCATTCAACAGACACCCACCTCAAACAAATCGTAAGAGAAGAGGATGGCAACCCCCAGCACACTCACACAGTACTTTACACAATGGGCCCCTCAGCTGAGCCATACGCAGGGAGTGTGAACACGTCAGGAAACGCCACAGAATTCCTCTGGGATTCCTAAAAAACACAACAGGCCTGAGAGATACTAGAAACAACGCTGCTATTGGTCTGCATCTTTTAAAACGTGGTTGCGACCAGGACTGTCGAGCAATTAGTTTTGAAAACACAGAACACAGAATTGCATAAGTGCTTTTGATCATATGCTTAAAAATAGATCATGGTTTCAGATTATGTCTGAAACTATGACTGAAGTTGGGCGTACACGGTGGGATTTTCAGTCGAGTCACACAATAATGTTGAGTCACACTACTCACTTAGAAGTCGTGCCAACTTTCAGGGTGATCATGGATTGTTTGTGGTGCAGGGTACAGTGCATGATAGCTGACATAATCAAGGAAATAAACAAGAAGGAAATAAGTCTACCCGCGGGCCTCCAACTGATATGGATGATCTGTTTGTGGCTATTTGAATCATGAAAACGAGTCAATAGATATGACTTCAACCTCCACGTCTGAGACTTTTTCCAGGGAAACTTTACTGATATTTGTCAAAGTCTATCCCAACTTCTTGCACAATGGTTGTGTATCTCAAACAATTCAGTAGCACATGGAGGGCAAACATTCACTCTGATTGTTGTAGAGCTGGCTGGAAATTGCAGTGTATGCCTGGCTTTAGAGGTAGGACGCACTGTCAAAGTGCTTAGTCTGAGAAAATAATTGATTTTTATTTCATCTGATATTTTATTCTACACTTGAACCAAACCTCCAGTGTTTCCTCATTATAAACCTTTAAGATGGCGTTGCCTCAGAACGTACTTGGTCTGTAAGCTCCTGTTCTTATAGTGTCTTTTATTTATGATGTATTTTGCTAACATTGTGTAAGGACTGTAGGATTGTGAGGTGGGAGTGGGCTAGAAGGTTGGGGTGGGGTAGGGTCATATATTCAAGGAAAAATAATTGGGAAACTCTGATCCAGTAGATCTAGGGCCTCTGTGTCTAAAACAAACATAGTGAAGCATTTTTTTGTTCTCAGCATCCTGAGCATCCAGCAACAGCTGTTTATGTTGCCGTACCTACAGCACTCTATTTTAAATGGTAAATAGACTTGAGGTTGTAAAAGGCTTTTCTAGTTATCTAACTACTTAAAGCACTTTGACACTGGAGGTCACACCCACCCATTCATACACATTCACTCCACATTCATACACTGAGGCCAAATATCTTTCAAATCCATCGATATAACACAGATACGACGATGCTGCAATGGGAGCAAATTGGGGTTAAGTGTCTTGCCCAAGAACACATCAACAAGTGACTGCAGGAGCTCGTGATTGCGAAACAACCGACACTACCTACTGAGCCACAGCTGCCAATTTAACTTTTGAAAACAGTTCAACGTTTGCAACAGCGCTGCACTCATCAATGCCAAATCTCCCTCACTAACCAATCACAATCAAGAGGGGCAGGATATATGCTGCGTTCCATTTACCTTGGAGGTTGGAGCTGGGGTTGACATCACACCTGAGTTGAATGGGTTCAATTTGCTACGACTTCATAACTACTGAAGCTACTCCCACTTTCTGAGTTGGAATTCTGAGTTCAGGGTGTATTTGGATGATGCGTGGAAAGGGAAAAAAAACTTGCAGATAGCATTAATTCCATGCCTTGCATTGTAAATATACAAAGGACATATTAAAAGCACAAACTACATCCTACTCCTTTAAGGACACTTTTTGATTTTAGTTCAATATTGCTGTTGAAATTGTTACAAAGAATTTCCAACAAGCACAAAACTCCTTATATTTTTCTGAGTAAGGCTGCATGTGTGGATGCAGATGGACAGAATTTGAATGCAAACTTTACCTGGATCAGAAATTTACAGGACAAAGGGGTCCATGCACAACTAATGCCTTTGATTGCTACATTATGGTACTGATATCAGCATGTCACCACTCCAGTTATATGCATTGTTTTATCACCCTATAATCAGATCAATAACGGGGTTTGAAATATGTCTCAAGAGGAACATTTTAGTTCTAAAACATCTCCAGAAAAGACCTATCCATCTTATCCCAATTTTTATCACCACTTTTAAACAAGTTGTTTTAAGCAGTTGGCCAGATCTCCTTCTAAACTCCCCCGTCCTCTTTTTTATTTATGCTCAATATTTCCGACCATTAAAGGCCCTGGCGAAGGGAAATCCAGCCTGAAGACAGCCGTGGATCTGGAGATTCTTACTTTGGATGTTTATGTGTTACTTGGCCAAGTCTTAAGCCTCTGAAAGTCTGCAGCACATGACATGACAGCCGTACTCATGATAACTCATCGGACATCAGCCTCCGTGTCAAACAGGGTGACTGAACCGTGCTACAGCGAGGAACATGTGATCGTAACATAAATACAAGCTTAATCTTAGGTGTATCTCTCTGGAGACCTGGTTCTTGTCTCACATATGTACAGTGTGTGCAGTTGGAGCTGCTCTCATAGGTTACACCTGCTGGTTCTTCAGCCTTATGTGGTGATGGATCAATACAAACAAGGATGCCAATTATGCCACAAGGTTAAAAAGGAAAGTATTGATTCACATGAGCTGCAATGACATTAGTAGCTCGGTTGAATGCATGTCTCCATTGTGGTAAAAGGGAGGCGTAATGGGGAATCTCAACAGTGTAATTTGAAAGTATCCGGCTGTCAACACAGGCATAAGTTAGATGGAACGTATACTTTCATGGTTATTTAAAGTTTAAAAAGACACAGTGGTATGTTTGGCTATCTCAGACCAAGTTAAGATGCTATTTCTAAGTCTGTGCTTTGGTTTTATAATAGACAATAACTATTTAGAGTTAAATAAAGAAGATGACAGCACAGGAACTCGTTTACTGAGCAACAGTGACGGCATGAACTTTTCCGAGTTCACAAAGATAAAATCTGAAAGTCTTTAGAAATTCATGATTAATAGTAAAATAAAACAGTCAACAAGGCTGAGAGACAAATTTTATGACCACTAAAATCAGAGTAGCAATGACTGTATGTGACTACAAACCTAAATTGCCAAAAAGTTGGGACGTTGTGTAAAACATGACAACAGTGACTTGAATACTGTCTCAATTTAATGCAGCGCAAAGACAAGACATTTGATGTTCAAACTGGTAAAGTATTCTTTTCAGGGGGAGTATGCATACATGTTGAATTTGATGCCTGCAAAACATCCCAAAAAAGTTGGTACAGGAGCATGTTTACCACTTTATTCCACCACCAAACACAAATTGTTGAAGCATTAAAAGTGGAATTCTCTCCTCTTCTTGCTTGATGTACACCTAGATGCTATTCAGTACACAATGTCCCACACATATTGAATAGGAGACAGGCCAGTCTAGAACACTGGTTCCCAACCTGAGATCCAGGATCCCCCAGGGGGGGTGGCAAAAATTTTAGGGGGGATTTGCAAATATTGATTAAAACCATGATTACTAAGTAGTTAAGTAGTTTATACTAAGGTCTTTTGATAAGAAATGATGCATAGGCCTTTTAGGGGGTTTATCAGTGGGACAATTCAAATCTATGTTGACTTTTGATGGCAGTGTATCACTTTTTCTTCTCTCTTGGGTCCTTGGGGGTGGGGTGGGGGGGCTTTGCTTTGTTAGGTACATATACGGGGGCTCCAAGGAAAAATGGTTGAGGAAGCATGGTCTAGAACACTGATCTTTCACTGTGAAGCCATGGTGTTGTAACTGTGGCCTGGCATCCTCTAAAACAACAGTCCCCAACCACCAGGCCATAGACCAGTACTGGTCCATTGGTGCCAGGCTGCACAGAAAATAAAAAGATAATTTTACTTCCCTTTGACTGACTATCAAGATCTGAAAGATGTTTTATTGTGAAGAATGACTGTACTCTCTTCTCTTATGTCATTCATTTGTTCCTTTTGACACATATCAAGATGCTGGTCTCTGTCAAATGTGGCCACGGTGCCTCAGTAGACAGAGTCCAGAAGGTTGTGGGTTTTATCTCTGAGTAGTCAAAGGGCTAGAAAAGCGCTGTAGAAGCTCAAGCTCAACTCATCAGACCACAACACACCTTTCCTCTTCAGGTCAGTCCATGTCAGATGAGTTCAGGCCAAGAACAATTAGCAGTGTTTCTGGATTTTGATAATATGTGGCTTTTGTTTTGCATTGTATAGTCACATCTCACATTTGTGTGCTAACTGGCAATGGTGTTCTAAAGTGTTCCTGAGCCAATACAGTAACATCCATCACAACATAATGCTGTTTTTAATGCAGAGCAGCCTGATGAAAATTGAAGGTCACAGGCAGTCAGTGTTGATTTTTGGCCTTGCCCCCTACATGCTGAGATTTCAGACTGCACAAGCTGCAGTTTCACATTGAGTAACATTCATAAACTGTGAGACAAAGTGGAGAAACTCAAGCCATTGTTGATCATGACTGGCTGAGCCTTTCAGGAGTGCCCCTTTAAAACCCAATGATAATACTATCACCTGTTACCAATTAACATTCTTAGCTGTGGAATGTACTAGGTATTTCTAAGCAATTCACAACTTTTTCATGTTTCTTTCCCCTGTTCCAATTTTTTGGAATGTGTTGCAGGCATAAAATACAGCAGTCTGCACATTGCAGTTTGGACATTGAATATCTTGTCTTTGTGCTGCCTTATGATGAATATATGTTGAAAATGATTTGCAAATCACTGTCCTCTGACTTACACAACATCCCAACTTTTTTAGAATTTGGGTTGCACTTTATAGAGACTTAGCCTGGCTTTATGGAAAGTAATGATAGATTTTGACTGAAATTAGACAAACAATTGCCAGATTTGGGTCTTAACAGTGCATAAATGTGGACTGTTTCTCTCGTATCAGTGCTCAAAGAAAAGATTCAAAGCCAACAGTTAAAGATCACTCAGAGAAAAAGCTTTGTACTTGTTCAGACAAGAACTTTCCCATCCTTTCAGACAAACATTGCAATCTATTTTGGGTCTACAAAAGGGAAACGAAACTTTGATGTTTGCAAAATTTGACTGGGCTGCTGCCTTTCTCATGCTGAGTGTCATTCACATCTACTTCCTGTTAGCCAACTCCACATCATGCATCAAAAAGGAGAAAGAACAACACATTTGAGCAGGGCTCCAGTTCGGTTACAGCCAATCATCTGTCTTGCTGATACCAGCGTTCTTTCCATCAATCTCGTTAGGCTTGTTTGGCAGGTATCTGACAACCATTCTTTAAATATTCAAGGAGCCTGGGCCATTATCAGATGGGAGAGGACAACCTGTAAATCAGATAGAGCAGACACTAATGGATGCAACACTCCCGACGCTCCCCGAGCAGACAGAGACTGAAGCTGCTCTCGGGCCAGATGAGGATGAGCCTGTTAGTGCCGGCCAGGCTGATTTTTTTTCTCTCTGTGTCTTCCTGATTGTGCAGTGACCTGAGAAGTGCTCACACATGTCCAGCACATGTTTCCATGCATCAGTGGAATGACTGGATACACTGTGCAGTCGAAGCGGTCTGGATCATATTGTATTGCTTCCCTCTCTCACACTCTCTACCTCTTGTTCTGAATTTTTCCACTGAACTTCAACCTTCAAAGATAAAAAATGTCTTGTGCCAAATCATTTACAAGGTCTAGTTTTTAGAGTCAGAAATATTTGAGCTTTATGAGGCAAGTGAGATCCAATAGAACATTCAAACTTTGAAACTTTGGGTGTTTTATACACAATAAAAAGCCCCAAGAATAATAAATAAAATACATCCATCAAAATTTGCTATTGCAATTGTTATTCATATTTGGTGGTGAGGCTGTTCTGGGAACACTTCTGCTCTTCCTGCGCCTACAAGGAAAGCCTGAGGCAGGAAGCAACCCCAAAGCCTTAGACCCCGTCCACACGGAAACGAATTCAGGTGTATACGCAAAAGTTTTTTGTTGAAGCAGCATTTCATCCCCACGGAAATGGCGTTTCGGGTGACTGTAAACGATACTTTTTGAAAACGAGTCCCAGAGTGCATAAATCCGTAAACGACTACCGTGTCATCACTGTGTGGACGGCTGTCCGCATCTTTCTTGAAAAGATTATGTCACATAGCATAGCTCTCTTAAGGCGCCTGCGCGGGTCCAGCCAAAACAATAATGGCGGACTACAAGGTTGTATTCGTGCTGCAGAAGCTACTGAGCTTGTTATGGCTTTTACAGCAAAATCTGATGCTCCTTTACCACCACTGCGAAACGCATACACCACATGTTCTTAAGTCCAACACGGAGAACAACCAGAAGGGCAACTAGAAGAAAGTTTGTGTCAGTTTTCTGTGATTTTCTTCTTCTCCTTTGGTGCATTTCTGTGGCAGTGTCACAGCACCATGTACAGGCTTGGCATATGCACTAAAGCGTTTTCAGTCATTTCAGCGGTTCCGTGCTTGCGCGGATATTTCCTGAAACGATCCCGTCTTTACGGAAAACTTTTTCAAAATGAAATGGCAATATATATTTTCCATCTCCATGTGGATGGGGCCTTATTGACAACAGTACGACATTGATTAAATCAGATGCAGCATGAAGGAGGAGCTGGGGTGGAGGAGGGTTGCAAAAGCGGCTTGCAAAGGGAGCAGCAAAGAGAAGGCATACCATGCATATGGTGGCATGAGTGACTTTAGCTTAGCGTGAATTAGCAGGCCGTCAGCTGATATGGGGTTGCGTAAAATCAGCTGATCTCAATGAAATGGCAGCGCTTGACACTGTGGCCTGCCTGAACTAACACTATATGCTCAATTTCAGATCTGAAACTTCAGGATGAACAAAGAAGACTTGAGCTGATGTAGGTCTGTTGGTCCACCTGAAAACTCCATAGTTTGTCAGTAATATGGCTGGTATTTAGAGCCAATTAAGGCAAACATTTGCACTATATTGTCTGTAAATATCAGTATGCTGATACTGATGTCATTCTAATATCGTGCCTCCCTTTTGATTTCAGTTGGACTAAAATGCCTTTAATGCCCAGTTTTAGTTGGACAATTTCATTTTTTGCTTATTATTCTACATTATGACAAAACAGAATTTTTTAAACTTATTAAAAGAAAAACCTTAAATATCACATTGACATAAATATTTAGACACTTTACTCAGAACTTAGTTGAAGCACCTTTGGCTGCAATTATAGCCTCAAGTCTTTTCAAATATAACACAAGCTTTGCAACACCAGCACTGTGGAATTTTCTATCATTCTCTCTTGTAAGCCCTCTCAAGTTCAGTCAGGTTGGATGGGGACTGTCTGCCACTAACAGGTCTCTCCAGAGATGTTTGACAGGGTTCAGGTCAGGGCTCTTGATACAGGAGGGCCACTCCTGTATTGTCTTGGCTGTGTTCGTAGGGGTCATTGTTATTTTGGATGGTGAACCTTTGGTCCAGTCTGAGGTCCTGAGTGCTTCTGAACAGGTTTTCATGGAGGATATCTCTGTACTTTGCTCCATTCAGCTTTTCCTCAACTCCGACCAGTCTCCCACCTAAAAAATACCCCCACAGCATGATGCTGCCACCACCATGCTTCACTGCTGGGATGGTATTGGGCAGGTGATGAGCGATGCTTGGTTTCCTCCAGACATTATGTAAAGAATAGAAGCCAAAGAATTTAATCTTGGTTTTATCAAACTAAAGAATCTTGTTTCTCACAGACTGAGGGTTCATCAGGTGCTTTTTTGCGAACTCCAGGCCTCCACTCCTGGATAAGTGGAAGGCTGCAGTGATGGATGACCTTCTGGAACTTTGTCCCATCCAAGGCCATCATTTTGGTGATTTAGATCAGTCCTTCCTAATGTGCTTCCCCCTGTTGGGCCCCTTTGGTACTACTGGTGGACGGCAGGAGTTCTTTTGCATAAATAGAAACCATAAACATGATTTCAAAAATGGAAATCATGTTTTAAATTATCATTAAATACTTGATTACATAAAAATGTGTTTTGGAAAGTCCAAAACCAAGAGACAATTTAACTAAGGTATAACCTTCTATAATTTTTTTGTTTTTTGTGTGTAGAATCAGTGTCATGGTGAAACTGGTGTTAGATTAACTGCTTCTTTGGAGAGCATTCGCTTGGCTGCTGGCTTCACTTTCATAAGGGTTTGCCACTACTTTCTGAGATATTAAAGAGTTTTTGGATCCCAAAAGTAAGTTAAATAAGTGAATTATGGAACACAAAAATAGAGCAAGAAAATATCGATTACTTTGCAGATGCCTGATCAAAACACAGTGAGTAGCAGTGGCATGTTAGCTGTACTTTTTGACTCAGCAAATATCCTAAATATGAGGAGGTAAATACTTTGAGTCTCATGTTACTGTAGAGAAGTTTTGTTAGTGGATCTCAGAAGATTTTCAGGTTTCTAGATGGGCCATGACTTTGGGATGTTTGGAAAAGCTTGCTTCAGATATCACAACAGCTGATATTAAAAGATATACCAAAAACTGAATAAAAACGCTCATGTTTTCTCAGTTTCCTTAGCTTCAACGGATCACATTTTTAATCGGTAAATGCCCTGACATCTCACGTTTTCCCCATTGTCCACTTCACTCTCAATTGTGCCGCGTTGGCTTTTTATAAACGGCCATTGACCAGCCATAAATCTCGCTCTTCCATTGCTGTTTAGTGGAGCCGATACAATACATCCCTGTCCCGGGACATGTGCAGCGAGAGGGACAGGCCGTCACAGGCGCGGGGTGGATGTAATTAATCTGGCACAATATTGACTCCACACTCTCGATCTCTCGGCCCCCAATATAGCTGTCCCCTCTTAATGTTTAATGTAGCGATCGATCCTCCCCCCACACTGTTACTGCAATGATATAATGAGCTCCCAGCGCTTAGCAGGGGGTCAGCGTGTGAGGGAGGGGTGTCTGTGTGCAGTGTTTCCATATTCATTCACCTAGATGTTACAATGCATGCCTGTATGTGAGCACTGATGGCTGACTCTACCTCATCAGAGGGAGATAATTGTAAAGAAAGGCCAGGACACCTTGCCTTAAATTATCAGGATGCCTGCCACATCTACATCTCTTACTCCCCCCCCCGTTTCACCCTTTCATGATCAGGATCTGAACCCCCTCTCCTGCCCCTCCTTGCGCTGATTTATCTCTGCTTTATCTCTATCAACTCATCTATCAACCCTCTCCATCTCCTCCGACTCCTCCCGCAGATCAGCGAGGATCGATACGGTCATACGCTGGCTCTCAGCTCACTCCGCACACCTACAGCTCTGTGTCAGCAGGTTACTATGGGTCCACGCTCTGCAGACACCTCCTCCACTTATGTGTTGGTGTGTTTAGTGGGTCGATAAGAGCGGGTGCGGGATTGTACGGGATGTGAAAGTAGAAAATACAGCGAGACGTTTGCTCAGGAAAGACAGAAAGACGTCTTCTAAAGGGTAAATCTCTGCGATCAATTCACTGGAACTGCTTCTACAGTTATGAAAACACTGGACTGACCTAAGTAATCGCTATGATCTGGGATATTTGGTGACACTGTTGCAACAAAATCAGAGAAGGCAAAAAACACAACATGATCAGAAGGCTGGGGTTGAAACAATCTAGTTCAAACGATGTGTCACTGTACCACATCTGAAGGCTAAAAAGTTCAGAGCTGTTTTGAAGGGGTGAAAGACTCCAGAGCACTGTTATGCTCATTCTCCAAACAGAAAGTTCAAGACAAATCTTTTATTATGTGCATTGATGATGATGATGTATGGAGCCTGGCAAAAGCCTGTTTAAAGTAAGAGTCCCTGATTGACTGTGAAAGTGTAAAAAGTGTCCAAACAAGCCGAATGTTGTTTGCACAAAACTCCTGAAAACTTCCTGAAGTTTCTGGAGAATTGCATTAAAGCAAACGGACCTCCCTGAGAGACCACGGTGTAGCATTTCTGCAGGAAGTCTAAGTGAGCTGATGTGAAAAATATAATTAGGAGAGTTCCCCAGAAGTGAGTGGGAGGGAGTGGTGCTTATTCCCTGCAATCGGTGCATGGCCACAGACTGCACGCAAGTCACCAGTGTCATCACAGTGTATGTTATTTATCTGCATGATGCTTTCATTTGTCGATGCTGTGCTCCAAATCCCACTTCCATGTGGATCTTTAATGTCCAGCAGGTATAGTCTCTGGCTGTGAGGTTCATGTGTGAACAGCCTGATCTGTTGGGTATTCTTTGGAATATACAGTTTCTGTTTAAAAGCCATTTAGCATTTTTGAAAGTTCTCATAAAATCAAAGACGCTGAAGTTTTAGGAGAATCGTTGCATTGATTTCTACCAGCCTACAGCTAGAGATGTAAAGGTACCGTTAATTTTGTGGTGTAGTGGTGGCGGAAGCACCTCAGTACTGTCATGGACATGTGACAGTTTCAAGTGATAGGTCTTCAGGGCAAAAAGTGCCTTTTCCTTACTGGAGCAGGTCAAAGGGTTGCAGGAACTATGGTTACCATTGGGCCTTGGGTACCCATCATCCTTTGTGCTCCACTGGCTTGATCTAATAGTGCAAAAACGGTGGATGCTACAAGTGGGGAGGGAAAACTGAGTGACAAAGTTTAGAGGGTCTGGTGACTATTAATTCTGACATGTGGAAGCCAAACTGCCCCATTTTTTGCTGAAAACACTTAAAATTTTCAAAGATTTGGGTAGCGATTGATTGACAAAATGGTGTTGGTGGGTCGTGACTCTAGACCAGTTGAGGTCCACTGGTCTGGTTGCTCCCGGTCTTCATTTAACCAAACTCACCATATTTTCATCCATTCACACAGTGATTACTATTTTATTTGTTCAGATAGAAAGGATGAAATAAACAGGACTAAAGCTAAAGTTCTAACTATTATGACTTCCTTGCAGCCAAAGATCACACAGCTCCAGTATCTCCTTATTAATGATCCCTTCAAGTCCAGCTACTGTTATTCTAACGGCCTCACCCATCCCCCTTTCACAGCCTCTGTTCCCATCTCTTTCAAACAGAGAAAACATTCCAGCTTCAGAGCGCCGAGCTGTCCTGTCCGAGTAAACTCACCAACACGGACTCACTAATGCACAGGCACGCATAGAAGCATCACACACCTCCCCTGGCTCTCCTGTAATAAAACACACACTGCCGTCCATTCACAAAGCTATGCTGCTGACACTCGGGCTGTGCTGCCTGGCTCAAATCCCCGCGGCCCCCCGGCTTTGACAGGGCTGTTCTGAATCAACACGCAGCAGTACGGCTTTTACTTCCCCACTGGAAGCTGTTAAACGGCCATTACTGCACATATAAACCCATTTTCAGTGGATCTGATTGACTAAAGCTGGCTAAATGATGTGGTGAACAAACTTTATCTTCAGGCTCATTGTAGTGTGTCTTTTAAGGTTAAAATCCAAACCAAATTCAATGAAAACCCCCTAAAACACGTGGAAATCAAAGATGTTATGTGTAGCTATGTCCTGAAAAAAGGAAAATGCAAAAGAAATGACTAATTTAGCATGATAAAACTAAGGTTGTGTGCCTTAAAATGGCTTTCACTTTGAAAAATAGTTATCTTAAGACTTATAAGTGTCTCTTTTAAAGTACGTACCAGAAGCCAGAAAATTACCAGAAAATTAGATAAAACAACCCAAAACTTGAGGAAATCAAAATGAGATGTGAATTACTTCCTAACTTAACATAACAAAACTGAGATTACATGCCAAAAATTACCTTTTACTTTGAAAAACCCTATCTTCAGGCTGATTTGTGTCACTTTTAAGGTAAAACCAGGAGCAAAATCAATCAAAACATCCTAAAACTAATGGATATGAAAAATGTGATATGCAACTTTGTCTTCAATGGCCATTCACATAATAAAACTGTAGTTGCATGCCTTGAAAATGGCTTTTACTGTGAAAATCCTTACTTACAGGCTGATTTGTGTCACTTTTAAGGTTAAAACCAGGAGCAAAATCAATCAGAACACCCTAAAACTTGTGTAAATCAAAGACTGGAAGAGTAAAAACTTCCTATAAAGCATCTTTTTGAAGGAAGGCGAAAAAAAAATGGAGGTTGCATTCCTTAATAATGGCCCTTATTTTGAAAATCCTTATTTTCAGGCTGATTTGTGTCACTTTTAAGGTTAAAACCAGGAGCAAAATCAATCAAAACATCCTAAAACTTGTGGAAATAAAACTATTTGATAAGTAAAAACTTTCAAAAAAGGATCTTTTAAAGAAAAGAACAACAAAACTGAGATTGCATGCCAAAAATGACTTTTACTTTGAAAATCCCTATCTTCAGGCTGATTTGTGTCACTTTTAAGGTAAAATCAGGAGCAAAATCAATCAAAACACCCTAAAACTTGTGTAAATCAAAGACTGGATGAGTAAAAATTTCCTATAAAGCATCTTTTTTGAAGGAAGGCGAAATAAAATGGAGGTTGCATTCTTTAATAATGGCCCTTATTTTGAAAATCCTTATTTTCAGGCTGATTTGTGTCACTTTTAAGGTTAAAACCAGGAGCAAAATCAATCAAAACATCCTAAAACTTGTGAATCTAAAAAATGTGATATGCAATGAGTTCCTTAAAAAGGAAAATGCAAAGAAACCATACATTCAGCGTTGAAAAATGCAGTTGCATCTCTTAAAAATGACTTTTACTTTGGTGATCTTCAGGCTAAAGAGTGTCTACCCAATTAAAATCAACCAAAACTTCCTAAAACCTGTGGAAATCAGAGATGTGGTGTGTAGGTATGTCCTAAAAAATAAAATGCAAAATAAACGACGAATTTAGCATAAAAAATGGAGTTTCATGCCTTAAAATGGCTTTTACTTTGAAAACACACCATCTTCAGGCTGGGTAGTGTCTCCCTCACCAAAATCATTTAAAACACATTTGAACTTATGGAAATCAAAGATGGGATGTGTAACTCCTTCCTAAAAGAGGAAAATGCATAATAAATAACAAATTTAGCATGACAAAACTGCAGTTGTGTGACTAAAATTGCCTTTTATTTTGAAAAAGCACAATCTTTTTAAGGCTAAATAGTTTCTTTCTAACAAAGATCAATCAAATTATCCTAAAAGAAAATCAAAGATGCAATGAGTAACTACTTTCTAGTAAAGGAAAATGCAAAATATTTCATACATTTAGAATGATAAACAGCAGTAGCATGTCTTAAAATGGCTTTTACTTTGAAAAAACAATTCTTTTCAGGCTGAAAAATGTCTCTCTGACTAAATTAAATCAAACCATTCTGAAAGTTGTGGAAATCAAAGCTGTGACGTGTAACTACTCCCCCCAAAAAAGGATTTTTTTAGTGAAATAAAACAGCAGTTGTGTTCATTAAAAGTGGCTTTTACTTTGAAAAACAGGTATCTTCAGGCTGAGTAGTATCAATCAATCAAAACACCCATAAGCTAGTGGAAATCAAATCTGTGATGTGTAGCTCCTTCCTTAAAAAGGAAAATGCAAAAGAGATCACACATTTAGAATGATAAAACTCTACTTCTGTGCCTAAAAATGCCGTTTACTTTGAAAAACCAGTGTAGTCGGACAAAGGCTGACTGAAAAACAAGCCTACACCTCTCCTAGGTGTTGTTACTGGTGGAGTAATGTCCCCCCATGTCATGAATGAAGGTTCCCTCCCCTTAACTCAATGTGCTGCCTCAGCCAGTCTCTCACAACCGGCCCATTCATAAAACTGCTCTCCTCAAGTTTGTGCGTGCGACGTGCCAAGTGTGTTTATGCGTGCGCTCGAGTAAGTGCATGAGAGGCTGTCAGGAGAAATCATGTGTTCACTTTAGAGCAAAATCAAGCATTTCACTCATAAACAAAACAAAACAGAGCCACAAACAGCCTTTAGAGGAAGCCCCGCCCCCCCAGAGCGAGCGGCAGAGCGGCAGAAAGAGACGGTATCCGTGCATTTCTGGCAGGCACCTGGCTGTTTTTGCTCACTTTGTTGCATAGCAGCTGTATTTTGGAAAGTGGAGAACACAGAGCTGCATGTTTCTCTGTCGGGGGAGAAAGGGAGTTAGAGAGGAGGAGGGAGGGGCTCCGTTCACCCATGGTCCCATGTGCCAAATAGGGGCCTGATTGGGCCAGTTCTGGTCCAGAAAAACAACCCAAACAAGAGGAAGGCTGTGAATTCATGACAAAGCAGAACACAGAGGGTCAGAGGGACACACCGCTGTGAGGATTTGGTTCAACTGGGTTACTGGAACCCCGCATTTCTTTGTTCATTCTTTTCTTTCATTGTGTCTTTCTTTCTGCTGTTTCTGACCCATCATTGGAGTTATTGATAAGCAAAAGAGAAATTTATAACCAACATCTACTTTCTTAAAGGCCAGGACATGATACAAACGGGGTTACTTTGATTTTTCATCCTTTTCTCACATCAAGAGCTTCCATAAGGGACGGGGATTTTTACTTTTTAATTACACCCTGAACAATTCTTCTTGTCCTATGTAATTTTAGGTCCTTTTTATGGGTGCTGTAGCAAATCTGCTCATAAGGGGTGAAAAAGGGTAAAGCTTTACTCAGAGTCACACAGGGGCCCACAGAAGATGGAAAGACAAGTTAAATTTGCACCATGATTACGTTTACACCTACAAACTGTTATTTCCCATTAAAACAACCAAAAACAGACATTAATGAAGCTCAGCAGTAGTTCATGCAGGACACGGCAGTCAGACGCCCGGCTGTGACCAGCCATTTCCCCCCATTTTACCCATTTTTGCCTCTTTTAACCCCATATTTCCCCCTTTTTGACTTCTTGAACCGTTTTGGCAACTTTTATCCCAATTTGCCACTTTTTAACCACTTTACAACATTTTCCCTACCAATTTTTGCCCCTTTGTAGGCACTTTTCACAATTTTCCTCCCACTTTTGTTTACTTTTTGCAGTAATTGACTCATTTTTTGCCTCTTTTATTCCATTTTGCCAATTTTTAACCACTTTCAACATTTTACCCTCACATCTTTTGTCCCTTTTTGCCTTTCTTGACCCATTTCGTCCCATTTTTGCCATTTTTTTAACCATTTTCCATTTTTCCCTCCTATTATTTGCCTGCTTTGCCTTATTTGACCCATTTTTGCCTCTTTAATCCCATTTGCCATTTTCTAACCATTTCCATTCCCATTTTTTGCCCCTTTGTTGCCTTTCTTGACACATTTTTGCCCCTTTGTAAGTGATTTTTGAGATTTTTCCTCCCATTTTTTGCCCCCTTTCTGCCATACTTAACTCATTTTTTACCTCTTTTATCCAACTCTGGCACTTTTTAACCACTTTCCACTATTTTCCCTCACATCTTTTGCCCTTCTTTGCCTTTCTTAACCCATTTTTGCCTCTTTTAACCCTTTTTTGTCCTTTTTAACCATTTTTCTCCACTTTTCCTGCCATTTATGCCATTCATCTCTTTTATCCTATTCGCCTCTTTTGAACCACTTCCCCACCAATTTTTCCCCCTTTGTTGCCTTCTTGACTCATTTTTGCCCCTTTTATCTGATTTTTGCCACTTTTTTGACCACTTCCCACAATTTTCCCTCCCACCTTTTGCCTTTCTTGGCCAATTTTTGCCACTTTTTATCTGCTTTTCCCATTTCCACTTTGCCCCTTTTTGCCTTACTTCACCCAGTTTTGCCTCTTTAATCCTATTTTTGCCACTTTTCACCATTTTCCCACCCATTTTGCTCCTTTGTTGCCTTTCTTCACCCATTTTTGCCCCTTTGAAGGTGCTTGTCCCATTTTTTCCTCCCATCTTTTGCTCCTTGTTGCCTTTCATGGCCCATTTTTATCCTATTTTTGCCACTTTTCACTATTTTCCCACTCATTTTATTCCCCCTTTTTGTCTTTCCTGGAACTATTTTTGCATATTTTAACCAATTTTTCCCCTTTTACCCCCCCCCCAATAATTTCTTTTTTTCTAAAGGTTATTCCAGTTCCTTCTACTTTGTTCCCTGCCATCCTGACATTTGTGCACATTATGGCCTCGCTATGGACTCTGACAGTACTTTCAAATATTTGAGTCAATTTGCTCATGCACATTGTTAACACTAGCAAAAGAAAGGGAATTTCAGTTTGAGATCAGGTGTTTACATTTTAATTAGGCTACACTGACAGCAAAAATTAAGTTTATTTTTTCTTTGATATCACAGCAATGATTTTGCTGACTTCCATGGGCCCCCCATTTGGCCCCAGAAAGCTCTCCCCTTTATCCCCCCTTTATGGGCAGCCTTGTCCAAAAGCTCAACATTGGCAGAACTGAGTTCTTGAGGACCCAGGTTTTGATCTGCATCCCTGGTTTTCTTTCCTTTTCAGTCAATTCAATGAGAAATACATTTGCAGTCTCTTTCATGCTATAAAGAAAGCGTATTCTTGCAAAAATAGTTTCGAACAAAAAATGCAAATCCAAAGGAAAATATAGATTTCATGTTAAATAAATGCCAAAAGACAAAAATATTCCAAGGGACTGGAAAATTCTGAAAATTTGCATATTATTTTAAATCTCTCATTTCCTTCTCCAGTCCTACTTCGTCTGTCCTCTTTGTCAAACTCTCTGGAAAGCGCTGTAACGCCGTTCTATAGCCACAACTTCCTATATAATTACTGCAAGGCACAAAACTAAACAATCGTCCCACACAACTCCAAAATCGCTGGATTAGTTCACATCTTGGAACACTCAGAGAGTGTGTTTGTGTGTGCAGAGACAGAAGAGAGAGGTAGAAAGAGAGAGAGAAAAGGGAAAGGGGAGGGAGGGGGAGTCCAGATTTTTAAATTCGACTTAGTTTGTACAGACACAGGAAGGGAGGGAGGGGTTTGGAGTATCCACTCTGAGAGGAGGGGGTGTCAGAGAGAGAGCGAGAGGGAAGGGGGGGGTCTGTAGTACTGTAGGGCTTTTTTATGAATGAAGAGCGAAGGAGAGCAGCGAAGGACTGAAAGAGAGAGAAGGAGCGGGGGGAGGGGGAGGCACACTTCCTCTTACGCACACAGGGAAGAAAATTTATGAATGGGTCACATCTCTCGAGCTGCTCCAAGTGTAAACAACATACTTGGACAAAGAAGGACGAGCTCTCGAGCGCAGCCAGGGCCTCGCTAAACGCTCCGGCTCAGACATTCGGACACAAAAAAAGGCAAATAATTGACATGTTGGAACTATTTTAATTAAACGTGCTCCATAAATTTGAGTGACACCTCCATGTGTTTCTTTCCCTGCAGGCAGAAAACAGACAAAGGAGTCTGTCCGACAGCTCAGCGTCAGGAGAGGATAAAATCTTGAAGAGCTGTCAACACTAAACATTAATCCTCATCTGCTCTTTGTGAGATTAAAATCACACCCTGCTTCCAATCATGCTAAAAAAAACCTAGCAAGGTTATCACGAATGGCTCCATTACAGTTAAGGAAGGTCAGAAAGTCCTTTAAAGCTGCATGTTTGCGTAACCTTCCCGCTATGGCAGCCTGCAGACAGAGCACGCTTGTTAGCTGTAAACTGAAGGACCAGATGAGATAGATTTACCAGATGTGCAGGTATTGCACAATTCCTCCTTTGCCCCCTCCTTTCCTTCCTCTAATCTAGCATTCCAGCATGTCCCCTTGTTTTTAAACCTCTCCTCTTTCACTCTTAGACTCTTTTCCCTCTCTCTCCGTCAACACCACACCCATGCAGGTAAAAACCTGACTCAGTAAACAACAATGTTTAATTTTAACAGGGCGCCGTTTTCAATAAAAGCCTCAATTATACTCCGGTCACCTGGGATTAGAGCTGTGCTTTATGTTTTTTTTTTTTTTTTTTTTAACATGGTAGAGTTTCAAAACAGGTGAGTCACTTGTTTTGAAAGTTAAACCAGACACTGAGAGCACCTTCAGTTCTAAATTTCAAAGTTAAATCAACAACTGTGTGGCGTCCCTCAGGGTTCAATCCTGGGACCAATTCTGTTTCCATTACCGCTGCGATATCTATTAAATTCCCATTTGTGGTAGCTGGTATCACCGCTATGCAGACGATACGCTGATTTGCTTCTCAATCAAGACTAATGATTTCAACAACCTTACTAGCTTTAATAAGGGTCTAGCAGCTGGTACAAATTTGATGTCTACAAATTTCCTTCACTGTGATTCAGGCAAGATTAAGGGCCTGTTGTTTGTCCCCATGTGCTTTGCAAAAAAGCTCTACGTCTAGAAATGCTTGAACTCTTAAGGCCAATATTTTATACCAAGATTGTTTAGTCTCTTGAGGGCTTGTGCAAGACCAAACCTTTGCTATCCCCACACATAACACATAATGTAAACATCCTAATTTTCTCTTCACTGGTATTAACTTGTATTCAGATAAAAAAAAAATCACCCCAATTCTTTCCTCTCTACATTGACTTCCAGCAAAAACAGAATAATTTCAATATCTTGTGTAGTAGTTGGCAACTATCCAAAGAAAATTCCAACTTCTGAGAGATAGATTAGTATGCACATCTGGTTGGCTAGCTTGATGCAAACACATAATTGGAATTGCCATTGACAGGCTAACAGATTAGCACTGTTCAAGCAGTTTTTACCTGGAGAAACATCAAATATCACTTGCCATTTTTGGGGATGCATGATAATACACGGTCTTGCAAAGCAGATCAATTCAACTCTATTTCTGTAATCTGGCAAATCCATTTTGCAAAGCTTCAGTGTGCAACGTTTGTGCCAGACCAGAAACTGGTTCTGATCAATCAGCGTCATTTAAGAAGAGTGAGGCAGTAGCTAAGTATTGTAAGCTTCCACTTTTCCGTGGGAGCTGTCCAATATGATATATCCATGCAATGGGTATGTAAGTGGCCACCGGCATTTTTTGTTATTGCTGTGTATTCATGTTCCATGGTTGAGCGGCACTCCCCGGAAATGATATAAAGATCAGGTGTGTCGTCACACGCCAACTTTGATTGAAGACAAAAGTTCATTGTGTGTGTGCAGGAAGTTTCGGGAGGAATGTAGCATCAAATAATCTTTTTATGGGTTTAATTCTGTTGTTTTTATGCGTGTTTGATTGTATTTGTGTATTTGATCACGAACAGTGAGTAAACGGAAGCATACCCGTTGGCAGTCAAAATTTGCACCCTTGGCAGGCGAAGCGAGGTCATTGTTTTCTACGTTTTTAATGACCATTTATACCTTGCTGTGTAGCGATTTAAAAGGAATGCAAAACTGCAATTTACTGACACTGTTTGCTTGATCACATTTTAACTTTGTTACAATGAAAATGCTTTTGTAAGTTTTATTCATTTATTTATTTATTTATTTATTTATCCATTTATTTATCAGGGACAATACATAAGCATTGCTGCATTTAATTACAGTGCAACCGATGCAATATATAAAAGACATCTAGCCATGGCTAATTTGCAGTCCTTGTCCCTGGTTTTGTTTTACGGAGTATAATAAAGACAAGATTGAGCACCAGTGGAAATCTACCGCTGTGTCGTTGATGCCGAGGGCAGCTACAGGGTGCATGAAACAGTTTATCTGGCTTGCCAGGTTAGGTAGTATCAGTAAAATGCCAGTATCAAAAGGACCAACAGAACTACATCAGCTCCTTAGTCCCTAAACTTCAAAGTCTTTTTAAGGACTGATTTTTTGGTCTGAACCACATTTCTACACATCTCAATCAGCTAAAGTGAATTTGTATATATCAGCATATTGAATATCAGCAAGAATATCCCAGTTTTAAATCAGAGGTGTGTGTGCTTTTGCAGGATCAGCTCCCAAACTCTAAGACAGCCTTGGATAAATCTGTGGCTTTTCAAGAAAGGCTGTTAAAAATGTATTTTTAAAGGCCTCCCTGTTTTATAACTACTCCCTTTTTTCCTTTCAGGTGTTATTTTAGTCATGTGAGCAGGTTTTTGTTCAAATATGATGCTCATCTATATCATTTGTGTAGGACTTAATGCTTTTTTTATGTTTAAGTATAAAGCACTTTGCAACTTCTTGATTGAAAAGTGTTGTTAAGACACTTCATGATGATTTTAAAACATGGGAAAACTCAAGCCTGTGCATGCCTTTATTAGTCAGATAGATGAATATACTGATGGCGCTTGTCAGCTTAAATTTCCCATAAATCAAAGATGAATAGCGACGCTCTTACTGGACGCCGTGGCTATTCACTGAGACCAGCAGGGATACTGTCTGTCAACGCAGGAGTGTCTCTGCCGTGTATAAGTGAGCTGCCCGTCAAACTGAAGCCCCCGTGACCCTGCAAATCATACCCTGCTCAACCGTTAGCAAAAGGCCTGACAGCTGATTGGCTGACAGGTCAGGGGGTTAAGTAGACACGACCTCGGCGTGCCCTGGGGTTCATCTGCACTTCCTCCTTCGCATTGTTGGCCGGCAGACAGCGACAATCTCGCACAGGGCATGTGTCACAGAGGGGCCGAGCAGTTGTGACTCGGAGCTGGTTAAATCACATGATGTTTACACACAAAAGACACACGGGGCTTCAATGAGAGGAAGTGCCTTTGACTGCGACTGAAAGCTGTCACTTTTACTTTGCTGTTGAGATTATTCTTGGAGGCGTTTCAAGCTCTTTTTGGGGTTCAGGGCATTTCAGAGTCATTGCTAGAAGATGGAGAAGCCCGCAGCGAGTTCAATGGGGCAGAAAAAGAGTGTTTGTAGAGCAACACGTACCCCCGCCCAGATCCTGAATCGCCATTGTTGAGACTACAACAAGAAAAGGGAAACACATTCAAATAGGCGCTCAGTTGTGTAGCCCAGGAATTTGCTTTTCCATTTTACACCTTCCGATGTACACAAAGGGAAATCTTTGTACCTGCGCCCTGAATTATTTTTTACTGGTTTCCTGGGCCGTACCCATTCAGCTTTTCAAAGGCATGCAAATGGGTGACGGCAGCACACAATGCTGGGATCCAAATTCACCTCATGATGACCGGCTCATTAGGCCTTCTGTTTCTGCACGGCTCTGTCTGCCAAAGAGATTACTGTAACATCAGCGGGTTATAGTATCCCCACCTAAGCCTCTGGCGGTCCCACGGCACAGATCTGACCACTGCTTTCTTCAACACTTTCTCATGACACGCAGACTTTGAATTACATGAGCAGGCCTAATGGTCAAAGAGGGAACATGTTGGAGCCAGACTCAACGCACAGCTCTGCTTCATGAATCAACATCTGACTGAATAAACAATAAATATATACCCACTCCATGTGGTTTAAGAGCATAACAACACATTTATATGGATGTGTTTAGAGGACATGGCGATTTAAAGTGGAGTACTCACAGTTCTCCGAGTGGAAATCAGGAACAAATTGCTCGTCACTGTCAGGAACTTGAGCTGAAATAAAAAGAAAAAAACATAACATTGTTATTATTATTATTGTTCAGGCTAAATCTGACCTTTCTCTGTGCCTCATTTCCTCTCTGCTTCTCTCTGAAATTAGAGCGAGGCTCGCCTTCATTTATGCGACCTTCACTTCCTGTTTTTTTCAGCATGTCAGTGCTTTGTTCACCCAGAGATCAATACATGAAGACACAAAGCTCCTGAGAGACATCAAAGATGTTAACCACCACCAGCCTGGTTTGTAAATCATTTCGCTTGGAAGCGCCTACTTTGGACTTAGATTGAGATATTTATTACAGTATGATCAATTAGTAAGATACCTAGAACGTTCTAACGAAGAGATTTGATAGGATACAATCTATGTGACGAAACATTACAACAAACTATGAGTACATTGTGTTATATCTCCAAATGTAATATAATATGAGACAGGACAGGAAAAATGACAGAATTCAAAATAAAAACATGAAACATAAGAACTAATGCAACATGAAAAAATACAATTTAAGTATGATACAAAAATAAAAAAGTATGATATGATTGTATATAGCAGTGTTACTCAATGTGTGGCTCTATTGTGATGAATTGTGGCTCTTTTATGTATTGATTTGAAATATTATTTCCCAGAAAATCTTTAAAAAAGGGAAACTTTGTCCTCAGAAATTATCCAGTGCAAGTCACCTTAATCAGTTTGTTTCCCACACTTTAATGTCAAACTTCACTGTCAGCCTTTATTTTTGTCTGTACATTTTCATTGCTGTTATTTGCTATTTTTTCCCATTTTTACCATTCTGCTGCTTTTTTCCCCATTTTAGCCAATTTTCACTCATTTTTGCTAATTTTTCACAGCTATTTTGACCATTTTTGCCACTTTCTCTCCCCATTTTTGCCACTTTTTGCAGTTTTTTGACCATGTTTGCCACCTACAACTTTTTATATTGCCACTTCTTGCCACTTGTCACCACTTAGATTGTGGCTCTTGCAAAGGTATTTTTCAACAATTTGGCTCTTTGGTTGAGCAAGGTTGAGTAATACTGACATGTAGTATCATTTTGGGAAGGAAGATATGCCATATTATAATACCTTAAGATATTTAAGCAAAGATATGATGCATTGCTATGCTACACCACACTAAGGCTGGGCAATTAATCGAAAATTAAATAAAATCTTAATATGGCCTGCCGTAATTTTCAAACCGCAGAAAGTGCAATTTTCTTTGAACTGAAATTTGTGTAAAAATAGCAGTTTTACACATTTTTCTGCAGCAGAAATGCTATGCATGACATATCATGCAATCATTAAAGTGACAATTTTTTAGAATAGTCTATAAAAAAAAACCCTACCTTCATTTTTGTACATTTTTCTTATTAAATATGAGAATGACAAAAACTTGTCAACGCAACAATTCGTATCCAATTTGCAATACGAGTCAAAATCATCAGAATTACACATTTCTAAAGAATTTTTCGGCCCTTGTTTACGAATGAAATAGAGTTCAGGAATAATCGCATATCAAATCACAATCGCAATAATGGGGAAAAAAATTGCAGTTAGATTATTTTCCAAAATCGTTCAGCCCTATACCATTCCATACCTAAAGACACAAAATATATTACATTCGAATTAAGTTATGATATGGGTCGATCTGATACACGAGGATAAATTATTGTACATTATGATATCACACGATGCAATTTGATGCGATACGATGTGACGTGATGCAATACAATAAAATGCAATGTGATGCAATGCAATACGATACAGTATGACATATGATATGACGCAGTACAGTACAGTTTAGTTTGATACAGTATGATACAATGTGATGCGATACAGTATTGCATAAGATGTTGAACCCTTTTATTAATTATATAACTCAATTATGGTCAACATAAGTTGGCTTTTTTACAAATTTAACAAAGTAATGCCAATTGATATATTCCAATATTGATATATATCAATATCCCCCCCCCCCCCCCTTTAAGTCTGTATTTAGTAGACTGCACCTTTGGCTGCAACCACAGCACTGAGTCTGGATAGGTCTCAGTCAGGCTTGCACATATGGACTCTGTAATTGTCCTCCATTCTTCGTTGAAAAACTGCTCAAGCTCTGTCACGCAGGGATGGAGCATGAATGGCTCTTTTCAAGTCCAGTGTGTTCTTCCACTTGAACATCCCACAAATGAATTTTAGTCAAGATTTGCTGACTTTTCTTCAACAGTGGTTTTGTCTTTGCCACTCTCCCATAAAGCTTTGACTGGTGAAGAACCCAGCCAACAGTTGTATGCAGAGTCTCTCCCATCTCAGCTGCTGAGGCTTGTAACTCCTTCAGAGTAGTCATAGGTGTCTTGTTGGCCTCTCTCACTAGTTCCCTTCTTTCATGCTCACTCAGTTTGTGAGGATCTAGGCAGACTGACACGTGTGCCCTATTCCTTTCATTTTCTCGATGATGGATTTAAGTGACCTCCAGGGGATGTTCAGTTTCTTGGAAATTTTTGTGCATCCATCCCCTAACTTACACTTTTCAGTAAGATTTTCTTTGAGTTGCCTGGGGTGTTCTTTTGACTTCATGGTGTAATGGTAGCGAGGAATACTGACTAAAGATCAAAGATTCATGACTTAAAGCTATAATAGGACACAGCACAATATGTCCTTTTGATGTCTATTAATCTGAGCAGAGAGGCAGCATACAGACCAGAGCTGAATGCATGTCAGAAATACGCCTTCATTAATGACTGAGACAAGGGCAGTTCAATTCAATGGTTTCTTATTTCAAATTGTCCATTCACTCATACGTTACAACCCCATTTTCCCCAGGGACCATTTTTACAATGCTCCTTTTCATCGGGAAATCATATGTCTGACACCATACTTTATAGTACATCCTATCTGAGATGAGTAATATCTTTATTGACTTTTTATTTCAAACAGATGAGTCATACAGATAAACAACCAGGCATTAGTCAGTTCCCTTAACTTCAATCATATAAATCCAGATGGACTTAAACAGGCTGTTCTGGCTTAACAACTGTGGAAATCTGTCAAGTGCTGTGAAGAAACAGTCTCTCTGCCCCAAAGAGTTAGGGACTCTGTCTTCCATTGTAAAAGAAGTCTGGATTTCATCTGCTGCGTAAATGAGGAATGGCTTGATACAAGCGGATATAAAACAAGGAGAGCAGAAGTACTGTACTTCTTAGATCTTGTCAAGTGGCAACAAACTGCTTTGAATGTGTGTTTTCTACAAGATTTAAGCCCACTACATCTCCCATGTAGAAACAGTTAATGAGTCAGCCTTTATTATGAGTGCCACAAAGATAATGTGCAGCCAGATTTTAAAGATTTGTATTAGAATCAATGGCGTGGTGTCCATTTCAGTGACACTCTCTCATAATGAACCTCATAGGGTCGAACTGAAAAAGCAGAGTCAGCGATGCCAAGCCCAGGTGCAGCTCAGCTAGACAGACACCATTGTGCAGCTCTTTTTTTTTGGGAATCCAAACCCATTCACAATTGTGCTTTCGGAGCTTTGGACATCGAGTTACACAAACAGTTCAGAAAAGCCAAAAACATTTGACTGCCAGCAGAGGCTCAGAGGTCAGATTCACCAACAGGCGCTGGCGTTTGGTTCCCCTACGTTTGATTTAACAGTCGTAAAGTAAAGCAGAACCACAGCTAGCAACCTTTGGAACTGGCGCCGGTCCATCTCCACAAGTTTCTCTGGGTTTAAAGTGTTTCCATCGCCTGAGAGTCACACTTACGTCATGGTACAAGCTAACTGGTAGGGAAAAGTTGATGGGTATCATTAAATAACATGGACTCAATCAGGGGCGTAATGGGCTGCAAAACAAAGTGGGGCCATGCTGTGAGTACTTTAGCACCTTTCACTTGCTGAAAATGGACAAAAGGACCATTTCCCTATTTATTTCAGTGAAAAATAAAAAGAAGAATTCCTTTGAAGTTGTTTAAATGTGAATAAAACTGATTCTGATGAGTTTTAGATCACTAAAACCACATTTAATTCAAAATAGAGCAAATCATATCACATGTTGAAGTGTCATTGTTTTCATATGCACCAAATTTGAATTTTATGCCAGCAACACCTTTTAAAATAGTTGAGAGTGAGGAAAAGGGCTGGAAAAGTGTTGAAATGCTACAAGAACACCCAAATGGAACATCTCACATTTTAATAAGGTTAACTTATTAGCAACATGTTTAGAACATATGGCAATGAAGACCCTGATGATTCCACTCCTGGAATTAGGGTCCAGATGCACTACTGGGGCTGATACTCAGCATCTGAACGATTATCTAGAGCTGTGCTTAAGGCTTTTTCTATATGGTACAGTTTCAAAAACAGGCGTACCACCTGTTTTGAAAGTTAAACCAGACACTGAAAGCACCTTCGGTTCTAGATTTCAAAGTTAAATCAACAACTATGTAGTTTTCTCTGCTGCCCTCTTGTGTGGCGTCCCACAGGGTTCAATCCTTGGTCCCATTCTGTTTTCATGTTTTAAGTTCCCTCTAGGCCATACCATCCTCCAGTTTGTGGTCACTGTTATTGTTCTTACGCAGACGATATGCAGGTTTACTTCTCTATCATGCCTAATGATCACAATAACCTACTACCCTCAATTATAGGCCAACTGTTTGTTGGCCAAGCTGATTTTTATGGACGATATTCAGCATTCATAGTCTTTACCGCATTTCCTGTCAACTTTGTTAGACATCACGTGAGTAGTCGCCAATCAACACTGAAGCCTGACTACTGCCAATACACATCAACTCCAAATATCAGTGACTGGTCCTACTAGCTGCTATGAACTGGTATTAGTATCAGGTCTGAAAAATCAGTATCAGTCCTGAACTTCCTGAAGTTTCGGAAGCGAGCTAAACAAATGAGCCAAACTTTTTTACTTTAACTTTATCCAGAGTTTCTTCTGCAAGCCTCTTTTAGACTTTCCATAAGTTGCACTTATTGGCAGCTTTGATTGGTACATACTGCTTATAATGTTTTCATGAGGTGGACTCTTGTATTTTTCAAGCCAATTCCAGAAGATATTTTCTTGCAATTTACACCGTTTGTAGTTTAGAGGAGCGGCAACCCAATCTCCTCACACACAAATGTCTGTGGGTTAGCCATTTTTATGTTGTACACCAAGAATACTACTAAATACTGACTTGAAAGGGGTGAATATTGTTTTCATTTTGATAATAAACCTTTGTTTTAAACTTCATTTTGTCAGAAAAGCCAATTTTATTTATCATGAATGATTTATGAAATATAATAGAAGGGTAAAATATCCAAGTGGGTGGATACTTTGTATTTGGAAGTTTTTTTCAAAACAAAAAATTTTGTCTGTTTTTGTGTTAACATGGTCATTAATGACGTATGCTGTTTCAATGCGTCTGTAAATCCCAGCACCAGGGGGCGCTCTATCAGAACAATAATAAAAGATGAAAATAAGGGACACTCTCAGCTCTGCCCAAAGTCCCAGCAGATTTTTTTAATTCTAATCGAGGACTATCTTCAATAAAAAAGAAATGCACTTAACATGTATTTACCAACTTTAATCCAATGTTTTGGTTCATTGATGGATTTCACATAATAAGGGAGAAAAGCTGTTAAAAGAGGCCTTCCTGGTTAATGGTGCAAGTAAACCCAGAGTGCTTTGCAGGGAGCTTGCAGCATAAATCAGGAAGGTCACTTTTAACAGCTTTTCTCCTTTATTATGTCAGGGGTTCCCAAACTTTTAAGCCTGTGACCCCAAAATAATGGCATCAGAGATCAAGTGTGAATTATTTTTATAAGGGTTTACAAAAATCCTCTTTTTTGTGTCTTAAATATGTTTTTTCTTAATCAAAATGAGTGACATAAAAATGATAATGCCCTTAAACAAAACAAATGACATCACATTTGCAATACGAGCAAAAATAGTTCATTCTCTCAAAAACTGATGAAGCCTAGCGTTGCTTCACTAGAGTCATAACCCGGCTGCGATCAGCTGGTAGCCAGCCTCACCTCCCCCATCCAAGCTGCCTCCTTTATAGCTTAAAGCTTGTTGCACCCCCATATTCAGATTCATGCTACTATGGATTAATTGTTTTGGAAATAATTTCATTGTTTTCAATACACATGGTCTTATTTATGGAATTCTTTATTGCTTGAATTGGTTGAAAAATACATAAGATTAACTCAAGAATAATCGCATATTAAATCTCAATCACAATATTTTGTGGGAAAAAAATCGCAACAAGATTGTTTTTGCAAATTGTTCAGACCTATTTTCAATCAGTTTAAATTTCTCTGTTTTTTGGAAAGCCCTTCTGGGGGTCCCGACCCCCACTTTTGGAACCACTGTATTATGTGAACGACATCCATGAACATATATGTCAGTACACTATTCAGCAAACACACCTTATGGAAAGCAGTTTTGATTGAAAAAAAGTCCTTGAATTTTAAGAGGAAGTAACTACTGAGATGGGTGGAGTGGGGTCTGGTTCCTACTTGACCTGGAAATATCTAGAAGGGCCAAATGATGGGGCGCTTGCACAACAGAGAGAATAGGGAAGAGAGGCAGAAAATGATCATTGCTGATTACCAGTAAGCAGAAAGCATGACTGGTACAGCAACAGAACAGCAGCTTCCAGTAGCAGTACATGCTTCCCTCCATCTTTGGCGTAACATACAGTGTTACCACAGAAATAATAATGCCTGTGGCTCTGTCATGGCAAAAAGTTACAATTAAGGAAGTGGAATCAACTAAATAGCATAGGAGAAGTCAATTTCAGTGTTTTGGAAATGATCAGATTATGTTTTTGTGGGACTTTCTTGGGTGGAGGGTGTATTGTAAAGTGGCTAGAATTTTTCTCTGTACCTCTTAAATGTGCAGAATCCAGTGCATTTTGCATCAAACCAATGTGAGAGTAACTGTATCTATTCACCTAAATGTGTCTCCAAAATTCAGCCTCAACTGTCCTTTCTTTCTCTTTTACTTTGCAATTAATGCCACAAAACACAGAAACCAAAACTCCAGCCAGAGAGACAGCAGCAGAGGACAAAAAGAGGAAACAAGAAATTGAAATCTACTTTCATGTCGTCACACTCGTCCTTCCTGTACAGAGGAAACCGGATGATGGCGTTTTGGAGCATGTTCAGATAAATTACATCGATTTCTTATATAACGCCGCATCCTGTGGCCTACTATACCATAATAATATTACCCCCTTTTAACTTTTCAGCCTCTCGCCCTCGGGGACGGAGGGATAAAGTCTGCTGTGTGAGACAGAGCAGGGGCTGATATTTAGTTCTGCAGACCCAACAATCAATCATTTCTGCTAGTTTCAACATGTCCAAAAGGGAAAACGCTGGACCTCATAAAAAGAAGAAGAGACACGGATGAACATCAGGCTTCATCGTGCGTCTGTGCGCTTTCCTGTACGTGTGATTTGTTTCCAGGAACACGCCGTCAGGGGGGCTTTGAGATGCAAGTCAGCACAAGAAGGGGAAGAGTGTTTATACGAGCACGGACGCATGTTCTCCCCGATGCTTCCAGGCACCTTGAATGACTTTTTTTTTTCTCTCAGTGGGAGATCCTGGGAGGAGCTAAGCCACCGCAGTCATATAAACCTAAAGGCCAAAAATGAGACAAGATGTGACAAGCTCCTGAACTCTTGCCATTCAGCGCTTCACCCCTCTCTGTCTCTCACTCGCTTCCGCTCTCCTTTGGCAGTGAAAAAAAAAAAGAAACTCCCTCCAGCTACCCAGCTTTTTACAATCTCGGTGAATCCCTCACAACTGCAATCAGTCATGATAAGGTCTTTAATTAATGCAACAGGAAAGGAGAGGTCTTAGCCGGGGAAGCTGAAAACAAGCCAGTACTTAGGGTTAAATAACACTTTGATAGTGAAGGTACACTTCCATCTTTGCCCATCTCTTTCTCTGCCTTTAAACAGTTAAACATGGAACATAAAATAATGCCTCTTTAAGGTTTGGTTCACCACAAATACACAAAAGAAACAAGCCCTCTCATTCATGCCAAAGTGGCGTCTAGCCATGAGTTCTGGTTTTATTTTCATTCACAATGGTTTTGACTTTTCCGTCCCACTAATCTTCTCTGCCAGCTCAATAAAATTAAGGTTAAAAAAAGATGATTTGTGGTGCTCAAACCAATTAAAAAAGGGCATAAACATATTCCTCAAAGTAAAAGAAATGCTCTTTCTCCTCAAACATAGTCCAGAACTACTGTCTGTTTTTCATAAGCAACTCTTCCCTCTGAGTCAAACAGCAACTCTAGGAGAAACCTGATTAAAGTGGCTCATGTTATTAGAAAGGATTTTAAAATGATCAAATTGTTAATCATGATAAATCTCTGTATTTCAGTAGTTAACCCTTGTGTCATCAAAAGTGGCCTAGACCAATCTGAATGATTTTCATCCATTATCTTATCCTAGACATATATAATGTTGTTTATTCACAATATTAGTGGAAATGGTTGTTAAAGGTGGAAGAAGAATATGCAATATCTCTTTGTGCACATAATAAACTACATTTAAAGCTAATTTCTGCACATTTTTGCTTCTTATAGGCTTTACAAGTAATAAAAAATATATTTATAGCAATGCAGTAATTTAAGCAATAATGAAAAAATAGTAAACCTCTAACTGAGTAAAGAAAACATCATGACAAGGGTTTTCCTTAACAAAATGAATGGTATTTAGTGGTTAAATTGAGCCTTTTTCCATGAAAACCCAGATATTAGCTACATTCCTGTTAACCACAAGTTATTTCTTTATGGTAGGAGTGAAGGGAATTTAATTCAATTTCTGACCCTTAGGATAAGGGGAACATCGCTGGCTTCTGGCCAAAACCTCCTATCTCCAAAATCACCACTTTTCAAGGAATGAAAAAAAAAAAGTATTTTTTATCTAATTTAACACTGAATGGTCACAGTAAGCATCTTTTTGACACTTATCATTGCTTTCATTATGGTTTAAACCCACAGACAAAAGTAAAGAGTAACTATTAGCACTGATTTATGAAAAAAAAAAAAAAATCATGCAAAGTAGAGATACAAGGTTTCAGCCCGACACCAGCAATATGCAGAAAATTAAAACAGCAAAAGGGTTAATCACAACCAATTGATTTTGTGTTTAAAACTGAATAATTTTGCTTCGAAAACTATTTTTAAGTCCTACCCAAGTTATTTTACCAGCATCTTGATTTGGAAATCAAATAAAGTCAAAGTTATGTTTTCTATGATGTAGATTTTTTAGATTTATTATTTAAACAAGCGTTGCACTGCAACACCAGCATGGTCAGCATGACTCAGATCTAGGAGACAGTTTACAACTGCTTACTCTGTGAAACCAAGTTTTAATATGCAGGAGTGCATGTACGCAATGACTCACTGAAGTCAAATAATTCCTGTCTATTCATCATTTATATACATGTTGCTCAAACCAGTTAAAGAAGGGGCATAAACATATCTATCTGTTTTCATATGGACTTCATTTCTTTAGTTCAGTCAGTAGTCAAAGAAGAAAACTGAACAAAGTGGCTAACATTATTATAGAGGATTTTAAAAATTTTTTATCATGATAAATCTCTGAATTTCAACACTTGATTGTAATTAAAATGTCTTTGATTGCTTATCAAGATTGAACCATTTTGCATTAATTTGTTTTAAAAGGTTATACTGACAACTAGAAGCAATTCTTACCAGCGTCTTGATTTGGGGGTCAAAGTGACGTGGTTTTTTAATGATAATTTTTAGGTTTATCATTTTAATGAGTGGTGCACTGCTACAGCGGTGTGGCCTGAAGCCATGACTCAGAGATAGGACACAGCTTCAGAGTGCTTATTCAGTGAAACACAGTTTTCATGTACAAAATGACTCACTGAAGTCCAGTGATTCCTGTCTAATGCGACCTCATTTACGCTGTTCAGGAGTTCACATTTTGTCAGTCTCTCTGTGTAAGTGACTCAGTAATTTATGTGCTGTTCAGATAAATGCCTGCATTTATTCTGAGAGAAATAGGAAGCAGGTAGGACATGAAAGTTTAACCCTGGAAAACTACTACTACTACTTATTGAAAGAGAGGATATTTGACATCACAAGGTGCAGATCACTTTTGACTTGTCCACTAAGCTGTTCACCATTTTATAAAAGAAAAATAAGATGTTCAAAGAAGCAGCCATGTCAATATTTTACATCACTGTGAGAGCAGGAGGATGTTTCAGTGAGTAGTATCCAGCCCTGCTAGTCAAACTACAGTAAGCAAAAAAGGAGAAAACAGAATATGCTTAATGCATAATGAAATATGCTTATATAATATGCTTATGCTTAATGATTTAATGCATGTATTTATGAGTTGCATTGCATCTTGAAAAATTTTGAAACTCCTTAAAATCCTGTTGTTTCAGACATATGTTGTACCAACACAAGTCAAACATACGTTGTGACATGCACCGTACAAGTGGTAAGTGAGAAATAAAAAAAAATAACAAAATACAATGTCCTCCTAATTCAAAATATTTATCTTCAAAAAACCTGTACCATAAAATGGTGTTCTCTAACGCCCGTGCTCTTGTTTAACAGCACAAGGGTTAAGTGAAAAGTGTGATTTTGAGTGAACTGAGCCTTTAAGAGTGAAATCTATGAATACAAATGGGCTCAATCTTTAAAGCGACACCCATTGTTACACTTTTATTGCCTTGGTCTCTGGTCTTTGTCTGCCTGAGACGCAGGTGTGAAGTGAACTTGCCGGCTTTTTGACGATGCATGAGAAAAGGTGAGAGGCTAACGTGGATGCAGCATTGTTTGCCATAAACAGGAATCGTCTCTATTTAAATTTAGGGCAGACAGAGGAGCTTCCACAATGCCTGGCTGTAACGTCATCACTTCCTTACAGTTTGCTGACCTGATGTGTTTGGGGTATGACTGCTGGAACAAACCGTCCTCATGATGAAAGAAGGCGAAACTTCTGAAGAAGTTCCACTTTACCAAAAACAACCTCACACAATGTACCTACAATTAATGAGAACAGCAGTTACAGAGAATACACAACAGCACTTCTGCCTCAACTCCTCCCCTTTGGATGAGAAAAAAACTTCAGATTGAAGTTTTATTTCCATAGAAAATTACATTGAATTCACCCAGTAACCCTTTATTACCTAATGTGTGGTGTTCATGCTTCTGTTTCTCAACCAAAGTACAATGATCTGATGGAAACACAGCATTAATGGCTTTGTAAATCAATACAACTATATCAGTTCATATAAAAATACTTTAAAAATCTGCACTTTACCCAATGAAAAGCAACAAAGACAGTTTTTAATGGTTAGTCTCTACCATTTAACTTTGTTGAATATTATTTACAGTACAATAGAATACAATATGATAGAATATGATATGATACATAACAGCACGATACAAAACAATATGGTACAACATGATACGTTAGGATGCGATCCGATACCCTTGTTGAAATTTGTCTTGGACTCAAAGTGCTGCACACATCCATGGAGTCAATGGCAAACTTTACCAAAGGGAATATACATCATGATATCTGTATCTATCATATCTAACAAAAATCCTATCGTATCATATCATATCATATTGTTTCTTAATGTATCATATCTTAATGTATCATAACGTATCATAGCATAATCTTAAAGTATTGTTTAAAAACAATACATCGTATCTCAACAAACTGTATAGTAACGTGTCATATCTTAACATATCATATCGTATCATAATTTAATATATTGTATCCTAATATATCATATCGTATCATATCTTAACATATTGTTTTGTATCTTAACACATCGTATTGTACCATATCTTAACAAATCATTTAGTAGCATATCATATCCTAACATATCTTATTGTATTGTATTTTAACATATCTTAATGTATTGTTTCTTAACATATTGTTTCATATCCTAACATATCATATAGATTTGTATCTTGAAGTATCATAGTGTATCTTATCTTAAGGTATCTTAATGGATTGTTTCGTAACATATTCTTCGTATCGTATTAACGTATCATATCTTAATGTATCTTAACATATTGTATCTTAATGTATCTTATCTTAATGTATTGTATCTTAATGTATTGTATCTTATCCTATCTTAATGTATTGTATCTTATCGTATCGTATCTTAATGTATTGTATCTAAATGTATCGTATCTTATCGTATCGTATCTTAATGTATCACATCGTAACGTGTTGTATCTAAATGTATCGTATCTTCACATAAATCATATTGTTTGTTAATGTAACATCTTAACAAATTGTATCTTAATGTATCGTATTGTTTAGTATCTTAATCGCATGTTACCATGTCTTAACGAATCACATCGTACGCTATCTTATCGTCTCATATCTTAGTGTATCATATCTTAAGGTATCTTAATCGAACTGTCCTGTATTGCAAAGGTTAATGAGTAAAGGTTTTCAGAAAAAATACATGCCATTTTTATTCTTTGCTGCAACCCTTTCAAAAAAGTTGGAATGGGTGGCAAAGTTATTTAAACTCCTGACTAATCAACTCACAATTTTATTAGGTTAACTAGCTGAGTAAGGAGCATTAAGTTTTTGTGCAAAATATAAAATACAACAACAGAGACCTGGTATTTCCACAACATTAAATATACACAGTCATAGGGCTAGGCGATATGGACAAAAAAATCGTATCTGGATATTTTTTTTAGTTAAACGGCCATGAATGTTATATATCTTGTTATTTTTTTCTGTTAGGATATAACACAAGAAAAGTCTGTTCTGAGTCAAATCCACATGGGCAAAATGCCAAATGTCACACGAATACTTTATCAACGCCCAGTGGCAAAATGCAAACGTGTAGCGTAAATCTGGAGTGGTGTTTCTCCCATATCTGGGCTGCAGCCTGCATTTTGAATTCCCCCCATGGTTCTCCTGCATGACAATTTCCATTTCTTTCAGAAAAGTCCACAATGTGTAGTTTGTACACATCTGTGTCACTCTTTTAGTATCATCTGCTTTCATCTGGATCTGCAAATCTACAAGCTATAGTACTATAGTTTAGATCTCATCTTACGGTGACTGCTGTGACTCACAGCCTACAAGTAGCTCTGCCATCCTCTGTCCTCTTCACAGTATGCTACCTTTTTCTTATGACCTAACAGGGGAGAAAAGCGGTTAAAAAGTGGGGCTAAACCCTAGTGGTTTGGACTGTGTTGTTATGTATTCCAGCTTATTCTGAGCAGCAAAGTTTGTGCTCTATTACACAACAATGAATTTTCGAATGTTTACGAATTTTCAATCACGTGAGGTTTCAGGCAGGTTGTGACGCTTGCAGCTGCACACATTTGTGGTAAAGTCATTGCATGTCTCAGTTCCTTTTTTGCACATACACTTTATAAATGGGAAAAAGGCATAAAAGTGCAGTTTATATACAGAATTTTGTTGTACAAAAAATTACTGACACTTCAAACAGATTGCTTTTAAGTCAATATGTAAATTACTTTTTAATGGTTCTTACTGTAAATAATCTTTTTACTCCATGTGTCTATTTTTTACATATCAGTATAAACTAAATCAATATTGTCTTAGCCATTTGAAACTTAACCATTATAGCTTAAAAACTCAATTTATTTCCTAATCCTACTGTGCATCCTTTATTTAACAATATTTATGTTTGCTACTCTGAAACACCATATAACAAGGGTTTTTAATCAGTGCAACCATAAAAATATTAAATAATTAGCAAAAAATTACTTTATCCTCATGAAAAGCAACACAGATTTTGCATAAAAGTTGCCAAAAAGTTTAACGAAACACATAAAATCAATTAAAATAAATACCCAAATGCAACAAAAAGTTGATATCTTGGAAACAGAATATACTCTAGGCTTTTTAATGTTTAATGCTGCTAATTTATTTTCTCTTAAGGGACAGAAAATCTTTGAATGTGCGTTATAGTGCAACTACATGGCAGGTTTTGTCCGTTTTCAATGTAAGCATACAGATAAACTTTTCTAGCATGGGATTTTTGGCCAACAAACTTCATTACAACGTCAAAGGAGCGCATATATCATGTTAAATTCTCTGGATTGGTCGGCCTGTAATCTTAAATGGTTGAATTTGATCAAATAAAGGCAGTACACTTCAACCAATCACAGTTTAAGCCTCAAACATGATCCAGCTTTGTGCAATCTAGCCTCCAGTGTTGATGTTTCATCTCAAACAGCCTCTCTTTACATTCTAAATGCAAGTTTCTGGCAAAAAGTGTTCACACTTAAACTCCTATTAGCTAATAAATGCAAAACAAACTGCACAAGCACCATTCAGCACGATATTTTCTGTGTAACAGCCAAGATACAACAGAAGCATTTCTGCATGGAGGGGAGACTTTCCACAGGATTTATCAGACTGATGTGGTTCACATTAAATGTCAAAAATGAGTGGCATTTCCCTTTAAAGCCCCACATCAAAGCACATCAAAGCAGACTAACACAACCAAATTCACACCTCCTGCAGCACTCCTGCTCCTCATTCAGACCCTCAGCCGCGGAGCTGCAGGTTAAACACCACAAACAGACACAGAGCGGTGACTCACAGCGTTGTTTTCCCCTCGTCTGACGTACGGTATAATTACTCTATTAGGGCTCACATCATCATTGCTCTTATTAAAGTCTACTAGCTGACAATTGCCTCCGACTGGGCCTCATTTCATCGCTATGTGCCTTTGAGTGACACAAGCCAAATAGCCTGTTTGTTTGCATTGGCTGCTGGCTGGCACGCACGCTACATGCCAACATGGCCAAAATAGGACATGCTCTAAGCTAATAATGTCCCGTCTGTGTTCTCTTTTTTTTTTCCTCTGCTCCATGTTTTATGGCTTTGAGAGTTTCATCACAAAGTTTTGGGGCTCTAAAGTGAGAATCAGCTCAACTAAGAAGGCCATCTTTCCAACATACACCACCATTTTTAAAGCATTTGGATAACAGAGCATTCATACGGCTTTGTAGCAACACTTCAGCATTTAAAGAGAAGCTGGTAGCAACAAATCAGTGATTAAATGCTTGACATGGCTGTCAGACCGCAGGATAAGTGTAGGATTCCTCAAAACAGGGTCAAAATGAAATAAAGAAGCTTGTTCAGCTCTTATTTTTAGGTTTCTAATTTACTTATCCATTTGAAAACCCATAAAAGTCATACGTTATTACTCAAAATGCATGTGAAATACAAGAGGAAAGACAGTATTTCACTTGATTTGGGCAATTCTTGTACACTTATCCTTACAAACACCCAAAAATAAGGCAGCACAACCTGAATCTCAGTATCTTTTTAAAAAGTTTGTTCATATTTGCTGCTTTTAGTACTCCATAAAAAGATGCATATGAATTGAATTTCTTAGGAGTTAAATTAATGGGAAGAGAACTGAATATTTTCTTGCTCACAAATCCAACCAGAAGCTATGAAACAGAGCAAATGTGGACCCATATCTTATATTTAATCCTCCCTAATTAAACGTTTTTTGTCTTATTTTGGGAGTTTCCTACTCATTGATATATCCTTAAAGCTAAAATAATGAGAAACTTGTCGTTTATATTCTGTTTCATTTAAATCTTCAGACACAGTCACAAATGTTGCTTTTTGAAAAGACTGGGAGTGGCAAATGTGTACAATAGAAGAAAATAAACATAATTTGTCTCATTTTGAAAGATTTCTTGCACAATACTCTCTTCTGAAACCTAAAAACTTTTTGAAATGTCTCTTTTATCATCCATTTTCACCACCTGCTGTGGTCTCTTATGTATGCTGCTATGTAAAGAAGATGTAAAGCAGCATCTGTGAATGAATCTTTAAAAATATGATTTAAAAAATTGATAAAAGCTTTTTATTCACTTGTCTACCAAAAACACTTAAATAAGGCCCTTTGTCTCCTTATTTAACAAAATCTCAAGAATAAGTCTCAAATGTAGGCTTTTAAAAATTATTTTAAAAATAGAAGTAAAAAAGATAATGGCTGTTTTTAGGCTTTTCATGCATGACTCTGCCCAGACACCTAGAAGTGATGCAAACTCTGCCATCTTAAACTGTATAGATCAGCTTTTGAGTAAAATATACATGTATGCTGATTTGAATGCTCCACAAGAGGTACATAAGTTGGATTACTTTTATAAAATGTAAGAAAATAAACTGAATTTGTCTTATTTTGAAAGGTTTAGGCCAAGCTGGTCTGCGGTGGTGTCTTACATAAATGTATGAAGGATGCAGAGGAGCATTTCTGAATAAATCCTTTAAAAAATGACTAAAATAGAAGATGTTCGTGTTCAATTATTATCTTTAAACCTAAAAAATAAATCCCTTAAAATTCTGCTCAATCAAAAGCTTATGAATTAGACTCAAATGTAGATTTGTGTAAAGGCTGAGAGTGGCATGTGTTCTCTGTTCATTTGTACAAAAAACAGAAACTGGCTTTTTTTTTTTAGTGTCTCCATCTTGATTTTCTCCAGACACCTTCAAGTAACATCTTGAATTGTAGATAACTCCTCAATAACTCAATGAAATAAAGGGAAATAAGCTGAGTTTTTCTTATCTTAAAAGGTTTCTTGCTCATGTTTATATCCAAAAGCCTGGAAATTAGACCAAGCTGGTCTTTTATCTTCCGTTTTGTCCACCTACTAGGATATCTTACATATATGATGTTATGTGTAGAAGATGCAGCCTTTTTTCCCTGTTTTTTTCTGCTTTTGTGTTCACTATTTTATTCATAAAGCAAAAACAAAAAGCCCTTTATCTTCTCATATGAATAAGTCTGAATTATCATATTTATAGTTCTTTAAGAGCCAAAGAAAAACAGTTGATAGCGGCTGTATATGTCCTAGTTTTTTCTCTTTTTTTGAAGGGGGGGGGCTTATCATACAAGATTCAATCCAGATGCCTAAGAAATTGCACATTTATTCCGTTTTTACCTCATGGGAAGAGAAGTTGAGAAGAATGCCTTAAAAGTAGTGATACATTTGTTTTATTTTGAAAGGTTTCTTGCATACAAATCTACTCTGAAACCTCAAAATTTGACAGTTGGGTTTTTATGTTCCATTTAATCCACCTACTGAGGTATTTATGTGTAGGCTGTAGAGGATGCAAAGCAGCATTTGTGGCTAAATCCTTAAAAATATGAGTAAAATACAAGATAACAGCCTTATTTTGCTCTGTTTGTGCTTGTTGACTTCACTTACAATCCTTAAATTAGGTCTTTAATAGAATCAAAATATATTTTAAATCCTACATGACTCTATCCACCCACTTGTAAATAAGATAAATACATTCCATTGGCTTGAGTTTTAAATAAACATTTAGGCAAATGCATAAAATTCCTAAATAGTTCAAGAAAAAAGAATAATATAAAGTGAACAGTCACTATTGCAGATTTTCAAGACTGCATATGCCATATGGTTTTAATTCCTTCAGAGCCGAAGTGAAAAAGGAGATATTGGGCTGTAAATGTCTTATTTTTAGGTGTCCTTTACCAGTCTTTCCAGGCAGACACACCATGAATCCTTATGTTGGCTGTGAGTTGTGAAACACCACAAAAAGTACAAATTAAAGTAAAAGCAGCCTTGAGGCAGCCTCACCTTCTGTGAGCCATGTCTCCTGGAGTTGGCTTAAATCCTGGAAGAGGTCTGAACAGAAAGATAAAAAGAGAGTCTAATGAGCACACTGAATAATGACAAACCACTAAGACTTACTAATGCCTGTTTGGTCCTTCGTGATATTTAATTGTAGTAAACTGATACTCAGACTGACTTGGCCTGGGGTTGATAGACCATGATGTAAACATGCGTCATGTAAAAGGAGAGCTGAGCCTCCACTGTACTTTACCTTCAGATTCCTGAGGGGGTAATTCTGTGTCCATGTATTTCCTTTTCGCTGCCATCAACAGTCTATTTAGGGGCCCATTTCCATGCGACTTCTGCAAAACGCATCCATGTACAGAGAGCAGAAGTGAGAAAACAGACTCCCAACTGGGCATTTCCAGAACATCAGAGTCAGAGGAGCTAATGGCATGTTTAATGTGGCATGTGGGGAGGAAAACAGCACAAACACATGGCAAAAAATAACACCAAGTAATACTTGTAACATGCTCAAGGCGTAGTTTTGATTAGCTACAAATATGAGGCTTATGTGAACATGAAATCCCTCCGCTGAGGAGGCAGTCTTGGGAAAACAAACGCGCTGTTTGCGTCTGAGAAAGTGACCATTTGGCACACTTTGCCACTTCCTTTAACGCACAAACAAACCCGTATCAAAACAGCTTTAAATGCAAAACTTATCGCGCTTGGCATTGAGGTTATTGCGTGCTAAACTGTGAGAGAAATATTACTTTTCTATCGCGCAACACATACAGTTGCTTCGGCCAAAACTCGTGCAGACGCGAGACGGAGACACAGATAAAGCCCGGTAGCAGAGTCATTAAAAAGAGCTTAGAAAGAACATGTAGCGATAATAACCCATACGTACATTTGCTAAAGTGTAAGGCACTTGCTGGTCCAAATATCCATCCATCTTATAATCCATCCGTTAACCGTTTGTGGTCATTTAGGCTGAGTTGAGTGCGATCCACGCAGCCTGCAGGGAGAGGAGGGAGCGCTGCTTGTGAATGGAGCTGCGTGGAGGCTGCATGCATAATGAGCTCCATTCACAAAAAATACCGAGGGGAAGTGATGGCGAGTGATTACCCAGCGGGCTGCTGCCCTCCTTTACAAATCTCTTTTTTTGTCTGTGTGATAGACAGCTCCTCATGAGTCCAGGTAACCCAAGTTTAACACCTTAGGCACTTTTTTGTGCGAGTTTAAGCAGAATTTTGCGGGTTTGTTCGACTTTTTTGCGTTTAAGTCGTGTCATGCTAGCTTAAAAACAAAACAGCACGGCTCGTCAGGAGTATATGAGTTATGAGTGCTATTTAGCAGCCTGCTTTTTGGGCTCTTTGCCACATCCGCCCATATAACACCATGCAGGTGTTATGCTTTAAAAAGTGACCCGTGTAAACGGGTGTCTTTTCTTTTTGTTTAGCTTTTATTAACAGCGTATCCAAGGGTTGATATTCTCATAAAAGAAAAGAAAGAAACAGGCATTCGCGAGGACACTTTACGTCCTCAGCGTCTGTTGTAAGTGCTACAATCACGAGCGCATTCTCCTGAGAGCCACCAGATAGCACGGTCGCTCTTTAAACCGCAACACTTTCTTTAGGAAGCAGTCCAGCGCTCAAGATGTGACACGAAACAGATGTTGCGTTTGACTGCAGTCACTTCAACAAACATTTAACCATATTTTAAGAGAAAAAGACGCTGTTAAGACTGATTTTGTGTACTTGTTTTTGAAATGTGGTGACTTTGAGCCCCAGCTGTGCTGTCATTCCTCACTCAGACGCGATTTTGGCGATAAAAGCGAGACTTGCTTTTCTCGCTCGAGCCAGACGAAGCTCGTGATTGGTGCATTTCCTCTTTCAAGAGCTCGAATTTCTCCTCTTTGTCCGCTTGAATACACTGACTAATGAATGAAGTCTCGGTTCCCAACACTAACCAATCACAAGCCGAGTAGTCAGGCTCTTAGCAACCGTAGGCGGAGCTTGCGCCACACAGGCCAATCATGTCCCAGTAGACTGCGGGCTTTATACTGGATTTTCCAGTTGTTTTTCATTCACAAAAAAGAGAGAGAGGGAAAGTTAAGGGGGGGAAAACTTCCATTCATAAAAACCTGCCCTGGCACGAAAGTCCTGACATGTTTTTCTTTCTCTGCCCGGACAAACTCAAGAACTTGTTTACCTCATTTCATGTCTCTGCCTCTGTGTTTGACAAGCAGGAAAAGAGTGGCACAACCTCAGCAGGAGACTTGAACAATAAAAACGAGCACCTAAACTGACGTAAATCAGCACAGGGATATGCATTCTTGCATTTTTGTGGTTTTAAGTCCACACTGCAGCGCAACCACAGGATGTAGGGCTCGAGTCTCCTCGAAGCTTTGTACACAAGACAAACAGAAGAGGGAAATAGCTGACTTTAAACCTCTTAAAATCTGCTGAATGGATTCAAGCTTTTTTGGATATTGATTCAGAACAGTTAGAGTGTATGCTCCTCATATTATTTCCTGCTTAATGATGTTTAGATGCACATTTAGATGAACTCAACAGACTGTAAATATTGCATCAGCCGTACTCTGTCAGAACAGGCAACAGTGAGCAGCTTTGCTGCGCAAAATGGACTCAAAGGTTTCAAAAAAGAAAGCATTATGGCTGTTTTGACATGCATAAGCCCACATATAACCTAATTTAAAATCTTGAGTGCCTATAAAGAGTATTCTCCTCCTTTGGTTTTATTGTAAATAATCATGGGCAATACATTTTGGCTTTTTTTTTTTGACAAAAAAGTAACTTTGTAAAAGTCAAAATACATTTTTACAAAGTAATTCCTATTATATAGGCTTTGGGTCATTGTCTTGCTGGAAAGTATATCTTCTCCCAAGCCTTAGTTCTCTCACAGACTTGAATAAGATTGTCCTTCAGTAGTTTCATGTGTTTTCGGTCATTTTACCCTCTACCTTTACAAGCCTTCCAGGGCCGGCTGCTGAGAAGCATCCCCACAGCATGATGCTGCCACCACTGTGCTTCACAGTGGGGTTCGGTGTTTGTTGAGTGATTAATGTCTGCTATTTTGGTCTCATCTGACCAAAGATTTTTCTTCCACTTGACCACAGTGTTAATAAAAAAAAGGCTATTAACGAAAACTATAACGAAAATAATTAGTCAGCAAAATTAACACTGCTTGACCGTGGAGTCTCCCCATACTTTTGGTGAACTCTAGTCCAGATTTAATGTGTTTTCTTCAACAGTGTCTTTCTCTTAGCCACTCTCCCATAAAGCTGTGGCTGGTGTTGTATGCAGAGTCTCTCCCATCTCAGCTGCTGAAGCTTGTTACTCCTTCAGAGTAGTCAGAGGTGTCTTGGTGGTATTGATTTATAAAATCAGTTAAAGGACAGAACATCCAAAGAGGGTGAATACTTTTTAGAAAAAGGGCAAAGAATAACCCAATATGAAGACAAGCATGGCATTTTTGTCTTTCTTTTTTGTATTCTGCTACATTAAAACATAGTTTACCCTCTTTGACCCTAAAAATAAATATCTAAACCAAACAATAAGGTCCACTTCAGACCATATCCTGTGATTTCAGGTTGACTTTGGGGCAAATAAAAGGTTAAGATCAACAGACTGAACTCAAACTTTATTGGAACTGTTTGTGCTGATGCTTACATTTCCTCTGTTCCTCATTTCACTCCAGACATTTAAGCATGACTAAACATTATTATGTTGTAACGCGCTGCCAGGAAAACCAATACGATGTGATTACAAACCTTGTGAACTTTGAACAAAAAGTGTCCTTTTCATTGAAGATAATCATGCCACCCTCTTCCTTTAAAAATCACTGATTGCAACATTGTGTGAACTTATATCCATATCTGGATTGAAGAACTCTATTCATATTTTGACTCTTGGTTTAAGTCTACATGTGTAACATGAAAAAATCTCTTGAATTTCTTTAAAGATGTAGCTAGACTACAAATGTTGTTCAGTGATGTATTCATCATTATCCCAAATCCAACAAAATTCAGATCAAGACAAATACTGTTCATACTTTTGTAAATTTCATAACCTTAGCTCTAGATTACATAGATACTGAGAACGTCGACTGTAGACATGTCAATACATGACTTTTGTCGTTTTTGATAAGAAAACGACTCACTGCTGTTCTTTGTTCTTCTTTTAATGAAGAAATGTCGTCAAGTTCTGATAAAACTTACACCAGGGGTGTCAAACTAAATCACAGCAGGGGCCAGATTCTGGATTCAGGACTAGCCTGAGGGCCTAACAGGGTCAGCTTTTTAACCATAACCTGTCAACCTTGTTTCACTGGTAATGAAATATAAGGGCAAAAACCTAGCACTGATGATAACTGATTTTGACTTTTAAAAAATTAAAAAGTTAAGTTTAAAGGCTCACAGTCCGAGAAAAGTAAATTTATTAGTTCAAAAAAGTCAAAACATGAAATTGAAATAAAAAATGTTTTTTAATGTCAAATATATTACAAAGAAGTCAAAATCATGAGTTTAAAAGGTCAAATTATGAAATGAAAATTGTAATCATGAAATTAAAAGTCAAAATATGATTCAAAATTTTAAATAGTGTCAAAAAGGTCAAACTAGGGATTATGACGTCAAAGTTTGGAGTCAAAAATATGAGGTAAAATACAAAATAATTGGTTAAAAGCTTAAAATATTACTTGAAAATCAGAATTATGAATCTTAAAGCACAAAATATTGTATGAGAAGTCAAAATTATGAGTTGAAACACTCAAGTATGAAATTAAAAGTCAAAATCTTAAGTTTGAGTCCTGATTGTGAGATGCTAAATTGAAAATGTGAAATTAAAACACAAATTAATTTCTTTCCTCACATTCCTGACTTCTTATCTGATTATTTTTACTCCCTACTTTTCAGATTTTATGACTTAACAAGGATATCTTAAATCGTCAAGGATAAGTTCACATTTTTATACTTAAGGGAAACCTGCAGACCTAAGACTGATGGGCCAGTTATAACAGAAATATGAGGTCATCTTTTGGGCCGGATTTAACTGTTCCACGGGCCAGATTTGGCCCCCGGGCCTTGAGTTTGACACCGGTGACTCACACTATTGCAGCATCCATGCTAGTCTCTTCCACCATACTTGCACCGGCCTCTTCTCGCGGCTTGCTTACATCGCGACTCTGCCGTGCCTGAAAGTACAGCCTCTTACTCCTCGTTGGCCCTGTCACTTTCTTACAGGGCCCAAAATGTTCAGATGGGAGCTTTGCAAGATGGATTCAGGAGAAAATTTTGGAAGAGAAAGTTTTGGGTGCACCTGCTTCACAGTCCTCTCTGTTTTTGGTGCATTTCTCTGGCAGTGTAACACAGAATACTACAGTGTTTTTGGGGGTTTCATGCATATGTGGACATTTCTTAAAATGATGCCATGTTAATAGAAAACCTTCTTCCCTTTAATCAACTTTATCGTCTTAATCTCAGTTAGGTTTTTCCCGGTTAAATAAATGTAAATAAAAACAGATATGGGTGATCTGCTGTTGGCCATCACTCCAAACCTGCACTGTTTATGTTTACACTGAAGGAACAGTCACCATGATGAGGTTCACCATGCCTCTTTTTGTTTTCTAAAACAGAAAGAGAGAGTTTGTGCTGGTGGTTGGATTTCCCTTCACTTTATTTCCGCAACCGCGGTATTTGTCCCTGGTTTTGAAGCATGACTCAACAGTACTTTGTTTTTACCGCACAGGAAACTCCTGACAATGCAAAAAGGTAGCACATGATAATTCATGTGACATAAAAAGTACAAGCTAGTGGAAAGAAACACCAAATTTCCCCTTTTGAAAATGACACATTTTCAACTCAGCGGTACAGTAAGAGTTTTCGTATTTGGAACAGCGCCAGCATGTACAAGATTTCTTAGAGGAATTGCACACGTACATTTTTAAAACTTTCCATTTTCAGGCACTTGAGATGTTGTTGTGAACGAACAATGAAACGCATCAGAGGGGGCCATTTTCAACTTGAATTGTCATGAAAGCCGAGCCTTAATTTTAACTGTTGCAGGCGATTCCAGACAGAATACAACAGGGAGAAGAAAAGTTGACCTTTTTGAAGAACGGCATGTGTTCAGAGGCCATGTGTCTAAAATTCACGTGTTTGACATATTTAAAAAGACAAAAAAAAAGGTAAGGGACTGCCATGCCAGTGAAACACGTTTTTCTGACACAGATACAGTCATGTCATTGACCAGTGGATGTACTCCATACAATGCTGCTGAAAAGTATTTTTCTCCTTCCTGATTTCCTGTATTTTTTGCATATTTGTCACACTTAATTGTTTCAGACCATCAAACAAATTTGGACAAGGATAGCCTGAGTCAATACAGATGCAGTTTTTAAATAATGGTTTAATTGATTTAGTGAATAAAAGTCATAGAAACCTACCTGGTCCTGATTACTTCCAGACCTGTTGAATCCAGAAATCCCTTAAATAGAATTTGTCTGACAAAGTAAAGTAGGCTACAAGATCTTAAAAAGTAACACATCATACCCCATCTAAAGAAATTCAAGAACAGATGACAAAGTCATTGACATCTATCAGTCTGGAAAGGGTTACACTCATCTCTAAGGCTTTTTGACTGAAGTGAAGCATGTGAGAGCCATTATCCACAAACAGGGAGAACTTGGAACAGTAGTGAACCTTCCCAGGAGTGGCCTGTCCACCAAAATTACTCCAACAACGCATCAACGACTCATTTAGGAGGTCACAAAAGGTCCCAGAACAACATCTCAAGCCATTAACTACAAATGCGTAAAATTTGGAACAGTGGTGAACCTTTCCAGGAGTGGCTGATCTACCAAAATGACTCAAAGAGTGCATAAACGACTCATCCGGGAGGTCACAAAAGAACCCAGAACAACATCTAAAGACCTGCAGGCCTCACTTGTCTCTCTTAAGGTCAGTGTTCATGACTCAACAATAAGAAAGAGACTGGGCCAAAACCGGACCCATGGGAGAGTTCCAAGGCCAGAACCACTGCTGAGAAAAAAGAACACAAAGGCTTGTCTAACATCTGACTAAAACATCTTGATGATCCTCAAGACTTTCGGGAAAATATTGCGTGGATTGATGAGACAAAAGTTAAACTTTTCAGATGTATGCTTCCTGTTACATCTGGAGTATAACTAACACAGCATTTCATTAAAAAAAAACGTCAAACCAACAGTCAAACAAGGTGGTGACAGTGTGATGGTCTGGGTCTGCTGATGTAACTGATGAACTCATGAAGTCTGATCTTTACCAGACAACCATCATTTTGTGACCTCAAGCTCAAGAACAACTGGGTTAAGCAGCAGGACAATGACCTGAAACACACCGGCAAGTCCACCTCTGAATAGCTTAAAGAATCAAAATGAAGGTTTAGAAGTGGCCTAGTCAAAGTCTGGCCTTAAATGGCCTTAAACAGGCTTGAAAACCCTCCAATAGAGCTGAATTCTACAACGAAGACTGGGCCAAAATTCCTCCACAACTATGTTGCAAAACACTTGCTTAAAGTTATTGCTGCTAAGGGTAGCACAACTTATTTGGTTTCGGGGGGGGGTTACTTTTCACATAGAGCCAGGTAGCTTTGGATTATTTTTTGTCCCTTAATAAATGAAATCATCATTTAAAAACTACATTTGCTCTGGTTATCCTTGTCTATTATTAAACTTGTTTAATGACCTGAAACATTCTGGTGTGGTATATATACAAAAAGAAGAAATCAGGAAGGGGAAAATACCTTTTTCACAGCACTGTAGATATCTTAAATAGTTCATGATGAATGAAGTACTAGAGAGCAGTTGTATCCTCAGATCGCCTCACTGTATTTCATTGAGAGTACATTCGGCACAGAGGTGAAATGCGTCGTAAAATCTCTTGTAACAGTCATCCACAGCCCTGAGTGTAATATGGCTTTGTCAGCACACAGATAAGTACTGACGGAGACAGACGGGAGACATTTTAAGTTCAGTGCGGTGCTGTGGAGTGGACTCAAAGTGCTTATTGATCAAGGCAGGCTGTGCTTGATGGATGGACCAAATGTCATTAAAGCCTCAGCTGTTGTAGTTGTAGCAAGATGGAGTGAGATATGTGGAAATGGAGGTAGACAGAGAGGAATATTCAGAGTGAAATAATTCTAAAAAGACACATAAAAGAGAGAATAAAGAAGGTGAGATGATGGGGTTAAAGAGAGACAGAGCTGAAGGCCGAGGCATCCATGGGGGATGGTGCTGTTTGGAAGGCTTGTCGACAACACCCCTTCATCTTCCCTCTCGTTCCTCTCTGGAGCTTCATCTTCCTCTCCCACTTCTCTCTCGCTCCTGATAAGGCCGATGGTGACCGATAAACAAATGAAGATCTGTGATAAAACAAGGACAGCGACTTACTGGAAGCATGAATAAAACATTTGAATTCCACCAGTTCACTTTCCTCGGACACTGGGTTAACACAATGCAACCTGAATGAAATTATTGTTCATTTTATAAAACTTTAATGGATTTTTTTTATTGTAGATAAAACAAAAAAATCAGTTGTAATACCAGGAAACTTCATGGAACAAAAATCAGAGTAAAAGTTGAGAAAACAAGGCCATTCTGAGGTCTTTTTCAGTAAATTTGCTGAACTTCTATCCGTGCTCTTGAAATTTTTTTTGCCCATTTTTTTCCACAACACATCCTTAAACTTTATGCAAGACCTGATCAAACAAGGCAATCTTTACTGTGCCCAAGCATGTTTGACCCCCACACTCCAGTTTTTTTTTTTTTTTTTTTACCCAAGTGAGTATCCGTAGCGTGCCAAGGCATGGCACACCTCCTTAGTCCTAGGTGTTTCACAACACGGTATGACCGCTTACATGCACACAAGCGTGGTTGTGCTGCATGCATATGGTATATAACTGATATGACTATTCCTCTCTGCAACCACTTTAAACAAAAGCAGTGTTCTGAGATAATGCATGCATGTATATGAGGTATATATATTCATAAAAAACAGCACCATGCACTTTTAAATAACTTATTTTACTGCACAGCTATGTTTTAGCTTACACTACTGCTCTTACCTATCTATTCCACTCTGCATTAGTATATTACCTCACCCTATGTATAATTATTTAGATTAGTCTCTGCTTTATCGGTGACTCATAATTTCCTCATAATATCATTTCATATACTCTATATTGCTCCACTGCGATTTCTTGTAATGTCTTGTCAAATCCTGCCTTCTTCTGGCATTTCCATGCCCTTCAAACATTCACATTGCTCTTGTACATATTTGTACCTTTATACTCAGTGCTTACAGTACATTTTGGGGTCAATATACTAGTTATTTAGCAATCTGTTTGACCAGAATGAGTCAGATTAATCCACAAAGTGAGTAAAGTTACCGTCAAGTTGTCTGTGTTTTCCTTCACTGTGCCAACTCTGAGGCCGTGCATCTTGTAAACTGCGTACGCCATATCTGCATGTTATGCTGTGTCTGTGCTCAGGTGCAGTTGGGCTTAGAGCTGTAGTTTTCTTTTTTGCACAAGGCAAACCTAAGATCCTAAGATCAAGCTAAGACAAAACCATATATGTACAAAAAAAAAAAAGAAAAAGCCTCTTAGGTCGTTTTCACACCTGACCTCACACCTGGGAATTATGAGCAGCCAGCGAGGTGGTGAGCCACCAAGCATGTCATTCTAGAGACTATGACGTGTTGCCATGGCTACACAGATGCTGAGCGAGGTACTGAAATGTATTTGAGTGTATTAAATCACATATAAATCCATTAATCATAACACTTTATGCCACTTCCTGCCTTTGGTTCACAAGTTGGTCTACGTTGCTTTCAAACCTCAAATGAACCACATCAGGGTTTGTTTGGAAGCGGACCAAGATCCCCTGGTTTCAAGCGGACCAGAGTTCGCTTGTTTGGTCTGCATCAGAGTTTGTGTGAGCTTTCACACCACTCCAAATGGGAGAACTGACCAAACAGCTCTGGTGTGAATGCGCCCTTACATGTTACAGCAAATCAAGAATATAGCATTAGTTCAGGAAGGCCACAGAGTCAAGCCCTGCCATGTAACTGAGACCAGATTATCTCACACAAGCCCTCATCAGCTGATGGCAAGCTAATTCATTCTAAGCACAGTATAGGCAAATCACACTCATGCTGCCACATTTAAACTGCTCTTTCCTTGCTACCAAGAGGCAACCTCCAGTCCTGAAAAATGAAGCCAATGTGGAAGTGCAAAAAATTGCAATACAGCAAGTGTCCACTTGAGGCTGGTGCAGGAACACATGAAGTTATGTCTGAACATCTGTTAAACACGTGTTTTTTACACTAGAAATAAACTGGTTTACAAGTCCAAACATGTCTCATTCGCTAATGTTTTCATGTCCTCTCACTGCACAGGGGTGAATTTTTTTTTGTACCACAATGGTTTAGATTATATTTAGGAAAAATCTCACTGTGCACTGATTGGTGCGTCTCATTTGAGTGACAGATAGCTTGACAGATAGAAGCTACATTTCTGTCAAGCAGAATGCTAGCTAGCTGAAAGGAAGTCGAGCTTTGTGGGCGGGCTGTTAGGGTGATCCAAAGTTCAGTTGGGACAGCGATTTCAATATGGAAGCCGCCGTGGATTGGCTTCAAAAGCAGTTTGAATCCGCCTACTGTAAGCAGATGGCTGACGTCACACAGGGTTTGTCCAATTCTTTCTACAGTCTATACTTGCTACGCATCGCTGCTCCCTCTGCAAGCCCCTTTTTACAACCCTGCTCCACCCCAGCTCCTCTTTTATTCTGCCTCTGACTTTATCAATGTCAATAATAAATAAAAACTATTTATAACCACAAATCATGTGTGTTTCTTGAAAAAGTGGTCCAGACTGAACCTAAGTTATTGTATATTTGTACTAAATACTTACGGTTGTATATATTCCCATGGCAAACAAAGACTTGGCTCAAGGCACACCAGTGGCTTAGAGCAATGCGAGGTCAGCAGGTGGACTTAGAAGGGGGTCCTGCTTCAGCACAGTTTGGGGCGATCAGCCCCACTATGAATGGGCATAAGGAACTTTTGAGAACATTCTCTTTTCTCTTTTACACTCATGTTGAATGTTTTTACACAGTCATGCTGAAATGTATTAAAATTTCCAGCATAAGCTTCACGTGTGAAGACAAACAGGAACATTGCTGGTAGTAGTAGAAATAGTAGAAAATTCACTGAGTGCATCCTGTGGCTTGTACAATCTTTATGGGTGTATGGTGAATTTTCTTCACGTAGCATTGATATAAAAGCAAAATCTGTCATGTTAATGCCATTCCTTTTTTAACCACATCCTGCCTCAGGAGTGCATGCGTGAAAACAACTCTGGAAAAGTCTTTTGACCCAGATTGTATCACGACACAGACACAAAAGTTGTCACACAACGGATTTGGCTCCTTCGCCAAATTAGCCTCAAGGCTCAACGTCCATCCTGAGGGTTTGGCTGAGCACCACAGCCCCTTTAAAACAGAAATACTCTCTGGCTGGAGGTCACTGTGGAGTCCTGGTCTGTTCTGCGTGAGGTACACTCCTGAGGAAGAGCAGCCACGAAAAATAATCCCCAATGCAACACTGTATGCCATTATTTCTCATGTCCTTGTAACTGGCTTGCGTGTCTGTACCTGCAGACCAGTTTAGCGTGACCAAAAATAATACCAACTCTACGCAAGTTGTCTTATTTATGTCACTTCCTTACCACATCATAGTGCCAAATCTGGACCCCCCCAGGGCTGCTTCGTGTCCTGCTTACGTAAAAACCAACCAGTCTGATTTTTTTAGCACAATATTTCCTCAGCAAACAATACCTACCTGAAAATAGCTCCAGAGATGTTTTTCTTACATGATTTTTAAAAGAAAATAACACTTCCTTAAAAGGATTATTTGAACTTGCAACCTTCCTGAAAATATCCCATTGTTTAGGGCGTTAAAGTTCTTCATATCAGGTTGCTCTTGGAGAGCTGCCCTATGGCACAGTGCCTTGGTTATGGAAAATCAGAAAAAGAGCAACTTACAGTATTTAACTGCACTGAAAAGCTTATTTATGAGTCATTTCTGTTGACAACAAAGGACTTTGATTTGCACCTCCTCCTGAGGCCGCTGCCTGTAGGGCTTTAAACACCAAGCACATCAGTGATTTCCCACCCGAGCACCACCCCTGTGGAATTCCTGGCAGTGATGTTCATTCAGCACCCAGACAGGCTTCACTCCCCTCAGCTGATCTGTGCCTGCTCAAAGCAGCAGATGAGCTTCAATGGAGGTGAAAGAGATCTTTATTAGCTTGTTTAATGTAGAGTCTGTGTCATGTTTAATGCATGCGTTTGTGTATTCTGTGCTTCTATACATCTCCTCCTCCCCCTCCGTCTGTGTGTGCTGTAAAACCCGCCCAGGGCCTGTTCTTCATTCCCCCAGGACGCCGCACCGTTGCTGGGATGCCTGCTTGTGTATAGCCATAGTCAGGAAATGTCACTGTTGGCATCTGATGAGGACTAGTGCGCCAACCCGAGCGTGCCTCCTAGCCACCTGCGGCCCAACCTCCTCCGCCGCAGACACTGGCCCGCTTGTTTGTTCACCGACCATTCCCCACCATCGCCCTCCAAACTCAGCCTGTCTGGGTTGTGAAAGATCAATCAGGTGAGCACAATAGCATTTATAGGGCTGTTTTTGACCAGCAGCACTGAAGAGAAGGAGCTGCCATGCAGCTGCACCAGCACAGCTGAGCTGCCAGATTAAACACAAAGCTGAGTCTAAATGCTCCCACTCACAGATACACAGACTCAGCAGAATGCAGCATTTAATGATTTACAACAGGTGGAAATACAGGAAACAGCAGGTGTATCTATCTTTATGTAAGGCCCAAAAAAGTGATCAAAGTGAGGCAGTTCAATCACACAGAAGCCCATGTGAGCTACATGCATTGAAATCTGTATACACATACAGGGGTGTCATGCAAGCCAAAATTCAGGGTGGAGGGCTATGTTGGAGTGGGGGTCTAGAGCAGGGCTATTCAATTAGAAATTCAACTGGGCCAAATTTGAAAATTAAGAAATGTAGCCGGGCCAGACACGTTCGGCGCCCAGTAAGCAGCTGGTAATGTCAAATTTCGAACCAGTACAGATCAATTTGATGAAAAATGTGCACTTTATATTCATAGTCTCCCTTTAAATTTGGCAACATGACAAAAGCACATAAAAAAGTTCGTGTTTAATGAAAGACATGTTTTATACTCAGTATGTCAGCATTGCTAGCCATGCTTCAAAACAACACAGACAACACAAAACAACACAGTCCAGAGTCAAAAGTTTATGACAACAACAAACTCAAAAACAAACATTGCGACTGTGGAGGAGGTATTGATAATGTACCTCTTGCATATAAGACAAAAATGGAGGCAGCGTTTCAAACCAACTCGTTCAACTTTTCTTTAAAAAGTTCCGACATTGTTATTTCTTCTTCGTGTCTCACTAGAGCTACGTGTCGGGTAGTGACAGCAACACTGCCCTCACGGTTTCCGGTGGTACTGCTCCGTTTGGCCCGTATCCCTAAGCTTTATGGAAACGTGCAGAAATACGGATGAAACGAACGCGGAGCACGGACCGAAGGCTCCGTCCGTATCTGGATCCATATTTAACGTTGAGCACAAATGGGCCTTAAACAGCTACCTGTGTACTGATGACCATAAATTTGGTTCAGCACAAAAACGGCGCTTGAAAATGGAGAAAAAGGCAAAGGTGCAAGACTGTGTGCATATTTCTTTACAAGAAGGAAGGAACTACATATCCCACAATCCATTGCGATATATTTTATTTGTTGTTATTTATAGCTTTTTTTACACTGATTATATTTGAAATTGTAATCTTGTAATATATCATAGTTTGAGTATTTACCTCTTCATACTATGGCAGTATCGTCATCATCAACTGCCTACAGCCTTTGTTCGCGGCTTGGTGGACATTTCCATGGTAACTGGAGATCCCACCAATCAGAGATGCTGCCGTGATACTCAAGGATTGTTGGTATTGTAGTATTTTTGGCTTTGATCACAAATAAACTATGTTTTTTTAAACAGGGATAATATCTTGTAATCTTTTGGCTTCTATATGAGTATATATCATCATTTCATACTGAAGTAGTGAATGGTGAGTCTACCTTTGATACTCTTGATAATAGAGGCTCATAATCAAATGTGCTATGGAGAAAATAAATGGGATTATTTTATAAATTTATTTTTTATCATCCAGTGACACAGTTGTTACATTTAAAAGTAAGACAATTAAATGTATCATTTTCACAAGAATACATACAATTAAATATTCTAACAAGCCTCTGTGTACCTGAATCCAAATTCTAGGTTTCTGTCAAATCTGTTGACATATTTTTCATGTAGGCGTATTTTTCCTTAAAATCGGCTAAAACATGCAGCGCAACTGTAGCGCTGTATAGCCTAGCTTCCTACCACAGCTCTCCTTAAAGGGGCAACACACTTAAATCTGTGGAGGCTAATACCAGTACCTAACCTTGCAAAGCAGATGGAGACATCTGTTTCCTTGTTTCTCACTGGAGAATCCATCTTGTAAAGCTCCCGCCTGATCCGTTGGGCCCGGTTAGAAAGTGACAGGACCAATCAGTGATGACAGGCAGTACTTTCAGGCGTGGTGGAGTCGTGACATAAGCAAGCAGCAACAAGAGGCCTGTGCAATTATGGCAGAAGAGATAAGCGTGGATGCTGCTAAAGCACCAGTTTATTCAGAACTTGACGACATTTCTTTGTTAAAGGAAGAACAAAGAACAGCAGTTTGTTGTTTTCTTTCCAAAAACGACAAAAGTTGTGTACTGACATGTCTATAGTCGCCATGTTTCGTGTTATTCCTTGCTAGCTGCGCACGCGCACTTCGGTCATGGCTACATCATGTGTTTTGTTGCTCTGATTGGCCCATAAAGATGTGCAACAGAAAGTTCATCCAGTCACACTTTTGATTTGAGTTTTTTCAAATCCTCGTTTTTCCAAAACGCTTAGTATTGAAGGTTTTCCAGATGGATCTGGTGTGCCAAGTACCTTAAACAATCCAACTTGAAAAATATTAAAATATCTCTTTAACAAGAATGTTTTTTGTTTAAAGTAAAATATGGTTGCAGTAGATTAACTTAATAATTGACCATGTTTTTGCCATGGAGAGTTCACCTACCTTGGTAATACAATCCACTGACTGCAAACCTGAGATCAACCACCGAGTTGCAAGGTATTGTGGGTGAGAGTCAGAGTCTTTCAGTCCTTGGTTCCTCCAGTCCTACTATTCTCTTGTGAGGCCTTGGCATTGTTGGCAAGTCAGTGTGGCTAATGCTAACGTGGAAGGGAGAGATGGGGCATGGGCCTGGCGTAGGTCTGGATGATGTCTATCAGGAGGCCAGGGTAGTACAGGACCAAGTGTGGAAGCAACATTTGCTCCCATACCTGTCCTGACCTGGGTGCCCAATGAAAGCTCTTCCCTTTCTCCCCCTTATGGGTGGCCTTAGCTGGAAGTAGAAGAGAAGCTTGGGATTAAAAATCTAAGTAAGGAAGTATGTCAAATAATGGCTCTGTTGCAAATTCTGCATTTGGACCACAAAGACAAAGAGGCTATTTGTAAAATGTTTTTACACCTTAAAACAAGTGGAATCTATTTTTCCAACATTTAGTTTTGAGGTTTATAACACTTGCTTTGACCTTTACTTACTCACTAAAATGGGGTCGCAGATGCAAGATGCAAATGTGCTGGTATTCACATTCATGTTCATTCACACTCTGACTCCATAAAACCAGCCGCTCTTTTAGTGGCCAAGGACATCTCATGGAAACCAACAAGTGTTGTGGGAGACATTGTTTTGTTCTGAGAGCAGGATGGCTTTGAGGAGACACAGAGGAGCCTTGTTGATGTCTCCCTCTCACTCCTTCGCGGTCCACATAGCGCTGGTTCTGTGTAAACCCTCCCATTGTTGCCACCAGCCTCCTCTTCACCCACATTTCCATTTATATCCCATTTTCCACTTCATTTCCATGCTAATTTTCAGGGACAAAAACTCCCATATTATGTCATTTTATAGTGATGCAGCTGGTTTATCCATCCATACAAGGGGGAAAACCAGAGGGGCTGGCCTGGGGGCACGGCCTCCCCCTCATCAAAACTGCCTCTGTTGAATCAAAGACAGGATATTTACATGCTGGGACTGTTTGGCACACTGACCATAAAGATGTCTCTTATGAATTCAGCATAATGCTCCGCTCTGTGGTTGAAAATCAAACAAAGACAGATTAATAGCCAAGTTATTTTAGCTTCTCTGTGCACTGCTCCCCATTTTCTGCTGGGGTTTCATGGTTTTGAAATCCAGTATTGTAGTGTTTTCACAAGGGAGCTAGTCTAATTTAGTCGGATTCCTGCTTGTAATGACTCTCAATCCTTGTAAACTCTGTGGTGTAAACAATGCCTCCAGATCTTTCCACCAAAACAACACACAAGTCTGTTTGGAGGCCTGAACGAGTGGGCGGTTGTGTTTAGTGTGGGTTTATCCGGTACTAGGAGACCTGATAACATGAGGTCTCTCAGCTTGACTGCATGTGTCCCACCATGGCTGATTAGGAGTTTAATGGCATGTAAAGAGTTCAAAAACACACCTCAAAAAAAACTTAACCCAATGCTACTTTATTGCTGTTGATGAGGACAGAAATATTTGCTTAACTCTGTCTTTTTGGTGCCAAAAACTTATGTTTGGCATTGTTTTGTTTTCCAATAACAGTGGGAAAATAGATTGATTTGATCAACACTGCAATGTTTTATAAGACTGAATTGTAAAGGGTATGAGATTAAAGGTCCAAATTATAGATTGTTGACAGTAATGTGATCCAGAATGTCCGTTGGGGGGCAGGAAGTGGGGGACAGCCATTAATAATAAGTGGAAACAGATGAAAAAGTAGCACTCTAAAACTCTATCATCAGAAAATTTCCACATTACATTTAGTGTGATCACTACACTTCACAAAGCAGTGATTTTAAATACAGTTTAACTGATTTGCCTGGTGTGTAGGCGACCCTCTAGAGAGATGAAGGGAGATGAGAGTCTGACGAGAGAGCTGAGCCCCTTTAACATGCAAAAAGTCCATATTTTTTTCAACAAACATGATTTTAATTGAAGCAATGGTTGTGGGGTAAGCAACCGAATGATGATGATGTCTTTCATGAATAAAAATGTCCTACAAAATGGCTCTTTAATGCAAGCTACTGTAGCTAGCTCCTGTTTGAGTGCCAGTTTCCATTCCTCTATTCTTTGTCGTTAGTTAATCATTCATTTAAAAAGCCAATCTGTTACCAAATGAAGAGCGACCTGCTCTGCCGAGCTGAGCATAATGATCTGGATCTCTTTAAAGAGACAGATTGCCCATCACAATGTGAGAGGTTGGTGGTTAGTCAGTTGATCAGGGCCTCGTGTTAAAACCATGGCAAAACTGTACTGAACCAAACCGGACTGCATTGTGGAAATGGATCATAAATGAGTGTTACGTAACGGCTCGTCCAGGCTTAGGTGGAGGCTTGGCCAAGACATAAATATCTCAAAACAGGGCATTTTTGGGGCGCTGGTTCAGTTCATAGGGTAGAGCGGGTGCCCATATGTGGAGACACTGGTCCTTGGCACACTGGTCACAGGATCGATTCCTGCTCTCAACACTGATTGGTGCATGTCTTCCCCCAACTCTCTGTCCTAATATTTTCTGTCTCTCTGCAGAAATCCTGTCTTAATGAACTCAGAATCCCCCATTTCTCCATGCAGACATCACTACTTGCCCCCCAAGGGGTGCTCTTCGCTGCCATGTGGCATCATTTGCAAAGAACCTATGGTAGAAAGTAAACTTATAAAGGTCAGCAACATTCTCCATACTTATCTGGAAATGTGTTTTCGATAGTTGCTACATTAGCATGCTAATATATAAGCAAGATCTAATCCCTTTAAGCATTTGATTCTGTGGAATTATCTGTGAACATAAGGTCAAAAACTTTGGCCTTATGGTGGAAAAAGAGATAAATGCAGCAGGACTGACGTTCTCTGTGAACTTGAACATCCATGCCCTTGTCTTTCCTGCTGATCACAGAAGATTTGATCTGTAAATGTGGCTTTCTGGTTAAGCTTGCTAAAAGGTCAAAAGGTCATTTTGTTGGAATTTATCCTCTGAGGCCATCCAATGCTTGTTTAACATTTCATGGCAAATCATCATCCAGTATTTATTGGATGATTTGTCTTTGTAACTTGCTGTGGTGGCAGCAAGGCCTTCATACACATTAAGCCAAAAACTTCAGAAATTTGTATTTTTTAGACAGCAAGAGTATTGGGACACTCTGTAAAATGTCAAAAACAGAATGCAATGATTTGCAAATCTCATTACTTCACACATTATTCACAATTTAACCCGTTAGCCCAGTTTGAGTTTGATGGCATCTCAAAAAAAGTAGGGACAGGGCAACAGAAGGCTGGAAAAGTAAGTGGTACTAATAAAAATGGCTGGAGGAGCGTTTTGCAACTAATTAAATTAACTGGCAATGTGTCAGTAACATGACTGGGTATAAAAGCAGGATTTTAGAGAAGGAGAGTCACTCCGAAGTAAAGGCAGAGGTTCATCAGCATGAAAAACATGTCGAATATTGTTAGTGTTAGACTTTGAATATACCACCTTCTGGAGTCTTGGTTCCCAGGACCCCCTTGAGGGGGCGCTAGAGATTTCAGGGGAGGGCAATGGTCTGTCAGCTCTGAGGTTGTTAAAATTAGGTTCACTCAGACAACCTAAAATCAAGGTAAAACCTATACGAATGGTTCATACCAAGGTCTTTTCCAAATAACACTTGTGGTTGGGGCTATTGTGTTTGGCTTTTAACGATGAATACATTTCAAATTCATGTGTATTTCTGACAGCAGTTTATCACTTTTTTTCTGTGTGGGTCCTCCAGGGTGGGCGCCAAAGATCTTTGGGGGGGGCCACATGGCTTTGTCTGTTCTGAGGCTGCTGAAAAACCATGATATAGCAATTATTAAGTAGTTTATGCAAAGGTCTTTTGATAAGAAAAGCGTGCATAGGCTTCTTTTTAGGATTTTATCAGTATAACAATTTAAATCTATTTTTTGGAGGGGGCGCTTGTGATCTTTGGACTCTCAGGCAGCAATGCATTAAAAACAGGCATGATTCTACACTGGAAATCACTGCATGGGCTCAGGAACACTTTTAAAAATCATCACACAGTTCCCTGTGCCATCCACAAATGCAACTCAAAGCTGTGTCATGCAAAAGAGAACATATATGTGAACACGATCCAGACACACCGCTGTCCTCTCTGGGCCAAAGCTCGTTTAAAATGGACTGAGAAATGGAAAACTGTTCTGTGGTCAGATGAATCAAAATTAGCATTTTTCTTAAGTATAGTTGGGGTTGTACCTTTAATTCCCTGAAAAAATTCTTGGGAGTAGCTGCTAAAATCCAGTAGATAAATAAATATCATTATTTAGACTTGAGGTTAAACACAGATTTCCCACTTAGATGTGCAAATATATGTAATGTGTAAAGTGTCTTTCCCGGCCTCTGTTTGGATTTATCTTTTTTCATAAGTAGGAAACCTTTCCAGGGACAAACTGTTTAGCTCCCCCGAAGTGTGTTGTATTAAAAAAAATCCAGTGAATACACAGGACATGTTGATAGTTTAGACTGAGGGAGTACAGTTTAGATGACTTCATTCAGGCCGGTGCTGCATCAGGATGTCAAACAGGGAATCTGGAGGGGTTTTAAGGCTCAGTTTTGGTGTTTTTCCTGAGGCATGCATGCATAATTTCTGTGGGAGAACATTACCCAGATTTACATCATGTCTTTAAGGCTGGTTGCACTTTTTAAAGCCTGATTTTAGGCCAGATTTACCCCTCCTTAGACATGTTTGATGTTATAGATGGAAGGGCCACATTGTCACTAGCTGGATGTTATGTACTTTCAGCTCACATACACGATCACAATATACCTTCAGTGAAAATAAAGTCCTGTGAGAAGACTTTGAAAGAAAAGAAAGATCTGTATGTAATAAGAGCTCAAACTGAGGTGTCAGCCTCAAACACATAGCACTAATATCAATGACAGGCATCCACTTTCTGTCAGAGGATGCCATTCATTAGAACCACATCCCAGAAACCCACCGGCATTTCCACCCTGAAGGACACAGCTTATGGTAATTACCTTTAAACCATGTCCTCATGCCTCTGATATCAGTCCCACATACAGTACCGTACATGAACCTCCATGAAGGGCAGTCAGGCACATTCCTGGACCGCTCGAGTCCCAGATGTCACAGGATGGCACGAGTGCTGATCTCAGATACAATTCCCACCGTTTGCTCACTTCAAAGAGAGCTTAAAGTTACAGGACGACGTGTTGGGCATTAGCTGGCCGTACAGGTGCAAAAGGTCACCTTTCATCTTATGCTTTGTTGTAATGATTGCAGATAAAGCCTCCTCTGTAGCGCTGATATGTTAGTGTTTTCAGATATAAGCTGATATGCTTGTATGTTTCAGGAGCTATCTTTATAGTAACATAAAACACCTTTGATATATTATAAAGAGGAGAAATGTTTCTTGTTTTCCCAAAATACAAGTTTATACAACCTCAATTTTAAAAAAGTATGTAAAATGTAAATTAAAACAGAAAGCAGTGGTTTGCAAATCTCACAAACCCATATTTTATTCACAGTAGAGTGGGACATTTGACCATTTAATGAAAAATAGCATGTAAATAAAACAACAGTCTAAACATCCAGGATGTGAGGAGACCAGCTGATGGAGTTTTGGGAGAGGAATGTTGTCCCATACTTTTCTGATGTAGGATTCAAGCTGCTCAACAGTACTGGGCCTTCTTTGCTGGATTTTTTGCATTACAGACGCCCTAAATGTTCTCTACTGGTGAAAGGTCAGGACTGCAGGCACCCGGACTCTTATACTGTGAAGCCATGCTGTTGTGGTGGATGTGGTATGTGGTTGAGGATTGTCTTGCTGAAATGTGAAAGGCCTTCCCTGAAAGAGACGTTGTCTGGATGGGAGCATATGTTGCTCTTATACTTCAGCACTGACCGTGCCTTTCTAGATGTATAAGCTGCCCATGCCATAGGTCAGGGGTCATCAATTAGTTCTACACAAGGGCCAGCTTTTTCCTAATCAGGTAATTTAGGGGCCAAACTTTCAAATTAACAAAATGTTTTTTTAAATACTTGCCTAATTAACATATCTTTGTTGAAATATTTTCTTTTCTTTTGAATGTATGTAATTTTTAGGTTCTAGCAATGAGATCAGATGAAGTGGTTTGGGCATCTTGTAAGGATGCCTGCCAGATGTCTCCCTGGGAAGGTGTTTCAGGCATGTCCATCTGGGAGGAGACCCCGGGGCAGACCCAAGACGTGTTGGAGAGAGTACATCTCTCAGCTGGCCTAGGAACGCCTCGGTATCCTCCCAGAGGAGCTAGTGGAAGTGTCTCAGCAGAGAAGCCCAGGGGAGTGTCTGGGCTTCTCTGCTGAGACTACCGCGACCTGGACCCGGATAAGCAGAAGAAGATAGATGGATGGATGGATGGATGGATGGATGGATGGATTTCTGTGGCTGTCATGTAGTTCATCACTGGGGTTGATGCCAATATGATGTGTAGTAAAAGTGAAAACCCCAAGCAGGAAAACAGCCATCCAAAACATCTGAAGATGAAAGTTGACACAAAAAACCTCTTTTTTCTTTTTTTTTAAATCAAGAACGGACTGATATATTCATGTTTAATAAGCATTATATTTGCTAGTGACGACTGAAAGGTAGATTTTTGAAAAAAGGATGAAACATAAAGTCACTCTTGATAAAACTGTTTTGATCTCAGATGTTTTTGAGTTGTTTTAATAGCTGTAGGGCATTTATATGAAGAAGAAGAAAAAAAAAAAGATACAGCAACATCTTTTTCTCTGCATGTATTCTGAACCGGACCACCAGTTGATGGTCACTGCCATTGGCACTAATGTAACCCCATACCATCAACGATGCAGGGTTTTGAACAATGTGCTGATAACAAGTTGGATGGTCTCTCTCTCCTAGTCTGTTGGACACGGCATTCATGGTTTCCAAAAAGAATTTCAAATTTGCATTCAACTGACCACAGAACAGTTTTCCGTTGTGCCTCTGTCTATTTGAAATGAGTTTGGCCCAGAGAAGATGGCAGCGTTTCCAGATCATGTTCACATATGGCTTGCTCTTTGCATGACACAGCCTTAGCTTTCATTTGGGGATGGCATGGTGAACTGTGTTGTGACAGACAATGATTTCTGGAAGTGTTTGTGAGCCCATGCAATGATTTCCAGTACAGAACCATGCCTGTTTTTAATGCAGTGCTGCCTGAGGGCCAAAAGATGATAAGCATTAAATCTGGACCTTTGTTCTTGTTCCTTGCACAGAGATTTCTCCAGATTCTCAGAATCTTTTGATGATATTATGGACTGTAGAATATTCAAAGTCTTGTAACTTCCTGTCATGTAACCTTGGCATAAACTGAAGCTATTGTTTAAGAGGATTGCCCAGTAGATTGAACACAGTAGTGCACAGTGTATACACAGGTGTATGGAGTATTTAAACATATTTCAGTCTTCTTAGGGTATATGTACTTCTAAATCCTCTCTTGTATGATGGCAAAGACAACAAAAAGAGCAATCTGAGCACACTAGTGCATTTCTTTGTGATGCTTTTCCTTTCACACTTCTAAGAGTTATGGAATAGTTCACCCAAAATACATATTTTCTGTGGAGCAGAGGCGACTTCATGATCTGTTAATAAAAAAGGCATATTTAAGTGAATTCAATTCAATGCTAATGCAACGGCTTAAAAGTATGGGGGATGAATAAAGAGTATATCCATGTTTTCAGACACCACTACATGACTGTGTATAAGCAGTGTTAAGTAGAGCCAGGGTGTGAGCAGTCTAATGTAACATGGCACCTTGTTTTCCTCTCTCTCAGTCCATGTTATGAGGGTACAGCACCATGCAGCATGACATAATTAAAACAATATTCCTTTGAGGAGACTCGGGCCCGTACTGCGGGCAGTGCAAAGTGACCACTCCCTCCTCATGTCATGCTTTATTTGCTCTTTGCAGGTAAAGCCGCCCTGATGTCAGCCCCTCTCTCTGCCTCACATCAGGAGATGAAGTCAGCCGTGTTTGAAGGGGTGAGATCATTTTTCCATTGACTGCAGAGTGGGCCGCTGTAAGGGACACCTCTTGTGGCAATCAGGGAGATGTTTGCTGGTCTGCCTGCTCGCCTGTCTATCGACCTGCCTGTCTATCTGCTCTTATGCCTCCCTGCTCGTCTTTCTGTGGGCTCAGCTGTCTGTCAGACATGCATTCCAAAGAGATGATGAACAAAACACAGGCTGGTCAAGATTTAGCTAAATCCTTATTACAACACTTTTAAACCAAGAACACTCATGACTATTAAACATTTCATTCAGCACAAAAATGGCATTCATAAATGGAAAACAGTTTTTCTTCAAAAGAGGTTGATATCTTACAAACTTTTGTTTTTACAGCTTGTATTAATATTTCACATCCAGGAGGCTTGTGGTAAGTCTGACTTTGCTATTCATAACAATGTGGCTAATAATCAAATTCTTAGGAGTGTTTTGGTGGGAATTTGTGCCCAATCATTCTGCAGAGCATTTATGAGGTCAGGCCGAGAAGGTACAGCTTGCAATCTCCATTCCAGTTCATTCCAAAGGTGCTCGATGGGGTTGAGGTCAGGTCTCTGTGTGGGCCAGTCAAGTTCTTCCACACTGAACTCATCAAACCATATCTTTATAGTCCTTCTTTGTGCACTTGGGTACAGTCATGTTGGAATAGAAAAGGGCCTTCCCCAAACTGTTCCCACAAAGTTGGAAGCATAGCATTGTCCAAAATGCCTTGGTATGCTGAAGCATGAAGATTGACGTAAACCCTTAAAAACAGCCCCATACCATTATCCATCCCCTGCCAAACTTCACAGTTGGCACAATGCTGTCAGGTAGGTAATGTTCTCCCAGCTTCTGCCAAACCCGACTTGCCATGTGACTGCCAAAAAGAGACGCGTGATTCCTCACTCGACGTTTCCACTGCTCCACAGTCCAATGTTGGAATGCCTTACACTTCTCCATCCAATGCTTGGCATTGGACTTGGTGATGTGAGGATGTTTGGCCATGGAAAGCCATTCCATGAAGCTCCTGCCGCACAGTTTTTGTGCTTACATTAATGCAAGTGGAAATCCAGAACTCAGCAGAGAGTTAGCAACTTTTATGCACCATGCCCTTTAAGGCTCATTTATGCTGTACGCATGCATGAAAACAGATCTGTGCGTTTTGAACTTTACAACCGTTGGCGTGGACATTGAAAAACGAATCCACAAGAGGCTGTCGTCTCTCATCGAGCTACTCTGATGCTGCTCCATGCGTCCCATAGAGTGAAAAAACAGAACCATCTGTCCACTGCTCAGTTGTGCTCTTGTAGCTGTCTGTCTTTGTGCCCAGGTGAGCTAACATCATTATTAGGTTTGTGTTTTCTAATAACTCACTCCATATTTGTTTATATTTCCTCAGAAAACTCGATTAAGTTCTTTCAAATGTTTGCTGTGTTTGCCAATGTTGTAGCAAAGTGTGTGCTGAAACGTTGGCCGCATTGCTCAACACTGCCCAATGACTGGCGCTGGTATTGCAGTGTTTGTTCTGTAAGCTATCCATAAGCTTTGACAGAACAGACGAAATGAACACTGAGTTAGGATGAAGAAGTCCATTTGCATCCATATGTGGAGTCTTTAGCTGTCATAGACCCTGCTCTGAGATTTTACGGGGTCTTCTGCTTTGTGGTTGAGTTGCTGTTGTTCCTAAATGCTTCCACTTTCTAATATCACTTACAGCTGACTGTGGAGTATCCAGCAAGGAGGAAATTCACAAACTGTCTTATTGCAAAGGTGGCATCCATCACAGTACCAGGTTTTGAGTCACTGAGCTCTTCAGAACAACACATTTTGTATCACAAATGTTTGCAAATGGAGACTGCATGGCTAGGAGCTTGTTTTTATATGCTTGTGGCGACAGGTCCAATTGAAACACCTGAATTCAATAACTATCAGCAGTGTTGCAGACGTTGAGCCAGACTGTTGTGGTAAAAAGGGAGCTTCCAATTTACTGGTTGATCTATATTCAAGCCATCTGTGGGGATGACTTCTGGGTAATGACCGAAAGAATGAGATCGTGGATACAAGTGGTTGAAATAAGATTCCTCAGGAGGGTGGCTGGGCTCAAGCTTATAGATGCAGTAAGGAGTTCAGACATCCAGAGGGATCTCAAAGTAGAGCCACTGCTCACTTCCATAAAAAAAGCCAGTTGAGGTGGTTCGGGTATCTGATTAGGATGCCTCCTGGTTGGCTCCCTTTGGAGGTCTTCCGGGCACGTTCACCTGAAAGAAGACCCCGTGGTAGGCCCAGAACTCTCTAGAGATTATATATACCGGCTGGTCTGGGTGCACCTTGGACTCCCTCATGGGGAAATGGAAATTGTTGCAGGGGAGAGGGATATCTGTGTTGACTTACTTCGTCTGTGGCCAAAGCAACCTGACCTCAGATAAGAGGGAGAAGATGGATGAATGGATGGATGGGTTTCGATGGATGGATGGACTGGCAAAAACACATAGAGTTACTGCTTGGTACCCAAACACCCAAAACTGACGATTCCCCTTGCATACATTGTATAAAAAGGATAAAAGATATGTCTTATTTTGCATTTGTTGTCTCCTTCTTTGTACATTTTCTCTTTATCACCCCCACATAAAACAAGTGTTTAAGTGTTAAACTCACCTGTAGTTAGTGACATACCTTAACTGGAGCACAGGCATGTTACACCTGAAACACACTGTAACAAAAAACACGAAACAAAACACTTGTGCCCACAAACAAATAGGATTACACTCACAGTCACACACACCTCCCCCCATTTCACCCATCTCAGCATGACATCAGCTCGTCCTGGGTTACTCGGCCTCCCGAGTGTCCTGATGGCAGCGATAAGGAGGAAAGTCACTGATTAGCTGAGAATCTTGTTACACATGGGGCAACAGATCCCTCCTCCTCTGTACTCCACCGCTCCTCTCCTCCACCACTGATGCCGTGAATGAACCAACAGAGGCCAAGTGATGGGGCTGATGAGGGGGTGGCATGGAAAAATTACTGTTACACAGTTTACAAGCCTAAAGAGGCAACAACAGTATGGACGCTCAGCAGTAAACTAATGCATCGACACCAGGCAGACCAAACGTTTAGTCCACCTTATTCCTGTTTCCGATTACCATCCATGCCATGGTGGTAGCACTCAGGCTATAAATCAGGCCGAGGGTCTCTGTGATGGTTGTCTTGTTGACTTTAGCGCCTTTTCTTCTGATGTTCTAGCATTTCCCGGTAATGTTGCGAGGGCGTTGTTGCTTTACTTTGCAGCAGTTGGGCCCATTGTCTCGGGTACAAGGCGAGCAAACGTATGCTTGACGGAGCCTCTTTTAAGACTCAATCAGTCCTTTGGTGGGGTCCACTGACCCAGAAAATGGGTTTCCACAGCTAGAGGAAATGATACTCAGTAATCACTTTACTGGCAACACTGGGGAAGGAATGCACTGAGATCTCACACATAGCCTCAGAACAGAAAGAAACGGAGTGACGAATTTGACCTCAACCCCACAAACACCTGAGACGATGCTTGATTGCTTGTAAATCAGGATTAATTGATAACATTTCTTCTTCAGACTGGTTTCTCTATTGGCAGGTACACGTCTCCTTACTGTATTACTCACTGCTTTGTTTGAACTCTTCACTCATATGGTTCCCACACATTCCTGTCATATATTATTATACAAGAGCATTCTCCTGAGCTGAGAGCAGCTGTATCAGGTGTCTGTCTTGCTACTTTCTCATGGGAGATGGTGAGATGTAAAGAAAGGTAAACAGTGATTCCCAGCACTGGTTTTACAGGTGCTCCAGTGAACTAAAAAACAAGCTGGTAGGTCCTATCCTAAGACGTGCAGGTTGGGTTAACAGGATGCTCTGATTTGCCTGGTAAGATATGAGTTTGGATAGCTGGTTTTAAAGCATCAGTGCTGGGATTTATCCAGGTTTAAAGCATCAAAATGGACAGCACTTCTCTGTTTCTCTAAGGCCAAAATACCCCCCACAATGGAAAGTGGCGTATGGCACTGATGGCGTCATTTGGAGAAGGGAGCTGACTGGTAGGACTCTAGGGTCGATGCAACACCATTTCTAACCAAAGCACTATTTACCTTACTAATAAAACATCAAAAGCCACATCCTTCCAGTAGGTCAAGCCCCAGACAAGCTTGAACGCCAAGGATCAAATACTACTCTAAATGTGCTGCAGAGCAAACATTAGAGTTTAGATTAGGTCTAAAAATACCAGCTCTACCCTACCAGAGCCTGTTCTGTTTGAGCACGGCCAGTCATTACATTACAATAACTGTATTTACGGACCTGAGTGTGATTTAAACCTAACATTTTCTTCTAAATTAGCTGTTCTATTCAAATTAAACTGCACTTCTGAGTTGTTTTAATGACAGAAATTTCTTCAGGTGTGATCGAAATGAACCTAAAACAGGGGCATGTATTAAAGAAGTGAGAGGGACCTGGATGCATCAGAGGACCTACACTTCACACCGGAAGTCGGACGAGCGTCGCCATATCTCATCTTCTAATACCAGAAGTCACTTGAACTGAGTGGCTTCTTCATTGTTTTCTTCGTGCATCGCTGCCATATTAATAGAGGCAAGTTCGTCGCATAAGGAAATATAAGTAGACAAAAAATATGTGACTCTTCAGACTAACAAGCACTGTGATTACATAACATTAATTTTACTAAATTGATTTATGATCTAAATTCAAGTATCATTTTGTACATACAGAATACGCGACCGGAGATTGACTGGCTGGACGCTGACATCGCCGCCATGTTTCCAGAGGCAAGTCCACTACGTCACTCAATACAGTAGAGAAGGACTCTGCACGTTTTCAGAATAAAAAGCTCAAATGACAAGATTACATGGATTTTAATGAATCATTTGAAAATGATCTGTATAATAATAATAATATATATAATGTATATATAAATAAGTCGTAAATCGTTTCTCGTGCAGATAGTCCATTTGGGTGGAAGTGGTCCGCCACAATGAACGCTGAACTGGAAGTACTTCGTATACAGGTGAAAAAGGCCTTGTTGTGCAAGTTGTTGAAATAAAAAAGGTCAAACGAACAGATTAATATATGAATATATGTATATATATATTTAAAATAAAAAATATCTATACATATATGAAAGTATTATATATAGAATTATTTTATTTGAAATCATGGAGTACATCTTTTCATTTAACTGAGAAAATACAAGAAAGCAGATTCTGCTTTTATGTTTCACTGTCAGTTATTATTTAAACATGGATCTTTTGTTGTAAATGATTCATTAAAATCCATGCAATCTCGTCATTTGAGCTTTTTATTCCTAAAACTTGCACAATCCTTGTCCACTGTATTAGAGACCTGCCTCTGGCAACCTTGCGGCGACAGCAATGTCCGGCCAGCCAGTTGCATATTATGTCTGTGCATAGTGATACGTGAATTCGATCATAAATCGATTAATTAAAATAAATGTAATGTTATCACTGTGGTTGTTAACCCGAAAACTCGCTAATTTTTCGTCTACTTGTGTTTCCTTTCTTGGTGGGCTTGCCTCTATTAACATGGCGGCGACACAAAGAAGAAAAACACCATAGAAGACGTTCAGTTCAAGTGACTTGTGGTACTAGAAGACAAGAATTTGGTGGCGATTTTCTGACTTCTGGTGTGAAGTGGAGGTCCTCGGATGCAGCCAGATGATTAAACATTGCTGGCTTGGAACAAGTTTGTAAAAGATTGGAGTTGAGTGGGGCTGGAAATATCACACACAGTAGGAAAAAAAGAAGAATGGTGTACTTCCTCCCATGTCCCCTGCATTGAGCACACAAGTATATTGTACTCCTTGACCAGCCACTCTTGGTTGAGTGGCCGAACAGACCATCTCCTCTCCTTTCTTTGTCGTAGCAACAAGAGTACGCACAGCATTTCTTCTTCATGGTTCTCTTTAGTCAAAACAACAATTCTTTTCCTCTATAACTTTCATTAAAACATGCTTTAGATGTGATTTTTTTGAAGAGACTTCCCCACTTAGCTTTAGGGTGAAAATTGGTTTGCAGCAAGGAGGAAGCCGGTGCTAGGTATAAATGCATCAGATGTTTTGGCGTCACGGCTCCACATCCATCCCTACTCTACCCTAAAGGTGCAGAATTTGTTATTTGTAAACAGATTATTTATGCATGCCCCCGGTAATATGCAAGGACATCCAGAGCATGACTGGGGTTGTGTCAATCCTCCTTCCGGTTTCCAGTTTACTTGCCACATCTACACCTTACTTTAGCCTCAGTTTTTGGCCTAAACATGCCTAAAACTGAGGCACAGTACAACACATTTAAAGACAACAGTGAAGTGATGTTTACCAGCTTGGAATGAGTTTTTAAGACTTTTAATTCAAGTACCATGATCAGTAGTGCGTCTCATAGTTTGTACAGTGGGTCTGCACTGAGTTAAGTTTCAATGACGTTATAAGAAAATGTAATAAAAAGATAAAATCTAAGGTAAAATATTCTCCACTCAGCATAGGCCAGAGAGGAGAAGCAGGGATCCTGAACTGACATGGTCCAGGCCAGTGTTACTCAACCCTGCTCAACCAAAGAGCCAAATTGTTGAAAAATATATTTGCAAGAGCCACAATCTAAGTGATGAAAAGCAGCAAACACTGTGAGAAAAGTGGCGAAAAAGGGCAGAAAGTGGCAAAAACGGGTGGGACCCAAAAATAAATAATCGTGGCAAAAAGTTGCAAAAATCAGAAAAAAAGGTAGGAAAACAGGAATTAATTGGCATTTAACTGCAAAAGACAGCTTAAATGGGCAAGAACTGGCAAAAATAGGCTAAAAGGAGCAAAAAAATTTGCAAAACGCTGGATAAAAGTGTCAAAAATGGGTGAGAAGTGCCAAAAAGAAGTGGCAAAAATGGGAAAATGTTTCAAATTAAGACATAAAAAAAGCCACAAATTGTCCCAAAAAGAGCCACATGTGGCTCCAGAGCCACACGTTGAGTATCACTGGTCTAGGCTGTGGACCAGTCTCTGGCTCAACACAAGCCAAAAGTCCATCGCTGGATTTTAAACAAACTTTCTAATTTATTGGATCAGTTTAATCTATGATGTAACCCACTGCATCCTATAAAGCCTCCCTTTGTTGACTTATGTGTACCATTCAGAGTTTTCTGAATCAAGCCAATCAGTCTCTCTATCTTTATCTCATAATCAATCCTCATGTGAAACTGGACTCCAGGCTGGATCAATGATCATGACTGTCACAACAGGTCCTCCAAAGATCTTAAATAACCGCTGCCTGAATGACCCATTTAGAATCACTTCAGATTATGCAATGCTGAGTGTAACAGAATAGCACAGGGAAAATGTTTTCACTGAATCAGACCCTCCCATATCAGATGTTCTCTGTGTCATAATACAGAGCTTCTGGGATATAGGAAGCTTTCTATCCATATGCAGGAGTTACGCTGGAGTTTCACAAGACAGGTCACTCAACACTTATTGGTAACACTATCTGACTGGTGACATGGTGCTGGATGTTGAGTCTGCTAAAACTGAGGAGTAAGCTTCTTTGAGGAAAAGCTGATCATTTCTACACTTGTGTTGTTTAATTCATTAACTTATTTAAAGCCATGACTTGCGTGTGTTCAAACCAGGTTGCACGTCCAGCTACATGCATGGCTTACTAAATCTGTACCTGTTCTATATTTGAAGTAGACATGTTGAATGAAGAAGTCCCTTAAATGGAACCTGTCTGACAAAGTTAAGTAGGCTAAAAGGAAATAAAGGATCGTCTCACATTTAACTTGAAACATCTTGATGACTCCCAAGACTTCTAGGAAAATATGCTGTGGACTGACGAGACAAAAGTTGTATGAATTCCGCTCGCTGCTAGAAAATCCTGAAGGAATGTCTGGCCATCAGTTTGCAACTTCAAGCTCAAACACTGTTGGGTTATGCAGCAGGACAGAGATCCAGAACACACCAGCATGTCTCTTTTAGCCTCTTTTATTAGGCTACTGCTTGTAATTTATAGCCCATCTTTAAATGAGTATAACTCTGTAACTACGAGTGCTTTTTGATTTGTGTTTCCTTTCTTGGCGGGCTTGCCTCTATTAACATGGCGGCAACACAACAAAGAAAAACAACGAAGAAGACTTTCAGTTCAAGTGACTTCTGGTATTAGACGAGAAGACGAGATATGGCGGCGATTTTCTGACTTCTGGTGTGAAGTGGAGGTCCTCAGATGCATCCAGGTACTCTTGAAAGAAGTGGCCTGTTCATTGTTAATGATATTTAGAGCAGTGAGGATGAGGAGCAGGCTCACAAAAATCCCTATCAGTCTGTTAACATGTCCATTGCATTGAGCGCACAATGATCAAGGTACAATAATGAAGAGAGCACTTGTGAAATTTGTTTGGAAGTGTAAATATTTGTATATATGTTACTGGATCAGAGAGAATCAAGTTGGCAAATGAAAAATTTCATTTTGCCATTTTTTTTTCTTTTTGCAATTTTTGCATATATACCCCTTGAAATAATGCAGCTGAAGCCCAAAAATCTCCAGTCGGCCAAAGCACCACATTTTGACATTACTTCTTTCAACTTTCATGCCACTAGAGGGTTATTAGGACAAAATAAGAGAGATTTTAGTAAAAAAATATCCAGGAAAAATCCCCTCTTTTGTCTTTGGGCCCAATTTGGCACTATCTCTGCCATTTGAAAAATCTCAGGTAACAAACTTTTTTTTTTTTTTTTTTAACTTATATGCCATTATAGGTGGTTACTGCATCATGGAATAATTTTTTCCCCTTCAAATCACCCAGACCTCCATATAGTTCCCTTTCAAGGAAGTCTTACAAAGGAACTAAAGTTTGGCACCAAGAGGAGCAGATTTGATTTCCATGGCACAAAAAACAAACAAACAAAAAAACAAAACAAAAAAACCCGACAAAATAAAGTGCAAAAAACTAAAAGAAAAAAAATGAAAACTGCACAAACATGACTAGAATTTTCAGCAGAGGTTGGGCTTTCAAATGAGACCATGTTTGTGTCTGTAGTACCAGGCACCGTCCCATAGGGGGCGGAAGTGTCTGGCTATGTAGCACTACGGCCACTTTGACATGTGTTCATCGATTTGAGTCCTTTTTGACTTGGATGTAGTGAAGGTAAAAATGGTTTATTTGGGCTTGTAGCCGGGCTTCTGCTGTTTAATTTGATGTGTAACGTGACTGCTTTTGTGCTAGAATAGAGTGCACACAGCAAATTTGTTTGGCTCAAGGTGAGCAGGACCAAATGTGGTCCCACTAGGGCTTAAAAGGTTAAAAAACCATTATGGTGGTTTTTGAGTGGCCTAGTCAATGTCAGGACTTAAATCTGACTTAGGTATTATGGCATGACCTTAAAGAGGTCATTCCTGTTGGGGGTCATTCCAATGTGGCTGAATTAAAACAATTCTGCAAAGTAGAGTGGGTCAAAAAAATATGCGAAGTAAAATAAGTGACTGCATGAATATTCAGGGACTGACTGAAGTCAATGGTGTTCCAGCCAATTGGTGCTAGTAGTCTCACAGTCAGTGAAATGGGGATCACAGTGAATGTGCCCCAATGATTTTAGTATAAAGACACCTATGCCTAGAAGGTCCAGTCACTGGTTAATCAACCTGGCTACCATTGCTCCAAAAAGACAAAAGAACACTCCAAGCAACTGAGAGAAAATGTTATTGAAAAGCATAAGATGAATACAAAAAATCCAAAGCACTGAGTATACCCTGGAGTTCAGCTAAATCCAACATCAAGAAATGGAAGGAGTAGGGCTCATGTGTAAATCTGCCTAGATCAGGCCGTCCTCACAAACTAAGTGACAGTGCAAGACGGAGAGAGAGAGAGGTCAACAAGACACCTATGACTACACTGAAAGATTCACAAGTTTCAGCAGCTGAGATGGGAGAGACTCTGCATGCAACAACTGTTGGCCGTTTCTTCACCAGTCAAAGCTTTATGGGAGAGTGGCAAAGAGAAAGCTACTCAAATTACATCTGGACTAGAGTTTACCAAAGGAGTTCACCATGGAAGCCTGCATGGTGCTTTTTGTCCATCAGACAAGATGCTATGATTGGTTGACACAAACACATTATCCCCACTTTGAAGCACAGTGGTGGCAGCATCATGCTGTGGGGATGCTCCTCGACAGTCAGCCCTGGAAGTAAAGGTAGAGCTTAAAAATGAATGCAGAAAAATATAGGAAAATCCTGGAGGACTATCTTATTCAGTCAGCAAGACAACTACGGATTGGGAGAAGATTTTTTTGCAGGACACTGACCCAAGGCGTACAAAGCTACACAGAAATGTTTAAAGACAACAAAGTGAATGTTCTGAGTCAAAGCCCAGACCTCAATCCAGTAGAGAATTTGTGGCTGGACTTGAAAGAGCTGGTCCCACCTGATTCCTGTGCAACCTGACAGAGCTTGAGCAGATGTGCAAGCCTGATTGAGACTTATCCACACAGACTCAGTGCTGTGATTGCAGCAAAATGTGACTCTATTTAATACTGACTTGAAGGAGTAAATATTTACGCACTCACTTATTTTCAATATTGTTATTTAATTGACATTAATTTGTAGGAATCAGTCTTACTTTGACATTAAAGAGTTTTTTAGGTGCAACATTTTCCCAATTTATTATGAAACCTGCTCTCAATAAAAATGTACTGTATGGCTCAGACTTTCCTCCTTTTTGTGTGCTAGCTCACTAAACAGGGCAGTGCGTTAAATAAAGAAATAGATGTCCATGCTGGGAATAAAACATTAAACTCCTGCTTCTACCTGCACATGTGGCCTTTCTCTCTGACTAAGTGAGAGCAGATGGCCGAGGTGATGAGCTAAGAGCAGACGATAAGGTTTATGGTGACGTCCCCGGGCAACACAGTGTGACGGCGATAAAATTCTGCTGCTGTGTTTGATTTGAGTAAATATTTTGGAGGGTGTATGGTGGCAACCGCTGCACTCATTCGTCATATTTAGAGCCACTGTTTGTGAATGCAGAGAACAAGGAGGAAAAACATTTCTTACACCTCTGTGGTGTTTGATTGTTGACTGTGTGTTTTTAGTAATGTTCTCTGAAAGGAAATGGGGGGGTTTAAAGAGGGTTCAGGGAAGCGTTTGTCTTGCTGCAGTCACTGATGCCACCTTGAGGTGACTTCTGGAAGAGCATGGGCTTGTCAGAGCAGGGGTTCTCAACTTTTTCAGCCCGTGACCCCAAAATAAAGGTGCCAGAGACCGGGGACCCCCACTGTACCTGAAGGTGGTTGAACACAGCCATGCACATTCAAGAATAGTCATGTACAGACAAGGCCGTCCATTAGAGGGGGAAAAATGGGAGAGCTTCCTGGGGCCCAGCCAGACTGGGGGCCAGCAAAATTATGGTCCATTGTAAAGTTAAACAGTGGTATTTTATATTTAACCTCAATAATAGCCACTCTTATCAAAGAGACAAAGTTTAATTCATTAGTGTAGTAAGTAGCCCTCTTAAAAATGTAAATCTTTTTGTCATAAACAGAATAAAACTACATTAAAATAGCTAAAATGGTTTAATAATGGCAAAAAATGGTGGGAAAGGTGGTGAAATTAGATTTTGAAAGTAGCAGAAATGGGTTAGAAATGCAAAAAATTACAAAAAAGTGGCAAAACATAACCCCCAAAATGGCAAAATGTGTTAAAGTGGCAAAAATGGTATATTTAGTGGTAAAAGGGGATTCAAAAGTGGCTGAAATGGCATTAAAGTGGCAAACAAAGGTGGAAATTTGGTGAAATGGGATGAAAATTGATATAAACTGGCGAAAAAAACAGCTGAGTCAGAAATATTTAGAAACTGCCAAAATGGGCATAGCAAGTTGTGAAATGTGGCTTAAAAAGTGGTAAAAGGGGTTAATAGTGGCAATAATGTGTCAACAGAGCCAACAACAGGCAGAGAGTTGCAAGATTTGGGTTTGAAGTGGCAAAAACAGGCAGAAAAAAGTGATGGAAAGGGTTTAAAATAGACAAAAAAAAGGGTTTTAAGTTGCAAAAATGTGTTAAAAAGGCAAAATTGATGGAAAAGTGATAAAAATGGGTTAGAATTAGGCAAAATTGGTGTAAGGTGGCAACAGTGTAGTTCAAAAATGTTCTGTTTTTAAGGCATCTGGAGACCCCTCTCAGTGTCTCGTGACTCCAAATGGGGTCTCGACCCAACGTTGAGAAGCCTTGTGCTAGAGGATACTGATTTAATATTTGTTCTTTATGAAGGAAATTAAACATATTTGGTACACAGAGCCACTCAAATGTCACTCATGCTGCCTTTGAGGAAACAGTGAATCAAGAATTTCAGAAATACAAGTCATCAAAAGGTTTTCATTGAAATATTTTTCTTTTAAAGGTTTTACAAATTGATCCTCATACATTTAGTGGTGTTTACATGTGGTCACATGGTACGGCAGGAAAGACATGTCTGATAAACAGACAAACAGTGAGGTCAGCACAGGTATGTCGATACTGTAGTATACTCCCACCAGTAATGCATGTCTACTACCTCAGTTTATTTTGATGCTCTGATTTGCCCGTCATAAGACAAACAGAACATAGAATCACTGATGAAAAAGAGCCAAGATGCTGCTTCACGTATTTTTATCAAACACAGGTGTTCTCAGGTCTCAAAGAAAAATTCATGAAATCAAACAAGGAGGGTCAGACTTATTTTGCCTGAGTGTGAAAAAAGTCAAAACCAGAAAAAACTAAGGCACACCGTCTTGCAAAAATGTTTTTTTTTTTTTTTTTTTAAACAAATGGGCTAAAGCGCCTACGTGTTTCATCTTACAAAGTCTCCACCAGGGCTTTTAAAGCATGACTGGTCACAGATCTGAAGACTGTGGCAGCTGCCTTTCAATCAGAGTAATTGCTCGTCTCAGGAGCAGAGAGAAAAGCGGGTGTGTTTCCTGATTGGTGCAATCCAATAAGGCAGGCTCAGAGCGAAATACAACTGTTACACAATCAGCAATAACAAAGAAATTTAAACCTTTATCACAAAGAAAAGGATAAAAAGAGTAAAAAAATAATGATTACGGACACAACCAAGGATCTCTAATGATGGGAATTAAAGTGACCCACAGATATAAGGTGTAGTCCAGTGCAAGGTTGTAATAGTTTTGGATTTTTCATTAGTTTCTATTTCTATTTTGTTTTCACTTTCTGTGTTCGATTTCAGTTTAGTTTTTATTAGTTTTTACTGCTGGTTTGCTAGTTTAGTTTTTATTTTGCAAAAATTCTTGGTTTTAGTTTAGTTTTAAAGATGACGTTTGAATACAACTGCAGACATCAAACTACCACTGTGTGAAATCTTAACCAATCAGATCAGGCCATTTTACACTCCCCAGACTTGTGTGTCGGTGCCAGTCAGTATGGTTGTGTCAAAGACTAAAATGAAAGATATTTTGTCTCCATTGTATTTTATTTATTTAGTTTTGTAAGTGCACTATACAGTTTTAGTTAGTTTTAATTTTTTTGGTAAAGCTCAGTTTTTATTTTGTTTCAGTAAACTAAAATGGTTTTTGAATTTTAGTTAGTTATTTAGTTTAATTTAACTATAACAACCTTGGTCCAGAGCCTCATTCAGGCCTGGGGTTGTTGTATTCTTTAGCTTGGGGATTCATCCATTCAGCTTCCAGGAGTTTTTTGACAAGTCCTTCCCTTCCCAGACATTTCAGGTTACAAAAAGTTGGTGACTCCTGGCTCCAACAGCAAGGTCTAAGTCCCTCAAACAGCCCTAAAATGTCTTCATATAAAGCAGATTATATCCCTATAGACTGGTGTCCAACCTATGGCCCGTGGCCTAAAACAACTAAAGGCCCCAGGGGCACAGCTAAGGATCTTTGGCCCCCAGAAAGAATACACAGGCCCCCCTTACCCAGCTAGCCAAGCTACAAATGTTGCAAAATTTTGACAAATATCTTTGCATTTTAATGTATTTTTGAACCATAATTTCCCCATTTATGAGCGATATTTTTACTATGGTTAAATTAAATTTACTTGCATTATTCTGCAGCGCTGGACTACACCATTTGGACACTTTTAAAGGTGGAGCAGGGGACCCCAGTATTGTATTTTACTCTATTTGGTGCAAATTGCAGTCGCTTGATGAATTCATTTAATCGCTTTTGGTTCAATAATGACACTCTTTACTAGTAAAAATAAATAAAAACACACTTTTCATTGCAGGCCGCTCAAGGGCCCCTCTCCACTGTGGACCTGGGTAATCAGTACTCCCCCCCATGCTACACCCATGACTGGCCCACAGTAAATTCTTGAGTAAAATGAAAAAAAGTTGAAGTTGAAGCTTGTGTTTGCCTTCTTAGTTTCATTGCTAGTCAATCATTAACATGTTCCAGACTGTGTTCACCAAAGAATAAAAGGTGAGCATTAAATATGTAGAAATTAAGTCAGTTTTTAAAAATTAAAATTAGCCTAGTTGCATTAGGTCTTCAGTTTCCCATTTAAAGTATTAAAATGAAAAAAGTATTCTATTTTATATAAAGCAGCTGCAAGGACTTGAGTCTTAAAAGTGGAACAGAATTAGCTTGTTTAAATAATTGTATTTATTATTATTATTATTATTATTATATTTTTCATGCCCACTCAGCAAGTACATTTTTTTCCTCGTAAATCAAACATTGTGTAAGAAAATAATCATGTATGAAAATACATTTTGTTCATCATAGTCATGTCCTGAGCTGTGTCCACTAATAAAAAATAAAATCCCATCCACTATTGAGCCTTTATATTTCTTTTTCTTCCATATAAAGAAAAATCAGTCATGTTTTAGATATAAACTGGCTTTAGATGTGCTACATTAATCAAAACTATTGGAAATAAGATCCGAGTCTTTAAAGAGGAAAAAAAAAATCCTGTCTTGATATTTTTGTTCTCAACAGTCCAAAAATAAATTTTTGTTACAAAGGCCAAAGTCAAACAGAAGTTGTGTTTAGGTGTAGGTTTCATTCTCTTATCCAGACATGTGAATGGCTGAGTGCTGTAGCTGGCCACTAGGTGGCGTCAGTGACTTACTGTTGTGTTAAGTGATCTTTAACCCCACCAGTGAGCTGGCACAGATGAATATGAGAGCAATGAAAGCACTAAATAACAACATTCAAGGTTAAAAAAAAGTCTGGAATTCAGATGAAAAGAGAAACTACTTCAGCTTTTATAACACTGAAGGGGAATAAAGGAAGAAATAAATTTATTCAAGAGAGTTATTTCAGTGGCTGACTCTTTATGGAAGCTATGCTTTTTTAAAACAGATTAAGTGTGTGGTATTTAATTTCATATCAAATTATGAATGGCTGATATTCAGTTACAAAATGAAAATGTGATTTTCCGCTAAACTGACAAATAAATAGCTTGAAAATAACTTTACATGAAAAACACAACTTTTTTGACCAAGTTTGGACCCACACATGCTCAGGTTTAAAGTCTCACTTAGGTCTCTATCAAACATCGTCTTTCATTTGAGTTTGATTCATTTTCAGATTTGGATTTTTCAGTCAAGGGGAGAGAAGAAGTTGGTAGTACAACAATTTTTCTAAGGAAACTGAAAACTGAAAATCAGCCATGAAAGGTGTTTAAACAGAAACACAACATAGTGTTAAAAAAGTTTCAGAAATGTTTACTGAAATAAAAAATCAGAGCAACACAGAAGACAACAGTTGAGTTTGATGGACAGACAAAGCCCAAGCCCTGTATTATTACACAAATAAAAACTTAGATTTGAGCATTTTGCATAAATGTGCAGGTAAGGCAGTAGCATACATATATGTGTGTGGCATAGTTTCTGTTAAGACTGGTGTGAATATTGTAGAAAAAAAAGACAAGCGTGACTGTATAAGCATCTCCTATCCGCTGTTAGCTTTTATGCGCTAAAGTTTAACACATCTAAATTGTCTATATTTGACCTGGAGCAGATTTAAAGTAGATCTGTGTCATTTTGCTTTGTATTTTAAACTGATGGAGACAGGAAGGTTTGCAACATTGCATCAGGTGGGAAATGTGTTTTGGCCTAAAACGGTCGGCACTTTATATAAATTTAGAGCCAGTTCTTTGACACTCAGGAAGTCTGTGTAAACATTCAAATACTGGATTAATGTGACACACCTTCCTGGTCTAAATGAAGACTTATGTGTGACTGTCAACAGTAAATTCATACAGAAAAATCATTAGGACTACAGTAACTCATTTTCTTTTTTTTTTTAGCCTAGGGAAAGGCCTGAGTAAATATACTGAGATAATTGTAGACAAATATGATTCCTCTCTTTTAGGGTGCTTTTGTTCATTTATATAAAAAAAACATTTTATTATATCCATGTAGAACTTAATAATAACATAGGCAAATATTCACAGATATTACACAAAACTCTGCACCTGGGAAAGAATGAGTAATTAACTACTAGTTAACCAGGGAAATAATCGGTCACTTACTGCAAGTTAATGGGTTAAAGAATTCATGACTTAATGCTAGTTAGCCAGGGAAAAATGAGTCAAAGCTGCTTGTTAAACACATTTGGATATGTAACTCACTGTTAAACCAATAAAAAATGACCCTCTGCTTGTAAACCAGAAAAGAATGGCTAACTTCTCGCTAGTTAACCAGTAAAAAAAAAAACAGACTTACTGCCAGTTAACAAGGGAAAGAATGAGTAACTATTTGTATTTGACTTGTTCAAAAGTAGTATCCAACTGCTAGTCCCCAACCAATGGGAGAAAGAATGGGTCAATCATTGAAAAACCATAATAGCCGACTGCTAGGTAAGGGGGAAAGACCGAGTAACTGTTGCTAGTTAACCAATTAAGAAAGTATCATCCTATTGCTTGTTGACGGAGGAAAGAATGAGTAACTATTTGCCAGTCAACCAGTGAAAAAGTAATACCCGACTGCTAGTTAATAGCGTAAAGAATGAGTAACTATTTGCCAGTCAACCAGTGAAAAAAGTAGTATCTGACTGCTAGTTACCGGGGGAAGATTGAGTAAATATTTGCCAGTCAACCAGTGAAAAAGTAGTATCTGACTGCTAGTTACTGGGGGAAGATGGAGTAACTATTTGCCAGTCAACCAGAGAAAAAGTAGTATCTGACTGCTAGTTACTGGGGGAAGATGGAGAAACTATTTGCCAGTCAACCAGAGAAAAAAGTAGTATCCGACTGCTAGTTAATAGGGTAAAGAATGAGTAACTATTTGCCAGTCAACCAATTAAAAAAGTAGTATCCGACTGGTAGTTACCGGGGGAAGATTGAGTAACTGTTTGCCAGTCAACCAGAGAAAAAAGTAGTATCCGACTGCTAGTTACCGTGGGAAGATTGAGTAACTATTTGCCAGTCAACCAGAGAAAAAAGTAGTATCCAACTGGTTGTTAACAGGGTAAAGAATGAGTAACTATTTTCTGGTCAACCAGTGAAAAAAGTAGTATCCGACTGCTAGTTAGCCATGGAAAGATTGAGTAACTATTTGCCAGTCAACCAGAGAAAAAAGTAGTATCCGACTGCTAGTTAATAGGGTAAAGAATGAGTAACTATTTGCCAGTCAACCAATTAAAAAAGTAGTATCCGACTGGTAGTAGGGGAAGATTGAGTAACTGTTGCCAGTCAACCAGAGAAAAAAGTAGTATCTGACTGGTAGGTACCGGGGGAAGATTGAGTAACTGTTTGCCAGTCAACCAGAGAAAAAAGTAGTATCTGACTGCTAGTTACCGTGGGAAGATTGAGTAACTATTTGCCAGTCAACCAGAGAAAAAAGTAGTATCCAACTGCTAGTTAATAGGGTAAAGAATGAGTAACTATTTGCCAGTCAACCAGAGAAAAAAGTATTATCCGACTGCTAATTAATAGGGTAGAGAATGAGTAACTATTTGCCAGTCAACCAGAGAAAAAAGTAGTATCCGACTGGTAGTTACCGGGGGAAGATTGAGTAACTGTTTGCCAGTCAACCAGAGAAAAAAGTAGTATCCGACTGCTAGTTACCGTGGGAAGATTGAGTAACTATTTGCCAGTCAACCAGAGAAAAAAGTAGTATCCAACTGGTTGTTAACAGGGTAAAGAATGAGTAACTATTTTCTGGTCAACCAGTGAAAAAGTAGTATCCGACTGCTAGTTAGCCATGGAAAGATTGAGTAACTATTTGCCAGTCAACCAGAGAAAAAAGTAGTATCCGACTGCTAGTTAATAGGGTAAAGAATGAGTAACTATTTGCCAGTCAACCAATTAAAAAAGTAGTATCCGACTGGTAGTTACCGGGGGAAGATTGAGTAACTGTTTGCCAGTCAACCAGAGAAAAAAGTAGTATCCGACTGCTAGTTACCGTGGGAAGATTGAGTAACTATTTGCCAGTCAACCAGAGAAAAAAGTAGTATCCAACTGGTTGTTAATAGGGTAAAGAATGAGTAGCTATTTTCTGGTCAACCAGAGAAAAAAGTAGTATCCAACTGCTAGTTAATAGGGTAAAGAATGAGTAACTATTTGCCAGTCAACCAGAGAAAAAAGTATTATCCGACTGCTAATTAATAGGGTAGAGAATGAGTAACTATTTGCCAGTCAACCAGAGAAAAAAGTAGTATCCGACTGCTAGTTAATAGGGTAAAGAATGAGTAACTATTTGCCAGTCAACCAGAGAAAAAAGTAGTATCCGCCTGCAAACCATGGAAAGAATGAGTTACTGACTGCAAGTGAAACTGGATTTGGATTGTCACTTACTGCTAATTAACCAGTGATCAAAGAGGTATGTCCTGCTAGTTAAGTAGGAAAGAATCAACAACTGCTAGTTTACCAGGTTATTAACAAGTCCATAACTGCGAGTCAACTGACATGAAAGAGACAAAGCTAGTTGTTTACAAATTTGCTACTATTTGTCAGATACAAAACTAGAACAATTTAGCAGGTAACGAGTCAGTAACTAACTGCTAGTTGACCAGTCATTGACATATAGCTCGGGAGTAAATCCTCCTTAAATTGATTGGATAACTAATGATAACTTAATTAAGTAACTTGAAATTCGGTATCTTAAATTTCACTATTTTGTGCCCCTAACTGTTGTTAACCATTAGTAAACTGACAGGTTATAGGTAACTCCTCTTAAACTCTGTAAAGTAACTGATTGCTTACAGTTGATCATCAAACTGGGTAGATACTCAATGTTAAATCAGTACTTGATGATTATCTAATGTTAGTTAAAAATTTTTATCACCTCTTGTAAAGTGGAGCATTATCCTATCCTGTTATTAATTACCCTATAGTTATCTTTTCATTATTTGGAGACTTGTTCTCTTAGTTACTAATTTCTCCTGGTAATTTCTGTGGGTCTTATTATAAAGTGTCCACATCGTGATGATGTCCTCACATTTCTCCTAGAGCCACTGATCCAATAGAAGCTGAGGTTGCGTAGCGTCTAGATTGCTTCTCTTTCTCTCTCTGACTTTGAGATGTTGGAGATAATATTCTGCTCCTCCATCACGCTGCTCTGTGTAAGTTCAAGATGAAAACTACTGACATGCATAAATACAGGCCCCGGTCCGCCAGCAGTGTCGGACTCAGTTACCCTCAGTGATGGAGTTATGATAGTAGCAGAGGAGAGAATATCTGTTTCCTCCTTCTCATCGGGCTGCACTCGTGCCCTCCTGTTTGACCTCGGAGGGAAATCCAGACGATCTGGTAATGATGTCACTTTTCCGAGCCTATCAAGAGCAATTAGTGTTCAACACAAGGACACGTGCTCACAGGCACAGACAGACACACACAAACATACATCCACGAGCACGAACACAGCCTATAATTAAGAAATAGACCTACATAAACAGAGAAATACAATATCTTAAAACCCATTTAGAGGCAGAAGTGAAATAAACCTTCGCCTTATTACATTTGTCAGCTCATTCAAACTGATTGGTCCTCAGCTCGCAGACATTTCTCTTTCTTTCCTGCAGTCTGATGAAATATAGTGCAGGAGATGAGTGAAATCTTGCCTGCTCTGACACGCAGACGGTAGGAGAAAGGTCTGAGAGGAAGTCTGCAGGCCGAGGAGAGGAGAAGCAGGTCATGATGGTGGGGTTTTTGGAGGGAGTGGGTGTAGAATAACAGCAGCGCAACCCTGCTGTCTCATCCACATGACAGATTGACACAAACACTATTTCTCTCTGTCGTTTCCCTACAGTCGCATACAAATCTCCCTTTTCTTTTAATGAGAAAGTGAGAAGGACGGAGAGATCTGCTGGGATAAAAGCCAGCAGAGTCAAGTTAACATCCAGAGAGATTTTATTTGTATCAAATAAAGCAGATATTTGTGGTTAGAGTTGGAGAGTCCAGAACTTTCCGTTAATAAATAAAACAGACTAAATGCTCGGTCTGCAACATATCAGAGTGATTATTGCTAAGCAGAGTGAATGAATGTAAACATATAAATACACCATAATATATCCATCCTATCTGGAGCAGCCCACCGGGTCCTTGGTGAGCAGGATCAGGCCTGGGAAGGCATGTAAAAAGCACTGTTGCCATTCCCCCTCTCTCTTGAGCATGTCACCATTAGACACACGGTCTTTCCAATGATACCCAACGATGCACTGAAGAGATCGAGTCCAGTCGGCACCTCTGGCCACAAGTCAACGTCCAGGCCTCACAAGAGTAAGACCGTAACAATCAAGGACCCAAAGACTGACTTTCGTACGTATGCTCGGATACCGGGGACGCCACACTGTCTTGCCGAGCGCACCCATCACCCCATGCGCGAGTCCAAGTCTGCCGTTGATCTCAGTCTTGCACGCTGTCACTCAGACTCAGATTCATAGCAGCATCTAAGGCATCCCCAAACTCCTGGATCTTGTTTGGGCACAGTAGACGTGCATTCCCAATGCTTAAGCCTCCTCACTCAGCAAGTTAAGACCCTTCACAAGGATCACCAGCAAAATCCAGGTCCCAGTTATCATGTTTTCACATCAATTACATGCTTAAAATTCAATTATTTGCATTTCAAAACATTTTCAGCTTATATTGATGATTTAAAATAAATTCCTTCCTGTATTGATTTGTAAGTCGACTGAGTACTCTGCTACTCCAGTGTGGTCTTAAACCATGACTTAGAGGCAGGAGACAACCTGCAGTGCTTGTTCCTTTAAAATATACTGTTTAAATCATTAAAACATTAAGAAATATGCAGGAGTGCGTGTACAAAATGACTCAGTGATGTCCAAGAGATTTTCCTCAAGAAACTGTTGTCTTTATGTTTGTACTTTGCAATTTACACTATGTTAAGATAAAGATACTTCCTCTTGGGATAAAAACTAGAGCTGTCAAGATTAATCAAAAAGATTGTAATAAATAAATGACACAAGTCACTGCAGCACAGCGATGTAAAGTAAGTCTACCACATAGACTGTAGAAAGAATTGGACAAAGCCTGTGTGACGTCAGCCATCTGCTTACAATACGTGGACTCAAACAGCTTTGGAAACCAATCTGTGGCGGGCTTCATATTAAAATCACTGTCTCAACCAAACTTTTGATCAACCTAACAGCCCGCCCACTAAGCTTGACTTCCTTCTGGTTGACAGAAAGGTAGCTCCTGCCTGTCAAGCTATCTGTTAATTAAATAAGACATGCCAATCAGTCCGCAGTGAGGCTTTTCCTAAATATAATCAAAACGATTGTGACCCCCCACCCCCCACCCCCCCACCTACAGTGAGAGCACATAAAGACATTAGCTAATGAGATACATTACGTTTTTAAACCAGTCTGCAAACCAGTATATTTCTAATGTAAGAACCGGCTTTTTAACAGGTGCTCAGATGGGCTTTCAGTGTTCCTGCAGCCAGCCTCAAGTGGACACTCGACATATTACATCGGCACAAAAGCAGTTTAAAGTGCAAACTAGAGGGATGTAAAAATGTGATAAAAAGAATTCCTATCAGTAATTGTGATTATTCACATCCTAAGATTAGTTAGGATTATAATTATTATAATTTGGATTAGCACTTATAAAACCATATATACATATAGATACATATCGATGGCATGGGATTATTTTCATATCTGTTTCGGCAACACCCCATAGATGGTGTTTAAAAAGGACTGAAACTTGTGTAATGCGTAAACCCCATGATACAAGCTCGACAGGAAGATGTCCTGATTTCTTACCATCAATTAAATTCTTGCCAGCACTGGTCAAGAGAAGAGCAAAAACCTCTTTTCTGCCAAGAAAAGCTTGAGTGTGGCTCTTCACGTCTTTTAATTAAGAAATGTTGACCAGTTCTGATCAAACTGCTGCTATAACTAGATCCACACTAATTTCTTGGGCAGCCACCATTGTTTACTGGGTTGCAGTTGTTTCAAGTAAACCACACCCATAGCTACTGCCTCTTTCTCTTCTAATGATTGATTGGTCTGGTCATTCTGACCAGGAACAAGTGTATCAGCTTGATGTTTTGTAGGATGGATCCATCTGATTACAGACATGGAGTTTGGTTTATCAATGTGCCTTGTAAGGTAAGTAAAAACTGAAAAGAAAGTAAAGAAGTTCAAATACAGCAGAAGTAATGACATATGCTCAACCATGGAATAGAAAATTAAATGAAGACAGCAAAAAGAAAGAAATAATTGACATCATAAGGTGTTGATTACTTTTGACTTGACTTTATTCCATCACTGTAAGAGCAGGAAGAAGCTAAAGTGGGTAGTATCAAACCGCAGCCGTACAAGGGCAGCTTAGCTAGGGTGCACCTACAAGAACTTATTAGCAATCGGTGTGGTTGAATGCTTTAACAGTCTATTCTGTTTGGCTGAAAAAAGCTTGCTTTTGGTTCTTATTCCTGCTGGAATACTTCTCTACATGTTTCCCAGTAATTCCACGTGTGCAACAGGTTAGAAATAAGACCGAAAACATTCACTTTCCATTTTTGAGTTATTCTCTTTTTGTGTGTTTTAAATTGCACTTCCATTTTTGTCTTCATTCAATAACCAGGTGTGTAGACAGACATGAAACATGACTTCTGTTAGACAGAAAAGTTGTAGTTTTGCTGTCCTGCATGAGTAAAAATGGGTTTACATTTTTCAACCTAATCTTTAAACAATCTCGAACATATGTATACCAAAATAGTCGGCTTTTCCCTCAATTTTTCATTCTGTCTGAACTGGCTGTGAGGTGAAACCTCCCTAAAGCAGCAACATACATTCTCAGAGCTAATGTGAGCTGACATTTACAGTGAAAATCACAACTGTGAATCTAGGTTTGGAGAAAAATGAGCTGTAAAAATCAAGTTTGCTTTGGATTGTGCAAGGGGGGATAATATGGTGAGAAAATCTACACTTCATATCTCATTCACTAAAAAAGTTTGAGTATAATTCTGAAGAGGAAATCTGCAGATTCATGCTTACAAATGTGCACATAACTTGGCTCTAAAATTAAACTGCACAACAATCCAACCCTGTGTGCAGAAGTGGCCTTGAGTTCATGCACTTGCATCGGGCGTCTGTTTGCATCCGGCCAGACGAGGAATGTAGATTTACAAGCCTGCACGGCCATGCAGATGTGGAACCAAAGAGCAAGTGTTATGGTGTATCCCCTGGTGTGCAAGTCCACCGTCTCCTCTCCTCGTGGCCCTCTGCACCTCCTCTTTTTTCCCTCCGTGCTGTCCACCTCTCCCCCCCTCCCCCAACCAGCAGCAGGAGCTGCAGCATCCCTGCTGGGCCCGGCCTGTTTATCTCTTCCGAAGCAGCCATGATTAATGAGACCCTGAACACATCCTCTCTTTCCCCTGGACCCGGGGAGCCCCACAGCTGAGTAAATAGGCCCTGCCGCTGTTCCACCCCGCTGCCACGATCCCGGGCCCGAGGTGGGTCAACAGGGAACCCCCTTTCTGCAGGTAGCAAACTCATGAGATCTGTCAGAGCGCTGCTGTGCCGAGAGTCCAGATATATCATGACTGGTGTAAGAGATCCAAAGAAAAGTCATGTGGGTGTCAGTGGGTGAAAGAGTAAGGAAAAACACATAGAAAGCTCCCGGAAACCTCCTGAGCAGTCACTCTCTTTAAACATGTGTGGTACACACACATGAACACGGGTCCTACGGTCAAGAAGTTCATGGGAGACAGGCTGGGGCCGCAGATCGCTGACTTTCTTACACTTTTTAGAATAAGAATTCTGCAGTAGAATAAGTACTTTAGCTCCTGAAATCTGCACAGAGCATTATTAACTCATTCATATCCACATTCATACATGGGGAGGGGTCCCTCCCCATGTATGTGTCTGGGTGACACGGACCAACAATCACATCTCAATATTTATTAACTGAATGAAAAGACATGACATGAGTCCCAATATATTTTTTTTTAAGGAAACAACATCAGAACAGTAAAGTTTTAAACAATTCTGTTAAAAATCAACCCTTAATGAAACTCTTTTGATTCCACATTTGCAATGGCTTTTATTTTGAAATTCCACATTAGATTATTTTGACACTATGCCAGTTGTATTAAAGGCTTGTCAACTATCAATCTAAATTCTAATGAGTCCATGGTAAGAGGTAGTTTTTTTTTTTTTTTTTTTTAAATTAAAATCAAATGTTGACAGATGTTGAGTGATTTTGACATATTTGCGATGGCTTTTATTTTGAAATTCCACATCAGCTTGTCTTGATACTGTGCCAGCTGTGGGGTCAATAAAACTGAAAGTCCCAGACACATGATACTAGGCAATTTTTAGTTTTAAATAATTTTAAAAAATGGCAGACAAACTTCACATGTCTAAACTGCACGAAGCAGCACACTGGCGATTTTTTCCATATGTCAAGGATGTCTAATGATATCCAAGTGATAAAGATAGATAGTTTATTGTCATTGCATAGTAAAAATACAATTAAATTTCATTTGGCAGTCTCCTCTGTAGCAGCAAACTCAGTCGTCCAAGTGGTGGTTAGAAATCCGCAGCCCCCCGTCGTCCATCCTGCTGGTGAGGGTGCGAGAAAGATGCTCGCTACGGCAGGTTTGTGTGGGTGATGCTGAACAGACTGTGTCCAGGGTGCGAGGGGTCCATCAGGATCCTGGAGGCCTGCTAGTGGAGACGACTCTGGTAGATGTCTTTAAGAGGAGGGAGGGGAGAGCCAACAACCCCCTCTAGTATTACAGAAGTCGGGTGTCCTGTCCGCTCTGGTGTAGGGTTGTCATTATTTATCTACAGTCCCATTCGAATTTCATTTATTTTTTACAGATTTCAAATTATATTGAAATAGTTATGCACATTTTTTTTAAATTAATATGTATGTAAAACATTCAGTTGCTTTAATCACCGTCTACTAGAGGACCCTCCAATATTACATTAAAGATTGCAACGAAGAAATGATGAGCTAAAAGCAAAAGTAGTTAATGTTAATTTGAATGTACTTTTTTAGTGCAAACACAGCCACCTGCACCATTTAGAGGCCAAAATTGCGCCGCTTACGGCGGTGATGACATCGTGTTTATAATGAACAAAACATTTTAAAAAATGTTGACACTATTTTGCCCGGACGTGTTTTACCTAAAAACATGGGGCGATCCATGTTTTCTGAATCAAGAACAGAGCATTTTTTGTAAACTATAGTCCTAGCCATGGAAAAACCCTCTCCGCCCTGATGGAGGTGCCTGGGATGCACAGGTAACGGTGTGCCAGCTGGGACAGGAGAGGATACCTGGTCTGGAACGTTTTCCACCACAACAGCGAGTTACTGTCGGTGGGCAGAGCGGTTTACTCTTGTACATCAGCATCTCTTGATGTGGCGAAGCCTCACTTGCCAAATCACCACCAGCATGTGCACCACCTTGGCGATAAACTTTCCCAAAGGCGGCCATTGCTGCGCCTCCGTGCTTTGGTGTGAAAATTTAATTGTTCATCATGTCATGTGTCATGTGACGGAACATTTGGTGCCCACACCTACATATGGGTGAAGTAGAGGCCAAGGAGAGAGGGGAGAGACTCGAGAATGATTATATCAGCAAAAATATTTTAAAGAACACGCCTAAATAGCAACTTCAGCTTTCGAATATTAATACATTTTTGAATATTCGAATTATATTCGAACCCCGAAATTCGTTCCGACAGCCTTGATATGATGCGGCCTACTCACTCCACAGCTAGGTCCAGAATGTTTTCATGCAGCCGCAGTCAAGACACAGTCATCCAAGCAAATCTCCATTATTACCCTTTCATGTGTGTTTTTGAGCTCCGTTTGTCTTTACTTCTAAAGAGGAGGACGGGTATGGCAAGCCGTTTTAACATTTAAAAGTTACGTTTGACTATCTGGAATTTAAATTGTAGATATCTAGAATTACAGATATCTTTAATTCGCATCAATTCTATACAATTCAAGATATCTGTAATTCTAATTCTGCCTAGTCAAAATGTAATTAGAGATATCTTGAATTAGAATTACAGATATCTACAATTCATTTTCAGATATCCGTAATTCACATTGTGGATATCTGAAATGACATACCCCATTCACATGAATGGAAAAAGTGACGTCATTTCACCTAGTCAAAATGACGTTGTAGATATCTTAAATGACAATTCTGGATAGGCAGAAAGTTATTTTCAGATATCCGAAATGTTCTTTTTGACTAGGTGAAATTGAATTATAGATACCTACAATTTGAATTCCGAATAGTCAGACGTAACTTTTAAATGTTAAAACGGCTTGCCATAGACAGGATAGTGCTGGAAACAGGAATGAGAAAGCGGGGAGAGATTTTAAGGAAAGGAGCCACAGGACACACACCTACATGGACAAAACCTGATTGCTAGACCATGTGCACCCTCAAATAAAGCCTTGAATGGCAAAATGGTATCATACATCAGCAAGGAAATTAGCACGCATTGCCAGTTCTACCCTTCTCTCCAAATGTTGCCAACATTTTTATGCAATTTAGACAGTGTGAGGACGTTTTCTGCTTTTTTTGATGGTTAAAAAACAACAAATACAAAGTTACTCATTTAGACTAGACATTACCTTGTTTTTGGTTAAAAAAAAAAAAAAGTCACACAGGATCATGAAATCATTGAGGTGTTTAATGCATAAACATTTCTATAACAGACGATATCAGTCTCAGCAATAGGAGCCACCTCATGTTGATTTTATAAGAAGGAGAGGCCGAGCAATGAAGCTCCAAAACCATAAATCCTGATCATCTCTATGGGATTTATGAGTACAACCCCTCCTTGATTCAAACTAAATTTCATGAAATGCATGCTGGGATTTATATGAACCCCATGAATTTTGAGAGGATAAACATTTTCTGCTTATTCTCCTAGATCTCCAGCAAGAGTTTGACCAGATTCTCTCAGAGATTTCCTTCCTGGCAGCAGGTTTCTGGACTGATCTGCTGATCCGTGCGCTCTGACAGGACGGCTAATCTGAACAGATACCTAGACGACAAAGGCATTACTTGCGGGCAGAAAACAACATAATTGCACGCAGCAGCATATGGAAATTTGAACAGCTTTATTTTGCGGCGGTTGCTCCCAGACCCTCCAGAACACAGAAACACAAAATAGTTTCCACGTCCAGGAATACGGCCTGTCAGAAATAATCCATAATAATGACAAATACTTCCTGACTTGTGTACCGTTTCTGTTTTTTATCAGGGGCTTTTTGCCTCCTGTTGTGCCCAGCAGAGCTCTCCGTTTGTTTAGGACAGACGCCGGTGCCAAAAGTTTGTTTCTCATGTCAGGCTGCGGTGTCAAATGTTATGTTGCAGAGCCAGCAGGGGAGCGTTCTCCTCTAACAGCCGCTGTGCTGGATTTAACAGCTCTTAACGCCCTCCATCGTGCATTTCTTCACAGGTGACGTGAGAGGAGGCACGCTATACAGCGGTCACTTCACTTTTGGGGCCATTTGGTGAGGCATTTCCTCTTTTTGGTGTGTTTGTCTTTGGACGTGTTGAACGTAACACCCTACAGCTCACAGCAGAGCTGCAGATGGACAGAGGAGGAACAAACAGCTTTATGACACCTTTTGACAACAATTTCACTCTAAGATTAGTTTAAGTCCATGACTCTACCACTCTGTGGTTATTTCCTCTGATTCAGTTTGAAATGTGATCAAACAGCAGAGGTTTGATGATGTTTTCTCATGTAAAAGCAAAATTCTGCTTTACAGGAAGCTGGGTCAAACAAAGATAGCTTTGGTACGGTGGCCCTAAAGAAAAAATGCAAAAAATATTTCACTCAACACAAAAGTATCACATGAAATACAAAAACTTCCAAAAAGACAAAAACAATTCAGTCAACATAAAATATTTATTTAAAGGCAAAGACAGAAAAAAAATATAAAAACCCCACAAGATTATGGATAACTGTTTAATTAATCTTTTTTATTTTGCAGTAAATCTTTGTGTGTCATGTTTTCCAGGGATTTTGTGTTTCATCATGTCTTCTAAAATATTCTTGGTTATCAGAAAATGTTTTATTTCATGAAATTATTTTTTTGTTGTCACTCCTTAAATGTTGTATTTTATTTGATCCACTCCCTTTTCTTTTTTTTCTTATTTTCTTTTCTTGAGTTCCATGAAATGTTTTTGTGTGTTTTGAAGTGTCTAGGAGCTTCAGTTCTTCATTTTGCATATCTTGTAAGATACTGTATTTTTGTTTAATTCACGTTTTTGTTACATTAAAATATTGTTTTAGAGTTGCTGAATGCTTTTTAATTTCATGAAGAGTTTAAAATCCTTTTTTTTACTAAATGTTTTTTTATTTATTCTTTTGAGTTTTCATCCATTTTTCTCTGCTTGGTGAAATGTTTATATGTTTTCTTAATGTTTAAAGTTTTTGGAAATCATTTTGACTTTCAAAAAAAATTTTTTTTTTAACATCCAATGGGATTCATTCCCCTTTCTTTTTTTCTTCTTTATTTTTCTTTTCCTTACTTTTCTTGCCTTTCGCTTGAATGTTTTTTTTGTGTCTTGAAGTGTTATCATGTTACATATTGTATTTTTGTTCAGTTAAATTTTTTTTTTTTTTACATTAAACTATTATAAGATATAACAAGTTTTAGAGTTGTTGAATGTTTCTAAATTCCTTTTGTCTTTCTTTTTTTTTTTTTTTTTTAACAAAATTGATATTTAATCTTTTGAGGTTTCATGCATTTTTTCCTGTTTCAAATTTATGCAATGATTTTGACTTTCACAAAATGTTTTTTTTAAACTTAATCTTTTGGGTTTTTTTTCTGCATTTCATGAAAATATTTTTGCTCCAAAATATATTCCCCCTTTATACATTTTTTATTTGCATTTTATCATATGCATCCCCTTTTCTTTAGATTTTTTTCTGTTTTCTCATGTTTTCAGTTTTTATTGCTTTATCTAAATATTTATCACATATTTTTTTAATTCAATGAAATGTTATTTTTCTTTCTTTCTTCTTGTTTATAATTTGTTTTTGAAAATTTTTAACAATGTTTTAATAAAATGTCATCGTTTCACTGAATGTTTTTATGTTTAGTAAATGTTTACATTTCATGAAATTTCACAATTTTTTGGCATGCCATGAAATGCTTTTGTGTACCTTTTTTTTTTGTTGCTGTTTCTTGAAAATCTTAAGGAAGATCTGATGTTCTAGTAAAATATTATCAATGTCAGAAATATCTTAATATGTATAATTAATGTATTTAGTTAAAATGTTTCTGCATTGAGTGAATTTTTATTTTTTTCATTTGACTTTTAGGGCCTCTGTACTTTTGCCTTCATTTCAATCAGTAACATAATCAGTGTCCATTAACTTAAAGTAATATCTGTGGTCAGAAACACTGTAACAGAGCTAAAACGAAACCTTTGGGGGTGAGGAACAGTCACATTGTATCTGAGTCACCAACAGATCATCTACAATGTTCAGATGATTGAAGTTGAAACTAAAAGTAAGCCCTGTTATACTCCCTCATGAATAGATGTCTGGTTGAGAGTTTAAAGTAACAATATCACCCTTTTCAGCGCAAAACAGAAGTTTCAAAGTTGATCTAACAGTACAGTGTAACTGAACAGAGAGAAAGGAACTCCTCACCTGCTCTCAGCACCGTGTGACTTTGGATCTGGGTTTCTGTTCTCTTCCCAGAAGTGAGTGCTGTAGGCATCAAATTCACAATGCATGCTTACTCCCAAAAAAACAATAAAGTTTATCCATTTGAATATGAACTAGCTTGTCTTTGTGTTGTATTCAACTGAATGTGGATTGACAAGGATTTTCAGATCACTGCATTCTGATTTTTCACATTTTAAATGGGTTTGTTTTTTAGTTCCACCTCTGATGAAGCTCTTCCTGTGCCTTCCAGACATTTTTACAGTGCTGAGAGGTGGATGCGTCCCTCTCAGCTCTAATCTGGTCCATGGGTGTTTGGAGGATATGAGTGTCCACTTTACACATGTGTGAGTGTGTTTGTGCATTCCTGTGAGTGTTAACGAATCCCCGGGTAGATCAGACCAATGAGCGCGCTCAGACAACCTGTATGTAATGGATACAGTGGTCTTCAGGATCAGGGCCTTCTTTTCTAGTACCACATGACTCACTGACTGGTTGGTTTACTGGTTGACTGGCTGGTCGGGGGGCGCCTGGCCTGTCTGTCCCCATGTCTACCCATCTGTCTCTGGGCCCGGCTCAGAGAGGTGTGGGCTGAAGGATGGGGAGCCAGGCAGATGAACAATCATTAAGTGGTGACATGAGACAGGAACACTGTGGGAAAGAAGCTTAAATACTGTTAGGTAACCTGGTACATACTGATGACTCCACATTTACTTCATTTATTTATTCTATTTTAGATTGTCTTTTATTAAATCTTTATTTGACAAGGGAAAGTAACTGAGATGAAAATTCTGTGTCTAGGCCTGCAGGATGAACTCCATTGCATGCAATGAACATAAACAAAACAGATTTTCAAAACTACTATGTGCACAGTGCCACCTACTGTATCAGACTGTGGACATACTGTGGGGGTTTGGGTGCAGTTGCACCCCTCATTAAACAAATCAATCTGGCCTCAGAAAAACGCCACTTTGTGTAAAAAGAGTCTGCTAAATTAAATAGCAACAGGGGCTCTTTTATGCTGTGATAACCTCTGAGTTTGAGGCCAAGTCCAGACATATACTGTTAAAGGCCTTTGCACAATGAGTCTATTTTTTTTTGTCAAAATTTTTTACACATTAAAAAAAGAAATCAAGCTCATACTCTTAACACGTTTGACCACTGATGCTGAATTTTTGTCCATCATAATTTTTTTCTGAGTTGAAGCTGTCTGTCCGGATGGATCCAGAGTGATTTTAAAGGAGTGACAGAGTCACAGGCTTGCAATACAAAATAAGTTGCTGCATTTTAGAAAATTTTCGCAGTGAACGCAAATAAAAATGCATCGGACTCAGTGTGCAACGTTCGAGGTCATGAAGCATCTGAATATAACAGACACAGTTGTGTTAAGACCTTATCATTTTCAAAGCATTGCAGGCATTGTTTGAGACTTGACAACATTTCTTAAGTTTACTCTCTGGGCCTTTCTAATATTTATTTAAAAGTTTATGCACTTCCCATACACCAACCATGGGCTGTTGCCCAGATAGATGTGGAAAATGTCTCATGCAGTGAATACATGACAGTCTCTTTTGTGTCAGGTTAACATCATTGTAGTTGTCAGTGTAAAGTCCAGTTCAGACCACGGACTTAACTTTACTTAAACCATAAACCATAATCAAACAGAACAGCTGCAGCTGCATGAACTAAGCAATTGCAGCTTGAATCAAGTCTGTTGATAACCTTGCAAAGCACATGGATTTGCCCGTTTCCTTGTTTCTCACTGGCTAATCTATCTTATTAAACTCCCATCTGAACTGTTTGGGCCCAGTTAGAAAGTGACAGGACCAATCAGTGACGAGGGGCGGTACTTTCAGGCACGGAGGAGTCGTGACATAAACAGGCAGCAGCAAGAGGCTGGTGCAATTGGTGGAAGAGCTTAGCGTAGATGCTAAAGCACCAGTTTTATCAGAACTTGACGACATTTCTTTGATAAAAGAAGAACAAAGAACAGCAGTGACTTGTTTTCTTTTCAAAAACTTTTCAAAAGTCGAGAACTTACATGTCTAAAGTTGCCATGTTTCGCGTTAACTGCACACGCCAGGTTTTTTTGCTCTGATTGGCCCGTAGAGATGTGACAGACAGAACGTTCGTCCAATCACACTCCGAGTTTTTTACAAATCCTCTGCCTTTTCCCCCTAAACCCTTTGATTTAGTTTATCAAATAGCCAGTAGCTGAGTTTTTGACAAATATATGTTTAGAGCTGAATGTTCTGGGGCGCCGGTTTAGCTCAGATGGTAGAGCAGGTGCTCACATACAGAGGCTATACTCCTTGATGCACTGGCCATGATCGACTCCCGGTCTCTGAGTTCTTTGGTGCAAGTCTTCCCTTACTCTTTCTCCCAATACTCCTTGTCTCTCTTCAGCTGTCCTATCTTATATAGAGCCAGGAAAGGCAAAAAAAGTAATCTTTAAAGTTGCATATTTTTAAAATCATGCTGTGAATTGTGGAAATTACTAAATCCACCTTTTTTAAAACAAGCTCTTCAATTCAAACATGTTGGATTTTTTTATTTAAATGAACCAGCCATTATAATAATAATAACGGCTTTTGAAGTATTTCCTTCCTCATTTGAAAAAAACAAAATTCTGTTTTGAGTTTGGAGTTCTTTCTCTCTTTTTATTATTTCCTCCTTTGTCAACTCAACTTTATTTTTTACAATTGTTCCACATAAGTCACACTCAGCGTCTTTTCAGCCTGATAAACACCCCTGTCCCTTCCAAAGTCCTGCATGGGTCCAATTTTGCAATCCCACATCCTGCAATTTTCCCATTCAATACTGAGATCATTCAGACTGAGCCTGTAGAGTGAAAGCCACCTTATAACAAGACCGAGTTGGCAAACTATTTATGTCTTCATATGTGCTGAAAAATTGCTGTTCCATATGACAATGGTACTGAATCGCCCTCACGCAGGAATCATACAGCACACAAAACACACAGAAACAGTGAAAGTGTGGAACTTTCCTTCTTATAGTGAAAGATTAACTGTCGTAGAAATTACATCACTTTAAATTTAGTGCCACTGACAGTCTTTGCTATGGAACTGATGCATCGACCCATACTTTCCAGTTGCAGTGGTGTGAACTGGTAGGCTTTCTGAATGTTGCAGAGAGCCTGTTGCAGGCAGTTGCAACTTTCAACCCATCTCACCACTAATCATTTGTCTGAACTTGGCTTAAGATGTACTACAAGGCCTTTAACTCGGCCTTCATTACATTTGACTGTAGCTGCTGCTTTGTTTAGTGCAGTTGTGTTGTCTTGTGTGCAGCATCTGTCTCTTTGCTTCTGCAGTGGCAGTGAGAACCAGCTGGGCCGAGGTTAGACGTGAGTGTGTGCTGAACTGAAGATCTGGTTCCAGTTCAGGAGGAGATGTAAATGGTGTGTGATGGTGTGTGTGGCCATGTGTGATGGTAGTGATGCGTCTGTGGTATGTGCGTATGAATATTTCTAGATTTAACAGCATGTGCGTGTTTTCAGCACCTCGGTTTGTAAACGCACGTCTGCGTCGTCGTGTGCAGAGTCATGAATGTTTGAGGTTGAAGGATCACGGCCTGTCTGAGCTCTGCTTTCCCATGAGGCCTAGGTGCTCTTTGGAAAAGCGCTCTGACGCTCTTCCTCCGTCCGTCTGTCTCTCTGTCTGTCTGAACACAAACAGAGGTACTGCCTTCGTGAGGCACAAATCCCCACTTCCTCTGAAACTTCCAGCGCTGCTTTTTTCCTGTCCAAATTCCACAGCCGTTAAACTTTCCTGGCAGGCATTCAGAAAACAACTCAGAAGAGAGAAGGATGGAGGAGGAGGGGTGGGGGGCAGCACTCCACCCTCCCAACCCCCCCTCTTGTCTCTGGATATCACAGCTCCTGCCGACTACCTTAAATAAAGATCTGACTTCAGACTTGTTTTCGTTGCTGATCAGGTTTCCTCAAAGGTGTCTACTGGTTTTCACAAAGGGTCAAGATGAGGTGTCTGGGTGCCTTTTCCTCCCTCGTCTCCCCCCTCATTCATGTCAGTTTTCATCCTCTAACAGAGCCAGGATGATATAAGCCATGGTCAGATTAGTCTAAGGTAAATATTCAACCCTGGCTTTATTACCACTGCTGCTCTGGTTCACCACTGGTAGTTTCACAGCACAAACAACATGGCCGCCCACTCAGCGAGACAGCTGAGGGAGAGGTGGTGCTACCGTGTTGGACGGCTTCTCACTTTCTCACTTTGGGTGGATTGTGTCGGAGGGAAATTACACAGAGCTTAGGTGACTTTATGGCCTCTTACGGTGCCACAGCTGGTGTTTGGGAGTAAAAATGAAACTGGCGACAAAACTGCACTTACATTTAAATAATTTGACATTTTTATGTTTTTATGGGTCTGTTGTGTTGCTGAATGTTTTACAAACCTTCAAACAGCTGTGAAAAAGGCCTCTGCTGTCAAAATGAGAAGATATCCAGAGCCGTTCCCTCCTTCAATGGATGAATTCTTCATAAATGAAAGGATGATGGAGGGATAATTCTTTATAGGACAATCATGCATGGTATCTACAGTAAAGAAAGTACAATTCATTTTAAAAGTCAGAGAGCTAAAGTCTCTTAATTGGAAATATTCATTCATCCTTTAATTTATTTCAACCTTTTTTTTATCTTGAAGAATCACTGAGGGCATACCCCAACATCACAGCATTCATCAGCAGTGGCCCGTAGCATCTCAAACTTCCTGTTACCTTCAGAACTTGTGTAATACGGTTTTACGCCTCTCTCAGTCCCATACCAACAGCCCTAACATTGAAACTAACCATGGTAAGATGATGAAACTCACACATTATAAAGGTGAATAGTAGTACTAAATGTCATGATAGGCGTCATTTGCATAAGACTTCCAGTTATAACTTTATTTTACCATGAAAATTTGAGGGAACATACTTGATCATACGGCTGTTTCAGGGCTGTGTATGACGTCTGGTTTTAAGTGTATTCCGAATTTGATCTAGCAAGCCATACAAAAGGGGTTTCCTTGACAAATAACTCTATTTTATGAAATAATGATGTTGCCTCCCTCTTCACCACAACAGTGTGGTACATCTGCAATACTGCAGATGCTGCACTGATTCGCCTATTGATCTCTTGAGGTACTTGAACTCCTTCACCTGGGGCAAAGACACCCGGAGGGAGCAACCCACCCTCTAAAGTTACTGGTTGATCTTTGCCCCTACCTTCACCTATGGTCATGAACTCTGGGTAATGACTGAAACAATAAGACCACGGGTTCAAGCGATCAAAATGAGATTCTTTAGGAGGGTGGCTGGGCTCAGCCTTACAGATAGGGTGAGGAGCTCAGATATCCGGAAGGATCTCAAAGCAAAACTGCTGCTTCTTCACATTGAAAGGAGCCAGTTGAGGTGCTTTGGGCATCTGATTAGTATGCCTCTTGGTTGACCTCCCTGTGGAGGTCTTCCAGGCACATCCAACTGGAGGGACACCCTCAGGTAGACCCAGAACTCGCTGGGGGGGGGGGTTATATATTTTATCTGGGCTGGGAACGCCTCGGAATCCCCAGGAGGAGCTGGAAAATGTTGCTCGGGAGAGAGATGTCTGGGTTGACTTGCTAGCCTGCTGCCACCATGACTGACCCTGGAACAGTGGATGAAAAAAGATGGATGGATGTTTTTGATGTAGCCAAGTATGGAAATTTCACTGATTTTTTGGAAATTGTCCAGGCATGAAAAGTGAAATAGGCAGGATTTTTGGTCGTTCTTATAGCCTTATATCAGTTTAATTATACTTATGTACATGGCAGTTTTTATTTTAAATGAGCCTCATTACTGCTAAAATTCAAATTGTAATCAATATTGGTGGGGGTTTTTTTCTGTTTTTCTGATGGGATTAAAAGTAAATGGTCAACCATTACTTGTACAGTATCCTAAGTTCAGGCATGTCTTGGAGGTCAGAACCTACAAAACCCCACTAACTCTGATGTCCCAAAGCCTTTTGGGGGAAATTTCAGCAATCTCAGATGACTCTGAAGTTTATTCTGTTCATGCCCACATCCTTAAACTGAATTGAAACTTTCCGAATTCATCTCACAGGAAAACTTTCGCTCTATCTTAAATGATAGACAACGCGAGTCCATGGAACAGTGCTTGTGTTTCTAAATTGTTACTGTGACCACTATTCTTGCACTTTAAAATGTGATGTAGCTCCAATTCTTTTTATTGTCATGTTAACTTATTGTATATTATCTGTCTCTTGAATATGTATTATTTATTATGATGTGTGCTGCTGACCTCTTGGCCAGGTCACCCTTGTGAAAGAGATTTTGGTCTCAATGGGTTATTATCTGGTTAAATAGAGGTTAAATGTACATACAAAACAATTATTTGTGTAAAATTAGGATTTTGTATTTAAATTAATGATAAATGTGTAAGTGAATGCTTATGTGACTTCATCTGTGTTCATGCCATTCATTACAACTTCTAAAAATATGTAGACATTTTTTATAAGATTTTTTAATAGATCATTTGTTTTTTTTTTTCTTGTCAACACTAGCCTGTTCATGAAATAAATGCATACACAAAGTAAAATAAAATAGAAAAATAACAATAAAACAAGAAATGGAAAGTAGTAAAAAGCTAGAAAACTTTAAACTGACCAAAAAGAATGACCAAAACCCACTGGAATACCCAGTCACACAAAATGAATTATTGGACTAACTAAAGTTTGAAAAGTCTTCAATCCAGAAAGCTTGTAAAACAATGCATCAAAAATGTAATATTAAAGACCCTGTAAAGTGACAGTAAATCTTTGTTTTAGGTTTGTTATATGACAGGTCACTGTGTCATGAACCCCTTGTTCAAATTTCAGTCAGATAAAACATCTCTAGGTTTATAAAGTTAAGCTTCAAAATCATGAAAAATGAGGCAGTTATATCTGCTCTAGGATGGTGTGGGCGTGTCTGTTGAATGAGCTGAGGCCACGCCCACTCAGGAGAAATACCATCCTAATCAAATTTAAAAAAGTTACAATCTGAATAAAGGAAACCACTCACACCGTTAGCCTGTCCTTGACCTTACGATCAGAGCACAGCAGCCTGGCTCTGTGCCAGAGAAGAGTTAAAGTCTGTTTTCTGTCAAAGACCGCTGTGGCTGATAGATTCGGCAAATTTACCTCTCAGTGGACAAGAAAACAGCATTTAACTGACTGTTAACTTTCAATAGAGGCAGTGACATCAGCTAACAACAGACTGTAATGAGATGAACTGCTCTGTGATTTTATATTGCAGTGTTAGGGGGTTGGATCATTCCCCACAGTGGGCTGATGACATCACCAGCCCACATATTGGCCCCGCCCACATTAAACCCTGCCATGAAAGAGGAGAGAAACTTTTTAACAGTCTAAATCCTGAATTCAGTCACATGCAGATCTCAGTGTTTTCACATGTTTACAGCAACCATATTCCAACATATCTAGTCAGTTTAAACAGACTTTAGATTTCACTTTACAGGGTCTTTAAAAACAGCGGCTCTGAGTAACATTTATAGTATATTTCCTCAAGATGAAAAAAACTGAATAAAAAGCCTTTTTTTCGTTTTTTTTTTTCTAAAAGAGGGTCAAATTTTTCTTTTTGTCAATTCTGTTCTTTTATTTTTTGTTTTAATTGAGAAAAAGAAATCATGTGGCCCAGTGAGAAAGGTAAACATTTCAAAATAAAAGCCCTCATGACAGAATTTAAGCCTGTATAGACATCCACTTTGTTTTCTAGTATGATAATTGGCCTATTTGCCCAATACAATGTAATAAAATAATGTCAGTGGTAAAAGTAAATAGATCTTTCCACCAAACAATGTAATCATAAATTGAAAATTTGACTCCTGCTGTGTACATGGATAAACACCTCAAGCAGTCCAAGCATATTTATTCATTACTTTATTGTCCTTCTACTATTCAAATAGTCAATCAAATACTTTAGAAAGTACTTTAACTTTTTTTTTTTTTTTTTTGCCAAAAATGAGAAAACGGCTCATTCCTGCTCAAATGGAACTGCCACAAAAAACAATAACCATTCTACACACTATTTTATAAATGAGACCCCAGATAAGGTTACAGTTCAGGCCTGGCTAAACACTACAAGAGAAGCACAAGGTTTCCTCTGAATCTCTATAGACATAAAAACAGTTTGATTGAATCTGGCTACCTCCTTCATTTGGAAATGACCCACAGCAGAATCACAGCAATGATCAGATGTGCACAGTTGCACAACTCTGTTGAAGTAAAAAGTCATATAAAATGACATGCTAATGACAGCTGAGACAATAAACATGACAGTGAAAAGAAACATGGTTTACAGACAACAGACTACAGGTCACGAGGTCAGCTGTAAGGAACTGGTGTGTTGTTGATGTTGGAATGAAACAAAGCATTTTTCCTATCATGAATTTATGTATAATTCATGAAAAATCAAGAACATAATTAATAACTCATGAGTCATGAGGATTCAAACACCTTTGTTAATGCTTTCATTAATGATTTAAAAGGGAGGGGCCTGACAATGGAAGGCTTTACCTCCTATAATGGAGCTAAGCAAAAGTTCAAGCAGGATGACTGTCTGCTCATTCATTGGTCACCACTCATCTCTCTTTTACCATCAGCCGGTTGTTTCAGTCTGAACTAAGCGGTAACCTCATGAAAAATAAAGCCAATGTGAAGTGCAAAAAATTGCAATACAGTGAGTGTCCACTTGAGACTGGCTGCAGGAACACTGGAAGTCCCGTACACAACACTAAAAATTAACTGGTTTAAAAAACCAAATGTGTCTCATTAGCTTATGTCTTCATGTCCTCTCACTTTACAGGGGGTGAATTTTTTTTTACCACAATTGTTAAGGTTATATTTAGGAAAAACCTCACTGTGCACTGATTGGCGTGTCTAGCTTGAGAGGCAGACACTACCACCAGAAGGCCAGCTTTAGTGAAAGCTGAGCTAACAGGAAATCCAGCTCAGTGGGCGGGGTCTTATCTGCCAGTTGAGACAGCGATCTCAACATGGAGGCCCCCACTAATTGACTACAAAATCTGTTTGGGTCTGTAATCAAACGGCTGATGTCAAACAGGCTTTGTCCCAGCGTTTCCGCTAGACTTTTTTGTCCCCGGTCAAAATGACCGGCAGTTCTCAAGGATTCCGGCCATTTAGAACAACTACCGGACATTTGCTTTGACATTATATTGCTGCATTAACAGCAGCAAAACACATAAATCTCTCTCTTATTTCTTTGTGTAAGTGGTTTAAAGTATCAAAATGAAAGCTGCGCGCTTTTCCTTACACACGCAGTCAGTTACACAATATAAGCCCGCGTTAAACACGTAAACAACAGTTAGCTTCACATTAGCACCGTTAGCCTGTTAGCACATTGGCCACTATCATAACTTTGCAGCTTACAACAGCCAAATACCATCCTCCACCAACAACAAAGCATTCAAACACATAACAAAAGTGCTCTCTTAACTGGATGCTGCGTTAGAACGCTACATTTCAAATGAAAAATGAGTCTTACCGTCAGCTGCTAATATCAGTCCTCATGATGATATAACTGTAACCTCTCTGAAGAGAGACAGAGCCTTCGTTATCAGCTCGAAGCGGTCCATGCTGTTCTGCATGATGTGATTCTGTGTTGACTATAATCCAACTTTATCTGAGGATTGGTCATAGGTAGTTTATCGAAGTCCACTACATCTCTGCTCGGCGTAAGCCTCTCTTTCTGCTGCTGAATTGGTGTTTACGACACTCAGCTATACAGTTCCCTTTGTTTCAGCCTCTTCATTACTCGCAGCAATGACACAAAATCCCTCCATACCGCTGATGATATTAAGTCTTTGGTTAACCAGGAAAACCTCACTTAGATTAAAATTCTGCTTTACGAGGAAGCTCTGGTCAAACTTTCCAGCATAGTCCCCAGCAATACTGAGTAAGTGCAGAGAGATAGATTTGCTTTGATGTCAACGTGCATACATAATTAGCCATGTGCTTGCCGCCTGAGGAGATAAACAACCCCAGCACCGCAGGACAGTAGATGTAGTAAGATTGGCCACTTTTAGTTTATATTAACGTATTCTCGCAACATATCTTCTAGGTTACACAAAATATAATAAGCAAGTATTCAGTATCTACTTATCTGGTCATTTGCATGTTTTTTGCCAGACATTTTGACCAGTTATATTTTTATCTGCCGGACTTCTGGCCTTGTTACCGGCCAATGACCGGCAAATGCCGGCTAACGGAAACTCAGCTTTGTCCAATTCATTCTTCAGTCTATGGTGTGGACGCTCCAACCCTCCTCCACCCCAGCCACTTCCATTCAGTTAATCAGTATCTAGTGCAGATCTTCACCTCGTAAGTTCCTGGTCCAGCCGCTCAGAAATCTACTGATCCAGAATCCCTCATCAACACCACCACCAGTGTCTAGACGCCATAGTGGGTATCCTGTTCCTGCCAATTGCCTCACTATGCCTTCATCAAGTCATCATGATGGAGTCTAATTTCAGTAAAATTAGTAAAATCAACTATTGTTAAACTCATATGAAGTCTTAAACTGATTATAGAGACTGCAGGTACTGCAACCAGGCAGGCCTTTTTAAAGAACTGTCAGTGCCCTGCAGGCTGACTGTTGTGTTTCTATTTTTTTGTTTTTAGGCAGTGATCATTTTTACTTTAAGTGAACTTTTTGAAATCAAAACACGTTTGTGTGGTTACAGCATTAATGTTGACAGAAGAGTTGAAGGAGGTGAAGGTCATCTGGGGCAGAGGAGGTGGGAACAAGTCTCACTTTCCTTCAAACATCCAGCCACACAAATACCAGCCTCTGAACTGAGCCTTTGGTGTTGAGCCTTGAACTTTCCCTCTGTCACCTTCCTCATGCTTTATCTTTTTAACTATCCTAAAACCCCTGAGACTTAGCAGCCAAACCAGCTGCTCCGACTTGTAAAACCACGAGGAGGATTGATGAAGAAAGGAGTGTGTATGTGTGACAGAGAGAGCAGATAGCGAGCTCTGAGTTAAATGAGAACAATCTGGAAGGCCAGAGTGAGCCGACTAACCCAGAGAGAAATAAGGAGAGAGTGAGAGAAGGAGCGTGGGAGGTAGAGGGGAGTTAAAGCTCTCGTCAAAGAGGAGAGGGATTGACAGCAGGAGGAGAAAGTTTCAGACACCTGCGGCGGAAACCCTCAGCACGCCGTTTGGAGCTCGGAGCTCAGTGTCGGGCCGGACCAGAGCACGCCGGGCTAGCAAACAGCCGCGCTGTAATAACTCAGGGACTGGGGGGCTGAAAGCCGATAGCCTGGCAGGAATCGGTTTACGGCCAAGCTAGCCGACTGGTGGATGCTGAGACTTCCCCCTCAGACGGAGGCAAACTTGAATGTAATGGCTGTAAGGTTAGCTTTCCTGTCTGCGAATGTTTGTGTGCACAGACCTGCGGTGAGTGGAAACGAGATGATGGAAGAGGACGGAGTGATGAAGACTAACGGTGGGGTTATGAAAGCGCTCCATGATAAAGTACAGCAGGGAGGTGGCATTTTTGGACGCTTGTTTCACCAGGTGTTTTGGTGAAAGACGATTGGACCAAGTTCCTGTCCTCTGTGGGCTGGGATTAGGGAAAAGGATACAGGCGGCTGGTTTCACACCAGCTGGTACTCCAGATTGTGGCGTGTATTTGGTTTGTTTGCCTCTCTTTTTGATGTGGTGTTAAATGGCCATAAAAATCGGGGTGCTCTGACAGTAGGAAGTGTTGAGACCTAAAGAGATTAATTCCAAGCCGTAACTACAAAATCGACAAACTTTCCTGGAGACTTCCTCGGATACATTTCTTGTTTTACAGTTCCCAAAAGATTTCTTTGAGAGCTTTGATTGTTCAGCAGCTGGTTAAATAAAAAAATGGACCTCAAGCCAAAGTTAAGGCATGATGAAACATTTCAACAGAAGCATGAATTCCTCTGATTCTATAGACCATGTTTAGAAAGTCTGAGTAAATAATGCTTACTCAGTCATTTAAAATGGACCAACTGAAACACAATTCCCATTCCTGATTTCTTATGTTTTGCACATTTGTTACACTTAACGAAACAAAGTACAAAATGCACTTTTTAAACAGCGATTTCATTAATTGAGGGAAAAAGCCAACCAAACCTACCTGGCCCTATATGAAAAAGTCGTTGCCCCCTAAACCTAAAAGACTGGTTGTGCCATTCCTGGTGGCATAAACTGGCAGTGACTAGGCCAAAATTCCTCCACTCTGTTGTGGAATTTTGGCCGTCTCTTCTTTGCAGAATTGTTTTAACTCAGCCACATTGGAGGGATTTCGAGCAGGTACGGCCTGTTCATGATCACTCTACAGCATCTCATTCACATTCAAGCCCAGACTTTGAATTGGCCACTCCAAAACCTTCATTTTGTTTTTTAGCCAATCAGAGGTGGACTTGCTGGTGTGTTTCAGATCATTGAGCTTGGTCATGGACTACTGGTCACACATTCTCCTTAAGGAGCAGAATTCATGGTTCCATCAATTACAGCAGGTCATCCAGGTCCTGAAGCAGCAAAGCAGCCCGAGACCGTTAGGGCTGTTCCACTTTCCACTGACTTTTGACTTTGCCAACCAGTGTTAATTTTGGCAGCTATTTTTAATTTTAGTCTTAGTTTTAGTCTTTAAATGAAATGTATTTTAGCTTTAGTCACATTTTAGTCATTTCTATCCTTTTTAGTTTTAGTCAATGAAAACTCAAAACATTTTAGTCTAGTTGTAGTCCATAAGAAGTCCTCATGTTTTAGTCTTTACTTTTAGTCCAAGCAGTTGTTTTGTTGCCTTAATCTGGTACCAAACCATGGTAGTGTGTTCTCTGTACTCTGCCAATTCTGGGGTCCCTGCTTTCTACAGCTGAGAGGCAAAATAGCTACAGCTACACTGTTTTTTGACAGATTTACCCACAGTGGAGAAATATCAAGGATTTTAATGTCTGACAAAAACTACTTTAAATTTTGGTCTAGTTTTAGTCATCTTGATGAAAACAACAGTTTTTGTCAGTTTTAATCTTCACAGATCTATTTTCTTAGTTAAAGTCTAGTTTTTGTCAGGGAAAAAAAGGCAACAAACATTTTTAGTCATAGTTTTAGTTGACAAAGTTAACACTGTTGCCAACCTAAACAAAGCCGTGCTGATGAACTTTTCCATCACCAGCTTGGTAGTAGTGAAATTGCACATTACTCTCAGCAAGTGCAATATAAATGACTGTGGAGGAGAACGACTACTACATCAGCTCTAGACGCCCTCTCAAACAGGGAAGCTCGGGTGTGGTGGAAAAGCAAATCCAGTACCACGCTGGGCTGCCGTGCTGAGTCAAACCAAACAGAGCCAAGGCACTTAATATAATGGAAAAGCCCCACATCACACTACCACCACACTATTGACTGTTAGTATGATGCTCTTGCTGTGTTAGTTGTACTCTGGATGTGAGATGTGCCTTTGTGTTCTTTTTGGTCAGCAGTGGTTTTGGCCTTTGAACTTTCACACGGATGCCATTTTTGCCCAGTCTCTTTCTTATTGTTGAACCAGGTCTTTAGGTGTTGTTCAGGGTTCTTTTGTGACCTCTTGGATGAGTCATTGCACTACTGGAGTAATTTTGGCTTGCCAACCACTCCTGGCAAAGTTACTATTCCAAGTTTTCTCCATTTGTGGGTAATGGCTCTCACCTTGGTTTGTTGGAGTCCTAACATAAAGAAGATGACTTCACAAGAATTCCTACATATCTCTTTACATGAACAAACACTTCATAGATATCTCTCAGCGACTAAATCATTGTTTAGAAAGATTATTGTTATTATTATTATTATTTGAAAACGCTGTGTATCAGTGCAGCGCTCTTTTAAATAGTAGATCTAAAAGTCATCATCATAGAATTTATCTCTTAGACTTCAGCTGATTCTCAAACTAACTGGGAAGAATTGATTTAACGTTGTCAATATGGACTTTAACAAGGACTAAGTTTGCATTTCAGAACAGTGTTAAACATTAGAACTATGATGTATGATGAAAAACTATGAATAAGATATTGTTTGACAGTCCTTGTGGATTTAGGACAATTTGTGTAACCTTAAAGAAAGCACTACTAGGCTACTGTACGTGTGTTGAAGCATTTTTAGAAGGTTGAATGCCGATACAAAAATTATAGCTTCAGCTTGTTTCACATCTGATTTGCCTGAATACAATTCAGTGTCATCTGCATATATTTCATCATCCAAAAGATTGTAGTGCACAATCAAGGGAAGCTTCTTTATATTTTGCATGCTCTCAGTGACTTTGACTGTTACACACATACTAAAAACACTTTTATGGTCTTATCTCACTTTACATTTGCCTTGATCTTTACTCAGTAGCAAAAAAGCTTTTTGTAATGTTTTTTTAACCTTTATTTCTATTGGTCAGTGAAAGTAAAATAGAATGTATAGCATTCCAGCATTGTAAAATCCAGTGTAAGCCTTTTTATATGAGCTGTGTTCAGGTATAGTCAAGTAAACTTTATTTATTAAGCCCACCTTAAAGGACTAGTGATGTGAGACAATGAATCTAAAAGACATTCACACTGATACAAAAAAATCCCAAATTTTCCCTTAGCAAACAATTTACTTGTTTTGAATCAGTATATGCAGTGTAATTTTATCATAAAAGGATAAATCCACAGACCTAGATGGAACTCAGGTCTAAAACACAAGTACAGCCTCTGGATTACCTAAATGTCCATGTTTGTGTTGTTTCTGGTTTGACTGATTCCCTCTGGATGGAGCTCTGTGGTGTTTAGAGAGCGGTAGGTAGGTCAACACTGACCCGTGTCTACAGATGGTGAGCAGGAACGGCTCGTGTTGCTGTCAGTGGGGAGGGAGCTAGCCTAGCCCAGAATAAACATTCAAACAAACATAGAGGTAATCCCACGGTTGTTTAAATTAGGCTCAGATCGCCGTTGAGGGAGCTAAACAGCCTCTCAGTTTACAAAGACAAGAGTCATGTGATGTGTCAGTGATGATCAGCACTATTTAAATCATCCTCTGTAGCTTTATTATGACTGACTAATATTGCTTTATTATCTCTCTTTTCTTTAAATACAGTTTAAAGAAATTTAACTATTTGACAACATCAACACCTGTTTGATATGCCACAAAAAAAAGAAGTCCTGTTCCTTGTAATGACACAAAATAGACTGTCAGACTCCTACACACTGTTTCAACTGCAGAAACATGTTGGCAATATTTTGGTTATAAAACATGGGTAGTGTTCTTCTTCGGCTGTTTTTAAAAACTTAAGACTGAGTTTGCCTACAATTTCTGATAGAATCATTCCTCCCATGCATTTATGAAATACCGTAGATGAAGAATTGTTCGGGGGAACTCTGTTTCATTCATTTTCACATTTCACTTGGTAAACCGAACCAAACCGTCTTTTTTTCGCACATCCATCTGGTAAACCTCTCATAGACAGCGTTTGGGAAAGGGCAGAGCCTTTGAAAAAAACTTGGAGGGTGATTGGATGAACGTTCTGTCATATCAGAGCAACAAACACGTGACGTAGGAGTGACGTACTGAAGGAGTAAACTCCATAGAGAACTGCATAACGCAAACCATGGGGACTGTAGACATGTAAGTACATGACTTTTGTCATTTTTAAAAGGAAAACAGCTCACTGCTGTTCTTTGTTCTTCTTTTAATGATGAAATGTCGTAAATTTCTGATAAAACTGGCGCTTTAGCATCCACGCTAATCTCTTCCACCATAATTGCACCGGTCTCTTGTTGCTGTTTATTTACATCACAACTTCGCTGTGCCCAAAAGTACTGCCCAACAGCGCTGATTGGTCCTGTCACTTTCCAACCGGGCCCAACGGTTCAGACGGGAGCTTTGCAAGATGGATTCGCCAGTGAGAAACACGGAAACAGGCGTATCCATCTGCTGTGCAAGTTTAACTACCTGCCTTTGGTTCACAAGTTCATCTGTTTTTCTTTCACAAGTCAAATGAACCACACCAGGGTTTTTTGGAAGCAAACCGAGACCTTGTCTTTTAAGCAGACCAGAGTTTGTGAACTTTCACATCACCTTAAACGAACTGGGCTATCTGGGAAAAATGAACTAGAGTTTGTTACAATTGGACCCCACATTGGTGTGAATGAGACCATAACTTGTCCTCCAGGATTTTCCTATATGTTTGTGGCATTCATTTTACCCTCTACCTAGTCTTCGGGCTGCTGAGAAGCATCCCAACAGCATGATGCTGCCACCACTGTGCCTCAGAGTGGGGATGGTTTGTTTAATGTGATGTACAGTGTTTTGGTGTCCGCCTTTCTTCCACTTCCTTGGAGTCTTCCACATGCATTTTGGTGAACTCTAGTCGAGATTTAATCTGAGTTTTCTTCAACAGTGACTTTCTCTTTGCCACCCTCCCGTAAAGCTTTCTGTTCCTTTGCCATCATGGTGTAATGGTAGCCAGGAATACTGATTTACCAATGACCGGACCTTCCAGTCACAGGTGTCTTTATACTAAATTCACTTCAGATACATTCACTGCACTCAAGTGATCCCTATTTTATACTTTATATATGCTGTACTGCTTTGATTTGAAGATTGTGTGGCTTATAAACACCTGGCATCAAAATAAATAAAAAATAGCAAAAGTATTGTAGAACATTGAAAACTTGGCAACCTCATTAGTATGAAAATGTTGATGTAAATGTGGTTCTTTGTCTTTTAGATTTTACTTGAAACAGAAGGAAAGTCCAGGCCTAAGTACTTGAATATTTTTGTCCCAGTCAGTCCCAGTCTGAAAAGTCTCTCTCCACTGTGAGGGAAAATAAGTCACCAGTTAGATTCATTTAAATGCCAACATTGTTTTTCTTTCACTTTGAAACGGGCACTCCTATGGCTTGCTATGTTTGCATGTAGAAACATTCCCACAGGTCCCCCCTCGCCCCCCCTCTGGGAGTATCTGAGGGTACTAACTCCCACTGAAACCAGTGGGTGTGGAGGCTACCAGCATCACACAATGACCCCGGCCAGCTAACAATGACCACACACACATATTGTTATGGTTTGGCCCAGTGTTGCATTGCCCCCCCCCGCTCCTTCCCTTCCTCCTGTGGACCTCCACTGATGGATTGCTTTCCACACTCTGGATACTTGGCGTGTGCTGTAGCCTCGCTGGACTCCAGACGACCACTGGGAACTGCCCTGTTATTCCTCTCTCTGACTCTAAACCTCCAAACAGTCAGCAAGAACACTTATTACTAAAGCTACCCACCATGCATCTTTGCCTCTCTCCTATTTGCATGTGATTTCTAACAAAGGCAGACTCTGGATTCTGCTCTTGCCTCCAGGCGGTCTAGAGAAATGAAGCCAATGTCTGTTCTTTGGTAGCTGTTCAAACACGTAGAAAGAAGCTCCAACAGGGGTGTACATTTACTGGTTATTGTCTTCTTCTCTGTCCAACAAAAACCTTCTCATGTTCTGCAGAAACACCCCACATGTGTGCTTTCAGAAAGACCTGACAAATAAGATAAAACCATCATAATCCCAGGGACTGCCAACTTGCTAACACGAAGACCCTGCACTGCCCACAGGAGGCTGGAGTTCTCACTTTCAGGGAGGCGGAGGTGTCACAGGAAGTCAGATTGCTATCCACCGGGCGTGCGAGAGGTCTACAGCTGGAGAACGGCTGCTCTGAGAGGGCTAATCCTCTGGGATTTAAGTGGGATTTTGAACATACAGGGTGCACACACATACGAGTCAGGCCTGTATACAGACATAAAGAAAAATCCTTCTGGCAGACTCAGAAGACCCTGAAAATTTGATTAAAAGGGAATGTTGGCGGCATAAAAAATGTCTTAAAGTTCTGGGAATCATTTCTATCAGTCGAGGCCTACACACAGTAGAAATCTGGGAAACAGTGACATCACTGAGTGAAAGATTAATGGGGCATGAAATGTCGACAATTAGACAGATTTAGTTGATTGGAGGAGAAAATGAGGGAGAACTGTCTGCTGTAAACATTCAGAGTTTACAGACAGACTTCCTTCTGGACCCTTCCAACTGGGCTAGCATTGCTAAATAAGGGGAATACTCCGCTCACAAGACAAGATGGTACATGATATTTGGTTCATGAGAACCAAATTAGGTGATATTTGGAGATTAATTTCAGGGGCAAAATATCAAATTATGCGCTTGGGCACTTTGTTCCTGTGCTTTAAAAAAATATTTGAATCCTTCCTGATTTTTTTTTTTTTTTCAGAAATTTCACACTTTTCAGCCCAGTTTTCAAAAAATGTTTAATAAATTTTTAAGAGGAAAAGTCATCCAAACCTACCTGGCCCTATGTGAAAAGTAATTGCCCCTTCATGCTAAATCATGAATTAACTGTTATTAACCACATTTTTTAGGAAAGCTGAGCTCAATGTCACAAGCCACACCCAGGCCTGATTACTGCCAGATCTGTTGAATCCAGAAAATCCTTTAATAGACCCTGTCTGACAAAGTGAAGTAGACCAAAAGATCTTGAAAAGCAACACACCATGCTGCCATGTAAGGACATTCAAGAACAGATGAGAAACAAAGTCTAACATATATCAATCTGGAAAGGGGGACAAAGCCATTTCTAAGGCTTTGGGACTCCAGTCAACCACGGTGAGCACCATTATCCACAAATGGAGAAAACTTGAACCAGTGATGAGGGTGTTATTGATTGTGCACTGGTACAATGATGAAACACATATGCAGATGACTCTGTATTGTATTCAGGCAAAAAAGATGTGAACAGCCTGAAGCTATCATTTTGCATCCACATTCAACCTTCTAAAAATGCTTGTCTACACATACAGTAGTCCAGTTATGCCTAGTTTTAGGGTGCACAAATGATCTTTAATTCATTCATATGGACTGTCAATATCTTATTCATAGTTTTTCATCATGGTTAAAACTGTTTTGGAATGCAGATGTTGTCAACCTAAAAGTTCATGTCTACAAGTTGAGGCAATTCTTCCCATTGTCTTAATTTGCTTAAGTCAAAGACATAAATTCAATGATGTTCTTTTAGCTCAATTATTTAAATGAGTTCTGCATTTACACCAGTTTAGTCTGAAACCATGACTTAAGGCCGGCTCAGACTACACAAATTCAGCCAGATTTAAGCCCAACTGCAACGTCGCAGCTCGTCCTCAAAACTCAGGCCAGATTTAGAGTGTCAGGAATGACAAACAGTCTTGTAGTATGACATAATTAACAACACGCCCCTCAACCACGGTTCAACAAGACTAGCATGTCAGAATTTTTCGTTCCTTGTCGTCTAGTTTGACACCTGACCTGACGTTAACAACGTGAATCCTGACGTCTACCAACAGGAGAACATTTTCACCTTAACTTTGCATCATCATTTACAAGATTTACCGCTTTTATCCCCTTTTATTCCCTAAAACTAATGTGTAAATTTTATTTTTTTAATTTACATTATCACATGCATACCTTAAGTTCTATCTGCTGGAGAGCCGGTCCATATTGGTCTCCTCTTGATACATCCATACTTATTATACATAATCCAATCCACAGCTGTTTCTTATTTTTCTTTTTATGAGCAAAAGACCTCTACAATCACACAGAGCGCTTCTGTTGCAGAGTGATTGATGCTCTTTGGCCCGCCCCCCGACAGCCTGTGAACTCGCACTCAGTTACGGAGACAGTGGTGACGTCAGCATACAGCGAGCGGTCCGGACCAGTCTTGTAGTGTGGCCAGGCTGGACAAGATTTAGGTCGCATAGTCTGACATTGTGCCATCGTGAAAAACCAAAAAAATCATAGTCTGAGCCGGCCTTTAGAGCTGAGAAGCATCTCTAAGGTGTTTGATCACATTAAAAAACCTGCAGGAGTGTAGGTCAACAAATGTGTTGGAATAGATGTAAAGTAATTTTCTCTGTTTGGACTCCAACAAACCATGGTGAGAGCCATTATCCACAAATGGGGAAAACTAGGAACAGTGGTGAACCTCTAAGGAGTGGCCAGCCTACAGAAACAACTCCAAGAGCGCATCGACGACTCATCCAGGAGGTCACAAAAGAACCCAGAACATCTAAAGACCTACCGGCCTCACAGTTAAGGTCAGTGTTCATCATTCAACAATAAGAAGTAGACTGGGCAAAAATTGCATCCATGGCATCCCCAAGACTTTGGGAGAAATATTTTGTGGACTGACGAGCCAAAAGTTGAACTTTTGGAAGGTGTGCGTCCTGTTACATCCAGAGTAAAATTAACAAGCATTTCATCAGCAGAGCATCATAACAACAGTCAGCAGTGGTGGCCGTAGTGTGATGGTGTGGGGCTGCTTTGTTCCTTCAGGACCTAGACTACATGCCATAATTCATGTAACCATGAACTCTGCTCTCTACCAGAAAATCCTGAAGGTGAACATCCTGTCATCAGTTCATGACCTCAAACTCAAGTGCACTTGGAAGCTCGGCTTCCTGGTATAGCAGGAAAATGATCACACCTTTGGCGAGGCCAAGTCTCAGTTGATCTCAGCTCCACAGTCAGTGGATCGATGGATTATGCTGCCAAGGTGGGGAACTGCTCTACGACTTCCACACTCTCACCATTCACAGACACTTTTCAGATTGAATGGCATCCCCAAATGCCAAGACATTTATTGTGGCCCAGGAGATGCATGTTCCCAATGGTTCAACCTCCGTTGTCATCAATTTAAGAGTCCCACAAGGACACCTATAGGCTCCTCAAGGATCACAGCATCGTCAGCTAGGTCCAGATTGGTGATTTGAACATGGCCAAACCACACCCTACAATTTGCTGCCTCTTTTACCAGCCCCATTATCCAGTCCATACAGGATTCAAACCAGGTGGTCCACTTCAAGGTCTACAGCCTCTCTATATGGAACTTGCAGCTTTTATTGTGAGACCAACTAGTGCCCTACGTGGATAAAATTTTAGACCAAGTTAAGATAAAACTGCAAAGGCCTTCAACTCTGAAATTGGTCCAGGGTTCATGGTTCTTTCCACATGCTCCAATGTGTGCACAGTAGGGTAAGATTAGGGGGGATTTGGACTATCATGCAATAAAAAGTTTTTTTGCCCCGATGGATGCTTCTGTATGCGTGCATGCATGCCTCCGACACAGAGCCAAGAGGGGCGGATGAAGCGTGGGTGGGTGTGAATGATTCTGACATCATCACCGCCTGCCGTCTCGTCCTCTTCCAGTGCCCTGGTTCTGACAGCTCCTCTATTGTTCCAGCGTTGCGTGGGCTCCCAAGGTTCCCATGTGTTAGAAATCATCCACCCACGTGCTGCAGCAGACAGAGGCCCAGACTGTGAAACCGTATACCCAGAGTCTGTGGGCTGCAGGACGGGTCCTGATGAAAGACAGTGTGACTGCAGGGGGAATAACAAACGCCAGGACACTGTATACTGCACTCACACAAACCTGCAGAGACGTGATGCATGCACACCCCAACATACAGATATCCATACAGGTACACGCTTAAAAAACAGGAGACAAATACATACACATGGTATCATGCTCCAGTCCTGCACAGCCCAGACTCTAGGGCCAGTGGGAGTTAGAGTGGGTGGAGAGATGGGTACGTGGGCCAGAACTCATATTGATATTTCTTGAACAAATGGCGGTACATGTTATGCAACTTAATATTTTTTCGATGAAGGAATAACAAATGGTTGTCACAATACCAGACTAATAAACTTTAAATCAGTTTTAGTAAAAATCAAACATGCAAACCTGTTTGATACCACAAAATCAAAGTCCTAGATGCCCTGCAATGAGCGTTTTTTTGTTTTCATTTTCAAAAATTTCAAACAGACTCCTACACACTGTGAAAACTGAACAAAACATTGGCAGATATTGAGGTTGTCAGAATGTGCTTTGCTTTTCAACACCATGCATTTCAAAATAAGAAAACTTCCATTATTATAATGATCAGTGGTTTCAAAATTGCAGAAACTTTGTGGTCTTTAGTCGTATGACAATTGAAAGAGAGTACCGTCTTAATTGCACATATATGTTGGCAATGTTTTGGAAACGTGTGAAACAGGGAGCCGAGGATTTCCAACCTTGTTGCTCACTTTTCCAAATGTTTGAATGTATCTATGAAACTAAGACAGTTTTTAGGAGTTTATCTGCAATTTTTAATCATTAAAATAATAAATTACCCAATATGAGATGGATAAGACTTCAGTTTCTGTTGCCATGGTATTCAACAAAAATGGAACTAAGCTAAAAGTGTCATATCCAGGGATAAACCATACTTAAAATCCAGGGATGCTCCCCTAGAAATTTTTAACTTATCAGACTGTTAAATGGATCATTTTCAGGCCATTCAAAATAAAAATTTAAATTTAAAATGCCAAATATTAATATGTACTGAAGGCAAAAATGATACAAATCCACATGAAAAAAATATACATCACTTTTATTTTCTAATTGATTTTAAAGTGTCCTTATGTATCTCAACCATAATAGTTGTTGAAAAAAAGGTTCTTAAACTACCTGATGTTAATTTTCCAGGGTTACATTACATACAGTCATGGACGAAAGTATTGGCACCTCTAAAATTTTTCTAGAAAATACACCATTTCTCCCAGAAACTGTTGCAGTTACAAATGTTTTTGGTATATACATGTTTATTTCATTTATATGCATTAGAACAACACAAAAAAGCAGTAGAAAAAAGCCGAGATAGACATAATTTTACACAAAACTCAAAAATGGGCTGGACAAAATTATTGGCACCGTTAGCTTAATATTTGGTTGCACATCCTTGGGAAAAAATAACTGAAACCAATCACTTCCTATAACCATCAACAAGCTTCTTACACCTCTCAGCTGGATTTTTGGACCCCTCTTCTTTTCCAAACTGCTCCAGGTCTCTCAGATTTGAAGGGTCCCTTCTTGCAACAGCAGTTTTAAGATCTCTCCATAGGTGTTCATTGGGATTTAGATCCGGACTCATTGCTGGCCACTTCAGAACTCTCCAGCGCTTTGTCTCCAATCATTTCTTGGTGCTTTTTGAGGTATTTTTTGGGCCATTGTCCCGCTAATCTATAAAGCAGACCCAGCTTTCTGACATTAGGCCCTACATTGCGGCCCAAATCTTTTGATAGTCTCAGATTTCATGATTCCTTGCACACAGTCAAGGTACCCAGTGCCAGAGGCAGCAAAATAACCCCAAAACATCTTTGAACCTCCACCATGTTTGACCGTAGGTACTGTGTTCTTTTTCTTTGTAGGCCTCATTCTGTTTTCTGTAAACAGTAGAATGACATGCTTTTCCATAAAGCTCTACCTTAGTCTCATCTGTCCACAAAATTTTCTCCCAGAAGGATTGAGGCTCACTCAGGCACATTTTTGCAAACTCCAGTCTGGCTTTTTTATGTCTTTTTGTCAGCAGTGGGGTTCTCCTCGGTCTCCTGCCATAGCGCTTCATCTCATTCAGATGACGACGTATGGTCCGAGCTGACACTTTTGCACCCTGTGTCTGCAGGACAGCCTGAATTTGAGTGGAAGTTGATTGAGGATGTTTATCCACCATTCCAACTATCCTGCACTGCATTCTTTTGTCAAGTTTTCTCTTCCATCTACGTCCAGGGAGATTAGCCACAGTTCCATGAGTTATAAACTTCTTGATTATATTACACACAGTGGACAAAGGAATTCAAGATCCCTGGAGATGGTCTTGTAACCTTGAGATTGTTCATATTTTTCCACAATTGTGCTTCTTAAGTCCTCAGACAATTCTGGGCTCTTCTTTCTCTTCTCCATGCTTGGTGTGACACACACAGGCACACAACACAAAGGTTGAGTCAACTTTTATACATTCTAACAAGCTTCAGGTGTGATTTTTATATTGCCAGCACCTGTTACTGCCACTGTTGAGTTTAAATGAGCTTCACATGCTTGATATAAAATGATTTACCTACAGTTTTAAAGGGGTGCGAATAATTTTGTACGGCCCGTTTGTGAGTTTTGTGTAAAATTATGTCAATTTTGGCTTTTTTCTTCTGGTTTTTTGTGTTGTTCCAATGCACATAAAGCAAATAAACATGTGTATACCAGAAACATTTGTAATTGCGACAATTTCTGGGAGAAATGGTGTATTTTCTGGAAAAATTCGAGGGGTGCCAATGCTTTCGTCTATGACTGTATATCTATATTCCTCTATATTTGCATGTGTTGTCCAGCTCTCGTGGGATATATGGTTGGTTGGCGGTAGTCTGGATGGATGAGGAGGTTTTGTGAATCCTGGTTCACGTTGACTGAACCAGTTTCTGCTTCTCCTCAGAGCTGCTCTGGCTGTGGTCCAGGCTGAGTGTGCTGGCACAGGTGAATACAGTCACACTCTTGGCTCACAGTCTCTCCACAGATCATTAAAACACAGAGAGGACAGGGCTGCAGGGTCTGTGTATTTTCAACTGGAGCTGGGCTCATTGTGTGGCTACATCTGCATTTATTGAAATCTGCTGCAGGCACAGATGAAATACTGTTTGCAAATATTTGGGTTGTGTTTTTTTTTCGTCTAATTCAGCAGGAGTACCAGATGGCTGGGAAATTTAACACTATGTGAAAATGAATTTAGCATTAACATGTGGTCACACACGAAACCAATGCTAAAGATGTTTGCTATAACCTCAGACCAATTTTTACTATAAAGCCTATTTAGGCTGGGCTTGAAATGGTAAAAACATGCATGATATCAACGTTGTAAGCACCCACAAAAATTGCATATCCAGCTTTTATTTAACCAGGTAGTCCCTTGTGGTTAAGATCTCTTTTTTAAGGGAGACGAGGCCAAAACAGCAAACCAGTCACAATTAAAGACAGCAATAATACAATAAATGACATTACCTCCACTGGCCACTGTTTTTATAGCAACACCTGTACCTAAAACCTGAAGTAACATCTTGCATCTAAAACTTTGTGTGGAAACCTAAATCCCTGGAATTTACTGGAGCCTGTAAATGTGAGGCTGCAAGTCTGTGATTGATTGATCAGTCAGTGAGTGTGAAACTTTTACACTTTCATGATAGCACATAAGGTCCTGGATATCAGGTTCTACTTCTGATATAACTGAGCAATGTGAGAAATCATATATATCCTAATAAAAGTCCCACATTCTTATTTTTCTTCAGCTGCTTGCATGCATATAGCTCAGTATAGATATTAGATAGTTTTATTGTATCATGCTGGCACTTTTCCCATGAAACAAGGACATGCAGCTTAAGTGTAAAACTCTACAGGCTTATCGGGATAAAGAGCTACCAGCAGGGGTCAAGAAAAGGAGCGGCACCTCCACCATGTATTCAGTTTATCCCTTAGTCAGAGTGGACATTGGTTCAGAGTTTGAAGAAAATCCTTTAAAGCTTTCCTTAGATATTTTATTCACAAGAACGAGGTGAACAGCATTAAACTCTGACTGCCAAAATCTGTTCCAGGTCATCCTTGGGCCAAACTGGTTATTAGTGCTATATTGAAGGAAATCTCTTCAAATTTTCTAAAGATATTCCATCCATCCTCTTCCACTTATCTGGGGTCAGTTTGCAGCGGCAGCATTGTGTCTACTCAGACTTCCATCTCCCCAGCAACATTTCCAAGTTCCTCCTGAGGGATTCCGAGACGCTACCAGGCAAGTTGGGATATATAAACCCTCCAGGGAGTCCTGGGTCTGCCCTGTGATGTCCTCCCAGTTGGACATGCCCGGAAGGTGACTCGGAGGCATCCCCCCTGTAGCGTCACATTATGTAATAACGCCATGTTCTGTTATAATGTAATAAATTTTCAATTCATAATGTAATAACGCTGCATTTTGTAAGCCACTAAGTGGTTGGGGTTAGGCCAAGGTAGTAGGGTATACCCTGGAGCCAACCTTAAGTCCTAGGGTTAAGGTTAGGTGTTTAGTCTAGAGCCCTGAAGGGGGGTTGGGTTTAGGCATAAGTCACTAAGCGGTTAGAGTTAGGGCAAGGTAGTAGGGTAGGGCATACCTTGGAGCCCACACTAAGTCCTATGGTTAGGGTTATTACATAATGCGGCGTTATTACATAATGTGGCGCTACACCCCCAAATCACCTCAACTTTCTCCTTTCAATGTGAAGACAGCTCTACCTGGAGCCCCCGCTGGACGTCCAAGCTCCTCACCCTGTCTTTAAGGGTGAGCCCAGATGCGCTCCTGAGGAATCTCATTTCAACCTCTTGGTTGTGATAGATTGAACGAAGACTGACCAGTAAAGCCTTCCAGCTCAGTTCCCCCTTCACCACAATAGTCCAGTACAATACCTGCAAAACTGCTGATGCCAATCTCACGGCCCATTCTACCCTCACTCGCGAACAAGACCCCGAGATACCTAAACTCCTTCACTTGGGGCAAAGGCTCACTCCCAACCTAAAGTGTCCTAAGACTAGGAGGTGCTCATTCTCATATCAGTGCCTGCTCTAGGTCCCCAGCTGGGGAAGCCAGCAGAACCACATCATCTGTAAACAGCAGAGATTAAATTATGAGATCCCCGAACTGGAAACCCTCCTCCCCCTGCGCCTTGAGATCCTGTCCATGAAAATCCCAGACAGGATCAGAGACGAGAGGCAGTCCTTGCAGAGGCCAAAACGTACCAGGAATTTGTCCAACTTTGTGTAGAGGATGCAGACATAACTCACTTTGTTGTACAGGGACCTGATGGCTTGTCCCACTGACCCTTGAACCCTATATTCCTGCAGTACCTGTCCCAGGACGGAATCCTCATTTTTTACTCCTGAATCTGAGGTTCAACAATAAGCCAGAGCCTCCTTTCCAAGCTTTCTCTGGGTGGCTGAGTAGTGGGAAACCTTGATAATTTAAGCACACCCTCCAGTCCCCTTTTTCAAAAATGGAAACCACCATCATGGTCTGCTACATCAGAAACTGGGATTCCTGGAAAACACTAGCCAAGTATCATTGGCCCTTTTTAGAAAGTCATTTTATGCTTACACTCCAGCATATTTCCTAACATGCGGAAATCTTCTTTTTTGTTTCAGTTCTGTGTTTAGGATCTATGTCTTGCTTTGGAAAGCATTGTTTGAATATGTTCTTTATAAATAGTGGATTAGAATACATTCTTCCATTCCATTAACACTGTATTTCCTGGAGCAAGCATTTGAAGAATAGGAAATTTAAGTCAAGTTACTTTGGTTCTTTCCTTCATATTTTGTGAGCACTGGTTCAAATTATCCTTAAGAGTCTGGAAAATAAAGGCTAGACATCAAATCTGGCCTTTTAACTGTAATTATCATGATTACACACATGACCTCCCGGTATACAAGCATGTAAATCCATATAAAACTCAACTCAAGAGCATATATATTAATGTTTATTTGTACTCGTTTGTTTCCAAATGAAGGCAGTGGTCATTTCTGCAGTTGGGAGCCTAATACCTGTTATTACTGTAATTTTTTACATGACTGAAAATGTGTCGATACATTTGGATGAAAAAGGCTTGGAAATTAGATTTCCTCTGATCCACAGTGACTTTGGAAAACCTTGCTCTAGTCTTGCGTCTGCATTTTCCAATGGCCTTAATCTTCAGATGCTTTTGTGAAACCAGACCCCAGGAGCAAAACTTACTTTAGATCCTCATAGTCAGGAGACCTGGGCGCTTCTGTTGGTCTAGGTTTAAGGTGTCTGGCAGCCATGACACCTTTATGACAGCAGTCTGATCCCCGAGCGCTCCTGTAGTCCTTGTGTTGATGGATGATTCCTCTGCTGCCTGATGCCACGGCTCCCTCAGGAGCGTTTCCCCTGAGCTCATCGAGCCTCGGCTGTTTGGACAGGAGGATCTGTGAGGCACAGGGATGAATGGAGACCTGGTCACAATGGCTGAATGAGCTGTTGTGTAACATGGAGAGGCTCTGTGGTCCATCCAGAGGGTTAGAGGTTCTGGGATTGGCTTACCTTGAGGACAAAGTCTTCTGTTTGAAAGAGAGAGAGTGAGAACCTGTTGATTTGTGTGATTGATATGTTTTTCTGTACAGTTTTCCTGGAATGTAAGGAGAGGTATTTACCTTTTTGCAATGCTGAAACAAATTACACTTGTCTGAAGGTCAGGTTAATGATGAGTCTCAGTCCTTTTAACCCTATTCACACATGCTCAAGTCCCTGAAATTTTTGGCAAATGTCAGGATGTTCAGCAGACTTTATGAGTATTTTTCTGTTCTGACAACAGCAGGAGTTGCTCAAGAATATCGACCACAAACAAGAGGGAAGGATGATCTTGGTGCTCATAACAAAACTGCTTTTTATATGCTAATATGTCCTTTATGGTGCTATTGTTAACATTATAAATATATTCAATACAAGTGATTGTTGTATAAAGACATCTTTGTCTGGAAGGTCCAGTTGCTGGTTATGCGGTATTCCTTACTACCATTACACCATGAAGACAAAAGAACACTCCAAGCAACTCAGAGAGAAGGTTATTGAAAAGTTTAAGTCAGGGGATGGATACAAAAAAAAAATTCAAGGCTCTGAAGATTCCTCAGGATTCAGCAAAATCCATCATCAAGAAATGGAAGGAATATGGCACATGTATAAACCTGCCTAGACAAACTGAGTGACTGTGCAAGAAGGCTACTAGTGAGAGAGACCACCAAGACACCTATGATTACTCTAAAGGAGTTACAAGCTTCAGCAGCTGAGATGGGAGGCTTTGCATACAACGCAGGTTCACCAGTCGAAGCTTTATGAGAGATAAAGTGTTTAAGACAGCTGTCAAAAAGCATGTGGGAGACTCCACAGTCAAGTGGAAGAAAGTTCTTTCGCCTAATGAGACCAAACTAGTGCTTTTTGGCCATCAAACAAGACACCAACACATCACCACAAACGCATCATCCCCACTGTGAAGCATGGTGGTGGCAGCATCATGCTGTGGGGATGCTTCTTGGCAGTCAGGATTGGAAGGCTTGTAAAGATACACGGTAAAATAAATGTGGCAAAATATAGTTATCCTGAATCTTATTCAGACTGCAAGAGAAGTACAGCTTGGGAGGAGATTTTTTTCCAGCAAGACAATGACCGGAAGCAAACTAGGAAATCTACACAGAAATGGTTTAAAGACGACAAGGTGAATGATCTGGAGAGGGTCAAAATGCTCAATCCAATAGAATATTTGTGGCTGGGTTTGTAGGGAGTAGAACATTTATGCAGTCACTCATTTCACCTGCCTTGACTCACATATGAACTTAAGTGACATCCCATTCTTAATCCATAGGGTTTAACATGACGTCGTCCACCTTTTGCAGCTATAACAGCTTCCACTCTTCTGGGAAGGCTTTCCTCAAGGTTTAGGGGTGTGTTAATGGGAATTTTTGACCATTCTTCCAGAAGCGCATTTGTCAGGTCACATGTTGGACAAGAAGGCCTGGCTCTTAGCTCTAATTCATCCCAAAGGTGTTCTGTCGGGTTGAGGTCAGGACTCTGCAGGCCAGTTAAGTTCATCCACACCAGACTCTCTCATCCATGTCTTTATGGACCTTGCTTTGTGCACTGGTGCACAGTCATGTTTGAACAGGAAGGGGCCATCTCCAAACTGTTCCCACAAAGCGATCAGAGTGCCTTTCACTGGAACTAAGGGGCCAAGCCCAGCTCCTGAAAAACAAGCCCACACCATAATCCCCCCTCCACCAAACCTTACACTTGGCACAATCTCCTGGCAACTGCCAAACCCAGACTCGTCTCCAGATGGAGAAGTTTGATTCATCACTCCAAAGAACTCGTCTCTACTGCTCTAGAGTCCAGTGGCGGCGTGCTTTACACCACTGCATCCTATGCTTTGCATTGCACTTGGTGATGTATGGCTTGGATGCAGCTGCTCGGCCATGGTCCTATTCCATGAAGCTCTCTACTCACTGTTCTTGAGCTAATCTGAAGGCCACATGAAGTTTGGAGGTCTGTAGCGATTGACTCTGCAGAAAGTTGGCGACCTCTGCGCACTGTGCACCTCAGCATCCGCTGACGCTGCTCCATCATTTTACGCGGCCTACCACTTTGTGACTGAGTTGCTGTCATTCCTAATCGCTTCCACTTTGTTATAATACCACTGACAGTTGACTGTGGAATATTTAGGAGTGAGGAAATTTCACGACTGGACTTGTTGCACAGGTGGCATCCTATCACAGTACCACGCTGGAATTCACTGAACTCCTGAGAGTGACCCATTCTTTCACAAATGTTTGTAGTGTAGAAACAGTCTGCATGCCTAGGTACTTGATTTTATACACCTGTGGTCATGGAAGTGATTGGAACACCTGATTTCAATTATGTGGATGGATGAGTGAATATTTTTGGCAATACAGTGTGTATTTTTTAACTGACTTAACCTTGTAGAAATCTGTTTTCACCTTGACATTAACAAAGTTTTTTGTAATGACTTTTTCTCAAAAAGGCCAAATTGTATTGACCATGATTGATTTATAAAATCAAAAAAAGGATTAAAACATCCAAAGCTGGTTGGACTTCTTGTCTATGGCTTGAATCAGTCTTAAAAAAAAAGATTGTACACTTCCTGGTCTTATTGATCTATTTCTACAGGCACAGTCAATGATAGATGAGTTATTTTTGTTCAGGTTTGAGGCCTTATTGCCTGAATTTCATGATGTATGATTGTTTTCCTCCTAGTTTGGTTGATGTCTTTGAGGTGGACGATGAAGCCTCAATCTTCACGTTCATGCCGTGTGAACTTTGTGTTTTCTTTCTGGCGAACAAGGCCGTCTATGTTCACTGTGCTCAGCAAACAGTGTGATTGAGTGCTCCTCTGTGTGATGATTCGCAGAGTCAAACTGCTGCTTTCTGCTGGATTTCCTGGCTCCACATGAGGAAGAACACAGCAGGTCCAAAGTACCAAGCAGAGGGAGCCGGACTCCAGAGTCCCACGGCCTCGGGTTCTGGTATCCTCTGTGCTTGAAAACACAACATCCAAAAGAGCCTTTGTAGGAAGTCTCAGATAATTTAATGTTGTGCAGCTCCTCAACTTTGGCCCGTCTTCTTGACTGATTGTGCAATGGAAATGGAAGATTTACGGCTCCTGAAGGAGTCGCTAATCACCGGAGACGAGAGGTTTGAGGGGGGGAAGGATGAGCAGAGGCGGTCTGCATGAGTGTCCAGCCCTGGATGCCTCAGACTGACTCCACACAGACAAACTCAAAGGGCTTGTTCACAGAGCATGAGGTGCACAGACAAGCTCACACACATGCAAACATGCTCACTCTGACAGGACACACATGCAAACACACGCTCCTTGTATGCCTCCTTCAACACAACGGCCGTCTGGGGAGGATGTGCGGAAGACATCACATATTTCCTCCTCCTCCTCCCTTTATCCGTGTTTTTCTGTTTCTGTCTTGCATGTGTGCGAAGCTGGAAGCAGACGCACAAACAGAGAGGCTGCAAGAGAAATACATTCACAGGTGGCTTTGAAATAATTACAACTAGAAGAAAGGGAAGACATGAGTCTAGTCACTGCATGTTTAAGCAGATGAAGGAAAATAACAGAAAAAATGGCACCACAGAGGAACAGGAGAATGGTGCTTCTACATGAAGTTTCTCATGGGTCCATTACATTTGACAAAACCCAGCATACCAGGCACAGGCAAGGTGAGACAGACAAGTTCATGACAGAGTCTTACTGCAAGATAAAGAACAGAATTAGTAGGAGACAGGCTCCAAAAAACATTCCCAAGGTTATGTCGGATTAGTCCATCAAAAGCTGTTTTCATGCATGCTTCGCTGAAAATTTTAGGACGTCTGTATCTTCCTGAGTCGCTCAGTCTTCTGTCTGAGATTTTAAGGTGTGTCACTCTTTGGATATCCCTGACTTCTTGTGGGAATTTCACTTGGTCAGAAACGCTTAATGAAACTGGGTTAAAAAATTAGTGTTTGCATTTGCATATGAAGCTCAACCAGAACATTTCAAGCAGTTCTTGTTGATTTTTATGATTGCACAGAAACTCTAAATGATAATAATGTAAGTCATCAGGATTTCTCATAATATTTGTGGTTGTTCTCTTCTTTTTAAATTTGGTTTGAAAGAATAAAAGGCATTGGACCTTCCTGCAGCATTCTGAATCATATCAGTTCACACTGCAGCAGTAAGAGGAGATGATGCATCATCTCTACTGCAGTGACTTGATTTATAGCAATTTATTCAAGAAGATCCAAAGGTTTCAAAAAGTTAAATAACTTTTGAACCATAAATTATTGCCACTTTTACTATGCCTCTGTAGCTCTTACGGAAGCCTTTTTAGCGAGCCTGAAACTTGGCTGACTTTCCAGGGTCTGTAAAGATTAAATAAAAACCATTTACTCCAACATTGAAAATCTTTTTATTAGGGCTGTCAAAGTAAACAAGTCAATAACTCCACTACTTTTTTGTCTCACGATTAATGCCGAACCTTCTTTATGACCCTCAACCCATAATGTAGTTTGCAAGGTCAAGAAGCGGTGCCAGTGATAAGGTACAACGAGCAGAAATGGAGAGAGGACAGAGGCTTCTGAATAGCATTTTCAGCTTTAAGATCACCAGAGTTACCTGGAGTTCATAGAGTCTTAAAGACCCTGTAAAGTGGAATCCAAACTTTGTGTCCTAACACACTCAATATGTTGGAAAGTGGTTGCTGTAAACATGTGAAAACACTGAGATCTATATGTGACTGAATTCTAGATTTAGACCATTAGAAAGTTTTTCTCCACTTTGCTGGCTGGGTTTCATGTGGGCGGGGCCAATATGTGGGCTGGTGATGTCATGAGCCCACAGTGGGGATTGGTCCTGCCCCTCTAACACGACAATATAAAGTCAGGGAGCAGTTCGTCCGAGTGCAGGCTGTTTTTCTGTTCAGTGTGAGGTAAATTTGTCAAATCAGCCACAGTGGTCTATGGATCATTTAAAGTATCATAACAAAGATTTGAGCCAGAAAACTGACTTTTTCTCTTCTTCTGAGGTCAACAAAAGGTCAAGAGGCATGAGTGCTTTCCTCCTGTGGGCTCATGAGCCCAAATATTGGCCCCGCCCACATGAAACCAAGCCAGGAAAGAGGTGAAGAACATTTTAAAGGCCTACATTCAAAATTCAGTCACATGTAGATCTCAGTGTTTTCACATGATCACAGCAACCATAGTCCAACATGTCTAGTGTGTCAAGACAAAAACTTTGGATTTCCATTCACAGGGTCTTTAAATTTGAGAGGATCGTATTTCCCCTGAGTGGGCGGGGCTTCAACTAATCCAACAAACATGCCCACACCATCCTGGAGATGGAGATGTTTTATTTGACTAAAATTTGACCTGGGGTTTCATAACACAGCAACCTGTCATACAACAAGCCTAAATGCAGATTTATTTACTAGCCAAAGGCAGGCCATGCTGGATTGTTTACAACAGAGATGCTCAGACAATGTGGAGGATGACGTTCTGCTGGGAATAATTTGCATCCAACGGCTGCACTCATGACTTTCTTTGAGAGCCATTATTGTAAGTATAGTTTTCATGGTTTTGAGATGTCGCCATGACCAAACATCTGCATAAAGAAATCAAGCATTTCAAATTAAGCATTTTTGTCCACTAGCTTTGATAATGGAATTTAAATCTTGAGAAATATTCCCATATGGTACATTTAGAACAGATAAAAATAGTGTGAATAATCATGAGTTAACTATGAAAGTTGTGAGATTAATCATGATTAAAGATTTTCATCTCTTGACAGCCTACTCTGAATCCATTTTTGATCCATTCTGCTGCCAGCAGCTAACGCTATCCACCATGTTGTATCCCATAATGCTTTATGGTGGGCTATGACAATCAATGGTAGGCTGTTATGTCATCAGGTCATGCTTTGTCATACTGCACATGGCTGGACACTTAGAACTTGGTGACAGCCTTATTAGCTTGAAAGAAAGAGATACCGGAGACGACTTTAGGGTTTGCAATGATTTTGGCGCCCCCTGTGGCCAAAGCAGCATTTCTTATCTCTTGTTGATTTTGTCCTGTATTAGTGAAAGCATTTTTTAGTACTGATTCTCATTGTTCTATTTATCAATGATCTAATTCATCACTCATACCTAACTGAAAACCAACCCTCAGCAGTGATTTCAGGAAATACAGGACTGCCACTTTTATGCTTATAGTCTTGTTTGCTTCTGTAGTTCCTGCAGAGGCATCAGCATTGATTTCATTCTGCCTCATAACCATCTAAACCCCCTCACAGGAGTGTTAAGACTAAGTTGGATCTGACACTTTCTCACAAACACACCGCCCTAAATGCTCCAACTCCTCCCTTTCCTCCCCCTGACACCCGTCCCGACATTATTATCCCATTATGATGTTATCTTAACTCTCACTATCTCAGGTTTTCACAGCAGTGTTCCTCAGAATCGGCCTGTCAGAGTCAGCACAGAGAGGCTTTGATGTGACCAATGAGCTGCCGTCTCACTCCCCGATAACAATGTGCAGATGGAGCTCACGCTGCACACAGCCAGGGCCCAGTAGAAGGACATGCTTTAATTTCTACGCTCGCCTCTGGTAGAGCTGACCTTCACACCTCCGGCCATCCATCAACAGCTTTCCCGCCAAGAAAGAGCGGCTGGAGGTGGAGAAGGGTACTGGGTTAGTAAATAAATACTTGACTGTAAGATGTGACAGACATTTCAGAAAAAGGTGAGGATTGCAATTAGGGGCAGATTATTGCAACACATCTCCAAGTATCAGAGTTCTCTGGAAGGTAAAACTAAACCACTGCTCTCATGTTGGTCCAAACATAGGGGGATAGTAGTTTTGAAAACTTCGATTTTTCTGTGCATTTGGCTTTTTTTATACAAGCAAACTTCTTTTAAGGTCGTTACACATTTCAAAGAACTCCTTCCAGGGTGAAGATTTTCAGAAACTCTTTGCATCTTTATTTGTAGTTGAGGAAAACCGAGTTTTGGGCTTGTAACATCACACTGCGTTCAAATTTCTCCCCTTTTTGGTGTCACTGGTGTGCGGTTTTGTCCTTTTTTCCACAGCAACAGCAGACATAGATAGGAAAACCTGCAATGGTATTAAAGCTGTTGACACAATATCTGCCATCAACATCAGCAGTTTTGGGTGAGACCTAGATCAGGTCAGTGGGGCAACTTGTTAAAAAAAATGGTCATTGTTGCGGTCTGGGTAAGCTGTTCCTTCTGCACAGTGATGGATGGATGGCTACTGACATGGAGTGCTCTCTCTACAGCAGGACATTTTTGAGTTTCATGTGCTTTTTAAGATATATTTTTGGGGCTTTTATGTCTTTATTTAGAAAGGAGGACAGTGGATTGTCGACCTAACTACTAGGCCATAATGAAAAGGTTTTTGAGAACATAACATGTTTCATGATTCTTTTTGAAAATGGGGGAAGAAAAACTCAGTTTTCAAAAATACCTGCCTACATTTGGACAAGGCCTCAGACTGACCAAAGACAACCCAAAACTATAGCCAGTGTCAGATCTGAATTCAAAATGCTTGGACAGATAAAAACCTCCAGCACTATCACTCTAAAAGCCACTAAGCAAAGCTCAAACATAGTCACTGTATAAACCACTCACTATGGCTGTTTTCGAATTGACCTACTGCATACTCCTGCCAAACGCAGTATGCAGTATGTATTGCACACTGCGCACTGCGTTCGACAGTAGTATGCAGTATGACTGCCAGTCCGACATTATTGTGTAGTATGCTTGGCCCGGTTTAGCTGGTTTCCGGTATACAGAAGTACGTCATACCCTGGTCAGTTGCAAACAACGCTCCATCCATTTACGTACAGAAAAAACTGGGAAGTGTTTTTATTTGATTTTTCAGGATTTTAATAGCCGTTGTTTTTAGCTTAGCATGTATAGTGGTGTGAAAGGACATACTTGACAGCACCTTTCCGGCCGTTACAAGCAGTAATGGCAAAACAAAAACAACAGTGACCTTACCACAACATATTTTGCTATAGTACATGTTAAAAAAGTAAAGATAAAAAGTAATTGCACTTCCATTTGTAACCGTCAGCCACTCCGGTGAGAGTTTCGCTGCTCTCCGCTATGACGAACTCTGACCCGGCGCTTTGCATTGTGAGTAACAGTAGGCAAAGCAGACTGGTCCGATGCATACTGTGAAATTTTCCTGAATTAGTACGTCATCCATTTTTTTTTCTAACCTTGCAAAGCAGATGGATACCAGGGCAGTACTTTCAGGTAGAGCAGAGTTGTGACATAAACAAGTAGTTATGGAGGAAGAGACTAGCGTGGATGATGCTAAAGCACCGGTTTTATCAGAACTTGACAACATTTCTTCATTAAAAGAAGAACAAAGAACAGCAGTAAGCTGTTTTCTTTTCAAAAACCACAAAAGTCGAGTACTTACATGTCTATACTCGCCGTGTTTCGCATTATTCCTCAGTAGCTGCGCACGTGAAGCTCGATAGCACGTGTCACGTGTTTTGTTGTTCTTATTGGCCCGTAGAGATGTGACAGACAGAACGTTCATCCAGTCACAATCCGAGTTTTTTTAAAATCTTCTGCCTTTTCTCAAACGTTTCCTATTGAAGCTTTCCCAGATGGATGAGTGAAACAAATCCATCTGGTGTGTTAAGTTAGGGTTTTTTTGGCATACTGCAACTTTCACATTTGTTCGCATATTGCATACTACATTTTGGGCAAATCAGTACGCACATTTAGGCAAGGCAGTAGGCAAATTTGAAAACGGCCTATCTCTGATGGTGGGACAATGAGGCAGCCTGCCACACCTGGTCCAATCAGACCCTCACACCTGACTCTGCACTGAGCTGATTCTCTCACCAACTTAGGCCTTGTCCACACAAAGATGAAAACGATCTTTTTCTTTTCATCTGGTTTAAAAAAATACGTTTTTTGGGCAAAAAACGCCAGTTCCATGTGGATGAAACATGGATTTGCTAAAATACTTTTGCGAATGTGCCAAACTCCGTGTGGATGGCTCCCCAGATCCTGTCCACACGAAGGCAGATACTTCCACAAACAGAGGTTTTTCTTTTGCGGTTGACAGTGTGATGTTTCGGGCCAAATCCTCTGTTCTCCCCATCTACGTGGAAACATGGTAAACAAGGTTTCTAAAATAACTTCACTCTGGAAGATGAGTTGTCGAAAAGGGGCGTATTGAAGTCATTTTTATGTGTACGGAAGGCAAACACAGAGAAAAAGGTCAGTTTTTGTAAAAAATGCCTACCTTCGTGTGGACAAGGCTTTAGTGATTATAAGAATTTGTGCTCTCATAACCACTAATGACTCTGTCTTTTGGGTTTTACTGTTCAGTTGTGCTGTTATCCTCAGCGATTCCTACTATTTGAGTAGAGGTTAAATAGATTTTAAATACGAGCAATTACTGTATGAACACAGCAAACAAAAATGACTTTAACATGTTTGGATAAATCCAACTCAAGTCTTTGAGTCAGTGTGGTTCATTTGTGCTGATAGGAAAATTGTTAATCAAGATCTGCAGCGGACCGAATAACAAGATCTGATTAATAAAGTGGATCTTGGTCCGCTTTATTTGTACTCTGGAGTGATTTGTTTTTAAAGAGCATGGACCAATCTCCCTCCAGCCTAATGGCAGGAAGCATCGAGCTTTTTCAGATCAAACCAGCTACTGTTTTTGTCAAATATGTCTGGAATATGCCTCAGGAGGCAGGACAGGATTTACAGAGAATGATGCAGAAGTTGTGACCAAAGCATCAGAGTCTGATTCTTTATTGACAGTTTTTGCTTTGATATCGATGTAAAAAAGCTTGATACCCTCACATCGAGAACAGAATGAAGATGACCATTCTGGCAAACGAAACACAATGGCGCAGCTTCATGTTGACATAGAGATTGAAGTTTTTTATATGCTGTCTATGGTTGTGTGCCATTCACAGGATATAAATGTCATCACCGCTTCCTGTCGGCTCTCTGGGAATTTTCCTGAATATTTTCGACAGCATTGTCACATCAGCTCAGGCTGACTTCACATGGAAAATTAACCAAGGGGCTTGCAGGGCAATTCTGGTGACGTTGGAATAAAAAAAAAGAATATCTGTTTTCTGCATATAGAAATGCTGGTCACCCTGAGAATTTTTTTGCGCGTTTTTGATTAATTTCAGTGTGAACAGATGGATGCAAACTGTTTTTCACATGTTGAACTTTCCTCAGCAGAAATGCCATATGCATGATGAGTCACCTGTGGGTGGGTGAGTCTACAGGTGCACTGAGTCAGTAATCCAGGGCTTGATTGGACACACAGGAGGCCAATTAGCAGTAGGAAAACCTTCACAGATGCAGAGGGAAAATATAGGACCAAAACATCAAAACCTTCTCATACAGATGACCATATATGACATGCTTCATTTTATATTATTTTCTAGATTTAGATTTTGCAGGAGTGAATTATTGTAAAAGCATTTTGTTGCTGCAGATCATTTTTTAATCAGCTTTTTTTTTTTAAATGAGTTAAGGTAGGTTGAGGTTTAATGCACATTCTGCTGCTGAGGACTTTTAGCTAATACAGTAAAAAAATGAGCAGCGGTGCACTGCTCAGCTCTGCAAACTCATTTATTCATTTATTTTTGCTTGCACCATGTTTAAAAAAAAATGGGACAGGAGCATGTTTACCAAGGGACATCATTCTTAAAAGGAACCCTGCATGATCAGACAAGTTCATCTTGTTGGATAGATACTTGTATCTCAAATATACATATTGAACTAAAAAAACTCACTAGATATCTGCAATTTGAGTAAATCTGAGCTCATAAACTCACCAGGAGGCAGCCATGTTTTGGTCCGTGCTTGGAGTGTGACGTCACAGTGCCGTAGCATTCCTCGCCGTTGCTATGCAGTAACCGTTTTCCAGACGTTTTTTCTGCTTGCAGCTGCTGCTGCCATAACAGCTTTCATATCAGACACGAGTGTGCTGCGTGTTGGTTTTGTCTCTCTGCTGTCAAAGCTCATCAGGGGACTGTAGTCACTGACAGTTAAAGTAGTGACAGTGGAATTCCTTTCCACCCTTACTTGATCCTACATTGCACAGTAGTGCTGGATGTCTTTTATTGTATATTGCTGTATACTTTCCCAGTCTCCTCTTGCTCTTGTCTCAGCTTTTTTGGAACACATTGCATGCATCAAATTCAGGATTTTAGTGTATTACCAAATAACAATAAAATTAATCAGTTCGAACATAGATCTTGTCTTTGTGCTGTGTTTGATTAAATAGAGGTTAAAGAATTCGTAAATCATACACATTTCTATCAGACAATGTCCCAACTTTTGTGGAATTGGGGTTCATACACCTCAGGGAAGGCAGATTTTGTTGAGCAGGGACTTCAAGTCAAACAAGAAATAAGCAATGGAGGTGGGTAGGGCTGAGAATTACATCTCTACTTGTTGCTTTTTGTTATTATTTTGATTAAGAAACTTCTCAACCCAGCTTGGAAAAGTCTAGCAGCCATGTCATTGTGGGGGTCCAGGGTGGGGGAATGGAGTTTAGTGTTATGGGGGCTTGGGTGACAGGCGGGTTAGCTTGTGGTCCAACAAAAGTAAGCAGCATAAAACATGAATGAGATACAGCAACAGAACAGCAGCTTCCAGTAATCATTCACACCCAGCATTTCCGTGCCATTGTGGCTGCCATGAAAAGACGTAGATCATTACAACTGTAATAAATAAGAATTTCTGACCAAAGTCAAAATATACTGGTGGTCATTTTTTAAATAACACAAACATTTCAAGGTACACAGAGTACCTTTAAAAGAAGGTTAACCCTATTTCAGCATTTCTGTTCCATCCAAATAAATGATTCATGACTGTAAACGTTTCAAAAACGTCCACGGTAATGTGCAGCTGTAACCACAAATGGTACATATTTAGCCTGCTTCTGTTGACACGGCTTACTCACTTTAATGGAGTATTTGGCTCAGTTCTCTGGTAATCTGTGCTGCTTTTAGTGGCCGTCCCTTCCCGTGTTTTAGGAATATTCCTGCAGAGGGTGAAGTCAGTGACTGCTTCAAACTCTGACGAATGTTTTCTTATTGCTCTTTGCCCGCAGAGACGCTTGTATTCGAAGCAGAGGAGTTATTTCAAGAATGTTTCCTGCTGCTGAATCTGCTTTTATAATCACAGCTGGGGAGATGCTGTTTGAATTAAGGCCTTTTTGGACTTTTGGTGGCTGCGGCAGAGATATTCTTAGAAATGTGTTGCTTCAACTCTGCAAATCTGTTCATCTTACATTAATAGAAAAACAGACAAGGTGTTTGAACGTTTACACCGGGGGAGGAAAAGTGAAAGGGGACCTACTTTTTGTTCCATTGTGGCTGTTATTGCATGGTTTAAAATCCCACAATCACAACACGGCCAATTATGTCTAATCCATTAATTTGGCCACCCCTGCGCCGTTAAAAAGAGCCTCTATGGTGAAAGAACAACATTCCAGTTTCATTAGTTTACACTGCTGATATTAATACTATCATTACAATTGGACATGGTTTATTTTGACTACTATTACCACTAATACAATAATAGAGCCTAATAGAGGCTGAGCGAGGGGGGAAACAGGCTGACTTGGAGTTATTCCACCCCCAGCAGCTGCAGTGGGGGCCCACAGAGGTCAGACGTACAGTAACACTTGACCTGGACTCCGTGTGCGTGTGGGACAACTATCCCGCCCTCCCACCAGCTCCGGTCCCTGCTGAGCAGCAGAGAGGGCAGTAACCTCTGCAGGCTTTGTTTGGTTGGCCGGAGTCTGAGCATAGGCCCACCATTGTAAGCGCGGGGACTCCTCTGCTCGGCCCCTTGTTTTCTTTGGGAAGCAGGAAATTGGATGACTGGCTACCTGCTACAACAACATCCTGTACTTGAGAAGCCGTCTTTTCACCCATACCCACCTATTATTTCCCTTTTCCATCGTGCGCAAGTGGTCAGCCCAGCCAGTGAGTCTTTTTTTTTTTTTTCCTTTTTCCCTCTCCTCCTGGGGACCCGTGCGTGGGTTTGTCGAGGTTCCACTCAGGTTGAGATCAAATTGGCCCCATCCAGATGCTTCCGTTGAAAAGTGGGGGCCAAATATTTCAGCTTTTGGAGCTGACTCCACCTTGTCAGGTTAATAGCCCTTTGTGAGCGGCGATGGTATCCAAAAATGAATGTTCCTATTCAAACACACTCACTCAGGCCTACTTCGAGGTCTGTCAGTGCCTGTCAGGTCACTTCAGACCAATCAGAGTGATCTACGCTTGGTCTACAGGAGACCACTCTCAGTTATAAAAACATCCTTCAGGATTATGGAGCTACAGACAGGATCTAGGTGGGCGTTGATGAGAGCTGATTCTGATCTGAACCAGGGATATCCGACCTCCATGTGAGATATTAATGTAGATAATTATGCCATCATCGGAAGGGATTCTGTGTGGAGTTAGAGCTCCTGCAGAACACCAGATTACATCTTAAGGCTGCATAATCCCTCCTGATAAGATTTTGTTGCTGCAATTAAACCCCCCATACAGGAAGATTTGACTCAAATGCATGACCTGAGAATGTGATTGATGTCCAGAGGTATGAATACCCATGAGCATAAATGCACTTAGCTGAGCCAGGCAAAATACCATTTAGTAATGCATGATTACACAAACCCTATTCAAAGCAGAAGACCACATGGGGTTAATGACTGCTAAGGTGCATAGAAGTGGCTAACGCTCTGCTGACTCCATAGCTAAAACGTTCTGAACTTCCACTGGCAAACTGTGCAGCATGAGTGTCATGAAAGGAAACATCACTGAGCCCAATGCCAAGCCTCAGCTGGAGTGGTGCAAGTTTGTTGGAGGAGGGATAATGTTATGAGGCTTCCAGGGTTCGTGCTAGGCCATTTAATCTCCAGGGAATGAAAATCTTATTGCTCCAGCATTTCAAGAAATTTTGGACAATGCTATGCTTCAAACTTGGCGGCAACAGTTTGGGGAAGGCCCTTTTCTGTTCCACTAAGACTGTGACCCAGTAGACAAAGCAAGGACTATAAAGACATGCTTTGATGAGTTTGGTGTGGATGAACTGGACTGGACCACACAGAGCCCGGACCTTAACCCTACTAAGCACCTTTGGGAACTGGATCAGAGATTTTGAGCCAGGCCTTCTCATCCAACATCAGTGCCTGACCTCATAAATGCTGAAGAATGCATGGGAACAAATTCCCACAAAAAACACTGAAAACTTTGTGGAAAGCCTTCCAAGAAGAGTGGAGGCTGTAATAGCTGCAAAAGGGGGCTGACTCTATATTAAAGTACATGTATCAAAATACATCATCACAGTTACTGTTGGTGTAACGGTCAGGTGACTGAATGCATTTGTCTATAAAGTGTTTAATATGCCCAAAATGCAAAATCTTATTTATCTTATGAAATACTCTGGAATTCTGATGCTCATAAACACCTGGAACATTCAACAGTTAGGTAGGCTAATTCAACGGGTAAAAGTATCATGATTGACTATAAAAGGAGCACTCCTGAAAGGCTCAGTTCACAATCAATGATGGTGCAAAGTTCTCTCTTGCTTATGACAATCATTTTACTGCCAGAATACAATGTTGTTGGAGTCCATTTTGTTTGTATGATAAATGTGATGGATATGGATGCCAACAGTCCATGACAGATCAATGACCACGGTCATAGACGGTGCATTAGAAATGTCCGTTATTGTCTTGTCTGTTTAGGTAAAGGCGCTTGATGACAACTGATTGTGTACCAGGGTCTGCTTGAAGGATTGGCCCATTTCATTGGGGGTGATTACACCACTACCCTTTGTAACTCTTTTTAGGGGGCAAAGAAGGCACTGGAGAAGGGGTCAGAATTAGAAATCGGACTCAACCTAAAAGTACAGTTTTGTGTGGAACTTTAGGCATCTTGGGACCAACGATTGAGGCTGAAGTAAGGTGTAGATGTGGTGAGTAAGCTACCTGAGGGCACCATTGGGAAGGAAGGAGGATTGACACAGCCCCCATTGTGCTCTAGATGTCCTTGTATAATACCAGAGATATGGGAAAATAATCTGTTGAAGAAAATATAGTCTACATCTTAACGGCACAGTAGGAGGTGGATGTGGCAAGTAAGCACAGCCTTGGGTACTGTCCAGGCAGATAGTGGGGTTGCTACACACCCCTGGTCATGCTGTAGCTGTCCCAAGGGCCCAAAATCTGCCTTGGCTGTCCAGCAACATGCCTAAAACGAATGCACATGACTGCACGTTTAAAGGAAATTTTATGCCATTTTTTCTGGTTTTGGCTTTAGCATTGTCCTTGATAAAATGGGGAACATGGTCGGCATTAACAAAGTAAAAAAAAAACAAGACATGAAAGTACTCATACAAATAAGTCCACACTATTCCCTATTTCAGAAAAACTTTTGAAAGCAGTCTCCAGCATCAGAAGCAAATAGAACCCCACTTCTCCTAAGCTCAGCAATTGTTTTGTTGTTGAGTTCGAGGCTACCATCACGTCTGATCCAGAGATCCACACATGATAAAACCATCATCCAATAAAACACACCAACCTCCTGTCAAATCCTGACTCCATTGTTGCAGTTGGAAGAAATTATAGAGATATTTTTCCCATTTTGTAGATCATTTATTTGTTTTGCAGAAACAGGCAACATCTGTGTTTGATCTATAACATTCAAAACGTATAAAAGAATAGAAAAATGCATGACAGGAAAAAACACTATATTCTAGGAAAAAAAGAAATTGACAAAATAAAAAAAAAAGATTGGGAGGCACTTATGGCTTGGCAAAACTTGTGCAGTCTTGAGTTTTCCCAGGTGGTTGAAGTCAAGCGTCAAAGGCCAAGATTTTATTACTGGAACCAAAGGGGATGAACTCAAACACCATAACATCATGGTTTGATAAGTCATCTCTGGCCTTTAAGCTGCTGCCTGGACTCTGTCACTGATCTACAATGACCACACGTCTCATCTCTTATATTTAAACAAAAACAATAAAGAGTGGCGATTAGTTATCAATAGGGTATCAAAATGCAGTTCATTCTGGACATAAATCGACTATTTACAACAGCAAAGGAGATGTTCAGTGAGTCTCCCTTGGAAGTTATGTTTGATTCCTGCAGCTTTCCAAATAAAAAGTGAGGGTTCAGAAGTTGTCCTTTTGTGTTCACATCTCCTTTTAGTAATGCAGACAGACTTTGTTCATTCAGAGCTGGGCGAGGCAGCCGAGTCTATGTCGTCGTTCTCCAGGTCGTTAGGGGAAGACGACTGTCCTCCCTTCACTCTCTTCCACTTCATCCTCCTGTTCTGAAACCACACCTTCACCTGTCAGAGAGAAATAAAGGAAATATACATTAGAACGGAGAGTGAAATGACAAGTGTTATCTTGATCTGAAAGATTTAAAATGGTGTCATCAGCATATAGATAGAATTTGAGATTAATATGAACTTGGGATTTTGGCTTTTAAAATCTCAATTTGACTTTCAAAATTTTGTTTTATTGCATTCAGATGATCCAAGGGAATGATGTGAATATCAGATGGGGGAAGGAAGTTAAGAATGCCAAATAGGAATCAGGGGGAACAAAAGAAAGTTATTGTGCCAAAACTTTTACCACCAAAATACACTGCCTGGCCAAAAAAAAGTCGCCACCTGGATTTAACTAAGCAAATAGGTATGAGCCTCCTAGTGGATAATTACTGCTTGGGCGATTATCTTTCAGCTGGCAACAAGTTATTTAACCCCAGCTGATGCAATGAGTAACTTCTCATTTCTTAAACAATGGATTTTGTCTTCTCTAATGGCACGGGCATATTCCAAGATGACATTACCAGGATTCATCGGGCTCAAATTGTGAAAGAGTGGTTCAGGGAGCATGAGACATCATTTTCCCACATGGATTGGCCACCACAGAGTCCAGACCTTAATCCCAGTGAGAATCTTTGGGACGTGCTGGAGAAGGCTTTGCACAGTGGTCAGACTCTCCCATCATCAATATTAAAATTAATGCAACACTGGATGGAAATAAATCTTGTGACACTGCAGAAGCTTATCGAAACAATGCCACAGCGAATGCGTGCTGTAATCAAAGCCAAAGGCCGTCCAATGAAATATCAGAGTGTGTGACCTTTTTTTTGGTGGCAACTTTTTTTTGGCCAGGCAGTGTATCTACATACACTGAGTATGATTCCTAAACATGACAAAAATTTGTTTTTTCCCACTGATTGACTGATTTTCCTTGCATGAAGGCAACTAATATCACAAATGACGTAGCCCTGCAGAACCTGTACTAAAGTCTAGTCCCTAACAAGAGTCTCAGGGAGTCTTATACTGAACTAAGAGGCTAACTACACACCTTTAACAGCTTTTTACCTTCATTTTGTCATAAACATGCTCTTAATGAAAACACTGATATACTATTGAGCTAATGAACCTTGTGAGGTAAGTAGAATGACCGGAGCTGGCTCCAATTTAGAGCCTGTTTCCTTCTTTCTTTTTTGTTGTTCTATAATACACATTCAAAAAGCCAGACTGGCACCAAATGAAGAGCTGTTCGGAAGCAAAAGAACAGCTATTGCTACTGAGCTGAACCAAATGATCTGCATTGTTAAAAAGAGACAGATTTCCCAACACAATGAGCAAGGCTTGACAGCCATCATCTGTGGAAACACAAGCAAGATCAGGGTTTACTTCTACAAACGATAACAAATAAGGGTGAAATATGTCAGTAATACTGCCGTACCACAGTATCAGAAGTGTCTAAATACCGTCCAGAACATGTGACGGTTTCAAATGGTATGTCTTCAGGGCACAAAGTGTATTTTTGTTTTTAGTGGAGCAATGCTGATGTCATTTTTTCCAAGTCTTCATCTGTTGTTCTGAGTTTTTTTTTTTTAAATAGCACAATAAATACCATACTGTGGATTTGTCACCGAGGTTATACCATACTGTAAGATTGTGATACTGTTACATCCCTAATAGCAGACTGTACTGAACCAAACAGGACTGTTGGTGGAGACAGACCATACATAAGTGTTGTTTGACTCCATTCTCCAAGACTGTAGACTGGGGGGGCAATTAGGGACACAAACAGAAAAGATATAAGCATTGAGAGACATGTTTTAGGATATCAAAGTTGGTAAAACAAGTCCAAATTAGGTTAAGATATGCTTAGTAATTTCTTAGTTATTTAAATGGTTAGTAAATTGGTAAAAAGGCAAATAGTCAGTCATTATGAGGGTTTAGCGGAGTCCAACCAGATTTTTAGGGGGGCCTGGTTGGTCCTGGTTATGACTGGCTCTGCTCCTCATCAGACAGGGAAGAATATGTTTACCATGTCAACCATTTGTCAATTATTGTTAAAATGTTTGTTTACAGAATTAGCATAGTACCACTGCCTAGTGCTGAAACTAAGAAGTACAGTCAAGGGTCATGCTCTGAGGGTTAATCAAAGATAAGCCAAGGGCTAGGTTTGGCTGCCAGGTCATATGTCCACCCCCGTATCTGTGTGAGCTTTTTTTAAAGATATATTTTTGGCTTTTTGTACTTTAATTTGGAGATGAAGACAGTGGATAGAGTCAGAAACGAGCTTGGACTTGGGCTGCCTCCACACATGAGGAGTAACTAAACCACTAGACCATCTACCCTCCATGTGAGCTTTTTAAACTTTTTGCCCTGATGTGTCATATCAAGGCTTAAAACAGCTCAAAAGTGATATTCTTCCCAATATGAACAGCTGACACAGCTGTAAATGGCACAAAAGTTTTGATGTAATGCCATGTGTAGACAATTTCAAATTGCAGGAAAAAAGATTGCTGGGAGAGCTCTGCGAGGAAGTCCGACTACACTTTTAAAAAGCACGATTATATCTGACTGAAACACAAGATACTTGTGCCCTACAAAGAGGATCAGCGCTCAGTGAAGAAATCCCTAATCCATTACTATTGCCTCCACAAATTACTTACTTATATTAAGTCCAGCAGATGTAAGGTTTCGGGATCTGTCTGCTTGAAAAGTGGCCATGCAATGTGTCATAGTGAAAGACGATAAAGGCCACATGTGACATGCCTTAAGACCTCCTAACACAGTCTAACATGTATGATTTTTCTTCTGCCCTTCCCATCAAAAAAGTGATTTTGGCAATTAAGAGACAAAGGCACCTTGCATGTGCAAAAGTCACAGGTGTAAACAAACCAAATGTAAAAGTAAAATGTAAAAGAAGATGTGCTATGACAGAAATTGAACATTTTACGGGCTGAGATGGCTGAACAGGCAAAATAACCAATATGAAGACATCACTCTTCAGTGTTTGAGACTAAACATTTAGATAATTTACGAACAGCTGCTCAAATTATAAGTGACAATTAGTTAAAACTCTACTTAATTCAATGCATCAAGTACTTGTCATAAAGAGTTAAAATATTATGATCTTCATTTGTTAACTGTAGCATTGATACGGTGCAGATTTTCTTCTTCTATGTGGATCTTGTAACATGATAACTGGTTTTCTTCTCTGTTTGGCAGAGTTTAGAAACATTTTACAACATGGTCAGCAGAAAAACAGTCAAAAATCCCCCACAAATCTCCCATGGAGGTATATAAACTGGCTCAGCTTGCATCGGCCTTGCAGGGAGCATGAACAGTCAGCGATCGTTCAGTTCTGACTCAGGAACCTCAGCCAGCAAAGGCAGAAAGAATCTTAGGTCAAAAGAGTCAGCTATGAGGATGTTAGCCTACACAGGATGTTCTCTCTGTGTGGATGGAGCTCGTCTGTTAGCACACTGAAGGAGAATGAGAATGATATCATGCTTGAACTGTCCAGCCAAGAATAGACGCAGAAACAAACACTTCCTGAGGCTGAAGATGGTTACAGTAAAAATGTGGCAGGAAAACAACAGAGTGGAGTTCATTTGATAAATGTGACTGCAGACATGACACCGAGACAAGCTGGTATAAGTTAATACCATGTTGTATTTGACATGATCCCTTTCAGTACATCAGAAGGAAACAATTAAAGCTCAGTTTAGCAATTTAACTGGACTGCTGTCCTTGTACCAGTATACATGCACAAAGGGAGAATCGATGTTTGGATGGAGGCTCTCCGGTGAAACTCCCCTTTCAGCTAGATGCTATAGACCCTCTTCCTGTTGACTGTACACTGGCTGTATTTTGAACAGTCAAAACATGGCATATTCTACAGCATTTAACATTTCATACATACATTGGCGTTACTTTTAATACAGTTGCAATGCTCAGTATCCCTCTAATCTCATTAGTTCGCAGCCTGGCATCAGACCCCCCCAAGGGTGGGACGATAAAGACCTCTGGGTCTTTAATTATATTTGCATATATTAACCCTCTGAGCTGTGTTTTAACCATTTGTCCTCCCTGGTCTTACTGTCTTAAAAAGCTTGTAAAACTTCAACCCTGTGGTGCACAGTCAAGCTCTAAAAATCCTTTTTCTTCAGGCAAACCTGGGCTTTAAGAATGTGTGTGCTGCAGTTATATCACTATTTACAAAAAAGTCCTTGCACTGATTGTATTCACTATTCTTGAGCCATTATTCAAGTAGTTCCTGTCTGCAGTGACACAGAGTTCCACGTCACAGCCTCTCTGTGTCTCTTTCTCTCAATGTATAGCTTTCAAGCAGTTTCTTGCATGAGCTAAGTGTAAAGATGTGCACAGCTTGGCAAAGCATGACATGAAGACAGAACAGCCTGCCACTGCTGGACAGCATGCTAAGCTAGCGGCAGAGACAAATTAAAAGTTAATCAAAAACTGATAAAAAAGATGCTCAATATAGGAGTAACTGGTGTGGATTTAATCTTTAAGACACCATAAAGTCAGCCAAGTTCCAGGCTTGCTAGAAAAGCTTCTGTATGGGCTACAAAGGCGTGGATAGCGTCATTAGAACGGCACATCAGCAGGCTGCAAGAGGGAAAAAAGTAAGTGGCTACGATTTATGATTCAGAAGTTATTTAACTTTTTGTAATCTGTGTCTCTTCTTGTCGTATACGACAATGTCGGACTCAGAGGGTTTAATTGATGGCAGTTTTTGACAGCAAGGTATCTTTCTTTTTCAGGGTCATGGGGAGGATCAGCCTTTCTTAGACATGCATAAAAAATAAGTTTAGAAACCACTGCTTTAGCTTAAAAGAATATTTCATTTTTTTTTAAGTTGAGTCGTATGAGGTATGTAGATGTGACATTAGCCTCCAGTGATTTTATTGAGTACTGCTCCTTCAAGAAGGTTGTACAGTTGCTGGTTGTACTGACCAGGAAGCTAGGCTATACAGTGTACCAGATGGGTACAGTTTCTCCATGGAATGTAGTGAGTTTTTGGTAAAAATGGGCCAAAAAACAATGTTGGCTCACTTAAAAAAAATGTTTTAAGTGTTTTATTGCATACCCTGAAAGCTCCTGTGTTTTTGTGACAATTTTGCCATGCAAGAACCTGTAACCAACAGCCAAAGCCTGTATTGAAAATAGTGACAGAAACACAGGCATTCTACATAAAAATAAAGTGCTTCAAAAGTTTTCAAAAGTGCTTACATTTGAGCCAACACTGTTTTGTGACTCATTTTTACTAAAAACTCGCTAAATTCAGTGGAAGGACTGTACCCATTCGTTATACTGTACAGCCTAGCTTCCTGGCTGGCACCACCAGCAAGTCTTTCTTAAAGGAGCAATGCTCACTAAAATCACTGGAGGCTAATACAACTACTACTGCTAGGCACCTCATACGGGCCAACTTTAAAAATACTGAAATATCTCTTTAAGGTGACAAATGACAATGTGACTTTTGAACTGAGCATGTGCAGAATGCCCAGTCAAGTTTGAGTCTGATTGAGGTTCACTCTTGCAAGAGTGAATCAGTCTGTAACTGCATTATAGAGGTGTGCCAGTCAGACTTGGCACACATGTTTATATGCTCAGCTTAATGTTAAATTGGCTTTTCCAGCTTCTGGTAAATGTGCTATAATTATTGTATCATTTTTAATCACAATTAAGCAATCATCAGCTCAAATGTTTGCCTGATTTTTTCATTTAAATGTTTGATTAAAAAAGTTGGCTGGTAGTGAACTTTGCAGGATACCATCAGTCACATGAACTGAACTTTAAGCTATGTGTGGACCCAAGTGGACATGAGATTTCTTTTCCGGTGTTCTGCTCATGCTTTCCCTAAACCATCGGATACGTCTCATAATGAATACATGTTGTGAATAAGCTAAAAGAGGCTGCTGCTTTAGCATGCTGTAAATCATCCTGTCTGACCCCTACTCTACGAAGGTGGATGTAAGCTTTCAAAATTACTGTCCAGACAAAGCTAGCCGTGTTGCTGATGTTTTTTCTTAAATTTGTAGTCACAGAAGCTTATTTAATGATTTTATTCTGTTTCATAACCACTGAAAAACTGCTCAAAGCAGCTTCAATTTCAAACTTGAGAAGACTTTAGAGCCAGAGGGCTGAATTTCTTTGAGAATCTTAGTCCAAGAGAAGTCTTGGGTGACTTCCACTCATCCCACTCAGAGTTCCTGCCTTTAACTCAGGGATTCAGAAGAATCTGCTCCCTCTAGGCTGCAGCCCCTCCGTCTCTGGGTCTATCTCCTCATTGTGACTGATTGAAAGGGCGGAGGAGAGCCAGAGCTCGTAGGATGAGTCGGAAAAAGTCAACGGGTTGCAGTGGGAGCTGTGAGTGAAGATGGAACCTGGCTGTCTATAAGACTGTGTCTGTGTGAGCAGAGGAGGTCTGGGAAAGAGATCAGCGAGCAGACGGCAGTATGTGTGGTCACTGTGGCACCGCGACCTCATTAGAAGGAGTGGGGACACTGTGGTCCTGACAGCAGACGGGGGTTTGATCCAGCAGTGAGGACACATGTTCGTCTGATTTCATCAAGTCTGCAGCAGCTGCTCGATCATTACAGCTGCATGTCGTTGCGACAACCACAGGATGACAAATACTGTGGAAAATGCTATTCATTACATTTTCTATGCAATGACGTTTAACACTGTGATGTAGGAGAGAACCCTGGAAAACTGTGGATACTATAACCTTAGTATGAGCGATTGCATTGCTCCAAATGTGATGTTTTTTTTTACATTTTGTGTCGACATAATACAGCTAGGAATGAAGCTGTTAGTGTTTGTGCTGATTTGTTTATGCTCTGCCACACATTTGTTATGAGCAGTTTGTCTTTTTGTGTCTTTAAGCATTTTTCAAATGAATCTCTACGCTTACTTTGGATTTTTGTAGGGGAATTTTGGAGATATTCTTGTGCAAAAAAAGAGTTATTTTCACAATGTACAAAAAATATTAAATCAGTATTCCTTTTTTAGCATTTAAGATAATTCATTGATGACTCCATGAGTTGCTGGATGGATGTTGCTGTATCTGTGTGAGGGGAAACATGGCGTACCTGTCTCTCTGTGAGGTCCAGGTTGACGGCGATCTCGTAGCGGCGGAGTCTGGTCAGGTAGTTGTGGTGGGTGAACTCTGCTTCCAGCTCTCTCAGCTGCTCTTTGGTGAACGCTGTGCGCTCTTTCCTCGCCTTGCAGCTGGAATCCACTTTAAAACTGGACTCCTGGATATCTAGAGAGACGCAGAAAGGAAATATACTTCATGCAATTTCAGAAGCAAATACATTTAATGCTTTTTTATGGCTGCTGCAAAAGAGAACAAAAACTGTCATTTCAGAGAAAGTTATGCAGATATTTTACTTTCTTTTTGTGTAAAGTAGGGGGAAATGAATACGTTCAAGAAAAATTATAACACAATTTTGTCCTAGGCAATTGTTTGACTTGGGGGGGTTGTTGATTCAGCTTATGGCTGTCCCTAACATGAACAGAACTAAACATAAGCCTTAGATGCTCTGTCATGCAGCATTACACAGAATCTGTGCTGATAAGACAGGCCAGCAGGTTAATAAGTGGATGTGGACTTCTAAACGCAACTGTTTGACACGAAAAACTTTGACAGTTTCAGTAATATTCAAGTATATTTTAATTTTTGGCCTCTTATTTTTGCTTTATGTCTTTTTCTGTATTTCTTTTGACCTTCTATTTGATTATATTTCATTTTAATGTTTTTAGTGCCTTTTAATGCCTTTAATGTTATATATGTTCGCTTTTTTTTAGCACTTTAAATTGCTTTGTGTATAAATGTTGCTCTATAGACTTGTCTTGGCTATCTGGATGTTACCAAAAAAAACCCATAATATTAGCCCTTCTGCAGATATAGATTTGCATGCACTTTCTTACTTTTATTTATGTCTAAAACTGTGAAAAATGCATTATTTAAAGGAAGTCGTGGCACATTTTTGTCTTTTTTCTACTTGTGCATAAAGACTGAAAGTGGATTTTTCCACCACAAATCCTCTGCAGGGGGGCTTCCAAGGCAGCTTAAGGCTGTGCCAAACACAGACGGAGCAAGTTGAGAGCCTAAATCCTTGGGTAGATTTTTAGGGATGGACTGTTGAACAGCATTCGTGCTGATTACGGAAAACCAGCAGATGAACTGTATACATGGGGGTAAGGCTTCGTAATCATAAGGTTCAGAGCAATGTAATGTCACATAAGAGCAAAGATACAATTCAAGAATATTTTTTTTGAAATGAAGCTGATATCATTTTCCTGCATCTCAATATTTAATTTTATTCCATTTTAATCTTTTTTCTGTCTTTATATGCTCTTAAATGCCCTTTAAGAGCACTTTTATTGTTTTGGTTTTTTTTATAAATGGTTGCTCTTTAAAACTTGTCAAACCTACATGGCTATTGCAAGAATAAGAAACCATGATTTCAGCACTTTTAAGGATGAAATATGTTTTCTTTCTTTTCTTCCAAAAAAAGCAGAACAAATACTCCAATGAAAGTTATGGCGCATTCTTATCCTTGTTTGGTGTGAAAGTGCAAAGACTCAGAGTGGATTTTTCCACCACAAAACTGTGGGGGATTTCTGAGGCAGCTTAGGGCTGTGTCCAACACAGACGGAGCAAACTGAGAACCTAAATCCTAGGAAGATTTTTTAGGGATGCATTATTAAATAGAATCCACATTGATTAGACAAACCCAGCAGATGAATCTTTGTCCACTGCACAGGTAAGACTCATTAGTCATGAACTCTAGAGCACTATCAGGATGAAACGCCCACAGAACAGATTCAAATGTAACAATATTCCAACTTAAATTTGATTTTTTTAGCTCTTATTTAAGCTTGATGTCATTTTCTGTACTTCTCAAAATAAATACATAATTTCAATTGGTTTTTGCATTAATGATGCCTAATAAACAAACTTGCCCTGCCTATTTGGCTCCTGCAAAAATTTAAAAAATATATATTTTAACACCTCTATAAATTGAATATGCATATATTCATCTTATTTTTGCCACAACAGTGAAAAAAGTACTTTTAAGGAAGGTTATGACACATTTTTGCCATGGTATCCTGATATGTCCTCTATATAGTTCAACCACTAACAATAAACTGTCTAAATTTCATTTTATTCCTAATCTGACTCAAATTAGCCCTCCACTCATGTCTGACCAGCCTCCTGTCGACTATTAAACCAACCTCAAGGACCTGTCCAACCAACAAACCACAACTCCAAAGACTCTTAAGTGGGGGCCCCCTCATATAGTAAACACCAAAACCTGCACTTTAAAAAGAGACCACCCTGACCCGAGCTTATGAGTTCTTTTCACCTGCAGCGAGGAGGAAATCGGCATGTCCAGTCTGTGCAATACTGGGATTGTGCAACAATTTTTCTGCCTTTATTTTCTGTTTACGTGTAAGGACGTTTAAGAGCATGGAAATCCGTGCACGTAAACCTCCGTTCTTGGTATGTGTGAGAGAATATCTCGGCAGGGCAGGGGCCACCAGCTCAGCCACAGAGGGACCGAGTTAGCAGAGGAATGCGGCGGAACATCGTTAAAGCCTCTAACAAAAGAACAAAGGTGCGGATGTGTCCAGGTCCGAGCGCTGCGTGGGTGTGTGTCGGGAGGTTTTTCCCTCCGGAGGAGTGAGGGGGAGATTCACATTAACTCATCGCAACATGACAGCAAACACATCAGGAGGAAAACGTTGATATCTTTATGAATATGGCGGTCAGTTTGGACGGGTCTAACAGGAAATGTGGGTTTAAGATTAAACGCATAAAATCTGTGGGATTAGACGACTTTCGAGGCACAATATTAACAGCGGAATATCATTTTCAGCAGATGTGAAAATCCCTGCTGATATTTACAGACATATATCAGCCTTAAATACTGACAGAATGCATTAATGCATTTTCATTTTTTTCCAACAGGCTAGGGCTGAGTGATGAGGATGGAAAATTATTGGATTTTTTTCGGTAAGGAAATAAAGAATTGTCATAATGCAAGAATCACAATCTTTAATATGATTCTAATAAAGAAATAACCAATATTTAGGCCTATTTGAAACCACAGCAACAAAAATAGAAGTTCCAGACTGCCAATGTTAAGCAATTTTTCATTTCTAGTTATCTGAAATTGCATAAAAACTCCATCTCACAGTCTAAATTGTGCAAAATATCAACATTTCTGTAAATTGAGGTTGTTATAATTTTCTGTGCTTTTAAATACTCTAAGTTTCAAAATGATAAAACCTTCATTATCTTAATGATTCAGTTTTTTTTTTTTATTAAAAGAGAACAGTTGAAATTGCATAAATGCAGTGGCAACGTTGGAATAATTTGTCAGAAAATGTCAGCAATGTATTTGTACAATCTGTACAGTGTGAAGAAGTTTGCCTCCATTTTTTTAATCATAAAAACAATAAATTAACTAATCTAGTTAATTAACTAGTCTTCTTTTTATGATACTTTTTGGTATTGTACAGCCATCAACATCATTTCATTTATATCATTGAGATCAATACTCCTATATAGATTAAATAAATTATCAGATAATTCCCCACTTAGACTGATCATTTCAAATAGTTTTTCATGGATCGCTAAGTTTATTGCTGCCAGTTGTTCTTACTGTTTCTTATGGTATTTAAGTGGTGTAGAAAATGGATGGATGGTTCTTTCTATAAATGATCTTTCTACTGAACTTTAGGCATATTTTTTCCCAAATCACTATAATCAATTTCAGTGTAAATGGTATCATCTAAGCATATATTTCTTAAACTTTTATCAAAGCAGGATAAAAGTCTGGCGCAGGCGGCCTAGTGGTTAAAGGTGCACCCCATGTACGCGGACGGCCCATGTTTGAATCTGGCCTGAGGCCCTTTACCCCGCTTATCTCTCCCCCGATTCTATCCACTGTCCTCATCTATCCTAGAAAGGCACAAAAATGCCCAAAAATAAATCTTGGAAAAAAAAAACAAAAAAAAAAACTGCAGACTTGCTATCTTGTATGCCCCTAAGGTAAATGAACACAGTGTAATGCCCTCTTTGGTGCCCTCTCAATAGCCACAGTTCGACAAATTGCCTCTTAAATGCCCTCCAAATAAACAAAAGTTGATGAAGTGCCCTCTGGACATATTTGGCAAGTCCCCTCCAAAGACTCATTTATGCACGCATGAAATACAATGTGCATTTCTAACTTTACAACCATCAACACCCTCATATGATCTTGCATTTGTCATTGTCATTTAGCAGACGCTTTTATGCAAAGCGACTTACATCTGACCGGTAGACAGGTGTTCCAGGAGTTGAGAACATTGTCGAAGTTGGACTCTAACCATGCACTGACTGGGATACGATTTTAATGGACATTAAAAAACTAATCCACTGGAGGGCGTCATCTCTCATAGAGCTACTCTGATGCTGCTCCATGTGTCCCATAGAGCGAAAAAAAGGATGGACCGTCCTCTGCTGAGTTCTACTCTTAAAACTGTCTGTCTCTGTGCCCAGGTGAGCTAGCATCATTAATAGGTTTGTGTTTTCTAATAACTCACTCATTATTCGTTTATATTTCCTCAGAAAACTCGATTACTACTTGAGTTCTTTAAAATGTGTCTTCTTTGCTGTTTGCTGTTTTCCTGTTAGCTGCTTTGCTCAACACTGCCAACAACTTGCAACAGTATGCAACGTTTGATCCGTATGTGTAAACCCCGCGAAAACGGACAAAAACAGACAGAAAGGTCCGTCCGTATATGCAGCTCAAACGTGGAGCATAAATGAGTCTTAACCTTCATGCATCCCTTTAATTTCACACCTGTTTGTGTCCTTTTGGACCAAAATGCTCATTTCATACATTAAGCTATAAAAATGCACACATTAATATTTTTTCAAACTTTTTTTGTTTGGACATTATTAAAAAAAAGTTATGTTTTCTCCCCTTTGACAACCATAGGGAAAACTGAGCCATCAGGTGGAAAATTGTAACAATTAAAACTAACAAAAGGCTAAAGAAAAAACCCCAGCATTTACTGTATGCATGTTTTAATGCCCTTATTGCTCCAGGATCAGAAAATCAAATTATAATGGAAGTAGATGGGACCAAATTGGACACTAGGGGTACAAACGTCAGGATTTTTAGACACAGTGCATTATAGGTATGGGGTATGAGGTAGGATCATTTTTTTTAACGGACAATACATGATAAATATCCCTCCATGCTGCCCTTCCAGTGGACCGTAAGAAAGTGCTGTCCAGGCTTGTCCTCCAGCGGGCAGGGTGTCCTCTCAGGCCTTGTCCGCATGAAGACAGGTATCTTTGAAACCTGAGGTTTTTCCTTATCTGTATTAAAAAATAATCCTGTCCACACCCACAGCATTTTAAAAAACCTTTGTCCACATGAAGACACAAAAATGTACTGCTGTAAAGATCACGCAATGCCAACACTAGCTTGTTTTTTCCTGTCGTTGTTTTTCCGTAATGCACATTTCATTTTCAGTGTTGTCCAATCTGAACTGGGCAGGAGGATCTGTAACTCTCTAGTGTTACATGAAGCAGCAGAGACCTGTAGTTCATTCGGGCATCTATGTTCATCAACTTGAGCATTTGTGTGTGGATGTGTAAACACATCAGAAGTTATGTGGCAAATCTGGTTTGCAAGTTTGGCTATGTCTGTCAAAGTAATATCATCACATACGAGTGATGTTAAACAGAGGAGAGAGCAGCTCAGAGCGTGACGTTACAGGCCAAAACGTACGTTTTTTGAAAAAGTGAATAATCTAAAATTGTTTGCATGTGTACAGAAGGTCAAAACCCACAGAAAAGCCTTTGTTTTAGAAAATACCTTTCTTATATATCTTTGATAAATCAGTGGTAAAATGGTTCGTAATTCCTTGTCTTTTTTTTACAGAGGTGTAGAAGGTATAATCATAAGAAAAACACGTTAAAGTTTAACCAGGATTTCTGACTATATTTCCATAAATGGAACTGTAAATGACAACTTTCTGAACAATGGCGCCCCACTGAACACAGTAAGTGCCCTATCATCATTTTTGCCCCTGCCCCTAAAACATCAAGATTTCGGCTCTAGGCTAGGTCTATCTTTTAAACTCAATGTATTTCCGAGCCCAAGTCTCCTCTCCTCAAACCCCAGTAATATTAGAAATTTAGCTGAAGTTCTGTCATGAATCATGAATCATGAATAAAGCAAGCTGATTTAACTCTCAGTGAACCTCTCTCGAAAAAGACTTGGGGCAATAATTGTGCAATGGTAGCGACACTCACAGCTGATGTAATCTTTAGAAAATGGTTCTAATTTGTCAAAGTGAGAAGTTCTACTCAGCTCTTGCCAAAGCAGCGAGCCAGACGGTGAAATCCACGGCAGCAGTACCTGATCCAGATGTGGCTGGGCAGACCGGGACATGTGTTCAACCATGTGTTTGTGCTGCAGCACCCATGTGTAGAGCCAAGAATCCCTCTCATTGTTGTTGAAGTGTCATTAATGACGCGCTGCCCCGAGCGAGCCGTGGCCTCGTCAGCTCTGCTGTGGAGCAGGTTTAGTCAGACTGAACACCTGGCAGCCAGGGCACACACTAAACAGACCCCCAATAAATATCCAGCACAGCCAGAGACCATAAACTTGCAGGGGAGAGGGCTTCTGCGCCCAGCGGGGTCCAGCAGTCAAACGGCATTTGGTGCATTTTTTGGGTGGATGGTGCGAAAAGGAGTTTGTCGTCATAGGGAGAGTTAAAGCTGCTGTAAGTTAGTGATTGTTTAAAGCAGAGAGCAAAGGTGAAAATTACGTGCGTTAGTGTTAAAGTAAGAGCCAAGAATAAAACTAGGATCTTTTACCGGCGGCACTTCATTTGAACTTATTTTACTTTTATAAAGCAGTGATAAAATAATGAGTGACTATTACACATCAAACACTTTGTAAATGAACACACAAGTTGTTCAGCATGTCCTACATTGTTTATAGTCAAGTAATGCGTGCTTCTTAATGTGAATTATTTAATTCAAGGAGATTTAGAGTCTTATTTTGGTGTATATACAGTTAATTTATGCTTGGTAAAATGTACGACTTCCTTAGGTGTATTTTTAGACTTTACTTTATACCTGAAATTATGACTGAATGATACTAGAACAACTAACACACTGATATCTTTTCTGTTATGCAATGTATTATTATGGTCTGTAAAAATACATTAGTCCTAATAAATGCACAGAGTTTATGTAGTTTCAAATATGGGCAATTAACATTTGAATCAGACAGTTCTAAGTCTCATCTCAGGCCTGCAGGACACAAGAAAAAGTGATGTGCAATAATGTTTTATATAGTTATAAGGATAGAAATGGAGATGAGTATACCTGAAATGAAGAAAAAAAAATCCAAATTGCATCTTCTTTGCACCACTAAATTGGCACCACTCACTCTGAGGGAAGCTAGTAGCCAGCATGAGCTTAATCTGACTACATCAAAATAGTATGAGAGCACTCTGTACTGCTCAGGCCTTCATGTAGTGAAGAAGAATCGTTTTTTCCATTTGATAGTTTTAAATTTGCTAAATTCTAATAAACACATCTGCAGTGTGTTTACTGCAAATACTTATATGAAGATGATAAAATTATTTATCATGCAGCCCTAGATCAAATATCCACCTTAAATAATGTGTAGGGATGTACCAACATCTAATAATAAGCTTAGTACAGATACTCATATTCAAACATAACAGATACCAGGGGTGTAAATCACCAGTTTCATTACGATACAACACAGTCCAATACTATACAATAAGTATTATACAATATGATCAGTACAATACCATTAATAACAAAGGATATGATCAGTAAAATACAACACAATATGATCACTATGTTACCATAAGTAAGATATGATAGGATACAGTTAATCCATATATCTACAGTCAAAATGATACCATCAGTTTGATATGATACGATCAATATGATAGGATACCATCAGTTGATCTTAAACATATAATATGATCAGTACAATACAATAAGTATGATATGATACGGTTCGATCAGAACAATCTGATACGATACGATCAGTAGGATCAGAATGATCACTATGATACGATCAAAATGATCTGATATGTTTTGATCAGTATGATCAGAACGATCTGATACAATCTGATCAGTACGATATGATTCGATCAATAAGATATGATACAATATGATATACCATACAATCAGTACAATTTGATACGATCAGTAGGATATGGCAGGATCAGTATGATACGTACGATATGATCAGTTTAATGCGATGCAATCAGTATGATATATGATCAGTATTATAAGATACAATCTGATATAAATTCTTTGTACATTTTCTTTTGCTATCAGAAGTTCTGCCCTCACTCGATTTTGATCTAGGAGTCTCTGATTGACATCAACATTTTTTTGTCCATTAATCCCAGTGAAAGATAAAAATGCAGTTTGCCTGTGTACTGCTAGCATGTTTGAACATGCAGCTGGGAGGAAATGGTCTGACAGCTGTGCAAGAGAATTTCAAAATAAAAAGCGTGGCTGAACGGTGAAGGTGTAAATTGGTGTTTGACTTTCTGTTCGTTTGATTGGGCAATCAATGTATCAATCCACACTGATGGATCGTCACACCTCTAGCAGATACTGTAGTTGATATTGTACAGCATGATGTTGGTCTATAAATTTAAGCCATAATGAGTGTTAAATACTTTAAAAAACAATTCAGTAGATTGTTATGGTTTATCTATTTAATACAATGTGTTTTAAACTCTGTATCATATGTTTCTATTGTTTTTATAATTAACAAAGTTCTCTTCTGTTTATATCAAGCCTGTTTTATTCTGAAAGCACAATGTACTGTGGTAGTTGGTGTTAACTTTGAGAGCTTTTCGGATATGTAGGTCAGATGGTACTGTATTTTTTTATGGGTTTGTATTTTCTCATAGTTAGATGCTAAAATCATCCCCCATGTTGAACACTGTTGAATGAATGATGAAGTCATAGTAAGATAAAGCATTCATGGTTTATGAAACATGCCCCACATTTCCATATCTGTCTAAACACAGACACATGCAGCTCTGTCTGTAACGTGAATGCCTCCAGGACATTTTCCTAATATATGCTCTCCTATATCTGTGAGTCAACACAGAGAAGTGAAAGTCTCTTTTCTGAAGAACCCAGAGCTGATGTAGTGGTCAGACATGTTGCATGCACTCACTGGGAGATTGTGTTACGGCTTAACGACAGGAAAATGTCAATGGATAAGAATGTAAAAAGTGGGCTCACAGGCAGAGTGATTTTACCAGACGTGGTCTGGCATGTTTTCAGTGTAGTGAGGGAGGTTACAATAAGGTAAGAAAGGGAGGGAGAGGGGGGGTCGGTACACCCACACAATCCCTCTTTAATCTGGCTGTGGCAGACATTAGTCCGTTTTTTTATTCATAATATAAAAAATAATCCATGCTCTTTTAAAGTAGACATGAAGACTTAGTACTATAGAGTAAGACGTCTGATCTCCATTGTTCTAACAAGTGCCTTAACTGCTGGAAACTCTATCAATAGAGTGAGTCCAATTACGTAAGCAACAAAAGCTGTCATATTTAGCTACTTTTCCAAGTTAATATTTCCTGATCTAATCTAAGATGTGCAGAGGAGCTAAATACAACTTAAAACCCGGCAACATCCTTGTATATCTAAAATATATCAGATTTGCAAATATAAACTCAAATCATGATTATTGTGCTCATGTACTCAATAAAAAACTTGTTTCCAGTTACAAATTATTTTGTAAAGACTGCAGTTTTTATGCATCTATCATGATGCATGTAAAGTCCACAATTAGTCCATTCTTTTGCTTGAAGTGCACACTTTATTGTCTATTTCTGCATACTTTGGTTAAACCACTGCAGCCACAGTGATGTAAAATAAGTCCACCACTGCTCCTCAATGTTTCATTTCACTTTAAAGCCTCAGACAGCTCAGTGGGTGAGTCAAAAGTCATCTGATCCTTGTGTTATCAAACATTTACTTTTTCTGTCTTATTTCCTTTTAATCCATCACAAGTTCCGTTTTCCTGTGGTTAACTTCATGTCGTAATCTTGGTCTACCCAGGGTTTCTTATGTTCTTTCAAAATAAAAGCAGGTTTGTATCCAAACAGTGAGTCAAGATGGTAAAAAAATCTAGAATTAACCAAAATTCTAATGCAAGATTGTGGAATTCTAGAATATGAGAAAAGGGAGATTAATTGCAATTAACTTTAGGAATTACAAAATTAATTGCATTTTAAAATTGCAATGCTATGCAAGCTTTATTTTTTCCTAATACAGACTAATGTGCAGTGCCAACGTTAAGAGCTGTCATACTGAGCATCACGTGTGTTTGTTTTTAATATCAAGCCAAAACAACCACATCTTATATAAAATAGTGCATGTGCAAAAACCTAAATAAATATTTACAGTATTTGATTTTTACAACATATAAATGAAACAGGCTACATTCACACCGCAGTTAAAAGTGACCAAATCTGATTTTTTTTTTTTTATAATATGTGACTCAAATCTGATCTTTTTTTGATAGTGTGAACAGCATTGAATCAGATCTTTTCATGTCAGATTCAGGCCACTTTCATATGTGGTGCTAAATCAGACACATATTTGATCTACTGGAATTTGATGGTGAACAGCCAAAAAAAAAAAAAAAAAAAAAAAAAAAAAATCATATGGACAAAAGATCAGAATTTGTTGGGCTGCAGTGGGAACACAGTTATATGTCTGTTAAATGAGCAGACATATTCATATTTTGAATGAATATTCAATTCCTGTTCCCTGTTGCACTGGTTCCCACTCTGGGGGTGAAGACTCCTGAAGATCTGTGGTGGGGTGGAGGTTTTCATAATTTGACTGCACTTTAACTAACATCATGATAATACATATACATAGCATTAATTTGGCAAGGACTGGTATTTTCAGTGCTGTGATTTAAAAATTAAATTAAAATAGCTGTTTATTTTCACAGTAATGCATCTCTTTTTCATCTGGATCCTGGTTTTGGGATTGGGCTTAACTATCTATCATAAAAGTGGGTGGAGATCCCATGAAAACTTAGGAACCATTGCCCTTATATAGCTATGCTAATATAGCACATTTTCAGGATTATTTTTCGTCAAATATGACCCTTTCCCCCTACCAATTTAAGCCCTGTTTCATTGCCAATTTGGGGTACTGTTTCAGCATATTTGAATAGTTCATATACGAACATTAAAAGCATTTAAAGACTATTCAGTGGTGTCATACTTTCAGGTTGTGCACACAGAATGAAATATCTTGACAGTTTTGCTTTTTGCATGAGTTTTAAGTGCTAGAAACAAAACTAATGCATGAATTAGAAAAGGTTCATTTACTATTATCCTCCAAATATTAGGCTGTGCTTATATTGCAGCTCTGTGGTTCCCTATGTGAGCATTTTGTAAACTTTTTGACAAATAAAGCAGCTTTGCACTCTGACAGATGATGTCTTTTCATCAAAATTCACTGAATAAAATAAAAAGTTCTACATATTACTATACAGCATACATACTCCAGAATACAGGACCAATTTAAAGGGATATTTCACACTTTGCAGTTCTGAGCTGTAGAGGTGAAATTGCCAGTCTGATTGTATTAATCACCATCTATTAGAGTAAAAAAAAGAACACCTTTCACTAAGGAATATGAACCCTTTAGATGTGCTGAATGTATATTTCTATTCTGATCTTTTTTAAAACTTTTAAATATTTTCTTTAGTCTACAGAGAGTGTTTTGTGTGAAACTTTAGGAATTGGTTCGTCATGGATATCCGTTTCTTTTTGCCTCCTATTAGCAAGAGTGAAAGTTGATATGGGCGATAAATTGTGCTGTAATCCAAAAGCATACAAAGGTACTATTTCAGTGCTTGAAACCCAAACTTGAAGGTATAAAAGGAAACGGAGGGCAATTCTAAACCAGCAAACAGAATTAAAATAGAGGCTTTTTCATGCATGCATTTGAAGTATTTCGTCATATTTGCTCACTGGTGTTGGTTATGCACACTGAAAAACTCCTTGTTGAGTACTCTAAAAAGATAACTTTAGGGCAAATTTAGGTAAAATGATGATAACTTATTTTCTGCTGTTTTATTCTGCACTGACTGTGCCCATTTAGGCTTCTTATTCTACACCAAAGATTCACAGCTTCAGCTTGGAGCAGCTGTGATGCCTCAACTTCTTTCCCCGTCACAGAAGCCTGATGTCATCCTGAATGTGCTCACTGTTATTAAACAATAGTCGATTTCCAGCAGCAGCGCTATGAAATTCTCACGACTCATTAATCAAATGAAAGCTCTAAAACAATGAGAGGATGCAAGTGTGACTTCAAGTGTGAGTCTTGAACACAAAGTCCTGTCACCTACTCACCTTTCACATACTGATCTGATTACAGCTCTACCTTCAGATGAATCTAGTGAGGAAATACAGACAGTCTGAGACCCTGCCAGCTGTCATGGAGGCCCATTATATAGACTTTTTATTCACATCCTACTGCAGGAGATCAGATTGTTCACTTGTCTTCTTTGCATCATAGTAGTCATGCATCCAATCTGGGAAATTCCCACACTTTTTCTTAACTTTTATGTTTTTACACTACTTTGTACATCACCTTAAAGTAGACATAAAGAAATGCCCTCCATGATATTTTTTATTCCAATATGTTTATTTTTTCAGTTGTAATTTTTACAAGTATTAAATTTCTTCCTGCTGTCTTTTGATGCTCTAAAGGCTATAAATGTTTTGTTCTTACATCTAAAGCACTTTGAATTGCTTCATGCAGGCATGGTGCTCTATAAATAAACCTGCCTGTCTAATTGTCCTTGGATACATTTTCAATGCTCTGCTCTCTTTTGAGGACAACACTTTTCAGCAATTCACTACTTTTTCAATAAAGTGTGTTTTAAAATGGTTCTCTCTCATTTTGGGATGCACTGTATAACAATTTAAAACAACATTAGCTTAAAAAAATCAATTATAGACAGTCGAAATTCGTCTGTATGCACCGATTTACTGATATAACATCTGTAAATATCAACCATATGTATATAAAACCTGTCAGCTGATGCCTTTTTGCCTAAGTCCTCTTAAGTCTTTGAAATGTGTTTTAAATATTTTAGTTTTAGGTCTGAACTACATGTATATACCGGTACCAATACTGGTATCAACTGAAATTAATTTTTACAAATATTTACAAATCGTGTATCTGCAAAAAATCTCATACAGTGCACCACTACTTTAATTGTAATGATCGATAGCATTTAGTAGCACTGAAACTGAAGAGACAGGCTGGTAGAACTGGACTAAATACATTTAAAACTGCAGGTTAACTCCTGCATGCTATCCAAATTGCACTAAAATATAGGCAACATCTCTGTACGAATGTTTTTGTGCAATACAAACAGTGTGCAAAAATTTACTTGCATTTTTTTGGCAGTTAAAAACAGGAAATTAACCAAAATATAGTGTCTAGTACTTTTACTTTTGTTGGGGTTTCATAAATGTGAATTTTACAACTTTACTGTTTAATGTTGCAAGTTGACTTAACTCAAAGTAAGTAGTAGAGTCGACTAGCTGCATTATTTACTTTGTTTTCACCAGTCCTGTAGGCTTGTGGTGCCAAAATGAGAATAAAAGTTAAGTTTGCAACACTTGTCATCAAATAATATTAATTGTTAAGACTGCGTCTGGTGTAACTGTAAGGGTAATGGTGTTAACTGTTAAGAAAACTCAATAATGGATGTTTGCTAAAAAGTTGGGGGAAAGTTTATTTGTAAAAAAAACCCAGTAATTTGGTATGATTTGTGGTGAAACTAGGTGTTATTGTGACAAACACTTGGTGTTATTTGTCAAGTAAACTTGGTATTATTTCTATGGAAAACTTTTAAGTATTTGCAATAAAGACATTGTATTGTTTGCAAGGGAAAATTCGAATTATTTCTTTGAAAAACCTAGTATTATTTGTTAGGGAAACTTGGCATTATTTTTCATAGAAATTTGATATCACTTGATAGGATAACTGTTGTTATTGGTTAGGAAAATGTGGTTCCATTCATAGTAAAATATTGGTATTATTCCTAAGAAATTGTTGGGTAAACTTGGGCGTTCTTTGCAATGAAAATTTGGTATTGTTTCTTCGAAGAACCTGGTATTAACTGTCAGGAAAACTTTGTTTATTTGTGGGAATGTAGGGATTATTTGTAGTGGTGATGTGTTGCATGTAAAAGTGGAAATACTCTTAATTTATATAATCATTTTTGGGTATACTCTTTATTTAGAAGTGGGTTTACTTTATGGAGACTAAAAGTAAGAGGGTATACTCTGCATAGCTGCACATATCCTGCACTACACCACTGATAATTTTTTAGGGAAACTTGGTATTATTTTTAAAGAATGCTTTTCATTTTGAAGGAAATTTTAGCAGTAGCAGGAAACTTGGTGATATTGTTGAGAAAAATTGGTGTTATTCTTAAGAAAACATGGTTATATTTATTAGGAGAACTAGGTATTGTTATGATAATTCCGTTTTCTTTAAGAAAAAATGTCTTTTTTTTTTTTTTGCTAAATTTGCTATTATTTAGAATAAAAATGTAGTATTATTTGCAGGGAAGAGTACACTTTGTATCCTAACTATTATTGTAATGTGGCTCCACAAGACCATGAGAAGTTAAAAGTCAGAGAAATTCATGCATCTACTGTTGTTCAGTCATGATGTTAACTTAAAGACAACTGACCAGTTTTTACAGTGTAAAGTTTAAATCTGTTACAACCCCACAGTCCCTAACTCACCCCGGCTGCCTCCCTTCCACCCCACTCCTCACCTGTGACATCTCTCTTCCTCTTACTGGAGCTCTTCTTGTCCGAGTCGGCCGACGCCACGCTCTGTGGCGAGTACTCTCCCTCCAGGCACCCGGACGCCGCTCTTGGCAGCCTGTCTCCCCCTACACTGTCCAGGTCTGGGCCTCCACTTCCGTTTGAACCTACTACCACGGGCACCACGACAGGCGGGCAGGCCTCTGGCGCTCTCACCCGCGTCTCACATGGGTTGAACTGCCAGTCGGCTCTCTGGTAGCCCTGGCCCTCTTGGTACAGTCTGTCATCTCGGGGGTAGGCGGCGTGGGGGGCAGGCGGCACCAGGCAGGAGCTGGTGAAGTCTGTGTAGGCCAGGAACTCGGGCTTCTGGTGCAGGGAGAAAGAGGCCTGCTGGTAGGGCGACTGCAGGTTGGCTCCTGGGACGCCTGAGTGAGGGTTTCTCATGCAGCCCCAGATTGGGCTGCTGGGGTGGGCGCTCCGCATGCAGCTGCTGGCTGGTTGATCCATAATGATGCAGTCTTGATTTAAGTCTTTAGCAAGTATTTTCCTTGTGGAGCAGTTTGAATCTCAGATAGAGATAATCAGGGCTGTAAATCTGAGAAAAATCCCCTTCAGCTGCCTAAATGCTCATCATGGTCTCTGTGCAGGCTCCACAGTGTGAGGATAGACGCCTTCCTGTGACAGCGAGCTTCCCTCTCTCTCTGGGAGCGATTGTGACGTCCTTCGGAGCCTCTGGTCCTAACACTTTCCCCTCTGCCGTGCTGTCCTCTCCTCTCACTCACTGATCTGACTGGCTTGTGGCTCGGCGGGAGAGCTTCATCCACAACTGCATGACTCCCCTCCTTTGGCTGGCTGTTTTCACAACTCTTCTAAGGCATTCTTGACAGGCGAGCCCTCCTCCTTTTTTTAAACGTTTAGGTGGGAAAGAGTGGCAAGTTTATGGAGTGTAACGTGAGATTGCAGAGGAGGAGCCCTGCCGGCCACATGTTGGTAGTACCCTCCAACCAACCCTGCCTCATCAACTATTAATCACAGGGGAAATTTTATATGCACATCTAATGGGCTTTCCAGACGCCCAGCTTTTTAAAGGGACATTGTCTGTAAAATATAAAGCCAGCACCCACCCACATGAGAGCAGCGGACCCCGACTCATTTCAGCTCCTTAGCGCTTTCTGACACCCAATTTAGTTCCCTTTTTGACACCCTTTAGAGGAAAGTTAACCCGCACCATTTCCCTGATCCCTGCTGTCCTCTCCAATCTGAAAACTCCTTTTTTCTCGCTTTTTTTATGACTGTGTGTGTGAGTGTAATGCTACACACCCAAATCCACCTGGCTGGACTTTGTTTAACTCTGAGGTGACAGGAGGACTGGATTGGATGTTGGCTGTGCAGGCGCTCACACCTCTTGAGGTTTCTCACTTTTGTGCAACACAATATAAAATTTCAGAGCCATATTTCAAACACAGTTGTTAATATTTTATCTCAGCAAACACTGGAGCTGAAGGATTGTTCTGATTGTGTGCATTTCTGTGTGGAGACTCATTATTTGTGGCAAAAGTCACATAGAGTTTTACACCATTTTGATGTACTTAGATACAATTAGGGCTGTCAAATTATTCATTTTAAAGAACATGTCTGGGATTAACCGCTGAATTGCAATGGCCAGTCAGGATTATTTCATTTTTCATCACAACAAAACAGTTGCAAAGGATCCATATTTTTATGGACTTTTGAATAAAACGTTCATAAAATCACAAACTAAATGTTGAAAAGACATTTGGTTTCTTCTACCCTCCATGTGCTGAAATGTCTCATTTGTTTTAGTGTTGGATTTCCAATTTTTCTGGTTCTCATGCTGTAATTTCCTGTCAATGATATAAAGGTCCAAACCTTTCAAAATAATGCTTTTACACTGGGCAGGAACTGAACCGTGTTTCAGTTTGGTCCAAGCCGAGAGCACCTCTTTTGGTTGGACTAAAGTCTGGGTATTTGGTCTGCACCCTGGTCAAGGTATGGGAGGTTTCATATCTGTCATTTAGGTTCCAATAAAACTGAAGAACGTCTTGCGCCATGCTCCGCAGCGCCACGGTTTTGCTCTGACCGCAGGAATAATTTGTCAACAGTGGACTATTTTATCTTTTGGGTTGCTTATTCATCCATTCCGGTACAAATCCATGACATTACTTTTTCTGCCATTGGGTGACTACATTCGGAAGTAAAAGATTAATGTTTACTCAAAGGATGTGTGGTTTTACGTAAAATTCTTTGACTAAATGTCCTTAAAAATGATCTTTTCCTCATCAGTGGCGCTGTTGTACTGACCCTTTGCTCTCGCTGCAGGATGAGATGTAATGGTGATACAGTGATGATTTACACTCAAGAGTCTGTGCATTGTGTTGTATTTTTAAAAAAAAAAACGGATATTCTACGCTTGTGACTTCCTGTCTGAGCTTTCTTAGGTGGCTTTCACACTAGGGGCCCGGTCCCGGATCTGAGTGCACATGAGCCCGAAGTCCGGATTGTATGGTAAGTGTAAATGCAAACTTGGGGAAGTGGCCTCGGGCACGATTCAAGTGGGCTCTGGCACGGTTCAGATAAGATGTGAATGCAACCGCGCCCAGATACGGGACAGAGCGTCGTATCAGCTTTATGACCTCAACGTAAAAACTAAACTGTTTTCCACAGCACGGCAGTCTGTTCACATTTCTCCTCAATAAAGGGTAGAAATCATCAGAATCCAGTCAATAAACGGTTTGTTGTGACTCACCTTACAGATAAACACAAGTTGGAGTCAGTGAGAGGAGGTGCAAAGGCATTAAAAGTCTCCTGTCACCTCAAAATTTGCTGTATTCACGCAGCCCTCTGAGCTGCATGTAGAAGTGTAGATATGAAGAGCGAAGTTGCTGGCATCTTAAAAAGTGATTTTAAAATCATCCAGGGCTGCAGGATGGACTTTTTGCCAGGTTAAAACACAAACAATTTTCCCTCAGGTCATGACCCGAGTGGTTGCCATGGTAGCTTCTTCTTCTTTCTCCTCCTTGGTGATGTTGTAAACCAGCTACATGCATACCGCCACCTGCTGTTTCAGACTGAGTACATTCGCAAGTTGGCCCGGGCATGGATCGATGTTGCTAGTGTGCAAGCAAGCCAGTGGGGAAAGGGGGGCATGGTTCGAAACAACTGGGCCTGTGATCGTGCCCTTATTGACTGGAATTGACGCGGTTTGGCAGCGGCTGGCGCTGAAAATAGACATGCAGTTTATCTTCCGCGAAGTGCAGAAGCTAAGTGGCGGGCAGTTGATCTGCTCTAATTGACTAGACAGGAAGCAATTTGCTCTGCACTACGATTTGCCAGTAGATCGCAGTGAAGACGCTGTATATGGAAATTGCAGGGAAAATACAGACGAAATGGCGTACGTGCGAAAGTGTCCTTAATCACAACCTAAAAAAAAAAATCACAACCTTATATCTTGTTGTGCATCTAACATATTCGTACACCACTTTTGCTGCTATTGAACAAGATAAGCCAGATGCAGAGAGTGCCCTCTGCTGGTTGAAAACAAGAATCATATTTTTTTAACATGATTTGAATCGTGTCTGTTTTTAACTGTACTGCAAGTTATTATTACCCCCCCAGTTATGAGTATTATGATATTTTAGTCCAAGATTTTGCAGGTTACTTTTTCCCTGTGAGCTAATGTCTCTAATACCATTAAAACCTTTTGGCTCAACCAAAAAAGTTGGACTCCTTTTCAGCGTATCTGTTACCCAATAAACCCACTGAACCACATTTTACAGAAAAAACAGTTCTTTTCATACTGCTCATAGTTTTGAGCTGAGGTTCTCCTTCTTTGTGTGTCCTCACTTTACTCCTGACCTTTCAGACAGGACGGATCACAACCTCAGAGAGAGAAGAAATGGAGAAGGTAAGATTTAGAGATAGAACAGAAGAAAAATGAGACAAAAGGGGGACTTTTGAGAGGTAGGGATTTATTTTTAAGCTCTATTAATGACAGTTTCACAGCTAAAATAACCTTTTCTTAGTCTTCAGGTGTGACGGTATAACTGACATTTTAGCACAAAGTCAGGCAAGAAGAATCTGGAAAATACAGAGACAGACCGGAAAGATCTTTGCATAAATGGCAAACAAAGGTAATACAAAAAGCCAAGAGAAAATTAGGCTTAGTAGAAGCGACAGAAATGAGGATTCGGATAAAGTGGGAGAAAAAAAGAGAAAGTCTGACGGAGCGCAGCAGAAGGGAGAGTGTTTGAGGTCACACACCAAACCCCTTTCCATTTACCCAGCGAATTGTTGAGCCATGAAGCATCCCCAGCTTTTACTGGCAGTCTGAGCCGGGGCCGCACCGCAGGGAGCAGAGGTTACTCTACATTTGTGGTCAGAGCAGGGGCCATCTGTGTGTCAGTATAAATTAGAGTGTGTGTGCTGTGTAAATATACGTCACTGCGAGTCTATGTGCACGTGTGGCAATGAAAGAGATAAAAGGAGTTTATGTGAAATTCTTGAAATGTTACAGAAGACCCTGTTAAAGATTTTTCTGTATATAGCAGGATAAAGGCGGGTCAGATAGTGTCAGAAAAGAATTACAGTGGTTGTCATAGGATTGGTCTTATCAGTTTAGTCAATTTTTGCTTGGCAATACGCAAAATGATTATGGGTGGCTGGACACAATAGTTTTTTAGCCACATACTGACAGAAAAAACACAATGCGAGTGCTTTAATAGAAGTCCAGTCAATGAGGTTGTCTTTAAAATTTTTTATGGTCCAAGCACCATCACTAGATCAGCTGATCTGATGTAGGTGAGTAGATTTTTCCAAAGGAAAGACAAAAAGAAATACCCATTGGTTTAAAGACTGGTAAATCCATCTGTTTTGAAAGGTTAGCGCTGCTAATCAGAACTTCAAATCTCTAAAATTTACCAGACTGTCAGGATAACTCATCTTGACAACATCCAATCCAACATGTTTGTGCTTGAACCAAAAATGGCCTTGACTAATCAGCGTCAGTTGAGGAGAATTAGTTTTACTACAAACTGATAGCAATGGCTGCCTCCAGATCTGGACCACATTTCTTTGTAAACCCTTTCAGCCCTCTAAACCCTTGTAACCTGAACTTATTGTCTTAAAAACTTGTAAAACGTCAACCCAAAAGTCTTCAAAAATTACATAAACAGTTGCTGCGCTTCTTTGAATTGGCTGAATTTGTGCCATTATTCAAAGCAGCATCTGTAGTAACACAGAGGGCTACATCACAGTAGGGGTGAGTATTGGCAAGAACCTCACGATACGATACGCATCACGATACTTGGGTCATGATATGATAGTATCACGATATATCAGGATATCATGATATTGTAATATATTGCGATATTCTACACAGTTAACTAAGAAAAATATAGAGATGATGTATATGTAAATCACACAATACGTCGGTGGTGTTCCCGCTATATTTCATGGCAGCAAGACAGAGCTTGCAAACGACATTTCCATTCTTTAACTCGCTGTTTGTGCTCACACAAACCTGTGAGCAGGTCATATTTTACTAACAACTCAGCTAAAACATGAATTTTTATTTTTTACCAAAAAATCGATATTAAGAGTTGAAGTATCGATATTGTATTGGATGTCAAAGTATCGCGATATATTGCCGTATTGATATTTTTTCACAGCTCTACAGCGCAGGCTCTCTTTCTCTCCATTATGAGCTATTCAGGTCGTGTCCTGAATAGCTCTGGGAGCAAACAGATGTGCAGTTTAGCAAAGCATAATGCGACGATGGAACAGCCTGCCATTGGTTGTTTTGGCCCATGTGACAAAACACTAGGTGAATAACATTAGCGGCTAGCCACAGAAACGAAAGAAAAATGGATAAAAAATTGGTAAAGATGTTCAGTATCATAGTTACAGGTGTACATTTAATCTTTACAGACCCTGGAAAATCACCCAAGTTAAAGGCTGGCTAGAAAAGCCGCTGTAAGTGCTCTGAAGGCATGGTTAGCGTCATTACAACGCCATAATGGAGGGCTTCTAGAGGGTAAAATGGAGTGGCTACAGTTTGTGGTTCAAATGTTCAATATTGTTAGCTTTGTCTCTTCCTGTAGTACTGTGGTACAGCTTGAGTTTGCAATCATAAGGGGAGGGGGGCTTGTAATGTGATTCGGCATGTACAACGGCTGCTGGTGGAGTGATTAGCTCAGATGTAGCCACAGCGGCAGTTTTATAAGAGCTGGACCTGAACCTCTCTTCGGTGCATATTTGTGTATCGTTGGCTGTGACTGTGTGTCTAAAGCTGCACTTTTACAGATACCTGGCACACATTCCCGAGCCTGAGCCAGCTCACTGGGGGCCCAGGACCCAGTGAGCTGGTCAAGATGCCGGGTTATGGAGGGGCAGGTGGGAGGATACCTTGTGAGATGGGGCATAGGCCTGGCACAGGCCAGGATGGCCATCAGGAGGCCAGAGCAGTACAGGACCAAGGTTGATGTGGCGAAGTGCCAAACCAACATATGCTCCAATACCTGACCTAACCTGGACCACATTTCTTCATTTAAACAAAAACAGAGAGCCAAACTGAAAGCTTTTCATGATAGTTATGGTTAGGGTTGAGTTGTACTGTATACAATGGCTACATCACAAAAATTAAAGCTAGAATGTTGCTGTAGAAAAGCGGTAGTTTAATTGGACCTCAACCACATTTCTTTACTAAAACAGGAGGAAATAGCCACACTGAAAGCTCCTTTAAGCAGAGAGGATGCTGCATTCTCCTGATTGGCGAATTGCATGAATTTTGGCTACCAGCACTCTCTCTGTTGAAACACTACAATAGCACTAGCCTGTCTAACTTTGGTTAGCACTGGAGCTGTGTATGTCTACTACAACATTTTGTCTTGTCTCGCTGACAGTGGTTTCAAACAAAGAGTTCTGGTTTTGACTGCATTCTGGTGTCTCAGAGCTTCAGTGCTTTCTGGTGAATCAACCCACATTCACACCAGTTTACGAAGAACCAAAGTGGGAGGACCTGATGGACATGGATCCCCACGTCCAGCTCCATTTTTGCCCAAGTCTCTCCTGCTGTCCCGGTATTCCTTCATTTTCTTGAGTTTTGGTGTGGCATTCAGGTGAACCCAGCCATCTCTATCTCCTCCACAAGTTTAGCATATAACTTGCTCTTCCTTGTACTACTCTCCAGCTTTACCAGGAATTCTGTTGATGCTCAGATCGCAACCAAATATTTTGTCTCATCGGCAGACCACGTTTCCACTCGTCTACACAACGTAGAATATGAAGTGCCAACTGTTGATGTCACGGTTCCCGAGGAAGAACCAAGTTCCAGATGAGAACCAACTTTTCAGGTTCTGGACCATTTTTTTTCCTGCCTGCACTGGAACTGTAACGGAGCCCTGCAGGTCAGAAAGGCCTACGATTTGCCCACCCTTATTTTGGTCCTGTCATGGGATTTGCTGCTATCATAAAGTTTTTAGAATAAATGGCTACACCTAAAAAGCAATAAAGGTTAATCATTTATATTCACATGAACCAGATCTTTTCAGTAGTCTGTAATTTGTTTTCTCTTATTTGTAAAAAATGTGGATTAGTGATCGAATCGGTTCTCCCTGGTTTTGTAGAAGTGTATGAATGCTTGTGTGAGGATCTCGAGAGAGTGAAGACTCAGGCTCAGTCATACACACCACAGACTGCTGATAAATGAGCCTGACATGAGTCACATCTCCCCTCACCCTGCCTGCAACCTGTTTCTGTCAGTCTAACACTTCATGCGTGTGAGAGAGAAACAGAAACTGTTTGTGTGTAAAAGAAACGTAATAGACTGGAGTATGAAGAAATCAAAAGGAGGGTAGGTGGAAGATGAGTAAAAAGTCGCTCTGTTATGAAATGTTCGTGGTTTTTATAGTTCCAAATATACAGCGGCATGAATGTGTGTGACGGTGTGTTAGTGTAGGTGTGTGAGTGTTTTCATCTGATCCATCTTCGTGACACCGGCAGGATTAAGGCCCTCCATCAGTCTCTCCAGTCTGACAGCGTGACCCCATGTGACCCCAAGTTCACCTGGGTCCTACTGGATTGTGGGAGCTCTCTTATCTCTGCTACTGTCCTGAGGGGGAGGCGGGGGAGGGGAACGAGAGGGAGGGATGGGAAAATATGGGTGGATGGAGTCTTGAGGTCAGAAAAAAAAGTGTTTCCAGACCAATTTCCAACGTTTGTTTTAATCATTATAGAGCTTTTGTGGCTCTTTTAAAGCTAAATTACTCCACCGTTGTAGAACCCGCACTTCCACTGAGATAGAAGCCTATCTGCTGCCTCTCTGATAAACAGATAGGAGATAATACACAAGACTGGTTTCTGTCTCTGCTGCTGGTCGGTTTCTGCTCATTGCATCATCTTCCATGAGCTCACTGAATTTTTGGCGTGTAACACATCAACCTGCGGATGAATTTCAACCTCAGATTTTAATACAATAAATACAAAATGATCATTTACATAGTTTAATCACAGAGCCCAAGATGTTTTTGGTGGTTAAAGCAGTAATCCGTATTTTCTTCATGACTTTAAAGAAGGAAAACTGAGGCGTCACTTCAAGTTCTTTTCACACAATAGATGATATAAACAGTCTCAGAGCTGTAGGTGAATTGATGGTGTGGTTTTAAGGCTGTAGTTGCCAGCAGTGTTACCTAAAGTCATTAGCAGTGTTGGCGTACGTAGAAACTGCTGGTTTGATGAATGAACTGGATTTTTGGGATTCTCAGCCAGAGGAGGAGTGTGCTGCCAGCCCTCCTGACCGTGAAAACCTGTCAAAATAAAAACAGAGTGGTGTTTAGGTTCTCTCCAAGGGAAAGTGATATTTATTTAGCTCATAATTAACCCTTCATTAGCTGATTTTTGGTCATTTAGGGCCATTTGAACCAGCTGTGGTCACAATACTGGCATAGTATTACATCATAATGCAGGTTTGGCAAATGCATCAGCAAATATTTACCTAGATACACACCCAGCTGACACAGATTATCACTAGCCTTCATTAGATGTCGGTTTGAGTCAGCCAAACTTCTCTTTTTAGCTCTGTTTTGGTCTCCACCAACTCTTGATGGAGCTAAACCTTTAAAGAGTTCCACCCTCCTTGACTACATTCACTAGGTTAGACAAAATCTCTTCTCTTTGGGCTCCTTCCTATTTAAAACAATTAAAAATACAAGTTTTCACAAACTTTTATCTATATTTAATGGATTCAGTTCATTTATAAACCTAGCCTTAATAAAAGAATGAGGACAAAGCTACAGAAGAGTCTGATTTTAAAGAATTTATTAGAATATCACACAAATTCCAAGACTTTTCTTGTTTTATCTTGATGATTTCAGCTTATAGCTTACAAAAAACAGAAATCCAACTACTTAAAATATTAAAATATTGTATAAAAGTCCAAATTGCAAAGGCTTCCTGAGCCTTCATTGCCTCACTCTGGCTCAGTTCACACAGCCACAACCATGTGGAAAACTGCTGACCTGACAAATGTCCCGAATTCATGGAAAGTTGACTGGAAGGGAAAAGTGTGGTATGAAAAGGACCACAAGCAACAGGGATGAGCTCAGCCTTCAGAGGATTATCAAACAAAGCAGATTCAAGAACTTAAGGGAGCTTCACAAGGAGTGGACTAAGGCTGGAGTCCGTGGATCAAGATCCACCGAACACAGGAAATGGGCTACAAGTGTCATGTTTTTAGTGTTGAGCCACTCCTGAACCAAAGACATAAGCATCTCACCTGGGCTAAGGAGAAAAATAACTGGACTGTTGCTCAGTGGTCCAAAGTGTTTTCAGATGAAAGTATATTTTGAATTTCATTTGGAAATTGAGGTCCCAGAGTCTGGAGGAAGATCAGAGAGGCATAGAATCCAAGGTGCTTGAAGTCCAGTGTTTTTAGTTTCCACAGTCAGTCATGGTTTGAGGTGCCTTGTCATCTTCTGCGGTTGGTCCACTGGTCTTTATCAAGTCCAGAATCAACGCTGTCAGCCTTCTTACCAGCTTTAAGGAGATCCTGCCTGTCTCTCAAAACCAAGGAAGGATCCTGGAACGGCCTTTTTTGGAGGATACTGCGTCATTGACTGTTGCTGGAAGACTGTTCCAATGCTTAGGATCCTCAATATGTGGGTGACCCCTCCTATGACGTAATCAGGCACACTCGCTAGCCTATTCCAAATGTATGTTCAAGAGTTACCAGGGAGGACTCTGAGGGACCTGACTTGGGAGAATCCTTCCTGAGAGGAGGGATCCTGGACTTTGAGAAACAGCTTCTGATTTCCTTTTCCAGCAGGACTTGGCACCAGCCTGCAGTGAAGCTAAAACTACCATTAACTGGTCTGTTGACCATGGTATGATTGTATAGACGAGCTTAAAGCTGCTATCAGTGCAACCTGAGCTTCATAACACCCCAGCAGTGCCACGGACTGATTGGCTCCATGACACGAGAAAAGTAATTTGAAGTAATTTGTGAAAAAGGAGCTCCAACCAAGCACCAACAATATTTTGAAATAGTGGATATTTAGATAGAATATATGTAAAAATGTGGCATAATATCCAACTGCATCTGCTTGAGCTATATGGAGAAAGCGTTTTGGTCTCTGGAGCTCTGCTGCATGTGAACTTCATTGGTACAAACTCACCTCAGGTCAGAGCAATTATTCAACAACCAACCTGAGAAGCTCATAAAATCCATTACCTCACCTCACACTCAGCATGTTGGACAAACCAGCAAATTAAACTGGTGTTAATCAATTAATAAATGGTGGAAATACAGAAGACAGCAGCAACTAATGAGCCTTCTCTGAAGAAAAAGTAGTTCCTGGCTCCAACAGTGCAGCTCTCAGCATTTTTACTAATGGCTCTGTTACAAACTCTTGGCTCAGATATGAATATAAAATATCTGGATGTTTGACTGACAGACCGATCCATCACTGAAACCATTTCTGTTCCGACATTATACCAAGACCTGGGATTTTCTGAAAATATCTGATGATCGTTCATATTTTCTGCGAGTATATCAGCAATAATGCACGTGTGGGTATGTGAGTGAGGGAGGGGGAAGGGGGACACCCACAGGTGCTAATAATCACAGATGATGACATATGATTGGAATCAGGTGTTGGCAATAGTTTCCTACTATTGTGAGGGAATATTATCGCTCTCCACAGCTCTGGCCTCTCATCATTTCGCATTGTGTGGGTTGTTTACAGTTTTCCCTCGAGCAGTGAGATTTTCAGAGATTACTGTGGAGGTTAAAGCTGGTTTACAGCACAATTTCTCTATCCAGGCTTAGGATCATTCTTAAGGAAAACCACAGCACGAGCAGGGAGGTCTAAGGAAGGCAGAGCGAGTCGACTGGTCAGTTAAAATGACTTTTTGGCCATTTGGGTGAAGAAGACATGACCAAACCTTCACATTTAGGCTCACAGTTGTGCTGATTACCAACAGCCATCAGCTGGAGTGACAAACTCAGGTGCACCAGATTATCCTGATGAGCAGGGTGAACTGTGACAAAGTTTTGTCAGGAATCTATCCATATATCCGTAACAAAATTCAGAGTACAGTATGTGCAACAAGCAGTAGCCATACTCCTGGTTAAATATTTTCTAGAAACGTCTGAACTTGTCAAACTTTAAGCCAGTCCTGATTAAACTGCGACAATCTTTGTTTTGGGGATGTTTAATTTCATAAATGCAACAAGACATGCAAGACCCTACAGCCTCTAATCTTTCTACAAGATTTTGGAGTAGTTTTGTGGAAATTTGTGTCCATTCATTCTGAGGATTTATGAGGTCAGGCACTGATGTTGGACGAGAAGGCTTGGCATTCTCCTTTCCAGTTCACTCCAAATGCTTGATGAGGTTAAGGCCAAGGTTCTGTGCAGGCCAATCTTCCACACTGAACTCATCAAACCATGGCTTTTTTCGAATTCGCCTACTATACTAGCAGGGCGTACTGATATGCCCAAAATGTAGTATGCAGTATGCGAACAAATGCGAAAGTTGCAGTGTGCCAAAAATACCCGGACGACGTACTGATTCGGGAAAATTTTACAGTATGCATCGGACCAGTCTGCTTTGCCTACTGTTACCCACAATGCAAAGCGCAGGGTCAGAGTTCGTTATGGCAGAGAGCGGCAAAACTTTCACCGGAGAAGCTAAGATTACATAAAGTGCCATTACCTTTTATCTTTACCTTTTTAACATGTACTATAGAAAAATGAGTTGTAATAGGGTCACTGTTGTTTTTGTTTTGCCGTTATGGCTGGTAATGGCTGGAAAGGTGCTGTCAAGTGTGTCCTTTCACAGCACTATACATGCTAAGCTAAAAACAATGGCTATAAAAATCCAGAAAAATCAAATAAAAACACTTCCCAGATTTTTTTTCTGTACGTAAAGGAGTGGAAAACACTGTAGCATCATTTGCGATTGACCAGGTATGACGTATCTGTGTACCAGAAACCAGCTAAACTGGGCCAAACATACTACACAATAATGTCCGACTGGCAGTCATACTGCATACTACTGTCGAACGCAGTGCGCAGTGTGCAATACATACTGCATACTGCGTTTGGCAAGAGTATGCAGTAGGCCAATTCGAAAACAGCCCATGTCTTTATAGTCCTTGCTTTGTGCACGGGGGCACAGTCATGTTGGAATAGAAAAGGACCTTCCACCAAACTGTTGCCACAAAGTTAGAGGCACAGCATCGCCCTCTGCTCAGTGCAGCTTAGGTAGAGGGATGTCAGCACGAGTCTGGTCAGCTCAAAATTCCTGCCCTTTAATAGGGAAGGTTTATGCTGTGAAGGATATCTGGATTTTTGCTTTTGTATTTACCCTGTTCACTGTGAAGTTATTGTATAATGCTGCAGATCCTGTATTCTAAAACAATGCTGCTTTATAATCTTCAGGAGCACAGAATGAGCACAGGATGTTTCTGAATAACAGGAGATATCTGTATCTACTAAAACTGTGCCTCCTCCACTGCTCGTTAGCTACACGTCTTGAAACCAACACACACACACACACTATTTTAATACATAAAGGAGTGAATACATGTGGGCTGTCAAGGTTGGCGCAGCCCATGATAGAAGAGGGCACTAGACCAGTATGAACTGGACCGCTTAAAGACCAACCCAATGTATGGGATGCAGCCCAAGAAGATAAGTGTTCATCTCTTTTGTGTATCGAGGCTCACTTTTCTGAGTCCTCAGCGCTGAGGACATGCTTTACCTGTGACCAGAATAAATGCTGTTGACTAGAGACCGATCCCTCTCTTGTCTTTCTTCAGAGCTTCCAACAAAAGAACAGATTCTCTACAGTTGCCACTCTAACAGGGCTCAAGACAGCAAGTACTGTGCTCATGGTGATTAATACTGGTCTTTATTATCCTGAGATGACTCTGGTTATGAAATGGCGCTATACAAAGAAAGATTGATTGATTGAAAACGTCTTAGTATGCAAAAACATTACAGGGATATTTCAGTACTTTTGAGGTTGGGCCATATGAGGTCCTTCGCTGTAGCAGTGACCTCCAGTTATTTCAGTGTGCACTGCTTTATTTTATACCCAGAAAGCCTCTGTGTTCTGTCACTGTTTTGCAATGCAAGAGCACCTAACTGGTTGCCAAAGCTTGCATTGCAAAATATTTCCGGGTAAGAAATAGAATGCTTCAAAAGTTTTCAATAGTGCGTACGTTTGAGCCAACATTGTTTTGTGGCCCATTTTTACAAAAAACTTGCTAAATTCCGCGGACAAACTTTACCCCACTGTTACGCTGTATAGCCTAGCTTCCTAGCCGGTACAACCAGCGAGTCCTTCTTAAAGGAGAGGTGCTGACTGAAATCACTGGAGGCTAATGCCACTTCTACTGCTATATACCTCATGCAACTCAACTTCAAAAATACTGAAATATCCCTTTAAGGACCCTGTAAAGTGAAATCCAAAACACTGTGGTCTACATGTGTCTAAATTCTGGATTTGGACTGTTAGAACGTGTTTCACCTCTTTCCTGTCTTGGTTTCATGTGGGCGGAGCCAATATGTGGGCTCATGATGTCATGAGCTTTAATTTATTCAACAGTCACGCCCACACCATCCTGGTGTGCCTCATTTTTCATGGTTTTTAAACTTAATTTCATAAACTTAGAGGTGTTTTAGTTGACTGAAATTTGATTTAGGGGTTCATAACACTGTGACCTATCATACAACAAACCTAAATATAGATTCATTTTCACTTTACAGGGTCTTTAAGATTGGCCTTCACTGGAGATAAGGGGTCTAGCCCAAACCCTGAAAAACAGCGCCATACCATTATCCCTCCTCCACCGATGTCACAGTTGGCACAATGCAGTCAGGCAGGTAAGGTTCTCCCGGTACCCACCAAACAGAACATGTTTCCACTGCTCCACAGTCTAGAGTCGGTATGCTTTACACTTGATGCTCGGAATTGGACTTGGTAATGTGAGGCTGCTTAATGACTTTTACACACCATACATACGCCTTAGCAGACATTGACCTGCTCTGTGATTTCTATGTGGTCTTCTGCTTTGTGGCTGAGTTGCTGTTGTTCCTGAACGCTTCCACTTTCTTATAATAGCTCTAAAAGTTGACTGTGGAATATCCAGGAGGGGTGAAATTTCACAAACTGTCTTACTGCAAAGCTGGCATGCATCACAGTACCACGCTGAAAGTCACTGAGCTCCTCAGAACGACGCATTGAGAAACACAAATGTTTGCATAGGAAGATGGCTTAGTTGTTTGATTTTACACACCTGTGCCAACAGGTCTGACTGAAACACCTGAATTAAAACTAACAGGTGTGGCCAAATCTTCTTACCTATATTGTTTTTTTTGTGTATGGAGAAGCTACAGGATGTGACAAAAGATTAAAACAGTTGAATGCATGATAGAAAGTACATTTCTGGATGCCACAACAAAATATTTTCAACAGAGGAAAAAGAAAGCCCTGCTTTTCAGTTAAACTGTTGAATTAGAACAAAAAGTGGACATATCTCCTGAAGTACCATTACTAGAACAATATTACCCTTTTCTATTGCGGTGGTTTTCAAATGAAAGAAAAACATTTGCAGTACTTAACATGACAGTGAACTCTGACAGCATGTGGTGGTTTGAAGAACAAATTGTTCTCCTTGTTCTTCACTGAAAGAATGAAGTTTCTCAATTCTCAGTGAACTGACCCCAAACATGTTGTCTTGTCTTTCATTATGGCTTTTTCAGCTTCCATGCTGGCTCGTGTTATAACAATGAAAACATCGAGAGTTTACCTCAGCGACACCAGACCGCAGAAACTAATTTCCCTGCTGCCACACTATTACCACACAGTGTATAATCCGAGCCAGGCTACTGATTTCATTGGCACCGACTTCAGACTTCAGCTCCAGCCACAATCTCAGAGCGCTGGGAGCCGCGGCGTGACTTAATACCTCACCCATGGAAAATCAATTGAAGGCTGCTCTCTAGTGGTTTGAAGGTGGAACAGCTGAAATAAGCCCAAGCCTTCACTCACAGAACAGATACTTTGTCACTTTGTTGTTTCAGACTGTAATTGGATTTGTGGCTTTCATGATTTCCATGAACACAAACTCAACACAGAAGCACTTTTTGACCTCAAACCAGGGTGTTTGTCTTGTGCTGAAGTCCATAAAATGATGGTCATCCATCTTTTCCTGCAGCTCAGCAGCAGGATGCAACAATGTTTCCATGAAGAACAATCTGAGACATTCAATTGTGTCCAAAATTGTGCAACTGAAGTCCTCTTTTAACTTTTGCTTGAGGTAAATAAATCAATCTACCTTTAAAGAGTAACCTCCCATCCATCATATTTGATAGGCCATACCAAATTTCAGGTTGTTCTGCAAAGTTCTAGCCAAAGAGCTGCATGCTGAGCTTTTCTCTGACCTTTGGAAAAATCAGAGGGATGGGCGATACATCCAAATGTTTTAAAAGGAATATCAGGAAACAAAGTATCTTCTGTGTCAGTGGTTCTCATCTGGTCTAGTCTCACCACAACATCCTAAGTGAGAATTTGTGGCTCAAATTTAAACAAAAATTTCAACCACTTGACTTTATCTCATGCAAACTGTTACAGTTTGGAGTTTAGATGGACAACATATGAATCAATAAAGCTGGGACAAAAATGTTAAAAAAATCCCATCATTACAGGTGAGCTGGGAGGGCATGCATGCATACATTACTGCATTTGACCAAGATAATATGTGGATATTTTTTTTTATTTATCTCAAGGAATACACATATTATCCAAAAATAATGAGTAATCAAGATCTTAAGAAAATGATGAAAATTCACTTGTCACAGCAAATAAGAACTTAAATAAGACTTGTGGGTTTGTGCCAGCTGAGGGCTTCCATACATCAGAGACTTCCTGCCATAATGGCGACCCACTTTTAAGTCCTGGACCACCAGTTGAGAACCACTAGTATATATCGGTATTGTTTATGCTCATGTTTATTTAAGCAAATAGATGCCAGGTAGAATTCTAAGTAAAAAGATTCTCCCTAGTTAGAACCATGAATGGTAGTACGCTTATTGATCTCAAGATAATCAGAAAGTTTTAGTCTAAATGAAAATAACTATTCTATCATTTTAGTTCATTTAGGAGTGTTTATAATTTAGTAAAAATCCATCAGATCAATCAACTTACTGAAATCTCTCCTCTGACCAGTCTGTAACACGAACAGCTGAGCCAATTAATACTATTATTCACACTATGTAGCACAAAGACTGAACGTAAAGCCAGTCCCTCCGCCCAGCCGACTTGGATGAAAAGAGGCAGCAAAAACAAAGAGGCCAAGTGTGTCAAAGTGCCCATACACACAGACCGGAGGACAGAAAGGCAGAAACTACTTTTATCTTCCGCTCCAATATATCACTATTTATCCAAGGGCAGAAGAAAACATGCCCCTGAGACTTTCACATCATAACTGATTTTTAGAGTCTGCATAATTCACTATAATTTATTATAATTTCAATCATGTCGCTCCTGATGTGCAAAGAAAAGTGCGTCAAAATTCATCTCTGAATTATTTGTATTTTCATGCCTTTTATTTGCCTTGTCCTTAATGCGCCGAGACCTTTAGACCAGTGGTTCTCACCTGGTGGGTCAGGGCCTGAAAGTGGGTCGCGAGGCTCTTTCAAGTGGGTCGCGCATATATGAGATGAGAAAAGGTGTGGCACTCAGGCTATAACAGTAAATTCATGTGTATATTTTTTAGGTTTTCCTATGACGTGTAAATTTTAGTATTTGTCTTAAGATTTCTACCTATTTTTCTCTTTTTTTGTTGGATAATAAAGCTGGTTTTCCCAGAAAAACAAGGAAATTCTTAGAGATATTACCAAATCTCCAAGCTGTCGCAGGAAAATGGAGTAGGATGTTAGCATGCAAAGCCTTCAGTAATGAAGTGCTTTTTTTTAATACGCTTGTTTCAGCTGTCTTTGTTCAATAGTTTCTTTCATTTAGGATCCAAACAGCAAAAGTTTTCCTCAAAAACATTTGGAAATCATTGATGTGGGTCGGGATTTCTCTTGAGGGGGAGATGTTGGGTCCTGATGCCTGACCAGTTGAGAACCACTGCTTTAGGCGGATCAAACTAAGTAGGTGCAACGCAATCTTATACACCAAGTATCGGGTTATTAGTATTTCTTAATAATCAAAAATTGCAGGCAGACCCTTAAACACTGTTTATACTGAACAAATACACTATATTGCCAAAGGTATTCACTCACCCATCCAAATAATTTAAATCAGGTGTTCCAGTCACTTCCATGGCCACAGGTGTATAAAATCAAGCACCTAGGCATGCAGACTGTTTCTACGAACATTTGTGAAAGAATGGCTCGCTCTCAGGAGCTCAGTGAATTCCAGCATGGTACTGTGATAGGATGCCACCTGTGCAACAAGTCCAGTCGTGAAATTTCCTCACTCCTAAATATTCCACAGTCAACTCTCAGTGGAATTATAACAAAGTAGAAGCCATTGGGAATGACAGCAACTCAGCCATGAAGTGGTAGGCCACGTAAAATGATGGAGCGGGGTCAGCAGATGCTGAGGCGCATAGTGCGCAGAGGTCGGCTACTTTCTGCAGAGTCAATTGCTACAGACCTCCAAACTTCATGTGGCCTTCAGATTCGCTCAAGAACAGTGCATAGAGAGCTTCATGGAATGGGTTTCCATGGCCGAGCAGCTGCATCCAAGCCATACATCACCAAGTTTAATGCAAAGCATTGGATGCAGTGGTGTAAAGCAGTTAGTTCCAGTGAAAGGAACTCTGAATGCTTCAGCATACCAAGAGATTTTGGACAATTCCATGCTCCCAACTTTGTGGGAACAGTTTGGGGATGACCCTTTCCTGTTCCAACATGACTGTGCACCAGTGTACGTTAGTAACAGTGAGAGTTTCCCCTTTGTGCCAGTTCCACCCACTTTTCTAAATGTCAATCAATATTTCTTTATTCATAATTAGAGTTGTAAAACATGCCTTTCATACAATGATTAATCTGAATTGTGTAGCTAATCAGGAAAAATCTCCCTTTTCTGTCACATTTTTCAGCAGCACATAGAGTTTAGTGATAGCTGCCACTCTTCTAAGTTTTTTTCTCCAACAGGCCTCCATATGGTCACATGACTGAAAGCTATAAAGTTTTGATTATTAGAGATTAAAAAAAGCTGAATATTGAGTTCCATTTTTGTTGCTTTTTTATCAAACATGTTTTAGTGTTATTTGATTTTTACCAGAATCTCATCAAAGTTTGTAACTCTGATATTGTGACAACAATTATATAATATTATATTATGTATCAGTACTCACCTAAGGCATATGGAGATGTGATATTTGGTCCATATTATCCAGCCCTAGTTGCATGCACACAAGGCTTCACCACAGGAAACCAGAATCATCCACACTGAGCTGCTTGTGATCACCTTGGCTATTAAACAGCAGAAAACAGGAGATAAATCACGCTAAATGTCTGTGGGGTCCAAGAATACCAGTTTTTGTGGGTGTCAGGAGGGACTGATCGGATATGGCTTTACGTGTGTGTGCGTGCATGTATGGACAGTAGCGACTATTGTGTGTTCGTGGATTACCTTCCTTCCTGTCTGCCTCGTCTTGTTTCCCAGCAGCGCAGGGCTGGACTTCCTGCTCTGGGAACTGGGTCTCTTTGAAGAGGCCTACTGAGCGCGCTCCCACGAGGGTTGTCAGGATCAGCCTTGGCCAACAAACACCTCAGAGGGGAGCAAAACTCTCCGGGCCAAACATTTCCTCAATCACTGAGCAAACTCTTTGGGGTTTCCACTCCCAAGGCGCAGGGGCACCAACTCCCTAACGCTCAGAGAGGGGAGTTTGAGCCACGCAGAGGAATGGAACTGCTCACACGCAAGGAAGACGACAGCAAGAACACATGTGAGCACACTCCATAAACATGGAGAATGAGTAAACGATCTTAAATCTAGATGCGTGCGACGTATGTATCCAATGATGAAGACACCGAAAAGGGAGGAAACATCACTATAAAGGGGATACAGACAGCTTAGCACATAACTTAGCAGCAGCTTTAGCAGTAAGGATATATTTCAGCAGCTGTGATGTAGGTAGAAATGTGATTTACATTTATAAAATCTCCCCTAATCTTCTCCTGGAAGGAGCATCAAAGATCCTACACAAGAGGATCAAAAACAGGAAGTGTTGTCTGAACAGCAGCATCCTGTTTGTCTGTCTATGGAGGTTTTGAGTTTGTGGGTGTTGTAATAGTTTACTTACATGTTTTATTTGGGAAGAAGGTCTGAAATGCAAAGATCTGGAACAAATTCCCCTGAGGGAATAATAATGATGTGAATTGTTGAACTGTATCATACTATATTGTATCTTGTAGAACACTTTAATGTATCCCATAAAACAGAACCATTTTGATGGCCTGGTATGGTATCATAACGTATTGTATCACATCATATTGTTTCTTAATGTATCGAAATATCATATTGTACCATATAGAATTGTATCCTATCATATAGTATTGCATCACATTGTATTGTAACACTTCAGTTCAGTTCAGAGCTTTATAGTCCCACGGGGGTATATTTGGTTTGCAGAAAGTGACGCAAGAACAGTTAGACATTTACATTAACAAGGTACATTGTAGTCGCGGCATGTAGCCAGCATTGATTGAGAAGGAACCTCCAATTCTCATAAGAAATTTTCATAATAAAGTGCAAAACAGAACATTCAAAATGAATGTAAAATGAAAGAACTACACAATGATCACAGCCCTCCTAAAAGGTCATTTTAAAACACCCTAAAATCATCATCAGTGCCACAAGGAAAGTGCATTTAAGGGTTGTGCATCATGTGAATCATATTGTACAGAATTACATTGTATCGTATTGTGTCTTATATCAAATCATAGCATATTGTACTGTACAGTATGGAATCGTATCATAATGTATCAAATCATATTGAATCATATCATATTGGATCGAATTGTATGAAATTACTGTATCACACAGTATTGTGGCATATGCTATCTTATTGTATTATATTGTATAGTATTGGATTGTATCATATTGTATTTGATTATATAATATCTAATCATATTGTGTTGCATCGTATTGACTCATATTGTGTCATCTTAAAGTATGGAATCATATTGAATTATATTGTATCGGGTACTATTGAGTCAAATCGTATTGCAACGTATAGTGTAGTATCAAATCGAATCGTTTCGTGTTGTATAATGTTGAATTGTATCATACTGTATTGATTTGTGTTGAATCATATCGTATCATACTGTATCATAATGAATTATACCATATTGAATCGTATTGTATTGTTGTGTATTGTATCTTACAGTATTGTATCGTCATTATCATAAGTTAGTTAGTTAGTTAGTTAGTTAGTTTATTGTCATTTTCACAGATTCTGTACATACAGGTATGAGAAAGCATTACAAGATGAACAATTACAAGACACAAAAACACATATCGTTCCCTTCCAGCAATGATTCCAAATAAATGAGGACAATCAGGTGTCAGATCGTATCTTGTTGTAACATATATAGAATTATACTGGATCGTATCAAATCAAATTGAATCATATCACATTGTTTTGTTCTGTATTAAACTGTTTCGTATTATATCATATCGTATCTTATCTTATAGTTCGGAATCATAACGTATTGTACTGTTTTAACGTTAAAGTTTGGTTCTCTGGGACTCTGCTTTCCGTTTTCCTGATCCATGATGGTTTGCATGATAAGTGTAGACTATTACCTTTAAGCAAGAGTGTTGTTAGCAGATACGGAGTATTCAGGTTATTCTGCAAAGTGTCTTACAGTTGCACTTATTTCCCTCATAAATCAGTTTATGTGGGCTTAATATGAAGAAAGCTTCACTTTCGAAATGCCCTCTGTTTGTATGCGATATCATATAGCACAGAAATGTTTTGTTTACTAGTATCTTGTATCAGATTGAATCATTATGTAATATGGAATCATATCTTAACCTTTCATACAGTATTGTAACCTATCCTACTGCATTATTCACATACTATCATATCATATAACATGGTGTTATCGCTGTTACGTGTGACCTCATTCTCTCTTCTTTGCTCGCTGATCTCCTGATACCTCTGCATGCATCACACCTGAGTTCACTCTGCAATCATGATGGCTTCTAGCATGAATGTGCATGAAAGAGTTTGAAAATTCAAACAGAGATCTGAACAGGATTGTGAAGTTTGTGTATATGTTTAGTGCAGTTTATTTGTGCGCTGCACACACATTTCCTTCTTTTCTTTCCTTACATTCAAAGAAGCACCAGAGGATATTGATAAAGCACATTTGCAAGTACAAGGTTTAAAGATTTTTGAAATATGTATATTTTTTAAATTTGGTTTGGGGAATTTTGAGTAATTTGGATGCAAAAACAAAAGAATGGCTCAGTAACAGTTGTTGACTTATGGATATGACTAGCAACACCTTAAAGAGACAAGGTAGTAAATTATTTTATACAATGTAAGAGTAATAAAAAAAAACATGAAAGAAATCTTATTCATAAATTCTACCAAACCAATGCAAACCAAAAGTTCTACATCAAACAGTGGTTATCTTTATGGACTACTGTAGAGGAAGCAATCCTGTGTATTGTGTCTGATTAGAAGCTACACCTAAAGTGAAATACCAGCTAAATACTAAACACATAGTTCTGCAACATATCAGCTTAAATTACCTTCATTTTCTGTGATATGAGATGTGTTTGAGTCCTGAATTGCTTAGAAAGTGGAAATAATAAGAGCAGAATATTCAGCAGACACAAGCCAAAGCATGTTATGAATTGCCAGTGATATTATCCTCTGCATCAGGACAATATGAGCGCTACATTTCTGGGGTTTCCGTTAGAGTAATGTCGGGTTACCAAACGTCTGCCTGTCACAAACCACAGCAGACAAGGGTACGATAAGACTGGAGTTTCAGTGATGTGAGGTGAATTAGTAGTGACAGGCTCCATTATGATAATTACTGCATGTGTACATAAAGCAGAGAAACAGTATAGGGGTTCAGTGTGGGGTCAGCAGCGGAGGGCATGATATCATGTGTGGTAAAATCTGCAGTGCCAGAACAGGCACCAGAAAACAAATGTCTAAATTTAGCCGGCTGACGCTTTTACGATGATGGATTCTGTTCCGAGCGAGTCAGCCCTCAATCAAATCGAGGGGGAAGAAAAGGAAGAAGAGGAGGAAGAAAATAAAAAAGCAAAGGGAGGAAAGAAATTCCAGATGTCAACAGTAAAGTTTTGTGCAGCTCCGGTTTGTGGCCACTGGAGCTTTGTGTACCTGCCCCTGCAAAAGCCATTACCTCCGGCTGCTGCTCCGGGGAAGCTGCACAACAAAGCCAGAGAATTCTCGGAAGCCCTTCAATCAGACTCTCCAACGTCAGGCCGACACCGCTGCTCCCTCTCCTAAGAACACGCTGTTAATGTGACAGGCTGGAGAGAGGGAGAGGACGACGGTGTTTGAATGATCCTCAGGTAAGGTGTAATGTCTGAGTTTGTCTTTAAGTTCTCAGTTCACTGTACAAATGCAAAGCCATACACCAAAAAACAAAGCTGAACTTGAATTTTGTAGATCTAAACCTCTAGTCAGGTGCATTTTAAGAATAATATCTCCCTTTATAAAAACCAGATTAAAAATTCTCAGAGATTACTTGCATATATAAGGTTTAAATGTTCAGGAAATAAAAGACTAAACAATAGGCAGTGTGAACAGACAGTTTCTCATATAGAAAGGAAAGGCAAATGCTTGCAGCCTTGTGTATGATGGGGCTTTATGGACATGGGCAAGGTTACATACACAGTGGGCATGAAATGTATCCCATGTAGCTGATATATGACAGTCTATCTGGAAGGTTAGCAAATTAGTTAGATAGTTTAAAATTTAGTGGGAAGGACTCACCTCCTCACCTCCTACTGAGGTTCAATGCTCTCAAAAAGGCCTTTCCATATTTTGATACCAAGCAATTTGGATCGCCTAATATCAAATCAATTAAATAGTGGAGTTCTGTGAGGTAAAGTGGCATCAAATAACATGAGATTCCTGGCAGATGCACCTTGATATACTCTTAAGTCATGCCCTACATTTGTTGAATGACCCATCCAGCACAGGGCAAGTGGCCTGTGTTATAGACTGCTCCTGGATATTTGCTTCACCTATATATTGACCTATTTTATTTGCACGTCTACCGCCAATTACTGCAGCTTGACTGCAGGTAGTGATCATCATGAAATGATGATGAGGGGAGGAAGCTGCTTGAAAGTAGCAATGCCTGCTCAGTTTGCATCACTAGATATACCAGAGAACCCATTCAGCTCTCTCTCTGGTATGCATATTCTCACCTCACTAATAATAATAATAATAACTAATAATTTAATGGCCACACTGCACAACTTCAAATCTTCTACATTTTTGTAAAATTTGGTTTAATAATGATGATGCATAATAATCCCAGAAATAAAACACACACTTTCTGATCCCTAAAGAGGCCATTTTGCATGATTACCTCTTCTGTTTCATATATCTACTTCAGATCATTTTGCTGGTATAAAAATGCTTTGATTTATTGGAAATAAATTCTGAACTTTTGACTTTTCTTCCAGATGATTTCAAATCGATTCTGTAACAGCTTTGACTTTAAAAAAGCTCTTAATCCTTCTCTCAGCCATTATTAGGTGCATGTTGGGGTTCCTGCTCCTGAAGTGGTGAGTGAGATTGTTGCATGTTTTCTGAGTTCGCTGGTTGTCATACATGAAAGGTTTTTTTGTGGGCCAGATTGTGGTTTCTAAAATCCTCGTCCTGTCCTCAGTCCCGCTGTTAAGTTTGCTTACCACCTCTTTGGGTGGACATGCTTCTAGCCAACGTTTTCCTCCGTTCTCCTTCCCATGAATGAGCTCTGACCACAAACAACCCACCAGCCTGACTCCAGCCTGCAGCATCCCTCCTGACGGGGAAAATGTTCTCCATCACCTTCACTTTGAGCTGAGCTGAACCAGACGGGGCTCGCTGAGTGTTGTATAATGTGATGATGAAGCCTGGGTGGCTCTCTTGAGTATCTAACCCAACATTTTTGCTCCCTCGGGGGTTCGTATGGAGATGTTGTGTAACCACGAAATGAGAGACAACTGCCAAACGAGTACGAGGAAATTCAATGCTGGATCTGTGTCTGTTACTGCACTGACTGCCAGGGATTTTAGCTGTAATCAACTTTTAACCTTTTCTATTTAAATTCACCATGTGCAGTGTTGCTTAATCGTGTAGCATGAAGGTCTTGTAAATATCCTTTTTTCAATGATAGTGAAAATATTAGAGGTTGATAAATATCACCATTTTTACCTTCTAATAAGGCCTCTCAAGTAAAAACTCTGATTTTTACAAGTGTTGCAATTTTAAACATCAGATTCTTTGCAGTCACGTGATTTAAAAGATGCACGAATGTCTGATCGGGTCAGGACAGGGGGACAGCTACAGGGAATGAATGGGAACAGAGGAAAGTTAGTACTCTACAGCTCTGAATGGACCTGTGTCTAGCCAGATGAAGGGAATATAGAAGAGTCTTGCACTGAGCTAAGAGGCTAGCCGAGCCCTTTAAACATCTAAAGCAGCTACTTATTTTGTTATTAACATGCTTTTAATTGAAACGGTGATCTACCATCAGTCGAATTAACCTGGAGTGAGTGACTGATTAATGATGCGCTGTTCACGAATGAGCCAGTTCTACAAGATGGCTCTTTTATGTCCTAGCTCCAGTTTGAGTGCCAGTTTCCTTTCCTCCATCCTTTGTCGTTATGCAAAAAGCCAAACCGGGACCAAATAAAGAGCCGTTTGGGAGCTAAACAACCAGCTCTACTGAGCTGAGCCCAAATGGTTGGGGCGGTCCTGAACCAAACTGGACCGCTTTGTGGAAACGGGTAATATTTGCAGGCTTACAGACAGCGGTTTCAGGACCGCAGATTCAAGACTGTAGAATTAGGACCGGTGTTTTTCTCAACAGTGCCACCAAGTGAGCTGAATGAGCATTGCAATTAAACAAGTTGCTTGAGTAGAAACAACTTTGATAGGCAGGAACTTAAAATTAACTTGAAGTACTTTTTATGGTGTTATAAGTGTTTTCCTTACATTTAATATGACTGTTTTATACATGTTAAGCCATTTCCCCTCAAAGTCTTCAACCCCCATTAAATTCACACACTTTCTCCAAACTTTTCTTCATTTTCCATCAAATACAACATGTTAACAAATAATTTAGAACAAGTGGGGGACAGGGCTCGGCAAAGTCTTCAGGGACACCTGAGGGAGGGAGAAATATATATATAATATTTAGGGTAATGTTAGCTGATTTCAAAATTAGTTCCTTTACCAGTATTGTTGTCTTATCAATAATGTTACAGAATCCCATGCTGCAACATGATGTTCATTTTTCTTAGATTTCCAAATTGTATATCTTGTTTTCAACAGATCAAACTCAATAAGTATGAAAGGTTTTCACACTGGGTCCGTTTTTTCCAGATGCGTTTTTTCTTATCCGTAACCCAAAAAACCATGCACACTGAGTCCAATGCATTATTTTTTTTTGCCTTCACTGCAAAAATTCATAGAACTTGGCAAATTGTTTTGTACTGCAAGCCTGTGGCTGTCACTCCTTTAAAATCCCAACGCATCCTCCCATACAGCACCCACTCACGCGTCATAGCGCTGTGCCAAGTTAGAGAGATGGAGAACAACTTTTTTATTCAGTCTCTGTTATGACCCGTTTCCACGGTTGATATCTACATAATACTCCAGCAAACTACGGTGTTTAAAGTGAGATTTCAGTGCAGGAGAGGAAGAGGGGGTCAGGCGGGGATGAGTGAGAAAGAGAGAATGAAGCAGCACTCACTCATTTAAATGACTTGGACTGATGCAAAATTTGCATAAAATTAAACCTCTTCCAGGTAAAAACAATGGCAGACAAAAATTTTGGTGTTATTTTGCAAACATGAATAGAAGAACATGAGCTTGATTTTACTTTTTAACGTACAAAAAAATTCAGACCAAAAAAAAAAAAACGACTCAGTGTGCAACGGTCTTTACACTCTGATTATTGTCCATCACTGTTGTGAATACTAGCAATAGCAAAAGCTAACAATTTATTTAGAAAATGCTCATAAGCAATATACAAGTGTGCAAGCATACGTCCTTCTTGTAACGGACCATAACATGAGTGTTGTGTGACATCAGGCTCTTTTTAATTCCTGCCTGCTGTTCACTGTGTGCTTTATTAAGACTTTTTTGCCTGAATATTTTACTATATTCAAGAACAAAAAAGTAGCTCAAGAATCAAGAATGTTTATGTTTTCACATTATGAATGCCTGGCATAGAACAGATTCAAACATGGCTTTTTTGGTAGCGTATCTCTATGCAGAAATCCCCTCTGGCCCCCTAAGGGGACTTCTCTGCTGCAGCGGGATGTCATCTGCAAAGAATGTTTTATAAGAGTTTTTATCATAAAATAACCTCGCTGGAGATTCGTTATCCTTTTGTATTTGCAAGATTAAATTGAACTTTTTCAAATCCAACACCTCTTTTTCAACAGTAAGTCTACAGTTTTCACTATTTAAAAAAATGTTTACTTCTACTGGAGTAGATTTAGAACGTCTTTGTTTGTTTCCCTTTTTCAATTCAAAATCACTGCAGTACATTGGTTTATGAGCAGCTGCAGTTATTTTTTTGCAGTTAAACCAACTTAGGGGTTTAATCATTTTAGGAAAAGAATGTAAAAACAAAAAAAAAAAGGAAACTTACAGCCTAAGCCCCACAGCTGACAGACTAATCTAAGTGTTAGAGATCTATTTACCTGAAGATTCCTCTCATGACTGTAACTGGCTTTTTAAAGTACTGATCTCTTCACTTCATAAAGAGCTAAGGAAGCTCTGCACTCAGGTAAGCTTTCATTAACCTTTAAACATTTCCCCCTGTATGTACAACACATGTTGACACAGAACTGAAGTTTCTTCTACAACTGTGCTCACTGTCTGTTCATTGATGTTATTTATAGGGTCATAATTTAGTCTAACAGAGGCTCGATCACTGTGCTCTGAATAAATCTGAACCTCCTTAAAGCCTGTTTAAACCTGCTGACAGCTCAAGGACCAGAGCAGAAGACGACCAGTTTATTTACAGGTGAGCTTCTCATCATGTCAGGAGTGACACGACACTGCCCTCTGCCTGCTGATTACAGGCACTGTAATAGAAAACTAAAAACCCTCTGTTGAGACACCTCTTAGCTTATAACAGCTCACAGGTTGAGGAACTAAGGACATATCCTCGGAATTTTAATGTTTAGAATTATATAAGTGTAATAAATACAGGTAGACAGGATTTGCAAAGTGATGTTGCCTATAAGACAATACTGGATAATAAAACTAAGAAGGGCACGGTCATTTTATACAGAAGAAAGGCTGATGTTGAAGAAAACTAGCCAGCTATTACTTATTCAAACATCCTCCAAGTTTATTGTTAATTTAAAGCTGCAGTAACACAAATTAAACTCAACTGTTAACAACAACACTCTTAAATGTATCAGTGTTTTCAGGAGAGATGGAGATCTGCAGGTTGCATCATTGTGCAGAAATTATGATCTTTTTTCCTCTGGTTTTGGTGAGTTATAACTGATAAAAATATTTTTCACATGTATTCATGTACTTCACCTTCATATCCCAGTAAAACTGGCGGTAAAAATTAAACTGGTTTCATAAGCTGAAAGTGTATAATATGGGTGTCAAAACTATGGCCCGTGGGCCGAATGCAGCCTGCTGGCCTGCACCAAATTCTAGAAATAAAATGAAATATGGCCCACATAAGACAATGAAGCTTGTGCTCAAATATATTGTACTTTTTAGTTTCAGCACTGAGCAGAACTACCATGTTGATTGTGTAAACAAACATTTTGACAAGAAAATATCTTAATTAATAACGTCCTGATAGATTATTGCAGCAAATAGCAGCACCAATAGCATTTCAGGGGCGGAGCCACTGGTAGCCAGGGCCAAAGAGGGCCTCCTGAAATCTGATTGGCTCTCTCTAATCCTGAAAATGACTGTCTATTTGCCTTGTCAGCCATTAACAAGCCAGGGATGAGTACATGGTGCCGGTACCAACGCATCCAATACATACGGGGCTGAATTACAACACAGATATCGATACTTCATTTGAATATCCTGCAACCCCAAATGAAAGGCAAAAAAAATCGTACTGGAATTTATGGAGTTTATGCGTTAAGTTACACTGGTTTCCTTTCTCTTTGGCATACATGGCATACATATAAAGGTGTACATCAAGCAGGTACATGATGACAACGTAACAGTACAGTATTACACAAAAAGACACATTTAACGGTACAGAAGGTGGCTGTAAAACTGCTAAAGTCTGACCAGGAATAAAGTGACCATTACAGTTACAGTGCATAATGCAGATGGTAATAATGCGCTTACTCTGACTGGCTACAGATGCTAGACTAACTATGCTAGTTGGGGTATGTTTTGCTACAACCTTACTGGTGTTAAATAAGTTACACGTAGACACTCCTGTCAAAACAACAACAATTCAAGCTATCTGCTATTAGTTATCTTTTTTTATAAAAGTAATCCAGTATTGGAAAAAAAACTGCCAAATTTTTTTATTTATCCTTTTCTAAAAAGGAAAGGGAAAAAAGATCCCTAAAGTGTGTGCACGGTTTCTGTTTCTCTCCTGCCTGTTGGCACATAGCTGTATGCCAGTGGAAGAGACTGTGTCAGTGCATGTTGCTAGTTCATTGAGCTATTCGGATGGCAGAGAGGGCATCATTACACTGTGAATTATCCATAATATGTTGAATTATTGGGCAAAAGGGACAAGAACAACATGAAGGGGACCAGTTTAGTTACACTGGCAGAGCAGGCACCAGTATACAGAGGCTACAGTCCTCAATGGACTGGTTGCAGGTTTGAATCCAATTCTGTTGTATTTTGGTGCATGTCTTCTTCCATCTCTGTCTCCATATTTCCAGCCTCTCTTCTACTGAATAACGGCAAAAAGAAGAGAAAAAATATTAAAAAAAAACAGCAAAACATGGCGGTAAAACATATTCAAAAGCTGACACTGCATTGTTTTCTATTGAAACTCTACCCAACACTCGATGCAACTGAGCTGTATATAAAGGCGGAGTGGCACATGGTCCTGACCTCCTATTGGCATGTCATTGGCTTTAATGCTGAATCTATGGCACATGCCCTTAAACATGCCACTGAAGTTCCACCTGCCATTGTCCCCCAGTTAACAGCCTGATGCTTTTTGATCTTGCAGGTTCCCGCCTGTCGATGTCCATGGCTAAAAACCACCTGTAGCAACTGTTTTCATGAATCACGGGCCTGGACCATCCCTCAGTGTCCTCAGCGGCTGTCCAGCATAGATACATGGTGAAAACATTTACTCAGTACACTTCTTTAAATTCAGAAACCATGGTGAAGCAGCGACCGTGTCCAAGAACAGGACGTAAAAACGCACACCCGTCGAGTCACAATGGCTTCAACATGCACAGTTAATTAAATTTAACAGCCATTGTTCAGAAAAGTTTGGATTAGGATAAATTTATATTGAATCACCTTGCAGAGAATTCAGTAATATCTGACCCTTTGGCAGAAACGAGTGGACCTCTTTTCAGTGAACTCTTCATTTTAATGAAAGAAAAAAACTTGTAAAAGTTTGTGGGACACTGGGGACATGTGTCCCGTCCAGCTCTTTGAGTTCTTCTTGCCAGGTTATTTTACAGGCCTCTGTGAAGACAGATCTGACAGCAGAGAGCGCGGGAGAGAGAGCATAAGGCGGTACTAAAGAGAGAGAGAGATGATAGAGCGCCTTGACATGTGCCAGAGAGAAAAGAAGTTCTTCTGGAGGCCAGAGCTGCATGGAGCTAAACGTGGGCCAGAAAAAAGCTTCAGTGTGACCTCTCTGCTCCCCACAGGGAGTGAGAGTGATGGCTGGATGTCAAAAAGAGAAAAAAAAGCTGTAGTAAAATCTCAAACTCCTTATCCAAGTCCTGCAGGTCAGGTGCAGCGTGGAGCCTGGGATATGTAGATTCATAGGTTGAGTCTGTTCGTGCAGAGTCTTCTTCCTCTGCCAAACTCTTGTTGACATGCATGTCCACGCCAATAGAAACATTTAAAGGTTGCTTTAGCTGACCCCATGAAGAGTGACCTGTGAACAGAATCCACAAAAACAGTTAAAGTAGAGCAGAGAGCAAAAGGATAAAGAAAGTCATGTGATGAGGCTTTCCAGCTGAATGAAATGAGCCTTGCTGTGGATGGACAAACCCTCTCTGCACAGCTGGATGCTGAAACTTCAGTCTGACTCTAATTTGAATTGGCAGAAGCGCTCAGGCGTTTCTGTTTGATAAACTGCACCATGGACTGAGCTTCTTTGGGAAGAGAATAGTACCTGCCTGATGTTAGCAATAAAAATGATCGATGATTTATACTGAATAAATTACAGTTTGGATTACAGTGAAATTTAATTCAATAAAGGTCTGAACCTTTACTTCACTCCCCGTACTGCCAGAAAGCATGATTATACTTTAGTCCAAACATGGAAATAATGTTTGATAATAAAACTCTTAGTAAATTAGTAAATAAATCAATTTTTTTTTTGGACACTTGGGGCTGATTACAGCTAATTTACTGTAAAATAGCTTCTAGCACGCAAAAAAACAATTATACAGTTCTTAAGAGGTCGCAGTTCTCTTGCAGACTAAAAGATTGGATTTTTCCATATTATCGCTACCTTTACAAGCCTTCCAGGGCTGATTGCTAAGAAGCATCCCCACAGCATGATGCTGCCACCACCCTGTTTCACAGTGAGGGTCTTCTCTGAGGGCCAAAAAGCTCCATTGTGGTCTAATTAGACTGTAGAACTGAGTCTCTGAGTCTCCCACATGCCTTTTGGTGAACTCTAGTCCAGATTTAATGAGTTTCCTTCGCTCTGGCTTTCTCTTTGCTACTCTCATAAAGCTTTGACTGGTGAAGAACCCAGGCAACAGAGTCTCTCCCATCTCAGCTGCTGAAGCTTGTAAATCCTTCAGAGTAGTCATAGGTGTCTTGGTGGTCTCTCCTTCTTGCACGGTCACTGAGTTTGTGAGGACAGCCTGATCTAGGCAGATTTATACATGATGATGGATTTAACTGAACTCCAGGAAGTGCTCAATACCATGGAGCTTTTGTATCTATCCCCTGACTTACACTTTACATAACTTTATCTCTAAATTGCTAGAAGTGTTCTTTTGTCTTCATGGTGTAATGGTAGCCAGGAATTTTGATTAACTTCTGACTGGACCTCCCAGACACAGGTGTCTTTATGCTACAATCACTTGAGACACATTGACTGCACTCAGGTGTTCCCCATTATTATGAGACTACTAGCACCGATTGGCTGAACCTCTGTTGTATTATGTCAGTCACTTTAAAGGGGGTAAGAATTTATGCAGTCATTTATTTTATCTTACTTTTTTTTTAATTGACATGAGTTTAAATAAATCTGTTTTTTCTTTGACACTGAATCATTTTTTTGTAATAATTTTTTGTAAAAAAGCCAAATTCTATTGACCGTGATTGATTTATAAAATCAATTAAAGGTTACACATCCAAGGGGTTACTTCTTTTATAGGCACTGCGCCTTCTGATTTAAAATAGAGGCGTTTATAAATCAGAGGAAGTCACCTATTGGACAAACTCCGGTGTCTGTCTGTCATTAAATACGAGAGAGTTTTGGGAGTTTTACACTGAAAGAAGTGATGAAAACACAACAGCATCAGTTTCTGAAATGAGCTGAAATGTCATTCTAAACATTGGTATCATTATGGGGCCTGTTTTACACTGTTGGAGCATCTATACAAATTTAAGAGAAAATCTCTCAAATATCACAACTCCGGAAAAAACCCTGACAGGAGTGTATTTGTGCAATATATTATCAAAAATAACATACAACATTTATTAGGTGTAAGTCCAGACAAACATCCTAAATCTTGATATAAAAAAAGCAAAGACAATAAGGTCTGAATTGCTTTGAATTTGTTTAATTGCATTTCTCAGAAACTATTTAACAATTTTTTAACTGTAGTTCATCACCTTGTATCATTATCTCTAACTCTCTAGACATGCCTGTATCTCAGGTCTGTTGAGCAGCTGCAGGCACATCAGATCTCTTATTAGTGCCGTTATTATGAACTGGCTGGTTTTATTATGAACATTTTTAGTATATTAAACATGCAAACAGAGCTTTATATTGGTTATAAAACAGAGCTCTTATTGTTTGATTGATTTACGGTGGTACGGTTCAAGAAAAATGTGGCTGCCGCTGAAACAGTTTATATGATTTAACCTAACATATCTGACGTTTTTTCCATTAGAAGAAGGAAACATCTGTGGCTGATTATATTTATAAAGCATGTGGAGATGGATTAAAGTGTGTAGTGTTCCTTTTAGTCGTGTTAATCTTATATCTTTCATTTCTTGCTCATGCCTTTAAACAGCTGATCAGGTAGTGATCAATATCAGCCAGTCTCCAATAAAGCTATGTGATTGAGGATCTTCTCCTCATTGGTCACCTGTTTTTAACACTGCGGTGTTAAAAAGCAGCTGACAGAAGCATTTTATTTTGGGTGTAGAGTAATTACAAAGACTAACTGGACATCAGCAGTGTGATTCAAAATGAACTTTAATGTGGCACTTTTGACTGTTCATCTCACCTGCTGCTGCTGCAGGACAGTCATCCTCCTCTTTCACTCAAAGCAGCCATGGTAAAATCCAAAAACCCTCGCTGTAAGTCCTGTTATCAGAAATATCAATCCAATGTTGACATCTATGTTCATACTAGCAGCATTAAAGCTTGTTGGCTTTCTAATGAGGCGACATAATGTTACACTATAATGTATTTAAGATCCGGTTGGTAAAATAACACTTTGCCAATGTAAAAAAAAAAGTTTAAATTTAAAAGCATGATCAGTTTTAATATTTCAATAGTTATTTGCAATAAATTTCCTTTAAAGTTATTTTGAACTTTTGCACTTCCATATTTGCACTGGAAGTGATGATAGAGCTAATGTGCATTCTTGACTGCTCCCAGCACGAACATGGAAGTGCACTTTACAGTGCATTTCTTCCTCTTTGTGAGAAATTTATGAATGTAAACAAAACATCAGTTTTCTGTTTAGTAAATACACCTTATGAGGTGGTGTTTTATGGAACAGAGTCCTCAGTTTAAAATAAGAAGTAAAGTGGAGTGGAGATGGGCAGAGCTGGCATGAATTCATATTGTTTAGATTGAGAGCCCACTGGTGGTGGAAGTTTATACGCTGTGCTTTTAAATTACATAAATGAACAGATGTAAGTCATTAATTCATTTCTACTTTCTGTAGGATATTTGTTTTAATGCTGCTTCTGACGTTTCGTACTGCTCTATCAAAGAAAGTAAAAGCATCGACTGAATAAGGATGGTTTTTAAGCTTCTTTTGTCAGGTTACACTGACCCCTACTGTTGGCGTCAGCACACTACAAAGCTAAGTAGACTGACCACCTTCAAAACCAGCTGAAATATCGAAACACAAAAACTGTTCAAGTTGGTATTGATCAATCTCACTCACACTGATTTGCTTAAATTGGAAATGATGATTAAAAAAACATACCAGTCAAACAAATCTTGACCAAGGGTTGAATTAACAAATTTCCAGTATACTCAGTCCCAATCCTCACTTTCATGTGCTAATTAAGACACTCGCTGCTTTCTGCCTTCACCAGCAGCTTAAATGAAAACGATGATTCAGCGGTCATCAGTTCAAGGTCACACGATGCTCAGAGAGGATCCTGTGTTTGGATTTTCTCGTCTCTCCCTGTGTGAGGTTGACCCAGATTACCCCACCCGTGCGTCGCTCTCCCTCCCACATCTGCCTCTAATTGACGGCCAACCATCCGAGGCCATGACCACTCATTATTCATACAGCATGAATTTGTTCTTTACACCAGCCCCGCTTTGTCATATTTGTTTATGCTGTCTAAAAGCGAGTCCCCGCTGGCTGCGGAGGCCACATTGTGAAACCATTGTGCAGATTTATTTCCTAAACCGAGCTCCCTCCTGAGCCGAGTCATTCTGATTTACAAAGAGTGATGGCGAGTGTGATTGTGCTCGAGTGCTGTCGTTTGTTTTGGAGTTTGTTGTGCTGAGGGGCAACAGTGTTTCCCTGCAGCTCCTCAGTGAAAGCGTTCATTAAGAGGACAGAGAGGGTTGTACTTTTAAAGACCACAAGTGGGCGCTGTGTGACTGCAGACACGCCATGTTCAACTTTATCCACCTTCACTTCCACCTACATGGAAACACAGGAAGGAAATTTTCTGCCTTAATCAAGCTCATCAATCACACAAATGTCAAAAATAACTGAGTGTATTTACAGAATCTTGTCATCTTAGAGACACAGAATGAATATATTTGACTAAAATTAGCTCCACAGGTGCCTCTTGGACTCCTAAAATCCCTTGAATTTAAAGAGCACTTCTGTGGGTCTCTTTCACATCACACATAGATGGATTGCTGTAGCTTTTGGAGAAGAAGAACCAAAAAAAAGGACGGAGCTGTGGCCCGGTCAGGCTCTTACAGGACCGTCTCCAGAGCAAACTTGGACATGTGTTTGGATATCTTTCACACAAGGCACCGTCTGTTTCAACACTTGGGAACCTCTGCGCACCTCGCAGGAGGACGATTTAACAACCAACTCCATAAACAGGAGTCGCCGGTGGGTTTGCACGTGTGTGATATGTAATCGAGGAGCAGGAAGTATGCGTTCCGTGAGCTGTGCAGAGAGGAGAGGATGCACATTTCAAGCTCTATGGCACATCTTGTTTGGTTAAGCGTCGCAGAGTTTCTGCGCTGCCGTCTCGACTTTTCCTCCTCCCTGCCGCTCATCACTCAGCCGCTGCTTTCAGGGGAGACATAAAATTTAGTGAGACACCAACACCCACATGCACCACGTACAGAGTCAGCTGTACTGTACTAACACAAGCAAACAAACTCACAAAACAAAACAGGATGTGCTCATAAATCCCAGCTCCCTCATCTAAAAAATCCTCCTCTCTGTGCTGGTGGATTTGAATCAGCAGAAGTCAGAGTAACTAACAGTTCTGAGTAAACTGATCCACATTTTATCCTGAATGTGACAAATTTTAGAGGTCAGAAGGACAATTTGTGCAGGTGCAGATTAAAATATCATGAAAAAGCTCATTTCTGCTGTGAAAGTGAAGTGAAACTTACACATATTCTAGGGTTATCTCATACAAGGTGAACTATTTCATGACCTTTTTTGTTTCAATCTTAGTGATTTTGGCTTACAGCTCACAAAACCCACTATTTCAAACTATTAGTATATATAGAAACACCACGTACCGATGGTTAGTCTGTTCCACCGGGGGTGGGCATGCCAAGGCTGCTGCCTTCACCTGCCACCTGGTGTGCACTGCACCCTGCCACCCTGCCCATCCCTGCAGGTGGTGAGTCCACAAGGGGTTGGCCCCATGTAGCTTTTTCAGGTTGAACCCGACCGGGCCACATGGAAAGAAGCCTAGCCACCAGACTCCAGGGGAGTGCCTTGTCTGGGTGAGGTATCTGGACTCCAAAATGCCAATTCATGATGGGTCATGAACTCTGAAGAAAAGAATGAGATTGCGGATACAAGCAGCCGAAATGAGTTTTCTCCGGAGTGGGTTAGAGACAGGGTATGGGAGTTCAGACGTCCGGAGGGAGCTAGGAGTAGAGACATCTAAAGCAGCTAGTTGAGGTGGTTTGGGCATCTGATCAGGATGTCTCCCTGTGGAGGTATTTCGGGCACGTGCAGCTGGGAGGAGACCTCAGGTTAAGTGGAAGAAGATGAATAGATGGATATGAAATATCAATCAAATGAAAGATTTATAATACAGAAATGTTGACCATCTGGAATATTATGTTCATTCATGCACTCAGTATAGTTGGTAGCTCCTTTACCTTGAATTACTGCAACAATGCAACCTAGCATGGAGGCATCATTCCGTGGCACTGCTGGGGTGTTATGAAGCCCAGGTTGCTCACATAGCAGCCTTCAGCCCATCTGTATTGTTGAGTTTGGTGATTCTCTACGAGGTTCAGGTCAGACAAGTTGGCTGTCTAATCAAACACAGTGATACCATGGTCAGTAACCAGTTTCACGTAGTTTTGGCTTCACTGTGGGCGGGTGCCACGTCCTACTGGAAAAGGAAAACAGTATCTTGGTCCTAAAAACAGGACTTTGGAACACTTAATCATGGTCCAGTTCTTTTCTCCTTAGCCCAGATTTTGCTTTTGCTTCGGATCTGTCTGTTCTTGAATCTGCTTTGTTTGACAGTCCTCTGAAAGATGAGCTCATCCCTGTTGCTTGTGCACCTCTTTTCTCTTCCAGTCCACTTTCCATGAATATGCTCTGATACTGCCTCTGAGAAGAGCCTGGCCTTGCAGCAGTGACCTTTTGGGCTTACTCTACTTGTGAAGGGTGTCAATGATTGTCTTCTTGAACAACCGTCAAGTCAGCAGTCTTCCCTGTGATTGTGGTTGCGTGTACTGAACCAGAGAGAGAGAGAAATAACTGACGAGAAATTGTACTTTCCAACTATATATATATATATATATATATATATATATATTGCAGGTGTAATTATGAGTTATGCTCAGGTTGGAGAAGGGGGAGGTAGAGCATCAGCCTAACCTGGAAGGGGAGAATGCTAGCCCCAATCAGGGCACCTCACTCTAGCTCTGCTTCCCCCCATCTCTTGCTTAAGCCTGGGTCTGTTAAATGTGCAATAATGTGTCATGCCTGGGTTTATAGAAAGGGAAGGTAGAGCGTCAGCCTAGTCTGGCATTGGTGAATGCTAGCTCCAGTCAGGGCACCTCACACTAGCTCTGCCTCCCCACTCTATTAAGCCTGGGTCTGTTTAAGGTGACTACGCTGTTTTGGCTGTTGGATTGGCTGGATTTCACCTCTGTTATCAGGTGTATCCATCTTGCAAAAACCCAATCTGAAACACTTGCTTCATAGTAGAAAAGAACAGGACCAATCAGCTTCATTTGAGGAGAAAGAGGTGGCATCTACTGGGCTGGTTTATTTAAAGTGACTGCAAACCTGTTAACAATGGTGGTCAGTGAAGAGATTAGCTTGGATGCAGCTAGAGTGGAAGTTTGAAGAGTCAGATTCACCAAGCGGCTCCTCTGAAAATGCACCAAGATAACAGCTGGCTGCTGAGTTTGCACTGTGTCGTTTACTCCCCGGGGAAGAGAATAACAACTGCCTACTTATACATAATATGTTTTGCTGCACTGATTGGCCCATAATGAATATGACAGAGCACATTCATCCAATCATCCTCCAAGCTTCTTAAAGGTTCTTCCTTCCAAACCTGGCCTATGGGCTGTCAGACAGATGGATGTGACATACATCCCATGCCATGGATATGTGAAACAGACTATCAGGTGTATCAGGTTAAACTTTAAGAACAATGTAAGCTAAATATGATCTATGTAGTGTGCGGTCACATAACTTTAAGTGCAGCAGGAGGCTCATCCATCTGTTGTTGGTGACAGCCGGTGCAGCAGTTATTCAGGTTTAATTAAGGTCGTCTGTCCACACAAACAGCTCTCCTCGTTCTCCTTCCTGTTTGTGACGATACAACTACACCATTAAAACATTCATGAGTACATTGTGCCATATTTCAAGCATTTCTGACAGAGAGCAAAAGCAGCTTCTTTCGTACTTTAAGGATGCCAAAAACATTGATAAAATGGTGCAAACATCCTAAAATTTGCTGCCCGAGCTGACCTTCTTTAGAGCCACTTTGCACGGGATGATCGCCATCTCCCCTGTCAGCAATGGCTTGTCTTAGTTATGAACCGTTTGCTTGCTTTCTGTGTTCATGACATTTAACCCCAACCCCAGAAAATTGAAATATAAATCAACCTTAAATCTTTTTTATCTTTTAACTGGCCCTATGATGTCCCCATTGCAGTTAAAGCCTTCAGACGGTTTAGCTGGAGAGTCTAACTGTAGCCTCTCCCTATCCTCTACCTATTTTCCATTACTTGCCTGCAAAGTAAACACACCACGCCACAGGAATGTTATCCCCAACCTACTAATGTGCCTTGATTGCATTAATATTTTTTTGCCTGAAATTGCCCTTTTCCCCTTCCTATTGCTGTTGTTTATTTTCCTTTTCCCTCTCCTCGTCATACCGCTGCTTTCCCCTCCACATGCATTTCTTTCACTATTAGCTGGTACTTAAGGGTGATTAGTCGTCAGGCGGATGCCCTCTGTTTCCTGTGTGCGTTGGGCTGTTTATATTGTTGTCTGTTTATGTAATCACGCAACGAAAGAGAAAGTCATAAATGGGTCGATCATGTGGGAGTGTGGTATGATGTTTGGGGTTTTCTTGCAAGTCAACGACATAAACTTTCACAGTGTGCCATACTGTTAAACATATTCATATCTAATATTACCTTTAAGCACAGCTCCATCTATGTATGCTGCTCTGGTATATGAGACTGTTGTTTAGATGTGGAAACCAAATGTTCTTGGTTGCTATTTACTGCTGTTTGTGTAGTCTCAGTCCTCTTATCAACAATTATTTTGGGGCTTTGATGTGTTTGTTTGTGTTTTCAGTGTTTGGAAGAATCTAAGATTCCGATCCCTCCTTTATAATCCTCATAAAATCTGACGTTCATAGATGGAAAGCCAGATATTAGATGGAAAATGAAATATACAGAGGGACAACACTAAACATGTCTGGTATAAATTTATTATCTTTTATGTCTCACAGATTTCGCAACCATTACTCATTGTAGAAACTATTATGTTGTTCTATAGGTTTTACCATTTCATGGTATCTTTTAGACCAGTGCATTAGAGATGATAGACCACCTTTGAGTAAGACTACTGCTCCTGTGATAGATGGATTTTATGTGGACTTTCATACAGTTGTTTGGATATGGAAATGTACTCTTCTGGGTTGCTATTTGTTGATGTTTGTTGCTAGTCTGAGTCCTCTTATCAACAATTATTTCGGGGCTTTGATGTGTTTGGGTTTTTAGAAGAATCTGAGACTGTGACGTCTCTGATTTAATCCTTATATAACCCAAATGATCAGAGACGGTAGAGATTTTATGTTTATGGATTGCGGGAGAGATTCAATGAAAATCAAACCAACCAGCCAGCCAGCCGGCCAACTATTCAACCAACCAGCAAGCCAGCAAGACAACCAGCCAACTAACTAGCCAGCCAACTATTCAATCAACCAGCCAGCCAACTAGCCAGCCGGCCAACTATTCAACCAACCAGCAAGCCAGCAAGACAACCAGCCAACTAACTAGCCAGCCAACTATTCAACCAAGCAGCCAGCAAACTAGCCAGCCAGCTAACTATTCAACCAACCAATATAATCTTAATATAACCCTAATGTGTATGGCAGATAGGAGAGATGGCAGTCTATTCAACCAACCAGTAAGCCAGCAAGACAACCAGCCAACTAGCTAACCAACTAGCCAGCCAACCAGCCAGCCAGCCAGCCAGCCAGCCAGCTATTCAACCAGTCAGCCAGCCAACTAGCCAGCTAGCCAGCCAACTATTCAACCAACCACTTAACAAGCAAACTGACCATCCAGCCAGCCAGCCAGCCAGCCAGCTATTCAACCAGTCAGCCAGCCAACTAGCCAGCTAGCCAGCCAACTATTCAACCAACCACTTAACAAGCAAACTGACCAACCAACCAGCCAGCTTCGGTATGTGCTTGTGGACTGTCATGGTGCAAGGACTCGCTGTCGCTGCTCACAGACGCTCCGTCAGTTTCTGTCTCACTGGACAACTGAACTTCATCGTCACTTCCTCTTCAGGCAATATACCTCAACAGTGAGCAGACCTCCCGGCATTGTGAGGATTCTCGCTACAATTCACTCTCTTTCTTTCTTCTCACTCTGACTACAACCACTACTACCACTTCCTCGTCTCCTCGACCTGGGGTGTCTTTCAAACTCTATATACTCAATACTTTAAATAGAAACACATCCACAAATGCTGCTCAGATTGAATTACTCATGTCCGCCATCTCCTGGTGTAAAGTAGTAACAACTTCAGGCACCTTATTTGCAGCTATTGCCTGTTTAATTCAGCAATGTTGCTTGTTGCAATTTTGCAACTTTGGGGCTTAAAGAGTTCATGTATTTTTGAGGCATAATTTTCCCATTTATGAGCAATATTTTAATAAGGTTAAATAAAATGTACCTGCATTATTTTGCAGCACTGGGCTATACCATTTGGACATTTTTAAGGCAGTATATCACTAAAAGGCAGTATATCAGTATAAATATCACTAATTACTAAAAAAAAAAAAAAAAAAAAAAAAAAAAAAGATAAAAACACACTTTTCATTGCAGGCTCCTCAAGGGCCCTTCCCTACTGTGGGCCTGGGTAATCAGTACCCTTTCCCCCCCCAGTGCTACACCTCTGCAGCTAGCCATCAACCATCCAGCCTGCAAGCCAACCAGCAAGCCAGATATCCAACAATCAATCAGCCAGGACTTTACCAACCAGATAACCAATCAGCCAGCCAACCAACCAGCTAGTCAACAGAGCACCAACCAGTGGACCAGTCAGCAAGCAAGCCAGCCAACCAACCAAAAACTAAACAACCAATCAACCAACCAGCTAGCCAACTGATCAATTACAAAGTGACCAGCCAACCAGTCGACGAACCAGCTAGCTAGCTGGTTAGCAAACCAACCAAAAACCAATCAAACTTTATTTATATTGCACCACTTTATGTCTTACTTTAAAAAAAAAAAAAAAAAAAAAAAAAAAATATATATATATATATATATATATATATATATATATATATATATATTTACAAAGACCCCAAAATCTGATGGTAGTACATTGGGATGACAACAGTTTAATTTTCTTTGCCCTAAATTTGTTGCTGTCTTTTGCAATTTACGTAGTTTTTAACCCGGCTTTCAAAGTCAAAATAGCATTTACTTTAATAAAGCTGTGCCTCACGGGTCAACATAATCCCTGTGGACATTGTTATAGTCAGACACAAATCTATCAAAGTGATGAAAATGCTGCATAACTGACAGAACTACATCGCTGTTTTTGTGTCAGGATTTAGGAAGGTTTAAGAGAGCTGTTTGGACGTGAAAACCAAATATCCCTTGTTGCTATTTATTGATGTTTATTACTAGTCTCAGTCCTCTCATCTACAATTATTTTGGGGCTTTGATGTATTTGTTTGGATTTGGTCTGTTTGGAAGAATGTAAGATTCCGATCCCTCCTTTAAAATCCTCAAATAACCTGACGCTCATAGATGGAAAGATGGAGACTGATATAAGCTGGGATCAAACCCTGTTGTAAACATCTTAGGGATAAAGTTCTCATGATTTTATAGATTCCTGCTTGAATTCTCCTTAGAAAAAGTCATTTTGTGGAGCAGGTGCACCTAACAGTTTAATATACTCTTTGCAGGCCAGATCTGTGTAGGATATCCTCTATAGACTTGGACCTGAATCCATAACGGTGATAGAGTCCCACATGGATCTGCACAAAAGCATCTGAATATTTCTGAACATAGGAGCCTCTGCTAGTTGTAGAGATTTTATGACCTAAACATGTCTCAGATACTCCGATGTCAGCCTGACATGCGTCATGATTTTGCGAGGCCTGAATCCCTTTATTGCTATTTGTGTGCAGTGAAAGCCTGGGCTGGCTCACAGAGGATCTGTACAGGTGTTTGTCTGTTTTGTGAATCTGTTGCAGCTGCGTCATGTCATAAGAACACTTCTTTACATTTTCACTCGGGTCGTAACACCGCTGCTATTCAGCGTCGCTTGAAAACATATGGTGCTCACAGCCTTGACCGATACCTTATAGACTGGAGAAGTCCTAATTTCCCCATGATTATTTATACAGATTCAGGATCAGGACCACTGCTTTAGTGAAACAGAACAGTCCATAACTCACCAGGCATGAAAATCAACATTTTTCATCCCTTCTTATCATTGAAATCCACATTGATTTATCGTGCTTTGAATTATTCTCTGCTTGTCAGCGATGTCATTGCTTGGAGGGAAAACCCTTGTCTGTGATTCTCACTAGCAGCCTGATGCAAGGACAGAGCTCATCATAAAAGCCGATCAGAGCCTTCACCCCAAACTTGACCTCAGTGAAGACATAAACATGAAGGAGAAAATAAAATCAAGGATTAGTGATAAACAAGTTTGTGAGTCTGACGCCAGGACAGACTGAGAACATAATGACAACTCCTGCTTGTTTGTGCGCCGCGGAGGAGCAAGAATCTTCTTTTATATACAGCTTGGAGACATACTTATTTTTGATGGGGCTGGTATTCAAGGCAGAGACGAAAAGAAGGAAGAAGAGAGGAAAAATAAGAGAGTGATCAAGTATTTGGTTATTCTTGTTGAGAGGAGAGGCACAATGCCAAGAAAAACTTCTGTGCAAAGATAGACACAGTTTTGAGTTTAAACTCCTACAAAAAGAGCTTGCCAAAGCTCACACTGGCCCTCATTTATCAAATGTGCGTACGGCAGAAGTTTAGGAGTGTGCTCATTTCACAGATTGGCATTGATCAGTCTAGACATGAGCGTATGATACACAAATCCCATGTTAGGTCTAATGGCAGATTGCTGTCTGGCTCTCCCGCCCTGGGTGAAGAGAGTGTCTTTGCCCCAGGTGAGGGAGTTCAAGTATCTTGAGGTCTTGTTCACGAGTGAAGGAAGAAGGGAGATCTCCAGGCGGATCAGTGCAGCATCTGCAGTATTGCAGAGGTTGTACCGAGCTGGAAGGCAAAACTCTCAATTTACTGGTTGATCTCTGTCCCAACCCTCACCTATGGTCATGAACTCTGGGTAATGACCGAAAGAATTAGATCGCTGGTTCAAGCAGTTGAGGATTCCTCATGAGGGTGGCTGGGCTCAGCCTTAGAAATGTGGTGAGGAGCTCAAACATCCGGAGGGATCTCGAAGTAGAGGAGATCCCGGGTAGACCCAGAACTGGAGGGATTATATATTCAAACTGGCCTGAGAATGCTTTGGACTCCCCCAGGAGGAGCTGGAGAATGTTGCTGGGGAAAGGGATGTCTGGGTTGACTTGCTTAGCCTGCTGCCAATGCAACTCAACCCCCAGATAAGTGGAAGAAAATTAATGGGTGGATGTCTGGCTTTTATAATAAGCCTTCATTATTAATAATACCTGAAACTGAGATGTTACCACACTCTTCTAACCCTGGGATGGTTTCAGACTGACTTTTTTCTGTTTGTGTGCTGCTTCTCTTAACCCTCAGGCACCCATTTAAAAATAAAATCACTCTTTTCCACCTTAAGGTCCTTTTAGGTCACTGGATAAATTTAAAAATATAAAACGTGAAAAAAACATGTTATTTTCTTGAGGTCATTCAGTCTAGTCCTCATCATGTACAGCAAATGTGAATTCATTTTCATAATTTTAACTCTCTAAATGCTTATTTACATGGTTATTTACACAGTGGCGTTTTTTTTTTAAACAAAAACTTAATTTTCTATTTGTTGAAAGCAAGGTGGATTTTTTTTAGCGTGGATCATCAGTCTGGTATACATCATTGATTAGCAGCAACACTGATTTTGATAGACTATTACTTTTTGTGGAATTACAACGAAAAAAAAAACACACTTTTCCCCCCCTGCAGCCCTAAAAGGGATACCATGAATAAATAGCCCTCATAAATAATAAAAACAAGATACACTAATATTACATTCCAATTATTTTGTTAACTTTTAAATGACATTGCTTTCAAATTTAAATAATTACAACATAATAAAAACACACAAACACACTAATTTTTTGATACACATACACATCAGACAGCCAGACAATGGTTGTCACAGCCGATGGGACAATCATTGCAGGAAAACAACACAGTGGCTAATGCTAAGCTAGCAGCAGAAAATCAAAAATAGATTAAAAAATTGATAAAAAGACCTTTAATACTGGAGGCACTGGTGTGGATTTAGTCTTTAAACACCCTGTAAAGTCATCCAAGTTCCAGGCTTGCTAGAAAAGCCTCCCAAAGGGCTATGAAGGCATTGATAGCGTCATTATAATGGCACAACAGAGGGCTTTCTGATAGATGAAAAGTAAGGGGCTAGGATTTATGGTTCAAAAGTTATTGAACTTTTTGTAATCTGTGTCTCATCTTGTTGTGCATGACGTCTGTCACAGAGGGTCAGTTTAGTGATAAACATGATTTCCGACACATTCTCATCAATAAATGATTGACTGCTTTTATCATGAAAAAGCCATATCATGAAATTGGGTGAACACAGAGATTTATAGATCCATCTGTGCTTATGCATATTAATCATCTGAGTCGAGGAGCAACCAGGGACTTGTTTTAAGAAGAGAAGGGCATCATTGCCCACATGCATTTAAATGTGTAATCAATCCCTTTAAATTTAAACATGTTTAATGACACTGCCATCTAAAGGTAAGGCAGTAATACACCCTGCATAGAGACATGGATGCCAAAAGGTCACTTGTTCTCTTTGATGCAATGGAAAGGAGCAAGAGATAAGTAGACAATAGCGATCAGTCTACATCAGTGGTTCTCAACAGGTGAGTCGGAACCCAAAAGTGGGTCGCGGATCCCTTTTTAGTGGGCCGCGAATGGGTTTAAAAAATTGTACCAGAAAGTCCAGAAAATTCTCTTGAACATGCTTGTTTTGTCTTTTATGTTTGATCTGTTACATGGTTTGTAGTATTTGGGGTCCACACTGTACTGTTTCTTTTTAATAATTAATCAGATTGGTTGAAAAAATCTGTAACTTTGGTCCCTTTTCTCATTGAGAGTTGGTTAGTCCTGAGGCCCAACCAGATGAGTACCACTGGTCTAAAACAACCTTTTCCATGGCTACTTTTGGTCCTGTATGTGACTAAAAATGAAGCCCATGGACTCTGCAGTTTCTTGAATGTCATCAAACATTGAAACTCTTGAACCTAAAGCTGTTAGAAAAATTCTATTTATGATTTTGGGGTGTTTATATGGTCTCTTCTAGTAAACTCAGTTAACAAGATCGTATTTAAAGTTACCAAGTTATTCTGCCCTTTTTACCTTCCCTATATTAGCTATGACTAAAAGAGAAACAAATCCTGTCAAAATCTGTGCATCTATTTTAGGTCAGGTAAGAGCCCCATCCTCCACTAGGGCCCTGGTAGTCTGTCCTAGTTCCCCCCCAGTCCTCCACCCATGCACAGGATCCATGCAGTCTGTGCAAAAATCGGATAACTGTGCGTCTGTTTGTTCAGAAAATGCTCCATTAAATAACAGACAACCCTATACAAACAGTTTAATACACAAGACCAAATATTTAGAAAAATCATGATGGCACTTTCTCAAAACTAACACAGTTGCACAATAGGTGTGCTAGTTTCACCAGGCTTAGTGATGTTATGCTAAGAGGAGATAAATATCAAAAATAATGTTTGTCTAAAACATGTTCAAGATTCAAATCAGATTTCACAGAAGGGCTCAGTTTGCTGTTTAAACAACCACAAATAGCCCTTCCTGAGCATGTCTGTATTTAGACAGCAAACACAATTAGAGAGAAAAATGACATTTCACAGAAAATTTACTCTCTGACCCACTGCAGCACCTTTACTGTAGGGTTAATGACTTCATTAAGGCCACATTATACAAAATGTTTTTGCATAAACAGAGTTAAATGCACTTAATTCATGAGATAAAATATGCATGAATAACTGGACTAGAATTAAAAAGGTGACAAGAGGCTTCAAGACACCACTTATTAAAGGGTAACTAAACTCTAACACCAATTCTTTTCAGACAAAACATGCACTATTTGCACAAATTTGGACATCTGACCATTAAACCAACTTTTGGAGTGTTTCTGTGGGAATTTGTGCCCATTCATTCTGTAGAGCATTTATGAGGTTGGGCACTGATGCTGGACAACAAGGTCTGGCTCGCAATCTCTGTTCCAGTTCATCCCAAAGGTGCTCGATGGGGTTGAGGTCAGGGCTCTGTCAAGTTCTTCCCCACTGAACTCATCATCTTTATAGTCCTGCTTTGTGCACTGGGGCACAGTCATATTGGAATGGAAAAGGACCTTCCCCAAACTGTTGCCACAAAGTTGGAAGTGTAGCATTTTCAGAAATGTCTTGGTATGCTGAAGCATTAAGATTGCATTTCACTGGAGATAAAGGGCCTTCACCAAAACCCTGAAAAACAGCTGGCCGTAATTGAGCACAGTGCAGTCAGGTAGGTAACGTTCCCCTGGTGTCTGCCAAACCTAGGCCCCATCCACATGGAGACAAAAACTATATATTGCTGTTTTGTTTTGAAAAAGTTTTCTGTAAAGACGGATTTGTTTCAGGAAATATCCCTGTAAGCACGGAACCACTGAAAATGACTGAAATGCTGTAGTGCGCTGTATTGCTGCCACGGAAATGCACCAAAAGAGAGAAGAAGATCACAGAAAACTGACACAAACTTTCTTCTAGTTGCCCTTCTGGTTTTTCTCCGCGTTGGATTTAAGAACATAGGGTGTATGCATTTCGCGGTGGTGGTAAAGGAGCATCAGATTTTGCTATAAAATCCATAACAAGCTCAGTAGCTTCTGTAGCACGAACACAACCCTGTAATCTGCCATCATTGTTTTGGACCTGCGCAGGCATCTTAAGAGAGCTACGCTCTGCGTGACGTAATCATTTCAAGAAAGATGTGGTTGGCTGTCCACATGGAGACAAAACAGTAGTCGTTTATGGGTTTTTGCACTCTGGGACCCATTTTCAAAAAGTATTGTTTACAGTCACCCAAAACGCCGTTTCTGTGTGGATGAAACGCCGATACGACAAAAAACCTTTGCGTATACTCCTGAATTTGTCTCTGTGTGGACGGAGACTGGCTCATCTGACTGTCAAACAGAGAAGCGTGATTAGTCTCTCCGTAGTCCAGTGTCCGTTTGCTCTACACCACTCTAACCAACACTTGGCACTGGACTTGTTGATGTTAGTCTTGCATGCAGCTGCCCTGCCATGGAATCCCATTCCATGAAGCTCCCACTGCACAGTTTCTGTGCTTACATTAATGCCAGTGCAGGTTCAGAACTCATCAGCTATGGAATCAAAAAGCATTGGTGACTTTAAGCAGTCAATGACACCACTCTGTGATATTACATGGTCTTCCGCTTCATGGCTGAGTTGCTGTTGTTCCTAAATGCTTCCACTTTCTGATTATATCACTTACAGCTGACTGTGGAGTATTCAGCAGGGGTGAAATTTCATGGTGCATTTATTGCAAAGGTTGTATACATCACAGTACCACGGATGAAGTCACTGAGCTCTACAGAACGACCCATTTTGTATCAAACATGTTTGTAAATGGAGACTGCATGCTTGATTTTAAACATCTCTGGCAACAGGTCTAATTGAAACAGCTGAATTCAATAAGTAACAGGTGTGGCCAAACACTTTTGTCTATCTAGTGTATTGGTGCCAGCTTTTGTCACCATAGAGAGCAGCAGTTACTGCCCACTTTATCCATGAGCACTAAGTTCATCAGCCGCAGCCAAAGTTGGAGGGTAATATTGAGCTCTAGTGATCAGAGGTGTTGAAACAACACTAGGATAGTGGGTAATGTAGTTTTTTACTCAAGATTGCAAAAACAATGATGGAATAAGAACGTGTGTCTCCCACAGGTCCATATGCTTTAAAATTAAACTTGTGTCTTCTGTAGTAGGGAATCTGTTAGGAACATTCCTCGTCTTTAGAGAAGCAAAGCCCGGATCCCTCTCTGGATTTGCTGCCATAGTTCTGCTCGTTGGATCTTACTAATATCTAAAGTTCCCTGTTTTATCAGACCAAAAGTTGCCCCTAAGAAGAAGATTTCAAAGGCCATTTTAGCTGAAGAAGTCATGCTAAACCAGGAATATGTTACTTCAGCTCTCTAACTCTCTGAGTGAAAGAATGTCAGAGGAAGCACCCGTGTCTGTTTATGTAGTCTGCGTGTGCTGTGCGTGTGGAGCTGCATTCACAGAAGCCTACAGGGGATTTGCCTATTGAGCTAAATCGTGCCACCCTTATCTCCTCCATTCCATTATCTCCAGCACGGTAATTGCTGACTTCCAATCGGGCTTGTTTTCCTCTGATAGGCAGACTTTTCCTTCTTGAGCAGCGAGTTCGCTGTGGCTTCCCCTCTGAACTTGGAACGGCCCCACCTCCACACTGACACACCAGAAATACCCAAAGGAAAACACCAACACGCATGGAGCAGGAAGGCTGACATTCCTGTGTGCCCTCTGTTCATGCCAAGATAGAGAGGAAGTCATTGACTTTTACACAACTGGTTATAAAATACGGTATGTCCTAGGCAGTGTACCTCTAGGAATATCAGTGGGGTTACCAACTGACTTTACTGTGGAATCTAATTATTGTTGAAGCTGAAATTTTTGACAGCTTTGATTTTGTATCAATTAAGGACTTCATACCTAATGGTGATGCTTTTCCAAGATGTTTTTTGAGCCTTTTGATTGAATTGACAGGACAATTGAGGAGACAGGAAGTTTGGGTAGAAGTGATAAGGAAAGACATGCATCAAAGAGGAGAGGCAGATACTTGAACCTGCAGCCAAGCCATTGAGGCCTGTGTACATGGGGTGCATGTTCTAAAGCTGCATCCTATGTGACACATGTTGTACTACTAGTCAAAGGAACAAACACTTCTATGGCGGAAATACAAGTGTATTCACTTGTGGCTCTTTATTACCATCTTCAAAGCATCCCCACTTCCTCTAAACAAGAAAATGATTCTCACCATGTGTACAAGAGGATTACATTGTTTGCTAACCCTGACTCTGTAAAACAAACATCACATCCACACCCTCAGCGAAACATTTAATTTTTCTCTTCTTTCTCCCAGGAACAGACAGGCGCTGCCCTGTGGTCACTGGCTTCCCTTTGCTGCAGGGGGACTGCACCACATGTTGTGTCGTGGTTAACCAGGGGTGGACCACTTTAAAAGAGACCAAATTGACGCAAGCCATCTTGAACTAATCCTCTGATTGAGGATGAGAGAGGGGGGATAACCTGGTAGATTGACTTTTGCACCACAGTTATGATCTGTGTAACTTGGGCTGGTTACATTTTGGTACACCACAGAGGCCAGACCTCACTCCAGTTTTGGTTGGAGGCGGTTTGTTTCTGACAACATTGTTCTGCTTAGAAAGGGAGACTGGAAACAAAGGAAACAGATGGAGTTCACTTAGCACTAAACACTGTGCAATAACCCTCTACCTAATGTCCAATAGTTAAAGTTTTAAGTCCTGCATTACAGTGTTATTTATTCAGTTGACCAGAATTATCTTGTACAGTTTTAATTTTTTTTTTTCTAACTTATGTAACAGGAGGTTCTGTGTCTTGGTAAACAATCATGTCATTTTCCACCATTAGGTATGGTGTGCACCAGGGGTCACTTCTTAGACCTGTTGTATTCTCCTTAAATATGCTTCCCCTGGGGTGCATCATTGAAAGACATGGTGTTTCCTTCCACATCTATGCAGATGACTCTCAGCTGTACATCCCAGTTAGTCCATCAGACCAGGGTAAGCTGACTATGCTTAGACATATTAATGACGTGAAAGCTAAATGTTACGTAACTTCCTGCAGTTATACGATGACAAAACTCCTTGTCATCAGACAAATAAAGGGCTGCCTCTTTCTTTGGCAGCAAAAAAGAGAGAAAAAATAAGAGAAAAAATACAACCTTATTTCAAAAGAAGATGGGACACTGTGTCAAATGCAAATAAAAACAGACTTCAATGATTAGCAAATCACACAAACCCATATTTATTCACAATAGAACATAAGCTACAGTTCAGATGTTGAAAATGAGACATTTGACTATTTAAAAATATTAGCTTATCTTCAATTTGATGGCAGCAACACATCTTTAAATAGCAGGGACAAAAAGGCAACAAAAAAGTAAGTAAGCGATACTAATGGAAAAACAGCTGGAGGAGCATTTTGAAACTAATTAGGATAATTGGCAACAGGTCAGTGACATGACTGAGTATAAAAGGAGCATTTTAGGGAGGCAGAGTTTCTCTGAAGTACAGGCAGGCAGAGGTTCATCAATCTGCAAAAGAACTGTTGTTAAGACTGTGAATGTCTCACAATATACAGTCCATAATAAAGTCTAAAGATTCAGAGATTATGGAGAAAGCGATACAGCCACTGGAAATCACTGCATGGTCTCAGGAACACTTCCAGAAATCACTGTCAACACAGTTTACTTTACCATCCACACATGCAAGTTAAAGCTGTAACATGCAAAGAAGAAACCCCTCTTCTCACATACCTCCTTGCAAATGTGCATGTCTGCTACTGACGGTGGTAAAGCTCTCGTGAGGTGATTTTGCTCTGCTTTTCCACTGAAATCAATGGCCGAATCACAGACAAGAAAACACTTCGTCTCAGCATGAACAAATTCTACATAGGACCGAATACCGCCATAACTCCGTCTTTGTATCAACTTCTCACTGAGCTTAGGTGCAAGCGCACCTGACCTGAGTTTTGATTGACTGCGAGTACTAGCCTCCTCATTGGCTGGCGCATCATCCCTTGCTGGCTCTCCTCAAGCGAGAGTGCTGCGCGAGGAGGTGTTGCAGAAGTCTGTTATTCTGTCAGATGGCTTCAGTAAAAAGAGTTTTGTTTTTGTGGGCATACAACACTAAAGATAAATCGCTTACTACAGCTTTAACATGATCCAGAAACACCGCCGTCTTCTCTGGGCCCAAACTCATTTATAATGGACTGAGGCAAAATGGAAAACTGTTCTGTGGTCAGATTAATAAAAATGTCAAATTTTTTTTGGAAACCAGAGATGCCGTGTCCTGAGGACTAAAGAGGAGAAGGACTATCCAGCTTGTTTTCAGCGCACAGTTCAGAAACCTGAATCTCTGATGGTATGGGGGTGCATCAGTGCTGACAGCATGGGCAGCTTACACATCTGGAAGCACTATCACTGCTGAAAAGCAGATGGAGGTTTCAGAGCAACTCTCATCCAGACAACATCATGTCCCTACTTTTTTGACACTTGCTGCTGCCATCAAATTCAAAATGAGCTAATATTTTTTATGATATAGTATAATGTCTCTCAGGCATGTCATTGCTTTATCTTTATTCACATTTAACAGTGTCCCAACTTTTTTGGAATTGGGACTGTATTTTCAGAGGATAATCTTAGAGATTCTTAGAGGGTTTAAAAAGGAACTATTTGCTGTTATGTTCACACCTTACTGGGCTTCCTGAAAGTGACAGACACTGAACCAATGCTATTCAGCATACAGGAACTCCTGTTAACAAAGCTGAGCTCAGTAGCATGACCCAAACTCTCCACCCAGAGAGAGAGACTTTCAGCTGACGATGATACCGTTTCCCCCCACTGGCATTTTTTCCAGCTCTGCCTCAGCTCCTGGTATCGATGGCAGGGCGTTTGTGTGCATGACGTGGAAAAGAGGAGAGAAGGTGGCGATGGAGATGGGAGTTTGGACACACGGCTGGAACAGTTGACACAGAGCGGAGCCTGAGTGTGATTAGCTGAGCTGCAGCTCAAGTGAAGCCAGTTCTCATCTGTCAGTGTTTGTAGATGTGGGTGGGTGTGGGGCGGAGAGAGAGAGAGAGAGAGAGAGAGAGAGAGAGAAAAGAGGCAAAAAAAAAAGTACAACAGAGTGAAGACAATGAGACAGACAGAAAGAGGAGGGAGATGTCTTTAAAGGATCTGACTTTTATTTCGATCTGAGCGATGTGTGGCCTAGCACCATGGTTGCAGAGTTACACCCAAAACAAATAAACAACAGTTTTAAGAAGGGAATGTGTGTGCGCAAGAAGACTAAGTCTTTATAAACATCCAGGAAACTCACTGTGGCTAACACGTGCAAGAACATGCGTCATGTGCAATGGCACTAACTTTTCTAGAGTGGATTTTCCCCATAGACTGGATTTATAAAGTCACCATGACTTCATGCCTTTGTTCTGACAACAGTTTGAAGCATCAAGTTTGGCATTTTGGTTGTCAACACACAACACTGGTGACCATAATTTGATGTGACGGAAGAGCTGGAGAAGTGCAAGGATACAGCAATCAAATTCACTCCCTCGGATGTTTTACCCTTTTATTGATTTCATAAATCAACCATGATCAATATATCTTAGCTTTTTGACCAAAAAAATTACATAAAAACTACTTTTAAATGTCAAACTGAAAACAGATTACTACAAAGTAATCTCAAACAAAAATGAGTGATTGCATAAATATTCACCCCCTTCATGTCAGTATTTAGTAGAGTCACCTTTGTCACCAAATTCTCTATTGGATTGAGGTCTGGGCTTTGGCTAGGCCTCTCCAGAAAATTCACCTCTTTAAACCATTTCTGTGTAGCCTTCTGTGTATGCTTCAGGTCATTTTCTTGCTGGAAAACAAAAGTTCTCTTGCAAACAGAATGAGATTGTCCTCTAGGATTTTTCTATATTTTGCTCCATTTCTTCCCCCCTCTACCTTTACAAGCCTTTCAGGGCTGGCTGCTGAGAAGCATCCCCACGACATGATGCTGCCACCACTGTGCTTCCCAGTGGGGATGGTGTGTTTGTGGTGATGTACGGTGTTTGGTGTCTTGTCTGATAGTCAAAAAGCAGCATTTTGGTCCCATCAGATCAAAGAACCTTATTCCACTTGACCATGGAGATTTAAAGAGTTTTCTTCAACAGTGGCTTTCTCTTTGCCACCCTCCCATAAAGCTTTGACCGGTGAAGAACCCGGGCAACATCTCAGCTGCCGAAGCTTGTGACTCCTTCAGAGTAGTCATACTCTGTCAGTAGTCTCCTTTTTGCACCGTCTGATTTAGAAAGATTTACACGTGCCATATTTCAATTTCTTGATGATGGATTTAGCTGAACTCTGGGGGATGTCGAGTGTCTTGGAATTCTCCTTGTATCCATCCCCTGACTTATACTTTTCAATAACCTTATCTCTGAGTTGCTTGGAGTGTTCTTTTATCTTTATGGTGTAATGGTAGCCATGAATACTGATTAATCAGTGACTGGACTACCAGCACTAACTGGCTGAACCTCCATTGAATTAGATCAGTCACTTTAGAGGGGGTGAATATTTATGAAGTCACTTATTTTACATTACATATTTTTTTTAATTGACATTACTTTGTAGATATCTGTTTGTTTGTTTTTTTGTTTGTTTGGTTTTCATCAAAAAGCCAAATTATATTGACCATTATTCAGTAAAAGGGTAAAACATCTAAGGGGGTGAATAATGTTTATGGGCACTGTATGCACAATAGCATTTCTACACCCTTACTTATGCACAACTGTAATGGCATATTTAACTTATCATGACTTAAAAAAATAAAACCTTGGGCAGTGGTCAAAAATGGGAGAATAGTTTTATGGATCAAATCTTGTTTATTTCTACTTGGCTGAAAGCACCTCCAATTTTAATATCAAGTTGTCCATGGAGCTCTTTGAGCTTTGATTCACTTTCAGATTCAGCTTCAAGGAACTGCAGTTCTTGGAGCTTCTGTTTTGGCTTCATTTATCAGCACTGATTAGTTGCTGCTTTTCCATTCCTGATCTCAAATGACACAAAACTTAGGAACACTGTGTTTGATTTAACTTTGAGTCCCATTGCATGATTGCATTCCTGACTCCAAATGTCACTTGTTATAATTTCCACCGTCTGCGATGCAAATTTAGCATCAGATGTGCGTCTGTCATGTTTTGGAAACCCGGGTACAAAGTCACCACAGGAAGGGCGTGCTGTCATGACAGTATACAAGGGTTTCAAATCAATACCAGAGTCATTTTAGCTTTGCCACTTTGATCATATTTCTCTGTAATCAACTTATCATTTGTGTAAAGTTGCTGTGTATATGTTGGCACCTGCTCTCAGTACACAAGCTAATCCACTCCAGCAGTTCACGTACGGGGTTATTGTTTCTTTTTTTGTTTGTGTCTCTATTTATGCTCGGGCGGGGACCTCTTCATCCTCTCCAGATTTTTGTCAGCTAAGGTTTCGGGGGTTAGCTCATATGGAAAGTTGATTCCAGAGCTTGCTTCATCTCACATGGTTTCAATCACCTTTTCCTGCAGACCTTGCAGGTTGTGAGGCAGACCTTCGCTCCAGGACTCCTCAACCTGGACTGGGACGGGCACTGGGGAGCGGAGAAATTAGGGGGAACGGAGAATTTCTGCAGAAAGAAAAACTATAGAGGGGGAAATATGATGAAAATCCTTTATTTAAATCATATTTTTGCAGGTTTTTGCAAAAGTTCTTCCAGTTCTTCTACAAGTCTTGTTTCTTTTTATTGTATCATCCCTTATCCCCTCTTCTATCTCATCTTGTCTGGTCTCACTTTATCCCATCTGGTCTCCTTTCAGCTTCACATGTCCTCTCATCTGGTCTCTTGTGTCATTTCATATCCTTTGTAAGTCTCCTTTAATGCCATATTGTCTTACGTCTCATACAGTTTAATTGTCTCCTCCTTTCTCATTTACCATCCCATCTCGTATCTTCTCAAACATTTGCTCTTGTCCCCTCACCGCCTGTTGTCTTCTTGGTTTCCCATGTTTTGCCACTGTCATCTAATCTCATCCCTTGTTATTTTTTCATGTTTTGGTCATCGTTTCCTGTTTTTTCCCAATTCTGTCCCCAAAATAACCCACTACTCACACTACACAAAGAATACAGCATTCTGCAGTGTCCAAATGATGAGCATTGCTGTTGTATTCAGTGAGGATGAGGAGCTGGCACGCAGACATCACTTTACGCTGACTAGGCTGAGCTTTTTGGAGATTATTAGTCTGTTAACAGAGACTACAGCCTGCAATGATCTTCACTCTTACTACTGGTTAACTGAGTTGTATTGGAACAGATAAGCAAGTAACACTTTCTTTTTTTCCCCACCAGTGCGCACCACACACCCTTCTCCCTTGCCTCTTTTTAACAGCTTTTCTCCCTTATTAAAGTCAAATATATACATGTAAAGAAAGCAGTGATAAAATGTTTGGTAAATAAGCTGCTTGGCCAGAAGCATGTCTCTAGTTATAATTTGTGCTGTAGGACTGCACTATAAAAAGCCATTTTCTGTCTCCAACTTGCCCAGAATGGAGCTTCTAACAGGTTTTAACAGATGACATCACATCACCCCAATTTAGGCATCTTTACATTCCTGTTTCCTGTTAGCTTTAGAATTGATTTTATGATTTTACTCATTACTTTTAAAGCACTTAAGGGTCTGGCTTCTTGAGGGAGCATGGGATGCTGCCCATCCAGTCTAAAGGTGTTTTGTGAACTTGGAGAAGGCTCACGATTGTGTACCTCAGGGGTCATGTGGGATGCACTGCGGGAATGTGGGGTCCCGGGGCCGCTAAAGTGAGCTGCATTCTGAGCACAAAGTTGGATATGTTCCCAGTGCATGTTGGCCTCCTCCAGGGCTGCCCCTTATCTCCGATTCTGTTTGTGATTGAGCTGGGGGGGGGGGGGGGGTGTCAGTCCAGGGACCTCAGAATGCTATCTTTACTTTTTGCAGATGATGTCATTCCGTTGGCTTGGGATCTCCAGTGGGCATTGGGATGGTTTGCAACTAAATGCTGATGAAAGTAAACAACTCCAAGTCCAAGGCCATGGTTCTCTGTCAGAAAAATGTAGAGTGGCCCCTCCAGGTAGGGAGTGAATCTCTGCCTCAGGTGAAGGAGCCGTCGAGTATCTCGGGGCCTTGTTCAGGAGTTAGGGGAAAAAGGAATGGGAGATTGACAGGCAGATTGGTGCAGTGTCAGCGCTGTGCCGGACCGTTGTGGTGAAGAGGCCTGGTCGATCTACCTCCCAACCCTCACCTGCAGTCATGAACTCTGGGTAATGATCAAAAGAATGAGATTACAGATGCAAGTGGCTGAAATAATTTTCCTCCAGAGGGTGGCTGGGCTCAGCCTTAGAGATAGGGTGAGGAGTTCAGACATTCAGGGGGAACTAAGTAGAGCTGCTGCTCCTTTGCATCGAAACGAGCCAGTTGAGGTGGTTTGATCTGATCAGGATGTCTCCTCCCTGGGGAGGTCTTCCAGGTACATCCAGCTGGGAGGAGACCCAGAATGCACTGGAGGTATTAAACACCATGTCTGGTCTGGATACATTACGGAATTCCCAAGAAGTGTCACTGTGGAGAAGGATGTCTGGGTTGACTTGCTTAGCCTGCTACCTCTGCGTCCCAGTCCTGGATAAGCAGAAGAAGATGAATGGAATATAATGTAGTATAATGTTAAAGACAGCAAGACAGCTCCAAACTTAACAGATAGATGCAACATAAGCAGGGAAAGTGATGCCAGCCCTTGTACAGTTTCTACCCTCTCCAGGTTGCAGTGAAAGGAGCGGCAGATTCTTGAAAAAAGCACTCCAAGCAACTCAGACAAGTCCTTTCTTCTCTTCTTAATTTTCTGGAACTATTATGAACGATTTCTCTCAACACGTCTCCCCCTGTCAACAGCAGGACTCATGGAGGCTGAATGTGTTCACATGGATCCTGTAGAGAGCGGGGGCAGCCGGGGTCACCTCAAATCAGCGACAGCCTCTGCAGGAGGATGTGACTCTTTACCCTTACGGGGGCCTGATGATGCGGGCCTACACTTCCCATCTGTCAGTGCAGCTATTCCTCCTCACAGGCAGGAGAAAGCTCCATGCAACAGTGAACTTATGAGGGAGCAGCAGACGCTGCGGCGGTGGATGGGGAGCTGAGCTGGGGTAGATTCTCTGAGATTTGTTTTCATTCTTGCAGGGGTCGGAAGTGTTATTTGGGTTAGCTTATAAAGTGCTGGTATATAAACATGACTTCTGTATGATGGGAACTAATCTTGTTGACACATTATTGCTCTTTCTGTGTTTCTTTCTGCTTAATTCACTGTGGAGGAGAACGATAACATGTCATGAATCGTACAGTTGATGTCAGAGTAGATAAATACTGTACCATGACCGCCTGTTCTTTGGCATTCAGTCCGACTTTGTCATTTGGCCTTCAGCTTAACAAATATGATCTAATCACGCTAGGGAAAAGCGGCTCTGCATAAAAACAATTCATACATCACATGAACTGCATTCATTCCTGCCAGCTGTTTACAATTTAATCATTTTGCCTCAAGAAGAAAAATAAAAGCTGATTTTAAAGGCAGTGAATTACAATGTGAATAATATTTTCACAGTGTTTGCCTTTATTTCTGTTGGTAACAATGTGCCAAAAGTATACTCTGTTATCTAGAGATTCTGAGGGCGTTTTCCCATTCGGCACGACTGTTTCATACCATGACCGGGAGCGATTCCTCCCTTCTCCCCTGCTGGTCAGCTCCATGAGTGACATCACTCAGCCCATGAACGCTTCTGTATGTATTATGTCCAGCACAGCAGGTGGCAGTATGGGCGTAGATTGTTCACCATTTTGACCCAATGCAACATCTGTGTATGCTCCCATGCCGACAGTGGAGCCAATCATTAACATCTGCAATGCCATCAATTCTTAGGCTATTATGAGCCTCAGCTCAGTTCAACAGTTGACTACGAGTTAAACTGCGGCTTCACTCCAACTCACTCCAGCAGTATGAGCATGAATATGAAACAAGTTTTCTTGGGATTTATTCTCAAATAACAGAAATTATCTTTGCCAAAATGAAATCATCATGATGCAAATTTAGAAAAAGTAAAAAGCCAAGATTGACAGGTCTGTCCTAAAGAGACAAGAACAAGTAATCTAAACTCTTTTAGGCTTTAGAAACAAAGCTTCAAACAGATCTCTGTCTCAAGATGAAATGTTTGCTTGATAGATAAATATCTGATCCTAACGAAAGCATGAGAGTCATTAGTGTGGATAGGCCTGGGTCAGGTCAGGTCAGGCCAGGTGGGAGCATATACTGGTTCGGCACTTGCCACATCAACCTGATGGTAATCTTCCAGGCTTGTGCCAGGTCCCATCCCTCCAGGGATCCAGCCAGGTCTTCCTTGCAAAAGCGATCTTAATCTTAAGGGACCTCCTTGTTAGATAAAATCCTCCCAGCTGCCTCCTCCACTATATACACGCTCGCTCCCAGCATCTGGACCACCCCACCAGCTCCTGGGCACCGAGTATGCTGTGAGCTGGATCAGAGCTGGGAAAGTGTGCCAGGTGCCAGTAAAAGCAGAGCTGCCACAGCTGACTCTTCTCATCCCTGTTCTCCTGAGCACATCAGCATTCAACACACGGACTTGCCAACAATACCCAAAGATGCACCGAGGAGGAGTTGTCACGAAAGTGTCCAGTCGGTCTCGACTGGCCATTGGTTAACATCCAGGCTCTACAAGAGTATAGAAAGACTGGAAAGACCAAGGATCGAAAGACTCTGACTTTGAACTGCATGCCACACTGTCTTGCTCAGCAAGCTGAAGTCTGTGGCTGATCTCAGCCTCACAATCAGCAAATCTATGGATTATGCTGCCAAGGTTGATGAACTGCTCTACAACCTCCACTCTCTCACCATTCACAGACACATATTCAATAGCAACATCCCAGAATGCCTGGATCTTTGTTTTGACCCAGGTGACGTGCATTCCCAACATTTTGGCTTCCTCACTTAGCAAGTTAAGAGCAGACTAGTCTCCTCAAGGAGGATCTTTCATTAGCGCCACCAACTTTTCAAGGCTTTTGTTGCCTTGTCCCTATTTTTTGGAGATGTACTGCTGCTATTAAATTCAAAGTGGACACATACATATTAAGGGAGAAAAGCTGTTAAAAGTTGGTTAATGATCTAATGAATGTTCACAAGGTGGACCACAAAGTCCACTTTTAACGGCTTTTCTCCCTCATTATGTACCATTCTGTTTACTGTTCAGTAAATAAACTTTATGGAGGGAAGTTTTTAACAAACAGAGTCCACAATTCCAAACTAGAAGTCACTATCGAGTTGAGCTGAGCTGGTTTCTATTCGATGTGGAAATGCCTAGTGTTATGATACTGTTTGAGGGAATTCATTTAGGGGATAGTGTCTTGTAGCGGTAGGAGTGGTTGGTAGGCAGAGAGAAGCAGGGTCATGACTGATGTCGCACTGTGGGGGGTGTGGTGGCTCTGATTGATCAGCCTTATGAGGTACACCTGTGGAGGTGGCGGGGGAGGCTGAAAGGAAAATGGACGCCAAGCATGGAGGATGCTAAAACTCATGACTCCAGACAAACCGAACAGATTCAGGACATTTGGGTGTTTTATTTCAACGGCACGACGCGGATGTGGGGAGCACCACCTGAACGAACAACTACAAGTGCGAGCTGGCGGCAGTACAGGCATTGGTGGCCAACCGAGAGCGAGCTGGTCACAGCAGGCACGGCGTCAAAGGGCGGTAAGTCACCCACGCACAAACCCCACAGACGGAGAGTTTTTACACACAGTGAGGGAGACACAGGCAACAAGTTCACGTAAAATGCATTACGCAGGGTAAGGCACTAGGTTACGGGCTCTCTAGCCTTAGAGTCAGGTGACTTTTAGTGGAGGTTAGGGTAGCGGCGTAACACTAGTGTGATCACAACAGTGCAGGGTTTGTAGGACGGAGTTCTTCTGAGCTTGGATGACTAAACTCCAAAACAATGGCAGAGAATAATCGTGGTTAATCACAAATAAGCGACAGATTTCTAGAGCTGTTCAAAATCCCTTAAGTGGCGAGTTGCACCTCTGATAGCGACTCTGTCTTGGAGGCCACCGTAACAAGACATGTCCCATTACAACTACAGAAATTAAGATCTTCACTAGCTGAGATTTATGTGAAAAATTCTACATACAGGGCCTTTGAAACTTTGGGGTGTTAAATTTACTTTTACTTGCAAGTTATAGTTTTTTCATAGCAAAAAGCAAAAGAGCCTTTGTAGTCCAACAGTGGTCATGGCACACACTTACACGCTCAGTGCTGTGTTTTACAGCCTGTATGTGCCAGACAGGTCAGTTGGCCGTGCAGAGATAAAGATCTGCTGCAGAGCTGCATTCTTCAACAAACAAGCTCCCCGATAAATGACAGGACGGGGCGGGGGTTTACCTCGGGCAGCAGACATAAACACAGCAACCCTCATGGATGGAGGGAGGTAATTTAGATATACCACCGCCATTAGCCCAATTAGGGTTCAATGCCTGTGAATCCACTGGGCTTTCCCTGTTCAGCAGCGAAGGAAAAGGGGAAAAGTACACTGTAATTATGTGTTTCAACGAAGGAGGAAATGAGAGAGGAAGCCAAGGTGAAGCCTGAGCAGCCGAGCTTCTCCTGAGCTGTCTGAAAAGTCGGCCACTGAGGTAGGGTTGCATCAGGAATCGGCCTCAGGCTTTGGTGGAGTGTGCTGACACTGATAAGACATCTAGTCGACTCTCTCTGGGTCAGAGCTGCAAACTTTATCCAAGTTCAGACTGATTGAATATCACCATGTCTTCGACAGAGGACGACGGCTCGAATGCTTTTATGAGCAGTGATATGCAGGGTTAGTTTGCAAGGGCTCAAAGCTCTTTCTTCTCTTAATATCAGACAATCTTTATCATTCAGAGTTTTCTGTCAGAGAATTCCTGCATCTAAAATTTAGGTGTCACAGCAGCTTTGAATGTTGGTCAGAGAGATAAAGCTTCAAGTGGCAATGTCTAAGTTCAAGCCTGGTAAGTTTTAGAATTCACATTGATGAAAAACATCACTTTAAGTGGGCTTAATTCAATTTTTAAGAAAGAATGAGATCAACCACTCATTTCGCCATCACTAAGCCATGTAATATTTCAATAACAGCATGCTCAAAGCAGTGCCAATAGTCTTCCTTTCATTAGAGTTGAACAAAACATTGTCTGCCTGTTTAAAAGACAGCGTGCATGTGAAAAGCCACACCCACTTTCATCACCATGGCACTTCAGATCTTGGGTAATACTTTCTGCTTAAGCATGCTCCATATTTTTGGTTAAAATCCCTCCTCCCGATTCAGGAGAACACATGTTCAGTATTTTTGGTGTTGCTTTAAGGCTTTAGTCTAGAAGGCTTATTCCCAGTTTGGCCCTGAAGAAATGTACCAGGATTTAAGATACCAGAAAAAAAGTTAAGACCTTTTCCGAGTGTTAGAGCCCCAGCCAAGTCCAAGTTTACTGATCATAACAATTTCTGTCTGTAGAAAAAGGGAAAGCTTAGCATCACTTTGACCTTAGTGCAAAAGAACTTAATCGGATCGACAAATACATTGGCCATGCCAAGATTAGAACCCATGGCGGTTGAGTTGTGATGACTAAAGCTGGGTGTACACTGTGCGATTTTCCTGCGATTCAGCCACGAATTTGGATCAGTCAGATCAGGCATTGGTTCTCGTGCTGTGTACAGGGGGGTATGATGGCTGACCACAGCCCCACTACAACCTTACAGCCTGCTCCTGACTGGTCATGAGGATTTCTTGCATGTTTGATATTTTGGTCGTATGACTCCAGACACTTAACAATGAGAGCAGAAACACGAACAGAATAAACAACTTTGGGGGATTGTTTTCCTTTGTAAACTGTCAGACAACGTCCTAAATTACCATGACAACAGCTGGAATGACTTTCTGATGCACCCCGCTATGATAAAGGAAATAAACGAGCAGGAAATATTCCTACCCCTGGATCTGCAGCTGACACAGAGGTGCTGCTGTTTGTGTGTGGGAGACAGAGAGAGTTAGTGGGAGAGAGAGAGAAAGAGTGAGAGAGAGGGAAAGCGGGAGAGATAGAGGGGGGAGAGAGAGAGAATATGACCGGGAAACGCTTTACCCTCAGACCCTGAGACTTTTTAAAAAGGAAACTCTGTGGGTTTCTGTCACAGTCCGTCTGGACCTCAGTCGCACAGTGTGAGCACTCAGGTCATGCATGACCCTTGGATCGTACAGTGTGAGCACATAACTCGTGCGCGATAGTTGTGCGTCATAAGCGATTCACTCGTACAGTATGAGATGACATTCTGCTGTCATTCGACCGTCGTACAGTCAGCTTGAAATCGCACGATGTATGCCTGGCTTAAGGTAGATGTCTTATTTCTTAAATTATTATTCAAAACAAAAAAACCTTTAATATCATCCATTTAAGGCTTTTTGCCTTCAACCCTTCATTCCATAAGATATTTTTGTCTCCTCTGGACTTATTGCTTTAAAAAGAGCAGCACATGTGGGTTTAGACTATACAGCTTAAATTAATTAATCAAGCTAAATGAATTCACATGTGAGAATAAGCTGAAATGAACTGAAAGAAAAGCAGTATTAATGACAATGCCCTGTATAGTCTGTATTATTTTAATCAGAAAAAGCCACTCTGACTGTAAATAATAGCCCTAATCTGCAGAGATGTGAAATGGCATGGGATTAGGATTACCTGTGGACCTCTGTGTGTGCTAAAATATGATTGTAATTTGCCCTGAAATTTTAACATTGCAAACTAGAAAAGCAATCGGAGAGTGCAGACCTCTGCCATTAGCCCTATCTCCAAATAGTGAAGCATCTTTTAAAAAATTCCTGGATCCATCCCCATGTGCCCCCCACCATGGTATTTGCCAATTACTCCCTCCCCGGTGGGGTTCAAACACAGTGAGGCAAAGCTTTGGCTTCACCACGTGTGGACTGTCATGGCTGAAGCATCGCCTGCCGGTGCCGACAGATGCACTGACAGTCTCACCCATGGTCTCACCGGGTGACTGGAAGTCATTGCAGAGGGTGAATATTCCTCTATTCCTCCCAGCATTGTGAGTATTCTTGTTACAGTTTGCTGTATTTCTCTCTGTTATGCTCCAACTCGTCTCCTCAACTGGACATGAGTCTTTCAAACTCCATAAACTCCAAAACTTTTAATAGAAACACACCCAGAAATGCTGCTGGGATTGAAGTTACTCAGGTCCGCCATCTCCTGGTGTAAAGTGGTAACAGCACAGCCCTCCGCCATTAGCCCTATCTCCCAATAGTACAGAATCCTTTAAAAAATTCCTGGATCCAGATGGTGATCTGGATCACTCCCAAAATCTAATCAGTTCTTCCTTATGCCATTTCTGACATTTCATGAAAATTTCATGAAAATCTGTCCATAACTTTTTGAGTTATGTTGCTAATAAACTAACAAACTAACAAACCCACCCGATCACATAACCTCCTTGGCGGAGGTAATCACAGACATAGCTGAGTCGCACAGGATAAAAACCACAAAGGCCCCGTACGATATTTAGAACTTACCAGAGGTCCCTGGGTAATACTAATCCCATGTGAATAAGGCATAAAGTAGGGTTCCTTCTAATGTGGGGCCCCACTTTCTATGAAGAATTGTGGGTTATCTTTTCTTCTCTCTTTTGCTGGATGGTTGAATGTATATTTCGCTAAAGGAAAAAAATGAAGCTCCTTTCCTTATAGAGACTGCAGTCAGAGCTTGTCTTGCTCCACTCAATTAGTCCAGGTCATTTCTATCAGCTAGGAAGGTTCTAAGAAGAAAGGACTATTCAAGCAGACTGTTAATCAAAGAAGACACTGGTCGAGCAGGGGGGCCTTCATTGGGCAAGAGGCCTGGTACACCCTGGACTGGGTCCCGGTCAATCACAGGACTGACAGAGACAGACAACCAGGCATGCGCACACTCACACCTACTGCCAATTTAGAGTCAGAGTTGGAGTGGTTTGAGGAAGCTGGACCTGGACAGAACCCACACATGCACAGGGAGAACATGCAAACTCTGCACAGAAAGGCCCTGACCAGGAAGCAAACAAAGAACCTCCTTGCTGTGAGGCAACAACACAAACCACTGCACCGGCATCAGCCCACAAACAAAGTCAGGTATCAAAAAGCTATGAGAAACTTTTATTAAGCTTTGTTCAAAAAGCATTCAAAGCAAATTTGGTGCCAAATATTCAAAATGAAATCCAATGAGCATCAGTGATCCAAAAGGCTTTTTTTTTTTTTTTGCAGAGCTGATGGGCTGGACTCATCAGAGTCGATCAGACTTTGGGTGTTAAAAATCCCTTTTTTCCATAACTGGAAATCCATCCTGCTGATTGGGTTCAAGTTTCTTGGGAAGTTTAGGGTTTCTAGCACATTCCCTCTCACAGGAATTTTTTTAAATTTTTGGCAGAATGAAATAATAACAAAGCAACACAGAAACCAACAGGGTTCTACCTCCTCAGGGCTGGAGTCCCACTACACATAAGTCTAGATATTCTGGTACTCAGATTCCTGTTGTTGTCAGAGGAAGCCTTGCCTTAATCAGTTGTTTTACAGTAAACAGGCGACTGGGTTTAACTCCATGTACAAATGGTCTGGCTGTGAACCAGTGAGTCCTCAGGCTGCTTTGGCGTCTGATGGAGGTGATCCTTGAAGGAGCCAGCCTCTATTTAAGGACTCCCCCAGCCCCAAATCTGCCATGACTCGACGCACCCACACAAAGGGAGTAATTGCAATGAGAGGGCATGCCGTGGTGCAGCGGGGTGAACTTCCTCTAGGTTCAGTGAAGTGAAGCTAAAGAGTGAGTGCAAAAAAGCAACAGTCTGAGGTAATTGTGATAAATAACATCCTGGTCAAAGGTAACAAATGGGCGCGCTCGGGACCAACATACTGAACCGCTCAGCTCGATGACGCTCGTGTTTAATGTCATGCATTTTAATTACAAGCAATGAGTTGTAATATAAATGTTTAGCAAAAAAGTGACATCTTATTAATTCATCTGTGGCCCCTCGGGGTTAAACTTCAAGGAGCCTCTCTTCTCTCTCCTCTTCAGTCTTCCACCTCCTCCTCCTCATGAAGATACTTATCCTGTTGCCTCATTATGAGAGCAGAAAAAAAAGGCTGCAGCCCTGTTCTTTGTATCACATTTTTCGGGGGGTTTTAAGGGCTTGTTATGGTTTGCAGATGTCACCCTGCATAGCATTGGGAGGGAGTCATTCCCTGGTGCTGTCAGGCAGGGACCCTCCTTTGCTCTCTTGTCTTCTCTCCTGGGCGCGGTGTCAGGGAGGGGTCCGGGGGAGGAAAACCACACAGGGTGGATACAAACATGTCCTCAAAGAGAGGTAGAGACACTCAGAAACACAACGGCTGGAGCTATGTGTTTGAAATTTGGACAAATATTCAACATGACTGGGAAAAACTACATTCAAATTGTTACTACCCATACAAATTTAATTCTAGGAAAAGGTTTCATGAATTTAACAGCATGGTCAGCTGGAGGGCACTCCTAAATTCACTATTAGCATGACCTCTTGTACAGTGGATGTTTGTGCCCTGTTTGCTCCAGGAGGTTTGGTTTAGTACGCAGCTTTCTCAGTCAAACGGTTACTGAAGAGTACAAGTTTTACTAAAGTTTCAACCTCCAGAGTTGAAAAATGAAGCCAACAAATAATATGATTAAACCACAGTTCATCAAGTATCCACTTAAGGGCTTTCCACTTCAGCAGTGATTGTTTTGTACCATGCCAGACAACATCCTCTCCCCTGCAGGCCTGCTTTCACATTCATAACATCATTCCCACGCCTGAGCACACCTAAAAATCAGCATAGATGTCAGAAGAAGGGAAAATCACTGAAACCATTTGGGTCAACATTTGTTTATATGCTCTTTGTGGATGGTGGAGTCCATCCTGCAGGCTACTACGGATGTTTTATCAGGACAGGGGAAGTGGGACACAGCTGAAAACAAAGTGTTTCTCAGTTATGATGACCCTGATGAAGGGTACAAGCCGAAATGCATTGGTCTAATATAAATGTAGTACAAAAGGAAGGAAATTAGTGTTTGGCAGATTTTTTCTTTGTTTGTTTATCTTGGCAATAAATCTCATACCGTTGGAAAGCCTGTTAATTTCACTTTTAAATCATGCCACATTTTTAAGAAGCACGCATTTGTGGGATGAGCAGCAGAGCTGAGTAAGTGGGTAAGTGTTGACTCTTGTTATAGGCTTCTGGTACCCCCAGGTGCTGACAATCAGGAGCTTGATTGTCATAATTTGAGAAATATCAAACGGAGATTCTGCAACCAGTGGCAGTCCCATACCTTAAATTTCTGGGTCTAAACTCTGTCCTCCAAGATGACAACACTCAACCCCAGAGAGCAGGGTTTATCAGACTCTACCTCCATAATTTGGGAGTGGAGAGGATGGAATGGCCTGCCTGCCGTCCTGACCTTAACTCCACTGAACACTTGTGGGATCAGCTTGGACATACCAGAGTGAATCACCAGAACCACCTTAGCTGACCTGTGGCAAATGGTTCTTCCACACGCTACTGAGGATCCTGTTTGATGAAATTGGTAATGTGCCGATATGTCCTGTTTCTTCAGACTTCAATCATCCGATCCACCAAACAACACCAAACAAGAGTCAACAGCAGAATAAGCTGTTTGGCATTGGAAGAGATTTGGCTAATTTTTCATGGGTGTCACCCACATACTCAGCTCTGCTGCTCATCCCACAAATGCATGTTCCTTGCAAATGTGGCACCATTTAAAAGGGTAATAAACAGCTTTTCCAACAGTTTAATATTTATAGCCAAGAGGCATTGTTACAACAAAGAAATAATCTACCAAACACAAATTTCCTTACTTTTTGTGCCGAATTAAGTTATTTTCTAAACTACAAGTGTTGAATGAGCTGTTTCCTTTATGTCTATTCATCCTCAAGGTACTTTGGCTGTTGGTGAAGTTGTGCCAGATATAGCTACAGCAGCTGGACAAGATGTTTCTAAAAGTTATCCCTGGAAGATAACCACTAAGGACTAAAATTGTGAATGACATACAGGAAAAGGGGGAAAAATTGAGGTAATAAACTATAACCAAAGAGCTCCCATTTTTAATTACACTGAGAAAAAAGAGAAACCAAACAATTGCTGCAATGCAGCATACTAGAAAGTAAACTTCTGTGTAGGGTGAGAACGCTTTGCTTAAATGAAATGCAAGGGCCACCAGGTTGGTGTGATGAGAGTAACAAAATAGCTGGGTAAAGACAGCCAGCACTGACAAACAACTCAGAGAGACTGGTTAATCTTAGACATGTAAGTGAAGCTGTAACGCTGCTGTGGAATTGCATCAGAAACAGAAGAATATTATGGATCAAGCACACTAAAAATTTCTCTCTTACCCAAAACTGTCTTCTGGCTCCCCTTCTGGTTGCATGTAGGTCTATCGAAACTCTTGCCTAATGTAAAAGCACACTGGCAAAGGCATGAGCATGAGTATGAACAAGAGCATAAGCATGAGCACCATCATGAGCATGACGAGAGCATGAGCATGAGCATGAGCATGTGCAAGAGCATGAGCATAAGCAAGAGCATAAGCATGAGCACCATCATGAGCATGACGAGAGCATGAGCATGAGCATGTGCAAGAGCATGAGCATAAGCAAGAGCATGAGCATGAGCACCATCATGAGCATGTGCATGTGCATGTGTATGTGCATGAGCATGAGCATGATCACCATCATGAGCATGAGCACCATCATGAGCATGAGCCAGTTTGAACTGGGCTTAAAGCAGTTGAAGGTGCACAGAGTGCTGCAACCCTAGAGTAAATGTAAACCTGCCACACCTGGTTTCAATCAGGGTCAATCAGCCATACAGTCACCTGGCACTGCACTGATTCACACTCAGCGAGAACCACAGTAATCCCCTCACATGATTTTATTATTTTGAAGATGCCCTCATCTTGCATGAAAATGTAATGTTTGAAAAAGCAAGATTACAAGGAGGGGCCTTCTTGTTTATTTCTTGCATATATCTGGCTCGTCTTTGTAACTTAATTGAAACTTGATTTAGGGGAAAACAGAAAGCACTGTGAAATAAACAGGATGTGTTTATCCTAAATCTTGATTGACATGACTGCAAAAAAAAAAATCAACATTACTGTTTGTTGTGATTACTACTACTGTACGTGTAAATTTGTGGTTCAGAAACCCGCTGAGAGGTTTTAAAATTAATGATTACTGTGACGCATCTTTCTGATGTCTACCATATTCTCCTTTTGAGCCTCCTCTCTCCCTCTCCATCTTCCTCCTTTCGCTTATTTTTTATGTGTCAGTCTAATATAAATCTATCTGTTGGGAAATCATGTAAATGTCTGTGTGAAATAATCGCCCATCCCCTCCAAAGACGAGGTGTTATAAACCAAGACAGCTGCTACGGCATGTGTTAACGATGCAGACATGCAGCTAAATCATTCATATTTAAGGGAAAGGTCTCCCTCCTGTCAGCCCACTCAACCACAACTTCACACCCAGCCGAGGCCCCCATGTGTCCCACACCTTCTCCCACATCACTGTCACAGCTTTTGGGTTATGGATGGAGGGGAGGATCAACTAGTGACTCCCACTGTGGTTAAGAAAATCAAAAAGAAGAAGGGAGGGGTAGAGAAAGACATTCCATGTTCACATTATTCCATTCAAGACAATATTGAGGTTTTAAATTGAGAGGGAAAATCCACTAACACATTTAAATGGGTGATTCTATCATAAACTCTCTGCAACTTTCAGGGCGTTCAGTTTTGTCTTTGCTAAGTCTTGGTATCTTCAGGAGAATGAAGCCGACTCTTAGAGAGCTGGCAGGGCGATTTTAATCCTGCAGTTTTGATTCTAGCCTCGGCCTTTAAGGGAAAGCAAATGTTCATGGACCACAGCATTATAAATGGATCTGATTTTGAGAAGTACTTAGGCACAGGACCAAACTACACTGAAAGGCCCAGGGACTGTAAACTAATATTGGTTTACAACACATGGTCCAGATTTTGTAACAGACATTAAGACTCAATCCTGGAGGACACTCCTGTGGAAAAAGGATGATTGATGAACGCAGAGTAAGGTGTATGTGGGTGTATGAGTGAGAGCCATGATGGATATTCATAAAGGGGCAGGCTTGGAGGAATTTATCTGCAAAGCAGAGTGGTAGCACATTGAGGATTCAAGAAATGCAGGAATTCGAGGATGACTTAGCAGTAAAGGAGCAGTTCAACATTTTAAAATACATAGATCCATTTTCTTGCTGACAGTAAGACAACAAAACATATATTTTTTTAAGTGAACAGCTTCGGGGGGGGGGGGGCTAGCCTGGTTCTATCCAAAGGAAGAAAAACATGTCAAGCTTCTATGATGCCATCATGAGATTTGTTGCAGCCAGTAATGGTGACTGATTCACCAGCAGTTGCACATTCTACTTAACTTTGTAGTTCAATGAGATTTCCAACAGGGGGCAGTGTAACATGATAAAAAGGAGTACAAAAGTCATCCTCATTGTGCTTTTTCTTACTTTGGTCAAAAAGTCTAATAAACAAAAGCTATTCGGTCATTTCAACTCCAGGCAACTATTTTTTATCAAGTTTCTCACAGAAAAACACCTTTGTGCTCTAACTGGGGTTCGAACCACACTCTTCAAATCATAGTCATTGATACCATTGTCTTGGTAAATACTTGATTCTGATGGGCTCTGGAACAGTGGTGTAATTGTTGATAAATGCATGCTAAAGCGCCCTCTTTGGAGCCAAAACACATGCTAAAGTGCCCTGCTGGTTGGCAAAACATACTAAACTGCCCCCTTGGCTGGTTAAAACATGGTAAACTGCCCACTTGGGTGGCAAAGAGGCGTGTTTAAGTACCCTCCTCATTGGTAAAAAACACTTAACTGTCCTCTCGGGTGAAGAAAACACACTTAACTCCAGAAGACCATTAGGACCAAGAAATACTTTGAAACACTACTGTTGCAATGACTTTTATGTTGGGCCCTTTTTTGATCTATACTGAGCCAGAACTATATCTCACAGAACCAGTTTGGATTGTCTGGTGCTAATATGGTGTTAAAATACACTAGAATACAGGAAATGGCTTCTACTTAATAGAAAATGTTCTGGGGAAGACCCCCAGACCCCCTAGGGATTTATTTATTTATTTCTGTGTGTTCTTCACAGTCCAGCGTTGAATCTACACAGTTCTTGTGGATGCTGATCCTAACTACAAACTAACTTGAGTAGTCTGTCTAGTTAGTCTGTTTTAAGGCTATATAATGTGCCATTTTGTATAACATATAAACGTGAATAAAGTGCCTTCGAATACACGTGAAACTTAGTGCCCTCTTCAGTGGCGAGAACGCGCTGTATGTGCCCTTTTTTCTTTTTGCCCCTGCCCTTGAAAAAGTCCGTGCACGCCACTGCTCTGGAAGTTCCACTGATGTCCATTAACTTCTGATATATGGACACCTATGGAACTTCTAACGTAGTTCCAGTCAATAAATCTTAACACTGTTCCAATTTAATGTGCCACAGCTGATAGATGATCGCAGTAACCATAGCAACCTGAGGCGGTTATATTTTCCGAGCAGGGAGGACGGTTGCCTCTGATAGTTGGACACCTTGTCGGGCATTAACCCTTACATAAACCACTGAGCCAAGGTCTGCCAGCCAAATGCCTGAGTGCCTTGTGTAGCTGTAAGACTGGAGGGCGGGGCTTAGTGACAGGACAGCTGTGTTTCAAGACTGTGTAAGGGTTGCAGTGGCCACAACTTGCAGTTATTTCGTTAAATGATGTTAGCATTTGTGCTAGCACTGCATTTCCTGAGTGGTCAGTGGTGGCTGCCACATTCCTAAACTCTTTTTGCCCTCCAGGTTTCCACAACAGTCAAGCTTTAAAGACTGTATCATCAATGTTTCCTCTAACCAAATAAACAAGAGTCAAGATGGATTAAATGCACAAAAAGAAGAACCAAAGTAAAGTCATATTACTTTGCTTTTTTTTAAACTTATTTTTGGAAGTGGAAAAGACACCACAACCATCTTGGAGACAGGGGGATTGAGCAGTTTCTTATCATTGGTGTATCTTGTGAAATCATCCTAGTTAAAGATGATGTTTGATTGTAATCCATGATCCCAGGCTGCTTCAAATCCTCATGGAGATCAAAGATCTCAGTAACTTAAATGCTGTGCACAGATAAAGTCCCTGAGCACAAACTAGTGCAGCCATTTATCTCCTCTCTGCTTCCTTAACTTCTGGTGAATAATCCTCATTAGACTTCGTGGTGTTATTTGGAGGTCATGCTGCATGTCTGTGCGACACGCCAGACTTGGCTGTGCTCCAGCCGCTGGAGATGGGTATCGGCATGCTTGCTGGCGTTTGCACTCTGAGTCATTACGGTAGCTCTGTAAATAGCAACCGAGCTAAAGGAAATATCTCAGATCAAATCAGAACATGAGTACTTTTCCCCTAACCACTTCCTACAGCAGAGCGCTCACACAGACACACGAGCACACAGGAGCGACCATGGATGATGAGCATGCACGCACACATCAGTGAGGTTTTGATGCCTCGTCTTAGAGGATTAAACGCTGCAGACACAATGACACAACCACACCTTTGCATGCTGGGATCATGTTAACAAGCCGCTAAGTGTCTTATCAAGTTGTTGCTCTTTTCCAATTGCCTCCTCTCATGATGTGTCTCCTCCACATTTTTGATTTAGATTCTGCTCCAGATGACCAGAGCTGTGGCGGTTCTCAGCGTTCCCCACAGACGACATGTTTCACTCATATTACACATTTTTCTTTAAGGCAGCGCTGCATGTCAGGACAGAAGAATGAACAAGTGATCAGCGGGGTCTCACCGCAGCCTCTGCTTTCTCTAAAGTCTCCCACGCCATGAATTAAGATACTACAATAACTTCATAACACACTGCTTTGGTCCCATAGGCTACAGAGGAGCTGTTCATCTTGATGATAACAGCTCTGCTGCATCCGAGCTGCTAACTCAAACCTTGTTCCCCAAATGTAGGTGACATGCGTGTGATTTTTGTCCGTTCACTCAACTCAGGTTTATTTATGTGCATCTGTACTTTAGGAATCTGTGTTCTTTGTGGTAAAGAGGCGGAAAACATAATAATCCAAGTGGTTTCAAGCAAGAAATTGATTCTTCTAAATGGCTGATTTTGTGTTTTTGACATGAGTCCAGGCTCAAAGATTTTTCATTGATATTAAAGTTAAAGATATGGCACAATTTCTCCTTGCTGAAAAAATAAATGGAAAACCACATGAAAATGCTTCTTTCCTCTAATTTAGGATGTTATTAGGCGACCGCATTTGTACAAAGTGCTTAAAAACAGATGTGCTTTTCCACGTCAATCCAGCTCGGGTCCTTTGGGTGAGGTTTATGCTGAGTGTGTAAATGCAGCCAGTGACATTGCGTGCGTTCACGGTGCAGTTGTATGTCATTTTTCTTTGCTGGAGGTTTCGCTCTGATCCAGGAATGTGTAGGAGGCCCCCATATGGTGACATCACCATCCCCTGCATGACTCCCCAGAGCTGTAATGATGACCAAGACAAAGTGTTCTGGCTTTGACCTTTTGGTCTGCTGTGAAGAGTTTAAGGACAAAATGATGCAACGAGCTTTTACTATTGGCAATGCATCACAGAACAAGAGGAGCATGCTTCCTAGAGTGCATGAAGAGCATTTTAAAGACAGCAGTCTTTCCCCTAGGTCTGTCTGTTAGGGGTGGAGGCCCAATTTGGATTTAAAAGCACATTTACTTTATCATAAATACAAATTATTGCCAACCATAACATATCTTAAGTACTTTAAGGCAGGGGTGTCAAACTCAATCAGAGCGGGGGCCGAAATCTGAATTTAGGTCTAGCTTGAGGGCCCAACAGGGAAAACATTTTTGTTATTTAAAATTTAACCATAAACTGTAAACGTTATTTTCATGGGTAATTAAATAAAGGGGAAAAATGATGATAAATGAATTTGAGATTTTTTTCAGAGTCAAAATGATAAGTTTAAAGGCTCAATATCTGAGATAAAATATTAGTTCAAAAGGTCAGAACACAAAAACAAAAGTCAAAATAATGTTTTCAAAAGGCAAATATATGAGATAGAAAGTACAAATTTTGAGTTTAAAGGTCGTAATATGGGATAAAATCCAAAACCATGTCTTAAATTCAAAATATATGATAAAATTCAAAATATTGAGTTTAAAAGGTTGAAATATGGGTTAAAAAACAAAATTTAGAGTTTAAAAGGTTGACGTATGACTTAAAATTTAAGATTATGACTCTAACAGGTCAAAATATGAAACAAAATTCTAATCATGAGTTTAAAACTCAAAATAAAATAAAATAAATAAAATAAAATCAAAATCAAAATTAAGAGTTTAAAGGGGCAAAATATGAGATTAAATTTGAAATTATGATCTTGAAATTTCCAAATATGACTTGAAATCCAAAACTGACCTCTAAAAGTTTACAATATGAGATAAAAAGTCAAAATCCTAAGTTTAAGTCATGATTTTAAGATGCAAATTGAAAAAATTAAATGAAAACACAAATTCATGTTCCTTCCTCATTCCTTACTTTCTCAAATTTTTATGACTTAACAAAGGATATTTTAAATCTTTAAGGTTCCATTTTTATTTCTATACTGGAGGAAATCTGCAGACCTCAGACCTACAGGCCAGTTCAAATTAAGATATGATATGATCTTGCGGGCCAGGCAAAACTGCGCCAGATTTGGCCCCTGGGCCTTGAGTTTGACACCCCTGCTTGAAGTGTAAAATTTGATATGATTAGTGGGAACAGTAAAAGTGTGTCCTATCATGTGATGGGAGTGAGGGCTGGTGACAAAATCAGCTCAGTTGCACTGATTCTTATTATGGTGTCCTGACAGCCTACGAGTAATACGGCACAACACTTTTCCCCTTTGCACCACTCCTTCTTTTCTCTTGGTGGCACGTATTGAGATGGGCAAAGGAAACAGAAAGAGGAGATGACATGGGTTTATTTAGGTTGGTCAATTACTCTTGGGAAGGTTCACCATCAGGGTTTGACATTTGCACCGGCTAACTAGCCAAACGCGGGAGCTCAACAGAAAGACCTCAACTAGCCACCATGGCCGATGGAATTTATCAGCATAACAAACTTTGTTTCACTCTGATCGTGCTGGTTTGTCAGTGCCAGTGTTTGTGATATACATGTTTGTTAAAATGAGGCAGATGTGTGCATACACAGCTCAGATTTCCCCCATCATAGCTGTAAAGTCCATCATTTCTATGTCCATTTGTGCATCTTTTATGCAGCAGCAACGGCTTCTTCTAATCAACAGCTTTATCAATGCTGTATGACAGTGATGCTGTTACCTCACAGCAAGAAGGTTCCTGGTTCGGGGCCTTTCTGTGCAGAGTTTGCATGTTCTGGTGGTGCGTGGGTACTCTCTGGGTATCTGGCTTCCTCCCAACACCAAAGACATGCTCGCTAGGTTAATTGATCGTTCTGAATTGGCCATAGGTGTGAGTGTGAGCATGCCTGGTTTTCTGTCTCTATATGTCAGCCTTTGTTCCTGTGCTCCTGTGTTTCTCTCATTTGTTTGAGAGCAACAACCACAGTGCATGATGGTAAATATTGCTGGACTAGTGACCGCTCGTTGTTCACCGCTTTTCACAATGCATTGTGGGATATAATGAGCGCACTATATAGTGTATAACAATGCTCACTCGGAATTCGTAGACCAATACAAAATGGCATATTGACTATGTTTCAAGTTTTCTCCATTTGTGGATAATGGCTCTCCCAAAGTCCAAAGCCTTAGAGATGGCTACGTAACCCTTTCCAGAATGATCGATGTAGGTGACTTTGCTTCGTATTGGATCACAGCTTGTTGTGCTGCTTTTTGCAAGAGGATCTGGCTGCAGACCCCTATGGTGGGGTGTTTTGGGCTCATCTGTTGCAGACCTCTACAACGGGGTGGCTTCACCATGGGACAGGAAGTGATGTACATCACCCAAGCATGAACCAGAATGATGTACAGATGTATATTTTCTGTTCACTGTCAGAGGTTATGGTAAGTTGCTACTTTTCACAACAGCAGCGGGATGCATTTAAATTTAACACATACAAACTAAGGAAAACCCAAAGAGGGTTAGGGTTAGGCAACAAAACCCTTCAGGTTAGGGTTAGGGCTAGGGTTAGGGGAAGGGGGATAAAATTTAAAAGATAACACACTACAAAATCCCAGCTACAAAAACTCAACAAGGGTTAATACACAACTTCCTGCCCCGTGGTCAAGGTCATCATACGGTAGAAGTCTGCGACAAATAAGCCCAAAATGCCCCACCACAGAGGTCTCCAGCCACATGCCTCTCCCTTTTATTTAAGATTAATTTTTGGGCATTTTATGCCTTTACTGACAGAAGAGGACAGTGGAGAGTTGGGGAGAGTCACGAGGGCAAGCGCCACAGTCCGGATCCAAACCTGGGCCAACCGCGTACATGCCTCAAACACCAGGCCACCTGCGCCCCAATGCCTCTCACTCTACCCAAGATCATGTGGCCCTAATGAGGAGGTTCATGGAGCCCACCTCCAGGTAAAACTAGGTCACCGACTGCCAAAAACTCTCAGGTGACTGCCAAGATCATCAGCATACTTGTCGACAGAGGATAATATTTGTAGCTCTGGAGGAGATGAAACATCTTCCAGGATCTTAACCAAGTCCAGTTGCCCTTTTTGGACCAATGTTTAATAATCATGACCTGAATTAAGGGAGCCTAAACAGACATCGAATTCATGCTGCTTCCAGGATATCAGGGGGAAAAATGCTTTTCTTTGTGACAGAAAATAAATATCTTGGACAAAATAGAGACTATGAAGACACCATTCTGGCTCTGGGAAACTTTTATAGACTGAATGAGTCATAGATTAATCCTGGAAATGATTGGAACACTAACAGATCATGATTTAGTTGTGAAACTACTTCTGTTGTGCGCTCATGCAGTAGTGGTATGCATCTCCAGATGCTTAGAGCATGTGTATGGCGTTGCGGAGTTTGACCTCGCCGCGGTGGTCTGTGTATGTGTTAGCGGTCTGAACCCCGAGCTGGCTCCCTCCCAGCGGCTCTGAGGCAGAGGCGAGCCTCGCTGCCAGGCCTGGCCCCACTGTGGGAAACAAGCTCACTGTTATTGTACGAGCAATGAATCGCTGATGACGTATTTGTTTATGTGCCTGCCCAAATAATGGGAACATTAAATATTTGGCCTGAATAATAATAATCCATTTCCTTGCCACCACAGATACATGAGTAATCATATGAAAATTAAAAATAAGCAAACATGCAGTCAAACAAATGTATTTTGTGTATATGATGAATGTTTGTCTGCCCAGCCTTTTATGGTGAACATTACTTCAGATTTATGTGCACCGTAAAGAGGATGCGCCTTTACATGCAGGCAGCTGTGCATCATTTTATATAGGCCTCACATGCTGGAGCTGTTTGCATTAGTATATTGAAGACTACACTGGATGTTTGCATGGAAAAATATGGAAAATCTGATGAAAATTTATGAATCTGCAGCCCAGAATTAAACCGTGCTGCTCGTGTGCCCTCACAGTCAGCATCTTCAGTGGAAACAGCCGTGCAAATCCTTCCACCTAACAACTTTCCTCTCCCTGTAAAATCAGACCACAGAGCTGTTACTCCCCTGTGACAGATATTCCTCTGTCAAGAACGATTACACTCTCCCACAGTCATTCTCACACGCTGCTGGCCTCACAAATACAGTGGGAGAAAATTCACAGAGGAGGAGGAGAAAAAAAACACAGCAGAAGCCAGGACATGTGAGGATCAAACACAGGAATATAAGACTGTAAACATCACACGCATACGAAGAGGCTTTATGGGACAGCATGGTGGTTGGCATTAGAGGGAGGGGAGGTCAGGCCCATTCATGGACTCTTCCTGTTTATGCGGCGTGGTTTGTCTTGGGTTGCGTTGGGCGGCTGAGCGGGAGGAGTGTTTATAAATGCCTGACTGGCAAAGAGGAGAGGGAAGGGTGTGAGAAGTCTGGAGGAGAGGGGAGGAAGGGGGAGTCGAACTTTGTGAGGTAAAAGGTGAAAGGATATCAGGTTGAAGGGCAGGGTGTCACATTTACAAACAGTGAGGCGGTCTGAGGGGTGGGAACCCAGCAGGGAGGCCACCAAAGAAGACAAAGGTGACGCTCCTATTGAAGAGCTCCATAAGCTCTCCTCCTCTATTCCAGGCCGGTAAAAGTCACTCGATATGTCAGTGATAAGAAGCACTTTTCCACAGTCCACATGATTTAGTGAGAAATCTTTTCAAAAACATTTGCAATATTATGAAACAGACTTTAGACTGGAGGTACTTGTCAACCTAATGATGTAACTTAAATATACACTCACTGGCCACTTTATTAGGTACACCTTGCTAGTACAGGGTTGGACCCCCTTTTGACTTCAGAACTGCCTTAATTCTTCATGGAATAGTTTCCAAGACATTGGGAACACTCTTCAGATATTTTGGTCCATATTGACATGGTAGCATCATTTGTCGGCTGATGCAGATCTCTCATGCCACTACAACCATTTGCGTCCTACTTTTTTGGCACCCTTCCGTCAGAGTACCAATCTTACCTATCTGCCCCAACAAGGTGGAGCTACTCACACAAGAACAGGGGTTTGCACTGACGTCATGTCAGCCACCCACCAAGTAAGGGTACCGGTGTCTGTGGAAACGCAAACTTTTTTGGGGTTTGGCGTACCAAACCATACCAAACCATACTCAATCAAAAATGACTACATGATGGAAACGCGGCAATGTCTGGATATTATTTAAAGTGAGACCGAGTAGTTCAGTATAATGTAGGATGTCAGAGTCAGTCAAGGTTTGCAGGGGGGAAAAGCTGACGGCTTGAAGCCCAGGCAATCCGAACTGGTCCAAATATGATACTTCAAAACTTCTGAATACCATGTGTTTAAAAATAAAGCACTCTGTAACTTTTTTGTGATTGAGGTCATTGAAAAGTACCCAAGCTTTAACCCTTAGAGCTTCAGCAGCACAGATCCATACCAGAGGCACACTCCTTTGTAAATTGCTTGGTAACTTTTGAACCGTAAGTCATTGACACTAACTTTGTTCCTGTGAAAGCTGTGTGATGTGCTTTCTTATATGTGTTCTTCATGCATTTGTAGCTCTTACAGAATATTTTCTAGTAAGCCCAGACCTTGGCTGACTTCCCGGGGTCTCTGAAGACTGGGTTGTCGTATACAATAAGAAGTGACACAGTTTAGAAAAATGTTAATAATTTTTTAACCATACGTTGTAGACACTTACCCTTTTTTTCCTCATAGCTGACCATTTTGCTTGTTCGTTTGCTACCCTCGATGTCTCTGTAGCCCTTAAAGAAGCCGTTCTAGCAAGACCGGAACTTCTGTGACTTTTCAGGGTCTTTAAATATTAAATCCACAGCATTAGATCTGATAATAAGCATCTTTTTGTCCATTTTTAATCCTTTTTTAATCATGCACTTTGGCTTTTTCCAGTGGGCAGCGCTATATTTGTTGAGGGCAATGTTTAGATGCAAAGCATTGTGGGAGTTGTAGTCGACCAGTTGCTTCTCTACTGCTTAAAGTAAGGCACAAATGAATCAATCTGCAAAAAAAGCACAGGGACTTTCTCTTGTATTTATTTAGATATTTTGATAACCTTTAGTCACAGAAAGTTTTTTTTTTTTACTGTTTTGTCTCCAAGAGATGGGAGAACAAGTCTGTGCAAAGAAAATGTTTTGTCACTATTGTGTACTGTGTGTTACCAATGAAAATCTTTGAGTTTAAAATTCAGATTTGTTTTTTTTTATTTTGTCTTTAGAGTCTTACAACTTTTTCATAATTCAAGTGACATTGTTCTTAAAGCCCAGGTTGTCCTAAAAAACATGTATATAGCTTGACTGTGCACCACAGCGTTGATGATTTACAAGCTTTTTAAGAAAAAGTCCAGGCGAGACATCATGGTGAAAAAAATAGCTGTGAGCTCTAAGTGTTAAATGCACTACATGTGTTTTTCAAAGAAAGGTGTGTTGGTATGGAATGACTCCTTTAAAAACTGCTACTAAACTTCTGCACACTGTTTAAATCTGACAAATGCATGCTACAGCATTGCAACAGTACCAAAACATTGCATTTTTGGGTTACTCAAACCAACAAATAACCCACACAGTTTCTACGACTCCTATTTAAGATTGTCTGATTTCTTTTATGCACCTTAATGATAACTAACAGTAATTTGAGACTTGCTGTTTTCCAAAAAGTGCTAAAACAGGAATGGTTTCCAAAGTTCTTACAATGGTCCTAGCTACCAGGCTGCCAGGCTTGCAATGCACCATTGACACCCATCAACAGTAAAACTACCTCTGGACGATTAAGAAACCCACTGGCAGATTTCTGAATGCAATAAAGTCTCTGACAAAGCACCTTTTCAGGGCTTCCAGCGTCACATCCAGCAGACTTTTCTGTCCATTGCAATTGCCAACAGTAAGAGAGAACGGTGATCTAACAGGAGATTGTTGGCATTGTTGAGGATATCTATTCATAGAGATGAGTTAAAGTTTTGCACTTGTCAGATGTCTGCTGATAGGTTTCTGTATTTCATTATCAAATCTTTTGTTTTCTAATTGCTCGTGCATGGCACTGCTCAGAATACTAGTCACTAAAATCATATCATGTTTTATATTTCTGTATAGTATCTGTAAATTGAGAGTAACGTCTGACAAACTTTTCCGAGAGAAGATTATAGAGAAGATTATCGTCATAGTTTGGGGGGAAAGAAAGGGTTGGTTCATCAAGCTCTACTGAAATCTCTAATTTCTTGTCTTGGCTCCACTTTTTTGATGATAAATGTGCTGGAATTTGTTCTCCTCTGCCTCAGGGGCTAGGAGAAAGTTGACTTTAAGAGAAGAGGACTCAGGTTAAGTCGTACCTCAGCAGACATTACTAATGGACTCAGTTGTCTGGAGACTCGTAATGTCAGCCTGCCTTCCGGCATCTTATCATCACCCGTACAAAACCGCCCCACCAATCAAACTGGATCCTGGAAGAGGAAGTTAAAAGTGTCAAAGGCTATTAATTCTACTGCAGCCCTCTTTGTCTGCCTCTCTGAATACTAATCAAAGAACAAGAATGTGCCAGCCCTCTTTTTTATATCTTTTTTTAGGGTTTTCTGTGGGGAAGCATGTGAATGAGGGCGTCGATCACCAGGAAAATCTTTCAAAGACAAGTGTAGCACTGCCTAGGGGAGTGAGAACCATGTAAAACCCTGTTATTTTAAGATTCAGCCTTAGACCACCAACACAATGAGGTATTCACATGTTTAATGGCAGGCTGTTGGCACTGGATAAGCCTGATTTCCTCTTTAATAGTAATGATATCCTGTCCTGCACGCTTTCTTTCAATGAGGCTCAGGTAGAGCATGGGTGGGACCTTCCGTTTCATGACATATTTTGCTAAAGTGATGGCTTTGCTTTGTGCCTTTGCATATAAAGGAGCTAAAGTATACTCTTTCATGCACTTCCTACAGACACAGAGCCCTTTAGAGAAACTCTATACAGTTTTACTTGAAGCACTCACACTATGTCTAAACGGTTATCCTCGCTTGGAGCTACAGTACTTTAACAACACATGTGCCCCGCTATTATCATATTACTCTGGTTTGTTGTTAACTCCAGAAAATAAAGCCCTACATGCTCATGTTAGGGTCATTTAGGGCATACTGTTATCTCAATATGGCTGGCTTTGCATGACAGTAAACACATCGCAGAGTTTTACTCGGAGCAATTGTTTCCATACCGCTCAGTCACTCACGGGTTGCCAGCAAGCGTATTTGTTAGATATAGCATGTGTTGAACGCGCTCCAAAGGGAGACCTATCTGTGTCAAGAGCAATTCTGCTTTGGTACTTCTACAAAGCCAACATGGGATTCTGCTGAACACATGTGATGAAGAGTCTGGGATAGTTTCACAGCCACTCTCTTTTAAGAGCTCAATCTGCATCTTCATCCATCATGTTTGACATTTACATCAATTTAGAGGTACTTTTTCAAAATGGAAATGTTTTTATTGAATCAGGTCATTCTCTGTGACTGGACAAGCAAAACAAATTAGGATAAATGATCCCAGCAGCTTTTAACTTTATGCCATTTCTTCAGATTGTGATTTTCTTTGAGCGTCAAATGGCTTCACAAATTTTAAAATCACTGGCAATGAGCCAAGATAAAAAGATAAAGATTAAAGATTTCTATTCATATTGATAAGTAGAGTCTTAGACTGACAAACGGTAGACACTAGAGATGCATAAATTTAACAGGAGCTGCAAATTATGACTCAATATTCATTCAAAACAACTGATGCATTTGTGGATCAGTTTTAATTAGCGATATTAGAGGTGATAGAGATGTTTAAAATAACATTTTAGTCAATACGTCAGTGCAAGGGACATCACAATACAGCAAAGATTTCTGCACAGAGAAGTGCTACCACAATGCCAAAGTTCCATGCTTTGCAATGAAAACCACACTATCCAAGACCAGAGTGCACCGAGACCAAAAGCCAATCCCATTTCTACCCCTTAACCCTTCCCCTCGAAACAGAGTGGTGAAGGGTAGGGGTGAAAACCTTCCCTTAAGAAATGAGACGCTACTTGATTGCTGTTCATCATCACACATGGCTGATAAACAGTGAGCCATTGGAGGTGACATTAAAGCCTTGACTGTCTCGTTCATACTATGGATCTCTGTGTTGATCTTCTCCATATATTTAAACAGTTAATAGCTCTGGTTTACACGTGTACCAAGTGAAAATACAGTAAACTCCCATTGTGCCATTTCACAAGTGAACACAATGCATGGTGGGAAATTAGTCATACCCCTTGGTTTCAAGCGTGGTCCTAAAAAAATCTTTGTTTCAAGGGCTATGTAGCCCCTAGCCCTCGATTCAAAAGAATCGGGACACCCCTTCACCTGACGTGAACATGCAAAACCAAGGGGAAGGGCTAAGGGGATAGAAATTGGATTGACCCTAAGACTTTTGGGGGTTGAGGCCATGACCAAGACAAGCAGAGACCAGAGACCAGAGACCAGAGACCAAGCAGAGAACTGAGACCAGAGCAAGACTTTGAAATTCACTTTTTGAAAAATCTTCACAATGTTGAACAGTAAAAGAGAACTCTCTCTTTACTTTCAGTTTAATCTTAAATGATACTGACAGCATAAAGCATGGTGTCACCATGTAAAGCAGGGTGGCAAAAATGGGCAAAAAAATAGGAAACAAGTGGTATTTAATGGCAAAGGGTAGCATGAATGGGGAAAAGTGGCAAAAAAGGTGAAAAAAAGGGCAAAAATGGGAAAAAAAGTGGCAAAAAATGGTGAAAAAGGGCAAAAATGGGAAAACAGTAGGAAAAAGGGGTATTTGATGACCAAAGGTAGCTTAACTGGGCAAAAGTGGCCAAAAAAATGGTGAAAAAAGGGCAAAAATTGTGAAAAAATGGTGAAAAAAGAAGAGGCAAAAATGGGCAAAAAGTAGGAAAAAGTGGTGTTTAATGACCAAAGGTAGCTTTGGGTGAAAAGTGGCAAAAATGGTATAAATGGGCAAAAAAACGTTTCCCTTTTTTAAGGTTAAATAATTTTTAAAATTAAGACATTAAAGAGCCTTAAATAATCACTAAAGAGCCACATGTTGCTCCAGAGCCACACGGTGACTATCACTGGTTTAGACCATCCACCCAGGAGAAGAGGAGACACGCCTAGAGTCTCCACTCCTGACAGTCCATCTGGACCTTGGCCTTGAAGTAGACTATCTGAAGTATTAGCAATGCCAGGAATACTGGAAATTTCCCCAGTGCAAAGTGTGTATTTTCAGCCTCCATTGGGGTTTTCAAAGTAAAAGCCAGATCAGTTTGTTTCTGTGGTGAGACGCCTCGCGTTTTCATATGGTACTTTTATTCTGAAGTGTTCAGGGGCTCCATCTCCTTCTCCATCTTGTTGCTCAAAAATTGTTGCTGTAAATTTCACCAGATGCATGATGGGAAATAATAGTTAGTGACCCCCAGTCTTTGCAAAACCTTAGTCTGAGACTAAAAACTCAGTGACTTGCTGACAAACAGTGTTTAGATGTGAGAGGGTCTCACGTTTCAGTCTTTTTAGTGTTTTAGTAAAGTCTTCTGGTGTAAGGCCAGCCTAACTCCTGGTCAAAAATAAATCATTGTATGTATTAAAGCCTCTGACAAGTCTGGAATAGTTTAAAATATCTGAAAGTTAGATGTTTGTCTAGATTTGTCAGGTGAAAATTTGAAAGAAGATTTATATAATTTAAACCAAAAATTTAAGATTAGTTGAATATAAACCGCACAGTAGTAGTAAGTTGTTGAATTTTAAGTTTTTTTCCACCATAAGCGACCTTTGCTTTTAAACGTGGGACAGATTTTCCTCTCAGTGTGACAGTGCATCCCAGCTCGTGCAACTCATTCTAATAAAAGGAAACATTCCTGTCTCCAGAATGTCTTCCTAGCCATTGTCATTCAGTCTCACTGATCATGGGATCATAATGCAAACTGAAATATTGGCCAAACCATCAAAGCAGGATGATAGCGAAGGAATACTGTTGATGCCGACTTGGAAAACAAACACACAAATAAATGATGAAACAGGAAATCTTTGTATATGAGTGCTCTCTCACATGTTTTTGATCTGAAATCTGACATCCTCATGACATTTGAAAGTCATGTTTTTTTCCTCTGCAGTTTCTGTGGTCATGTTGAAAACAGGAATCATGTGTTTTAGTGGCCTTTCTCCTTCCTCCCCAGGCTGTGTGGCCTAATGTAGCCAAGGCTGAAGGCTGAGGGGTTGGTGACTAAGGCGAGACGTAATGTTTGGCAGAAGTCGTGTGCCTTCTCTGCCCTTCCACCAAATGTCAAAAGTTTGGAGTGTGCTGGAGGATCAACAGGCTGAGGTGAAAACAGGTTTTGTGTGAAACGTTTGACCTTGGATAGTAAACGTTTTCTCTTATTTTTCCCTTCCAAAGTCTTAAAAACTTCACTTGTTCTTATTTTAACCCAGCCGTTTCTTTTTACTGAGCTTGGACTAGAATGAGGACGATGGGAGCGTGCTCACCAGACCTCAGAGCGTCTTAAAACAGACATATGTGCTGGATCGTTGTTCGAACATTAGACCTCTAGTGGGTTGTGTTCAAGGCGGCGTAGGTGTTCAAAGAGGTACATCGATGATGTCACCTCCCACAGAACAAATGGACTTCCAGTTAAAGGGAATAACAGGTCAAAAGCAGAGGTGAAAGAATTGAATTGGGATGTTTTGTTTCATTTAGTCCACACAGTCTGTTCCAGTGAACTCATTTCCTCCAGGGCATCCCGCCGGACGTGTCCCGCTGGAAGTACCCTCCTGGACGCTGATCAACCACTCAGGGTTGAATGATTTGGTGTGATCTGAGGAAGCGGATCCATTACTGTTTGGCACATCATTGCAGAGGAAGGGACTGTTATCCTTGTTACCAGCACCTTCTCCAAGCCAGACCAGGCACACTGGACCAGACCAGGCTCTCCTCTGTCCCTGGGTGAGGGGTCTGTTCAAGGCCAGATGGTTTGTTGAACAGTCCTGAGATGATGTTTTTGACTTTATGCTGCTTGTGTGTAGGAGGGCTGCAATTATTGAACACTAATCATTATTAATCAATGAGTTGGAAAGTTTTTATTTATTCATTTATATATTTCTATCCCTCTCTTTAAAAAAACAGACATCCCAGAGCTGTTGAAATGATATTAAATCATGAATGATTATCTTAGAAAACTAAACTATTATCTAAATGTTGGTAGACTTTGCTAATAGCTTTACCTGGTCATTGAGTCACACAATTCTGTGTGTGATTTTCATGGACAGGATCTCAAGGTGCAGCCAGGGATAGGAGGGCTTTCAGTTGGGTGACCTCAGAATTCCATCTCTGCTTTTTGCAGATGATGTGGTTCTGTTGGCCTCTTCAGCCGAGGACCTGCAGCAGACTCTGGGACAGTTTGTGGCTGAGTGCAAAGCGGTCAGGACCTCAAAGTCCAAATTCATGGTTCTCTGCTGTAAAACAGTGGGATGCTCCCTCTGGGTGGGGAGAGGGTCTTTGCCCCAAGTGAAGGAGTTCAAGTACCTCAGGGTGTTGTTCACCAGTGAGGGTAGAAGGGCCCTTGAGATTGACAGACGGATCGGTGCAGCATGTGTAGAATTGTTGTACCGTACTGTCATGGTGAAGAAACTCAGTGGAACTCTGGGTAATGACAGAAATAATACGATCACAAGTGATCAAAATGAGATTCCTCAGGAGGGTGTCTGGGCTCAGCCTTAGAGATAGGGTAAGGAGCTCGGACTACTAGAGTGATCTCAAAGTGGAGCCGCTGCTCCTTCGCGAGCCAGTTGAGGTGGTTCGGGCATCTGATCAGGATGCCTCCTGGTTGCCCCCCAGTGGAGGTCTTCTGGGCAAATCCAACTGGAAGGAGACTCCGGGGTAAGCCAGAACTCACTGGAGGGATTATATAACTTATCTGGCCTGGGAACGCTTTCAAATTCCCCCAGGAGGAGCTGGAAAATGTTACTGAGCGGAGAGATGTCTAGGTTGACTTTCTAGCCTGCTGCCACCGTGACCCGACACGAATAAGAGGAAGAAAATGAATGGATGGATGTGTAACAAAAAAAAATTACAAATACATGCCTTATAGAGGGTATGTGAATTTTTCAGAAAGCTGCGCTTTGCCTGTGTACTTGTAGGCAACCAAAATGCTGCTCTCATGTCGACAGACAGCCAACTAAAGTTTTGCATTTTCACCTGGAAACATCGCCGTGTAAACAGAGCCTAAGATATGTGTTCTGATCAAACTGCTGCTAAAGCTGCATCCACACTAATCTCCTCACTGGCCAACATTGCTAAAAGGTTTGCCGTGTAACTAAACCACACCTATAGCTATGTTTCTTTCTCCTCAAATGAAGCTGATTGGTCCCTGACCAAAACAAGTATTGCAGTTTGAAGCTTTGCTACGTGGATCTGGCCGATGACAGACCTGAAATCTAGCCAAAAGATCAGCTTAGAAAATGTAGCATTTGATACACCTTTAGTCCCCAAGGGTTATTGATATTATAAGACCTTACAGACCTCACAGTCACTCACTATTGTTAGCTATTGTTGTTAGCTTGTTAAAAATAATGGTCGTATTAGCTCCTCCTCTGACACACCCGAAAATGCACACTCAGGCGAAACCACTCAAGGAATTGCTTGCTCTCGCTCTGTGCCAGGACAGCGTGCAAACATGTCTAATCTCTTCTGCTTGCATTTTGACAGACATCTAAGACAAGCAGTGGGAAAAAATTATGGATTTTAAATGTTTGACAGTTCACCACTAAGATTTCTATCCTGTCACATTTTCATAACTGAAAATAATACTTTGGTTCTGTTGGGGTATCTGCTAACAAAAAAAAAAAAAAAAAAAAAAGATTTTCGGTCACTTTGAGCCTCGTAGAATGCTAACAGCTTGCAGCATTAACCAGGGCACTTTTTATCTGCTTTTCTCCCTTATTATGTGAAATTCAGCCATGAAACCAAAACTTTGCTTTACTGTTGCATCCTATCGAGTGCTATTTTTCTTCCTCAATTCAAACAGGAAGTCAGCAGTGAATTTAGGCTAAGTTGAACAGGGCATCTCAAGGTCTCTACATAGACTGTAGAAAGAATTGGACACACCGTGTGTGACGTCAGTCGTCTGCTTACAATAAGCGGACTCAAACAGCTCTTGAAGCCAATCCGTGGCGGCTTCCATGTTGAAATCGCGGTCTCAACTGAACTTTGGATCAACCTAACAGCCCGCCCACTAAGCGTGACATCCTGTCAGCCTGCTAGCTAGCATTCTGGTCGACAGAAACGGATCGTCTGCCTGCCAAGCGATCTGTCAATCAAATGAGACGCGCCAATCAGCTTTCATCCTAAATATAATCCAAAAGATCGTGGTACAAAAAAATTCACCCCCCCATACTGTGGGAGCACAATAGACACTAGCTAATGAGACACGTCTGGTGTTTTGAACCAGGCTGTAAACCAGTTTATTTCTAGTGTCAAAACCGGCTGTTTAACATGTGTCCAGGACTTCCAGTGTTCCTGCAGCCAGACTCAAGTGGACTCTATAGCATTTTTTTGCACTTCCGCATTGGCTTCATTTTTCAGGACCGGAGGTTGCTGCTTGGTCTCTACTCATCATTTGTAGCACTGTATTGCTTTGATTTAGAGCCCCCTGGTGGTAGAAATTAAATACTGCACATTTAAAGATTCAGACTAGTGCTGTAAAAGCTGAAATTAAATATATTTTGGTCACTTGAATGCAGCAAAATTAAACTAGGGTACAAAGTGTAAGAGAAGCAGTTACTTGCAGTGGAGTTCTCATAGCTAGATGGATTCAAGTCCTCTTTTAACCCCCTTTTACCTCTGTTTTATGTATCAAACGGATCCTGAGAAAAGTGTTTTTTTGCAGCTGTATGTCCGACGTCTTCCCCAGCTAGCTGCCATCGTTGTCTGTTTGACAGTTGATGCTGTCAGGTCCTGAACAATGCGTTTATCAGAGCCAGCTGTGTCTGGAAACAAGGCTGATAGATGTATTTGTGGGGGGAAAAAAAAAACCAAATAGAAAAGGAGCTCCACAGCACCTTGAACTACCAGGGACTTCAGGCTTATTCTCACAATTTGTGTAGCGTTTGATCCATCGCTGGCATTCAGTAGAAAAGGAAAAGTGACAATGTAGCACTGAAGCTGGCATTGAAAGCTAGATTTTTATGAAGCATGGGTGTTTTATTTGGTAAAAGGAGCTAGAGTTGTGTTGTGTGCCGAGCCTTCAGTGTGCCGTTGCTTCTGGGTATTTTGGCCTCATTTTCAGAGCTTTGAATGCTTCATTGCCGCCCAGTGTATGGAGGTATCATACCAATGTGACAGCCCTTTTATAAGCCAGTGGAACATATTAAACCCTGCTTCGCCCAAGTTACAGAGCAATCAAAATACATCTCCTCTCCACTCTCTCTTTCATCCCTATCCCTCTTTCTCTCTGTCCTATCTCTGGATCTCCGCTGATTTTGTTACCCGACACCCTCAGGCCCTCAGCCACAAAGCACTGCCTTCAGGACCGGAACAATAGCCTGCCCTATGAAGAGCTGCTAAATCCATAGGGTGGTGCGGCTGTGAGTTTATAGTCGGCTATTGTCGGCCAACACAATACAGAAGCACACCCCGTCCTTCACTGTATTATGGCGATTGTGCTCTAAACAGCCATTCTGAGGCCATTTCCATACAGAGAGGTGATTTCCGCTTTCAAAGTATCATTTTCCAGCTTATTGATGTCTCGTTTTGTTATTGGAGGCTTTCACGCAGAAGGTCAATGGTTCTTTTGGAACAGGTTGTCCTGTGTGTGTGTGAGAATGCGTCTGGGGAGGAAACTGTACAGAAACATGGGATGTATTGAGCTTTTCACCTTTATCCTCTCGCTCATTTCTCTTTCACATCCTTTGTTTTTCCTGTCTGCCTGTGGGAAGACAGCGATCACACTGACTTCAGGGGATTATTTCAGACATTCAACAGTAACTAGATCAGTCTTTTCTGGAGATAAAAGGCCACATTTTCAGAAATTTGATTTTAAACACACTAAGTTTAATTTAAAGTATCCTAACTCCCATCAGCCCCACTTTAAACTACTTCTTTCACCTCATGAAAACACAATCAGTCAAGCTTCTGTTGTATTCGTATGTGAACTCTATGTCCACAGGGTTCATTAAGTGTCATCGTGTCATTAAACGTCGTTGACCTGGTGTCATGTCCGCCGGTCAGGAGGTGACGGATGGGTGGACTGTCAGGTCAAATAGCTGCAGTGTCAATATGTTTGAACACCGAGACCCTTTAACCCTTGATCATCTGTTCCCACCGACCGATGGCTACTGGTGTCACACTAAGTCGGACTTAATGGGCCGCGAACGCACAAAGATATTTACCAAAAGGATTTAGAGCTAGTCATACAAATTTAAACACGTTTCAATCATTAAAAGCTGTTCATAGGAATAAACATTTTCTACTCTCCATAGTCTCACCGAATGCCCTATATTCAACACAATTTGATCGGCAAATACTTTGTGACATTTAGCCAATCAACACTTAAGCCTGGATGCCACTGGCACAGTAAGTTTATGGTATCACTTCCTCTTTTCCTACTGCTACTGTGCTGATCCTTCAGTTTCTCATACAGACATTGGGCAGAATTGTTTTTCTTAATATTTTGTGATCATTCAATTTTACTTTTGCCAAATTCCGTACATTTTGTGCGTCATGATAAATGCATGTCTGTTCCACATTTCAGTTATCAGCCTCATGAGCTGCTAATAATCAGTATCATTATAGGCCCTGAACAATAGCAGCAACTCTTCCACACAGCGCCCCGGTCACATATGGAAAGTGCACAGTTTACACACCAGCCTTTGGTTTAAAAGAAGACTGTCAGTTTATGTTTAAAGACCCTGTGAAGTGAAAATAGATCTGTATTTTAGGTTTGTTGTATGACAGGTCACTGTGTTATGAACCTCCAGGTCAAATTTCAGTAAAATAAAACATCTCCAAGTTAATAAAATTAAGTCTCAAAATCGTGAAATATGAGGCAGTAAAATCTGCTCCAGGATGGTGTGGGTGTGTTTGTTGAATGAGCTGAAGCCACGCCCACTCAGGAGAAATATGACCCTCTCAAATTTAAGAAAAACTACAATCTGAATTGAGGAAAGCACTTACACCATTACCCTGCCTCTTTACCTTCTGTTGACCGTAGAAGAAGAGACAAAGTCAGTTTTCTGGCTCAAAGTTATGATACTTTAAATCAGTGGTTCTCAACCTTGGGGTTGGGACCCCCTTAGGGTCATGAGACACTGAGACGGGGTCCCCAGATTCCCTAAAAAAAATAGACTAAGAATATTTTCTAAATTACACTGTAACCACTTTACACCAATTTTAACCCATCTTCATCATTTTTCCCACCAATTTTAACAAATTTTTGTCATTTAACACCTATTTTTGTCCATTTTTAACCCTTTCCACCACTTTTTTTCTGCCTGTTTTTGCCACTTCTAAACTGATTCTTCCCACTTAAGCCTATTGTTGCCTCTGTTGACTCATCATTGCCACTATTAACCCCTTTTTAACCACTTTTTACACCAAACTTTTCCCATTTTAACCACATTTCACTGTCTGAAATGCCAATTTTTGCAGGTTTAACCAATTTCTGCTTATATCCGCCTATTTTTTCTTTCTCATTTAATGCTTTTTGCCAGTTTATATACATTTTTCATCCCATTTCACCAAATTTCCACACATTTTTGCAAATTCAAGCCATTTCAGTCACTTTTAACTCTCTTTTGCCACTATTTATGTCCGTTTTTTTCCACTTCAATTCATTTTTTTCCTTTGATTTTCTTGCCATTTTTCAATTGTTGCCACTTCTAACCCATTTCTGCTACTTTTAAAATAGAAATGTGGAGGGGGGCTCAGTGAAAAAGGTTGGGAACCACTGGATCAGGATATAATTAAATCTTCTTCTTTTGGTCTCTTTTGGAGGAGCACTGTGTCGACTTCAGAACTATCAAGGTGTAGTAATTGTTGTGATTTTTTTTCTTTGTAATTTGGACATTGCTGATGTCTTGCTTCTTCCCCCCTCACTCCTGTGTGTCTTCTATCTTTGTACGTGGCCTTTATACGCCCTTATATGGGCATAAAAGGGCAGCTATCTATGCTAATTAGGAGATACTTGCATGTGCCTTCACCTAACGAGCACCTGCTGGCATTAATCAACTTGACGACACAGGTGAAAATGATTCAGCACTTTAGGAACGTGTCAAGAATCCCACATAGGGCAGGAGTATAGTGAATGAGGCCCATTGTTTTTAGAAATATCTCTTTGCTTCCTTTTTTAACCACAAAATGTGGCATTTTAATTGGGTGTTTAGACTCTACCACTGTACTTGTTGGGTTTAAGTAAATCATGCATTCATTTTTTAATCCATGCAGGCATTTAGATTTGGGCAGAATAAAGATTCATCATCGCTGGGAGCTAATAGGAAAGTCCCAAAAACCCCTCCAACAAGACAGAGTTCCTTTTTGACCACACTTGTTGCTTCACTTAAATGTTATTCGTTGTGAATGGTTATCTCAGAAGTGCCAGCTTCCTGTTCACACTGAATCATAAAACTTTTTTCCTCTTTCTGCATCCTCCTCTTCTCTTTTCCTGCTTCTCCTCCACCCTTCCATCTCCAGCCTGGCTTTGGCAGATGGCTACATGAGTCTGGGTCTGCTCGGTCAGTGTGGGGACAACTGGAGTTGATGTTTTACCCTGAGCGACAGGTCAAAATTATTGACCTGCAAAGACACTATGCTGGATTGACTGTTAATCAGGTACAAAAACAGTACAGAAAATGTGTTTCTGATACAGAAAAGATCTTCTTTTGTAAGAAATGCCCAGACTCTTTTAACTCCGACTGTATTTTTTACTGATGCCCTCGAGTGAAACATGTGGAGGAAATTGGGTTTATGTGCCTGTCTTAAGGAAATGAAACAGACAGATACAAATTTATGTTCATTTTATCAAAACACCCAGGAGTTGATCTGGTGTCTTTTGGGTTTAAGAGCTCGCTCTCTGAGGTCTGTGCAGCTGTGGCGGTGGCAGGAATAGGTAGAACATGCTTCTGCCTGGATCTGAGGCAGTGAAACGGTCAATTTGTTTTTATTTCCCTCTTCAGCTTCATTATAAGTGCGGGTTTGAGGCCCAGTAGGGTTTCCTGCACAATGGGCAGTTTATTTCCATATGTGTTTGTGGTCATATCTGCTCTTGTAAAATAAGCCATTCATACATGTATGACTCTTGGATTACAGACCACACTAAACTAGATCAAAGATAGTATTTGAGTCTGAGGAATGATTCTAATCTGTGGTATGGACAAATAGTTTCTGGTGTTTACTTGGGCGGTGGCATAAACATCCAAAAGCTGGACTCTATTAGAAAAATTACATTTGAAAATATTTGCAGCTTCATGTGGAATCGCTCTTTTACTAATCTTCCGGGGGCTGACGCCGCTCTCCGACTTGGTAGTCGATCTTTCATGTCTGCTTGTTCAAATATTTGAAGCCATTTAGGTTTACAAATATTTTGAGGATATGTTCTGAGCAGGCCGGCTGCATGCCATAGAACGCTGGACTTGGCACACCCACCCTGTCTGAGAACCAGCTGGCCCTGCTAACCTCTGGCAGCATGGCACTATGACTTGGGCCTTTTAGCATTGACCCCCGACTGGCTCGAGACATCCCAGGGAGCCATGGGGACCAGTAATTAAAAACGGGGCTCTTCCCATGAGCCCCACTCCTAGTCCCTAATTAAACAGAATCACATTCCTTTAGAAGGCGCTGGATGAGGGGGAGCTCTCCGAGAATCTAAGCCGAACCTCTGACTGAAGCTTTCCCACAGATTGAGCTGATAAGAATCTGAAGGACAGTTTCATCTTTGTCTCTGCAAAGAAAATATTTACAAGTCCATCAAAGCGTGCACAGTGCCATTATCTGCATGGGTTACCTTGTTATTGAATCATTAATAATCTCAATCACTTAATTTGGCCGTGCATCTGAGAACAGAGTCATGCTGACTTAGGCCGGCTGGTTTGTTTGGTTAATAAACACAACCGGAGAGTCGCTGACTTTTCCCTTAATCTTTGCTTTAACAGGGCCTCAAAGTCTCAACATTACTGAGCTCCTGAGAGACGAAAACATCAATTAAGAGTCATGAACACGGAGCTTGGACGACCTCTCAAGTGACCCAACAGACAGATCTGTCAGTTAAAAGATGGGCATTCAATCCTCAAAAGAACCAATCATTATCAGCCTAATTTCTTGGAAAATTCTGATCAGTTGATCATAATGAGAAAGTAATCAAGTAATCCAGTACTTGCTTATTATAATTTACCACAGTGTTACTCAGCCTTGCTCAACCAAGGAGCCAAGTTGTTGAAAAACACCAAGAGCCACAATCTAAGTGGTGAAAAGTGGCAAAAACGGCTTAAAGTAGCAATAACATTAAGTCAAAGGGGGCAAAAGGGTCCAAAAGTGACAAAAACATGGCAAAAAATGAGAGAAAAGTGACTAAAATGGGCAAAAAGCAGTCCAGATTGGCAAAATAGGGCAACATAAAAAAAAAATAATAAAACAGGGAACAAATGGTATTTAATGACAAAGGGTAGCTTAAATGGGTAAAAAAATGGTGAAAAAGGGCAAAAAGAAGTTGCTAAAATGGGCAAAAAAGAAGAAACAAGTGGTATTTCATGGCAAAGTGTAGCTTAAATGGGCGAAAAGTTCTGAAAAATGTTGAAAAGGGGCAAAAATGGGAAAAAAGTGGCAAAAAGAAGTGGTAAAAATGTGAAAAAGGAATACTGAATGGCAAAAGGTAGCTTAAATGGATGAAAGTGGCAAAAAAAAAAAATGGTGAAAAAGGGCAAAAATTGAGAAAATGTGGCAAAATGGAGTGGCACAAATGGGCAAAAAAATAGGGTAAAAAGTGATTTTTAATCGCAAAGGTAGCTTAATCGGGTGAAACATGGCACAAAATGGTGAAAAAGGGCAAAAATGGGACAATTATGTTTGACAATTAAAGCCCTCTGTAGAAGTCTGGGAAACAAACTGATTAATGTGATAAACTTCCAAGGTCAAAGTCTCCTTTTTCCAAGGTTTTCTGGGGGAATAATATTTCAAATTAAGACATTAAAGAGCCACATATACTCAAAAAAGAGCCACATGTGGCTCCAGAGCCACACGTTGAGTATCACTGCTTTACCATAAATCAGCTGTTATCATCTCAGTTCTGCTCATGCTTGGTTGGAGCTCCTTTTGCACAAAAATTACTCCATCAGTGTGACCTGTTAATGGAGCCAATCAGTCCGTGGCACTGCTGGGGTGTTATGAAGCCCAGGTTGCTCTGATAGCAGCCTTCAGCTCGTCTGGATTGTTACGTCTCTCATCTTCCGCTTGACATTTCCCTAAAGATTCTCTATGGGGATCAGGTCAGACCAGTTGGCTGGCCAGTTTAGCACAGTAACACCCCTGTCAGCAAACCAGTTTCTGGTAGTTTTGGCTTCACTGTGTGCAGGCGCCAAGTCCTGGAAAAGGAAATCAGTATCTCCATAAAGGTTCACAGGAGATGGAAGCATGACAGTCTCTGGACTTGATAAAGACCAGTGGACCAACAGCAGCAGATGACATGGCACCTCAAACATCACTGACTGTGGAAACTGAAAACACTGGACACCAAGCACCTTGGATTCTGTGCCGTTCAGATCTTCTTCCAGACTCTGGGACCCTGATTTCCAAACTAGATGAAAAATAAACCTTAGTCACAGGACTTTGGACCGCTGAGCAACAATCCAGCTCTTTTTTTCTCCTTAGCCCAGGTGAGACACCGATGATAGTGTCTGCGGTTCAGGAGTGGCTCAATACTAAGAACACAGCACCTACTGTATAGCCCATTTCCTGGACCTGTCTGTTTGGTGGCTCTTGATCCACTGACTTCAGCCTCAGTCCACTCATTATGAAGCTCCCCAAAGTTCTTGAATCTGCTCTGAAGGCTGAGCTCATCCCTGTTGCATGTGCACATTTTCTTACCACAATTTTCTCATCCAGTCTCATCCGTGAATCTGCTTTGATCCAGCCTCTGAGAACAGCCTGCCCTTTCAGCGGTGACCTTCTGTGGCTTACCATTTGTGTGGAGGATGTCAGCGATTGTCATCTGGATTGCCTTCAATGATTGCAGTTGAGTGAACTGAACCAGAGTGAGAGAGTGAAGACTCAGGAAACCTTTGCAAATCAGACTTTTCCACAATATTCTAATGTTTTGAGATAGTGGCTGTAATCACCAAGATTAAAACAAAAAAGCCTTTCTTTTTGTATGAGATGAATCTAGAATTTATGAAAGTTCACACATCTAATTTTTTCTAAATGTATTTGAAGCTGCTGTGTAAAGCCAGCACACTCGCAGTATGTTGATATTATTACATAACCTGACACACCAGTTTGTTTTTTAGTACCTTCATTCACCAGAGGAGGACGGTGGATAGAGTCAGAAACGAGACAAGAGTGAGGCAAAGGGCCACAGGCCGAATTCAAACTTGGGCCGCCTGCGTAGATGGGTTGGCGTTAGACCACTGGGCCATATGCACACCCTGATAATCAGCCAGGCTGACCCCTAAACTAAGGATTAATAGTTGGGCCTAAACAGTATACATTAAGAAACCCATACAACAGTATATTACAGAAGAGACTGTCCAAGCTTTATTGCTGAATCACTATCAACCAGATGATCAGTGGTTGCAGCAACAGAACTGTCATCAGAACATCCATATCAGCTACTTTGTCTTCTCAGACCAAGACTGAGATGTTGAAAGTAATGACTCCTCTGTGGTTAATATAAAAAAATCTCTTTTTAAAGCAGAGTTCAATTATTACATCACTTTAGAGATATTCTGTTCCTCAGCTGTTTTCAGCACTCTGTAACTATGATGCGATCATTAATTTATGCTCTTGCTAAATAACAATAGCCAAAAGCAGCTATGATTTGTGATCATTTGCATGCAAATTGAAAAGTTCTCATACAGATTTCATGGGAAATCAGGAAAGAGTCTGAGTCCAGAAGTGCACACGCAGGTGTGGAGTATTTCCTGTAAAAGATGGAAGGGGTATAAAGATTTAGTAATGCTCACATCCTGGATTTCAAATGAGGCGATGGATCACAGGAGGCCCTTTGACAGACCACAATGGCAAGGTTAAAATGATTGTACCATTTTCACAATTAGAGTCTGGAGTTGCACCAGTGTAAACACCAGCCCGATGAAAAAGTGATCACAGGTTTTTGACAGAGAACCTCCACCGTGTCGGCTGCGTATGGGTTTGTTTTGGCCGATGCTCGTGGCCAGTTGCCACTCAAAAGAACAGGAATCTCTAAATCATCCCACCACTGTTACGTATGCACACGTATTCAACGTGTCCATATGGGCCTTTCTGACTGCAGAAAGAACTGGAGTCAGCATCTAATGAGAATAAAAGTCCTGCTTTTAGCTGCATTTCCTCACTTTGACAATGATGGTAGAAGCTAAAAAGTCTGAAGACAACTAAAGAAATGACGTGACAGTTGGTTGGGAATATTGTAATCAATCCCAAATCTCTGGAGACATCTACAGGAAGAGGTATCTATTGGTCTGCCTTTCTTTCTGCTTTTCAGGCATCCCAGGAACCGCTCTTCCCATTGACCCCATGCTGGGCGTTCATATCACAGAGGATCAGAGGAAGTACATTGTCAAACACAAAGACCATCAGTTGAGTTGTTCTGGAAAGCAATGCAAGCGCTGCATTGAAAGGCCAAGGAAACGGTCCACCCTGAATAGTCCCGAAAGGCAACTTACCCAAAACTGCAACGTCAACAACTTTGCAAGAAAACATCACATGTAGCCAAGCAATCAGCTTGTTCTGATTGGCTACTGTGCTCGTTTCTTTCATTGTACAAGAAGTAGTTTGGAACAAACACTTGCCAGTGTGCAGGCCCGATGTGTGGAGTGTGGAGCCTCATTGGATTTTTGACAAAGGAACAAATAAAGGGAGGACATTTATCAAAGGGGTGCTGGAAGTGGTTCATAGTTGCCCTATTCTCACAATTCATTGCTAAACTGAGTTGCACATGTGGACAGTATAGTTGGTACCCTTCTGTTAAAGAAAGAAACACCCAAAATGGTCACTGAAGTAACTTTGAGCCGACAAAAGTAATAAAATAACTAGACTATTTGAAAATCGTAGTATATGGATGACCCCAACTTTTTGTTGAAATGTGTGACTGAATTGTGTGTTCTGGCAGAGTGATTAGTTTTGGGGGGTTATTGTGCTGTTCCTAATGTCTGTGAGTTGAGAACTGAAGGACCCCAAAAGTTTGAAACATAAAGCTGTCGGCAGGAAACAGCTAACCTGTCATGCCTGATCAACTGAATATACTCCACAACCTTGTGGGAAAGCTCCAATAGACAGCGTTTGGAAAGGGCAGGACTTTTCAGATCTTCAGTAGGTGATTGGAGGAATGTTCCGTCTGTCACATTCATGACTATCAAAGCAACAAATGGTGTGGTGCGCATGTGTTATTCTTGTGCAGGCCACCGCTGCCTTAGATTGTCAATGGTGGAGCTTCATGTAAAATTGATGCACAGGTCGCCCATGAGACGAGCAATAACAATTAACTGTGCCAAGACAAGCTTTTGGTGAGCCTCTTTGCTATGTTTAAAAAGAAATGTAGTCCAGTTCTGATTAAACAGTCGCAGTCCTACAGCTACATCTAGGATAACAGTTACCGTGTCAGCAGCCCTTGGATACACTGGAAAACCGTAACCGTAGTGATCACAAACCCCGCCGAAACAGAGCGGGAGAAGAGCAAAAACATCTATTCTGTCACTGAAAGCTTTCAGTGTTTCTCTCTGAGCTTGTTTTAATTTCTAACAAATGCTGTCCAGTTGTCACTGGGGCTAATTCCAAGCTAATCACTCCATTAGCTGGCAATGTCTTCAAGCATTCACACATGAAATTACTGTTTCCCTGTTACATAACCATGTGGAATCAGGTCAGCAGACTGAAAACACCTTCCACAACATGAAAGCTTTAATGGTTGTTTTAATTCTTTGTTACGGTTATGTAAAGGGTTCTGTATCTTTGTTCGTTTGTTCGTCTGTTTGTTTGTATGTGTACAAGATAACTTGAGAACGGAAAGTCGGATCTTCACCAAACTTTCAGGGAATATTTGGATAGTGACAGGAAAGAATCAGTTAGATTTTGGTGATGATCCGCACACCCGTTGGGTTTTTCTCGCACTTCGAATTTTGAACACCATAGTAATCAATGGGAGCGTGAGTTCCTCGGTGACACTGCTTAGGCGTGGGTCTGCTGCCTCAGATGGCCATTCTAGTTTATACTAAAACATAGTCCAGTTCTAGTAAAATGGGCGCAATGCACCACAGTGGAAGTAGCTATTACCGACAACCTAAAACCCACCCATAGCACAACTCTGTATGTACGGCTCTGAGAGTATCATCAGGCAGTCAGTCAGTTACATACAGACCCATGTGTAGGGCTGACTACAGCGGTCAGCCTAAAATGTTGTCATAATTTTACAGCATCAAAGTAAAGCTGGACAGATAAAGCACCATAGAATAATCTATGATTATATGATAAATACTGTTATATTTTATATTATATATAAGAAGATTATTTGATTATATGATAGATCATTAGCCAGCGTGGGTAAAAGTTGTACAATGCTTTTGTCAGTACCATCTCCGTTTTGATTTCTGCTGTTGGTGGTATATATATGCCTGACCGTTCTATCTCTTCACTCGTTTTATTCAGTCCTTGTGGAAAATGTTTCATTTACAGAGTCTAAAAAAGCAATAAGGACACTTAGTGTGTATAATAGGGGTGCTGGATGTGATTAGCTGCAGTGTTGTTCACACATTTCAGTGGGGAACTGAAATACAGATAATCAGATGCAGTTTTGTCTATTATTTATCTCCATGTGTGCACACTGGTCCAGAACTATTATCAGACAGGATCTGATAATGTTAAGTTCTATTTGCTTTAAATAGGTAGTCAAATATTTATTGTTGCAGCTTGATTGCTATGGCTACATTCTGCTTCTGTGTGCCTAATAGACACTGGGCTGGGTCCAGTGTTTTTAAACCATGCATTACCAAAGATTGCATGCATTACATAATGCATAAGTGTATTCAGAATAGTAAGTCATTAGTCTGCCTGATTGGGTTATAATAAAGCTTATAACTTAGTATGGCCTCAGCATTCAATTTGAAGGCTGAGCCTTTTAACATTACAGGGAACAGCTGCATCACTTTAAACTGGTAAATATGACAACATCATTGCCTGCAACTTGGACTGTCATGTCACTCACTCACTCTATCATCCAATCAGCTTTTAGTGCAAGTCATCTGGTGTAAATGATAGCAAAATCCAGAGTTAGTTACACTAACAGCTCCATTTGGAGCCGAGCATATCCAAACACCTTCTATGAGTTAGGAGAACAAAAGGAAGGAGTGGTTTGTTTTACATCTGTTGACAAAGCTCCCAGATTTCACAAAGTACGGCACACTTCCAGAGTCTCTCAGCAATGACAGAACAAACACTCATACCCCGACACGTGTTCCCACACAGGTGAACGTAAACACATGCATACTTGGATAAATAGGCAAACGGTATCACCCAGAGAGATCGGTAACACAGGGCAGGGGCGGTAGAGTGTTTATTCACCAGCAGGGCGGGTCAGGCAGAACAAATGGAGGAAAATATGATTCAGGTGAGTGGGATGTGAAGGTATACAGCACAACAGGCGCACTGGAAACACTGTTAATTCATGAGTGGGTGAGAAATCAGACAGCATGTCTTGGGTGTTGTCTCGGAGAATGAAGAGAAACAGAATAGAGGAGGATCAGATGGCGGGTCAACCCTAACGGTCAACGGATAACCACAAATGTGTTCTCTGCAGGCGTTGCTGGGCATTTATTCAGCATCAATGAGTGTGAAGTGACACTGTTTATGTGCAATTTTTGTATGGCATGACATCAGCTGCATCTGTAAAAGCTGGCACGCTGCAGCCGTGATTACAAGAAATAGCGCAGAGCATGAGGAGTGTCAACTGACAGGGCCAGACTCCCACAGCGTGAAGCCATGTGTCGTTTTCCTGGGAAGCTTTCTGCAACCCCTGAAACCCCCGCCCCCTCCTGTCCTGCTGATGTTAAATAGCCTCTTTAACCCTGGTAATCATTTTAAGATGTCAAAAAAGAGCACAGCCTTTTCAGGGCAGAGTATCTATCACTATTGATGTCTGCTGCATTTAATGGATGTTAAGCCGTAATGATAAAGAGGCCAGTTCAAAGCGAGGCACCCCCTTGTACCTTGAAATCTTTAAAAGCCCTCCTCAAAGCCTGTACAAGCATCTCAGCCCGGCACCACCCTTAAATAAATTTGGCTCCACTGCAGGCGACTGCCAGGAATGTAATTGATGGAGGCTGACCAGTAATACTTTGAACGCAAACACTTTGGGAGGATTTTGATGGTTCAACAGCATTTCTAGGAAGGGCACTCAGTCTCGGGGCAGTTTACTGGCTTTCTGCGACCGGTGGGAGAGGTGAAGCAGACGGCTGACATGTAATCCACACTGACAATAGCCCCTGGTTTTCATTTGGACCTGCATTTTCTGCCATTAAGTCTAAGAACAACAGAGAATCAACCTAAAGCCCCTACACTGAAGGACTTAGCATCATTCCAACATAAAGCAGTGCATTCATACATGCAGAGTGGATACTGGCATGCACCAGGGACAGACGGCGCAGCCTTGTAACACAGCTTGACTTTATTAACGGAGAGCACCTCGAAATCAAGTTCTCCATCTGTCAGAATGTAATAATTCTCAATGCACATGAGCCCTGCAGGTAAACTCAGACAGCGACCCGTGTGACAGCCAATCTAAATATTTAGGCTAAATGACTTTATACTGAAATTCTCTGGAGGTGAATGTTTATGGGTCGTTCATGCATGTGCATGGACTCATTTGAATGGTGATCCTGAATTACAGATACCCGATTATGTTTTATTGCTGCTAACACAGCTCGCCTAAGTATGATCAGCTGTTTTGTTACTCTGTTTTGTTATGGAAGCTATTTACAATGCCTATAAGAAGTATTCACCTCCTTTGATGTTTCACCCTTTTATTGATTTTCTTAATCAACCATAGTCAATATAATTTGGCTTTTATGACCAAAAACATCTCTAATTTTACTCCATTCTTCTTTGAAAAAATGCTCAAGCTTTGTCAGCTTGCATGGGGAACCGGATCCTTTTCAAGTCCAGCCACAAAATCTCTATTAGATTGAGGTCTGGGCTTTAACTCGGCCTCTCCAGGACACTCACCTCTTCAAACCATTTCTGTGTAGCCTTCTCTGTATGCTTCAAGTCATTCTCTTGCAGGAATATAAATCCTCTCTCAAGCTGTAGTTCTCTTGCAGGCTGAATAAGACTGTCCTCTATGATTTTTCTATATGTTGCTGCATTCATTTCACCCTCTACCTTTACAGGCTTACAGTGCTGTCTGCTGAGATGCATCCCCACGGCATTATGCTGCCACTGTTCTCCACAGCGGGGATGGTGTGTTTACTGTAGGTCTCTTGCAGACTGAGCAAGATTGCCCTCCAGGATTTTCCTATATTTTGCAACCTTCTACCTTAACAAGCCTTCTAGGGCTGGCTGCTGAGAAGCATCCCTACAGCATGATGTTGCCACTACCATGCTTAACAGCTGGGATGGTGTGTTTGTGAGGATGTGCAGAGTTTGGTGTCCGCATAACATCTTGTCTGATGGCCAAAAAACACCAGTTTGGTCTCATCAGACCACGGAGCCTCCTACATGCCTTTTGGACATTTTTTTCCAGATTGAATTTTCTTCAACAGCTGCTTTCTCTTTGCCACGCTCTCATAAGCTTTGACTGGTGAAGAACCAGGGCAACAGGTGTTGTATGGAGAGTCTCCCTCATCACAGCTACTGAAGCTTGTAACTCCTTCAGAGTGGTCATAGGTGTCTTGGTGGCCTCTCTCACTAGTCTCCTTCTTGCATGTTCTGATCTAGGCAGATTTACACATGTGGCATATCCCTTTCATTCTTGATGATGGATTTAACTGAACTCCAGAGGTTAGTCGGTGCCTTGGATTTTTTGTATTCATCCCCTGCCTTTACTTTTCAACAACCTTTTCTCTGAGTTGCTTGGAGTGTTCTTTTGTCTTTATGGTGTAATTGTAGCCAGGAATACTGATTAACCAGTGACTGGTCCACCCAGACACAGGTGTCTTTACATTACAGTCACTTGAGACTCATTCACTGCAGTCAGGTGATCCCCATTTAGCACCAATTGGCTGGCCCTCTGTTGGACTGGGTCAGCCACTTTAAAGGGGTTGAATATTGATGCAGTCATTTATTTTACATTAAATAGTTTTATTTAATTGGCACTACTTTGTAGAAATCTGTTTTCACTTCGACACTTTTTTTTTTGGTCAAAACAGCCAAATGACATTGACCGTGATTGATTCATAAAATCAATAAAAGCTTAAAACATCTGAGGGGGTGAATAGTTTTGTAGATGTCAGTGTAGTTTTACAAACTGCTGCTAGATAAAGCAGCAGTTAGTCTTTCCTTTATTGAAATATCAGGCTGTATGCCCAGAAAGAAATTGTGCAAATACACTCAGCATTGAGACAGAGGAGGAGGAAAGACAACGAGATGGTATGGTCTCAATAAAAGCACCCGAAACAGTCGATAATGTTGTGTTTATGCTCAGGCTGTAAACTTGTGGTCTTAAACAGGAGTCAGTGAAGACTGCCACTTAGAACACTGTGTTGCAGCAGTGTCTAAAAGTAAATTCACCAAAGTCAGAGCCTTATAAATTATTTTCCAAGCTATTGTTGCTGACATAACTCACCAGACCGTTAATTGTGGTTTTGAATGGGAAACGCAAGAGCGAGTTTCAAACCCTTGTCTGAAGGCACGGACCTAAAAACCCAAGCTGTCTAGCACAGAACAAAAATTTAAATGATTATAGTGAAATAAAGGTATCATTCTAATGAACTACTGTTATGATACAAAGCTTTATTGACATATGTCCCTCTTAAAAGGCATTTTTTTTGTATGAAACCTTCTTGAGTCTGTGTTTATCTGTGTTTTATACATGTTGGCCTATGTGGGTCACTCCCATGTTGCTATGCCAGCACAGAGCTGCAGCTGAAGAATTTTCTGGAAACATTTACCTCCAGTCTCGCTCCCTCATCTTCAACTCCATCAATCAATAAAGTGTCAAAACTACAACACTTAAAGCGCCACTTCTCGGCTCTCCTCCATGCACCTCCTGTGCTTCTGTCCACAACACTGAAGATGGATGTTTACTATTGTTTGTTCCATGAAAATTAATGAACATAGCTGAAAAGAACAAAATAGCTGGCACTGAATAAGCGCTGACATAATTAATGATATATTGAATTAAACTGCAATGTATTTCAGCAGAGAATTACATAAACATCTCTGGGGGAAGACACAACAAAGGCTGCTGCAGATGTCCAGATTTGTTCAAATCTCAGCAGCACTCACTCACTCAGTTGCACGCACTTCAAAGATCCCAGAGGTGACAGAGCTTGGTTTTTGGGGGCCATGATGTTCCCACGGACTCCTCCAGCATGAAGCGTTTTTTTTTTTTTAGGTTTGCATGTGTTTGTTAGACTTTCACAATAAAAATGACAAACTGAGATGGAAGCTGACCAACATCTCAGTTACAAGAAGAGGTAAGCAATGACTATATTAGACAGTGATGCATTATAATATGTGCTGACTTTACAACAGTGCAGAGACTCTTTGGAATTGAAAAGTAACACAACAGACTTGGCCAACTTAACACAAATATCAGTGATTTTGTCAAAGGACATGAGAATATTCTGAATCTGAGGGTCGAACCTCAGATTCAGGAAGAACAATGTAGAGTCCCACCTTGTCGTGAGACAGTGGACCAGCTTTTCACTCTTACAGGGCTCTTTGAGGGAGCAGAAGAGTTTGCTCATCCAGTCTGCATGTGTTTTGTGGACTTGGAGAAGGCTTGCAATCATGTCTCTGGGGGCACAGGAGGGGGGTACTGAATATGGGGTACCGGGGCCGCTGCAGAGAGCTATCAGGTCCTTGTATAACCAAAATGAGAGTTGTCAGCATCCTTAATGCTCTGGAGCGTTTGAAAGCTGAGTGCGAAGCGGCTGGTATGACAAACCATTGGACTGCTCACTCCGGGTGGGGAATGAGTCTTTGCCCCAAGTGAAGGAGTTCAAGTACCTCGGGGTCTTGTTCATGAGTGAGGGTAGAATGGGCAGTCAGATTGAGCATCAGTAGTTCAGCAGGCGCTGTACCATACTGTTGTGGTGAAGAGGGAGCTGAGCAGAAAGGCAAAGCTTTCGATTTACTGGTCAATCTATGTCCCAACCCTCACCTTTGGTCAGGATCTCTGGGTAATGACTGAAAGAATGAGATTGCGGGTACAAGCAGGGAAAATGAGATTACTCAGGAAGGTGAGTGGGCTCAGCCTTAGAGATAGGGTGAGGAGCTTGGACATCCAGAAGGATCTTGTGTAGACAATTAAATGAACCAGATGAGGTGGTGCAGGCATCTGATCAGGATGCCTCCTGGGTGCCTTCCTGTGGAGGTCTTCCACTGGGACCCTAACCCTGAATTTCCATATACAGCGTGCGCGCCACGGAACGCTGGCGAATTGAACTGCAGAGCACTTCGCTCCCTCTCTAGTCTATCAGAGCATTTCCATAGCCGGCGCTCCAGACCAGCACTGGCGCGTGCCCGGAGTGGCACTCCAACCCACTTCGTTTCAGATACGCTGCAGGTCTATTTTCAGCGCTGGCTGCTGACAAACCTCATAAATTCACTGTCATTGAGAAAGCACCAACCATGGAAGTCACAAGCGTAGAACATCCGGTTCTTTCAAAATAAAACACAATGCACGGACTCCCGAACGTAAATCATCACTTTATCAACATTATGTCTCATCCTACAGCGAGAGCAAAGGGTCACCGAGAGCTCAGTGGATCACAGAGCTACAGTGGCACCATTGACAAGGAAAAGTTAACTTTTGGGGATATTCAGCCAAAGAATTTTGCATAAAACCACAGATCCTTTAAGCAAACATGAATCTTTTAACTTCTTAATGTACTCACTCAATGGAGGGAGTAATAATATCATGGACTTATACTGAAAAGGATGATAAATTAACCCCAAAAGGTAAAATAGTCCGCTGTTGACATGCTATTCCTACGTGAACTTGCAGTTGTCCAGTGATCTCTTCCTGATGATCAGGGCTGCGTGCTGCAGCGCAACGCTCTAGACTCGCTTCCAGTGGGCGAGGTTGCTCGCCTTTTGGTCAGAGCAAACCCGCGGCACTTCGGTGCACGGCAGGCACACTGTAAATGGAAATTCGGGGTAAGACAGACTTCAAACTTGCTGGAGAGATTATATATCCCATCTGGCCTGGGAGTACCTTGGAATCCCTCAGGAGGAGCTGGAAAATGTTGCGACGTCCGATGATAAGCAGAAGAAGATGAATAGATGGAGCACATTCTTTATATTGCAACTCTGTGTTAATTCATGGATGCAAACGTCTTTTTATCCTCAACAAAATCACACTAAAAGTGCCTTCATGCCTTCCTTAACGATGCACAAATAAACCAATCACAGGTAACTGTAGATAGAGCTTTTATCCCCCTCATTTTTTATTCACAATAAAATGAGGTAAAAGATGGAAATATAGCAGAAGGTCATCCAAAAGCTGTCCCCATTATTTTCTGTGTAACAAACCCACACCAGCACCACCTCTCCACTTCACTCACTGGGTGAAGCGGAGAGGCAAGCTTTCGACTCTGGTATCAAGCACCTGGCTAGTAGCCCAGACTTCTTACCTCCATTGAAAAAAGCAGCCATGTACAGTTTGATTGAAAATGGAGAATGCATTGGATGAATCGTGATGTATGGGGTATTCGGTTGAATTGTTCGCCTGATAATCTTAATCAAATGAAATCATGATGCCAGTCAACCTGCACAGCTGCATTTCTATAGCCTCTTATCCATTAGTTAGTTGGCCTATTGGTTATTCTTTTTCTCTGGTCCAAAAACTGGAAGTTTCCAGCATCTTAAATGGAGAAATGTTCATAGTTTTTTCTAAATGTTTTCTTTTAATTTCAGTATTTTGGATTATTGGTTATTTATGGCATTGGGAAGAAGTCTCGGTGGTTTTAAGTACTTAGGACTGGACTTTTATTATATGTTTGAAAGTAATGAAAAAAGAAAATACACTACTAATAAATAGTGGAAATATTAAATGCAGTTGGGAAGCGATCAAATAATAAATAATAATTCTACAAGAGCTTAGTTGTAGTAGGATTTGAGCATCTTGGAGCTCGTACTTCATCAGTTTTTAGGAAAAAAAAAATATTTCTGACACAAGAGCAGCAAAATCCACAAGGATCTCATGCTCTGCCAAGACCCCACATCTAAAAACAACCAATCAAAATTCAGCTACATTCTTATCAGATAAAAACAGTCAGAGAGAAAACTTTCTTAACCCCCTGGTGGTTTGTAAGTGGAGGGTTTCCTTCATAGTCCCCTGAGCTGATAGACTCAACATGCCCTTATTTAGAGAACCAGGGGATGACGGCTGTGAGAGAGAGGGTGATGGAGGGATGGTGGATGGAGGGACAGCGGTATGAGGGAAGTAGAGATAGTGAAGGTTTATTGGTTTGGCCTTGACCCCAGTGCTCTCCCAGGTTGTAAGACTGTCCCTGGAGATGTCTGCACTACAAAACCTAGAGATTAAACTCTCTGATAAGAGCTGTAGACCCAGCCTTCTCTCGCTATCTTCATCTAAAACCACCACGAGGGGGGTAAAGTGGTGCACATACCCCAAACCCCCCGTGTTCCTTGTCTCTATTGTCTACACCATCTGCATACCTCCTAATTCCCGTGGGACAGTTTATTCCTTTTCCTCACATGGCCGCGTATGTTTCGCACATGTATGTTACACAGAGAAACCTTAAAACACTCACAAACAGCCGCACACGCAGACACAATCACACTCTGATCTCACGTTTGATAGATGTTTGAGGCCCTGTGTAAGTGTAGAACATGTGTGCCATATGAAACAGCGGCCCCGAGGAGAGATGACTCAATCACTTTAAGAGTTTACACTGACAAGTCGAAAGTCGCTGTCCATTTAGAGCAGCGATCCGCCAGCAGCTTTTACTGTGGTGATGAGGTTAGGGCCCTCCGTAGATGTACTTGGTGAATTCCTCCACATCTGACTTGGATTTGTTTACATTCATTTATCACTGCATTCGGTGTAGCCTGATTTATTTGCATGAGCATTTTTGTTTGTCCCAGAGGAGGGTTTGAACTGAAGGTTTGGAGTTCATCAAGAAATACTAAAGCCAAGCAGCATTTATATGAGGAGTCCACAGAGGCTGGTAGAAAATACTACACTGGCTTATGAGTGTCATTAATCTAGAAGGCTTTAAAACTGTTTTTACTGGGTAGTTTATCAGTGTTTGTAGATCTAATCTATTAAATATTGGAAAGAAAATTAGTATTTGTTGCAATACTGCAATATTGACAAATTGCTATGCATTCAACTCTCTAAATTCTCTTCAAACCACTTCACTATGACTGCCCCAGAACTTCAAAAATGCCAACAGACTTCTTAGCGTAATATAAGATGTTGTGTTCTGTCACATTTTCACATAGTTTTGGAATTTCCCCTTGCGGGACTATTAAAGAAATATCTTAACAGTTGCAAAATCCAGTTTTGTTTCTGCAGCTTTTCCATTTGCATCAGGTTTAAGGTGTGTGCAACGTGATGTTGCTACCTTTCACATTTGTTGGCTGAAAATATCGACTACAAAGTCCACCATCTTTGCACCTTTGTGGCTTAAAAACCAACCAGTTAAAATGCACGTCCGGCTCTTATTCTAGTCTGATATTTACATTATTTTTATATCCGACAGCCCCCTTGTCTCCGATTCTGTTTGTGATTTCAGAGGAGGCAGGTTTTCGGTTGAGTGACCTCAGAATTCCATCACTGCTTTTTTGCAGATGATGTGGTCCTCTCGGCCTCTTCAACCAGGGACCTCAAGCAGGCCCCAGGACGGTCTGTGGGATGAGGGTCAGCACCTCCAAGTCTGAGGCCATGGTTCTCTGCTGGAAAATATTGGGTTGCTCCCTCCAGGTGGGGAGAGTGCTTTTGCCCCAAGTGGAGGAGTTCAAGTTTTTTGGGGTCTTCTTCAAGAGTGAGGGTAGCAGGGACCACAAGATTGGCAGGCGGATCAGTATAGCACCTGCAGTATTGCACCTCTTGGTGAAGAGGGAGCTGAGCTGGAAGGCAAAACTCTCAATTTACAGGTCGATCTTCATCCCAACCCTCACCTTTGGTCATAAACTCTGGGTAATGACTGATAGAATGAGATCATGGGTACAAGCGGCTGAAATGAGATTCCTCAGGAGGGTGGCTGGGCTCAGCCTTAGAGATAGGGCAAAGACTTTGGACATCTGGAGGGATCTCGAAGTAGAGCCGCTCCTCCTTCATGTCAAAAGGAGCCAGTTGAGGTGGTTCAGGCATCTGATCAGGATGCCTCCTGGTCGCCTCCCTCCTGTGGAGGACTTCTAGGCACGTCCAACTAGAAGGAGACCTGGGGGTAGACCAAGAACATGCTGGAGGAATTACATGTATTGTATCTGGCTTGGGAGCACCTTGGAATCCCTCAGGAGGAGCTGGAAAATGTTGCAACGTCTGGGTTGCAACCCAAACCAAACATTAGTGAAAGAAAATAGATGCACTGCGAGGTAGCATACATATGTTGGAAACAATGCACTGAACATAGCAGCAAGGTATTTAAGAGACAGCAGCTCATTCTGAGTCCACTGAATTGGGTAAAAGGTGTGTTCTCCCCTCTCTATGTTTGATATCTATAATAGCAACAACACAAACTCAGTCATCCTCTCTGCTTTGATAGGAACTGCAGCGACTCGTATCACAACTGCTTAAACAACAGTTAACCAGTGTTTTAACTCGTGACTTGCTCGTTTTAAGTCCATGATGATTCAAAGAAGTGGGCTGTGAGGTTTAAGACCCTAAGACCTCAAAAGTCAAATGTCAGAGCTAGGAATGGCATTTCACCTAAACTGACCACATTTCAGTTACTGTGAGTTGGTAACTCGGGGTATTTTCAAAGTTGGTATTCTGACTTAAGAGGTCATTCTGGATGATGTATTTGACTGGGATTTTAAAATAATTACTGGAGTTTGAAATCAGCTGGAATCCACATTAAGGCAGTGCAAATTACAAAGTAAAAGCATAACAAAAAGCTGTTTCTTCATAAAATTTCATAGCTTAATCATTAACCTTGACACGGTTTCTCACACATAGAAATCAACTAAATTTGAACTCCTCCTAACTGGAGTTTTTTTCTAAGACTTGTTTTTGGGTCTTTTTAACCTTTATTTTGATAGGACCACTAAAGAGAGACAGGAAATGTGGGGAGAAGAATGGGGGATGACATGCAACTAACACCCACCAGACCAAGAATGGATCCAACCACCAGTGTGTTGAGGACTATAGCCTCTCTATGTGGACGCCTTCTCTACCCAATGAACTGAACCGGCACTCTAGGGATAAGTGGACTTAAGTGAGTCATTTTGTACATGCACTCCTGCATATTTTTTAATGTATAACAGTGTTAAATGCTGTATTCAATATGAGCTTTTTGTAGCTGCTCCTACTTCTTACTCATAAAAAAACAAAATGCGATCACTCAAGACTAACTGCTGAAAGTCAGCAGCTTGTCAAGACTTAGACGTTTAACCATTAATAACCATAACTTCTATGACAGATCAATTTTTAACATAGAAATATTGATTGAAGCAGCTTTATGTAAATGTAGGACGCAGGCACCTGTAGCCCCAACGGTCTGCTGCAGGTCATGCAGACCTGGAGGGAGGGAGGGAAGGATGATGCTGGTGATGATAACTCAATTCTTCCACGGAAAAGCCTGAGTCACAGGCCGAACATCCTCTGTTACATGTGTCTGTTAGAGCGCGCTGCACGTTCACGGTTATTAGATTACAGCTGTACCTGCTCGCCTTGCTCCTCTACACATGAAAGTGGTTAGGACAGCCCAATTAGGAAATTATGCTTGATGTTTCTAATCAGGCACTCGGCAAGAACAAAGAGGAAGAGACTCACCCTGGCCCATGGGGCTGAGGCGCACGGATGTAACCACAATGATGTGTGTTTATATGCACGCTAGATCTGGATGAGCCCCAGTCCCTTGCTTAAAGAAAGAACATTAGTTCAATCACTCAACTTGTTCAGATATACAATATTACTCTCAGAGCGTCCCTATTTTCCCAACTATGATTATGATTCTCAACATAAATGTGGTCTTTATTAACTATGTGCAGCTCTCTCCGTAAGTATGACTAAAATCACGGTCATGGTGGTTATTAAGTTGTTGTAAGGACCTCTCCCCTAAGGTTTACATTACTAAACTACCCTAATGAAATAGAAAATATCATGTTTAACCACAGCCATTCTGCTTTAATTGCATTGCTTTGAGCTGTGCTCCTTTTATGGACTCAAGTTCAACCATAGTGTGCCTTGGTTTCTTTTGACCTCAGTGTAAGGAACAGAAAGGGGTATTTAAAAAAACCCACAAACCCGACTGTTGTTGTTACCATTTAAGAGATTTTGACCACAAGCCAGCGTGCTGTAACAGTATCCACTTTTATGTGCTCGTAAAGCCACTCTTTCACACCAGACGCTGAATGTTAGTAAAAACACTGGCAGAGGAGGCGCTTTTGAACTATTTCTATCAATACATGAAAAGTTATTTAAAAACACTCACATTTATGTGTGTCTGCAGAAATAACCATAAATCATGGCTGCTTTCTATGTAGATGAGAACTCTCTGACCTGTTGCACAGCTAACAAATGCAGAGCTGGTTAGATCTGAACTTCTATGGAATCTTTGATTTTGGAGGGACAATTTCACCAATCACCATGGTAACGGCAAATTAAATAATTTTTGGAGCTGGACTGAAAATATATCCTGTCTACATGGATTCTGCATCATTAAGACCCAATAAGAATTGTAAATAGGGGCCTGATCTACAAGAGCAATTCCAAAAAAGTTGGGGCGCTGTGTAAAACGTACATAAAAACAGAAAACAATGATGTGAAAATCTCATAAGCCCTTATATTATTCACAATAGAATATTAAAACATGTCAGATGTTGAAACTGAGACATTTAACCATTTCATGAAAAATATTTTTAATGGCAGCAACTCATCTCAAAGAAGTAAGGACAGGACCATTTTTAAAATGTGTTGCATCCCCTTTTCTTTTAGCAACAGTCTGTAAACATCTGTGAAGTGAGGAGACCAGTTGCTGATGTTTTTTTGGAGAGGAATGTTGTCCCATTCTTGTCTGATGTAGGATTCTTGCTGCTCAACAGTCCTGGATCTTCCTTGTTGGATTTTGCGATGTCATGATGCACCATATGTAGACTTCAGACAGGTCAGTTCAGCACCCAGACTATTTTTTTATTGTGAAGCCATGCTGTTGTGATGGATGTGGTATGTGGTTTAGCATTGGAGGCCTTCCCTGAGAGAAATGTTGTCTGGATGGAAGCATATGTTGCTTTAAAACCTCTCTCTACTTTTCAGCATTGATAGTGCCTTTCCAGATGTGTGATCTGCCCACACCATAGGCACTAATGCATCCCCATACCTGCAGAGATGCAGGCTTTGAACTGTGCACTGATAACAAGCTGGAGGGTCAATCTCCTCTTTAGTCAGCAGGGCATGGCATCCATGGGTTCCTAAAAGAATTGGATACAGATTTGGATTCAACTGACCACATACCAGTTTTTCATTTTTCTGGAAAAAAAAATATGCAGAAAGAAATTGGAAAAAAGATGAAGAAAAGCCAAAAAAAAACCACTGGAAAAATCATGGAAAAAAACTTGACTTAAAAAAATGACAAAAGGACCAAAAGGGAGGGAAAAAAAGGAAAAAAAAAAAAAAAAAAAAAAAAAGCAAAAAAAGGTGAATAAACCACAAAAAAGACAAAAGAAGGAAAACAGAAAAATTGACTTTAACATTGACAAAAAGGAGAAAAAAAGACCAAAAAGGACAGAAAAAATGTTGAAAAAAAAGAAACGAAAGGTTTGAAAATTTGAAAAAAATACAACAAAAAAAAAAAAAAAACATGAGAAAATGATATAAAAAGCCCCAAAAAATCACAGAAAAAATAAGGTAAAAAATCACAAAAATGACTTACAAAACAAATTTTAAAAATGAGCAAAAGACAATTGAAAGAGTGAAAAAATTACAAAAAATACAAAAAAAGAAAAACCCAAAAAAAACAAAAAACAAAAAGGGCAAAAAAACACAAAAAATGACCCAAAAAAATGTGTTAAGAAATGGCAAAATGACGTCCGTTTTAGATGGGCTTTAGCTCAGAGAAGATGGCGGTGCTTCTGGATCATGTTCGCATGTGGCTTCTTTGCATTTCACCAGCAAGGACCACAACATCAACAGGATGGGAGTTGACAATTATTTATTATTTATTGGGGAATTTCTGTGGAATACAGAATCATGCCTGTTTTTAAATGCAGTGCGACCTGACAGGCCAAAGATCACGAGCATCCGTAGATAGATCAGATTCTAGAAAAACACAGATGTTTGGACCATCCAACCAGAACTTTGTTTTTCATACATTATGCTTCGTCAAAAGTGTAACAGCATCACTTCCACGGTGCATAGAAACACTAATAAACAGGATTATCCTGTGACTGTAGCCGCCTCTAAGTCCTCAGTATGTTTTAGATTGCTCTTCATCTTAACAGAGCTGGTTCCTGTAACATTATCACCATATCACTTTGTTTTTGGGGCTCATGTTATCATAACTACATTAGGAGACTCTGAAAACTCTAAGCATCCAGAGCAGACGGAGCAGAGAGGTTGTTCTTGGGTCGCATAATGAACATGAAGGGTCACTGTTAATATCCTCAGTGGGGGAGTTTACATCAGAGCCGTTTGGCCTGGAGATGTGGGTTTGTCATTGTTTCGGCTCCGGCTGTCTTCTCCAAAGAAAGTGGGTGAGAGGAAGAACCTCAAAGCCTGTTTGACTGTACTCACAACAGTTAACACAAAAAAGCTGTCAAGCAAGGTGATATATCGAACCAATCCTGTGTTCACCTCCCTCTTTTCTTCCCTCCTCCTGGCTGCTTTTTTCATCCTTTTATCATCGGTTCCTGTCAGCCGTCTCCCAGGAGGGCAGAGCGCTGCTCTAATGAAACTGTTCAACTTGACTTTGGAAGCACATTAAAGGAAGAGGTGGACAACTGTTAATGCTGACTCAGCCAACACGAGCAAAACCGGCCAACATAAGTAGGCTGCCCCGCTTGGAGGCAGAGCTCATGCACATTCGCTTCAGGAAACACACAGTCCATCTCCTCACTGCCGACATGTCCCGTTTATCTTTCTGCTCTCCTTCTGCTCACACAGTTTGGCTCCAAGATTTTTGGCCCTGGTGAAGTCGTGGATTTAGGCATCTCATCTGTTGATCCATCACTTTGTGTAAGCCTCAAATATCTCCACAACTACTGGATGTATTATCATGAATCCTTGGACTTTAATTCACTGTTCCCAGACAATAAATTTTAATTTTTATTATTTGTTATTTTTGGTTGAAACAGAAAAATGTGGGAAGAACTGACCAGAAATTTGGCAGGCGTTCATTGTTAACTTTGGCCAAATGATCCTGTCGATCATCTGACTTCTCATGTAGCAGCATGACGTCAACATTTTTACTACTCCAGAGCTGTGAGTGGATCTCTACAACACAGCAGCCCATGGTTCAATACAAGCCTCAGAATGCAGTGACTGTGTCTCAAGCGATTGTAGTACAAAGACACCTGTGTCGGGAAGGTCCAGTCACTGGTTAATCAGTATTCCTGGCTACCATTCCACCATGAAGACAAAAGTAGATTAGTCTGTAATATTTGCTATGTGTGTTATTTTATGAATTTAACTGCCTGTCTCTGTTTATGAATAAAGATGATTTTTTTTTTATCTTAAACAGAAAATATATTGTACCAGGAAATTACAGCTGTTCCTTTCTGAGATAGACAGTGTCTCAGATGAACGGTCCATAACAGTAGCTGCATTTCCATTGCAATTTTTTGCAAAACAAAAGCAATGTTTCTTAAATTTTGACCAACTGCAGTTGCATTTTGAATGTGTTTCCATTGAAGGGAGTTTTGGGCATGAGCTTCGTAAGTCTCATAAAATCTCATCTCGCGAGACTCCGCTGCAAGGAAGCTGGGCGTTAGAAACTGTTATGTATTGGTACGGTTATGACTACATCTACAGCGGTTGCCTTGACAAGTCTAAACAAAGGACGAAGGCAGTGGATGATAGTTTAGAGGCAAAGTCCGTATTTTGGGAAAAAGCCACATATAAGGGTGTAAGTTAACCTTGCAAAGCAGATGTATACGCCTGTTTTCTTGTTTCTCACTGGTAAATCCATCTTTCAAAGCTCCCATCTGAACTGTTTGGGCCCGGTTAGAAAGTGACAGGACCAAACAGGAGTGAGAGGCAGTAGTTTTGGGCGCGGCGGAGTTGTGACGTAAGCAAGCAGCGACAAGAGGCCGGTGCAATTATGGCGGAAGACATTAGCATGGATGCTGCTATAGTGTAAGTTTTATCAGAACTCGAAACATTCCTTTTGCTACAAGAAGAACAAAGAACAGCATTAAGTTTTCTTCTTTTTAAAAACAACAAAAGTCTACAGTTGCCATGGCTCGTGTTATGCAGCTCTCTATGGGGTTTACTCCTTTCGTAGGGGCGCACCTCGGTAGGGGCTAAGTCACGTGTTTTGTTGCTCTGATTAGCCCATAAAGATGTGACAGACAGAACATTCATCCATTCACCCTCCGAGTTTTTTTCAAAGCCTCTGCTCTTTCCCAAGCGCTCTCTATGGAAGGTTTTCCAAGGTTAGGTATGAGTATGACGTTAAGAAACGTCTCGTCTCCTCTTCTGTCCACACATAACGTGCCATGCTGTCTCGGAGTGAACTGGTCATGTGACACCACACATAACGTCCTGTGACTTGTAAATGCGGAAAAAGGGTTTCCATTGCACTTCTGCGATATATTTCTATATCGAAACGTCTGAAAAACCTCATAGAGCGTAAAACTTTTTGGCGATATTTGAGAGGTTTTTCGTAATTCAGGTGTTTCTATTACCAGTTTTTTATTGTGCTATTTAGATTTTTCACATTTTTAAGGGTAATGGAAACGCAGCTAGAGTCTGTCAGAAATAAGCGGTCTGCAGGCGGACCCCTCTCAGAAAACATGCACCAGCTCACTCAGAGAATGGAGGATAGGATGAATTTACATTTTAATGTCACTGTGAATTATAATGCTGCTGACAGCACTATTTAATGGCTCCATATATTCAGTAATGTAGAAGGTCACCGTATCTTTAATGTCTCCTCTTCTCATACAGTTTTATGGCATCATGATTCAGCTCATGTGCTGCTTTTCAGACCACCTCTCTCTGGTAAAATGCTCAGAGAAACCTTTTTCTCCGACAGATTATGTGCAGAAAAAAAATATTATTTGACGGTGCTAACCAACCACTTTTCAACAGATGAGGTGATCGGCTTTTACGGGAGCAAACTCCCAAAGTTTGTGAGCATCATTCTGACCGATAAGAACAGGAGGTCGGCAGCTATGTAACATAATACCAAAGTAAAAATACAAATCTATTTAAATTTTTAAATATCATCATAAAAGAATGAATTTATTTCAGGGATGAAGTTGATTTATATATACAGCTTTAACTGTTTTAGGTGAAACGGTCTCATAAATATTATCAGGCTGCAGCAAACGCAGCGACATTTCTGACCTGTCAGAATAATCCAAGATTTGTTCTGCTTTTATTAAAATGCCTCCCTGTTTCTTGCAGACTTTTCCTCACAGAGGAGGCCCAGGAATGAAGTCTGAGTCACGAGGCTTTAAGGCCAGTCAACCTCTCCCAGCTGCCTTGTTTGAGCACCGCGAGCTACGGGGTGAGTGTGATGATGTTATGGGATTATTTTTATAGAACTGCAGCATGAGGACACTTTGCCATGAATTATTCAGCCCCCATCTGCGTTCTTGGATAATGCAGTTGTTGTTTTTTTGGGGGGGAACTTGGCGACAGAAGGAGTCGCTCTTTTTCAAGGAGAGGGGGATTAAACGCTCGTTGCTTCTTTATATGAAGCGTCACCTCAGATGTACGTTCGTCTGCCAGTGCCTCGTCCTCGGTGAGCTGTTTAAATTCATGACAGAGCTGCCGCCTCCCACCACCACACTCACGCACCAGTGTGCAATGTGCCACACACTCCTCTATTTCTGCATGAGGAGTCACTTTGCTAAGTTTGCCTGCATGCCAGGTCCTTCTTTAAGCACTTAGACCGCTGAATACATTGACTTTGTAGGTTAAGACCACCAAGAAAGTGGATGATGAAAACTGCCAAAGAAGCACAAAATTTGCCAGATTTGCAGGCTTGTCAGCTCAGAGCCAAACTACTAAAAACTGCTCAGTGACAGCACTCCCACATACAGGTATTTCAACGCCTCACTAAAGCCTGAAGTCAGTTTTTTTCCAAGCTTTCCACAACAAAGTCTAAAAACCCTTAAAGACATCAATGTCATGCTTCAACACAACATTATTCTGCCATCTGAGGCCGGCTGTCGACAGGTGAAATTGCTTGAAAAATAGGAATAGTCAAAAAGTAAGCTCAAGGGAAAGCCCTCGTTTTCCTTGCATCATTAAATTGAAATACGTCTTGGGAAACATTACTGCTTTCACTACCACAGAGCAGCACGTCTGCCACGGCTGGCACAGGCCTTCAAGACAGCATCAAGATTTTCCAGCACATCTATAGTCAATGTGGCCTGATTGGGTGAGAATTAGAGCAGTGATCACAGCCATTAGAAAGTCTGCCTTAAGTAGAATAAATGAGCCCCTCTGTCCCTGACTCCTTAGTTTCTTTGGTCTCTTCAATCAGTCACTAAAATCCCTCACTTCATATTAGGTTACCTCCAGCTAAACCTTTGAGGGATGGAACAAATTTGCATCCATATGCATCTCCTCACTGGCATCACATGTGCTCATCTGTCTCTGCTTTGGGGGAAACAGAGCTCTGGCTACAGAGTGTGGCAGATTTGTGGCAGTGTGATTCGGCAAAATAAGCGCTATGGTAAAATTCTGAGAAATGATACGATTGGGCAGTTACTGTTTTTTAATTCTGTCAAACTCAACATTTTGCCATGATGTGTGGTAATAGTGCCAGGAAATTAGACCTCATTATGTGAAAAATAGGTTAGCCAAAGCACTAGCCAGCTTGAATGCGCAGTTAGCAGAGCATGATGATGGAGGAGAAGAAAGCAGGGTCAGAGAGCAAGATGAGGATGACAGAGGAGAAGAAAGCAGTGAGTGAGAGCAAGATGAGGATGTAGGAGGAGAAGAAAGCAGGGACAGAGAGCAAAATGAGGATGTTGGAGGAGAAGAAAGCAGGGACAGAGACCAAGATGAGGATGATAGAGGTGAAGAAAGCAGTGAGTGAGACCAAGATGAGGATATTGGAGAAGAAGAAAGCAGGGACAGTCTGCAAGTCCAGGATAGTGGAGGAAAAGAAAGCAGGAACAGAGAGCAAGATGAGGATGATGATGGAAAAGAAAGCAGGGACAGAAAGCAAGATGAGGATAAATGAGGAGAAGAAAGCAGTGAAAGAGAAGAAGTTGAAGATGGTGGAGGAGCAGGAAGCAGGGACAAAGAGCAAAATGAGGATGATGGAGGGGGAGAAAGCAGTGAAAGAGAGCAAGATGAAGTTAGTGCAGGAGGAGAAAACAGGGAAACAGCGCAAGGATGGTGGAAGAGAAGAAAGTGGGGACATAAAACAAGGCATTAAATGATGAAGGACAAGAAAGCAGGTACAGAGAACAAGTTGAGAGTAATGGAGGAGAAGAAAGCAGGGTCAGACAGCAAATTGAGGATGATGGAGAAAAAATCAGGGACAGAGAACAAGATGAGGATGGTGGAGAAGCAAAAAGCAGGGACAGGAAACAAGATGAGGATGATTGAGGAGACAAAACCAAGGACAGAAAGCGAGATAAGGATTGTCTTTTCACCTATTTTATTAGAGTGATGAAATTTTATGTATAGGATAGTTTTTAACTGTCGACTATCCTTTTTAGTCATAGTTTTAGTCAACAAAACTATCACTGTTTATATCAAATAAAAAGTCATTATCAGTGGTAAGATTTGCAGCATAGTAAATGTTTAAGCCTCTTAAATTTTAGGACAGTCTTGAGAAAATAGCTGCGGCCTCAAGGAGAACATTTCAGATTGAACTAATTACTGACCCCTGCATGCGTAGAAAATTTCCCACACTAAAGTTCCCATAAACAGAGAGAAGCACTGACCACATTAAAAATTCTTCAAGCATTGTGTTGTGTTCTGGGAATGTTTTATGCATTTTTTATAACTGTTCAATAACAGCCTCTCTTCCTCTCTTTTCTCTTTCAGTCTTTTTTACATTTGTGCTGTGTGACTGTACAGAAATGTGCAAAAGCTGCTCTGATTTACTGAGTGTCAGACGAGTCGTGATCTCTGGTCTTTACAGACAGCCAGTGGCAGTAAAACACCCTCCCCATATGTAACCCACCTCCTCGCCTAATGAAGCCCGTAAAGCAGACTGTTTGACAAGCAGCAAACACAGCTGAGAGCGCAGGCCGGTTTAATCGGGCCTCGGGAGGCAGACCCACGCCTACGGGGAGAGGACCCCGGGACACTCCGACATTCATCAGGCACGACAGAGAGGCCCCGGGCCCCATGCACGGTTTGAGCAGGGACCGTCCCTGAGGTCCCGGCCTGCACAGGTGCATGATGGAGTCACAGGGAAAGAGGTCAGAGTCAGGCTTCGCTGCAAATGACTGTGCAGGATTGGAAATGATTCGGGCTCCTTTTTTTCCTCTTTCTGAGTCAGGCTGTGGAAGTGAGAAGAGTTATGTCATCCACAGTTGTGAACACTGACCGCCGTAGCCTGGGAAACTGTGGTATGGTAATCTTTCTTTGTATTTCTCTTTAAACTCTGGAGTATTTAGAAAGTGACATAATCACAAGACGGCTTTGGGCTTATTTCTCTATTTGGGCTTGTGCATAAGTTTAGTTTTTTAAGTTATAAATGTGTTGCCTTTGAGTCATTAGGTTTTATTGACTTTAATCTTGCATCTTATCTTTTATCACTGCATCTCATGACTGCGTTCATTTTTGAGGACATGTACAGCAGACATGCTGAACTCACACAGGGGATGCATGGCAGATATCTGATCACATACGAGTAATTTACGATCAGTCAGTCAGTCTTTACTTTCCGACGGCAATTTATAACCAACATATGTCAACATAATTTACAAAGACAGCAGATCCAGACCATACCATTCAGACTAACAAGCTGATGCTGCAAAGTAATACAAGGGGATGCAAAGGGAGAGAAAATGAAGATGCAGAAGAAGAGAAAAGGGAGTTGCAGAAAGAGAAAATATGGAAGTGCAGAAAAAGAAGAGTAACATGCAGAAAAGAGGAACATGCAAAAAAGTAGAGTGAGATGCAGAAAGAAAAAAACACAAGTTGGAGAAAGGGGGAAGAGGGGAATGCAGAAAGAGAAGAGGGAGATGCAACGAAGGGAGCATGGAGGGATGAAGAGAGAAAGAGGACAAAGATACAGAAGGAGAGAAATAGGAAAAGTCAAAGAAAAGAGGGAGATGCAAAGAGGGCAGATGCATAGAAAGAGGGAAGAGAGATATGCAGCAAGAGAATGCTAGGAAATGTTGAAAGAAGGAAGACAAAGATGCAGATAAGAGAAATAGAAAAGTTTAAAAAAGGGAGATGCAGGAAAAGAGAGGAGGTAGATGTGGGTGAGAGGAGAAGGAGATGCAGAAAGAGAGAAGAGGAAGATTCAGAAAAGAGATGTGTAAGATGCAGGAGGAGTGGAGAGGGAAACAGATAAAAACAACAGGAAGATGCAGAACAAGAGAAGAGGAAGAGACAGAATGAGAGAAGAGAGCTGCAGAAAGTGAGAAGAGGGGGATGCAGAGAGCAAGAGAAGAGAAAATGTAGCACAGAGTAGAGGGAGTGGCTGAAAGAGAACACAGAAAGAGAGAGGGAGATGCAGGAAAGAGGGATGTGCAAGAAGAGAAAAGAGCACCATGTAAAAAAGAAGAGAAAGATGCAGAAAAAGAGAGGAGGGAGATGAAGAGAAAGGGAGAAGAGGATGTTAAAAAAAGGTGGGGTGCAGAGGGAGATGTAGAGGGAGAAATGATGGTCATGCAGAAAGAAAAGAGGGGAAAGAAAAGGAAAATGCAGAGAAGATAGGAGAGGGAAATGCAAAAAGAGACAGAACAGGGGAATGCAGAACAAGAGAACATGTAGCACAGAGTAGAGGGAGTGCAACAAGAGAATGTAGGAGAGAAAAGAGTATTAGGTGAAAAAGAAGAGGGAGATGCAGAGAAGAGGGAGAAAAGATTGTAAAGCAGTAAGAGAAAAGAGAAGAGGAAAATGAAGCAAAAAGGAAGCGGGAGAGACAGAAAGAGAGAAAAGGGAGATGCAGAGAAGAAATGAGTGAGATGCTGACAGAGTAGAAATGGAAATGTGGAAAGAGAAAGAAAAGAGAGGTGCAGAAAAATAGAAAGAGAAAAATAGCGGATCAAGATCAATGAATAAGATACTTTCAAGGCTGTCCTGGTCATAAATCCATCTTAGATTATTTTCATAATATCAGTAACAATGTTAGCAATAAGCTAAAAATTTGCAATAGCAGCCACAGCTGATAGGACACTGAACTTTCATGCATTAGCATCAGCAACTAGATAACTAGAAAAGCACTCAGAGAGCGCAGACCTCTGTCATTAGCCCTACCTCCCAATAGTGAAGAACCCTGTTTAAAATTCCTGGATCAGTCCCCATGTGCCCCCCACCACGGCAATCACTGAATACTCCCTCCCTGATGGGGTGGAAACAAGGTGAGCTAAAGCGTTGGCTTTGCTACAGTTGGACTGTCATGGTGGAAGCATTGCCTGCTGGTGCCAACAGATGCACTGACAGTCTCACCCATGGTCTCACTGGACGACTGGAAGTCATTTCCTGAAAACTTCATCAAAATCCGTCCACAGTTTTTTGAGTTATGTTGCCAACAAACAAACAAACTGACAAATGAACAAACCCCCTTGATCACATAACCTCCTTGGCGGAGGTAATAATGAAAAGATGACTGATGTTGGTGCTTACAGCTCTTAATGTTGAGCTGTTCATTAACATCTTTAACATTTCTGCTAATAATAACAGATGTAAGGTTGATGCTGGTAGATGAAGCAGCTGAAAAAGGACAGATCCACAGTGGAGTTTTCTCTTGGACATGTGAAACTATCTTTATGTGTGTTTTTAAAGGCTATTTGTAACATTTTATCTGTCGTTATTAGATGCAGATTTGAAGCCTCGTAGGTCTGTGTTGTGTTTCCTGTTGCGTACAGAGCGCTGTCATGGTTTTATACCGATTTCTGAGAATTTTGATTTGTTCTGGTTTTCATTGCAGGCTTTAAGTTGTGATTGGAAATTGTCAGTCTGATCTAGCCACACAGTTCTGGTTCACATGCATTTATAGGCCAGCTGTGATGTCTTAATGCTCTCAATAACTTCACTTGTTTTTTATTACTGGGGTTTTGTCATTTTGTCTTTTACGACTATTGTGTTTAATCACTGTGATGTTAAACTCTGCTTTACTAGCAAAACATGAGCACACGTTCCAGAACAAGCCTGATCTGTTTACTCGAACAGAGACTGAGCATTTTAAGACGATCTGATCTCTATTACACAGATAGCACCTCGGGGTTTCTTCTCACCGCACCAGAGCATTTTATAAAGCGTCCTCAAGATGTTGGACTTTCTCAGGATTAAGACTGGTCCTGACATTATGACAGATTAATCAATCTCACGTGGTGTAAGAAATCATTTAAGCAAAGAGCTGAGCAAGCCGCTGGAAAATAAAGCAACAGATGCTGAACCACTCGGAGACGGAGCCTGCCAGCCGAGGGTTTAGCAGAATGATTCCCCCGGCCGTTTTTTTTTTCCCCCCTGATGTTGCAAGGAAAAATAAAATCTCCTCTTGGCTGCAGATTAAGCGTAAATGGAGGGGGGTCAACCTTGCTGATGCCTTTTCATCGTAATTTATACTCCATCTGCAGGCTCAATCAGCACCTCTGAGACACCCGTCCGCAGAAACTTTAGCCCTAATGGATAACACAGCACCTTACACTGACCTCTGTGAAAACACCACCTGACCCACCCTGAGTTCATCCTGCCTCGCTCTTTAACCATAGATACAGTCGGAGTCGGATGGCACCATATTTCTCTTGATACAGGAGGTGTGTGACGCTCACTCCAAAAGGAAGACATTAACTTGCAGAAGGTTCCTCTTTCTCCCTTCGGTGAGATTAGATTTCGACACAACAGCCCATTTGGACGCCGTTCTGTTGTTATACACCAGAGGACGCATGTTTTTAATGGCGCAAACATCAGTAGAGTCCCGCAGCATCTTGCTTTCCTCTGCTCACATGTTGAACCTGTAACATGAAGTCAAATGTTTACTGTAAATGTCAAATAGCTTTGGCTGAACAATCTGCTGTATTATTTCAACGAGATATATGGATTTGTACCGCTCGAGGCAGTGCGTAATGTTAGAAAATGTGTAATTACAGCTAAGATTTGTTAAATTGTGCTAATTTGGTCCTCTGGGTTTTTGTGATTTAACTCGATTGTGCCTCAGGGTAATGAAACCTCTCTGAAAATATTTGGATTGCAGCTGGTTTATCCTCCCAACTGAGTAAAAACAGATATATTTCTACTGCAGAGCAGACTAGAGAAGAACAAGGGAGCGCCAGCTTGAATAGAAGGGGGATTACCAGTATGACAACATGATTTGATCTTTTATTTTGTTCTCAATTTGTATCATTTCTTTGTTTTTCTCATTTTATCTTTTGGTATCCTATCATTTCCCTAATTTTTTTATTGTCTATCATATCATACATCATAATGCATTGCATTGTATCCTTACATTTCTAATGGTATTGTTATTTCCATTACTATTTCATATTATATAGAGGCCTTCCCCAAACTTCCAGTTTTCCAAACTTGCAGCCAAATTTCTGACCTGCAAGTTTTCTGTGTCCCACCATAAACCTTTGTGCAACCACACCATTATTGAGCCACTGTTTTGATCCCCAAAGCCATGGTCCTCTGCTGGAAAACGACGAACTGCTCCCTCCAGTTGGAGAGGGAGTCTCTGCCTCAGGTGAAGGAGTTCAAGTATCTTCAGTAGTGATGGGATCTGCAAAGCAGATGGATATGCTCGTTTCCGCGTTTCTCACTGGTGAATCCATCTTGCAAAGCTCCTGTCTGAACAGTTTGAGCCCGGTTAGAAAGTGGCAGGACCAATCAGCATCAAGGTGCAGTATTTTTAAGCAGGGCAGAGTCGTGACGTCTGCAAGCAGCCAGAAAAGGCTGGTGCAATTATGGCGGAAGATAGCGTGAATGCTGCTCAAGCGCCAGCAGGGATATTCTCCCTGCTATTTTAGTTACACCATTAGCATGAGTCCTTAATGAGTGGTTTACCTGTGGTAGAGTAGTGTAGATAAAATAGCAATAGTAGCTAGAAAAACACTCAGAGAGCGCAGACCTCCGCCATTAGCCCTACCTCCCAATAGTGAAGAATCCTGTGAAAAATTCCTGGATCCATCTCCATGTGCCCCCCACCACGGCATTCACCAATTACTTCCTGCCCAGTGGGGTGGAAACACAGTGAGGCAAAGCATTGGCTTCACTACAGGTGCCATCAGGTGCACCCATGGTCTCACCAGACGACTTGAAGTAATGGCAGAGGGTGAATATTCCTCTATTCCTCCCAGCATTGTGAGTATTCTCACTACAATTCGCTGTCTTTCTCTCTGTTACACTCAGACTCGTGTCCTTCACCAGGTGTGCGTCTTTCAAACTCTATAAACTCCAAATCTTTGAATAGAAACACACCCAAAAACTGTTGCTGGGATTGAAGTTACTCATGTCCGCCATCTCCTGGTGTAAAGTGGTAACAGCGCAGACCTCCACCATTAGCCCTATCTCCTAATAGTAAAGAATCCTTTTAATTATTCCTGGATCCAGACGGTGATCCGGCTCACTCCCAAAATTTAATCAGTTCTACCTTATGCCCTTTCTGACATTTCCTGAAAATTTCATCAAAATCCGTCCACAACTTTTTGAGTTATGTTGCTAACAAATGAACAAACAAACTAACCAACAAACAAACCCACCTGATCACATAACCTCCTTGGTGGAGGTAATAACAGCATCAAACACCTCTCAAACAAGATCCAGATGTCATGGTTCACATAAAAGAGCCAGCTCTTTGTACGTGCTCATTCACAAACAACATATCTGATGACATATCATGTTTGATGAATGTCTCTGAAGACGGTGATTAATTCTTACGATGAGGAAGCGAGAGGCATAGCAGAATGTTAAATGGAATGTCACCAGTAAATCCAATACCAGTTTAACTGTGACACCGATTGTTAATATGAGACAAGGATGTTATCAAGCATCAAGCGTCAGTAGTGGCTTGGCAAACCTCAGCAGGAGAGAAATGAAACTTAAAATTACAGGTGCAGTGATAGATAAGTGAACATATACACTTGAGCTGACCATGCCTATGTTTGCCTTGTAGCATTGTTGGAAATCTTCTACTCTCTGTTAACTTTCTCTGAAAGTTTTTCAGATTGATTGGGACGGTGCCTGCAGAGTGTTTGCTCTGTTTTCTAACAAACCAGAATGTACAACCTGAGCTCAGTTGGCCCAAACAGACACACGCCATGCCAGCAGCTTTACATAAACTGTGTATGAGGGTATTCACTTGTGTTTGGAGAGCAATGAGATTGTCAAGTAATTTACTTTTAATCACCTAGCTCTGGTTTTGAAGAATCACAGCTGTGAGGGCATCAAGTAACTTGTTCAACAGCTGTTTGGAAGAAAAGGTGCATCTAGTTATTATCAGAGTCTATACTATTCCTTTGCAAGTGATCACACCTTTCATATTGAGGATGGGGAGTTGGACGATGAGGCGCAGGCAGCAGAAAGGGGAAAAAAACATGATTTTATTTTTGTTGGCTTTTATTAGTGGAATTACAGTGCCTCTAAAAAGTATTCACCCCCTTGGATGTTTTATCCTTTTATTGATTTTAAAAATGTATCATGGTAAGAAACAAAGTTATGTCAATTAAGTAAAAATATGTAATGAAAAATAAATGAGTGCATAAATGTTCACCCTCTTCAAGTCAGTACTTAGTAGAGTCACCTTCGGCTGCAATGACAACACTGAGTCTGTGTGGATAGGTGTCAATCAGGCTTGCACATCTGGACTCTGCAGCTTTACCCCATTCTTCTTTGCAAAACTGCTCAAGCTCTGTCAGGTTGCACAGGGATCAGGCATGAGCCACTCCTTTTCAAGTCCAGTCACAAATTCTCTGTTGGGTTGAGGTCTGGGCTTTGACTCAGCCCCTCCAGAACATTCACCTTGTCGTCTCTAAACCATTTCTGTGTAGCTTTCTCTGTATGCTTCGGCTCATTGTTTTTCTGGAAAATAAATCTTCTCCCAAGTTGTAGATTTCTTGATGACTAAATATGATTGTCCTCCATGATTTTTCTATATTTTGGCGCATTCATTTTACCCTCTACCTTTATAAGCCTTCCAGGGCCAGCTGCTGAGAAGCATCCCCACAGCATGATGCTACCACCACCGTGCTTCACAGTGGGGATGGTGTGTTTATGGCGTTGGGTCTTGTCTGACTGCCAAAAAGAACCATTTTAGACCAGATAACTTTCTTCTACTTGACCATGGAGTCTCCCTTATGCCTGTTGGTGAACTCTAGTCCAGATTTATTGAGTTTTCTTCTACAGCGGCTTTCTCTTTGCCACTCTCCCATAAAGCTTTGACTGGTGAAGAACCAGGGCAACAGGTGTTGTATGGAGAGTCTCTCCCATCTCAGCTGCTGAAGCTTGTAACTCCTTCAGAGTAGTCATATGCGAGTTGGTGGCCTCTCTCTCCTTGCAGCTGAACTCTGAGGATGTTCAGTGCCTTGGAAATTTGTCTGTGTCCATCCCGTGACTTTTAATAATGTTTTCTCTGAGTTGCTTGGAGTGTTCTTTTGTCTGCATGGTGTAATGGTAGCAAGAAATACTGATGACTGGACCTTCTTTGCACTACAATAACTTGGGACATATTCACTTTTGAAGGGGTTATTTTGTAATTTTTTGGTTAACAAAAGCCAAATTCTATTGACCACCGTTGACTTTTAAGAGAAAAACAAGCTGCGCTGTGTCTCTCTACCGGCCTCAGCCTTTTATCATTCTAATGTGAGTTCACTTTAGTCGTCTTCTCTCTTTGATCCCTCTCCTCTCCACTCACTCACACATGCTGCTCCTCTCTATAGTTGTTGTCAGATGTGACATCCGATACGCTGCGCAGCTCCAGCTCTGCAGATCTCCTCTTCGCTAATGACTAAACATGGCGTCGTACACTAAGCCCCTGCGTGGCTGTGGAACATCTTACCGAGTGACGTGATGGAGCTCAGATTAAATGGGATGGGAGCGCACACACACGGGGGGAGGAGGTGGAGAGCCATTTAGGGTCTGAGTAGCGGAGACTCCAGCAGGAACAGGAGGCACCTGCACAGAGTCATGAGACAGCCCGGCCCGGGGCCCCGACGGAGACTTATGGGTGCTGTCACAGGTCCAGGGCCGTGTCCTTACTGTCACACTGCATGATGGACTCCAGAGGGATGCTTTATAATCCTGCAGTGTATCCTAAAGACAGACGCAGTCACCATGAGAGTAGGCAGAGTGTTTTCCCATTGTTCTCAGTGAAAGCAGCAGCCTAGAGGAAGAAAACTGAAAATATTTCAGAGGAATGAAGATAATTTATGAGCCTACTATCAGATTATTGCACATAATAAATTCCTCAATGCTTTATAGATCATCTCCTTATCAATAGCAGGAAAATCGTTTGGGTTTTCAGCCTGTGAAATCCTTCAGGCTGCTTTTATCCTCCTCCAAAATCACATATGTCGTTTATGTTCTTACTGAGTGAGGACGACTGTTAGACTGAACCCCCTGTCCTCGGAAAGAGCTGCAAACTATCAAGACGACTGGTTTTCAGGATCAATTATTGTTTTTATCATTGAATTATCAGAGCACTGTGTGAAAAGTAAATAAAAACAGAATGCAGTGACTTGCAAATCTCATAAACCCATATTTTATTCACACATAAACAGCATACCAGATGTTAAAACAGACACATTTTACTATTATCATTTTGAATTTGAAGACAGCAGCACATCTCAGAAAAGTCGGGACAGGGTAACAAAAGGCTGGAAAAGTAAGTGGTACTGATGGAAAACAGCTGGAGGAGCATCTGCAACTAATTAGGTTAACTGGCAACATGTCAGTGACATGACTGGGTATAAAAGGAGCATTTTAGAGAGGCAGAACCTCACCGATCTGTGACAAAACTGAGTCTGAAATTTGTGGAAAATATTCATTTTACTTAAAAATTGCAAAAGCTTTGAAAATCACTCCATCTACAGTTTATAATGTCACAAAAATTAAGGGAATTTGGAGAAGTCTCTGTGAGCAGCAGACAAAGCCAAAGGTCAGTGTTGAATGCCGGTGATTTTTGCAGCCCAAGCTCATTTAAAATGGACTGAGGCTAAACGGAAAACTGTTCTGTGGTCAGATTAATCCAATTTTTAATTCTTTTTGGAAACCATGGATGCTGTATCCTGTGGGTTTAAGAGGAGAGGAACCATCCAGCTTGTTATCAGTGCACAGTTCTAAAGCCTGCATCTCTGATGGTACTGGGGTTGCATTAGTGTCTATGGCGTGGGCAGCTTACACATCTGGATAGGCACTATCAATGCTGAAGAGCAGATGGAGATCTTAGAGCAACATATGCTCCCATCCAGACAGTGTCTCTTTTATGGAAGGCATTGCATATTTCAGCTGGACAATGCTAAACCACATACCATATCCGTCACAACAGCATGGCTTCAAAGTAGAAGAGTCCGGGTGCTGAACTGACCTGGATCCAGTCCATTCCTTTCACTCATAGAAAACATTTGGAGCATCATAAAATGAAAAATCCAGGACTGATAAATTCCACATCAGACTCTCTCCAAAAACTCCCATGACCGGTCTCTTCACTTCTTAGACGTTTACAGACTGTTGTTAAAAGAAGAGGGGATGCTCCACGATGATCAACATGGCCCTGTCCCTACTTTTTTGAGATGTGTTGCTGCCATCAAACTAAACATCTGATATGTTGTTTATATTCTACTGTGAATAAAATATGGGATTATGAGATTTGACACTTTACACAGTGTCCCAGCTTTTCTAGAAATGTGGTTTTATTTATTTACTCATATGTTTGTCTGTGTTTTGTATTAGTTGCTTTCTTAACTCTAAAGTTACAGTGTTACTGTCTGTGGGTTAGTGTAACTGCTCGATGCTATCTTTTGATAAAATTGTTAGTAAAAAAGTAAAATCTCTATCTCTGTCTGAACAGAGGAAGCTGATAACTTGACCTTATCACATGCAGTGCATATTTAGTCACAGGCTTCATGTTAAAATCGTAAAGCTTTTAATTTTCTTTTTCAGTCACTATTAGTGCAGAATGAGTTAAAACATCAGTCGACTTCTCCAGCAGCAGCTTCTCTCTCTTAGCGGTCGTTGGAAGAAGAAGCCGTGTGCCGTTTCCTCCCACTCTCTGCTAAGTTCCACGTAAACGGTCGCCGTGGCAGTGTAAACAAAAAGAGAAGATGGATTAGTACAGATGGTGAAACTTCAGAATACGAAGACAAAGGCAAATAAAGATAAACAGCCACAACCACCAGCGAAGATGTTTGGATCTCTGAGAAAGTGTTGCCAAAAACTTAATTCTCTTCAGGGAATGTAAATTAAATCTTATGTCAATTAATGTGCAAATTACTTAATATTGTTTACATATAAAATACCTAATTTTTCCTTTAGATTCCATTAGAAAGTTACAGCAGATAAAGTCATATTTAAGATTTCACATCCAACATTCACAATAAAAAGATCAGAACACTAAAAACTGCACAAAAAAGCACTAAAAACGTCTGAATGAAAAAATGAATAGATTAAAATTTCCAGCATGCAGAAGCTGATTTTATGTCTGATTTTAGATACTAAATATCTACATATAGACAATATTTATGCATACATTTATTTTTAACTGTTATGTGCATATGCAACTGTTTTCAGTATGAGTCTGGATTATGCTTTACAGTGGGGTTTCCAAAACTCTGCCCAGACAAGGACACCCATATATTATTTGCAAGGACCACCCAAAAAAAGAACTATAGAGCACTGTTAATACAATAGATGCAGTAATTCAAAATGCTTTACAAGATTTAAAACTGAAAATGAGAATAACATGCAAATCATTTAAAGCCATTAGAATTGAATATCAAAAATAAGAAAAACAACAGCTGATCCAAGCAGCAGGTTAGAAAAGTTTATTGACTCAACAGGGATGGAAGAAGCTGCTACATTAGTGCATGTGGGTCAGGGCCTAAGGGCATTGGGATACAGCTTTTTTTTTGTTGTTGTTTATTTCTACCGGAGTAAATGTGATGCACTTACTATTATTTAATGACTTTTACGATCATCCATGTTAACATGGTTTCCAAGCATCCTTCACATATTTAATGATGCGTCCTCCTGCCTCTCTTTCTCTCTGTTCTCTTGTGCAAGTCTACAAGATCAGGTCTAAGAGCCTGTGCATGTTCAGTAGACCAGTGGTTCTCAAGCTTTGGGTCGGGACCCCCTTTGAGGTCGCAAGACCCTGAGACGGGGTCTCCATATGCACTTAAAAAAATCTTTAAAATTACACTCTTACCACTTTACACCAATTTTGTCGATTTTTTTTAACCCCTTTTCATCATTTTTTTCCACCAATTTTAACACATTTTTTCCATTTAACACCTATTTTTGTCCTTTTTAAGCTCTTTCCACCACTTTTTTTTCTACCTGTTTTTGCCACTTCTAAACCAATTCTTGCCACTTTAGCTTAATGTTGCCTCTGTTGACCCATTATTGCCACTATTTATCCCTTTTTACTGCTTTTTACACTCAATTTTTCCCATTTTAACCACATATCACCATTTAATATGGCCAGTTTTGGTAGTTTTGGCAATTACTGGCAGTATCTGCCAATTTTTTTTTTCTCAGTTAACCCCTTTTTGCCAGTTTATGTTTCATCCAATTTCACAAAATTTCCATCAATTTTTGCCACTTTAACCCATTTCTGCCACTTTTAAAATCCAACTTCACCACCTTTTCCACCATTTATTTTATTTATTTATTTATTGCCATTTTAACCCATTGTAGCAATTGTTAAACCATTTCACTTCTTTTTTCTTTTTTTTTTTAACAAAAAGGTTTTACATTTTTAAGAAGCCTTTTTAACTACACAAATGATTTTTAAAAATTCTTGTTTCTTTGATAAGTTTTGTTATTATTCAGGTTGAATATGAAATATGGATACCACAGGTTCACTTTATAATGGACCATGATTATGCTGATCTCTATGAGCCCCAGAAAGCTCTCCCCTTTACATCCCTTTATGGACGGCCTTTTCTGCACATGACTTTTTTTAATTGTGCATGGTTGTGTTCAACCACTTTCAGGTACAGTGGGGGTCCCTGGTCTCTGGCACCTTTATTTTGGGGGTTGCGGGCTGAAAAGATTGAGAACTCCTGCAGTAGACCTTGGTTTTGTCCTGCTTTGGCCTCCTGATGGCCATCCTCCTGGCCTGCACCAGGCCCACGCCTCATCCCTCCAGGTATCCTCCCAGCTGCCCCTTTTTGTGATACATACGGTAGTCCCTCAGTCTGGACCAGCCCATTGGAATCCCGGGCACTCAGTATGTGGTGAGCTGGATCAGAGCCAGGAAAGCCCCCATTAGCTTGTGTCCTGCTCTCCCCTTTAAGTTTCGAACGGACTTTTCTGGCGGGTGTGTTACAGTTAAGCGGGCGGGTTGTGACAGTTCACTTTAAACACTTTCAGCGAATTTTTCAAAAAGAGGGTAAACATAAAAACAAAATTCCAGAGATTATTTGTAGCTGAGATGTGTATGTTGGTCATATAACAACATGATTTATTAAACTTAAACATTTTTAGAATTATTGAGCCAAATCCAAAAAAGGTTGTGACCTGCTCTCCCCTATTTTTGAAGATTTTCATGAAATCTCTAGAAAACCACGACTGTTATCTCAGGATAGCAGCATCAGACAAGTCAAATGAACCATAGTTTATTTATCATAGTAAAACTGGGTAAAATTTAAGCCTTATATTATAGCCTCCACAGTATAGCATAAGCTGGTAAGTAGGATTTTTTTTGAGCCACTATAAACTTAAATAGGGAGTCACGTGTGCACAGGCTGTTTCCTGGAAGTCGACGGTCCAGATTCAGATCCGACTTATGGCTCTCTTTCCGTATGCCACTCCTCTCTCTCCTCTTTGCTGACTGCAAAAAGGCATAAAAGACCAAAAACAAATCTTAAAAAACAGCTCATCCTCACATGGATAAATAGTGTTTTAAAGCTTTGGTAAAGATAAATCTACCTATTTACAGACTGCAGTAAACTCACCATGATAATAAAAGTGGTGCAGTTCAAATACCGGGCTCTTATTTGATGGAGAAAACACACTTAACGAAGCCTCTTCATCAATCAGACATCTGCCTGGTGCTGCGGTCTCCAGGAATCCCCGGCATGTGGAGTGTGGTTTAAAGGAGCCACCTCTTCAACAAAACAATGCCGTCAACTCCCTGAAAGATCCAACTTGACTCTTTGGGCCGTTTTAGCCCCATGGAAAGACTGAGAGTCCTTGGCATTCTGCTTTAATTAATCAGGGCGAGGTGAGATCAAACGGCCCGCATCGCTCGCTCCCACGACAGGGCGGAAAAGAAAAAGCGGGGAATTTCTGCTGATGTTTGTTTCCGAAGATGGTTTTCCTTTTGTTTTTTTAATAAAGTGATACATGATGATAACCAAACACACAAATCTGAGTCCTGCCCTCGAACGCAGGCCTTTATTAGTCCAGATGCACGCTTTTAAAAAGCTTGGGAATCCACAGCGCAGTCTGTCAACTTCAACACCTGCGCTCCACGCTCATAAAAACCACCTCGTTTCAGTCCCCAGGGCGACTTAAGGGCATGTTAGACGCTATCACATCCCTTCAGACTCCCAGTGAAGGTTTCACCGCCCTGCAGACATCCCAAAAAAGTCATCTGTGTTTATCGCAGGAACACCGTCGCCATGGATTCAGCGGGCTTTGGCGTGACCTCACGGTAATGATGAAAAGGCCTTAAGTGGTTGAACAGAACTGCTGAAAAATAGACTTTTTATCAAGGAGATTTTGTTTTCATTAGATAAACTTTTAAAGGTTGGAATAGTTGTGAAGTTTATTAAAAGCTTTAGATTTCCGTTTAACACGAGAAAGACCAAGGTAGGCATTTTCAGTTTTCACTCTAAAGGCAAAAAAATGTGATCAATTCTACAGAGAAATATCACAAACAGTCATGCTGACTCTGCAGATTTTGCTGCAATTTAAACATTTTACTGCAGACGCAGCTTCATAGTTGCTTGGCAGCATTCGTCATTTCTCACAGAGTAAGCTTCCTATTGGTCCAGCTTTAGACATTTAGTAGTTTGATTAAGGCTGAGGATGTTTTAGGCTGTTATTAGTCTGATAAATATGCCGCTTTGTGGTGCTGATCAAGGGCTGGCTTGAATTTCAGATGTCACCTCTATCCAGCTGTTACTGACATATCAGAAAAAAAACGTTGTGGCCTTCATGGTTTTGTACATAGGCGGTTTTTGGGACTGCCAGAACACCCCTAAATATCATCCTAGCACCCCTAAAAGATATTAAAAAAACATGTCTCACCAGATTTATTTAATTTAAGAGAAATTATGCAAATATTTAACCTTAAAATCAGATGGATACACCTGTTTCCTTGTTTTTCACTGGCGAATCCATTTTGCAAAGCTCCCATCTGAACTGTTTGGGCCCGGTTAGACAGTGACAGGATTGGGGCGCGCCGGTAGTCGAGTGGTTTGGGTGCGCACCTTGTACGCAGGCGGCCCAGGTACGATTCCAGCCTGTGGCACCATTTCCCGCATGTTTCTCCCCACTCTCTTCCCTGTTTCCGAGTCCATCCACTGTCTAAAAAAAAAAGTGACAGGACCAATCAGCAACAAGAGGCAGTACTTTCAGGCGTAGCAGAGTCGTGATGTAAACAAGCAGCAGCAAGAGGCCAGTGCAATTATGGCGGGAGAGCTTAGTGTGGATGCCGCTAAAGCGCCAGTTTTATCAGAACTTGATGATGTTTCATCGTTAAAAGAAGAAAAAAGAACAGCAGTGAGTTGTTTTCTTTTCAAATATGACAAAAGTCGAATACTTACATGTCTGTACTCTCCATGTTTCGCGTTACTCCTCGGTGGCTGCACACACGCAGCTCGATAGCGGCTACATGTGTTTTATTGCCCGTAGAGATGTGACAGACAGAACGTTCATCCAATCACACTCCGAGTTTTTTTTCAAATCCTCTGCCTTTTCCCAGATGTTCCCTATTGAAGCTTTCCCAGATAGAAGTGTGAAACAAATCCATCTGGTGTGTCAGGTTAGTAAATATTGTCATTTTAAGTTTTAGAAACACTAAATTTAACTGATCGTTTCACATGAGGGTGCAGGGGCAAAAATAAATCCTTACCTTAACCTCCAAAGATTCTGCATGCCGTTTCTGTTATTTGAATTTTTTATATTATTTTTCCAGAATTTCCACTGAGGTTTAACTAATTTGCTTGAACTGTTTGGGTAAATTGCTTTTTGGATAATTTGGGGAATTTGCTTGGAAATGATCAATTATTTCATTAAAAAAAATTAGGAGACATGTTTGGAGAAATTGTTATGAACTTTTGGGGAATTTTCATGAGAATTTTGCAAATTTATCTGTACTTTTTTAATAATATTAAAAGTCTTGGGTTAGGGGTTGTCTTTTGAAATTTTAAGGATTTTTTAATGCAAATTTGAGGGATTTTTATGGTTCATTTTCTCACAATTTAGGATCATGTATTTGTAAATTGTTTTGCTTTTTTTGGTGGGGGAGGACTTTGATTTTTGGGGAATTTGCTTTAAACTTTTCATGGAATTTTGTTTTGGAACGTTTATACTTTATGATGAACTGAAAGATTTGAGGACTGTTTAAAGAAATTTTGGGGTACTTTTTATGAGTTATTTTAGAAATAAATTGGAGAATTTTAGGCAATTTCTTAGCTAATTTGTTTGGATTTTGGAAAGGAAACCCCCAAAAAATCCTGTTAAGAGGCAAGGCTGACATTTTAACTGATCAAACCCTGCTTATACTAAGTTAGTGGGAGAAATCAAAACAAATTTCCAAACAGAAAGTCCAGAAAGTCCGGTTTTTGGTGATATATATTTTAAGGCCCTTAATGAAAATGCTTTTCAAGTGCTAGGAATAAGACTGTATTATGGTTGTGAGATTTTTTTTCTTTTATTCATAGATAATTTGCTTTAATTTATAATACTTGGATGTTGTAATCTAACCATTAAAGGTGAGATATAGGCAAGATAGGCAAGATATGATGTTTCACTGTCTGGACTGCAGGCAGACAAGTTCAGCACAGTGAAGCCATGCTGTTGTGACCGATATGTGGATTTACTATTGTCTAGCTCAAACATACATGTCATGATCCAGGTTTTGATTTATTATGATCCTGAGTTTTTCAGTGTTTTCCTGTGTTTGTTCTGTGTATTTCCATGTGTCTAGTTTTATTTTGTATTTTGGTTTCCTTAAGATTTTTCCTAGTTTGTACTTTTTGGTAATTATGAGTGTTGGCATTTGTTCCCTGTCTCCTGTGTTTCATGTCTACTTTCACCACCTGTGTTTGTATTTGTTTCTGTGCTCCCCTCCTAGTGTTACTTATGTTTTGGATAGCGTCCCCTCATTGTCCAGTGTTCTTGTGCTTTGTGAAGCTTCCTGTTTATTTTGGTGTTGCTTTCCCTTGTGTGTGATTCCAGTTTTCTTCCTGTCCTTGTGTTTTTCCCTCCACTTTGATTACCCTCACTAGTTTCACCTGTGTCTCATTGTCCTCACCTGTGTCTCATTATCCTCACCTGTGTCTCATTGTCCTCACCTGTGTCTCATTGTCCTCACCTGTGTCTCATTGTCCTCACCTGTGTCTCATTGTCCTCACCTGTCTCCCTGTGTCTTATCAGTCCATGTGTATTTAGGTTCTGAGTTCCTCTCTGTCTTTTGTCAGTTCATTGTTTGATGTTTGCTGTGCTGCCTGGTCCTCCTCATGATTCCAAAGACTTCAGTTACCTGTTTTGTTTTATTGATTGGACGAAAGTAAGTTTTGTTCAAGTTTTTCTTTGGGATTTTTGTTAATTCAATTTAGTTTGTTTTTATCTGCACTTGAGTCCCGTTTTGAGTTTTTTGCCACCCATGACGGTACAAGGCTGTCTCTGATAGAGGTGTCTGGATTGGAGCATATGTTGATCTAAAACCTCTGTCTGGTTTGCAGCATTAATGGTGTCTTCCCAGATGTGTAAGCTGACCACGCCACAGGCACTAATGTAACCCCACACCATCAGAGATGCAGGCTTTTGAACTGTGTGCTGATAACAAGCCGGATAATCCCTCTCCTCTTTAGTCCACAGGACACGGCAGTCATGGTATCAAAAACAGTTATAGATTTGGAGTCATCTGACCACAGAACAGTTTTCTGTTTTTTTGAAAAAAAAGAGAAAAAAAAATTTAAACAGTGGAAAAATGACAAAGAAAAAATGAAGAAAATCATGTAAAAAAAAATGGACAAAAAAATTACTTTTAAAAATGCAGAGAAAAATTAATGAGAAAAATCATTCAAGAAAAAGACAAATTGTTAAAGAAAATTATGACCAAAAAAGACCCAAAAAAGGAGAAAGAAAAACAGACTAAAGCTTAAGTCCATAAAGAAAACAAAAATCAAATCAAATTTTGGTTATTCTGACCACAGAACAGTTGTTTCCGGAGAAAACAGAGGAAAAAAAAAATTAAAAAAAGGGGAAAAATAATGGAAAAAATGGACTTCAAAAACGACTTTAAAAAATGATGGAAATAACTGAAGAAAAAAAAAAGCCAAAAAAAGTTAATGAGAAAAATCACCCAAGAAAAAGACAAACAAATTGTTAAAGAAAATGATGACTGAAATAGACCCCAAAAAGGACAAAAAACAGATTTAAAAATGACAAAAAAGGGCCAAAAAATGACCAAAAAAGGGTGAAATAAAAAGAATAACAAGCTACATGGTTCCTCTAAACTTTACTCCACCAAGAAAAAAAAAAAGAAAATCAAATTTTAATTGATCTGACCACAGAACAGTTTTCAGCTTTTCCAAAAAGAATAAAAGAGAAAAAATATTTAAAAAGGGGGGAAATGGTTTTTTTAAAAAAATGACAATAAAAGATGAAAAAAAACAATGGAAAAAAATGGACTTCAAAAACGACTTTAAAAAATGATGGAAATAACTGAAGAAAAAAAATGCCAAAAAAAAGTTGATGAGAAAAATCACCCAAGAAAAAGACAAACAAATTGTTAAAGAAACTGATGACAGAAATAGACCCAAAAGAGGAAAAACAGACTTAAGAATGACCAAAAAATGACCAAAAAAAGTGAAATAAAAGGATAACAAGCTAAATGGTTCCTCTGAGCTTTAGTCCACAAAGAGAAAAAAAGAAAAGAAAATCAAATTTTGATTGATCTGACCACAGAACAGCTTTCCGTTTCACCTTAGTCCATTTTAAACGAGCTTTGACCCAGAGACGACGATGGCGTTTCTGAATTTTGTTCACATTTGGCTTCTTCTTTGCATGGTAAAGCTCCAACTTGCATTTGTGGATGGCACAGTGAACAGTGTTGACTTTATTTTATTAACAAAAAGGACATCCCAGCAGAGTAAATTTATTTATGTTTGTAGTGGTTTCTGTCATCAGAGACAACAGTTTGTAGTCCAGCAGACAAAATGACCTTTCACAGGAATTCTGACCTTTTCAGTGTTACTGTGCAGTGAAGACAATTTCAGGCATCTTTCAGAGCTGCTTTAAGATCATTTCTAATGAAAAACAGAGCAGGTTTATAGAAAATCTTCTGAACAACATCTTCAAAATGCTACTTTACCAACAGCATTAAAGCATGAAAACTGTTACTTTTTAACTGCAACCAAGTCAAAAGTGCCTTTTTTATTGACTTTTCCTACATTAACCCCAGTGTGAATCTCCATAAGCCCTAGGATAAACGCGCCTCCATTTCTCCAATATCAGCAGACTTATGTGCCCGAGATGTGCACTAAAACTTTAAATGAAAAACCTGTTGACACGTCCACGGGGACGGGACGAGAGCTTGTGGGAGCGCAGTCCTCTCCTCGGCTCAGCTGGCCCCGCTAGCTCGCGGACTGCCATGAGGTGTTTAATGGCTGTGTGAAGTTCCCACAGGGGAACGGCTGCTGGGAACACGGATGAATCTGGCCCCCTCGCTGCCTCCTGCTCCGGTGATGGATGAAACAGGCCGGAGCTTACCTCGGCCTTATTTATGGGAGCAGAAAGCACTCTCCGCGTCCGTCTGTCCACACACGGCGCAGTGAATGCCATTACATGTCAGGACGGAGAGGAGGAGAAAAAACGGAGACGTCTGACATTGAAATGAACTACACGCTTGTAACAGTTCTCCTGGAGGTCGGAAGTGGTCGCAGTTTGTAATATGGACATTCCAGAGGTGGAAGTGAGGCAGACCACCAGAGCCATCCTGAGCTGGTCTGCAGATCACATCATGTTTATCATCTGGACAGGTTGCACTGGAGGGATTGTTTACCTCGTGGTGTTTAGTGGCCTTAGAGAGACAAATGTATGACTTCTTCTTTCATTTAAGTATGATGACTCCTCAACATTTTACTCAGATTCAGCTTAAGAGATATGGCGATTAAGAACAATGAGTAGAATAGGGAGGATGATCAAGCACAGTGATTTCTCTTTGTGTCAGAGACAGCTTTATGGAGAGCTCAGTGTGAGCTGGTGTGTTGTCTTAATGAAACCATTTTTGCACAATTGTGGTCTCTGTCTTCTGACTTTGTCTGTTTGTAAAGTGTTGATTCACCGTTGACCCCTCTGGAGCCCACTCCTCCAGAATGACCCCTTTAATGCCAAAGAAAACCACAAACATGGCCTCGAGTTTGGACTTGCTCTGTCATGCTTTCTCCATCCTTGGTGACGATGGTGTTTTCCAAAGCATTAGCTCTGATCAGGAGTCAGAAGTTTTAGGACAACGTTGGCACACACTTTTGTCATGTTTGCCTCTTTATCAACGGAGGCCATTCCTGCCTTCATTCCCAGGCCTGTCCCCATGTTTTGCTGGACCCCTGAGAACCCCAGTGACTGTGTCCCCCCCAGTTGTGGTTTATTTTATGTTTGTTGGATCAGTAGCATTGGTGCTAGCGCCCCAGCTAACAGTTACCTCATTTTGGAGCTGAAAGTGTGTCAAGCTATTATTCAGTTCTGGTGTTCAAATTACTACTTTGTGCCACTTTCAGCCCTTTAACCACTGTGTCCGATCATTTCGGCCACATTTCTTTTCAACTTTTGTATCTTTTAGACAATTTTTGTAACTTTTTAACCCCTTTTCACAACTTTAGTCTCCTGTTTTTGCCACTGTTTTGCCAAGTTTTGCACATTTTGCATCTGTAACCCACTGTTGCCATTTTTAACCCCTTTTTGAGACATATTGACCCATTCTTGACACTATTTAACTGCTTTTCACGATCCTTTCGCACATCATTGACCCTGTCTTGCCTTGCTTAATCCATTTTTGCCACTTTAATCCCATTTTTGCTTATTTGTACCCATTTGTTGCAACTTTTATCTCAGTTTTGACAATCTGTAACCAATTTCTAGTTTTGCCACTTTCCACACATTTTTGCCTCTTTATTCCAATTTTTTCTTCTTTTATCCCATTTTTGCTTCTTTTAAGCCATTTTTGTGACTTTTTTTCTCAGTTTTGCCACTTTAAAAATGTTATGTTACCTTTATCCATTTTTTCTTTCTTTTAACCCATTTTGCCACTTTATCCCTTGATTCCTTCTGTGAATCCATTTTTGTCACTTTATCTCAGTTTTTCTACTCTGTTACCACTTTGTACCACATTCTTCTCCCAATTTTGATTCTTTTATCCATTTTTTCCCTTCTTTTGACCCATTTTTGTAACTTTTTATCTCAGTTTTGCCACTGTCAACACATTTTTGCCACTTCATTCCACTTTTTTTCTTCTTTTAACACATTTTTGTCACTTCTATTTTTTTTACTTTTAACCCATTTTTGTAATTTTTGTTTTGCCAACCTGTAACCACTTTCTACCACAATTTTCTCTCAGTTTTGCCACTTTCAACACATTTTTGCCACTTTAATCCAATTTTTTTCTTCTTTTAAAACATATTTGTAACTTTTTATCTCAGTTTTGCCAATTTGTAACCACTTTCTAGCACATTTTTCTCCCACTTTTGCCACTTTTATGCAATTTTTGCATCTTTTAACACATTTTTGTCACTTCTTTTTTTTTGTTGTTGTTCTTTTAACCCATTTTTGTAACTTTTAATCTCAGTCTCGCCAATCTGTAACTACTGTCTACCACATTTTTCTCTCAGTTTTGCCACTTCATTCCAATTTTTTTCTTCTTTTAAAACATTTTTAAAAACTTTTTATCTTAGTTTTGCCACTTTCAACACATTGTGCCACTGTTATCCATTTTTTCTTTCTTTTAACCCATTTTTGCCACTTTATTCTTGATTGCTTCTGTGAATCCATTTTTGTTACTTTTTTATCCATTTTTCCACTCTGTTACCACTTTGTACCACATTTTCTCTCAGTTTTGCCTCTTTTATCCAACTTTTGCTTCTTTTAACACGTTTTTGTCACTTTTATCCATTTTTTTGTGCTTTTAACACTTTTTGCAACATTTATTTCAGTTTTGCCAATCTGTAACCACTGTTTACCACATTTTTCTCTGTTTTGCCACTTTTATCCAATTTTTGCTTCATTTAACCCACACACTGTAATCATTACCAGAAAAAGGTGAATCTCTTTTAAGCAGTGGGGTTTTCATTTTTAAAAAGGTATAAATCGCTAAAATCTTTTTTTTTTTTTAGTTTCTTTGATATGAGCGGTTTTTATTCAGGTTAAGAATGAAATATGGTTATCACAGATTAACTTAACAATAGACCATGATTCCCCTCACCTCCGTGGGCCCCAGAAAGCTCTCCCCCTTCGCCCCTCTTTTGGGTGGCCTTGATCATTCCCATACTCGTCCTTTAGTCATCAAATAGTCATTCTCCATGAGGGTTTTTCTTTTGTTTTCAGTCCTCCAGAGTTCGAGAGTCAGTCCTTTTTGCTTTTAAATAACATTCAGTACCCATGTTTCCCAAATGGATCATAAATATAGACAGATTTCTTAAGCAAACCCACTAAGTCACTAAAACCAGTTCCTTTCTGCAAAATGTGCAATCATGGTGCTTTTCCCTCAAGTTTTTGGTCGGCTCCACTCAGCTGTGCATGCTTGGTTTGCAGGCTTTGTGCTACCATTGGTTGAGGTCAAAGGCACGGCTCTGTGCTGCTACAGCATCATCAGTAAAAGGCCTTTCCTGAAGAATGCACTTCATTTGCGCCTAAAGAGCCTGTTGAAAAAACAAAAGAGCGGTCCCAGACGTGCAGGTGTCTAAATGATTTTGACCAGTGGATTTATGGTTGGCGTGCTGGTCCTGGGTGGGCCGTTGGTGTTTCAAACTGTGATTTGAGCCGTTTCAGAGCTGGGGTCTGGTCCCAAAGCATGATGGGGGTCTGGATTGTTGGCTGACTCAAGGCTTTACAAGAGGGTCTGCATTTTTGTGACTTTGAATGACTACACGATGTGGCTACGCTTCACAAAAGCCTCTCCACTCCTGGAAATCTCCTCTCGCAAACAAATTTTGTTTTTAACATTGCGCTGTGTACAAATAAAGAATATCCAAGGAATTGTAACTCATTATCCACTTGCTTATGTGTTTTTTTTTTCGGTTCAGCTCTTCGATAAGTGTTTCATCACTGCCCGGACTGACAGTCTGGAGCAGACACACAACAAATCATTTATATGGAGGAGAATGGCGTCCATGCACAGCGTCTGCACGGGGTGATTAACCGTTGACACAATAGAAAGCAGGTTTTATGATTGGACTTATATCTAAGCGTGCTTTCTTCTCGCCAAGTTGCTGTAAAGTATGATAGATCATGTCATAAAAACCTCATCCCCAATAATGCAGCTATTTCTCAAGAAGGTGTTTGGCCTCGATGTCTGCTGGTCATTCTTCATCCGACGGGTTTCTGTGCGATTGAAATCTAGTGGAAAAAAGCTCAATTCCTGCTAGTAACACAGCACAGAGACATGCAAGTATCCCTTAAAGTCAATGATACACCTTGAATTTCCTCTAAGGTGCTGCTGTTTGACATCTGCTGATGGGAGCACCACACACAGTAGCCTGACATGGTTTTGTAATGCATCTAATTACTCCTATCCCTGCAGGTTTTTCTGATCCACAAACGGGCCCTGAAGCATCTGCTGTGCGAGTTAACTCTCCACATCTAATCCTTGTTGAAGGAAGAAAACATACCGTTTCCCCATGTTTCTTCCCGCTGGGTCAGATATGCTGAGTAAGGGAGCAATATCAGCCCACTGTGATAACAACGTGAGATGAACCAAAGCCTGGACAAGCAGCAGTGGAATTCAAGCATGTGTAAATCACAGGGAAGAACAAGAAGAAGAGCAGAGTATTGCCTTCTGTGTTATGTTTGAAAACAGATTATAGAGAAGGGAGACATCACCATTGTGGGGTTATAAAGAGCTCTCCACTGGCAATCTCAACCACTGTCACGATGGAAAAACATGCAAAAAACGTTCACGCTAGCATTGGGTTACTTTTCCGGTTAGGGTAAGGTAACCTTGCAAAGCAGATGGATGTGCCACTTTCCGTGTTTCTTAATGGCGAATCCATCTTGCAAAGCTCCCGTCTGGGCCCGGTTAGAAAGTGACAGGACCAATCAGGGACAAGGGGTAGTACTTTCGGGCGTGGCAAAGTTGCATCGACAAGAGGCCGGTGCAATAATGGCGGAAGAGATTAGCGTGGATGCTGCTAAAGCGTCAGTTTAACAGAACTTTTTTTTATCACAACATGTCTTCATTAAAAGAAGAACAAAGAACAGCACTGAGTTGTTTTCATTTCAAAAATGACAAAAGTCGTGTACTGACATTTCTATAGTCACCATGGTTCACGGCGTTATGCAGCTCTCTATTGAGTTTACTTCTTCGGCAGGAGCGCAGGTCAGTAGCAGCTACATAATGTGTTTTGTTGCTCTGATTGGCACGTAAAGATGTGACAGACAGAGGGTTAATCCAGTCACCCTCAGAGTTTCTTTTTCAAAGCCTCTGCCTTTTCCCAAACACTGTCTATGAATGGTTTACCAGATGGATGGGTGAAGCAAATCCATTTGGGCGTGCCAGGTTAAAATTTTCTATCTTCATTCATAAAATGCTGCTGTTGTGGAAAAATAGCCACTTACCGTAACCTCTGACAGCCATTGGAAAGTTTATCCTTGGGTAATGTACGCCACTTCCCGTTGAAGTCACCCCATCGCAGAGGTCTGAAGACAAACATCCCACCACAGAGGTCTATAGCCAGATCCTCTTGGGTCATTTAGCAGACGCTTTTATCCAAAATGGCTTACATCTGAGTGCTGGACTGGTGTTTTATGGCAACAAGGACCTTGTCCACACTAGATACTTGTGCCCAGACCAGGATTCAAACCCACAATGTCCTTTAACAACAGCAGGGAGGAAAACCACTGAGCTACCCAGCTGCATGATGTCAAACTTGGTTGAAACTTTCATCAAGTTTTGTAGTTTCCCCACATTATTAATCAGTTAAGATTAATGCAGATTGCACTGTCGCTTCCAAAATGGCAAATGCCAAACTTGCCTTCTTACCTCTTCAGGAACCAGTTGGTGTCAGTAAAACAAAGTCCATGCTTTACAGTCTATGGTTATTTTCATCTACTTTAATCAATTGACCACTACTTTGCAACCATTGGGATTGCATTTTGGCTAGAGGTGCAACAAGGTTCCTGCTTCAAGTCTCAGTTGTTCAGAGCCATTTAATGTGCATGTGGGTACTTCCTTCCACAGTACTAATACAGGCATGCTGGGTATATTAGTGACTCAAAATTGACCGTAGGTCTGAATGTGGCTGTTTGTTCTCTATTTCTCAGTGCTGTGGTTGACTGATGACAAGTCTAGGGCATACCCTGCCTGGGATTGGCTCCAGCTGCCTGTGACCTGAATGGGATAAGCAGTTTAGGTTATAGATGGATGCATGAAGTCGCCTCCTGCTGTCCATTAGAAGACTGCAGGTTTAAGACACTTCAAGCACTATCTAGATTTCAGAACCCATGAGGTCATCACTCTCTTTACACAGCCTATGACTAAAGAGATAGACGCAAATAATCTTAAAGTTGTGAAAGGCTGTGGGAAAATAATCATCATGATCAACAAAAAGAAAGGCGGTGGATTGTCTCTAAGTCCTGTCCCAGGCTTCGTCTGATCTCGGTGAGAATTTGGAAAAGATGCAAAGGCTTAATGTTTCGAATGGAAAAGAGTTCTCAGCAGATAGACAGATGGTAGACTGTGCGTCATAAAGAGAGACACACATTCTCAGAGAGCTATATTATGAACAATTAGTCCTTCTGTCATAACAGTTATAATCCTACCCACGCCCCAGTATCGAACTACTCCGCTGTCACACCACAAATTTCCCAGAGAAGACCAAATCTATGAGAAAGTGTCCGATATTCATGGCCAGCTATCTAATATCCAAGCATAAGCAGGAAAATATGACTTGACAGCACAGTAATGATTGAATTATCCTCCCAGACAAAAAATCATCTAAATAGGTCAAAAATAGATAAAAGGGACATGATTTTGTAGCAAACAGAAATACTTTGATGGTCTGTGTTTCGCAGCCAGGGTCAGCTTCAACACTGAAATGAGGCCTAGAGTTCCCGAGCCTCTTTGACATCCGATAAGGGCCGCAGAGCCGAATTGATCCTGATCTTAAACTCTCCTAAGCTGGGGAGATTGTGGAGATATCAACCCCAGCCTCTTTTGGGTCTAGCACCCACGGCTACACGGATAGGAAGTAATTTCCTCTGCACTTGGAGCTGATTGCACAGAGGGGGTCAGAAAAGGCGGGTTAAACATAACCGACGCCTGTTTAATCACCAGCAGGCCTCAAAAAATAGAAAACAGCATAGATGTGGGAAAAATCTGACTTTACTTACAGTTCACATCTTATGTATATTAGAGCTGCACTGTTGAGCTGAAGGTAAGAGATGCTGCAGCGGGGCGCCACGATCGTGCCCTAATTTAACCTTTCCAGCTGAAGAACGATGACATAAACACAGAAACAAGCACAAAGGCACCGGCCTGTCTGTGGACGTAGCCATAAACCCCAGGGGGACAAACTCCAGTTTGTTGTTCTGGGGAGGAGAATACGCCACTGTTTACTTCTCTGTCTTGCTCCGTCTATTTTCCAGTGAACAGAGCGTGGTGTCTGTGGTTTTTCAAGATAGACTAAATACAACAGCATCCTCAAGGGAGGACGAAGCTATTAGTTAAAGCAGCTATGTTAATTTGGTGACTCATTTGGACCAAAGCAAAATGCCTTCTCTTATAATTTATAGCATCCTTGTTTTCCCTACTGTTTACAGGATGAAGTAACATATCTATGTGTGGCTCTATATGATTATAACCTACCTGGAATCAGTACACCTTCACTAAGATTCCATTCATGCACCTCAGCCCTTTTGACATTGCCTGTTAAAGGCGGGATTTTCATGTACCTTGAGCATTGTTACTTTGCTAATTCCAGGTGGGATTTTCAAACACCTTGGTCGTGTTCACATTGCCAGTTCAGGATGGGAATTTCATGCACTTTGGCCATTTAACATTGCCAGTTCATTGTGGGATTTTCATCCAATTTACCTCTTTTACATTGTCAGTTCCAGGAGGGATTTCATGTACCCTTTCCCTTTTTACATTGCCATTCATTGCAGGATTATCATGCACTTCAGCAATTTTAACATTAACATTTCAAGCAGGATTTCCATGCACCTTTGCCCTTTTGACATTGCCAGATCATGACAGGATTGTCATGCATCGTGGGCCTCTTTACATTGCCAGTTAAAGGTGAGAATTTTCTGCACCTTGGCCCTTCAACATTGCCTGTTCAGGACAGAATTTTCATGAACCTTGGCCCTTTTAACATTGTCAGTTCAGGGTGGGAATTTCATGCACTTTAGCCATTTACATTGCAAGTTCATTGAGGGATTTTCATGCACCTTGTCATATTATAATATTAAATTTTATAGTTCATTGCAGGATTTTCATCCACCTTACCTCTTTTACATTGTCAGGTCCAGGAGGGATTAAATGCACCCCTTCCCTTTTCACATTGCCAGGTCATTGTAGGATTATCATGCACTTCAGCCATTGCAAAACTGGCATTTCAAGGCAGGATTTTCATGCATCGTAGGCCTCTTTACATTGCCAGTTAAAGTTGAGAATTTTTTTGCACCTTGGCCCTTCAACATTGCCTGTTCAGGACAGAATTTTCATGAACCTAGGCCCTTTTGACATTTGCAGTTCAAGATGGGATTTGTTTTGCTCCTCCGCCCTTTTCACATTGCCAATTCAAGGCAGGAAATTTAATGGACCTTGCCAGTTCAAGATGAAATTTTCAAGCACTTTAGCCATTGTAACATTGACAGTTCAAGATGAGAGTTTTATTGACCTTTGCCCTTTTGACATTGTCCCTTAAAGGGATTTAATGCACCTTGGCCATTTAATACTGCCAGTTCAAAATGGGATTTTCCTGCACGTTGGGCCTTTTAACATTGCCAGTTAAAGTCAGACATTTTGTGCCTCTCTTTCTCCACATTGAAAATTTCTGTACCTTCAGGATCAAAACTGCTGACATCACCCAGACCTCATCCACTGTTTTCTACAGTCTATGGTATTGATAATGTCTTTATCTTGGACTCACTAGAATGTTTTTGATTAAAGAATAGAAATCTCCATTTCTCTAATTGGATATGTTAACTATCCCATAAGTTCAAGAAAACAGAAGTGCAATGTATTCTGGGAAATCTGCTATACTTCTGTATGTCTGTTATGTAACAAAGTCATAAAATGTAAGCAACAAACTGCTTTTAACCCAGTAAAAGGACGGTAATAAGGCGACAAATGTATCTTATGTGACTAAAATATTTTAGTATCTGAGGTGAGTGGGCTCTGCCTGTTTTTCTTTCTGCACAGATGCTGCATTTAAACAACATAGAGTTTGACCTTTCTCTCAGTGAAGGTCCAGTTTGGTTTTGTAGTTCATATGTAGGCATAAACTCTTAATACACCACTTTTCTTTACTGGTTTAAAAACTTGCTACAGTAGATTTAGGGGCTTGGAGCTGGCTTAGCAGCCTAGCCAGTGTGTCAAGTTGTGATATAATGCTTCAGAAATTAATCCAATTTAAACAGACCAAAGATGCTGTTGTCATCAGTTAGCTCCTGTCCAGAGAGCTTTGTCATGATGTGAATCAACCCTCCGCAGCAGAAAAAGTACGACTGGAAGAGAAGGGAGGGACAGGGCAGCAGTCACAGTCTGGCTGGCACCACCACATTAATACAGTCACAATGGTTGTGGTTAGAAATGATGACATCAAGAAAATCGGTTTGATTCTCTCAATTTATTTCCACAACTATCCGAAATGCAGAGGGAGACTTCAGTTACAGACTGACTACTGCCTGTCATAAATCTGTTTCTCATGGGCTGAATAATCCCTAACTCGCCATGTCTGCCACCCACACAAATATTTAGCTGCTGTATAAAGATCATCTGCTGCACATTTGATTGTTTCTGTGTGCTCTAAAGGAGGCAAGATGTAGCTCTACTTTTACTTTCCAGAGATGCCAGCTGTATTAACTCGCCTGATTGAAAACAAGTTTTAACTTTGTTTTTTCTTGTAATTTCCAGGTTTCTATTTAACAACATGTTCACTGCCATGTTTCTGTGGATCTGTTTTTATATTCATATGGCTCATATTTTCCTTAAATTGCACAATCAGGGTGTGAATTTTATACCCAGTGTTTAAGTAGTATCAGTGCAGGCCTTCAGCACATCTTCTCTGGATGCAAGGCTGCACTGGCACAGGTGAAGGCACAGCCAGGTGCTATGAAAGTTGGCTGAGCTGCTAAACATCTGCAGGGTCACAGCAAACAACTCCCCAGAAAGCCAACAAAAGCTGGTGTGCCAGACTCCAGCAAGCAATAAAGACAATACTGCCACCCTTGAAAAGGCACGGGGGATGTGGGTCGACCTGGGCAAGCAGCTTGTATTCCCTCAAGAGATCACACAGCTTGCACTCAGGCCAGAGGCCGTGATGTGGTCCACAGCTGCAAATAAGGTAATCATTATTGAACAAAGAGTCCACAACAGTGAATGAGTTCAATGAAGTACACAGAGCTGGCAGCAGAGGGCAGGGAGGCCGGCTGAACGGCATCAGTCCAACCAGTGGAGGTTGTATGCAGGGGTTTCCTCGAGAGATCAACAGGTCAGCTACTCGCAGCAGGAATGTCCAGGAAAAAGCTACAGAGGGCCGTCACAGAGCTGCAAAGGAGGCCGAGAAATCAAGCTTTTAGTCATGGCTATGGAGGAAAGATAGTGTGTGAGGTGTTGTATGTGTAAATTTCCACATACGAAGTCTGCGCCGGGAATTGTACAGCTGAGAACATCGATCTCTCTCTAGTCAATCAGAGCAGCTCCACTGCCCGTGTGCCAGTCTGCACCACCACGTCCCTGAAGCACCACTCTGCTCCGCTTTGTTGGAGATACGGTGCCTGTCTGGTTTTGGTGCTGGCCACTGCCAAACTGTGTCAATCCACATTGAGCAGATCAACCAAACAGCTGTAAAAATGTGCAAGGAGTCTGGTCAATTTCAAAATAAAACACAATGCATGAAATCATCACTTTATCAATATTATGTCTCATCCTGCAGCAAGAGCAAAAGGCCATTGAGAGGCCAGTGGGTCACAGAGCTACAACGGCACCATTGACGAGGAAAAGTTCATTCGAATTTTACGTGGAACTACACCTCCTTTTAAGCAAACATTAACTTTTAATGATCCTAATGTACTCACCCAAGGTGGAAGCAATAAAATCATGGAATCCTGTCCAAATGAATGGCAAATCAACCTCTTAAAAGGCAAAATAATCCGCTGTTGACATACTATGCCTGCATGAACCTGCAGTTTTCCTGTGATCTCTGCTCTCTTGTCCCAAGCTGATCAGGGCCGTGCTTCTTTGCAGGGCTTGACACACTTCCAGCATGCAAGGTTGCTAGCCTTCGGTTGGTGCAACCATTGCATGTGGAAATTTTGGGTAACAGCCCAGTAGTGTCAGCTGCAAGTGGTGGCTGGGAGACAACCCTATTGCACCACTGCCCCCACATCAGAGATGTACTGGTTAGGGGTTGGGGTTACATTGTTCAGGCCCTGGAAGCTCCCACTGCTGTCAGTTGCGCCAGTGGCTGATGAGGAGCAGACTTTACTCTTGACAGTTCAACTCTAATGCCAAGATTGTCTTTAGACTTCATTCTCGACACTTTACTTTCTGTCTCGTCACTTCGACTTTATTCTCAAAGTGCACAGCATTTTCTTTTTTCTTCACCCATGAATCCTTGGCCATGAATCCTTATGCAATAAGCTCATATTTCTTTTCTAACTCTCAGTAACTTCAGACAAAAACAGACTCTGTGTGCAAAGACCTTCAGACTGCCATCAGATTGAAAAAGTCATAAAAAGGCATTAAAGAAGAAGCAGTTACAGCACCTCAAAGCCGTTATGTTCTCCACCCTCTCCCGGAATACTGGGCCTGGCTTGTCGGGTCAAATAGTTTCGAAAATGACCAGGAGAAGAGTGAGTCAGCTCATTTTGAAGGAATTTGTTGAATTAATTGAACATGTTTTGTTTGAGAGTGAAAAATATATTTGTTGTGACAGTTTAAATGTTCTAACTGTTGTCTTTGACTGTGGTTTTATCAAATGTAATCCTTCATACATTTATATCATGAGTCATTAACCATTTATTTAATTCTGTTTAAAATCAGAAGCATTATCAAGACAAAGGTATTAAGTAATTATTAGAATTATTTTGAAGATGAATGAACCAAGCCATGTAACATGTTGAGTCAGCTCAGCTGGATTAGTCGTCATTAATTTTGCTTTAAAAGTCAAGAGAAACATGAATCAGACTGCCGTTCATCTGGAATTGAACCCAGACGTCTTCCTCTGTCATTAAGAGGAAATATCTTCACTGACTCAAGCTTTTTAAATGAAGATTTGCAGTTTCTCTGTTTTACACTCTCCAACAGGCCAGATGTAGTCAGACAGTTTAATCGCTTTAGTGTGTGTAGGAATTGACCTTGATTATGACAGTCCAAATGGAGTCGTTCGCTCTCTTGACCTGCTGCTAATTACAGACTGACAGTTTGTGTAAACTCCTGTTACGACACGTGTTACATCGACCTTTACATGGCTCAGTCAGTCACACTAAATAACAGACACATACTGATAATAACTGTCCTTTATCAACATAAGATCTAGAATCATGGAGAGGTGGTGGTGAATTTGTACAGTATAACTAAAAAAAGTATTCACATGACAAGCTTACCTTACTTCACTTCTTTAGGCTTTTTTGCCAGCATTCTTGTTGATGCAATAACTGGAGCACATTCAAGGAATTTTCCTCATATTTTGCATAAATATCCAGTCTGATACCAGGATGAATTAATTAGAAATTGGAGGTCAAAGGTAAGATCAGAAGGTCTCATGTTCATCCCTTGCTTGACAAAAGCAGTATTTCAAGAACACTCTAAGGCAGGGGTCATCAAGTACCTTTGCACAAGGCTCAGGTTTAGTCTTGACAGAAACTCTGGGGGCCGGACTTTCAAATAAACAAAAATTAAATACATTTTTTGGTCTGGTTAACATATTGTTGTAGTAGCACTTGTATCTTCTTTCAAAATGCAGGACATTTTTAAGCATTACCAGTGAGAGCTATCCCTGTTTTCTATCATGCAGCAGGCCACAAAGAGACAGGCCTGACAACAGAGTCTGCTGGGCCCCTGAAAATCCCAGAGAATGGACCCTCCATAATTATGATTTAACACCTGTATTACCCCTTTAAACCACTTTTCCTGCATGTTTTATCCCCTTTATGCCAGTCTTTTATCCATTTTTGCCAATTTTCTTCTATTTTTGCCACATTAAACTCTTTTCATTACATTTTTTCAACAATAGTTCCAACTTTTAAACAATTTTTGCCACTTTTCACCCATTTTTGCAAATCTTTATCCCCCTTTTGCAACTTTCCTGCCAATAATTTCCCTTGTGTGCCACTCTTCAACACCTTTTCACTAATTTACCAGGCTGTTTTTGCTGTATTTTTGCCACTTTTAACCAATTTTTGATACTTTTTGCTTCCTCAACCCAATTTTTGTCATTCTTTAACCCATTTAAACCACTTTTTCTGCATATTTTATCCCCTTTGGACCACTCTTTTATCCATTTTTGCCAGTTTTCTTCTATTTTTGCACATTTTTAATCCATTTCCATTTCTTTTTTGATGTACTTTTGTCATTTGTAACCAATTAATGATATTGTTTGCCCCCTTTTCCCTCTTTAACCAATTTTTGCTGCATTTGAACCTCTTTCAGCACTTAATCTGCTCATTTTTGCAGCACTTCTTCCAACCTTAACCCTATTTTTAAATATCTAATTACTAATTATGAAGCAATTCTCAAACTATTTCAATATGAATTGATTGTGGGATGGATTTAACAGCTGCAGACATTTAAAGCCAAAGGATACTCTTAAAGCCACAGCATCTTCTTTTCCTTCTTTTCTGAATTTAATGATCTTTCAGGGGCCAGACAGGAAGCTTTGGGCCGCCAGTTGATGATCAGTGCTTTACGGGGTTCTTATTGAAATTTGCACAATTGTCTACTTCCAATTAAGGCTTCCTAGATTCAGTTTTGGAGGTTGAAGGTCAAAAGTCAAGGAAAATAATAGTAAGTAATAAACTGCATGCTCATTCCTTGCTTGAGAACATGATATCACAATAACAACTTGAGGGATTTTCCAGTTTCTTTTGCAGTTGCCTACTATGAATCAAGGATGAACTGATAAGACTTTCAAAAGTTGTAGGTCAAAAGCCAAGAACGTTAAGGGCATAATTATTGTCTTTTGCTTGTGAATGTGATATCTCAAGAAAGTTCCAACTGAAAGTCTTGATATCTCAAGACCACACTGAGGGACTCTTGAGGAGATGGGCTGGTTGAGGGTCATCAGGCCTCACGTTCATTCAGAACATTCTCAGGGATTCTTCTTCAAACTTTGCACAAATGTTCACTCCGTTGTAAGGATGAACTGCTTAGATTTTGAAGTTAGATCTCATTGCCTTATACTCATACCTCGCTGATGAACATGCTATGTGAAAGATGCTTCTGGAATTATTGCCAAACTTTGCATTAAAGTTTTCTCTAACTCGGGGACCAGCTGATTGGATTTTAGAGGTTGTGGGTCACGTTTAAATGTCTTTGGACTTTATGGTCATCCCTTGCTGTCAAGAAGGATCTCTCAAGAACAGTTTGAGTGATTCTTTTAAACTTTATACAGATGTCCACTTTGACTCAACTATTTTGATTTTAAAGATTATAAGTCAAAGGTCAAAGTCATTGAGTTTCTTGAGTTTCCCTCGCAAGAATGTGATATCCTAAAAGCGCTACTGGGATTTCAGTTTCTGGAAATGTCCTCTCTGACTCAACCATAAACTGATTTGATATCAGAGGTTGAAGGCCAAAAGCCAAGATCCCTGGATCTCATGTTTATCCGTTGCTTGTGAACGTTGTAGCTCTAGAACACTTTTAGGACTTTCTTTGATCTTTTTGCAAACATCCGCTCTGACTCAATAATGAGCTGAGTATGTTTTCCATCTCTGTTGACTACACAGTAGCACATAATGAGAAAATTATTCCACATCACATCCCAAAACAGCTGTTCACAGGAAAACCAGAGCATTGACATCGAAGGGTTAACATCAGTGCTGATGTTAAGTCCATTCTGAGTGAAATGGTCTTCAGTGTTTGTTCAACTCTGTAAAGAGTCAGTTGGTCTTCACTTGACCCATTGTGATTTCAGATCTCTGGGGATGTGAAGGCAGTTTCCCATCATGCCTTTGGGCAGAGTGTTTATATCTGTCCATATGTGTTAGGTTGTGACTGGAGGTTGCCTGTTTTACAACGTTGTTGAGCCATTTTGTTCATGTTTGTGGTGGATTGATGTTTTTGATGTGAGACACATTTGCACCATGACTGAAGTTATTTACTGAGTTAAACACGTAGACTGTAGAAAGAATTGGACAAACCGTGTGTGACATCAGCCGTCTGCTTACAATAGGCAGACTCAAACAGCTCTTGAAGCCAGTCCGCGGAGGCTTCCATATTGAAATCGCTGTCTCACCCGAACTTTGGATCAACGGCCCGCCCACTAAGCGCAACTTTTTGTCAGCTATCTAGGATTCTGGTTGACAGAAACGTAGCCTCTGCCTGTCGAGCTATCTGTCAATTAAATGAGGCGTGCCAATCAGCGTGAAGTGAGGTTTATCCTAATCTAAACGATTGTGGTACAACCAGGCTGTAAACCAGTTTATTTCTAGTGTCAAAACCAGCTGTTTAACAGGTGTTCAGACGGGACTTCTGGTGTTCCTGCAGCCAGCCTCAAGTGGACACTCGCGGTATTGCAAATTTTTGCCCTTCTGCACTAGCTTCATTTTTCAAGTTAAGCATTGCCACTGTGACTTCAGGTAGACAGTGATGGGGTGCAAGCCTGTTTCGGGCTAGTGATGGGATTTCTGGCTCTTTTCAGAGATCTGCATTATTTGGCTCAGTTCAGCAAGAAGAGTCGGCTCTTTTTGCTCCCAAATGGTTCTTAATTCAGTACCACTTTGGTGATCCATTATATATATATATATATATATATATATATATATATATATATATATATATACTTTTTTTTTTTTTTTACAGAAAATTGTTGGACTAAATCCATATCTTCTAAGAATAGCACAAACATTACACTTAAATTAAACTATAATGGTTTTTTTTAATCAAGCACCGGCTCTATAGCTTTTTAAATATGTTGAATGCTGTAAAAATTACATCAATAATGTATTTTTTACATACAATAATAATAATAAAATAAATAACACTGCTTTGTCAAAATATTTCCCAAATAAATCAAACTCTAAATAAGACTTGAAGGATGACTACGTTTCACATGCTTTGTATAAAAGCTTTGTTATACAACCTAGCACATGTCCTTATTTACAAGGAATTTCTAAAATTATATTTTCTCCTCCCTCCCTCTCCCTCTCACTGAATGTTCACTGAGCCCTGAGCAACGTCATCCCCCCTCCCCTCCAGCTTTTCTTTCATCGCATCTGATTGGTCAAGTACACAGAAACACATGCAGCTACACATAAACATGGAGTCAACCACAGCGCTCATATGTTAATGAGGAAGTGTCTTTGAGGTGTTAGCTGTGGCAGAATGGTGAGGAGGAAACGTCCTCCCTTTGTTTTGTGCTCTTTTGAGCGAGAAGGAGGGCAAGGGCAGGATGAACGGCTCTCAACGGTGTGCCGACTCCCATCGTTCACATTAAAGAGTCGGCACATAGAGCCGGCTTGTTTGTGACTGACACATCACTATTTTGGGCTTAAGTTTCACGAGTGGCGACACTAGAGATCTGCAGACAGACTGTCTTGAAACAACATGAAGTTTTGGTTTTATATATACCTGACACAGTCTACATACATCTCTATCCCCTTGGTCTAGATCAGAGTAGTGCTAAACTGGTGTTTCTATGAGGTGCTATCAGTGCTATCAGTTCAGCTTTGTTTACATCAGGTTAAAGAGCAGCATGGCAGCATGGCAGAAGCCATTAACTGGAGCTACAGTGGCTATTGGATGTTGGCAGCTGCATTACAGTTTAGAAAGAGTTTAACTGGAGTGTGGGCCAGAATTCATCAGAAATTTTAAGGCTACCTCACAGAGGCACATAGAGGCCAGGCGGTAGTTCTAGTTTATTCCATGACTCAAATATATTTGAGTTGTAACACAGCTCTGAATTGTTGTTTTCGATGTCTCTGCGAGTCCATACGGTGATGATTAAGCATGGAAATGCATTCTGTCTCCAGAACCTTGGGGCTTTGCTGTGGTTGTTTAGAATTGTTTGTTGACAGCCCTGTTTCCTATCCTCTGCACCTCCTGTTGTCCCGAGCACATATGGTTGGCTCGCCTCTCTTCATGCCTGGCCTCGGCTGAGAGACTGAGGCTTACATGGCTCAGTGGAAGCTCCTGACCCGTACCAGGCTACTGTCCATCTTGGGAAAAGTGGCATCTATTTAAACATTATGAGCACATATTACTTAGTGGTCTTTTAGATTCATCCAGAGAGGCATGTAACAACAAAAAATTCCCTTTATGAGGTGAAGTCTGGATCTTGAATTTAATCTGGGAGGATGTCTATAGTCTTGTCTCTGCCCTGACCCCAGATTCTCTCTTTCCTGCTGAGAAAAACACTCTCGTCTTGCAGGAAATATTATCCTTGTTCCAAAGGCTGCATTGTCTTATGAACAAGAAATTAGCTGAACTTGTGTTTTCTTCGTTGCTCATTCCTTCAGGCGGCCAGACATGTCTTCTGGTTTCCATTTGTTTCAGGCTATTAGCGCTCTCCGCCTGATAAGGGAGTGGTCGGAAGAGCACAAACATCCGTCTCTGGGCACATCCGTCACTGTCCATATGTGTTTGACTTGAGCCATAATATCCGCTCCTGGAAAGTTTGACTGCAGGGGCCCGGAGGTGAAACTACAGAGGTGTTTGAGCATTTTTGACTTTACGTAATCCTCGATGAAGGCCTGAATATGTTCCATCACGATGAACGACTTGGACAAACTCAAACATTGTTAAGCAACTTGCACAGGCAGAAACATTTGAGCGACTTTTATGGAGGTTAGTTTTGGCTTTGAGAGGGAGCCTTTCACTCACTATGAATGTCACCTCAAGTCAGTTTCCATCAGCAGTCAACAGAGGAGAAGTGGTTATTTCTGTAAGACAAATACCTCTCAAGTCAAGCATGTCTATATACGCAGATGACAAACAAACGACTGACTCCTCTGCTCTTGGCAGGACATCAGTGGAGTCTGTGTTGACAGTGTCGGGGACATTTAAGTGGCCCGACTTCAGGACAAGACTCTGGCTACGCGCTAACAATAAGTCTCACACTGCATGAAGCATGAAATGAGATATTTTACAATTCCATTATGGGTTCAAAGGAAGCAGATGTGTGAATTTGTGAGCAAATTGTGACATTTATCCTACATAGATCCTGTTGTTGAGGCAGCAGAGGTAGACTGAGACGTGGCCGGTTGAAGGAGGTTATACAAGGTCATGGAGATCTGTTAACTGGTTTTAATAGGCAGTGTTAATACTGGAATCTGATCCAGATTTACTCCAAGTCTATAGAGAAAAGCTTTTTTTTAGTTTTGCCAACTTTCGTCTTTCTTTAAACTGCTTAAATGTGCCATATTTTAAAATTATTGTTAAAATGCACAGGCAAAATATTACTGCAGAAGAAATACTTTACAACAATTATGATGAAATTAGATTGGAATAATCTAACTCCTAGTGCAGTGGTTCTCAACTCAAAAGTGGGTCACAAAGCCCTTTTCAGTGGGTCGTGGATGTGTGCCTGGGAAAAAAATTACACCCAAATTGAGTATGAGACTCTATAAAACATGCATGTTTGGTCCTATATCATTGTTTTGTTACAGCTTTTGTACTGTTTTAGGCTCAAACTCTAATTTTTTTAAATTAAATATATCTGATTGACCAAAAAAATCCCCAAAATTTGGGTTGCGATTCTCCTTGAGGAGTTGATGGTGGGTCCTGTGACTCAACCTGTTGAGCTGTCCTAGTGTATAAAAACTTTGCAGGGAAGCCAAGCTCTGCCCAGGACGCTCATGGATAAATTAAACATCAATTTTAGTTATTTTTATTGATAAAATCCCAATAGAAGCTGCTTAAAAACTTCCCTTCCTAAAAGATCTTTGCATAAGCCCTTAAGGGTGTCATCGTGGTTTTAAAACATATGTGCTTAATCCCATTCTGATTACCTCAGAGTAGATAAAGCCTCATGGTTTCCCTAAGAGCTTTTGCACCCCCCTTTAGGGTTAAGGTTTGAGGGTTAGGGTTAGCCCAGATTCCCGGCTGTAAATCAATGGTTTAACCTTGCGAAGCTGATGGACTGGCTAGATTCCATGACTGCTATCAGACAGATCCAATCTGAAACAATTGTGCTGGGTCTGAGAACAGACCAATCAGCATCACTTGGGGAGAGTAAGGTGTTCGCTATGGGCTGGGTTTAGTTGTACCACAAGCAGGTAAACAATTGAGGCTTTTCCACTACGGCTTTTGGCCGCGCCAAGCCAAACCAAGCCATGCCGATTTGCTTTGCCATCACCAGTTTGGCTGAGCCGCGGCGCGGTCGCGCTCAAATTGCCAAAGCAAGCCAGCGATCTCCAAGTGCGCCACGCTGACGTAAAAGCGGTTCGCAGGATGCGATTTGTCAGGGGTGTACCTCTTCTGACTGACCTCTCGGTGACCCTTTGCTCTCGCTGCAGGATGAGACATAATGTTGATAAAGTGATGATTTACGATTGGGAGTCTGTGCATTGTGTTGTATTTTGAAAGAACCGGATATTCTACGCTTGTCACTTCCTTTTCTGGAGCTTTCTGATCGACAGGTATCGACGTGGTTTGGAAGCGGCTGGCGCTGAAAATAGACCTGCAGCGTATCTCGTACGAAGCGGAGTGAAGGGTCAGTCCAGGCACACGCCGCTGCCAGTCTGGAGCACCAATTGTGGAAATGCTCTGATAGAACAGAGTGGGAGCGATTTGCTCTGCAGTACGATTCGCTGGCATTGTCACGTTCGCTGTATGTGGAAATTGGAGGTTATTCCCACCCCTCTTCCATGATAAATCTTCAGCCAACGGGGAGAAGAGGAGTCATGTTTTATGCCTTCCTCTGCTCCAGCTGTCCACGGCTTTGCACACTGATGTGTGAGATCAGGACAGTCCAGGCACAGATCCAGGATTACAACTTTTCTGCACCTATTAATAACAAGAGCTTGACCTCTTCTGATAGACAAATAAATTCTAGACTTAAAAAAATAAAACAAAATGTTGGTGATGTTAGAAACATTTAAGCCATGACAGAGTCAGTATTTAAATTTATTAACTGGTGCTTGTTTATTTTACGCTTTCTAGAGACCCACAAATCAATCATCAGAAGACTTTTCTTTAACTTATATGCAGAAAAATTCTCTCAATTTGATGATAAGCATGAATTGTTTGTTTATTGGTCGATGAAAGAGAGGGAGTGAAAAGAGCAGCGTGCAGTCCTGTTGGTCTACAGTTTGATTTTTGCATTAAAACGATGTAAAGTCAATCAGATCAGACAGTGTAGAGAGACGGAGGAGGGCTCAGAGGCTCTAGACGAACCCTGAAACAGGGAGCTTGATTGTGGTGGAAAAGCAAATCCCCTGCAGCACTGGGCTGCCGCGCCGAGTCAAACCAAGTTGAGCCGAGCAGTGCGGAAAGCCCCAAATGGTGACCCATGTCGGGACAAGCTTTTTAGAATTGGACGTCATTTCATTATTACAAGAAGAGCAAAGAACAGTACTGAAGGCTTGTCTTGGCCAAAAGATGTTTTTGCTCTTCTCCTGTCCAGCCATGGCATTGGTTTGCAGTAGTTAACACGGGGTTTGCCAGATCAAGACAATGTAAAGAACTGCACTGCACTGGTTGAATACTTCCTGAATGCACCGTATTAATGAAGATCAGTTCAACCAGATGAACACAGCTCTTTCTATCTTACAACCCTGTCGTCCTCCATGTTTAGACAAAGGCAGCACTTTTCATCTCTGGTCCTAAGTATGTCACTTCTATAAATATTCCTTAAAGAGGCCATGAGTCAACCAGAAAGCGTTTGTGAACTCTTGGCGTTGTGTGTACCTAATCAGCTCTGTTTTCTTATACAGAGAGCAGATCCTTGGAGACTTCTGCACCTGGTATTCAAAACTCCATTGATGACACAAGTGTCGCAGACTTGCTGCATTTGTTGGGAATAGATCATCTCTGACTTCTCATGAACCCCAGAATTCCCCGGGTCTGTAGGGGTTACTCACAGGTTGCTGTAACACGGGGCAGATGCTTTGTCAGCATCAATATATTTACTTTCTATTCACGCACAGCGATAAGTATGTGCTCTTGACTTTCTTGGGAAACTTGCTCCTCGCTCGTTGGCTGATTCAAAGCATGGCATGTCTGTTCTCTTCTGGAAAACAGGACTTGAAAATGACATAATGACGGCACATTATGGATGATGAAGTGAAATGTAATATCTACTGTTCTTCACTGGCACGACAGTGAGCCGCTTTCTGCCAAGGTTGCTACAGCGATTCTCTGTTTTGTGTTTAGCTTTATTTGGGCCTCTAAGAGTGCTCTTCTCCCTGTAATTAAAAACGAAATTTGCAAATAAAACATTGCATAAACAAGTCATGAAGTGGGGTTTCATTTTCAGTGCCTGGATTGCATAACTGCTGTCAGACAGTGAGTCCAAAGCTTCAGCGAAACGCTGGTAGTGCTGCTGGCGGGTGAGCGCTCCAGATATGACAGGCATCCAGCTAGCTCTGAAATAAAGCAAAGAAGGATTCGTTGTGAACTCTCAAACTCGCAGTGTATCAAGCCTGAAGCCATGAGGGAGGAGAGGAAGAGGAATGAATGATGGCTGCGGCTCTAATCCGCCCTCGTAAACTGAGAAATGTTGCCGTTGTGACTGAGCAGAGATGTCAGGAGCACAGTGATCCTCTTCTTCTTCTTCTACTTCTGCAAAGTTTGGCTGGCTATCTTAACAGTGGAAAATCTTAATTCTGTAATTGTTTCATCTGAATCCTGATCTTTTTTTTCAAGAATACTTATATAAGTAAAAGGCAGCATTTTATACCTCCTGGATCTCACACTTGTCAGTCTCGAAACCTCTTTGGCAGACATCGTCTGATAGACGCCTTGTGTCTCTGGGAACTGAGCTGAATGTCTTTATACTTTCAGTGAAGACAGCGGTTAGCGTTAAATGACTTCCCAGCAAGATTTCCTTTTCCCTGTAATTTAAATATTTTGATTTCTTTGTCTATACTATCCCAGGAACAGGGCTGTTCATCTGAAAAGTCCTCAGTAGACTGCACTTAAAATACTGCAGGTTTACTTGCATTCACCTAAGCAGGACAAGCCTGAAAAAGAAACTAATTTTGAAGCAATTTTCTCACAATTAAGGGGAAATAATTTTGTACATCATAACGCAAAATTCAAAAAAGTTAAAAGTCTTAAAATTTAAACAATCTGTCAAATAGTAAGGGAATCTAACCTCTGATTTGCTTTATACAGTGTCTTTAAAAAGTAACAACACCCCCTTGGATGTTATTATATTTACAGATGAATCATGGGCAATATAGTGTGTCTTTTTAGACAAAAATAAACACACAGGAAAAAAAACTCCTAACTTTAAAGTGACTGACCCAATTCAAATAAAGGCCCAGCAAGTTGGTGCAGTCACTGGTTACTCAGTATTTCTGGTTACCATTATGCCATAAAGACAAAAGAACACCCCAAGTTACTCAGAGAAAAGGTTATTAAAAAGTATAAGTCATGGGATGGATAAAAAAAAAATCCAAGGCACCAAACTTCCCCTGGAGTTCAGTTAAATCCATTATGAAGAAATGGAAGGAATATGGAATAATGGCACATGTGTAAATCTGCCTAGATCAGACCATCCTCACAAACTGACAAGAAGACTAATGAGAGAGACCACCAAGACACCTATGACTGCTCTGAAGGAGTTACAAGCTTCAGCTGCTGAGATGGAAGAGAGATGGGAGTTTTATGGGAGAATAGCAAAGAGAAAGACACTGTTGAAGTGATTAAATCTGGACTAGAGTTCACCAAAAGGCATGTGGGAGAATCCATGGGGAAATGGAAGAAAGTTATTTGGTCTGATGAGGCCAAAATGACTCACACCAATCACTGCACATCACCACAGACACACCATTCCCACTGTGAAGCATGGTGGTGGCAGCATCATGCTGTGGGGATGCTTCTCAGCAGCCTTCCAGCCCAGGAAGGCTTGTAAAGGTAGAGGGTAAAATGAATGCAGCAGAATATAAGAAACTCCTGGAAGACAATCTTATTCCATCTGCAGCAAAAGCTACACAGAAACGGTTAAAAGACAACAAGGTGAATTTTCTGGATTGGCTGAGTCAAAACTAAGACCTCAATCCAATAGGGAATTTGTGGCTGGACTTGAAAAGAGCTGTTCATGCCTAATCCCCATGCAACCTGATGGAGCTTGAGCAGTTTTGCAAAGAATGGAGTAAAATTGCAGAGTCCAGATGTACAAGCCTGATTGAGACCTGTCAACACAGACTCAGTACTGTGATTGCAGCCAAAGGTGACTCTACTAAATACTGACTTGAAGGAGAGAATATTTATTCAGCCATCTATTTTAGCTTACATATTTTATTTGACATTAAAGAGGGGAGTATTTTTGTCAGAAGAGTCAGAAGACCTTGATCGATTTATAAAATCAGTTAAAGGGTGAAACATCCAAGGAGGTGAATACTTTTTATAGGCAAATCATGGGACTATCTCGTTACCAATTAACCTACCCAGCCGTGGAATAGACCGTGTTATTTTGAATATTCCACATCCTTCACAGTCTGTTCTTGCTCCAGTCCCAACTTTTTTGGAACAGGTTCTAGGCATCAAATTCAGATTGTGGATGTGTATTTCCAAAACGTGAACAAGAATAAGACTGAATTCAATTGAATACAGACATATGGTTCCTTTTCTTCCCACTCTCCCTGATTACTTCCTCTACCCTCTGTCCTAGCTAATAAAGGCAAAATACCAAAAACAAATCTTAAAAACAAAGAATAACAAAAAGGCCGGCTCCTTCAAATATATCATCCTTTCCTTTATTCATGTACTGTACAGTATTTCATTTCTCTATCATACTATATGACAATAATGGCTATCATTTACTACAAAAGGTTGCATAAATAATTTAAATGTGGAAATAAAAAATAAATATGCAGTTCATTCTTTATAACAGTCCTTCTTTGTGTCTGTAGGAAACCGAGCTTCTCTTTAACACCGTGTCATGTGAGGGCACGGGTGCAGAAGACCACACAGGTATGATATGTACAATCACAATATGCATCACAGCTCTCAGCTTACACGACAAAAAAAACCCTTCCAGTTTCTTTTTCAGACAATACAATCGGAAAAAAAGAAGCAAACATTGTCGGAAAAGTTTAGAGAACCAAAATTCAGGAAGCAATATGAGCGGAAAAACACAGGAGTGCTGACAATTTGTGGAAGAAACATTGTGAATATTCTTCATAGAGCACAGTCTCATTTCTGAGGAAGGAGGATTGTGTCGTCTGGGTATCGCCACTTCCTCTTCCTGCTGGATTTTATCAGCCAGTACAATGATGAAAAAACTAATTTATTGTTTTCATGTAGGTTATTTTTGTTCCTATTTTTCCTGTTTGAGTTATTTACAGAATGGGAGCAGAGAGTGGAGGTGTATTGAATCCTGCAGAATGGATTTTTTTGGCTCTGGACGGTTGATCGCTGCTCTATTTGGCCGGCTGCAGAAGATATTCCGGTGTAGGCGTCCTGGAGAATGCTCTGCCCTTAGGTAACAACACAACCACGCACAGTTTTCAGATACATCCTACACACATGTGCACTTTCCTTAGTGTGATTTCAGAGAACAAGAGGAAACTTTGTCCTAAAAGTGGCATTTTGTGAGTCACTAAAACACGACTGGTTTCATTTAGATATTTAAAACAGTCACTGTACTGCCAAGCAGAGGTGGGAACGAGACGTACAAAGACATGGCTTTAGTTTTCTTGGAAATCCATATCTAAATAACTTTGTACCTCACATTTTAACAGATATGTTTTTACTTTCTATTCTTACTTTTCAAAGCAGGCTTTTTACGGTTAGCTCTTCTGTATTTGATGAAAGTGTTGGCTTATTTTGCATCAGTTTGCACTCAACTTTTTGAGCCCAATTTGGAGAAATTACACATTCCATGGCACAGTCAGTAACACAAGACATTACATGACCGTAATGACATTAAACCCATCAATCAGAAGCAGAAAAGAGCTGGAAACTTACACCAGAGGCATCAGATAAGATTCAGAGTGATAAGACACAAATCAAACAACTAATTTGTCCATTTTATCAGAGTTATTATTCAATCACTGTCAATTTGACTGTTTTTCCTTCAGTCAAAATGACCATGAAATCTGCACTAGATTATAAGATGCGATCTGTTTATGGGATCACACAGAAGAGAAATAGGTTGGAACTTTCCACTTTAAGACAGTTTCTATTGCAACTTCAACAATGTGCAGTTTTCCCGTCTGTTTTCACACTGTTGAGTTTCAACTCTGTTCGCTACAGATATGTTGGGTAAAGGTCACAAATTAATCAAAACACTTTTTCAGGCTTTTCTAACAAAAATATGTGCCTCTGGCCTGTCCACAATCACCCCAAGAATCAGAAACACCCCCCTCCTTTCTCCACCTTTCAGAAAATGTGTGCTGAAACAAGCTGTTCTCAGATTTCCCCCTCATGATGTCATGTGGGGAGTTAGCACCACCCCCACGTTCAGCTGGCCCTCCCCACTTGAAGAAAGTTCCGCTGAGGTCCGAGACCAATATAAACTTATCTTAAAGGAGTAAAATATGTGACCTTTAAAGTCTACACCTACAGTGATAGTTGTGAAGTACAGACCCGAAGCTTGAGTAGCAAAGATTATGCTGACACTTGACATTGTATGGTTGCAAATTTTCAGTTGCATGAGGCTTAAAGGTCACATATTTTACCTTTTTATTGAGGTCCCAGAGGTCCCCAAAACATGCCTGTGACGTTTGTTGCTGAAAAAACACTCCAGCATTGGATTTTAGCATGTCTAAAAACCCTGTTTCAGCCCTGCTCAGAACGAACTGTTTCTGTGTCTGCGGCTTTTAACGTCTGACTCCGCCCCTGGCCACACCCCTCTCACTCCTGATGTTACAATGTTACAGACACTTTTATCCAAAGTTAAGGACCTCACTTGGATTCGAACCATCAATCTTCCAGACAAAAGCCAGCAGGGTAACTGAGCTATCCAGCATCTCAGCTGACAGCTGAGAGGAGGATCAGGAGAGGAGCATGGAACTTTCTTCCAAGCAGGGAGGGCCAACTAAACCTGGGGGCGGGTGCTTACTCCCCATGGGACATCATGAGGGAAAAATCTGAGAATGGCTTGTTTTAGGACATATTTTCTGAAGAGAGGGTGGAAGGGAATGGGTTTTTCTGGTACTTGAGGGGATTGTGGACAGGCCAGGGGCACATATTGTTGTTAGAAAAGCCTGAGATAGTGATTTTTGCATAATATGCCCCCTTTAATGATGCACCCATGCATCAGTTTAGTCTGGTATTGGCCAGCAGTGGTCCTGTCAGCTAACATCAACCACTTTATTGGGTTGCATGAACAGATATCAATCAAAAACCTAATTGCAGAATCACCTCTTGGACAAACTAATTTGCTTTCATGGTCAAGCAAGAGAAAATGTTGGCATAGGGGAAGTTATAGAAAAAGCATCAGCCCTTATTTTCCACAACTGGTGCATCTCTAGTTAGGTTGTATGCAGGGGCCTATGATCACAACTGAACTTAATCCAATGGTAGCTCATTTCTCAGCATTTTATGATGCTATAAGGGACAGCTGTGGTAGAGTCGGCCATCCTTCAACCAGAAGGTTGGAGGTTCAGTCTGAAGCTTCTGCTGTTTCTTGTTAAAGTGTTCTTGAGCAAGACTTAACCCCCGTTTTCTCCCACTGCTGCGTCAGTGGCAAGTGAATGTGTATAAATGTAAATGGATCACATCCAGTGGGTGGCGAATGGGAGGCAAGAAAAAAAATGTAGAAATATGTCTTTAAAAGAGCGTGGACATGCAGTGCATCCTTAAATTTTATTAGGTTTCCAGTGATAATCAGTAAATGTAGGTGTTTTTCTCCAGGTTTCAACCTTTTTTATATTATTTCCCCCCATTTAAAATTGTTTCCCCCAAGATAATTGGGAAATTCCTTAAGAAACAACCAAATTTCCATGCTGTCTGAGGAAAATCGAGTAAAATAAAATGTGCACTTATAATGATGCACTTTTTAAACATGTTTGTTTTGCCCTTTCTCTTTTATTATTCATGTTTTCTTCCATTTAGGGTGCAAACTGCAGCATCTTTCATCAAAAACACTTGGTTATGATTGAATATTTTCAGAAATCTGGGTTGCAATCGGTTGACTAGGAGGTGGTAGTGGATCCTGACTCTAGACCTGTTGAAAACCACTGCCCTACACTTCACCCATAATTACTGGTGGTATTTCAAAACTGATCCGAAAGCTGTGACAAAATGAGCTGAAAAAAGACAAAATAAATAAGAATATGGACTGGAGCTCTGTCCACAGCTATGTGTTTGAAACGCAGAGCTTAAATAAGTCTTAAGAGTCACTTGTGGTGGTGTCAAAGGACTAGAGAAGCACGATGCAGGCTCAAATCTATCTGCACCACTTGCACTGACTGGTATGCAGGACGCAGGGAAGTTTTCAAACAAAAAAAATCTATCAGAGGTGCATCTTATTAACCAAAGACTGTGGTATTTAAGTTTCAAAGACTCCCAAATATGAGGTGAAATTAAATCAGCTTTCTTTAAGCTTTTCTTTTGTGGTCTTTATATTATTTTGAGTTCTTCTGGAAGCTTGAGTTTTTGCACTGCCACTTCATCTAAACAGTTCAATAAGAACATACACATTTCTAGAGTCCTTATAGCTGAAATATCTATCATTCCTCTTGCACAAAGAATTAGTTTAGTGTTACCACTTCTGCTGCTCAGTGACGGAGGTATGTTATAATACCAGAATTTTAAACTTTGATACAAAAAAAGTAAAATGAAATGTCAAACAAAAATTTTAAGCCGTGGCAAAAAAAACCAGGCACCTAAAATTGGGATGTTTCTGACTTTTAAGGACCAAAAGTTGCATGCAAACTCCTACAAATGGTTTAATGCAAATTCCCCGTCAAACTTCTTTGTGCAAATAAGACCATTTTCGGGGGTTTGCCTGCAAATTTTGATGGATTAACTTCTCACGTATGCATCTTTCTAGTAAAGATGGTGTTTCTATGTTAACATATTGTCAGTCATTAAAATAAGAAATATTGCATTATTTTAAAACACAAAGTAATGAAAAATCAAAAGTTTTATAGCCGCAGTGACCATGTGAAGTTGCTTTTTTTCTCATATCTTTGTCTTGACTCTCTGAATCCACTCATGGGAAAGTTTCTACCCTAACAGTCTTTAACTGTGAATTATGGAGGTTGTTGTGTGGCCGTCTTGATGAGTGAAAACTTTAGTGGGCTGTCAGAGCACAACCTGGACCAGCGAATAAGCCAGGACCTCTCAGACCTGTCAACGTCCCACCTTAAGGGCCCCCGGAGGTGCCACCATCCCCTCCACGCCGCCAAGAGGAGGCAGATTACAACCACTTTGGAGCGCAGATACACCTTTAAACAATGCTGGTTAGTTCTGCATCCGCTGGATGTTTGTACAGATGGATTTGATATCTCGGGAAGGATTTCTCATTATGCTCGAATTAAATCTGCTAGAGTGGAGAATAAAAACCAGAGTCAGGGAGGTTTTGGATACTCTTCATATCCGACTCATTGCTACATCTCCTGAACAGTCCAAGCCGTGGCAAGCTCTGGCAGCGACTCGCTCTGTCATGCAAATAAGCAAAGTTCACAAATATGCTGACAAGTGGCTGAAAAATAAAGACTGATGACTTCAAACCAGCCCAACAGTTAGCTTATGAATCCGCTCTCTTTGATATTTCTCTTTCATCTCCTCCCTATTTGGAGGAGACGTGTTGGTTGGTGTGTCGTGTAGCATGTGTGTGGATGTGCTTTGGTGTCAGTCCTCGGATGCCGGATCGAAGCATCAGTACGAGTTCCCAGTCAAAGGAGAGCTGTTCTTGTTCTGGTCTTGAGGCAATCGACTCAGCTTCTTGTTGCGCGGCCTCTTTGGGACCTCCTTGGCCACCGATTGGTTATGATGAGGCCTGAAGCGCTTACACTTACAGGATGTGACCACACGGATTTTATAAGTCCGAGTGTTCCCGTTGGGACAGTGCAGCTGGACCCGCCGTGTCCGGGAGTGGGCTGGGATGCAGCGGTAGTCCGATGCGTTACTCCTCCACCACTTCCCACGTGCGATGGAGTTAGGCATGAGGTGCGAGGGCATGCACTGACCCGAACACACCAACTCCTTGACGGGCTTGGCGCTGCGGCAGGACCCATCAGTGATGTAGCGGGTGGATCGCAGCTCCCTGCAGCTCAGCTCCGAGGCACCTGGGTGGAAGAGCGGGATATCACAGTTACTCTGGTGGCTGCAGCCCAAAACAAACACTTTGAAGTGCCGCATTCTGGAAGAGACATTCTGCAGGTTAACTGCTTCAAAACTGCAGCTGCACCTCATTCAAGTTCTGATATTTTCTCTCATTCTCTTTATGCTGACATCACCTGCTGTGTAAAAGATAAGCAACACAAGCAGTAAAGACTGAGGTAGGAGCAGAGTTTTGTATTATTCTAACAAAAAAACACCCAAAACATACATCAACTTTGAAGATAACAGCTGGAAGCAAATAATTAACATATGCAACATAAAACTGCACCTAAAATGTTATTTTTTAAACCGTCCTTTTGTTTGCATGATTGTCTTATTGGCTTTTACATTTATTCAAGAGGAATTGGGATCAGAATGCCGAGCCTCTGTGCACGAGCACTCGTCTACCAAATGAGCTAAATTAGCATCCAAACTGAGCTTTTAACAAAAATTTCTGCATTTAAATTTGTAATTCCAATCCCAGTTGTGACTCATGCATGTGGTTCAATTTAAACTCCAAATGGCAGCAATCAGCTGGTTGCAAATATTGTACATTATGGTGTCATAATTGTGTATAAAAATTGCATTTTTGTAAGCGTAAGAACTTCTGCAAGAAAGTTCATCAGGATCTAAAAAATCAGGCCAGCATCATAAGCTGACTGAGATCCTGACAAATTTTTTAAAAGTATAATTTGCACTGCACTGCTGTATTTTATTCAGTTCAGCTTCTTAACAAAATTCCTGCATTAACGTGCAGTTGTAATGGTCAATTTAGGGTTCTGATTTTGCCCTCTAATATGGTGAAGTTAGAAATATTTTTTCATTTAAGATGTGAGCAGCTTAGAGGTTTTTAATCTAAATCATGTTGTGATCACAGCCAGAAACTGGGCCTGACTAAGAAGTCATGCTCTCAGCAATCAGTTGACAGCTAACATGAAACAATTTGAAGAACAAAACTGCATTCAAAGGTTTCATTTTTGCAAGCTAAACTTTTTGTTGTTTGTATTTAAGTTTAGATTTATACCTGTGCAAGGAAATCAAGCTTGCAGCCAGTAGCTGATGGCAGTTAGACACTTAACGAGACATAAAGTGCTGTGCAACTTGCACTTTCCTTAAATTACAGCTATTTGCAGTCATTTCTGCATTGAATAAAGAGTTAAATTTGGATTTCAGCTGGTGATTTTCATGGCCATTAAAAGAAGATGGTGTTAAAAAGAAAGCACCTCCTGGACGCATAGATATGAAACTAAGAAATGCTATTTAATTGTCAGATATTCAGATATAGTATGGACATATGGTCGGCTCACAGTTTTTAAATCTGATTCTTGGCCACAAACAGGGCTCACAGAAATCCTGAAAAGAAATCCAAGACAAGGAAAACAAAAAATACAAAGAAATCCATCTGGAAGCAATCATTTGATATCAAATCTGACACTTTATGAGACAAAATTGCACCTGAAAAAGGTCTGCTTATAAGCTTAACAATACAATAATGTCTGCATATAAGAAAAAGACATGAGATCCGATCGGTTTCATTTAATTCTCACATATGATGAGGAGAAACTTCACCCAAAGTTTCCTTTTCTAAGCCCGATTTATCAGACAGATTTCTGCATTTATTGACGACTTGACGTCAGATCAGAGTTTCTGATTTTGATTCATGGTGTGATCATTAACCGATGACGGGACTTGACTTGGAAATCCAGCTGGCAGCAATCAGCTGATAGAAAATCCAGACCAAAGGGCCATTAAACAGCTCAATCAAACCTAATGGAGGTTTTTTTTTTTTTTTTTTTTTGTGCTGGGAGAGAAAAACTGGCATTGAGCGTTTGGCCCTCAGGAAACGTATGTGGTGATGGAGGAGTAAAGAGCTGTCTGGTTATTTTAAGGCAGCGCTGCAACCGTACAACTCTCAACAAACTGGACAAGAGCCAGACTGATTTAAGACAACACACTCCAGCCTGTAATCCCATGTTTCACTCACAGCTTTTAAACAGCCGTACGCATGAGTTATCGTGCTGTGCTTTTTACAAGCAGCGTGTAAAAACGAAGGCAGAAAGGAACTGTCGGTTAAGAAATGATACACTCGGAGAGGGATCTGTTTTCCTCTGTGGCTTTCTTCGCAAAAAGGGCTGAACAAAGGATTTATGTGAGGTGACTTCCTTTTTTTCTCTGCATGAGAACCTGATCTGGTGTTATTCCGTGGCCACCGCTAAAGGGACCACAGGAGCACACAAAGACCACGGCACGCACTGGGCAGCATTTTTTTTTTTTTATGCAGCAATTACAACCCTATCCTAAATAGTCCGGACGTCTTATTCAATAAGCATCCGTGCTTGTTGAAATCTGCTTTCTTCCAAACATTTCTTGTTGTCTTTTCTCCTGAAAAAATCCACATTAATGACGGTGGCCTTAAGCTTTAGACCGCTGCACAGTTTCATGAGTAGTTTTCAGCCTGCAGCACAAAGAGAAGAGACTTAGGAAGAGACTCAAGAGGCCGGCGACCCCACAGGGACCCTGGAAAGCCGTCCCTAGATGACAACCGGGCAATGGATGAGGATGATAATCCAGGAGATTTTGAGTGAAACTCAACACATATGCTGCAAATCCATGTGAAAACATGGGAATGAGATTTCCAGCCCTTTTTGGAAACTAATGAGAATCAAGTTAGCGTAATGCATGATTTTTGTACCTCAATTAAGTTATTATTATGTTTTTATATGATTAAAAATATGTCCAAAGGGAGACTGGGTTAAACCTAGTCTTTGACACGCTGGTTTTCTAGTTTGACTGCTAACCAGAGACAGTTTGGTGCATATCTTCCCCACTTTCTTCTACCTGCATTTCAACTGTACGCTCTAAAGCTGGGGAATAAATCTAGAATTTGAGATGTGCTAGCAAATTTTCAGATAAGACAGACAATACAATACCTCTCTAAATTATGTTGTGTTAAAATAATGTTATATGTTTCTTCCTTCCTAATCTCGCCATTGGCAAATGCAATGCTGAAGGAATTGATAATCTATTTGAAATGTACAGGCTATATGGGGAATTAAATTCTTATTTATCTAATTTCATTACTTAATATTCAAATTATTAGTGGAGCTGTCAACGGATTAAAAACTATAACAGCAATTAACAGTTGAAATCTGATACTTGATCACTTTTTTGGCTGCTCTTTAGAATTCTACTATTTTGCATTTTAAACAGTTTCCTTTAGTTTTAGATTTTTGTGTCTTAATCTAAGGGTAACGGACCTCCTGTTTGTAAACAGACCTGCTTTTATTTTGAAAGAAAAGAAGGAACTTCAGGTAGATTGAAGATTATGGCAAAAGGAACTTGTAAGTGATTGAAAAAAAAAATTAGGGGACAGTAAAAACAGAAAATGTTAGATACTAAAGGCTCAAAGTTTTTACTTGCAATTAATCTTAGGATGTCTGCAGTAATCGCAATTAATCACAGCCTTTTTATCATGTTCAAAATAACAATATTTTGCATTTAAGACTGTTTTTGTTTCATTTTGGATTTTTGTACTATCTTAAACTAAAGTTAAGTAACTTCCTGTTTGGACAAAGACCTGCTTTTATTTTGAAAGCAGACTTAAGTCTATGACATGAACTGGACTATGAAAAAAAGAACTTGGTATGGATTTAAAAGGAGGGATGGTAAAAAGGTAAATGCTTGGTAACTACAGCTGTTAAAAGATGATAATTTTCAATGGCACTTTAATAAGACTTCTGTTGTTAATTGCGATTAATCTTACCATTTTATTACTGAAGACCCTTTTCATTACATTCAAAATAATATTTTTGAATATAAAATTTGTATTTCATTTTGGATTTTTGTACTATTTTAAACTAAGGTTTATTAACTTCCTGTTTGGACAAAGACCTGCTTTTATTTTGAAGGAAAAGAAAGAAACTTGATGTAGATTGAAGACTATGACATGAACTTAACTATGGCAAAAAGGACTAGTTATGGATTGAAAAGGGGGATGTAAAAAGGTAAATGTTTGACAACTAGGGCTGTCAAAACATGACAATTTTCAATCACAATTAATTTCAGCCTCAGACTTCTGTGGTTTTAATCCCAATTAATCTTTAGACTTCTGTTGTTAATCACGATTAATCTCACCTTTTTATCACACTCTAAAATTCCACCATTATGCATTTGAACCTGTTTTTGTTTCATTTTGGGTTTTTCTGTCTTAATTCAAGGGTTCTTGACTTCCTGTTTGAATACTGACCTGCTTTTATTTTGAAAGAAAAGAACTTTAGGTACATGGAAGAATATGAAATGAACTTAACTTAAAAGAAATTTGTTATGGATTGAAAAGGAAAAGGTGCCAAAGGTCTCAGGGGCACAAAGCCTGTTCTACTCTGAGGTTGTCAAAATTAGATGTGATTATAATATATTACATAATAATTAGATGCCAAGTAAAATCATGATAACCACTTGGACGGTTTATGCAACAGTTTTGTTAGGGTTTTATCAATCAAATACTTAAATGGATGTTGTCTTTTGGTAACATTATTTTTACAGTTTTTTCATGTGGGTCCTGGGGGGTGGGGGGTCCTTTTTGATACAAGTAGAGAGACTCAGAGAAAAATGGTTGGGAACCACTGATCTAAGGGGTTATTACCTTCCTGTAAGTAGTTAAAGATTATGAGATAAACATAGGCATGGAAAAAGGAATGTACGATGGATTGAAAAGGAAAAAATGTGGCAGTAAAAACGTAAATGGTTGATAGCACAAGGTGCAGATGACTTCTGACTTGTCCACTGAGATCTCTGAGTTTTTTAAAGTGAAATGAGACATAAAGAGGCAGTGGTGGACTTATTTACATCACTGTGACTGCAGAGGCTTAACAAAAGTGTTCTGAAAGGAACAGTAAAGCATGCAACTGATATTATTTATAAATGATTGCAGTAGTTATGGCTGTAATCGCATCGCGGTTAATGCAGTAATGCTGACAGACCTCATTTTTAACAAGTGTCTCAATGATTTTGAAGGAACACTGGGTTAGGGAACAGTCCACAAAACATCGGGATGCAAGTTTGACTCCAGACTAGGGATGGGCAATTAATCAAAATGTAGATTAAATGGCAATGTGACCTACTGCAATTTTCAAATCGCAGAGGGTACAATATTTCTTTGACCTGAAATGTGTTTTGAAATAGCAGTTTAATACAGTTTTTGAGGCAGAGGTGTTTTGCTCTACACATAACCCAAACATTCAAGAGCCAATATTTTCTCGAATAATTGACAAAAGTTCCTACTTTCCTTGTTTTTGTATATTTTTGTCTGCTTCAAAATAAGAAATCCATAAAATAATCATTTCCTTCATTACAATTTATATCAAATTTGCAATATAGGACAAAATATTCGCAATAAGACATTTTTGTTGGATTGATTTGAATTCTGTGGGGATTTTTGCTTTGGAATTTTTAGATATTTTTGCAGAAATTTGGGTAATTTATTATGACATTTTTAGGAATTTGATTTTAATATTTTCTGGGGGGGGGTTGCTTTAAAAATTTAGAGTATCTACTTAAATATTTGATAATTTAGTTGTAAATTTTGGGGAATTTGATTTGAATTTCTTTGGAAATTTTGTTTAGAAAATTTTAGGTATTTTTATGTTAAGTTTTAACATTTGTAAATTCTGGGGATTTCATTTCATTAAAATTTGAGAAATGTATTTGTAAATTTTAAAGAAGTTGATTTGATTTGGGGGGGGGGGGCTTTGATTTTCTTTTAGTATTTTTACGAAAATTTAATGAATTTTTTTGTAATTTTTAGGGAATTTGATTTGATTTTTCGGGGGTGGTGGGACAGGTTTTTAATTTTTAGTTATTTTCTTAGAATTTTTGAACATATATTTGCAGATTTTGGGAGATTGGCTATAAATTTCTGGGGGAAAAAGCTTTGTGTGTTATAACATCGAATGGTTTGTAGGATGAGGAACCTAAAGAATAATCACAAGTTAAATTGCAATCGCAATTTTGGGTGAAAAAATTGCAATTAGATTATTTTCCCAAATCATTCAGCCCTACTCCAGACCAGTGCCTATTTGGTGTATTTCTTACCCGCTCTTTTCTACCAAAATTCTAACTAGCCTTCCTAGGGCTGGGAAATATGACGAGTTTTTAAGACGTACCAAAGCATTTTTAAATGAGATATACAGCAGAACAATATGATTTATATAAGTTAAGTTGATGTTTTGTTAAAAACTTTATACTTTACAACTGGGTTGAAAAACTAAAAAATAGAAGCTCAGTGCTAATGCGAGCAGTTAAAGTTCAATAAAGTAATTGTTTACAATGAGAACCACCAACAGTAATATGGTTACTCATCACAAGATACATGTGATCTATTTCGCATTAATACTGAGCAGTTGTAATAATAGCAAGGCTGTAAAGATTAACACACAGACAGCTCAGTGGAAAAGTCAGAAGTCATCTGCATACTGTGTTATCAAACACTTACCTTTTCACCTTATTTTGTTTTCAATCCTTAACAAGTTCCTTTTCTGTGGATAAGTTCATGTTAAAATCTTTTGATCTTCCTATAAAAGCAGGCCTGTAAGCAAACAGGAAGTCGATTTCCCAGCCCTAATAAATAGCAAAAATCAACTGGTATTTATTCATGACTGATACGACAACAAGATTAGGAGTCCTACTAGCCCAGTGTTGGGTATTTATTGAATTTTACTGTCAGAAGTCGCAGGAAAACTCCTGCATATTGTCTTAGTTGCAGATGTGTAGTCAACATTTGGAAAAGTGAAACTGGCGAGGAACCCTCACTCCCTGCCAGTCTCCCAATTTAATGAATGTTGCCAACTCATTCCTGCAATTTAGACAGTGCTCTCTCTGTCTAGACTGAATCATTTCTGTGCTTTTTGGTAGCACACATCATTAAAACGAAATGCATGATACAAGAAAGTACGGGAAATCTTGGCAACCTCAATATAAGGAATGTTGCCAATGTTTTAGTGCATTCAGGCAGTGTGTAGGGATTTGGTTGTCATTTCTGATGATTAAAAATAAAAACTTATCCAACACTGAGTGTTGAGGACTTACATTGCTGTCACTGTGGTATGTAACAGGATAAACAGGGTGTGATTTATAGTGGAATCATGTCAGCATTAAAACTCTGATGTTGTGCCAACCATTTGAAATTTCTTTGCAGAAAAAATATCAAGATCGATAAATGTCAACATATGATTTTGGTCCACATTGCCCAGCTCTAGTTCCATCAACTAAAGGCTAAAAAATATCTACTTTCTGACAGACTTTGGCACACTTCTATGGGAAAAAAGACAACAAAGAATCTATCAGTCGCTCCATTAACTGTCTTAAAAGTTCCAATTTGTTGCCTCAACCAACAAAAATCACTCCGACTAACATATCTTGATTTGCTAATACTCCCACTCATCTATGGTTCTCTAATCTAATCAGTCCTCTTCTCCTCTTAATCTTCTCTTTGTGTGTCCGTGAATAAATGTAGGCTAAACTGTGAGAATCTCCCACCACCCATCTTGAATCCATGAGAGCGAGCGGTGAGATTATCCGACATGTGTACTCCTCAATCAGAACCTGGAGTGTCCACAGGTGGGAATCATTCACAAAGGCAGTGTTGCATTTAAAAAGCAATTTCCAACAAAACCCCAAAAGACGTCCAAACTGTGAGGCTTAGGACATGTTGTTGCAATCACATAGTTATAACGTAAGTAGAGCTTGACTAATAGTATAAAGAGAGGAGGAAATAACGCTGGAGACGACGTGAAAAAAGTGCACTGATGGCTCTCTGAGCGCTCCACTTCACGATGTGGAGGGGAAGAAACCACAAGAATGTGCGTCTGCGGCGTCGCTCTCATCTCACTCGGCTTTGGCAGCGGATGAGAAAAGAAAACACTCCTTACACACTCAATAGAGCTGCTTTAATCAGGGAAAACAATGTAGAAATAAGAGACAAGCTGAATTCATGGGATGTTTAAAGTCTAATTGAAGAATATGGGAATTTTATTGATCAATTTAGCCCCTGAAGATGAAATAACAATACTTTACATTGATTCATGGTTCATTTTTCACATTTTCTTACAACTTTTGTTATCAAATCTGGATTTTTACAATCATTTGAGGAACTATCTGAGCGCACATACACAGAATCCTCCAGATAAAACTACAATAAATGTCTTTTTAAAGATTAAAATATAGTTCTCTTGTAAAACAGGCCTTAAATCTGCCTGTTTTCTCTCTTCAGGAGGAAAATTTAGACTTTTAAGCACTGATATTTAAATTTTATCTTATTTAGTCATGTTAATATGAAAGTATGCTCATATTTATGTTCGTTAATGTGTGAAGCATACACTTTATTTGAGTATAGGTACATTTTTTTACATTTTTAAACGATTCTGGGTATTAAATGTGGATTTTTGCAATTATTTTTGGTTTAGCAACACAATCTGAACACAAACACACTGATTACCACCAAAACTGAAAAGTTTTTACATTTCCCTATAAAAAGCACACCTCAGTTTGCCCCATTCACCCCTCAGGTGTGGAAGTTAGAGTTTTGGTTCCTGGTATTTAATTTATCCCAGATTCAGTCATGTTCAGAAGCACCTGAACGTTCATACTGGGCGTAAAAACTGCTTGAAGCATACAATATATTCAATAACAGGCCCATTTTCAAATTTTTTATAACAATTTTGGGTATAAAATTGTGTTTTTGCCAACATTTTTGGGGTTGGCAGCACAATCTGAGTGCACAGACATGGAAAACCACAAAAAAAATCCAAAGTATGTACATTTTTTCCTGAAAAGCAGACCTCAAATTCGCCTGTTTTCGCTCTTCAGGCGTAAAACTTAGAGTCTGCATACTAAAATTTAAATTACACCCAATTCAGTGATGTTCCTACCCACTTATGCTAACATTCATGTTCACAAAGGGCTTGAAAACAATGTCTTAACGCTGATAGCATACAGTACAGCCAATAGTAGGCATATTTTTTTAACTTTCACTTACAATTTGGGGTATTTACTGTAGATTTTTGCAATTATTTGCTGGGTTAGCAAATAATTGAACTCACAGACACTGAATAACCTGAAAAACTGTAATGTGTGTACATTTCTCCTGAAAAACAGGCCTAAAATTTCCTGTTTTCACTCTTTAGATTTTTGGGTGCCAATGTCTAGATTACGTCACATGCAGTCTTGTCCATAGCTAATTAAACTTCTTTTTATGTCCATAAAGAACCTTAAATCACTGTCTGAATGCAGGAATCATGCACTACATTTAATAACAGGAACATTTTTAAACTTTCTATAACAATTTTGGGTATCAAATTGGGATTTATATGTACATTTTTGTGTTTAAATGCACAATCTGAGCGCTCAGACATTAAATACCACCAGAAACAGTAAAATGTCTACTTTATTTAAAGATTTGAATCATTTTTCTTGTAAAATGGACTTCAGATTTGTATGTTGTCTCTCCATTGGTTTAAATATGTAAATTTCGGGCACTAGTATTAAAATGAAACCCCACTGACTCATGACTCTACCTTCTATATTTCTTTTCAATTACTTTTTAGTGTCTTTTGGTGCTCTTAATGTTAAAAATACGCTATTTTTATGCCTTTTGGACACTTTAAACTGCATTTTGTATAAATAGTGCTCTAGAATAATGCTTACCTTGTCATGCTAACGCGTGAAATAGCCAAATGAGCCAATTTAAGGAGTATTTTTCATATATTTTAGTGGTAATTTCCAAAATTGCACGCTTAAAGCGTGAAGAAAGACCTTTAACCTGTTCAGGCTGATCTCTACAGTCTTAAAAATGTCCTAAATATCAGCTAAGCTGCTGTTTTGTCCTTGTAAACACCGTAAACACGCCACTAGTTAGCCTATTTAAGGTAAACTTTTAAAGACACCTACTGTATGAGACCGTGTTCGCCGTCCTCCCGCCGTTCTTCGCCCTGTTGTTCACACTGTTGCCGTTGTTGCTGTTGCTGTTGTTGTTGCCGTTGCTGGTCGCCTGTACCACCGCCTCCCGTGGAGTCCCGGTATTCTCTCTAAACTCCGGTAAAATCTCCGTGCCGTCGTTTTTCAGTACCTTCCATCCTTTGACGGCGGCGCAGCATCCCTGCAGCAGCAGCAGCAGCAGCAGAGCCGAGCTGGAGACGAGCAGAGCCGGAGACACCTGCATGCTGACTGACGCTCAGAGGCACGAGGACAGGAGAGACAGAGGCGCGCGAGGAGGGAAAAAGAGGACGCACGAGCGCGTGAAGGGCGACAGAAAGAGGAGGGGAGAGAGAGGAGAGAGGAGAGAGGGAGAGAGATGCCCGGGAGGAGAAGTTGGTTAGATCCAGTCTGAGTGAGAGAGGCGCGCGAGGTATTTAAGCTTTACGCAAGTTTTCGTCATGGTGACAATTAAGAGCTTACACGGAGTGGGAGGGGCCAACCTGGGCTGGAGATTCATTGAGAAACTATGGGAGAGGAGTGGGAGAGGAGGGTGAGTAGGGAGAAAGAGACATGTGACTCCTAAAGGGGAGAAGTGGAAGGGAAAGGTGAGAGGAGGAAAGTGTCAAGTACATGCTGAGAAAAGAGGAAAGGAATTAAGGGAGCAAACTGGGAACCTCTAAAACCAGACTCAGTTTAGGTCGTCACACCAGGGCCTTTTGCACCAAGGGGCCACCAGGCATAAGGTGTGCATCAAATGGTTTTAATAATTGAGATGAGAAAGTAAATAAGGGGAAAGAGTGCATAGAATAGCATCAAAATAGATCCTATAGTTCAGAAAAAGCCCTGATAAATATGCCTGGACCCTTATTCAGTTCAAGCCCCTTAAAAAGACCCCCTGCGTCTTTAAATCAAACCATAAAAAATTAGATCTTTACACAGTTAGAACATAGAATAATGGTTATCTCTGCTAAAATGGCACAAAATTGGTGTGAAAATCACAGTTAGGGGCAGAAGAACTGATATTACATATGCACCTATGTCAGTTTATTTCTGGGTTACAAATTGCCTCCAGACATTATCTTAAAGATATTTATTTATTTATGCCTTTATTAAGAAAGGAGGACAGACTTTAACCTGGGCTGTCCACGTCCAATTGGCATGACCTCCAGATGTTTTTAATCAGTGGTTCTCAAGTAGTCAACCCTCACCTTTATGATGACAAATCGTGACCCAAAATTTGTTAAAAAACACACAAATGTATATAAATTTGAATTAAAAGTTTGTTTTGTGGGATACTGATGTAGAAGAACAGTGTGCATGCTGCTTTTGGTCCATTAACAGTAGACTGTTTCTTGTTTGTAAGACCTTGAGTGAACTGATCCAGCACAGCAGGTTGGAGCTTTTCGTCTTTGTGCACATGCTGAGGTGTTGTGGAGGTTTTCAACATAATCAAAGATGTCAGAGCATCCTGTTAGATGGATCAGAATAAATGAACGCTTTGATTTTAGTCTGTTTTTCTTATTATAACTTTTCCTAATGACTTGGCACAAAGCTCTACCGCCTACTTTTTTGTTTAGAGTTAAGGCTTGTTTCAGTACTGCATAAAGTTTATTTACTAGAAGTAGTGTCGTTGGTTTTCCTTTTGCTTTTGACATCATGAGGGAGAAAAGTCGTTAAAAAGTTGCCATCCAGCACCAAGCGCAAACAGTGATATGGTGCTGTGAGGATGAGCACGTACAGAAAGTTTAGCCCCTCATCTTTCAGTCTACAGATGGTGTGCCTTGAGGCAAGTCCTATAGGTATTCTGTGGAAATTTCTACAACCATGCATTATTACTACAACTATAGAGTAGCTTAAGATTTTAAAACACAAGTTAAAGCTATTTTCCCTGGATATGAAGTGACATAAGTTTTGGCTTGATCTTAGGTGTGTCTTTGGCAAAAAAGCTAAAAAAAAAAAACAAAAAAAAAAAAACTATAGCCATACAGTATGGCAACTAGCGTCATTATTGAATCAAAAGTGACTAAATGAATCAGTGAACAGAATGAAATTTGTATCAAATTGATTAAAATAAAATACAAGATGGGGGGGTCCTCCCTTAAAAATGTGCAAATGGTGTGGCTCAGCACTGAAAAGTAATGCAAGTAAATTCAATTAAGTCATAGTAAAAATATTCTTCATAAATTATGGTTAAAAAAAATACAATAAAATGCATAGGTATGTAAAAATGATGCAGCATTTGTTGCTGTGTAATATTCTGCCCTGCTACTCTGCCACTAACTGTTAATTTATGAATTGCAGTTATTTGTTGCTTAGGTTGGGGTGATTTAGTTGGACACAGAGTCGGGCAAAGAGCCTGGCTTTAGGCATTAAAAAAGAGGGCTTCATGTCAACTCTGTCCTTCACTGTGTAGATAAAGCTGCTCACTCAGAGACAGCAACGATGGCCTCGACATGTGACATTTTTTTTTGCTGGTACTCTGCAATGATTGTTTAAAGATCTGAACCAGGTCTTATTCAAATTTGCATTACCATCATGTTTGTAGTAGACATCCCACTCATCAAGTACCCTAAAATCCGGTGTAAAGCCTGCACATTTGTCACCTATTTTTCACCTGAAAGCTAGCAGCGGCTTACACTCCTGGAAGACTTCTATACCACTATTAAGCGCATAGACATGCAGCATCATTCCTGAAAGTGCATGCATATGCTGACGTTTCACACTGCATGAGACCGATTGAAAATACATCTGCATTTGTTTTGCAAACAGCCCCTTTGGATTCACTGCTCAGAACGTGCTGGGAGTTTGCGCCACTTTTTAAAATTTTTCCACCCTTGTTCAGACATAACTGTGTATTTAAAGAAACAGGGAGTGTGCTGTTAAGTAAGTTAGCTGGTCTGACTGTGACCACTCCTCAGTGGACAACAAGTAATAGTAGCACTGCGGCTTATATGTGGGGCCAGACCCTTTTCCTTAGGCCTCCCCCTTACCCTCGGACTTCTAAATTTTGAACACCATAGTAATCAATGGGAGCGTGAGTTCCTTGGTGGCGCTGCTTAGGCGTGGGTCTGCCGCCTCAGACGGCCATTCTAGTTTCAACTGTTTTTATTGACAACATCTGAACATGTTCTCAACAAAAATCAGTGTACAAACGATCCATTATTACAACAGAGGAACTCTTAAAAACTACAATAAAGATAATTTGTTAATTCTTAAGAAAACTTTTAAATTCTCATGTTTAAAAAGTTGTCAATTTACAAGAAAAAGTAGACATTTTTATTTTAAAAGTTGTAAATGTAAGTGAACCAAAACTTAGTGTTTTTGTGACTATAAAGTCAAAAATTCTACCACTATTTTCAGTTTGGTGTCTTGTAAATTTCCCTTTTTAAACTTTGAAATTCTGAGTGTTTTTTCTTGTAAATAAGAAACTGTATAATTTAATTGTTCCCCCTAAAAATGTTCACTTTTTGCTTTAAAATTAAAAGATTCTCTTTATTTTAAAAAATCGTTTAGTTTGGCCTTAATTCATTACGTGTCTTATCATGATTCTTACAAAATATATTTGTACATCTTATTTTGACAACTTCAGAGCAGACAGGGTCCCGCACCCCCCTGAGATCTTTGGTGCCCCCCCAGGGGTGCCCAGACCACAGGCTGGGAACCAATGGCTTATATATAGGTCGTTTCCACCAAGCGGTCCAGCTTAGTTCGGTGCGGAACGGCAAAATTTTTTTGTGTTTCCATAGAGCAAAAGTTGGAAAGGGTCCCAATAAACCGACCTGTACCATCCCACTTTTGGGCACCTTTCCATAGGGGTACCAATCTTCCCTATCCGTACCAAAAAGGCGGAGCTACACACACAACAATAGGGGGCTGTACTGACGTCACGTCAGAGTGTGACTCAGCTGCTCGCCTTCGGGCTCTAACTCTCCCGCTAGACCAGCAGACTTGCGCTGACTGTGACTTCACATGCATGCCTCTAAAGGCCCGCCCACCAAGAGAGGGCACAGGTGTCTGTGGAAACGCAAACTATTTTGGGGTTTAGCCTACCAAACCATAACAAACTGGACTGAATCAAACCGGACCCCCTGATGGAAACATGGCTATAGTGGATTTTAGGGTCGTTGTCTGTAGTCTGAGCTCTCTGGTGCCCCCTAGAGGTGTCCCAGAGGCAGGCAGGTGCATACCTGAAAGAGCAGGTATATTTCCGTTCTAACAAGGCTCTATTTGTTGTCCCTTGTGTCAGATTAAAATCTTAAGGAGTTTTTTCCCTCTTTTTCCCACTCCTCTGCAAACATGCCCTGCAACTATTATGGTTGCTTTTTAAAAAGCTAGTAAGATCCATCTTTTCAAATTGGCTTTTGACCGTATTTAATCTGGATGTTATTATGTGATTTAATTTAATAAAAATGTTGTTTTTCTGTTTCCTTTAGTCATCTTTTATGACCGGGCTGTTGCTATTACAGTTATGGAAATATTATGCAAAGCACTTTGTGATCTCTGAAAGATCTCTACCAAATATAATGTACTATTTTGATTTCTGCTTTGTCTATTTTATTATATTATTATAAGAAATGGGGGCATGAGGAGGTAAGGGTAGGAAAAGTCAGGAGGAGAAAGAAAAGATTGGAAAGGAAAGTAGGACTGTGGGTTCAAGTGCAAGGAAAGAGGAGGAGATATGGAGGTGGAAGAGGAAAGAAAAAGGACAGAAAACAATCAAAGATGAGTTCAAATGTGGCAGGAAAGAAAATCAGAGAGAAAGAAAGGAAGGAGCATTTTGGAGAGGGAGGAAAGAAAAGACACTATTAGCAAGGTCACTTATTGTTGCTCTTTTTGGAATTAAACTACAAACTGTCTTCTTTATGACCTCTGCAGCCTGATTTTTTTTAAGCATTCGGGTGTTTTTAACTGGGTTTATTTTGGACTCTTCACAGCATGCAGAAATAAAGATGATTCACTGCTGCAGCATGTGCCTCTCCCTCCTCCTAAGATGCTTTATTCATCCTGTTAGATACAAAGTTGTACATCATAAATACCTCATATTAATCCCCCTTTCTTACGGCTCTCAGCAGAGACATAAAAATCAGCTTGATGCCCAAACCTAAACGGTCCCAGCTCCCATCATCCTCCAGATTTGCCCTTTATCATCTCCTCCCTCTGTCTGCAGTGAGATGCACTTCATCACCATGTTGTGATTTAAATCTGTTTTTTACATGCTGTATTCTATATCCTCGTATCTGGTTTGAATAAAATAATGTGGACTGCATGTACGCTCTAAGTTCTTGGCATCCCTGGTGTCCCGCTGATTTGATGGGTGCTGACAGATGCAGGCTCTCTCATTCAAACACTGCCCTCTGGAGGGAGAAAGGATGGTCAAGTGGAGAAAGATGAGGATGAGGAGCTTATTAGCATAAAAGAGGTGGCTTTTTACATTTTGGTTTTGTGGGCTTGTAGGAACAAGTGAGAAGGATTGATAGGATAGGATGTATTTGATGCAAAGAGCTTCTCCCTCTCCTGGTCTGTCTTCTTCCACAGGAGTCTTAAACGAGGGTTTGCAGCGCTGTAACCAACTTCAGATTTATAGGGATTCATAATGTCAGATATATTCATGGACAACAGTGTATTAAAGTGATGATTTTAAGGATTAATCCTAGATGACTGTGTTTAATATGACTCTTTATTCTCTACAGTGAGTGGTTTTAAGTCAAACGAGTATCTAAATGTATTAAACTCCAACACCAGACCAAAGGAGTGCCGTTTGACTCAAGACAGTCTGGCTGCAGACATAATTAACATTACTACATTACAATGTAGCTACATTAGCTTTAGCAGTATGAGCTTTGTTCTTTGTCTCTAATGGCGTGCTTTGTTTACACCCCTCTTGCTGCCAAAAATGTTGAATTTCTCCCTTGTGTGACAAATAAAGGAATATCTTATCTCTAGCAAATATAGCTATAGCTAATTTAACTATGTACATAACGTAGATACATAGCTTATGTAGCTGTTTTGTGAGCTTATCTTTAGCTCCTTTAGCTACATAGCTCTGTTATCTATACATAAAATAGCTTTAGCAATGTGAGCTTTAGCAAATATAGCTAACACAAATATAGCTAAAGGTAATTTAGCTACATATATATCTAGGTACATAGCTCGCATAGCTACTTTGTAAGCTCAGCTTTTACTGTTTTAGCTGCAAAGCTCCATTATCTATAGCTAAGTTAGCTTTAGCAAACATAGCTTAAGCTAATTTAACTATGTAGATACACAGCTTATGTTGCTGCTTTCTGAGCTTAGCTCTAGCTCCATTTATTCCATAGCCCTGTTAGCTACGTAAACAAGTTAGCTTGAGTGATGTGAATTTTAGCAAATGTAGCTAAAGTTTATTAAGCTACATAGATATATAGAAGAAGCTTATTTTTAAGCTGTTAGCTACATAGCTCCCATATCTGTAGCTTAGTTAGCTTTAGCAACATTAGATTTATACAATGTAGCCTAAGCTAATTTAGCTACATAGATAATGTAGCTACATAGCTTTCAAAGCTGCTTTGTAAACTTATTTTTAGCTAAGTTAGCTATATAGCTCCCTTATCTATAGCTAGGTTACAATAAGCAACGTGAGCTTGAGAAAATGTAGCAAAAGCTAATTTATCTACGTAGATAATGTAGCTGCATAGCTTTCACAGCTGTTTTGTAAACTTATTTTAATTTTGCTATGTAACTCCATTATCTATAGCTAAGTGAGCTTTAGCAATGTGAGCTTTAGCAAATGTAGCTAAAGCTAATTTAGCTACTTAGAAAATGTAGCTACAAAGCTTTCCTAGGTGCTTTGTGAGCCTGTGTAAGCTAGGTGAGCTATGTAGCTCCATTATCTATAGCTTGAGTTGCTTAAGCAATGTAAGTTTTATTAAATCCAGCTAAAGCTTATGTAGGTACAATGATGATGATATATATATAATAGATAGTTAGATATAGATAGATGATAGATATATAGCATATGTAGATGTTTTGTAAGCTTTGCTTTAGCTCCATTAGCTTGGCTTTTTAAAACATTTTCAATCAGGCTATGCAGGTCAGGTTTTTAACTTTAAACTTTGGTATCATAATCCTTTATGTACTTTTCAAGTCTAACCACAAATTCCCTATTGGATTGAGGTTGGACTATGATTCAGCCACTCCAGAACATTCCCCTTGTTGTCCTTAAACCATGTCTGTGTAGCTTTAACTGTATGCTAAAGGTCATTGTCTTGCTGGAAAACAAATCTTCTCCCAGCCATAGTTCTTTTGCAGACTGAATCCATCCCCCATATTCATTTCCCTTTCCTTTTACAAGCCTTCCAGGGCTTGCTGTCCAGAAGCATCCCCACAGCATGATGCTGCCACCACAGTGGGAATGGTATACTCCTGGTGATGTGCAGTGTTTGGTTTCAACATAGCGTCTTGTCTAGTGGCCAGATACCTCATTTTTTGGTCTCATCAGACCAAAGAACTTTCTTCCACTTCTCCATGGCGTCTCCTGCATGCCTTTTGGCGAGCTCTTTCTTCAGCAGTGGCTTTCTCTCTGCCCCTCTCTCATGAAGCTTTGATTGGTGAAGAACCCAGCAACAGTTGTTGTATGCAGAATCTCTCTGACCTCAGCTGCTGAAGCTTGGAGCTCCTTCAGAGTAGTCATAGGTGTCCTGGTGGCCTCTCTCACTAGTCTCCTTCTTGCACGCTCACTCAGTTTGTGAGGACCGCCTGGCAGATTTACACATGCGCCACATTCCTTACATTGATAAATATAACTGAATGCTCAGTGCCTTGGAGACTTTTTTGTATGAACTGGAAGGCTTATAATTTTCAGTAACGTTTTCTCTGAGTTGCTTGGAGTGTTCTTTTGTCTTCATGGTGTAATGATAGCCAGGAATACTGATTAACCAGTTACTGGTCCTTCCAGACACAGGAGGCTTTATACTACACTACTAAGCTTTTTATTGGTGCTCTATCCAGTGGGTAGAGATGAGAAATAATAAACAAGGTGCCGCCATAATCAAATTTCATTTTCCATCGCCCACGCTCACTTTCACTGGCATGCCGTTGGAAAGATTATTGTCCGGCTTGTGCAGGAAGACAGTCTGAGCCAAACTGTCAGCTGCCTTAATTTTGACTTTTATCCTGTGATAGGGGATGTGATGTTAGCTTATAAAAGTCTTCTTTGTGACAAAGAGAAACAAGATTTCTTAGAGTGGGAGCTGAAGTGTGAACTTGTCTCTTAAGTTTGTTTAAAAATGCTGGCATCTACATGGAACATTTGTTTCAGCCACATTGATTTGCAGCTTTCTAAATATTGACCCCATTGTGCTTAGTGTTACTTTACTTTGTTTAAAGTCGGATTCACGGCGAGATTTTCATCCACAGATGTCTCAAAGTGTTGTGAGCATTGATGGAGCTATTGTTTATGAATCCTGAAGTCAAACATTGTTCTTAAATCTCAGTCTTTCAGTAACCGAAGCAGACATCTTTGTCCTCTTCTTCTTGTATCAGCCTGCAGCTCTGAGGTGGAGCCAGATTTTTTTAAGTGACAGATGGATGGTCCCTCTGTCTGCACAACACAAAGCCAGCTCTGATTACAGCCTACTCTCCAACTTAGCGACCAATGTCAGCTACGGTCTCAATTTAGACCTCTCTGGCTTTCTCTTAGGAGCCTTCAGGCCCCGGCAGGGTGTTTTTATCATGATAACAGTACAGTGAGGCCTAAATAACAATCACATGCTCTCCAGATTGGAAGAAAGCCTCCACTTCTGCAGAGGATGGAGGAGTGTAAATGGAGACAAACAGTGTTTTCAGCCCATAAATAAACCGTCCAGCTCTTTGTGAGTCCTGTTTGTATGATTCATCGTGAATGTGTGTTAACTACATAATCATGCAGGTTAGAAACAAACCTCCAGTGTTCCAACACTGTTATAAAGTAAATATGGAACTCTGCAGTATTTAACTTCCAGTTTAAGAGGTTGAATTATTCATAAAATGTCTGCTGCTATTATGCAGAGTGGCTTCATGTTTAGTTTTCTGGATTTACATGTCAATCCTTAGAGACACACAGCGGTAAACTCTCCTCTGAGACTGAACATGTTGAAGGCTTTCTGTGTTATTCAGGAGCAAACAGTGACACTCTGCAGTGACCTTGCCTTGTATTAGAAAGTCAAGATCAGCATGCTAACAAAGTGACGTGTGTTTAAATGACAGCTCTTTCCTATTCTGAAGTAACTCAGCTGTTAAAGATTTTCTCCTCCATGCAACAGGGACTGAGAAAGCCTTGCTGTGGAGAGAATAGACGCCTCTCACATACTGTAAGTCTGCACAATTTTTTTGATTGAATTTAAAGGGATTTCCTGTGCAATGATTTATAAATACTTTATAAAAAAGATCAGATTTAATCTCACTAAATTCAGGTATTTTCTGATGCCAAATTCTTAAAATACAGTGCCTATAAAAGTATTCACCCCCTTGGATGTTTTACCCTTCTACTGATTTTTATTAATCCATCATGGTCACTATATTTTGGCTTTTTGATTAGAAAAGTACAAAGTAGTGTCACAATTAGTGAAATGGGGATGACCTGACTGCAGTGAATGTGTCTCAAGTGATTATATCTGAAAGGTCCAGTCACTGGTTGATCAATATTCCTGGCTACCATTACACCATGAAGACAAAAGAACACCCCAAGCAACTCAGAGAAAAGATTATTGAATAGTAAAAGTCATGGGCTGGCTACAGAAAAGCTTCCAAGGCACTGAACATCCCAAAGAGTGCAGCTAAATCCATCATCAAGAAATGGAAGAAATATGGCGCATGTGTAAATCTGCCTACATCAGGCCGTGCAAGAAGGAGACTAGTGAGAGAGGCCACCAAAACACCTATGACTACTCTGAAGGAGTTCCAGGTTTCAGCAGCTGAGGTCAGAGAGACTCTGCATACAACTGTTGGCTGGGCTCTTCACCAGTCAAAGCTTTATGATAGAGTGGCAAATGGAAAGCTACTGTTGAAGAAAACTCATTAAATCTGGACTAGAGTTCACCAAAAGGCATGTGGGAGACTCCATGGGGAAGTGGTCTGATGGGACTAAAACTGAGCTTTTTGGCCATATGTTTTGCAAACACCAAACACTGTACATCACCAAAAACACACCATCACCACTGTGAAGCACAGTGGTGGCAGCATCATGCTGCGGGGATGCTTCTCACCAGCCAGCCCTGGAAGGCTTGTCCAGGTAGAAGGCAACAAAATATAGGAAAATCCTGGAGGACAATCTTGTTCAGTCTGCAAGAGAAACACAGCAAATACACCGTTGCCACTATGAAGCACGGTGGTGGCAGCATCATGCTGCGGGGATGCTTCTCATCAGGCAGTCCTGGAAGGCTTGTAAATAGAGAATATAATCAACGCGACAAAATATAGGAAAATCTTGGAAGACTGCAAGAGATCTGCAAGAGAACTACCGCTTGGGAGAAGATTTATCTTCCAGCAAAACAATGACCGGAAGCATACAGCAAAAGCTACACAGAAATGGTTTAAAGACAACAAAGGGAATGTTCTGGAGTGGTCGAATCAAAGCCCAGACCTCAATCCAATAGAGAGTTTATGGTTGGACTAGAAAAGAGTTGTTCACGCCTGATCCCTGTTTAACCTGACAGAGCTTGAGCAGTTGTGTAAGCCTGATTGAGACCTGTCCACACAGACTCAGTGCTGTGATTGCAGCCAAAGATCTACGAACACTGACTTACAGTAAAGGAGGTGGCTAGTTATGCAGTCACTTATTTAATCTTAAGTATTTTTCTTTAATTAACATTACTATTTAGAAACCTGTTTTCACTTGGACATTAGAGTTTTTAAAAAAAAACACATTTTTGTGACAAAAGCCAAATTTATCAACCACACCTGATTTATAAAAAAGGTAAAAGGGTTAAACATCAAAGGGGTCAAATGCTTTTTATAGGCACTGTATGTTATGAAACTGAAACATCTGAAAAAAAAAACACTCAAAGTCAGGGCTAAAAATATTTTTTACATTGAAAAAGAAAACAATAGGAAGCACATGTTTGCTGTATCAATAGCCCTTTTCCTGACTGATAACATGAGATAAATGCTCTTAATGATGGGGTTCAAATGAGGGCTCTGGCTTGGCCTCTCTAAGACATTCACAGAATTGTCCCTAAGCCACTCCTGTGGTCCTCGGCTGTCTAGTTAGGGTCATTATGATGCCTTCAGCCCAGTCTGAGGTCCTGATCACTGTGGAACAGGTTTTCATTGAGTACTTTGCCCCATTCAGCTTTCCTTAAACCCTGACCAGTCTCCCAGTCCCTGCTGCTGAAAAACACCCCCACAGCATGATGATGCCACCACCATGCTTCACAGCTGGGATGGTATCGGGCAGGTGATGAGTGGTGCCAGGTTTCCTCCAGAAATAACACTTAGACTTAAGGCCAAATGGTTCGATCTTGGTTTTATTGTTCCTTACAGTCTGAGGGTCCTTCAGGTGCTTTTTTGCAAACTCAAAGTGTTTCATGTGTTTTGCACTGAGAGGCTTTCATAGCCTCTCTGACATAAAGCCCAGGATTTATTAAGTCCATTTGGATAATCTGTGCCCACACATGGAAACTGATCCTCTATTTTTAAATACCACATTATTATAAAAAACTTTCTTTGAAATGTCCCTACTCTTGACTTCTATAGCAGATATAAGAGTGAAACTCTCCTGGTGTGAACCATAAAAAAATCCTTCCTGTGCTTACATTTCATGCTTCATACATGTGAAAAGAATCTAGAAATCGGCTCTGACTACAAAGGGTGCTGTAATGATGATCAATTGCTGTGCATTGACCCTGGACGTATTTGAAAGTGTTTCATTATTGACAGTGGCTCTGCTCTGTATCACTTTGTGTAGAGAACAGCAGAGCGACTGTCTGCACGTATTGCAACAGCACAGACAGCTGATTCATCTCGTGTTCATATACACACGATTCTCTCCAAAGCATATCTGAGCAGCAGCGCATAATGAAAATAATTTATCACTGTTTGAGAATTAAATAACACCGGATTAAACAGAGCTCTGAGAGCTGACTGGAGGATGATGCTTCAGATTGTGAAACAGATTGCAGCTCAGTGATTTGTGTTTTTCTTATCCTGACTTCTAGCTGCGAGTACAACTTGTTTGTCTGCTGGCAGCCATGACGGCTTTCTGCAGAGGAGCAGGAGGTCACGGGGAGGTGGCTGAGCTCAAGCAGAGACATGATAAGCCTTAAAGTCCAAAGTGGGATTCTTCTTCCACTCTGATCTTTTATGTGGTTTCCAACAAGAGATTTAACCATGCCTTCTATAAATCAGACTCCAGCCATTTCCATTGTTTGTCTTTGGGATTTTCAGAGAATCTTCAAAATAGAAAGTACGCCCGTCGAAATAGCCAAGTAGTAGGAACTGTGGGAACTACCCTGGCTGGACCTCAGAGACCACGCTTAGCTAACCAACCAGAGCGTCCCGGCACACCGCTCACCACCAGCACGCTGCCTGCCAGCCGGCCGCAGGTGCTATTCTGAGCAGTGAGAGAAATCACACACAAATTTATTCACTTTATGAAGGAGACAATCTCTGCTCGTCTGCTAGATTTGCACAAGAATCTTTACTTGTTTCCAGCTTGAACTTGAAAGTAGCATCTTGACCATGTTGTAGCCATTTTTCACCAAGTAGCAAGTACGTTATGATGTATTTAAAAATACCGTGAAATATGGTGCATCAGAGCCCCGATGCAACCAGTGTACCAGTTCAGAATGCTGAGACATGGACTGTTATTAGTGTAAGTGCAGCCGGCACCATCACCCAGTCCACCTGACCTGCAAGTTCATCCCTGTTCATGGGTATTGATACTGGGATTCCATCGCATACAGGATAGTGGCGCCACTTTTCTTCCTCATGTGGTCAGAATCCTGCAGTGTAAAAAAACTGGGTATTCTGGGAAGTTAATAAATCTTGGGTGCATTGGTATGATTAAAAACAATCTCCAGTTTGGCTGTCAGGTCAGGTCGGGTGTAGGGGCATATGCTGGTTCAGCACTTCAGCGCATGGGTGTAGTACGGGGGGGGAAGGAAACTGATTACCCAGGCCCACAGTAGGGAGGGGGTCTTGAGAGGCCTGCAATGAAAAGTGTGTTTTTATTTCATTTTTCTTAGTAATTAGGGTCATTGTTGAATCGAAAGCGACTCATTGAATCTGTTCCTCTCTTAAAAATGTCAAAATGGCATACTCCCATGCTGCAAAATAATGCAATTATATTGAATCTACCCATAGTGAAAATATTACTCATAAATGGGGAAATTATGGTTCAAAAATATATTAAAATGCATAGATATTTGTAAAAATGATGCAACATTTGTTGTTTGGCTAGCCAGTTAAGGGGGGCCTTGTGTAATATTCCAGGAACGCTACACTGTCTTGCTTACACGGTAGGTGACAACTTCAACGCTCGCGCCATTCACAGACTCAGATCCAGGCAGCATCCAAGGCATCTCCAAATGCCGAATAATTCTTTTGGCCCTGTAGACGTTCATTCCCAACACTTCTTTGCAGAAGGACATCTACTGGACAGCTACAAAAGATCACAGCAACACCAGTAAAGTCCCGATCAGATATTAGTGCACTTCAAATATCTGTTCTTATCTTTTAAGATAATACCTGTGTCCTATTTACTAACCCAACAAGCATAACAGTCCAAAATGCAGAGACGAGCTCTAACTGCAAGTGCAGCCACCACCATCCCACCTCACCGAGTGGGACTGTAAATTTATCCTGTTCATTGATATTGATATTGAGATTGCAACCATGACCATTCTAGAAGCGCCGCTTTTTAACAGCTTTTCTCCATCATTAGGTCATAATGCTAAATTACAAGAACACAGTGGTGCAATGGAAAGAAAATTAACCTCCTAAAGACTCCTTAATCAAAGACGAGTAAACAGCAGGAGTGTTTAACATGATGCTTCGCAAATTAGCTGTGCATCCGTACTTCACAACTATCAGCATTGTTGAAGGCTGAGAACTCAACTACAGAATAGTGATGGGTCATTTGTGAACGAGCCAGTTCAAAGAGCCGACTCTTTTATGTGAACGATAAGAGCCAGATCCTGTTTGAGAGCCGTTTAATATTTTCATAACTATTATTATTATTTTTATATTGATTGTGTATGAGTAGATTTTAAAAATCATTACACGATATTTTCATCAGTTTTAAAAATTGAGCACAGTTGGAGTAAAATAGTATTTTAGACATAAAGCTAATTAATCTGATAAGTCGTCCTCACACTGACTGAAACCCTGCTATTTTATACAAGGTTATTCCTGATCTTCCTTCCTCCATTCTGAACTACATCAGTCTAAAGAGCTCTGGGATTTATCATCTTTGTTCTCAGGATCTTTTCTTACTCTCTGTTCCAAGGGTCAAAACTGAAAGGCGTTTAAATGTGCCGCTCCCTTTGGCTGGAAGAAATTTAAAAAGGACATGAAACTCAATGACTTGGTCTCATTGGGTTCTTTAAGAGGATGCTAAATGACTTAGAAGCAGACACATCTGTTTGTAGATCTGCCTGATTTATACTTTTCATGACTGTAGCTTAAATTTGACAAATATTTGCTTATCTATTCATGCCATGTGTCCAAGCACTCTACCGCATCTGTATGTAAGGATGCCCATTGTCTGTCACTAATAATGCTGCTGGTCTTCATGAAAAATCGCTTCTTAATCTAAATGAGGTTTCACTGGTTAAATAAGGAATGAAAATAAATGACAATAGAAAGAAACAAAAATAAATGATCGAAGCCTTTTAGCTTGTTACAAGCCTGTTTGCCAAATTACAATGAGGCAAAGCATTGGCTTCGCTACAGGTGCCAACAGATGCCCCCATGGTCTCACCAGACGACTGGAAGTCATGGAACAGGGTGAATATTCCTCTATTCCTCCCAGCATTGTGAGTATTCTCGCTACAGTTGGCTGTCTTTCTCTCTGTTACACTCCGACTCGTCTCCTCGACCGGGCATGCGCCTTTCAAACTCTATAAACTCCAAAACTTTGAATAGAAACACACCCAAAAACTGCTGCTGGGATTGAAGTTACTCACGTCCGCCATCTCCTGGTGTAAAGTGGTAACAGCGCATTCCTGGATCCAGACGGTGATCCGGATCACTCCCAAAATCTAATTAGGTCTTCCATCTGCCATTTCCTGAAAATTTCATCAAAATCCATCCACAACTTTTTGAGTTATGTTGCTGACAAACAAACAAACAAACCTACCCGATCACATAACCTCCTTAGCGGAGGTAATAATGATGATAACAAATAAGTGCAAAGAAAAAAAAGAAGAAAAGGAGGAAAATTGGAAATAAATCAGTTAAATGTGGCAAAAAATTGTATAAATTGGTCAAAATGGGATAAAACTGCCAAAAAGAAGTTGCAAAACAGTGGCTAAAATGGATTAAAAGTTGCACAAATGGGCAAGAAGCAGCAAAAAGTGTGTTGAAACTTAAATAATAATAATGATAACAAATATGAGTGCAAAGAAAAAAGAAGAAAATGAAAAGAAAAGGGCAGGGATGTAATATTCTTTCTGGGGGCCCAAAATCCTTAGCTACGCCCCTGTATGTAGGTGAAAATGAGGGGTCAAAATGCAGAGGCATGTGCTGTTATGCCTGCAAGTGCAACCACTACCATCACCCAATGAACCCAACCTGGTATGAGATTGATGTTGTCGTGAACAACAAGAAGAGACACATGTTAATTTGAGCCATAAATCGTAGCCACTTATGTTTTACTCCTTTTAAAGCCTCCGTTTTGCCATTCTAATGACACTATCCATGCCTTTGTAGACTTTATGGAGGTTTTTCCAGCAAGCCTGGAGCTCGGGTGCCATTCTGTGGTCTGTTAAAGGTAAATCCACGCCAGTAAATCCAACACTGAACATGTTTTATCCTTTTTTCAACCAATCTTTTTTGCTGCCAGCAGCTAATGCTATCCACCATATGGTCCTTTTTGTATCCCACAATGCATTAGGACTGGGCTGTGTCAACCAATGGCAGGCAGTTCTGTTGTCACGTCATACTTTGTCAAAATGCATGCGACATCCTGGTGGAGACGGCCTGAGTCGCTCAAATGGAGAGAAAGAGAGACAGAGAGCCCGTGATGTGTCCCTCTGTGTCACTGCAGACAGGAAATGCTTTGAATAATGGCTCTAATATTTATTAGACTTTTTGTCACAGAATGATTATTTTCTTTCACTTTTCGGTCCACAGAAGATAGGAGAACAAGTGCAGCTTGACTGTGGACCACAGGGTTGATGTTTTTAAAGCTTTAAAAGCTCGACTACTGTACTGATTTCTGCTGTAAAAACAACAGTTTTCATAACTTCTGAAGGAAATTCTTCAACTTCAGGCAGACATTTGAGGAACAAAAAAAAATCTGTGTATTGGTATCAATAATCTACTCACAAAGTTGCCACTTGGTACTGAAACAAGATTGGCATCACATTTTACTGAGCAACAGAAAAAAAACCAGCAAAAGTTGAGCATTGTTTTGGATTGTGGGTTCTATGCCAGTCCAAGTGGGTATAAACGGGCACCCGCTCCTGAACTCAGGGACCTTTCTTGTCTCCTTGGGGTGTCACAAGTCATAAAAGTGTTTCTGCTGACTCAGGAGCTCCCACACATCTTCATACTGTAGCTTCCCTTTCATTAAAACGGCACATTGTCCAACAGCAGCGTCATAAAATGTTTAAATAGAACTGGTGTAGGAGACGTGGGTGTTGCAGATGAGCGGCTGTCTCTAGTCACTTTATTTTTACCATCTGTAGTTTAGAGACCAGACGTATCCCAAGATACACTGCACGCCAATTCAGAAGAGCTGGAAGACTCTCAAGTGCTGAGGAGAACACTTCTAAATGTAAGTGGCTGGTTTCAACCCAGTCGGACATCGACCAGTACTGACGTTAAAATGCAAAAGCAAAAAAACCTGCGTCTGAAATATACACAGAGACATGGAGCATATGAAGCATTCAGGCGCTTATATCCGCATGCTCATGTTGAACAGATTCTTCACGGAAATGTTTGGGGGATACTAAATGTTACTGCTTCAGAGCTGCTGCAGTCAAACATGCAACTTCTGGTGACAATGGGAATGTTAATGTTTAGATCTTTGCAATTAGGGCAGCTGCAAGAAAAGGTTTCAACAATGTCATGTAAATGTCAATTTCACATCTTGGAGCAAGGATGTTTAACTTTAAGGGAATTTTAAGAAGTTCATCCTCTTTAAAAATTATTGGTTCTTTACCTTGTCATAATTTGCAGAGTTTAAAGCATGGACACCTCCAGCCTGCCTCTCAGCGTGGCGTCAGCAATCAGATAGCAACGTTTGTTCAGCAGAACGGTGTCAAAGTCAGTGATATGAGAGGAATCATTTTTTAATTGATTTTATGTCCTCCATGATGGCCCATGTCTGTGCGCCTGTCTGTGTGAGAGTGCTGGCATGCAGGGTCATGCTCACTGTGGCAGTTGTTCAAACTGGCAGACAGCCTTCAAGATTTTCTGTCATCCTTTAAAAATATTCTGTCAAACAGAATTTTCAATTTTCATGACATCTGGTGTGGAGCTCCTGCTTTGTCTTTGCTCTCTCATATTTAGGCACAAGGCCGCCTGTAAGGTGGAAGAAAGGGGAGGAGCTTTCTGTGGCCTTGCCAAACTTGGGGCGCTTGGAGGTCAGCGAAGTCAAGGTCTACTGTCAAATTAAGCTGTGAAAACTATATTTTATTTCTAATCTGAATAATAACTCTTATCAAGCAACAACAGAGGAATTCTATCTATTTATGCTGTAGTAAAAAAAAGCCTCTGTTAAAATGTTAAACCCTTTTTTTAAAAACAGAATAACCTTTTTTATTGTTAAAGTTAATAATGTGGATCGGCACACTGAACTAAACCATTTAGAAAGTAATGTCAGACTTCAAAGCTAAGCCCTGATGTGCACAAATGTTAGTATGCCAGAAAATAAAACCTAAAAAAACTCAGACAACTTCCATGGAAGATAATGACATTGTTGAAAGAGGTGGAAAAAGTTGCAAAAAATGGCCAAAAAACTGGAAAAAAAAAAGGTAAAAACTGGCAAAAAGAAGTGGCAAACATGGGCCAAAAGTGGCAAAAATGATAAAAGGGGCAACTAAATTGGGCAAAAAACAGCAAAAATGGCAACTTGACACATCAGATGGATTAGTTTCACACATCCATCTAGTAAACCACTCATAGACAGTGATTTGGAAAGGGCAGCCTTTGAAAAAACACTCTGAGGGTGATTGGATGAACATGCAAGATGGATTCACCAGTGAGAAACATGGAAATGGAAACTGCTTTGCAAGGTTACAAAAATGGGTTATAAATGAAAAAAGAAGTGGCAAAAATGGGTATAAAGTGGCAAAAACTGACAAAGTGGCAAAAGAGTGGTGTTAATGGGTGAAAACTGCAAAAAAAAAAAAAAAAAAGCAGTTAAAAGGGGCAAAAAAAACCCAACATAAAATATAGGTAAAACATGGGCAAAAAAGCAGCAAAAAATACCAAAGAGCAACAATATTCGTTAAAACCTGCAAAAAAATGTGAAAAAAGTGACGAAAGAAAAGGGTATTGATTGCTTAAAGATGAAAAAAGTTGCAAAAATTGCTTAAAAGTGGAAAAAAATGGATTAACAGTGGCAAAAATTGTCAGAGTGTGGCAACAAATGGGTTTAAAGTGGCAAAAAAGTGTTGAAAATGGGTCACAGAAATGGGAAAGGAGCAGCAATAATGGGTTAAAAGTAGCAAAAATGGGGTAAAAGTGGCAAAAATGGGGTAAAAGTGGCAAAAATGGGGTAAAAGTGGCAAAAAAAAAAACGCAGTTAAAATGGGTTTGAAATGGTAAACATGGTGCAAAAAGTAAAAAATGGCTTAAAAGCAAAAAAAAAAGAGTTAGAAGTGGAAAAAAGTGGCAAATATGGGTTAAAATTGGCAAAAAGAAGAATCAACAACGGGGATGTTGAAAAGCATTAAAAAGTAGCACCAATAAATAACTCCAACATCTGAACCCAGTAATAGTAACACTGAGGTCATCAATGATCCACAACTGGGGAGGGCTCATTCTCTGGGTTGTGGGCAGGCCTGCTTACTCAACACGAACGCCTTATCAGATGACATAAATGTTACTCTCTTGCTAAATTAAATAAAAATGCAAGAACCTAAAGACAGCAGGGCTTTATTGTGGTTGACAAAAGACACTGAAAAAGGCGACATTAAATTCTCTCAGCAACAGCGCTAAAGTTCGCACCTGCAGAAATGTTGAGCTTTTCATTAAAATCTGTCAGATTTAACCTTTAAACTTCACGTTACACTCATCTCAAGCCATCATTCACATCTACTGTGATCTTAACCCACAACAAAGCAGCCTCCAGTAAAGCACCAAAATCTAAGTAATGACTAAAACGTGTTTCTGTAAGCTGACTAACAAATACCTCCAAAGCTCAGTTATAAAAATATTAGCAGGAGCGTGCTGTGAAGTATGGAGGTGGTGAGAGAAAAATCTGATGCTGCTTCAGCACAAAATCTGCTCATTCCTCCTGACTGTCAAAATCTCCCAGAATACATTGCAAGGTGTGCTAATTAAGCATGAGAGTGCTCACAGCCCCGGCAGCCAAGTCAAACACAGACGGTTTGTTTCAGGTAGAAACACCCACAACTTTGATAGACTTTTTACAAGATTAATAAAAGAAAATAACAAGGCTGCAAGAATAACCCGCTGCTCTTGTTTTTGATCCAATAAAGTTCAATGAAAAGCAGTGATATTAAAAGGAGTCGTGCCTCAGCTCGTCGTGTGAAGGTGCTGCAGCCTGCTGTCAGTCCTCGGCCCACCCACTGTGCAGCTCGCTGAGAAAGTCCAGCCTTTGTTTTACGCACAAACGTTGCTTTTCTGCACCTTCTCACAAAGTATGACCACACAGAGGATATTTCTGGGCTGCATGCTTCCTCCACACAGTCACTGTAACAGTGCAGCTCAGAGAAAACTGCAAGAAAATCCCTCATTAGCATGCTTTTTAAGACAAATATCTCCATTTATAGCGGGTGGATCCCTCGTGCAAATAATGAGTCTGACGTGAGAATACACTTGTGCACATATATTTAAGATGCCCAAACCCTGCCTTCACATTAATGCTCTTCTGGACAAACATTTGCACTAATGCAGATGACCTACATCACGACTATAAGCAGAAAAAGCACTTACCCCCTCATTAATGAGGTGTATGCATGCTGCAGCATAAAGCTAGAGCACTGTGTTATGAATATGAGCCTGTTAACTTGAAGCAGGTGATGCTAATTGAGTGCTACAGCCCGTCTGGAGCTGATTACATCAAATCTATTGCTCAAAATGCAACTCCTGTGGCAGTACAGGCACAAACAAAGAGAAACACAGCGTACGGAGCATTCAGGCTGTTATATTTGCATGCTTATATTGAACAGATTCTTCATGGAAATGTTTGGGGAATACAAAATGATGTTATTGCTTCAGAGCACTGTGCTTGTGCAGTCAAACATGCAACTTGCGGTGACGGTGGGAACGATAATGTTCAGATCTTTGCAATCAGAGCGGCTGCAAAAAGAGGCCAGAGTTTGAGACTTTCAGAGTCTATTAAATGTCACAGCTTAAATAAAGGATGTTTGACTTTAAGGATATTTATCCTCTTTAGAAATGATCCCAGTTTTCACTAAAGATTCAATACTTTTGTCCTTAAAGACAATCAAAAGAAAAACACCTGCTTCAAACCAGGCATAGATAATAGAAGGTAGCTGTGATCACGCTTTGACTCAGTTTAAATGAAAAATATAAACCAGTTCAATAAATGAAACCTGTTTCTTCTTCAAGTTTTGGACACGTTTCTTACTCACAAATCTGCCAAACATCTTCTCAGAAACACAGATTTTTAACTAGAAACTGCCTGTTTCAGTGTTTTTACTGCTTTAAATCACTGGATCTGTTTTGAGACCTCTGCAGAAAGTTCAGCTCTGTTCTTGTGCAAATGAACACTGGAGGAATCCAAACCCAAGTTAGTGTTAGCTTTAGCAGGTTAGGGAAAGGCAGGGAATTGTATCAGAGTCATGTCGACATACGTGTCGGCCAAGGCCAAGCTTGACAGCATTGTTTTTGTCCAGGTCTTTTCAGCCCTGGTGATACAACCAGACTGCCAGCTGTTTTTGAGCCTTTGGGACATTCAAAGCACGACCGCTTGTGGCAACCCTACTTCCTGTCCAGACAGTACTCTAGGCCATGCTCACTTGCCACATCTACTCCTTACCTCAGCCTCAACTTTTTGCCGAAATAGCCCATGTCTAAAACACCCCCTAGTCCCACTAGACATGTCCAGGTCGAGACTTTGCAAGACAGTGGAAAAGTGGGAAAAAGTGGCAAAAAAAGTGGCCAAAAAGCAGAAAAAAGGTAAAATCTGGCAGAAAGAAGGGGCAAACATTGGCAAAAAGTGTCAAAAATGAACAAAAAGAAACTAAAATTGGTGAAAATCAGCAAGAAGGGGAAATAAATACCAAAAGGAAGTGGCAAAAATTGGTGTAAGTTGCAAGACAGGCACAAAATAGCAAAAGAGTAGGCAAAAATAGGCAAAATGGGTTACATGTGGCAAAAAAAGGGCAGAAAAGATGTTAAAAAGAAG